>NC_140601.1:39720823-41000823 GCF_057381915.1 Diplotaxodon limnothrissa
GGTAGGAGGAGTGCAGGTCCGCCTCTTGCTCCGTCTCTCCTACAGTACAAGAGAGATTCAGAAGGAGTTTCCACATGAAAACAAGTCGTTCTAACAACATTCACTGATTTACCCGGAGCCAGAGGCTTCTTCTTGTGTCTGTCCATGATGAGTCCGTTCCAGGGGGCACACAGGATGCCACACAGCTGAGTTATTGCGAACGCATTGGTGTACTGGCTCACTGATGATTTAGGGATGGATGAGAAAACAAGAGAATGAAGTCAGACAATATCTGGATCAAAGATGATAATGAGGACAATGACTTACCCAGGTTGGAGTCACCATCAGCCAGCCGGTTCAGCATGGAGTTGAGCGTGCCAATGAAGAAGTAGTGTCTCAGCTGCATGATGGACAACCACACCAGGTGAAATATGAAGAACCTGGACTTGACACAGCTGCCGAACGACTGCACTGAACACACAAAACAGGGTGTAAAACATCAACAAATACATGCTACTTTGTTACACGTATTTGTATTTGTATTTGCCTGCAGTGGTTTCTTTGTTGGCCAAACAGTAGAAACACTTGACACAAACAGTTTTGGATGGTAAAGTGGCTATAAGAACCTTTTTCTGTGTTTTGAGCCTCTGTCCTACCCTCGGGTGCCAGCGACGTGTTCTCCGTCTCAGGGGATTCCTGTGTCGGCGGACCTTCCTTTATCTCAGTCTCCTCCACAGTGTCAGTGTTTCCCTTTCCACAGTTTATCCTGAACGTCAGAAAAAAGTGTGATTAACAAATGAATGCACATTCAAAATCAACGTTGCACTGATCACTTTTGTTCTTTTGTTAGTGACTCAGAATTATTAAAAATCAAAAGGTTTATGCTCGTCATCTGTGGTGAAAGATGAAGAAAACAAAGAAAGTGTTGTGACAGGGAAAGCGGAAAGCAAGTGGAGAACATATACCACCTGATCTGTTCCCTGAAGAGCAGGACCTCACTGCTCACTCACTCATTAACCAAGAAAATTGGGTTTAAATAATGACATCCAGCATGGAAAACTTCTTTTTTGCTTGGTTTTTGTACTAGTGAAACTTGTAGGTACAATAAAGCACCTTTTCCATTGGTACCTATTTGGATTTAGTCGCCACAGCTCCACTTGGATGGACTGCGTTAAAAGTCCACTTCTTTACGGCACCTTCTTTAAACCACGTTACCCATGATGCACCTCAGCATTGTACTTCCATTTGGGAACGTGTTCAGTGCGGTTCTGCACAGGTGTGTTGGAGGAGTAACGTATTTACTTGTGTGAGTTAATACTATGTGCGTGCTTACCACCTGACCACACACGCACTCACACCCCCTTTACATTTAAATATATTGTAATTCAATCACATTCCCACAAATGCTGTTCATCTGGTTTATGCCATCTGCCATCTCCTTCATTAAATTTGTTTGAACTACATCACTGTGGAGTACCATTCCTTCTTACCGAGGATGACACAGTTCAATTCAATTCAATTTTATTCATATAGCGCCAAATCACAACAAAAGTCGCCTCAAGGTGCTTTATATTGTACAGTAGATACAGAGAAAAGCCCAACAATCACATGACCCCCTATGAGCAAGCACTTTGGCGACAGTGGGAAGGAAAAACTCCCTTTTAACAGGAAGAAACTGGCAGAACCAGGCTCAGGGAGGGGCGGGGCCATCTGCTGCGACTGGTTGGGGTGAGAGAAGGAAAACAGGATAAAGACATGTTGTGGAAGAGAGACAGAGGTTAATAACAGGTATGATTCAGTGCAGAGAGGTCTATTAACACATAGTGAGTGAGAAAGGTGACTGAAAAGGAAAAACCTGCCTACGTCTATTGCAGCATAACTAAGGGAGGATTCAGGGTCACCTGGTCCAGCCCTAACTATATGCTTTAGCAAAAAGGAAAGTTTTAAGCCTAATCTTCAAAGTAGACATAGTGTCTGTCTCCCGAATCCAAACTGAAAGCTGGTTCCACAGAAGAGGGGCCTGAAAACTGAAGGCTCTGCCTCCCAGTTGAAGCGTGATCGGCAATCAGTGCAAACATATATTACAGACTGGTTTTCCATTACTATCCAATACCATCTAATGTGTATGGTCATCTTCACAGCAACGTAGGCAAGCATCCCATGACATAATTATGACGTATGCGACACGAACACTACAACAAAGGTGGAGGTTGGTGATGATATACCTACCGTTGTTGTTGTAGCCATTTCCCTCGTTCTGGGATTTAAAAAATGGTGGTTTTGATTTTCACGAACAACAACAAGAATTAGAAAAATATATACTTCTGAATTCAATCACTACACCATCCAAATGCTACGTCCACTTTAAATTAAAAAGGTAAAAGACTTCAACTTTGTCAGTAATATTTTGTATTTGATTCCTTATTTAGGTAGTTTTTCACAGAATAAGAACAAATTACACAAAAACATGTTAATAATACTGAATTTGTGCTTGAAATATGTGTTTAAGTACAGATTTTGTGTGTATCAAAGACGCCCACTGTCTTTATGACCTGAATGGCAAAAACCTATCATGCTCTCACCCGTAGGTGTAGTTTTCAGGCAGAGTGTAGGGGATGTGGGTTTTTGGCATCAGCAGGAAAGTTCTCGCCACGTGAATGCTGCTGCAGATGGTCAGGAAAATGAAAGAGTAGTGGAGAGAGATTCCCTGTTCGTACAGAATCTGCAGGGGAAAAAAAGGTCACTTATATATATATATATATATATATAGGTGGATGCTGACACAGGTGGCTATCTTCCCACCTCCACTAATTTAAGTCGCTATGCTAGGCCTCTGATATGTGTGTGGCTCTGACCAATGAAATGGCGTGCTGTGTCTTACAGCCAATCCAAGAGGCCTTTGCTTAAATTTTGATAAATGCAATTCTAGTAGGCGGCGCTATCTAGATACCATCTCTTCTGTTTAAGGAGGATGTGGTTCTGTTGGTTTGTTGGATGATCACCAGCTCTTACTGGGGCAGCTGAAGCAGGAGTGAGAATTAGCACCTGGAAGTTTGAGGCCATGGTCTATAGTTGGAGATGGGTGGATTGCACATTGCTGTACCAAGTATCTCAGGGTTTTGAACAGTCTGTCTTTAGGGTAGACAGACTGGTGAAAGGTCCGCAGTGACTGGATACCATGCTAGTCTTTTATGGTGAAGAGAGCTGGGTGTGAAGGAAAAACTTTCAATATGCTGACTGCTCTATGTTCCCATCCTCACCTTGGGCATAAGCTGAGAGTAATGACCGACAAAACAGGATGAGCTGCTTCAGTAGGGAGCCTGGGCTCTCCCTTAGAGATATGGAGAAGTGGGTCATTCAGGACTGGATGAAGGGATGTAAATTCTAATATTTTATTTATATAGTATTCAGCACAAATTCACAGTTATATTTGTTGGTGCACCAGTACAGCTATGGGATGCAGCTTGTTTCCACCTTTTTTTTTTGCCAAATAAGAATAAAACTGCACTTCAGTAAAGTAGTAGTGGCACTAGTGTGGGGACAGTGTTGTTTTATCCATCTAATGTGTGTGACAAATATGAGTGTAGCAATTATCAGTCCCACCTTAACGATGAGAAGCACAGCAGAGGAGGAGTCAAAGGCACCATTGTAGAAGGTGATGATGGTGGAGCGATGAGCAGGGAACAGGTTGCCCACCTTTCCGTCACACAGATACACGGATCATCAGGACAAAATATGTTTGAAAGTTTAGAAGTGGCTCAAGTGTATTTCTGTTTAGGAACAGAAACTTTCTACAGGTGTAGTTACCTGCATGTTAGTTATGAGCAGTAGGACTCCACCCACAGCAAGGAGAGACAGGGCGGGGTAAAGCAGATTTGAAAATTCTACAAGACACAGAAATACAAACATTAGGAATGTGATGTTGCACAATATTAAAGGCAGTTAGAGTTAAAACTCCAGAGTCACGGTGTAGAGAGCAGCAGAGCAGCAGAAGTGCTGACGAGCAGTTAAAATGCTGAATAATTTCGTTGTTCTCATGACAATGACAATAAAGTTTCTGATTCTGATTCTGATAATCATGTTTGAAAACAAACTTTTTGCTTTCCCCAGCAGCAGTAAAGGGTTACAGTCAGGGATGGATTCAGTGACCCTGAACCTTTAAACTTTCTATAGGTCAGGCTGATGGGGCGTTTTGTTGTTCGTGGTCTCTCTGTGCCCTCATTCTCTCTCTCTTCTCTTTCCCCCCTATTCCACAAACATCGAGGCTGAGCCTGTTTCTGCCGGAGGACTTTTCCCATTAAAAGGGAACACTTGCCTGTAAACAGGCGACAGCCTGATTTGTTAAGCTTTCTCTCTAATATTGTAGAGTATTCACATTGCGCCTTAAGATAACTGCTGTTGTGATACGATATAAATGAGACTGAAATCAAATGCCAATGGCTATACTGGAAAATAAAGAACACGCGTTAAATATGTTAATGACCAGAATTATGCACAGTTGTGCATAATTCTCACAGTGATTGTGATTATTTTACTGGGATTCATCATATACAAGGGGTGTTACAGTGACTACGTCATCAGGCATGTAGTGAAAACAACTTTTACCTGTTTTCTGTCATTCGTGTTTGGTATGGACCGAGCAGTAGCTGAGGAGATGAAACCTGCTTTGTGCTTAAGATGAGAAAGCCAACACAGCTGCTCTTTTTTAAAAAACAAAGGTGATTCTTTCACAGGTTTGTCCACAAGAATATGAAATGTGAGGCCAACACTGGCTAGCACATGCAAGTTATACTACTAACTGCTAATTAGCTAAAATGGTGTTGTCACAATAGCTAGGGTGTTCAATTTCTACACTTCAGCACACAGAATAAGCTTTCAGGTATTCAAATAAACCCAACACAATGTGACCAGAACACGAAATTCCCACAAGGAAGGGATTATGGAAAAGGTGGAAATTATGAGACAGAGGTGAAAGGTGAATCTAATAAAAACAAAAAAAAGACTCATAAATATGTGTTTTCTAATAATCGTAACCTGTGCACCTACCTGGGCTAGAGAGGGCCACCAGCAATGTACCGCCACTAAAAAGGGCTCTGGAGAGGGAAAAGTATCATAAGGACACATAAAAGTTTCTGTTTTTGCCATCAGACATCAGCTACGAGGAGCAGAGTTCCTATGAGGGAGCATTGAGACATTGGTTGGTGGCCTTAGGGTGATTTTGGCCTGCAGCGAAGTCGCCTTGAGCGTTAACAGACATAAGCTGGCAAGGTTTTCTGAATCCACTCAAACTGTCCATTCTCCCCTCAGATACCACATAAGCTCATGCATGTAGCCTCTCTCGACAGGACGATGAAACGTGGAAGAGAGTGAAAAACTTAACAGAAAAGTCTAGATGCAGCTTAATGCTGAAAAACAAGTACCAATCAGGGGGCAGCATAGTTAAAAACAGCAGCATAAATACACAAAACAACTGAGTTTTGTGTAAGTAGTTTTTGTATATATAGCAAAAGTTGACCTTGAAAAGGCTTGTTGGTCTGTACCAAATCTTGTATTTTGTAATCTGAATAAATTGCTCTTCAAATGAACACTGACTAAAGAAATAATCTGGCACGATTTCCATTAACATTAGAACAATATAATCTGGTACTGACAATTAACTACCTATTTTATTTAAAAATCAAGTAGTGACTCAACAACACTCATTAATTCCTAAATTGTGTAATAATTCTTGTTGCGCATGTTTTACAAAGTTACAGACTTTCTCTGCGTCTCTCCACACGTTTGAGTATAAATCATCTGACAGGAAGTAAAAGATGAATTTGACTGAATAACTGCATATTTTACCAAATTTTCTATAAATAATCTCATTGAAATTAATTACTGAGATTCTCTAACCCAAATCTCACAATATAATCTCATACTCTCCTGATCACTGCAATAAATAAGAAACTTAAGTGATAACATGTTACACCAAAGCTCTAAAGCAAATCTGCATTGCTAAGTGTTCCAGCAATGATTAACATAACAGGTTTGGAATAACAAATGTTTTCTCATGGGAGATGGATTATTTGAATATTGTGAGGTAGATGATTTCATAGTACGCGCCTTGGGGCAGCTATAGTATGTGATTGTGTGATTTCGTGGTATATAAACATAACTGAGTTTTTTTGGACATTTTTTTGTAACCTGTGCAGAGAAAAAGTTCATTTACTAAAAAAGAAAATAAATAAAGTGTTACCTATTGATCCGGACTCTGAACCAGATTAAACCATTAACATTACCAAGTATTAGTACTGATACTAGAAACTGTCAAATATATTTTGGGGTTGAATGAGGTGGGTTCTGTTTCAGTCTAATCTCTGCGCCTTGTTTTACCATGTACTAATCTTAACTAATCTCAGACTTTTTGTGTTTCTTTGCTGAAACTAATTGGCAGACAAGGTTTTTTTTTATTCTGCTGGAGGTCTGACCTACAAAGGTATCATAGTTTACTTATAAAATATTGTTGATTAACAACATTTTGGGCAAACAGCAAGAAATAGTTAACAATTGTGTGTTTGGGTCTGCAGCCCAGACGTATTTCAGCACTGACTTACATTGCCAGCAGTCTGGTCAGCAGTGTGCCACAGTGATCAAATATGTAGCCATTTAATAGAGTCAGGAAGTTGTTGAGGAAGGAGGCCACAGTAAAAACCAGCGAGAACTGCTCATCCTGACCACTACAGTCTGGAAGAAAAACAAACAGAAACACACACAAATATATCTGAAACCTGCTTCTGTGGTGTCCTGGATGAGTGTCCTGTCCAATCTAAACTCCAGAGTTGCTCACCTTTACTATCCGTTGTGCTGTTAGTGTCGACACACAGCCAACCAAAGTATTCCTCTTTCTTCAGCACAAACACCAGGGAGGCATGGCCAAACACCAGGCCGGCAAATAACAGACACTCCAGCAACCCCGTGATCAGGGTCAGCCAGTAGCGCAGGCTGTAACCAACTACAGTTCCCTGCATTTTTCACTTCGTCTTTCCAGCTCACACAAAGGTCAAACAGAACTTCTAGACAGATCTCTGTTCCTAAACCATGGAATAAAAAAATAACAGGTATACTTTTTCAGTTTTACATGCCTGAAATACAGCAAAAACTGTTCAAGAAGTGATCACGAACGCAAGAGGGAGCAACATCTGTGTGAGCATGGGCAGTATATGAACTGAAGGCTAAAGATGATAAAAAATAAAGTTAACATTTTCTCATAGAAATACTGAATGTTCATCAAAATTCATTGTGCAATGTGAAATGTTGCAATGTACACAATCACGGCAGCACTGGCTCTCTCATTTGCTTTATTTTCCCTAAAAGCCTTCCACACATTCATCTTAGTTTCACTTCATATTTGTTACTTGGTGCTCCATGCCCCACCTGCCGCAGCAGGTTCAGAACCACCACATGAGAGGGAACCACAGTGTGGCATCTATACTAACTTGAACCCCGTAGGTTAAGATTTTACATACAAACAAATAGTAGCTGCACACAAAAAAGCCACAATCAATTTCATCTTAACTCATTAGAATAGAATAGAATAGAATAGAATAGAATAGAATAGAATAGAATAGAATGATCCTTTAATTGTCCCACAAGGGGAAATTTGGTTGTAACAGCAGCCAAAAAGACACATATACAAACAAACAGTACACAGGACACAGAACAGAAACATACACAATTTTTCTTACATATTTACTAATTAATAACCAGATTAGCAATAACTCCACTTTTCCTTAAAACAGTTCCATACTTTTGTTAAATAAAACTGACTACAATAACACTGTGATGAACACACTTTTACCTTAATGTTTCCCAGTGAGTTTATTTGCATGGTGTATATGGTCCATTTATATTCTCCTCAAGTTAAACTCATTCTGCAAAGCGCAGAGACTACAGACAGGGCAACAGTTATCACCAAGGGGTGGTGGCTGTAATCCAGATTAATCCCGATAATCTACGTAATGACATATGGCACTACACAGACAAGAACGCTCCAAATGTGACCATTAAAACACGATTATTCAAGAAATTTATCACAGTGTGAGGTTTAATA
This sequence comes from Diplotaxodon limnothrissa, assembly GCF_057381915.1. NCBI lineage: Eukaryota > Metazoa > Chordata > Actinopteri > Cichliformes > Cichlidae > Diplotaxodon > Diplotaxodon limnothrissa. Next base: position 39,728,895 of record NC_140601.1, read on the forward strand.
GCATAAATACTTGTATAAAACACAAATATACGTCCAGTTTTCTATGCAGAGGCAAATAATTAACTCATTTTAGTAGAAATCCAACAAAACATGTTTCTAAGCGCTGACCCTCATGAAAAAGAAAAGAAACAATGCTTACCCCATAACCTCTGGGTAATCCACACATGAGACTCTGTGGGGCCATGATGCATCTTGCACCCGATAAGCAGCGTTTAATGGGCAGAGAGCTTTACTCTCTGTTTATAGATGCAGCTTTAATCCCAGACAGACGGACACAGGGCGGGAAACCACGTTTATACACTGATTCCAGTATCAGTCTAATTATGAGTTATAAACGAATCTAACGGACATGCAGTCCAGCCTGTTGACAGGTTTTCTCCCTGCTTCATTTGGAGCTCGTTTTAAATAAAAATCAGCCTTAGGATCTTACTGCAGGTAAAACAAGAAAACCCATTTTCTTTCAGAATGCCCTTACTCAAATATAATCTGCTATTAATGCATATTTCACACTTTTTAACATGCCCTGTGGCTATGAAAAATAAAGGTCAGCACTCATCTTATGGTGTAATTTCCAAACATTTCCTGTGTAATTTTGGTGGGTACAGCCAAACAAAGGATATAACATATGATATTCCAAGTATTTTTTTAAATTAATGAGTAAGGCTGTTCGATATAGCGATATATATCGGGTGACGATATAAAAACGTCTATCGTTTCATTTTACGCTATTGTTTGTTTCGTGGTGTTGCAAAATAAGCTGTTTACGGCAATATTTTTTCACCGTTTTGATGGTCACTGTAGTGGCTATATTAATTTCTTAAAGTTCTCTCTTTCTCTTATATTTAATATAACCACACTGGGCTACACCGCCAGTGTGGTATATATTATACTGTTGATGTGGTGAAATTTTCCTGAAGATCTACTACAAGAAGCTCATCACTGATATGCCACCCTGTGAGTTTTTCTGAATTTTAACTTAAAATGAATATAAGGGTTTTAATAAAAGTTAAATATGAAATACCTCTCACACTTGCGTCCACTCATATTTTCACTTCCTGCTATTGAATGTAACTCACTGCCTTTATCAAGGCTTTCTCTGACCAAACTAAAATTGATTAATGATAATATTACATGTAAACCTTACATTTACTTTGATAATTTTAATCTAGCTCATCATCTTTGTCATCAAGGTTTTATGTGTAAGGCAAGCTTCACAAGAAGCATTTTACAGCAGTGTAATAATCACCTTCACAATTTACCGTCAGTATAACATATCTTAACTTGTTGTTGAAGGGTCAGGCTAAAAACACTGTTAGCTACGTACTTACATAACATAATGAATATAATAACCAGCCAAACACAGAGTCACCAAAGAAAATAACAATGAAGAATTTGAAGAATATCAAAGAGGAGTACCTCAGTATCTTCCAAACTCCAGGGACTTGTGCCGAACCTCTGATGAAGATGATGGTATGACAGGAGTTCAGACAGCAGTTCTGATAATGAGGATGTGTAATACACCTCTTCCTCCAAACATCTTTTGTGGCATCTAGATGGTATCAGAAGAGGTGTGGATATTATTTGTTAAACAGTTGCTAGCTTTGCCCTTGATTATTTTGATAGTAGCTTTGATTTGCATTTTCTGTTAATCCAGTAGTCTGGATGATAGAAGTTTGGATGATGTCCATCAGCATGAATGTTCTTATCTGCCACGACATCTGCTCCAAACCCAAGTGCTGGCTTCCTCCACCGTACCTGAGTCGTTTGTTGTCCTTCTTTGTTAAATCTGTGAGATGTTGAAGCTACAAATAAACTAGTGCAGCGGTCTCCAACCTTTTTTGCGCCACGGACCGGTTTATGCCCGACAATATTTTCACGGACCGGCCTTTAATGTGTCGCGGATAAATACAACAAAATAAAACTAGTACCGGTATCGAAAAAAAAGAAGATTTATTCATAACACACCTGAAAAGACCCAGGAAAACCGAGTTAACGATCAAAACGATAACAAAATAACGTTGAAAACCGATAAAAACCCTGAAAACCACACATTTCACACCTGAGCCTCAGCTCTCGCGGCCCAGTACCAAACGACTCACGGATCGGTACCGGGCCGAGGCCCGGGGGTTGGGGACCACTGAACTAGTGCACTTTTTGTTCCATTCCTCTATCTTTGAGTCAAGTGTTGGTGCTGTTTGCGCTTAGTTCTGAAGCTGTCAATAAGAAACTAACATGGTGACTCATTATGGGTCAGTGAACTATTAGTGGTGTTTCAAGGCTTTTGTGTGTATTTGGAGTGTGGGGGGTGGGGGCAATGATTCATAATGTTGTTACATTGTTACAAAACCTGTACAGCTGAAACTGTAGAGAATATTTTTTCCATCAGTTGGACTCTAGTCACAGATACTTTTTGTTTCCCAGTGTCAGGTGGCCTTAACACTTTGTATATGACTGTGTAGCATTTGAAATGTATAGCCAGCAGCTTGTGATTTTGATATTTTTTTAATGCAATTTGCAAGAAAATACACATCTTTTGATTGTATTGAAGATTTAAGATTGGTTGAGCCTCATCGGATTTTCTGTTTTTTAATTTTGCTGCAGCTTTCTTGTAATGGTTGCTTTACTACATAGCACTACACCTCTGATTATAACCAAGGTTTGCAGAAGAGCATGCATGAATGCAAAAAACATTCAACCTTAACGTCACACCAGCTGAAAACTGCACCAGAAATGGACAACAGAAGACTGAAAAATTGTTGCCGTTTTCCCACAGTCTTCACATACTATACAGGTTTAAGGCACCTCTGCATTGTTTTCATTGGTTCTCATGGAAGATAAGTGTCTCAAAGGGTAAATTTGGCTTTGAAAACAGATTACATACTAGCATAAGGCAAAAAAAAAACAAAAAAACAGGGAGCTTAAGCTGGCCTGATTACCACATTGACCAACAACAATCTGTTGGGAAGTTGTAACTCCAAATGGTGCTTAAAAATAAAAGAAATATTTACCAGAAAGCAAGTGTGACAGGTGAGAAATGGGAACTGGGGAGGCACCGCCACTGGGTGGAGCTTGTGCAAGAGCCAGCAATAGCAATAGAAAGAAGAAGAAGAAGAAGAAGAAGGGGAAAAAAATCTCTCATCTACTGATCGGAAGGTTGGTGGTTCGATCCTTGGCTCCTCCAGTCTGCATGTCAAGTATCCTTGGGCAAGATACTAACCCCAAGTTGCTCTCTGATGCATCCATTGGAGTGCGAATGTACTTAGAAAGCACTATGTATAGAGAAAGTGCTTGTGAGAATGGGTGTGATTGGGTGAATGTGGCATGCTGTATAGAGTGCTTTGAGTACACTGGGAGAGTAGAAAAGCGCTATATAAGAACCAGTCCATTTTTACCATTTAATAACCCCTGTCCATGAACTACCCCGGCCTTAAAGCTCTCCAACTACTTGGTGCTCTGTGCTGCAGTTTGGCACAGTATTTAGAAGCTTTTAGTAAACTTTAAAAAAAAACACCTAATAATAATAATAACAATAATAATAATAATGAAATACAATGACCCAGCCTAGAAGTAATGAATGCATGAGCTAGAGACCTGGTTAAGCTCACTTGGCTGAGCAAGTGACTCACAAAGTCACTTACTGTAAGTGTGCAGGGTTTACACCTCGTGAGTCACTTGCAAAGGCCCTGGTTTAAAATTGCCCTAGGCCAGGGGTCGGCAACCTTTCTGATGACGAGTGCCATTTAGAATTTCCTCAGAGGTCAGTGTGCCATATGATTGCATTAGCAATAAATTTAAAAACGGTCTGTATTAATAGTTACACACTATATAGAACCACTTTATAGAATTATATTTGTTCGCAGATGTTGGCAGCTATCAGCGAATAGTTATCAGCTATTTCGAAACAAAAAAAAGACACTTTTTATCAATAACAAGAACTCCATAACAGCAAATGAACTGTACGACAGAAAATACAAACGCTATTTATGGTCTCCTCACAACAATGATAAGTAAAATAAACTGGGCCAATATGGCATGTTTGTTAATACAGGGATACACATGTTAATGTGATCTCTGGTCTCCCACTCAGAGACACAGGTCTCCGAGTGTCCAGCATTCAGAGGCTACCCGAGGACTCATGTGAGAGAAAATCTGCTCACACAGACATGTAGAGCCAAATACTGTCAATAAGGCCTCTGCAATGTTCTGAAGACAGTTAAACTTGTCAGTAGTGATGTCCAGCAGGTGAAAATGCAGCTCCATGAATATGCACACGCTGTGAATTCCAGCTGCTTCAATGTTGCATTAACTGGCATTAACTCAGCCAGTTAATGCGAGACAAATCCAGCTGCTCATTAAAGATTTCTGGTTTGATCAGAAAATAAAACATTGGTCCATACTCCTGAAAGTCCCAAAAAAAAATGCATTGTGTCTCGAGTCTACAGATGTATCCGTGTATTTCCGTGGTGCTGATGCTGTGCTGAGCGGACAGCTCCTGAAGCTTTTGAAGTGTCGGAATGTGGAAATCTAACAACATCCCTCTTACCAGTAGGCTAAGTTATTTTTAGCCAATTACAAGTTGAATATGGTAGTTGGGGTTGTTAGTTAAGATGCCGTCATTAAGAAGCAGCACAACTAATGTGTTTATGCGAGCTAATTTGGAGGGGCACTGCTGGCGCGGCCATTTATTTTTTAATGCACCTTCTCAGATTAATTCACTGCGTGTCGTGCCCAGGGCTGCACTGGGACAAAAAATCGGCCCGGCCATTTTGACTAGAGACCGGCCCACCAGGTATTAAAGCCATAAAGCCTTTGAATGAAAACAAACGCTGCTGTGACAGTGATGTACAGTCTTGTTGGTATATGTATGATTTCTATACATTTTACGTCAGATAAAAACTTTGGTTGTAAGCTTCAGATAATTATTTAATAACAGACAGACATTTTAAATGATAATAAGAAAGTATTTCTTTGTGCCCCCCTTTCCCTGTTAATGCCTACCTGGTCCCCTGGCAAAACTTTGCTAGATCCGCCCCTGCACAGTTACCAGGTGTCAGCTACATAGAAAAGGATCCTGGTGTTATTTGTCTCTCAGAAACAGTTCACAACTTCCCTTCAACTCATTCATGTCACCTAAAAGATAAACCTGTTTCTTCATCACCTGTTCAGCTCTGATGATTCAGTAAGGACATCTCCTGGTTTCATCTTCATGTTTCCTTCTCACCAGATAACCAAACCAATATCATGACCAGCAGCTTTTACAGCTGTGGCTCCAGCAAACATCAGCTGATACTAGAAATTAATTGGTGCTGTTGTTTAGAGCGACATCCTGCGGTTTCCTCTTTCTGGTGCAAAGTGGGCGATAAACAAACAAGAGAGACGGGACTTGCGCCAGAAAAGCCGATCAGCTGATCAATTGATCAGTTTTATGATTGAAGTAGCAACAGGAGAGAGAGGGGAGAGAATGTGAGAAGAAGAGGCAGCTGTGCAGCGTAATGACAGAATAAATCCATCTTTGTGTCTTTTTCCTTTCTAGCTGAAGTACGGGACAAACTGTGTTCCTTTTCAGCTCAATATGAAATACGGAATATTTTCTCTGACGATTCCTTCTTTTTACAGGACGGTTGGCAACTCTACTAACTAACCTTATGAATAAAATAAAGTTCGCTATACAGTGCTGGTGAAAACTGTCATGCTAGCTATAGGCAGTACGACTTATTGTAACTGACTGTAAAAAGTCAGCACAACGAAAATAAACTCCACCTAAACTTTGTTTATACAGTGGGGCAAAAAAGTATTTAGTCAGCCACCGATTGTGCAAGTTCCCCCACCTAAAATGATGACAGAGGTCAGTAATTTGCACCAGAGGTACACTTCAACTGTGAGAGACAGAATGTGAAAAAAAAATCCATGAATCCACATGGTAGGATTTGTAAATAATTTATTCGTAAATCAGGGTGGAAAATAAGTATTTGGTCAATAACAAAAATACAACTCAATACTTTGTAACATAACCTTTGTTGGCAATAACAGAGGTCAAACGTTTACTATAGGTCTTTACCAGGTTTGCACACACAGTAGCTGGTATTTTGGCCCATTCCTCCATGCAGATCTTCTCGAGAGCAGTGATGTTTTGGGGCTGTCGCCGAGCAACACGGACTTTCAACTCCCGCCACAGATTTTCTATGGGGTTGAGGTCTGGAGACTGGCTAGGCCACTCCAGGACTTTCAAATGCTTCTTACGGAGCCACTCCTTTGTTGCCCGGGCGGTGTGTTTTGGATCATTGTCATGTTGGAAGACCCAGACTCGTTTCATCTTCAAAGTTCTCACTGATGGAAGGAGGTTTTGGCTCAAAATCTCACGATACATGGCCCCATTCATTCTGTCCTTAACACGGATCAGTCGTCCTGTCCCCTTGGCAGAAAAACGGCCCCATAGCATGATGTTTCCACCCCCATGCTTCACAGTAGGTATGGTGTTCTTGGGATGCAACTCAGTATTCTGCTTCCTCCAAACACGACGAGTTGAGTTTATACCAAAAAGTTTTACTTTGGTTTCATCTGACCACATGACATTCTCCCAATCCTCTGCTGTATCATCCATGTGCTCTCTGGCAAACTTCAGACGGGCCTGGACATGCACTGGCTTCAGCAGCGGAACACTTCTGGCACTGCGGGATTTGATACCCTGCCGTCGTAGTGTGTTACTGATGGTGACCTTTGTTACTTTGGTCCCAGCTCTCTGCAGGTCATTCACCAGGTCCCCCCGTGTGGTTCTGGGATCTTTGCTCACCGTTCTCATGATCATTGTGACCCCACGGGATGAGATCTTGCGTGGAGCCCCAGATCGTGGGAGATTATCAGTGGTCTTGTATGTCTTCCATTTTCTGATGATTGCTCCCACAGTTGATTTTTTCACACCAAGCTGCTTGCCTATTGTAGATTCACTCTTCCCAGTCTGGTGCAGGTCTACAATACTTTTCCTGGTGTCCTTCGAAAGCTCTTTGGTCTTGGCCATGGCGGAGTTTGGAGTCTGACTGTTTGAGGCTGTGGACAGGTGTCTTTTATACAGATGATGAGTTCAAACAGGTGCCATTCATACAGGTAACGAGTGGGGGACAGAAAAGCTTCTTACAGAAGACGTTACAGGTCTGTGAGAGCCAGAGATTTTCCATGTTTGAGGTGACCAAATACTTATTTGCCACCCTGATTTACGGATAAATTCTTTACAAATCCTACCATGTGAATTCATGGATTTTTTTTTCACATTCTGTCTCTCACAGTTGAAGTGTACCTCTGGTGCAAATTACTGACCTCTGTCATCATTTTAGGTGGGGGAACTTGCACAATCGGTGGCTGACTAAATACTTTTTTGCCCCACTGTATCTGACCCAGATAGACTGCAGGTCATAACTTCTTACTAGAGCTGGGCGATATGAGATTTTTTCATATCACGATATGTTTTTTTCATTTCAGGCGATAACGATATCTATCACGATATAAGCCAAATAACTATATTTGTAAGATTTAAATGTGCCGTTGCTCACAAGTAAAATGTGAAATAATCAGCAGCTTGTTTTTATTTATTGATTATATTATTTATTTCCCATAATAAGTTCAACAGGGTAGATGTACTTAAGGAACATGAGACTTTTTCAGATAAATAAAGGCAAATATTGCAAACTACACAAAAGGCAGCCGCTAAAGCGTTTAAGTTTCAAAATAGAACAAACGAAACAGACTACTAAATTGTCAATTCCACTTAGAAACAAAATATTAATTCTAAAAATAAATCTTAGTTTGTGTTACAGAAGAACAGACAAAACTGACTAACTTTTGTCAATATCAAATAAACTGAGCACTAAAAGGAAATTCTCAATCTCTCCTTGTTGTATAGCTTAGCTTTTCAAACAGTTTTAACAGTTACTTTAGTCTGACAAAAGCCGAATGACGAATTAGCGCTTCCAGTCAGAGACTGAGGCTACGTCCACACGTACACGGGTATTTTTGAAAACGGAGATTTTCCGTTTTCGTTTTAAAAAATAATCCCGTCCACACATAAAGGCAGAAATGAAGGAAAACGCTGCTATGAACATGCCAAAGCAGCAGGTGGCGCTAGATTCCTAACCGTGCAGAAATGTTGGCCAATCAGAAGTCTAGAAGCCTCGGTGGGAAAAAGTAAACAAAGCTGGGGCATAGAAGCAGAACAGAGTCGTATGTGTGGACGGACAGTAACTGTGTGTATATGTAAGCATTTAAACACTGCAGAGAGTAGAATTAACAGTATTGTAGAAATTCATTTCACCGAAACAATAACGTGGTGCACAGTGTGACGCATGCACCAGTTTATTGTATTTCCAGACTTGCTTTCGGCACAATTTACAGTGCACGCTACTCTGTTTTTTGTCAGACTTGAAATAGCCGAAATACCTTCACACTACGGAACTTCTATGGCTCTTCCGTTCGACAATCTCTCCGGCGTTGGAACCATCATCTGTTTTCTCTTCGGTCACGCTCGGTTGATTTTTCTAGTCGGCACACTCATTTCCTCCATTACCCGCTGGCTGCTTCCCAAACAAACACACATGCGGCTTGGCACTTGTGCTGTACGTTACAAGTCACGCGACGTGACGCTGCGGCTGTGATTGGTTCGGCTCTGCGCTACTTAATTTGGATTGGCTGACCTTTTTTTTTTTTTTTTTTTTTTTTTAGAGGACAAGAGCGGCGAGGTCTATCGCGATAGCTTAATTTCTCTATCGAGTAAAAGTTATATCGCGATACATATCGTTATCGTTCTATCGCCCAGCTCTACTTCTTACCCAAAGTTCAGTTCACCTGACACTCGGACCGATGCTGCCTCGGGCGTATGGATGTTGGCGCTCACAGTGCCCTAATGTTTCATCAAGGCTGGTTGACTTGTCAGGGAGGAAATAGGGAAAATGCTAAAATACATAGGCTTTAATCATACATCGTATAGCATCAATGTCCAGATTAAGAAAAATTCAGTCGTACATATTTGTTCAATAAGCATGTTGAAGGACAGGTCCTGGTCAAAAATGACTCCAGGATTGCTGGAGGCCAAAGTAATCTAGAGTAAATATCTGGTTAGACACCATGTTTCTAAGATTTTTAGAATGAAGTACAATAAGTTTAGTTTTCTTTGAAGTTAGGAGAAGAAAAATATTCCAGGTCTTTATGTCATTAAGACATGTCTGTACTTATGCTGACTAATGCTCTACATCATTTGACTTCATTAATAAATAAAACTTGGTATCATCTGCACATCAGTGAAAATGTATGCAGTGTTTTCTAATAATATTGTCTCACACAAGCATGAAAATAGCTCTGGGCCCTGTTTCAGGAAGCCGGTTTGGAAAACTCAGAGTGAAAAACGACACTCACGGTTGAGTAACCCCGAACTGTCCAACTCGGAATATTCCGTTTCAGAAAGGCTGATAACAATTAGTTCAGTCAACGCGGAGTTGCTTTAACCCCAAGTGAAGCGCGCGGACGAGGATACATAAAGCCCTGATAAGCGGAGCACAGATTAAGCGAGTCACCATGGAGACGGAGGGAAAGAAGGCGCGGTCAATGTATTTCACAGTGCTTGAGGCCGAAATTCTGATGGCAGCATATGCCGATAACATGCAAATTCCGCGGAAAAAAGTAACACAGCCACAGCTGCAAAAGCATGCATGGCAAAACATAGCCGACAGAGTCAATGCGTGAGTGTTAATTTAAACATTGATCGAGGGATTTCCACCCATTTAACACGTTATTTTATCATATGTTATTTTATTTGTTATTTTATACATTTTATTTTGTGATGTGATGTGAGCGCAGGTGCAACCCAACAGGCCCCAAACGTGCCTGGCAGCAAGTAAAAATGAAATATAAAAATATAGTCCAAACAGGTAAGGTGTAATTGTATTATGAGCCATAGTGCTTGGTCTGTTTGTCCCATGTAAATCAATTGCAGTTAGAGGCTACATTAATTTTCTTTCTGTAAGCACTTATTGAAATTATCTGAGCACATTACAAGTACATATTTGCTTACTCTGTATGCTCAAATGTGGCCCGTTATAGCCAACAGAAAAAAAGCGGAGGCCCGAAAAACAGGTGGGGGTCCTCCACCACCACCACTCACAGAGGCTGAGCAGTTGGCCCTCAGCCAAAACAGTGGGCGCCCTGTGGCTGAAGGCATCTCTGCGGGGACATCCTCTGAGTCAATAACCCCGCAAGACACAAGTGCCTACATAAGGGGTAAATTCAAAATAATACATGATGTGCATACATCCTTTCTTCACAGTCACCTTTGCAGTGCGACACATTCATTTGATAAACTCTTTACCATAATGAATTATTTTGTAGTGAAGTTATTTTCCGACTGATTTTGCCTTCCCTCAGCCTTGGTTGTCTTTGAGAGCATAATGACAATGAAGTGTAAGGTGCTTGGTATGTTTGTTAATTGCCATTTGGTCCCTTGTAAGTTATAAGTGACCTGTATAAACCTCATATTCTATCAGTTGATGGTGGTGGTGTACTGCATCTGGTGCAGCCTCCTGTTGAGCCAGACCAACATGCAGTTGTGAGTAATACTCCACAGATTATATGAGTTTACAGTAGAACAGCAATGTTGTCTATTTCTTTACTACAGGAAAATAATGAAGAAACATTGACAGCTGTTACAGAGGAGGAAGCAACAGAGACACTTTATGAGGTTTACATCTTTTAATACTTTGTGTACAGGAAATACAGGCGACCAATAAAGCCAGTTGAACAAAAAATCTGTTTATTCTTCTTTCAACATGTTGAGGTGATGGGTCAAAAGAAATGATTGTGACATATGGTGTCTCTGACTGCTCTTCCATCTTGTATGTCCGTGGGAGGGTCAGGATGTTCATGGTTTGGATCACTGCTGATGTTTGGTTCAGAAGGACAGTGTTCTCCTCTAATTGTGGCAATGTTGTGAAGAATCACACATGCCACAATAATGTCACATGCCCTTTCTGGGGTGACCCTGAGTCTTTGCAGGCACTGGAACCGGGCCTTAAGCATTCCGATAGTCATTTCAATTCTGGCTCTTGTCCTGCAATTAGCCAGATTATATCGCTGCTGTGGGCCCGGTTCAGGGTCAGGGTAAGGGGTAAGCAAATAGGGTAAACATGGATACCCCCTATCACCAAGCAAGTAGCCAGTGAACTCTCCTAAGACAGAAGGATACACTTCAGTTCAAATGTCCCTGAAGCAATTGGTCTTTATATATTTTAAAGTATTCTCAACTCACCATGTCCAAATTTTGTGCTCAGTGTACATTCACGGAATATTTGTGAGTCATGGACAGAGCCTGGCCACTTGGCTTCCACATTTGTGATAATGTTGGCAGCATCACATATGATCTTCACAGTGCAGAGAACACAAATTAGCATCCATTACTATAATGAAATAATTTGTTAGTTTGACATGCTACAGGGAACTATGTACCTGTACATTAATGCTGTGGAAAGACTTCCTGTTCACATAGTCTCCTTCATTTACTGAAGGAGCAATGATTGGAATGTGAGTGCCATCTGTACAGCCAATCACGCCTGGGAACCCTGAAAATAAATGTGCAATTTAAGTAGTAGTCCAAGTATCACCACATCATAAATTAAGTTTTGTTCATCCTGATACCTGCAATTTTGTGGCATCCCTCTTTGATAAATCTTGTGGGTCTATGACCGGGGAACACCACAAACGTGTACAGGAGACGTTTCAGTGCAACTGTAACATTCCTGACTGCCCGACAGACGGTAGCCTTGGAAACGTGCTCAGCGTCACCAATATTATACAGAAAGCTCCCGTTTGCAAGAAACCGAAGTGCAATACAAATAATATGCAATGAACTGAGAGCATGTCCGCGATGTGTCACATGCGTAATATATGGCCTGAGGATGTTATCCAAATAAATTATAGATTGTGCTGAGAAACGGTAACGTTCGCACAGAAAATCATCAGGAAATGATAAACTGTCCAAACGCGCTCTGATCACTCTCTCCCGGCGGAGAGCTCTGCGGAGAATTTGGGCTTCACGATCTACTGGCTCTTCAAGGAAGGAGCACGCCATGTCCGACACTTCCTACTGTCAGGTTTCCGACAAAGGGGCGGAGACAGTCAGGGTTAGTTGTAGTAAACCTGCTAGGGGGCAGGTTAGCTTCACGGAGTGTGTCGTCATAGTGACTCACTCAGGCTGCAGCTGAACTCGCTTTGTGAAACCGAAAACCCAGAGTTTTCGTTAACTCAGGGTATACTTACTCAGTTTTTCCACTAAACCGGCTTCCTGAAACAGGGCCCTGGTCTCAACATGGAACTCTGTGGAATGAATTCTATCGTTGATTTAAACTAGCAGAGCACATTTCTTTGAATTCATTTTAATAATATTGGTTAGACTGTAAGATAATTATGCATAACCTTCACTAGTGAGGTTTCAGTGTTATGATGAATCCTAAACCCTGACTAAAACTCTTCAAATAAAATTATCATGTCAATTGAGGGTGTGTGGCAGGCAGGACGAGGACCTGAATGCAGGGTTCAAACAAAAGGTTGAACTCAAAACGGCAGCTTTATTTGCTGGAGAAAACTAAGACATTGAATACAAAAACTAGTGATGGCCCGCTTGAAGCTGACGCTCCGGTGTGTGTGTCAAAAAAATCAACACACTGCTTCAGAAGCACTGTGTCGAAGCTTGATTCGTTTAGCCACAGTCACGTGATCAGTGACGCCCGAAGCTTCATTTAGAACCTAACTGCTTCAGTATCTGATTCAATGGTTTAAAAGGAAGCGAATCATTCGCGGGATTTGTGGACTGTTTTGATGGCGACAGATAGCAAACCACTGATATTTTTACTGAGAGATTTGGAGCCAGCGAGGAATAGAGGAGTTTCTGTTGCGTGGGAGTATTTTGAGTTGATTTTGGTCAATCGGGTGGGTTTTCCAGCTTTGTGTTCTTGTTGTTTGCTTTTGTTTTGTGCGTGTTTATTTTTTCTGACAACAGGAAAAACTTAAAATGTCAAAAATCTGCTTTTCATAATATAAATATCATTAAATAACTTTAGAAAGACTTCTATTTGACTCTTTATATTTAATGTTATAAAATATATATTTTATGTTTTAAATAATCTTAAGCTGTTAGTCTGCAAAATGTGCAGCAATTTAATTTATTTATTCTCTTTAGCTGATAGTTTGTGGGGCCCAGTTAGACTGTATAACTGCATCTCTACCAGTTTCTGTGCACTCCAGCCTCTTCTGTGCCATGTGAAGGGATTTTCCTTAAGGCAGGAGAAATTATCTCCACAAAAAGGAACAGGTTCGGCCATCGCACAGTGGAACTAATTTTCTTCTTAAATACAAATGGAAAGGGTTACCTTAAATGCATCACGTTAATTTGCAAGTTCATAAGCATTTTCCCTTTCTAGTTCACAATCAATTCTACCCCCAGGTCAAAAATATGTATAGGAAAATTTCCCTAATGTAAAATTATTTATAAAAATACCCGTCTAGCGATTAACTGCATAAGTACATGGAGGCGGGACCTCACAGCAGAAGCCTACTCCATAATGTGTTGTACATTATTATATGTATATTATATGTAACGTGGTATTTTTCATTATTGTATTTACCAACATCAAGAAGTCACAAGCAAAGAAAGACCACACCATGGTGCATGTTTAAACAAGGAAAGTTTACTGGTCAAAATTATTTATTAAAGAAATAAACAACATTTTTGTCACCCCAACAAATACACGTTTAAAGCAACACAACAGCAGCCCAATATCAGACAGAATTCCACTCTGTAGAGTGGGCAATCATTGCAGTTGGTTTTATTTTGTGGATTCAAGCTGCTCTTCATATTTTTGCCCACCAGATGTCACCAGAGAGGATTGTGTTGAAAAGCTTCGAGTAATGAACCATTTTTCAATACAAGCTTCAATGCTTCAGAAAGCTTCATTTGGCCATCACTGACAAAAACTAACCAGGAAGTTGAAACAAGAAACTAGGAACTGTCATGAGCATGGTGGAGACAGGGAGCAACGACGGCATACAACACAACAAGGGGCAGTGGAAAACACAGGGCTTAAATACACATGGGAGTAACGAGGGAATGGGAACGGGAGGGAAACACAACTGGGACTAATCTGACATAATGAGACAAGGGGGAAGCAAAAGTCAAAACACTGAACACAGCACACGAGACTATCAAAATAAAACAAAACACAAGACAGGCATGGAGATCCATGCGATCTACTCCTTCAAGAATTTTAAAAAATACAATAATTTGGTCTGCAGTTAGCTGAAACAACTAACTGACCTTCAAAGTAAAAGAAAGGTAGTGGTGTGTAGCCTGTAACAGGGATCAACTGATCAAATTCACCAGTCTTGTAGGAATTGGCCATGCTGATGATTTAGAGGAAGACGCTATTTAAGTTAGTTTGGAAAGCTTTACAGAAGAGAAAAAAATATAAATAAATATCAACAGTCATTAAAGTTGCTGTATTTAATGAAAGGCCCGCTGGAATCCTGTGAATATTTTTATGTAATAATTATACATTTTTATTTGTTCAGAAATGCATGAAGTCATTAAAATTTTCACTTGAACATACTATATTGTCAATAAAAAGTTAAATGATAGGTATAGAATGACACCCATCCCTACAGTAGATGTGGACTAAATGGTTTTAGATGCCATGAAAAAAGTGTAAAAGTGTGTTTTTTCAAATCAGTGCCACAGGGCAGGGATAGCTCAGTAGGTAAAGTGGTCGCCCCATGATCGGAAGGTCGGCGGTTCGAATCCACTTAACGGCTACCCTGAGGTACCCCTGAGCAAGGTACCGTCCCTACACACTGCTCCCCGGGCGCCTGCTTAGTGGGCTGCCCACTGCTTCACAGAGTGAATGGGTCAAATGCAGAGAAAAACAAGTAATTTCCCCATGGGGATCAATAAAGTATCCATTATTATTATTATCAAACATGCTTTTTCACCATTTTCACAATTATTCTGTTTGTTGTTAATTAAAAAAGTAAATAATAATCTAACAGTTATAGCAGTATTGTGCAAAAGTCTTGAACTACCCCAATTTTTTTTTATATAGAAACAAGACACTTCACCCGTTGCCTACTGGTGGTGGTCAGAGGGTCCGGTGGCGCCAGTGTCCGGCAGCCTCGCCTCTGTCAGTGCGCCCCAGGGTGACTGTGGCTACAATGTAGCTTGCCATCACCAGTGTGTGAATGTGTGTGTGAATGGGTGGATGACAGGTTGTGTAAAGCGCTTTGGGGTCCTTAGGGACTAGAAAAGCGCTATATAAATACAGGCCATTTTACCATTATAAACACACATACATAGTTACAATGCTATTATGATACATTGTGAGACACCATTGTGATCTGACATTCCATCCTATACTATGACATTGTCTTTGGTGCTTAGCTGAACTGTCAATGGTACACAATTGAGGAATTTATATAAAAATATTTGCGTATAACTTATAAATGTTGGCACTCACAGTGGCCTAGGCATTGTTTAGTTAAAGTTTCATCTAGATTGGGTCACTTGTCTTGGAGGAAATAGAGAGATAAGATAAGATAAGATAAGATAAGATAAAACTTTATTAATCCCTCGGGTGGGTTCCTCTGGGAAATTCGGTTTCCAAAAAGCACAGCACCGACAGAAGTTACACAAAGTTACAAATAGGGAACATACAAACATATAAGGCTAAATATGTTTTGAGACTACAGACAGAATTTTTGGGTTGAGAATTGCTTTAAAAGCTTTTTTTAATAGTAAAAGACGACATGGTTTAGTCAAACAGTTTTGTAAGGATTATAACTAAACACTAGATGGAGACAAACACAAACTGAACTTCATGCCAGACACTGGTTTTATTAAAGTAAATAAAATTTAATACCGCGAAACTTCACATTTATTTGTTAACTAAAACACGGTTTGATTAGTGTCTAATATTTTCTTAATATGGAAAAATAAAAATCAACCCATTATGAACGATGTATATATATGTATATATATATGGGTGTGTGTGTGTGTGTGTGTGTGTGTGTGTGTGTGTGTGTGTGTGTGTGTGTATTTACAGTGGTCCTTTACTTTGAATCCTGTATTTATTGACTGTTTATTATTGTTGTCCATTTAACATTTAAGAGATTAACATAGTTAATTAATCATAGCATTTACATTAACAGTGTAGTATTTTTTAAATGATATTGAAATGGACTGTCTTTTCTTTTTCTAGAACGGTGCAGGATCTTTAAGGTTCTTTTGTTTTCTTGTCTAATCTGGCCTTCTTGTTCTTCAGTGTAACCATCTAGGTGCTCTACACCTTGTTATAAGCCCTCTGTATTTTCATTTGCTTGGAGACATAATAATAATAATAATGGTTCTCTCACGCCAACCGGTCGCAGCATATGGCCCCGCCCCTCCCTCAGCCTGGTTCTGCTGGAGGTTTCTTCCTGTTAAAAGGGAGTTCTTCCTTCCCACTGTCACCAAAGTGCTTGCTCATAGGGGGTCATATGACTGTTGGGTTTTTCTCTGTATGTACCATTGTAGGGTATAGCTTGCAATATAAAGCGCCTTGGGGTGATTTGGCGCTGTATAAATAAAATTGAATTGAACCACTTTAATTGTCTTCTCTGGTGCATAAGTGTTTCTGACCTGGGTGCATTATTCTTTTTTAAGAATTCCAGTGAAGAGATGTCAAATGTGAATTGAAAACATGGAATCACACCCAGTTAAATTTGAGCCCCCCAAAGTGAGGCACTGTGTATAAAATTTAATGTAATTCCTCAACTGTAAATGCATTTTTTTCTTTTGTTAAACTCCTTCAATTAAAACTGAAAGCCTGCAATTAAATTACAGCTTGACTGTTTGATTTAAAATCTCCTGTGGTACATGGACGTACCTGCACACCAGTTTGACTTCACTTACCCTTTGAGCTATTTAGAGGTGAGAAATGCTGCCATTGCCATGAGTGGTCTGATGGGGGAGGCAAAGAGACACGAATGTGACCTTGGAGGGAGTGGTTGAAGATAGAAAACATGGTTCCTGCTATAAGAAGGAAGAGCAGAAAAAAGGGGGGAAGAAAGAGCGAGAGGAGGGGGTGCTGACAACAAGCCTACAACACTGTCTTTCATCAAACTGTCATGCTGTTGTGTTGGCTGTTTCCCAGCTCCTGCTTTTACTGCCAGTGCATGTACCAAGCAACACCAAACAAGCATAATCAATCCCAACCAACTCGCCCCATACCCTCCTCCTTCCCCCCCTTTTTATCTGGTGGTGATTATTGACTGGATCTGAAGGATTTTCTTTTCCCCAAGACTTCCACTGAATCAATTTCCTCTCCTGGAAGACGTTTTTGGCTCTATCAGGGTCCAGAAACCCCAAACCCTCCCTCCTGTTGCTGGGAAACCACTCCAGTGATTTGTGTGTTGTCAGAGTGCATTACAGACGGTGATGTGAGAGCGAGAGAAAGAGAGAGAGAGAGACGCAGAGATGAGAGAGGAACCTTAGCTGGAGAGCGTGGAAGAAAGAGATGGAGAAGAAAATATACTATACGCACATCTACTCCAGCTCCATTTTTCTTTCACGCACTGTCTCCCTATAAACACACACTGCACTGTGGGGCTCGATTAACATGCTTTGATTCCCCCTCCTCCCTTTCTGTCTTTTCTCTTCCTCAGTTTCAGCTTTTGGGATTAAAGGAATGAGGAATGTGTTTGGCAGCAAAACTGTTGGGGGAGAATATTTGATGTTTAATTGATAGAGGCTGGAGCAAAAGACTTGTTATTTGGAATTACCCTAAATCATGAGATTGTGTGTGTGTGCACGTCTCTGTGTCCGTGTGTGAGAGAGATTTGCTGCCAGGAGTTGTCTGTGAGTGCTCTTAAGTGTGAATGCGCTCACACGAGAGTCAGAAACACCCTTCGCTGCCAAATACCTCTCACGCTGAAAAAAGTGTCACATTAATTAAAATCAACAGGGCCATCGTGAGCTCCGCTTCTGTGCCTGCATAGATTTTTAACAGTGCAACGTCACAGTGTAATAAAACCTCAGTCGCAGTATTTAAAAAAAGCCTGCATGTAGATCTACTTTAGGTCATTTAATTGGTTTTAGGACAAGTCTGAAAGCTTCAGACGGAAAGATATTTAGTTTAACAAACATTACACAAATATTAACTTTTATTATCTAATAGAATATAATCATATTGGGCATCTCCTACCCAGTGAAAAGCAGTTTTTAACAGCAGCTCACACCTGTCATGCTCTGTAAGACTAACAGGTGTTAATTAAGTGCAGTCCCTCATTATCTGCACGAGAAAAAAGGAATATGGACGTTAAGGTCTCTTGAACACTGTTATTCAGAGAAATGACTCCCTATTTACTTAATTAGTTCATTACTACCTACCACTTAGTTAAGGTCCTCTTTGTGAATGGGTTTGATAGCAGCTGTTTTGACTTGTAATAATAAGAAAAGCGCAGGTGTTGCTAATGTTGACTATTCAGGTGTCCTAGTAATGACAATGTGCCAGTGAGCTGTCACGCACAATGCCAGGCAGCTACAAAAATTCTGAGGTGTTAAATATCAGAATGTAATAAAAAATCTATTTCACACCAGGTTGTGAGATTATTTAAAAACAACCCCAACACATGACTGATTACGCCATGTCATTATTAATTTAACTGTGTGTGAAGTGGTTAAAAAAAAAAAAGCAGTATGAGAAAAAGTAAGTGCACCTCATGACTCAGTAGCATGCAGATGCACCATTAACAGCAATAACCTGAGGTAACTGTTCTCTGTAGGTCTTTCTCAGTCTCTCACCTTGATGTCAAAGAATTCTGGCCCACTCTTATTTGTGGACAGATGTTGTGTCACAGCTCTTGCACCACAGAGGTCTGGAGTTTGACTGGGACATTGCAACACCTTCATTCTTCACTTTTTCAGTCATTCTGTTGTAATTAGCTGCTGTGATTGGGATCATTGTACTCCCATGGCTCAGGCTTTAACTGACCTCATGTTTGACTCTAGAATACTATTGTAATTGGACGTGCTCATGGTTGAGTCAATGGCTGCAGGCTACCCAGGTCATGTGGCTGAAGACAACCTCAACTCAAGATACGTCCAACACTGTGCTGACTGTTGATATGCTGTTTGTTTGGTTTTTTTCCCCCCCAAACGTGGAGTTGGGAATTATAGCCACACATCTCCACTTTGGTGATTTGTTCAAAGGACATTCCAGGAGTTCCAGGAGTTGGTTTGTTAAGATCCAACTTTTAAAACCTAAGCCCTGCTGTCATGGAACGGACATATTATAGTTGTTTAAGAAGTGTTACTACTAGAGATGGACCGATCCGATATTACGTATCGGTATCGGTCCGATACTGACCTAAATTACTGGATCGGATATCGGAGAAAAATAAAAAATTTAATCCGATCCATTAAATATCACGAAAGCACCTCACAAAACTTGCAACACGCCATAACTCACCTCAGAACGTTAGCACGTCGGAGCAGTATGCATCACGTGATAGAGCGGCTGTGGCATGCGGGACCTGTCGGTGGTCTGGATAGCATTTGGAGCTTCGCTAGCAACCCGGCATTTCATCTCCGACAAAGTTATCCCGAGAGAAGTAAAGCAAGTGTGTAAGTCCATCTCTGAATGTTTGTAAAGCATTCCTGCGTTAAGCTTAACAAGCGACTGCCTCTTCTTGCTGCTACTTCAATCATGAAACTGCTTAATGATCAGCTGATCGGCTTTTCTGTCGCGAGTCCGTGTCTCTAGTTTGCTTTTGGCCCACTTTGCACCAGAAAGAGGAAACCAGCGGCTGAACAACAGCAGCACGTTTAAGCTTGATCAGCTGTTGTTAGAATGTATTTAATATTACTTTCTACTCCAGGATCTTTTTCTATGTAGCTGACGGCTGGTAACTGTGCAGGGGCGGATCTAGCAAAGTTTAGCCAGGGGGGCCGATAGGGCATTAACAGGGAAAAGGGGGCACAAAGACATACTTTTCTTTCTTATTCTCATTTAAAATGTCTAGCTTTTAATAAATAATTATCTGACACCCAAAGTTTTAATTTGATGCAAAATGAATAGAAGTCCATTATTGTATATAGTAACTATTAAGTCTAATATATATACCCTAGTAAGCTATAGTACTTTTTCCTTTGGGAAGGTACCATCTGTGCAGTCTGCAATTCTGTTGAAGAAAGATGTTGAATCTATTTAATATTTCTTGAAAAATAATTGATTTCTGTGCATTTTTTTTCACACTGCATCAAATTAAGGTTGATTACGGCGATTAAGCATCATGAGGTGGAGCGTGAGGGGTGGTTCCCTATTTTTTATTTATTTATTTTTGTTGTTGCTGGGAGTTGGAACCCTATTAGTTAGGTTGCTTAATATTTATGCTAAGTACTCTTTAAAATACCAGAATAGGGAGGATGGTGTAGGTTTAAGTTTATTAGATTGATCAGTATTGCTGAACTATGAAATATTTTTTTTTGCATACAGGTATAACAGAATAGCTTTAGTGTAGTTGTTGTTTTAAACTTGAGTATGAACTTATACAAAATGCAGCAAGATATTTAAAAAACAGTTTTGTTGATTAAAAAACACTATATCGGATTCATATCGGTATCGGCAGATATCCAAATTTATGATATCGGTATCGGTATCGGACATAAAAAAGTGGTATCGTGCCATCTCTAGTTACTACCACCTAGTGGTAACTAAGCAGAATGTCTTTTTTGTAGAGGAAGTGATATACAGGAAGTTGTGTGCTCTTTAGCTGCTGCAGTGACAGCATTTGTAATCTGATGGCAATCTCTGCAATCCTGGTGTTAAAGTCCACAATATCGGCTTCATCCGTAAGTTCCTATACATTTAATGTGTATTAGTAAGTTTTGACGCTGTTTTGAGTTAAATCATATGGAGGCAGGTAGATGCTTGTATTTTGTCAGCAGATGCTTTATCTGTGGTCGTGTGTTTTTCGCTAGAACAATGTTATTCTCCCAGTGTAATGGAACATGTCTTCATTGTGTATTTTGTATTCCTTTTCTTTGTACAGTTTTACAAAAAAAAGAGAGAGAGAGAATTTATTTTCATCATTAAATCCTGCCAAACACAACAAGCGGCCTGTTTCTTGGAGGATGAAGTGCTGGGAATAAAGATTGTTAAGCTAGCTGTATAGCTGAAATTACGTTGCCTGCAACAAACTTTAGTGAGGACAGCATAGTAAAAGGATGACCACTCAACGTGGAAGTTAAGAAGAGTGAAGGATTGTCAGTCTGCATCACACTGCAATGGAAGCCACAAGCGCCTCAGCACAAGCTTTAAAGGAAGATAGAGCTGAAGGCTCACGAGATGAAGTTGAATCGGGGTCTATTTATTCACGCCACAGCTCAAAGAGGTCACGCTCTTCACGCTCATCAACAAGCTCCAGAGTAAGCTATGAAGCAGCCAGGGCGCGAGCCAAAGCAGAAGCGGCGAAAACCAGACTAGCGTTCACGGAAAAGGAAGGCGAACTGAGAGTCGAAAAGGCCAGACTAGAAGCCAAGATAGATTATATTAGTCTACAGAAAGAAGCTGAGGCTGCCCAAGCTGAAGCTGAGGTGTTGGAGGCAGCTGCAGGAGACGTGAATGAATCCAACAACAAAGAATTTGACTTTCTGCCCTTGCCAGAGAGTGCATTGAAAAGGACTGATCACTATGTTACACAGCACACAAAAGATCAATTCCCACAAGAACCCAAAGTAGAGAATGATTCGACTTTACCGCCAACATCCACTCCATTTCCAAGCTACAATCAGAATGCACAGCCCCAGCTCATCGACAATGGAGCCAGCTTCCCTCCAAATAATGCTCAGCCACTCCATATGAACTTCCCACAGCAAGAAGATGAGCGCTATCAGCACAGGGTACTGCCCGACAATCGACCACATCTAAACAGCTCCCACAATAATGACTCATCTACAGATCTTGCCAAGTTCCTTGCTAAATCCCAGCTGGTTTCCTCAGGCCTAACAAAGTTTGATGACTTACCCGAACACTATGAAGCCTGGAGAGAAACGTTCATCAACACAATCGAAAGTCTGAGTCTATCAGCAAGTGAAGAAATGGATCTGCTTATCAAATGGCTGGGTAAAGAATCTGGTGGGCATGCAATCAGAATACGGTCTGTGAATATCAGACAGCCTAATGTGGGACTTAGAATGATCTGGGAAAGACTAAATAAAAAATATGGTGCTCCAGAGGTGATAGAAAGAGCTCTCTTTTGTAAACTTGAGAGTTTTCCCAAGATCCACAACAGAGAGAGTCAAAAACTACAAGAACTGGCTGACTTGCTTACTGAACTCGACGTTGCTAAACGAGAGGGTTACCTGCCAGGTCTAGCCTATCTTGATACATCAAGAGGTGTGCAGCCAATTGTGGAAAAGCTCCCTTTTTATCTCCAAGACAAGTGGCTGTCACACGGGTGCAAATACAAAAGAGATCATCATGCTGCCTTTCCTCCTTTCTCCTACTTCAAAGAATTCATCTGCAGAGAGGCTGAAGAGAGAAATGATCCCAGTTTTAACTATCCAGATCTTTTCACTAATTCTTACAGAAAAGAGAAGTCAAATCAAGCGAGACCTGTCTCCGTGCACAAGACGAACATATGCATGGCTTCAGAGCCCAAAATAGGAAATCCAGAGAAGCTATGCCCCATGCACCACAAGCCTCATTCTCTTCAAAAATGCAGAGGTTTTCGAAAACTGCTCTTGGAAGAGAGGAAAAGGTTCTTAAAAGAAAACAATATATGTTTTCGCTGCTGCGCCTCTACGACTCATCAAGCCAAATCTTGTGAGGCCACCGTAAAATGCGAGGAATGTGACAGTGATAAACACATTTCCGCTCTGCACCCCGGACCAGCTTCGCGCTCAGATGCAGTTCCTACTTCCTCGACAGAGAATGGCGGGGAGAGGTCGGACACAGAGGCACAGAGTGTCACATCCAGATGTACCCAGGTATGTGGGGATGGGTTTCAAGGGAAATCCTGCTCAAAGATCTGTCTGGTGAATGTGTATCCAAATGGCCACCAAGAGCAATGGCAGAAGATGTATGTCATTTTAGATGACCAAAGTAATGTTTCACTGGCCAGATCTGAGTTTTTTGACATGTTTGGTCTCAAGGGAGCAACCATGCCATACACACTGAAAACCTGTGCAGGCGTCATAGAAGCATCTGGGAGAAGAGCCCACAGTTTTATGATAGAATCGTTGGACGGGAAAGTTACCATGCCTTTGCCTGCACTTATAGAGTGCAATGATATCCCAAATAACAGGTCAGAGATACCCACACCCGAAGCTGCATGTCACCACCATCATCTTAAAAGAGTGGCAGATAAGATTCCACCACTTGACCCAGAAGCAGACATTCTTCTTCTATTGGGAAGAGACATTATAAGAGCGCATAAGGTTCGAGACCAGTATAATGGTCCACTAAACGCCCCATATGCACAACGCTTAGACCTAGGGTGGGTCATAGTTGGAGAGGTGTGCATAGGAGGTGCACACAACACGACTACAGTGAGTGCTATGAAAACCTGCATCCTGGAAAATGGCAGACCAAGTCACTTTGCCACGTGTGAGAATAAGATAAAGGTGAAAGAAAATCCTAATGGCAAAGATGAGAAAAAGAGAACCCCACCCAATAGAGACATTCAAAATGCATTGACAGTGACTAATCTTGGGGAAACAGTCTTCAATGCCACAGAAGATGACAACCAGCTAGCACACTCCATTGAGGATTCAGTCTTCCTACAGATCATGGAAGAGGAATTCTTCCAGGATGAGACAAAAAGCTGGGTTGCCCCTCTTCCTTTTCGGCACCCACGTAAACGTCTGCCAAATAACAGATGTTACGCTCATCACCGTCTGATGTCACTGCGGAAGACTTTAGATAAGAAGCCCGAAATGAAAATGCATTTCACAGACTTCATGCAAAATATGTTAGACAAGGGACATGCTGAACTTGCACCACCACTCCAGGAGGGGGCAGAATGCTGGTATTTGCCCACGTTTGGTGTTTACCATCCCAAAAAACCAAGCAAGATTAGAGTGGTATTTGATTCCAGTGCTCAGTATGATGGAATCTCGCTAAACGAGGTGCTGCTGTCTGGACCAGATCTTAACAACACTCTCATCGGTGTCCTCCTCAGATTCAGGAAAGAGCCTGTAGCCATAACTGCAGATATTCAGCAGATGTTTTACTGTTTCGTTGTTCGTGAGGACTGCAGGGATTTCCTTAGGTTCCTGTGGTATCAGGATAACGATCTGAGTAAGGATGTGGTGGATTATCGCATGCGTGTTCATGTTTTCGGAAACAGTCCATCACCTGCAGTGGCAATCTTTGGCCTCAGGAAAGCAGCAGAGCACCAAGAAGTTGAATATGGCAGTGATGCGAGGCACTTCGTAGAAAGAGACTTTTATGTAGATGACGGCCTCCGGTCTTTTGCTACAACAGCAGAGGCCATTGATGTTCTGCGTCGAACACAGCAGATGTTGGCAGCATCTAACATCACTCTGCACAAAATAGCTTCAAATCGAGCAGAAGTATTGAAAGCATTTCCTGCAGATCAAAGAGCAGACAATGTAAAAGACCTTAACCTCTTTGTGGATGACTTACCAGTCCAACGCAGTCTTGGAGTCAGCTGGAACATAATGACTGACACTTTTGGATTCAGTATTCCTGAGAATGAAAAGCCATTTACACGCCGTGGTGTCCTGTCAACAGTAAACAGTCTGTTTGATCCTTTGGGGTTCATAGCTCCTGTTGCAGTGACAGGGAGACTGATTCTAAGAGAGCTAACAACCGAGAATGCAGACTGGGACGTAGAACTCCCTGAGGCTAAAAAAGAAAGTTGGAGAAGATGGAATGAATCATTGTCAGCACTAAAAAACCTGGATGTTCCACGAACATATGCCTCTTTCTCTGTTTCAAAAGCACAGCACGCTGAATTATTGGTCTTCTGTGATGCCTCTGTCAAAGCAATATCTGCAGTTGCTTATCTTAAGACAACGAATGAACAAGGTCTCCAAGAGGTGGGCTTTGTTTTCGGGAAATCCAAGCTCGCTCCCAACCCAGGCCTCACAATCCCAAGACTGGAGTTGTGTGCTGCTGTCATGGCCGTTGAGATAGCCGATCTAGTAATGAGGGAGCTTGATCTAGATCTCAAGACAGTGAAATTCTACACTGACAGCAGAGTTGTATTGGGATACATACACAACGAGACTAGGAGGTTCTATGTGTATGTGAACAATAGAGTGCAGCGCATCCGGCAGTCAACACGACCTGATCAGTGGAACTACATTCCTTCAGAACTAAATCCGGCTGATCATGGGTCACGTTCTGTTCCAGCCGCCGAGCTTGCCGACACCACGTGGCTAACAGGACCAGCATTCCTAATGAAACAAACAAAGGTAGCTGCCAGTGGCGATAAAGGATCAACATTTGACCTTGTGAACCCAGATGCTGATGCTGAGGTACGTCCTGAGGTAATCTCGCTCGCCACACAAGTTAGTAGAGACAAACTTGGCTCAAAACGCTTCCAGCGTTTTTCTACCTGGACCACACTCAGTAAGACTGTGGCACGTCTGTGTCATATTGCTCAGTGTTTCTCTCACTCCTCAAAGAATCAAAGGTGTGTTGGATGGCACATGTGCAAAAGTGGCCTGTCAGTCATTGACATTGTCAGAGCAGAACAGATCATCATAAAATGTGTGCAAGAAGAAATGTATTCAGAAGAACTGAAATGCATCAAAATGAAACATGACCTTCCGAAAACCAGCACTCTGTACAAACTCCGACCCATTCTCGACAGCGAAGGTATGTTAAGAATAGGTGGACGCATTGGTCGAGGACAACTTGAAAGTGGTGAAGTCCATCCGCTAATAATACCAAGCCGCAGCCATGTAGCAAGCTTGCTTGTTTGTCATCATCATCAGGCTGTAAAGCACCAGGGCAGGCATTTCACTGAAGGTGCAATTCGCAACAGTGGTCTGTGGATTGTTGGAGGGAAACGTCTCATCAGCAGTATTATTCACAAGTGTGTTACATGCAGGAAACTAAGAGGAAGAACCGAGCAGCAACAAATGTCAGACCTACCCACAGAGCGCCTTCAGGCTGACCCTCCATTTTCCTATGTTGGCCTTGATGTTTTTGGACCATGGGAAGTGGTGATACGCCGTACCAGAGGTGGTCAAGCTCAAGACAAAAGGTGGGCTGTCCTTTTCACATGTATGGCCACTCGAGCCATACATATTGAGGTTATTGAAACAATGACGTCCTCAAGCTTTATAAATGCGCTCCGAAGGTTTTTCTCCATCAGGGGTCATGCCAAACAGCTTCGCTCGGACTGTGGGACCAATTTCACTGGAGCGTTCAAAGAGCTGAAGATGGATCCTGGCAATAAGAGCGTAGAGGATTACCTTCTTCAACAAAAATGCACTTGGGTTTTCAACCCACCTCACTCCTCTCATATGGGCGGCGCTTGGGAGCGCATGATTGGAGTGGCAAGACGGATTTTAGATTCTATGCTTCTTCAGGTTGGACATGAGGTCTTAACCACTTTTATGGCTGAAGTGAGTGCCATTGTCAATGCAAGGCCGTTAATACCAGTTTCTACTGATCCTGAGGCGCCTTTCATTCTAACACCTTCCATATTGCTGACCCAGAAGGGGGGTGTTCCCTCTCCTACTGTAAGTGAGTTTTCAAGAGGGGATCTGCTCAAAAATCAGTGGAAAAGAGTTCAGGCCTTGGCAGATACCTTCTGGGCTAGGTGGCGCCGTGAATATTTGAGCACATTACAGAGTCGGCACAAATGGCAATCTCAGAAACCTAATCTCAAAGAAGGAGATATTGTTCTGCTCAAGGACGATCAAGCCAAGAGGAATCAGTGGCCTATGGGAATTATTGTCAAGGTTGTTCCCAGCAGAGATGGACTTGTTAGGAAAGTTGAAGTTAAGGTGATACGGAACCAGACAGCGAAGGTCTTCTCTAGACCAGTTTCTCAAGTAATCTTGTTGTTTTCACCACAGGACAATGACTCATCAGCAAGCTAGAGGATTGAGACTGTGGCATAAAGTGGCATATCTTTAATATGCCAGGCGGGGAGTGTCATGGAACGGACATATTATAGTTGTTTAAGAAGTGTTACTACCACCTAGTGGTAACTAAGCAGAATGTCTTTTTTGTAGAGGAAGTGATATACAGGAAGTTGTGTGCTCTTTAGCTGCTGCAGTGACAGCATTTGTAATCTGATGGCAATCTCTGCAATCCTGGTGTTAAAGTCCACAATATCGGCTTCATCCGTAAGTTCCTATACATTTAATGTGTATTAGTAAGTTTTGACGCTGTTTTGAGTTAAATCATATGGAGGCAGGTAGATGCTTGTATTTTGTCAGCAGATGCTTTATCTGTGGTCGTGTGTTTTTCGCTAGAACAATGTTATTCTCCCAGTGTAATGGAACATGTCTTCATTGTGTATTTTGTATTCCTTTTCTTTGTACAGTTTTACAAAAAAAAGAGAGAGAGAGAATTTATTTTCATCATTAAATCCTGCCAAACACAACAAGCGGCCTGTTTCTTGGAGGATGAAGTGCTGGGAATAAAGATTGTTAAGCTAGCTGTATAGCTGAAATTACGTTGCCTGCAACAAACTTTAGTGAGGACAGCATACCTGCTGTCATTGGTATATTTTAGAGAGAAGTGGATGTATCTTTTTCCTAATTATTATTGTCATGAACATGAAAATATAAGATTTTAATTGAGGCCTGTAGAGTCTGAGGTGTAGCTTCTGGGCTTTTGTAGTTTCTGACTCTGGGGGAAATTTGTATGGACACTCATATCCCTCCTTTTCTATGCAGGTAGTTGACATTATTTGAAAATGAACTCCAGAGTACTGTCCTTCTTCCTCTACCCTCTTCCTCAGCATCATGTCAAAACACACCTTAATGCTCCAAACCAGCAAACTGCCAAAACATCTTTTTTCATCGCAGTGGTCACACTGATGATGATCAGTTAATTAAAATTATTTGATTAGCAGCCCCTGGATGCTACTTATGCAGTAAAGGTCCCTAATGTTTTTCACACTGCGCCTCTGCATTCGGCTTAGTTTTTGTTAATAGTGTAATATGCAGTTCATTTAATTTTTTTTATCATTAGCACTGTGAAAACAATTTAGTTCAAGTGCGGTTAGTGCTACTATGAAGCAATATGCGGTTTATTACACTAATTATATGATTTGGACCAATCATAGCAGTGTTTTGAGGAGCAGGGGAACAGGAAATGGTTTCATAAGTGAAAGCATACTTTTCTAAAAAAAAAAAGAGAAAAAAGAAAGAGGTAAAATATATTTTCAGTTATTATTTAATCTGATAAAATTAAATTTAATAATAAATAATTTCAGGGTGAATAACCACAGCTTGATTTATGAAGTA
Source organism: Diplotaxodon limnothrissa (assembly GCF_057381915.1). Taxonomy (NCBI): domain Eukaryota; kingdom Metazoa; phylum Chordata; class Actinopteri; order Cichliformes; family Cichlidae; genus Diplotaxodon; species Diplotaxodon limnothrissa. The sequence continues at coordinate 39,757,414 of NC_140601.1, forward strand.
AAGATAGCTTACAGTATGTACATTTTAATCACAAAGAAAACTCAGATGACATATTTTAGCTGCTAATACACTGACTAATAGGACTGACGCTAATTTCCTGCATGTTTATAACATGAGTGACACATTTAAATTTTTGTCTTTTTTTTAAAGACATATTTCAAGTCAATGAAATGCACAAAGCTTTAAAGCTTTTGTTGCAAAGAAACATCCCACAGCACGTCTGTTTTTTTGTGCCCTCTTACGTTTGTTTGTTGTCGGTGTTGCAGAGGATATTTAAAGCTAAAACAGAAATATCTGTCTATCTGTGTCTCTTTCCACACAGAGTACTGACCCTCACATGACCCCGTGTGAAACATGCCACAGAGGACAGGCGGTAAACCCATGGTTGAGCCTTACACACACACACACACACACACACACACACACACACACACACACACACACACACACACACACACACACACTCATATCTCACCTTGAGGGCAGCCTTGTCTCTCTGCGTACCAGCGTGGATTAAATCCTCTCAGGAACTCGGCTCAGTCAACACTTTGTTAGGACTCACAAACAGTATCAACAGTAAAAATCCTGGATCTTTTATCTGAGCTTAAACCCCAAAGAAATGCACATAACCTCATGACACACTCCAGAATATTGCAGGGTTTATTGTAACATATTTGCCCTTTATCATGAAAAACAAATACAAAAAAGCAAAAGAAGTATTGATGCGAACAGAACGTGACAGAGCTAAACATTTCTGCTTCATTTATCATCACTGCAAAAATGTGGCCCTCATGTAAAGATAAACCTATCTGAGGGTATATATATTTATCAGGTGATATGCACTCATAATCTAAATACCCAACACACATCAAATACTTACAGGTTATAATGAGACAGGAGAGAAAAAAAGAAATTTTATCTTTTAGCTATAAACTAACCTTCATGTAGACTTGTTCTGTCAGGGAACATACAGGGCTTTTTAATCAAGTGTCCCAGCTGTAGTGCAAAAAGTTCTTTGAGTTGTCAGTAACACTAGAAAAGTGCTGTTTAAATGACACTCTGTTTACAGTTTACTAACAGGCCATGACTGTGAGCGAGTATGTACAGTACCAGCATCCTCCTAAATGGGAAAACCTGGTAAAACGTCCGCTTGCTGGTACAAGCAAAGGCCTACTGGTGCTTCAAGCTGCTGTGTGAGTGAGTTGACATTATCATACCTGACAGTATAACCTTCATTACCACCTTTGTAGTTATTATTAAATCCAAACTGTGCATTTCTTTTTCGGTGGATGAAGTTCGATAGAAAGAAAATATTTCATACATGAAATTGCTCACAATAAGGTTAATGGCATGTTGGCTGCTTTTCCAGCCATGTGTGTAGATTTAAAAACATTTTTTGGTTCTTTTTTACTCAAGTGAAGGTCAATATCTACATGTTATATCCTCCAAGATGAGGATCTCAGTCTCAAAAAGTCTTGAGGGATTAATAGCAGAGCAAAAACCACAATCCTGATTGTTGTGTTCATAATTGTAATTTTCGTTAAAGTATTTCTTAGTGTTTCTTTATTAAGACGAAAATGTTTTGTTTCAGTGTCTTTTTACCTGAATTTTCTCTTCAGGTCATCTTAGATTGGGGTGAATTAACTTGTGATTGACTTTGGGCAAAAACAAGAAAAAACAATAATAATAACAAAAAAACCTAGGGGTGCAACGATACACAAAATTCACGGTTCGGTTCGGTTCGATACTTTGGTGTCACGGTTCGATATTTTTTCGACACAAAAAAATGTTCATGCTTTTTTAATTTGTCATTTATTAAAATTAGAAATATATATTTTAACTCAAACGTAAAGTTTTTTAATTTAATGTTGCTGAAACAACAAAGTAATAAAAAAATTAATCTGATTGAGGAATCACTCATCTTTGGAAAAGAGAGTTTATTACAGAGAAATGGCTCTTTCCAAAATAAAAGCTATACTATACGCTTCTTCTGGGCTATATTCTCAGCAGCATATTAAATATATCAGGTCCCCGTAAGGAGAATCCTGTGCTAACGGCTGTCTAAATGACTCGGGTAAAGTTTGTAGCATGCGTGCTTGTTGTTTTTGTCTGCTTCCACTTGTCTTTGCACTAGGATGATGTCGGCGTAAATGTGCAGTCATACTCGTTGTGTTCCCACTAGTGCTGTCAGCGTTAAGCTGAAATGACGTTAACGCCACAACACGGCAAATCTCCATTAACGAGCTACCGCGGATCGCCCGTGCATGGGGCTGGACGGCCAACACGTTAATGAGCTAACTGCGCTAACACACTAGCTCCCACCAATGCAATTGAGCATTGCATGGCACATCCAACATACTGTTTTACTTTAGTCCATGACGCGCTTACCTTCAGGGTCATACATCACATGAAAACCAAAATAGTTCCAAAGGCCAGATCTGAATGAGGGTGGGGGAGGTTCAATTTGCCATGTTGCAACGAGAGCTTAGCTTCTGTCTCGCTAGCTTGCCCTGCGCTCTTCCTTCTGACTATGCTGTCTGTGTTGAGCGCTCAGTGGATCTGCGCTCGACAGTGCAGCCTAGGCGGAGTAGTCGAACGCAGATTCACTGAGCGCTCAACACAGACAGCATCGTCAGAAGAAAAGTTGATGAAATAAATTCAAAATGTTGTATTGTTCGATACATATGCGTACTGAACCGAAAGCACTGTATCGAACGGTTCAATATCGATACGAGTATCGTTGCACCCCTAAAAAAATACAACACACAATAAGAGCTTCATAGTGAAACTATTGTTTGTTTGTTTTTTAACATTTTTATCCCTGTTAACTTGTCTTCACAATCACTGAAAGCTGAAAATCTAATTTTCCTTTTGATCTCAGATTCATTATGCTTCTCTTAAAGACCAATGTAATCTAGCAAAGCAAAGTTTGTCATGTGCAGAGACAGTATCAAAAAAAGTCAAGCCAATGCACAAGCACCTTAACCCTGCATTCTTTTATTGGCCAACTTCTCGTTGCAAAATAATTTTATTGTGCAGAAGTCTATGGATAAACAAGTCTACACTCCTTTGCTGTGTGACCTCAATAAATATTTTTCTGATCCTGAGATAACAGCTGATGTGATAGAAAAAGAAGCATACCACAGGGTGGATATACCCGTAGTGTGACACGTAGCCTTGCTTCACAGGATTGTTTTCTCCTAACCTTTGATCTGCTTTGACAAACCCATGTATTTTCCCTCTTCACTATGGCTCATTTACCACAAACTTGTCTGCACACATTCTTGTTCAGTGCCAAATATTTTGTATTTTGCATCACAGTGCCATTATTTCTAAAACATAGCAGCATGTGGATCACCCTGAATTCCTGTCATGTGCGTGAATTCCAGAGTAGAGTACGTATATATATATATATATATATATATATATATATGCTCTAATGAGCCTGAAGTCAGAGATTTCCTTATTACAAAGGAATAGACTAGGAGTGCCACGTTTTCACGTGTTGAAAGTTTGCCTTGAGTGCTTTACAGATTTCCTGCTGTAAGAATGTGTTTTGTACATGCAGATTGAAAGAGTTTAAAATATTTATACTTCATGTAGCTGAGACAGTTTGGTGTGGATAGCCAATATTCATTAATAGAGAGTTTTTGTTTAATTGCCTGGCATTTTTCACTGCCTGCAGTTAATAAGAAAAAGCTCAATAGGATTGCAAACCTAGGCATTAAGATTGCTGTTCAGCAGCAACATATTATGCATTTAACATTGCAACTCTCCAGTGTTGGAAAAGAGACATCCTCAGTGATGTATCACAGCCTCTTCATAGTATAGCCCTACTATCTTTAGCACGTACAACAGCAACACATATCCAGGCGTGTCTGGGAGTGAGAGCTGGTACCAGCCTTAGATTAGAATTTAGGAAGCCGTTTTAACAACCTTCAAAGAAAGCACAACATTTTGCAAAACATGCAGGAAAACTATTCCTGTTAAAGACGGAAGCAACAAATGTGTTTCAGCACTCGAAGCAAAAACACAACCAGACTATGAAGGCATACGAGGAGGAGATGCTATTAGGCAAACTAAAACAAATGACTCTACTGTGCAACACTGGAGCTCTGGCTATTTGGCTCTATATAACAGGAAGTGCAAACAGTGGGTAGAAAAGACTGACTGTGGTTACACAATGGAAACGGAGAGCTTTGTGTAGCTGGTTAAAAGCTCGACCCAAGATATAAAATCCCAGGTACAAAATAACTTTCAGTTTTATTCTGAGACGATATTGTGCAGCTCCCGAAGAGTTAGAATAATAAGTTACTTTAGTTACTGTTAAAGTAAAAAGTGAATCAAGTTACATTATACCTTTACTTAAAGAGTTAAAGGGAAAACGTTTATATGGCAGTTATGTGCTTACAGCTCATTGTCATGTATATAAAACTGTATACTATTGCATTATAATGCTACTGCTGGCACTTTGTTTCAATAGATTCACACTTTCAATTAGTGTGTCGTCCGTGACAGCAGATTTTCAAGCTACAATCATCAATAAAAAAAGAGTATGATTTTCCTGTACTAAATATCGTTATCATCACAAGATGATCCCATTATGCGTTTTAAAGTTTGAAAATATACAGCTGTCATGTTAGAAATAAACAGTAGTGCCTAGAGCGAAATTAAATTAATATGTAAATATATTTACTTGATTTTTTATATTTACTGTTTTATGCAAAATGTAAGATTAACGATTTTCTGCAGCATTGCTCTCGTGTCTTACTTGTAGCATAGCTTATGCATTCTGCTGTTTTTTATTCTTTAGAGATCTCTGTTGCCTGTTCCTTTGACAATGCTCAATTGATCTATTTTGATCTGCTTTGTGAGGAAGACGAGTGGGATGACATGTTAAACACTCACTTTTATGTGAGTATGTACAGAGCCTGAGGCAGAAAGTGCATTAACAACGAAAGCTGAAAACAACTGTTGTGATACCTGTTATCTCTAACTAGGGTTTTAGGTTTTGTTAGGTCAGATAAAGCAAACAAAGCCTGGTTACGTTGGACATGTTCAACCTTTCAGTATTTAACTTTGACTTTGATATGTATTTAACAAAAGCAACAATCCTACGACTCTTCCTGCATTTTAACTTTTGCACACACGTGAATCCTTTTAGCCCTCTCCCTTCCTCCACGCTCTGTCACCTGTTTCTTTCTCTTCCTCTGTTCTCTGTCTGACACTGAGGGTTGAGGAAGGGTTGAGGAATGCTCGAGGGCCGTGAATGGAGACATTGTGCCCAGAGGTCAGGAAAAGTCAGAGAGGCACAGTGTCACAGTCAGAGTCGCTGCTCTGATCGCCCAGCTACTTGACAGTCACGTCTTACTGAGCCAGAAGAACCGCAGTCAGGAACACAGTGAATCACAGACGGAGGAATATGAGCTGAATATCTGCACAATAAAACACAAAAACACAGTTTCAAGGTGTCACGGTTCTGGGTCCGTTGGACCCAGTATTTTGAGTTTCTTATGTTTTGGTTTATTTTGCATTATGGATTAGTTATTCTCTGGTGATACTGTTTTGATTACAATTATATTCTGATTCTTTAGTTATCTGATGATGATGTTGATGATGATTATTTCTGGTTTAGGTTTTGTTATCTTGCCCTTATGTTTGGTTTAGGTTGCCTGTGCTTAGTCTTCTCTGCCCGTATGTCCCTCTGTTTGTCCATGACGTCATTATGCCTGTTTACGAGTCTGTCTCTGTCTGGCGTGTGCTTCCTGTTTTATTTTGTAGGTCTGTGCCCTTTGTCAGTGCGTTCAGCTTTGTGCTCTCCCTGTCTCGTCAGTGTAATCAACGTCAGCCGTGTCTCCCAGCTGTTTCCTCTTTGCTCCGTTCACCTCTTGTATTTAGTGTCTGTGTCTTCCCCTACTCGGTGTCGCATCGTTAACGTCTGTTTACCCTCGCTTCCTCCGTGTGCTCCGTTTGCCAGCCAGCCTTCCTGCCTACTCATTCCGTTCTTCCAGTTTAGTTAGTGTTTTTCTGTTCTGCTTCTTACCAGCAATAAAGCTGTGTGTTTTGAATTACTTCCGCCTCAGTGAGTCCTGCATTTTGGGTCCTCTCTTCCTGCCGGCCCACACTCAGACATGACACAAGGTAGCTCTCTTTTAAATATTTGAAGAAGAAAAAATATGTGAAGAAAGAAGAAAAAAGATAAAACATTGTGTGTTTTCATACTGGAACAGAGACAGGAACACTTACAAACGGGAGGGCAGATAAAAATAAGAACTTTATGTGTTGCTTGAATTTCTTTTAAAAAAAACCCAGCCTTTAAAAGGACCGTGTCCTTGGCGAATGAACCCTCAGATCTATTCTAAGTGAGCACTTAAAGCACTTTTTGGAAGACACATTCACACAGCTCTTGAACTATCACTCACACACACACACACACACACACACACACACACACACATCAGGGGGAATTTGGGGACTCTGGACATGAGGATTGAACCGTCAACCTTCCCATTAGTAGTCTTCCGGACTGGCAGCCTCTGTTCCTCGTGGAGCTGCTAAAATGAGACCAACTGATAATCAGATATTTAGTGTTTCTTTATTAAGACGAAAATGTTTTGTTTGAGTGTCTTTTTACTTCTTGAGTAACACATTACAGGAAGCAAAGGGAGTTAAACTGTGGATTCACCTTGTTTGTTTGTGAATTACAGACTTGTCAACATTGCAATTTAACATCTAAAGAAATGGTTTGGGTGAATCATGGCATCCTGCAGGTAGAGAAACATATGATTAGGTATTAGCTAGGTGTGGGAGGGGTGGGGTGTTTGCTAGTGTACTTGCTCTCCCAGTTCCAAGCCCAGATAAATGGGGAGGGTTGTATCACGAAGGACATCTGATGTACAATCTTTACGAAATCAAACCTGCACCAGTAAAATTTGCATACCACACTTGTCTAGGCCGGGGTTAACAATGACTGCCACCTGAATTGACAGTCAAGACAAAGGCTGGGACAGGGTGAAGCCCCGTTCAGAGGCAGCACGGCGGCAAGCCCTAAAAAAACAGAAGCATTCAAATTTCTTAGAGCTGCTACTGTGAATAAAATATGAGCATATGTGGGTAATTTGGAGACCGGTGTAGTAGACAAGCTGCTCTTGGCCCTGCTTTCACTGCTCTGACATATCTGTGCTTTATTATACACATGTGTAGATTTGTGTAGCACAAAGTAAACAAGTTACTCTGTAATTTATCATCTCATGACTTTGGCCAACATGTCTCGTTACAGCTAATGGTAAATATTTTGATGATGAGTATATAAGTAAACATATTTTACAGTTCTTCAGTTGGGAAGGGGTGTGGAAAGGTTGACGTGTCCATGCAGATTGCAACGGCCTATCGGAGGCTGTCAGCATAAAAGAAAACTAGACCGGCAGCACGAAATCATAAAAAGCTGTTTTGATTTGGTCCGGTTTGTCTTGTTGGTGTGTTTAACTGTGGAGAAAGGAGTCGCCGCTCCGTTTGTACGAAGTTCAAGCAGATAATCAACACTACTGGCAAAGGTTGTTTCTTCACAGTTGATTTGTTTGATGACATTTATTGTGGTGCACCAACATTTTTTAAACTTCAGGAGGCAGATCTGCACTCTGGGTGTTTTTTAATTACTTTAGAAGCAGTAAGTTTAAATGAATTTCCATAGTTCCTCATTTTAAAACCCACTGTGAAATAAAAGTAATATCCTGATTTTATATGTTATTTTTTTTAAAATGACAAGAGGCATGAAAACATACATGACATGGTAACAAAACACAGAACATATGGGTGTAAATGAAGTAATAACTGTGCCAGTGTTTCCATGTGATACGTGAGGAAGTGTGTGTGTGTGTGTGTGTGTGTGTGTGTGTGTGTGTGTGTGTGTGTGTGTGTTGAACTCTCCTCATTTTGCTTAGCAACATGGAGGAGAAAGAAAAAAAATTAACATAAATGAAAATACATTTTTGATACTTTAGAAAACAATTATAAAAACCATTATGTTCTGTGTAGCAGTGTAATTTTATTATAGAAACAAGGAATGTTATTAAATTGAACACATTATGTCGGTCTAAAAAAATAATGTGTGTGTGTGTGTGTGTGTGTGTTTCCCACTTCATCGTAATTATTTTCTGTTTGTGGAAATGTCTCGATGTGTGCAAATGGGTTGTGATCCTTAAAAAAGTATATGAACAGTGCTAAGGACTTTGATGCAGGCAGCGCTGCTTCAGTTTTGTTGAGAAAGTGTTCTTATAAATAGACGTAATGCTTGATAATCACATCTTGTACTTTCCTCACCATCTCCACTGAAGTGTTAATGCTCAGGTCTGATGCTCTGTTTCTAGTCTATAAACTTGGCCTCAGCTGGAACAACCACCATCTATTAGCTGACCTGCTGCCACACAGCCACGAGACGATCAATACCTCCCGATAATGATGTCATTTACTCACAGTAAAGTATAGATGATGACAAGACTTGTTATTGCCTCATTTCATGGCTTTGTCTCAACTCTTTGCTACATGCAGTCAACATGAATTGACGCTTTTCCTTTAAAAAGAAAAACATCATGTACAGATATCGGCTTGGTCAGTCATTTATTAGACAAAGTCAGTCAATCAATATCGATGTATTCTTCTGTGGATAACAAACAGTAATTACACCCGGGCACCAGACAGCATTACCTGCTTTAGCTGTCAGCTTTTTCTAATCTAGGCTGTAGATGATGTCAGTGAGTGGAAATATGTTAATAAGTTTGCCTCAGGCTCACAGCTCCAGCTGTAAGCAAAGAAACTCCACATACTGATGTTCAGACCTTTTGTTTGCAAGGATCGAGCTACCTTAGATCTACTTCATGCTCATGTTGTTGTCGTTGTGAACGGAGGCATGTGTTGAAAGTGACATCAACACTGTTGATGGTTTGGCCCCCTGTGCAAATCTCGATTTTGGTAATCTGGTGTGTGTCATGCGGCTGGATTTAAGTAGCAAGTGCAAAATTGTATCAGTGTTTATCCATTTCAGTCATCTTTCAGAGATTCCCAGATTACAGAGGAGGAGAGAGCTTCAAAAGATGAATATCCATCGATCCTTGCATTCACACATCCAACTTTTATCTGCAGCCTAAGGTGAAAAGTGAAGACCTCCCTCTCCTCAGCCATCTCCTCCAGCTCATCTGGGGGAAACACCGAGGTATTCCCAGAGCAGCCGAGCTCCTCCCACAGGATCACCCATTCTCCCAGTCCACAGTTTGAAAATAACTCTGTGATTTCCTTTCACTTCTGCTCCTCCTGAACTGGGGCTGATGCAGAGTGGCGACACCTAAATGCTTTTCAGGCTGTGCTGACGTCACAGTTGAGGCTTGAAAAAATCAATATGGTGGCCATTTAAACTAGGCTTATTAGAGGGGAAGAAGGGAGCTTGTTTCCGTCAGTGGATCTTCATTAAAGCCCAGTATACCCTAAATAAAGTGGATTTTGAATTAGGAAACTAGCATGCTGTAAATGAGCAGAATTAAACATGTATGTAAATCATTTTAACGGGATTTTGAACATTTTGAGTTATGTGAGATATGTGAATACATTCTTATCAAATATATCAAGTGTTTATGGGGGTTTAGGGAATATTTACATCCATATTTCTGTGATAGATATCCGACTTGTTTGCATATTTAAAATGCAGATTATCAGACAATACCACTGTTAATCTGAAGGCTCTCTTTGCAGAAGGGTGCATTTCTTCTTTCAGTGCTTGTTTGTAAGCATATACAGACATTGTAATGAGGAAATGTCTGTGTGTGTTTGTGTGTGTATGTGTGCACGCTTCTGTGTTGCAAATTCATGCTGAGGTGAGGTCTGAGCCTCAGGTTGATCCATGGTTGATCTGACAAGAAGCACAGGGAGTCAGAGTCCGCCTCCAGCCAGCTAGCCCCCCACCCCCGTGCACTGCCTTCCACACATACATAAACACATTCACCCCTGCTACTACTTCCACAGCCTCCTCCATCCCTCCTCCTCTCTCTCCTCCCTCCAGGATGTGGGTAAAGACAGCTAGGCTGAAGTGGATGTCGGGGGGAATTAGACACTGGGAGACAATTTGATTTGTTCTTCTTCAAGGCTTCCTTCTCTTCCACAGATGCAGGCAGCAGAGACGGAGACAGAGAGAGAGAGAGAGCTTGTTTGATCCTCACGAAAAGCAGACAAGCAACTCTGAGAAGAGTACAAGATGCAGACAGAAACAGACAGAGAAACAAAGCAAGGTCGGGTGTGATAAAGACAGAAAAGGAAGGTGCAAGTTGGAGGCATTCGAGGTAATTAAGACTGACACAAAATAGGAATAACAATGAAAAGACAAAACCAGAAGGGAAAAAAATGTTGAGGATGTCAGTGGGAGTGAATAGCAGAGGCCATAGAGGCACCTAATTATTAATCCACCCACTCACTGCTGTCCAAATGGGCAGATTGATGCCTCTCAGCTGCTTTAATAGCTCTTATAATGGACCGCAGTTTAGGTGGACAGCGGGAAAAGGAGCCATCATGTCCAAAGTAACTCAATTCCTCGGTTCTGGTCTCTTGTTTCAGCCCTTTTCAGCGCATCAGGGCGGTGAGCAGACACCGTGCTCTTACCTCGCTGCGATCATGTGCACAGATAGATTTACTAAGCCACAGAGGACTCTGGCAAGGTGAATTATGGTGTGTGTCAGCCGGAGCTGTGTGTGTTTGTGGGTTCTGTACATTATGCACATCGTGAACGTAACACACACACTGGAAATGGGTGGTGAGTGTGCTTTAGTGATTTTGTGGCTTTTAAATGCTCAATCTTTGCACTTTGCTTATTTTGTTTGAAACATAAGAGAAATCTCTTTGTAAGTCTACTATCAGCCGAACCACATCATTCAAAACCACAACTTAATTTTGGAATCACACAAACATCAAACACAAACATTTTCTGAAAATATTGTTTCAGGATGAATTTGGGAAACAGATACTGACGAGATTCAGAATAATTATATTAATTTTATACATGGAATAGTCGTATATTTATACATGTGGTGAAAAGGGTATTTTTAAAAATATGAGATTAAGTAGCTTCAATGGCTCATACAGCTTCATATATCTACATTCAAGCATGGAATACTCTAATCCTAAACTCTAAATGTTTACTACACATTAGGACCTATGAAAGCTGCCGTTATTTTGCTTGTGCAAATGTGATTCATCAGGCCACTTTCTTTCATTACTCCGTGGTCCAGTTCTGATGCTCAGCGATGCCCAGGGGTCATCGTGGGCACGCTGACCGATCTGTGGCCATGCAGCCCCATATGCATGTCCATATGTATTCTGACACTTTTCTACCAGAGCCAGCTTTAGCAATATGAGATACAGCAGGGGTAGGCAACTCCAGGCCTCGAGTTCTCCTGCAGGTTTCAAATATGACCCTGGGTCAACACACTTGAATCAAACGATTAGTTCATGAGCTAGATAGATCGGATGGGTACGATCCACACAGGCCCGTCTTCACTCGGTTCACCACTATTCGGTCCTTGCACCACTTTTGATAGATACAGACCACTGCAGACAGTGAAGGACTCACAAGAGCAGCAATTCCAGAGATGCTCTGATCCAGCAATCCAGCCATCACAATTTGGCCCTTTTCAGACTCACTCAAATCCTTGCACTCACCCATTTTTCCTGCTTCTAATATCAACTTTGAGGACACAATTTTCACTTGCTCCTTCATATATCCCACCCACTTACAGGTGCCACGATGAAGAGATAATCAGTGTTATTCACGTCACCTGTCAGTGGTCATAATGGTATCCCTGATCAGTGTATATTTACTGTGCTACGCCTGTCTCTGGGCAAAAAGATTACTAAGGATACACCTGTCCATTCTCAATTACAGCCTCACTGGCAAGCTTCCTTTCTCCAGAAGCTTTTTAAGAATTGCAAGTCCATACATAGTGTAATGAGTTTCATTTTTGGATCACAGGTTGGAAACATGCTGTATGGAAGCAACCTGCGTGCTACTGGACTTGGTGCACTCTGGCAGAATAGACGTGTAAAAAGTTATAAGTGTATTAAAAAGGTGAAGCTGCTGGTTATCAGTGACCACTGTAGACTTACAAGATGATCTTCCATCAGCAAAACCCTATCCTGAACTCAAGCGCAGCAGTGCTGGCTGTGTTCACTGTAGTGCTGTGGTTACACAGTGGCGTTGCCAGGCATTTACTGTCGCTGCTGTTTGTAAAATATCCCTCGCAGCTGTAGGTGGTGCCTCATTGTCAGCTGTACAGTCACCGAGCCTGCCGGGCTCTTAGCAGGTAAGGCAACTCTACAGCTGTTCCAGTTGTGGACTGCCAGACCTTGAGCATACATGGAGTAACTTGTCAAATCTTCTCTGTGGGTACACCCTGGCCCAGCAGCTATCCCCACTGGATTCATCCCACAACACTCCCAGATGTAGGTTGCCAGGTCCTCAGACCCCGCATGTAAGTTGCCAGATCGTGGTAACCCCATGGAGTGTGGAGGGGATCTGAGGTGCTGGCTGTGGCTTGGTGCCACGCTGGGTCTGGTTATTATCTCCAGATGACATCAGCGTGAGCAGCAGATGCCTTTTTGGCCACAGGGGCCAACAGGCAGAGAGAAAGTGTACGTGTGTGTGTGTGCTTGTGTCTGTATGCTGTTCACAGGAAGATCAAGCTATTTATTACCTCCCCACTTATCAGGCCATCTCCCTCACTCAGCTCGGAAGGAGTGTCTCTTTCATTGCAAAATGGCTATTCCTTCTCAGAACGATAATGTAATCATACAGAGACGTACACGCACACACACACGGAGATGAACCATTTAATAACAGTAATCGTTATGTAGTTGCTGTGGCAGCACAGCTAACAAACACATGTGAAAAATGACATGATAATTAGCCTCATGAATAATTATGATGATACTAATTGAAAGCAACAATCACAGCAAAGGCAATGAAAGAAAACTGCTTGATGCCACACTGGAATACATTTTACACGACTATCGTCTTAGTAACAGCGAGAATACATGAATATTAGTGTGATTTACTCACAAGCACATTACCGCGAGATACTTGCAGCTAATGATGCTCATCAGGTTTGTCATTCAGGTCACCTGGATATGCATGTGTGTGTGTTTGTGTGTGCGGTTTTATTTATGCTTCTGTTTTCTTTGAGAGACAGGCTGAAGAGGCAGGAGATTAAACTCATGGAAGCAAATCAAAGCAGAGGCAGACGATTTAGATTAAAGCGCCCGCACCCCAGGTTAGGCAGGAGCACAACACTGTGCAGACGTTGCGTGCACCTACACAGCCACATGCATGTGTGGATCGCTCTGTCTCTTAGCTTGTTTGAGGCAGCAGCCGGTGTGGCCGTTCCCCGTCTATCACCTCGGTTATTTTGCAGTCCTCCCTCTCCTGCAGCTTATTATATACAGTCTATCCCGGCACAGCGCCGACCAATTTAATCGAGGAGGAAAGACGGGCGTCAGGAAATGATATTTCTAATCAGAGCGCAACAAAGGGCCTCTTTTATTAAAGTGGGTGTGCCTTCTCTTTCTGTCACCACGTCTGTGTTCAGACGAGTCTACAAGGCTGATAATGGCCTCTGCCGGCCCGGTGTCATCATATTAAAGCACTGAGCTATCACCCCCCTTTCTCACATATCCACGACCTCTCCCCCACATATAGAAACTCACTCCTCCTCCTCTTCCTCCCATTCTGACCCATTCCCTCTGCTTCTTCTTCATGCTCTGCTTTTTTTTTTTTTGGACACTTTTGTTGTTCCTTCTTTTATTGCCAGATACCAACGTGTATTGTACCTTTTGGAAGAATATTGAATTCCATCGAGTCCTCAGGGCCGAGCAGCCGCACCTCATAAAAAGCAGCCGTGGATTTGTAGAGCGGTAATGTTCTGTGATCTTGTGCACCGCGCCAGGTGCATGATGAAGCAGAGCAAACACTGTGAATGCCTGCAGCATGTAGTGTTAGTACAGGGAATTGAATTAAATTTTTAAATGGTATTTGATTTAAATATTTTACTTTGAATGTAAAATGACTTAGAAAGGAGTGACTAGTATTTTTCACACAGAATACAAAATAATTTCAGATAATTGATTTTAAAGAGGGAAATGTGAGAGCAGGGTAAAAATCGCCCTGTGATTACTTACATTAGAAATGTTCATTTTTGTAACAGGAGGTTTGTGAGCTTTCATGTTAAAAATGCAACTGCTTTGTGTTATTTTCCAGAACATCTGTTGTCAAATCTAAGTTCCAAATTCCTGCTTATTTCAGACGACATATTGCAGTAAAAGCTTTTTTAACAGCAAGGAAAAGTAAATTCTTGGCATGTTTTTGGGACTAAATTGATCTATAAAACAGGCTTTCAATAGTGTATAAACAAACACCCAAATATGGGGGTATGTAAGGTCAAATGAAACATAAAAAATCTCTGAGTATGAGAAAAACACAATTTGAAAGCTATAAATCTCGGTATTTTTACTGGAAAACACAATTTACTGGTAACATTTTTAACATATAAATATGACAAAGAATCTTCCCTAGTTGATTACTTACATTAAAACGGTTGTTTCTGGTAAATCCAAATATGCATTTTTATTGATCTTCATATCTTTTTTTTGGAATAAAACATTATTTTAACTCAGCCTTTGAATGATAGATGAACAAACTGCTTTGTAAAAGAAAAAAAAAACACCTTTTAAAATATAGATAGAAATAAAAATGCCTCGTGTATGTAAGTGCTGCTGAAGAAGAGATTTCTGGCTCAGAGTAGAAGAAGAAAATGGCCTTTCAGCAATTGTGTCCATAAACTTTTGTTATAAAATACAATTTATCTGTAAAGATTAACAGCTTTGTTTCCCTTTTGTTTTAAAAATGTTGTATTTATTAAATGTGTGTTTTGTATTTCTTTTCCCACTAGTCTGAATGAAGACACCCAGAATTGACCACTGCATAAAAAAAACATATTTTGCCTTCGGCATCTTGCTGTAAGTGAAGTTTTTGTTAATATTTCAGCAGTGTCGGGCCACGAAACACAAACCAGTCAGTCCAGCGAGTGCACCACAGCATTTTTGTGACAGTTTAAATTCTGAGTCAAGTCTTTGACAGTGCTGTCTTTGTTTGAATGGATTCAACAAAAACAGGGCATCTTAAGTGGCTCTATTTCTCATCTCCTTTATCCTCCATCCTGTGACCTGGAAATTTATCTCAGTGTCTCATCACAAAAAGTCTCAAAATGACACTTGGAGAGGAAGAGAGATGCTACTGGGCAGGTGTGTCGCTTACAGAGGTCTGTTCACCTGTTCACCTGTGCCCATCCAACTCATGCTAGGAACCCATTCGTTGGTGAGATACAAGAAAAGTAAGAGTGTGCGATATATGTGGATTCTTTTCATATTGTGCCACCTTGATCAACGTCTTATCAATATCATGAAAACAAGACTCCAAAGCAAAGGTGTGGAAGTTTTGTTAAGCGCCTGCTGCTTCGACTCCTCTCTCCTGCTGCGATTTCCTCGCTTCCTCCACTCGCACCTCAGATTGGATAGACTAAAACGCAAGGAGAGAAAGCGAGGGAAGGAAGTGAGAGTGTGAAAGCTGAGAAATGAAAAGAGCAAGTGTAATTAAATCTTTGGATGGTAATGATGTCACTCAGGGTAATCTCCTCAGCCGCTGATGGACTGATAACCTCTCACTGATGCTGTAATCACATAGTAACACGTCTCTATCGGGAAACATTCGAGTATAAACATTTCACAGCATTGCAAGAAAAAAAAAAGAAACACTTTATGCCTCAAAATCAAATAATGCAGCTCAGTGTATCAGCGCTTTAAAGTGTTCTTCACTGTGGATGCTTAATCTGCACCTCATGTAGTGGTGTTTATCCAAAATGCCATAGATGGGAAAATCAATAATGTTTAATGGCTTTAAACAGCGCCTGATAAAAATGCTAAACACTGTTTAGGTGCTTTTTAAAACTGCAAGCTTGACCATTCGCAGTGATTTTCAAGGGCCTTTAGAAAGCAGGTTATAGAGGTTATACGTAGAGTAATCTTCATCAGTAGCAGTAACAGCTGTTATTGTACGTAGTTGCACACACAGGTGCGATGCAGGGGTGACGTTCAGTATTTGAAATCATGCATTTGTCCCCCCAAATAAAACCTAACCACTCATTTTTAAAATGATGTAACATAACTCAGGGCTGTTTCTTTTTTTTTGTTCCTCATCACTACATACTTGCACTATTTAACACAATATTTCAACTTTTGCCTGCTGCTTCCTGCTTCAGAGTCCTTTGTTTGGTCTGTACTATCTACAGTAATTAATGTTTACTGTATAACAGGACAGACCGAATACCTCAAAGGTGCTGAAATACAAGTATGAGCTGATAGATGCAAAAGGAGGAAGTGATCCGATATTTAGGGCATTTTTTAAAGCCTTTCATGCATGAATTATGACAACCTCAATCAGCATTTTTATTCATCTTTAGTCATTCATCTTTTTTAAACATGTTCTTTTCAAAGAGTTTTTGACATGTCCACTGAGGTGGGCAACATACGTTTTGACTTATGAATTTGACAAACGAATAAATAATATACACTGTGTGTTGTGTTTATGTGCAAGTATACCATCAACTCTGACACAAATACAAGAAAACAGCCTTTGAATAGCGTCCACTGTGGTGACCACTATGTGTGAAAAGGTTAAAGTCAACCTTTTTCTAATTGCTGTTGCAAGTTTGTTAATAAATAATAATAAATAAATAATATTTCAAGTGATTTGTGATGGACAATGTCACAAGTATTACAAGAAAATCACAACAGTCTTACTTCAGATTATGACATGTTTCCATATAGCTGATCATTTGATTTTTACTCATTGAATAAAATCAAACATGTTTAATCAATCAAACCTGTTGGGAGGTTATTAACTAAAGAAAGTTACTGTTTACTGGCTTCCAGTGTCCAACAAATGTTGTGTATAAAATCTTAAAATAAGAATTTTGAAATTTAGTATTTAGATAGTGATTCCACTTAATAGCAATAACTGCATCTAATCTGAGTGAGCGGTGGTGCTTCTGAGTGTAGTAACCAGTAGGTTCAGGCACATTTAGTAGATGATTTTCTTCAGTGATATAACAGCTGAAGTTATTCATCTTATTTCTCCATGTGACTGTTTCTCTCTGCCTCTCATGCTTTTGACTGTTTTACATGTTCTTATGTATGTTATGTCTATAGTATTTTGTTTTTAATTTATAATATTTATCCCTGTGATTCCCTTTAAATATTTATATAATAGATGCATAATACAGACTTAACTTTGATACCATGAGATTTTTCTCAGCTTTCTTTGCTTAGCCAGTGTTGTGTCCACATTCTGTGGTGTCTCTTCTTTTTCTTTTAGCTTGTTTGTTGGATTGGCCTTTCATAAAAAACATTGCACACACAAAAGGAGGCTGTGGCCCTAAGCTCCTCGCGTTTCTGACTCATTGCTCAACAGTTCTTGTAAATTTGCACCAGCACAAGGATGAAGGATAATGTTTTCAAAAGGAATCTAGTTGTAGTCCTACAAGTAGTCACTCTGCAAGATTCCTCATGTCTGCAAAACCCGATAGTTCTGACACACTGTCTCAGTGGGTTGTCGGACGCGTAGATAATGTTTCAGGCTCCTCAGGAACAGAGCAGAGATGACTAAAAATCATACCAAAAGCTCATATGTGGGATGTGTTCTGAGAAATCTTGCTGAAACACATGAGCTATTAAAAATCACACGTGCACAGACTTCTTAAATGATTCAGTATCAGAGAGACGTTACACTCTAACTGTTGCTTCTGAAACCAGGCGCACAGAAAAGAAGATAGAAGAGCACCTGGTGCCGAAA
Organism: Diplotaxodon limnothrissa; assembly: GCF_057381915.1. Taxonomy (NCBI): domain Eukaryota; kingdom Metazoa; phylum Chordata; class Actinopteri; order Cichliformes; family Cichlidae; genus Diplotaxodon; species Diplotaxodon limnothrissa. Next base: position 39,775,349 of record NC_140601.1, read on the forward strand.
TATGTGTGATGACTTTTTAAATGAGGAAATTTGGGAATGATTATTGAAAGATGAACAATTGATAAGAAATTGACAGTTCATCAGTATAAGGTGAATTGTGATTTTCTTAACTTAAATAAACACACTTCTGCATTGAAACTGATAATGTAGGAATTTAAATGTCGAGTGCACGTAAAGGTTTCTTGAAATCTGCTCTGGTGATTTTGCACATATTCAGCAACACAAAGAAAGTCAGACAGTTTTATCCTGTTTTTTCCTGCGGTGGAAATGCAAATGCTGTCTGAACACTCAGAGACTAAACAGTTGCTCTTGGTTGCATCAGTTGTGTTTTTCTAACTCTGTGCTATATCATCACAGTGGAGCTGAATCAAACCAAAATCCTAATTACAGGCCATTGGTGGCTGCGAGGGAGTTGTCCCTCAGATACTCGGTGGTTAGTGTTGAAACAGAGAGGAAACAGGAAGTATTACACAGGTAGCAGGGCCTAACTGGTCAAGCCATAGCAGTTCTTTAACTTTTCTTTTGCAACAGCCACAAAACACGTTTCTGACATTGTAAGATGCTCAGTTTCTTTCTCTCACCCTGCAGCAAGTGCATATTCACTGGGTGCCCCAGTACGGTCCTGAAACCCGGCAAAGTTAACTGGTGACCATGAGGCTCAGGAAAACCACCTGCATGCATGTTGTCACCCAAAATCAGACACCACCTCCAGGCTTGAGCTCAAGGCAAACACGAGTCCCGCCAACACACACACAGAGTCCATATGCATATACAAATACATACACACAGTAAGTCCTCTGACAAGAACATAAATTAGAGCGTCTACACAATGCACAGAGCAAGAGCCCTGTGACACAAAGCAAACATGTCATCCTAACCTCTGACGCACACATACACACAGCAGCGTATTTACCAAACAGTTTATCGTGGCTGCTGAGTACTTGGCCTGTCTCTTGGCCGTGTGTCACTCTGTCATCTTAATCCCTCTGGTATTTACAGCATGTGACAGTCGCATACAGCAGCCGGTCACGGATCCAGGATCCACTGGGTGTGGCTTTGACTTTTCTTTTTGGTTTCTACACAAACAAACACACTCCTCGCATGAAGTTGCATTTCTTTGTTTCCTTTATGGGTAACAAACCGGCTGTTGCTTCATTTTGCTTTTTTGTGTTTGTTAAACCAGCCAGTTCTGCTGCAGGCTTTGTGTGCACTCAGATAAACCCGGGCTTTTGACGTCGTTTCACTCTTCTGTGTCAGGTGAAAATAAGAAATTTAGGGCCAATGAAGAGCTTTTTACTCTTGATTTGAAATTGAGACTCTGGATCAGATCAGCAAAAACGCAGCACTCTTGGTGATTTAGTCAGAGCCACATTTGTGGCATTGAAATTACCACAAAATGTTTGGATTAAGTTATGTTTAATATTAGAGGCATAGAAGAGGACTATTTATTTCTTAATCAGAAAACAGCCATGTCTATATTTTCTCAGAAATGGCTCTGCACATCTTTGCTCGGCCTTCTTTCGCCATCCTCGTCGCATCATCAGATGTGCCTCAGAACTCTGCACCTGTTCCACACTGAAGTAAATATTATTTGTGGTAATAAATCAAATGGTGTGTTTCCTCTCTATGTTGATGACACCATTATCTATTCCTCGCCTCCATCAGGAGTGCAAACCCTTTAAATCTTTCAATGTTGTTCAAACACACACCAAATCCATGATATTATTAAAAAGCTAACCCCTCCAGTTAAAAAAATAAAGACTTGGCTTACAGGTTATTCTTACATCTGTATATTTTTATGTGGATCTTTATTTTAAACAATAGCTGACATTTTTACACTTCTACTTCTATAATTTGCAAGACTTTTTTTTTGAGTAACAGTGATAGAGACATCTGTAAGTTTTGTGTGTTCATCTGATATTACTCAAGTACCAAAGACTGTCTACAAAACAGTCCACACTCTAAATACAGTTTCAGACTATCAGTGCAACCTGGCAACCTGACTCAAGGTATGTGTGTACAGATAATCTCTGTGCACACACACCGGCTTGATGATGAATTTATTAGCTCTTGTTTAACCTTTTTAGTATTGTTTACTGTGAAGACAAAGTAAAGATCAACACACCAAAATACATATGGGCAAGTTTTTGACTAATTGGAAATCCGCAGTTGTAAAGATTTTCATTGATTTGAGCTTCAGGAAGTACTGCTGTGTTATCTAAACATGAAAATGATGAAAATGCAAACAACATATCTTTCCAGTCGTAATTGTAGCTTCAGCAGTCTTCATCAAAATGATCTCAGTCAGTTATTTCTATCCGGTTGTTCAGTGATGACGCGACGAATCCTACTTCCGGGTCTAAAGTAGTCTGCGTTTAATATGGCTTTTATGTTGTTAACATGTTTAATGCTATGTATTTTCTTCTATTTGATCTCAAAAAGCTCCTAAAACAGTCAGTGATCCCTGTTGACCTCCCTCGGCTTTTATTACCGCTAATCATTTATTTAAGCTCAGTTTTTAAAACCTTAGGATGTAACTACAGCCCAGCCCATGCAGCAGTATATGAATGACTAACTTTGTATTGTAGATGAATTATCTCAGTTGTTCTCCTGGCTGAAGTTTGGTCCTTTTACAGCATCCTGCCATGCGATTACATTTGTTTCTGACCACCGAGAAAACTCACGTTAACTTTTATCGAGTGGAAAAAAAGTTAGCTTGTTTATATTATGCTAACATAGCTATGTCGCTAGCGGTCACGTAGCACATCATTATATACCAGCTAGCTAAACTTCAGTAACCCTACAAACGTCACTGCTGTTTAGTTTTCTGTCTTCATTTATGCTGGAAGTGATAAGAAAGCTGTATGTTTTAATTTGTTTCCAAAACCCCGCAGTCAGGACATGCTATATTGTATTTAGATAGAAGCTAGCGAGCTAACTCCCTGCTAACTTCTAACTCCGTTAAATGTCATAAATTCCGTTTTCATGGATGCCTGGATGTTAAACTCAATTGTTACACCTGGTAGAGCAGAACGCTGATCATTTTATTAAAGATGAAAGACTTTAGACAGTTTTTCAACTCTCAGTAATGCCATAGTGATCGTTTGATATATGGACCTGCAGCGGAGTTTAGACCCAGACACGGCTAGTGACGTCAGACTGAACAACCGGATAGCTGGCAGAGGCGGAGCCAGACATTTGAAACACCCGGGGCTTAGCCCTAAAGGGTAGTATGCATGTGGGATTTTTTTTTTTTTTTTTTGGGGGGGGGGGGGGGGTAGAAATGACTGAAAGATTAATAGGCTCTGTTTTGAGTTTTGTTCAAGAAAGAATGACTTCATATAGGGAAAAATATATATCACATATGCAGGACACCTTAAACTAGTTTTTTAATTAAGCAGCAAGGCAGAACAAAGTCGGGGCTGCATCAAGACACGTGGACTAAACCCCAATTCAACCAGGCAGAACTGATCCTGAATTAAAACAGGACTACAACAGTTCAAAATCAGGACTACTGAGGACTTAACCAAGACAGAACCAGAATCAGAACTAGATGATAGTAGCACTAAAAATCATCATAGACCTGCACTACACTTATTTTTTTAATTCTACCAAAGTACAATATTTAGATTGAGAAAACTTTATATAATTATTTAGCCTTGTTGTGCAAACAAGCCTGCATAACTTAATAAATGTAGAATTTGAAAAATAGTAAACCTAAAAAGAAACACTAGGTACGAGATACATGAGGACCTATGATACGGTGATACTTTTGGTAAACAACCATTTGACTAACATGTCTGTCTCACCTGCTCTTGTTCATCTCTGTTCTGTTGTCATTCTCCTCTCTCTCCCTCTCTGTTCCTTTCTCTCTCTCTTTGTGCTGACAATCATCAAATATACAGCTGAAACCAGATATTTACATACTCTTCAGATCAAAACACTTTTTTAATTGTAACATCAAATCAGACTAAATGTTTATTTTTTTTTAGATTGATAAATATATTATTTATCAATAACATATTTGTTAACTTTAAGAGTAAAGAGAGAAACTATCTGTATTTCTTAATTGTAAATGGCACCAAATTGTATTCAAAATTGAGCCACACTTATGGAGCTCCACAATTCTTTTCCTGGTGTTTTGGTTGACATCTCTTGATTTTCCCATGTCACAGAAACAGGCTCTGTGTTTTGCCTTATATGCATCCACAGCTGTGCCACCAATTTACTCACATGGACTCTACTAACCTATCAGAAGCTTCTTCAGCTTCTTCAGCTCAGAATGGAATCGTCTGTGCTGACGGACGTGGGTTACTGACCTGGTAGCCTGGCTGGCCCTGGGTGGGTCCGGGATGGGCGTGGGGTTCTGGGGGTGCTCCGTCTCTGGGCTGGGGCCCGGGCCGGGCCTTGGGGGCTTGGGTCCTGGTTGGTGTGTTGCCGGGGTTGTGGGCGGGTGGGTGCATGGGGGCCCAGCCCTGGAGCAGGGTGCCGCCGGTGCGTCGAGCCGCCTGGGGGGCTCTTCAACTGGTGGGGGAGATGGTCACATCTTGCAGGAGCTTTCCTCTCTTCAGGAACTCTCTCTGCAGGAGGGGGAGATACAGGAGAGGTGGAGGAAGATCTCAGCCTGGGCGTTTACTGTCTTATGTAGTCTGGAAGATGAGTGGATGGTGGGGTGGGTGCAGTTTTCTCTGTGGTGGGGTTGGGTGGACTGTCCCGGGCTCTGTGGGGCCGGGGGGCGCTGCTGCACTGGGCCCTGGTCTGGATGGGCCTGGGCCCCCTTTCCCTGGCGGGTCGCGGAGTATGGGAGTGCCTACTGGGGTCAGCGGGGGAGCTGGCCCCAGGGAGGGGTTACCTGCCCCTCCCTTCCTTCCCTCCCCATCTCCAGCTGCCTCCCTCTTCCCGCTCCACCACAACCACCCACACATGCAGGGCCTTGGAGTAGGGGTATGGCACCAGGGTGCAGAGGAGGCTACCCCCCCCCCCCCCCCCCCGTCCCCTTCTAGCTGCCTCTGCCTCAATTTTATCCCACAACTTAGACATTCACATTATTCACACTCTCATTACACATACATATAGGATCTTGGGGGTGGGCACAATCACGGAGTCCAAATTACCATCAGGGTGTACACCTCACCCCTGGCGTCGTTGCCCACCTCTCAATTTTAAATACACTTAGACATTGAGGGCTAGCAGGAGGGACTATGCGCTTACCTGCTGCTCCTTGGCAGGTAGCTCCATGCCCTCCTGGGTTTTAATTGCACCTTAGAACACACATGCATCAACACTACAATGAGCGGGTGGAGTGAGGTTTGGAGTCTTCTCCCACCCCCGTTCTCTGCGGCCTGCTGGAGCGGGAGGGCTAGGAGGAGTTGGCCGTCCGACTGCGGTCTGGGGTGTGGGGCCTCCCTGCTGCTACGGAGTCGGGGTGGTCTGCCTCTCCCCACCGCAGGGAAAAGGGTAACACCACCTGGGTCTGGGTGCAGTTCCCCCCTCCAGGGGCAAGGGTACCTAGACCCGGTTTGTAGAGTACGCTTGGGGAGTGTGATCGTGTGTACAGCGTCTCTTTATGTCTGTCTCCACGTTGGTTCAGTGTGGAGTGAGTGCATATGAGAGCATGGGGGGGGGGGGGGGGGGGATGGATGTTTGTGTCTGTGTGTGCCTGTATGTCTGTGTCTATGTCAGGTTGGGTATCAGACGCCACCTCTCTGGGGACACCTCAGGCCCTCCAAGGTTTGGAGGCCTATCTCCGCCCACCACCACTTCCCCTGCCAGTGGCGGACTCCCTCAGGTGTCGGTGCGTTGGTGGTTCTTTGTGTCTGGGGATGGGCGTCCAGGTACACACCGGCTCACTCCTTGGCGGCCGCTTATCGGGGCCTGGAGCCTGGGGCTCGCTTGGGCCCCTTCGGAGGTGGGGTGCCCCCGGCCTCTCGGCCTGGGGCTCGGTCACTCAGGCACAGCTGGCTGCTGGCGGAGCTCACGGGCGCGTCACTGCAACTCCCCCTGGCTTCTGCTCCGCGGCTGCTGAGTGAGCCCTCATCTGGGACTCTCCTCAGCTCTTACTGGAACAGTGGCGCGGCTGCCCCTCTGTTGGTCTTCCATGGTCTCTTGTGTTCTGGGGGCCTCTGGATGTCTGGAGTTTTGATCTCCTCCATACCCGCTTCACACCCCGGAGGACGGGGCTGTGGCCCCCCCACACACTCCCTAGCAGATCATTACATGGAGAAACCTTTGGAATACAAGCGCGCTGATCCACACAGGTATGCACACGGGTGTTCACTGCTCGTAGACCCAAATTACACCTTTCTTGGCTGCTACTTCGAAGCACATCTGTCCTGCGTGCTGCACAACAACATTGAATATTTAGTATTTACTGCTGTTTACACTTAGCTAGATTAATGCGATGGTGTTGTGTTTAGTATGTTGCTTTGTTTTTTTTCTGCTTGTTTTCTATTCTTCTCTCAACAGGTGATCCAGGAGATTTTTATTTTTTTTTCTCCCCCCCCTTTCTCACTGTCCCTCTCCCCTTCTGTTTTTCCTTTCCTTCCTCTTTCTTTCTCCCTTTCCTATCCCTCACTCATGTCTGTCCCGTCTGTAACATCTGAAAATAAAATATAATAAATAATAAAAACAAAGATCGACCAAATGGACCAATACGGCAATGCCACGATGATCCATTTGGCAAAGTAAATCCATTGGGTATCCTTGTTGGTCTTCAGACAACAATTCTTTTTTTTTTTTTTCTTTTTTTTTTTGCCTGTCCCATTTGGTTCTTTAGCCATCAGAATTGTTGTCTGAAGACCAACAAGGATACCCAATGGATTTACTTTGCCAAATGGATCATCGTGGCATTGAGATCATCCATTGGGTATCCTTGTTGGTCTTCAGACAACAATTCTGATGGCTAAAGAACCAAATGGGACAGGCAAAAAAAAAAAAGAAAAAAAAAGAAAAGAATGGAATCGTCTGGAGTTTCTTATTAATTAACAATAAACTTAGTATACATGTACTCCTAAATTTGATCAAAGTGATAAAAAATAGACAGCTCTGTCTCTCTTTATTCTGACATTTAACTAATTCAAAAGATATTTCAATATTTATTTATCCAAAACAAAACAAGTTTACTCTAAATTGATGTTGTACAGTAAAAAAATGTTCTTGTGTTTTCCATAAAGTGTATGTAAATATCTGGTTTCAACTGTGAATATACTGCTGTGTATTGAAGTTCCTCTTGTTTTGCATAGAAATATACTGAACAACATACAAAGCATAATATATAAAATAACATCTACCTGAGTTTTTTCTTTGAAAGAAGCTCCTTATGTCCATTCTTGTATATCAGTGCATTACTGAAACTGATTTATTTAGCCGTGGAGGGAAACAACTGAAAATATGAAATAAACACACATGTAAGCTAAGACTCTCTAAAGAAACAGCATTGTTGTTGTTCGGCTTTTCATTTCGCCGTTTGTTGATTCACTTGAAGAGCAAGTAACGTAATATTGGTCAAGTGATCAGTTTGATATCAATCTTTCGTGATTCACCGTCATATTTACATTATTTGTACGGTACGAATGATTTGCTTTGGTACCTGGTCAACCTTAAGCTCTCCTTAGTATGGCTGGCTCCGTTTCTCCAAGAGCGCACTCACAGGCAGCAGCTGTCCCGCTCCCTCGCTCAGTCGCTTAGTGCCTGAGCTCGGATCATACCAATATCAGGGGGGATTCACGCACAGTCGTAAATTCCCACAGTGTGCACTATGTGCTTCGAATATTGTGTGTACTTTTTGTTTTATACAGTTGTCAGCCAGGCATCTAACTATGAAAAAATTACACTCCAAAAGACCCCGGGCTTCTGACAAAACAACCCGGGCTTAAGCCCAGTAAGCCACCCCCACGCTCCGCCCCTGATAGCTGGAAAGAGGGGGCCTCTGGAGGATGTCTCATTCACAGGAGGGTGAACGAGACATCGATTCACTGATCCACACTACCAGGATATACAGCAATGACAGGGATGTCATTCGGGCTGGAGAAGTGTAGCCGGATGATAACAAAGAGAGGGAAGGTAGTCAGAACTGAGGGGATCAAGCTACCAGAAGGCAACATTGCAGGCGATCGTGGCTCAAGAGTTGGGAGTTCGCCTTGTAATCGGAAGGTTGCCGGTTCGAGCCCCGGCTTGGACAGTCTCGGTCGTTGTGTCCTTGGGCAAGACACTTCACCCGTTGCCTACTGGTGGTGGTCAGAGGGCCCGGTGGCGCCAGTGTCCGGCAGCCTCGCCTCTGTCAGTGCGCCCCAGGGTGGCTGTGGCTACAATGTAGCTTGCCATCACCAGTGTGTGAATGTGTGTGTGAATGGGTGGATGACTGGATATGTAAAGCGCTTTGGGGTCCTTAGGGACTAGTAAAGCGCTATATAAATACAGGCCATTTACCATTTACATAGAGGACAGTTACAAGTACCTGGGGATCCTGCATGTGAATGGGAACCATGAAGAGGCAGCTAGGAAAGCTGCAACCACCAAGTACCTGCAGAGGGTCAGGCAAGTCCTGAGGAGTCAGCTGAATGGTAAGAACAAGATCCGGGCCATCAACACGTACGCCCTGCCCGTGATCAGGTACCCAGCTGGTATAATAAGTTGGCCAAAGGAGGAGATAGAAGCCACTGACATAAAGACAGACAAGAAAGCTCCTTACCACCTTAGCTGTACGCTAAGCGGAAGGAAGGGGGCCGGGGACTGGTGAGTATCAGCACCACAGTCCAGGATGAGACAACGAACATCCAAGAATACATTGGGAAGATGGCCCCAACTGACCGAGTGCTCAGTGAATACCACAGGCAGCAGAAACCCAAGAAAGAGGAGGGAGACGAGGAACCATCATGCAAGGACAGGCCCCTGCACGGTATGTACCACCGGCAGATAGAGGAGGTGGCTGATATCCAGAAATCCTACCAGTGGCTGGACAAAGCTGGACTGAAAGACAGCACGGAGGCACTAATTGTGGCAGCACAAGAACAAGCTCTGAGATCCATAGAGGCTGGGGTCTGTCACACCAGGCAAGACCCCAGGTGCAGGCTGTGTAAAGATGCCCCAGAGACAATCCAGCACATAACAGCAGGGTGCAAGATGCCAGCAGGCAGGGCATACATGGAACGCCATAACCAAGTGGCCGGCATAGTGTACAGAAACATCTGTGCCGAATATGGCCTGGAAGTTCCGAGGTCAAAATGGGACACGCCCCCAAGGGTGGTGGAGAATGACCGAGCTAAGATCCTGTGAAAATGGTGGTGGCTAACCAACCGGACATAGTGGTGGTAGACAAACAGAAGAAGACGGCCGTAGTGATCGATGTAGCGGTTCCGAATGACAGCAACATCAGAAAGAAGGAACACGAGAAGCTGGAGAAATACCAAGGGCTCAGAGAAGAGCTCGAGAGGATGTGGAGGGTGAAGGTAACGGTGGTCCCCGTGGTAATCGGAGCACTAGGTGCGGTGACTCCCAAGCTAGGCAAATGGCTCCAGCAGATCCCGGGAACAACATCGGAGATCTCTGTCCAGAAGAGCGCAGTCCTGGGAGCAACTAAGATACTGCGCAGGACCCTCAAGCTCCCAGGCCTCTGGTAGAGGACCCGAGCTTGAAGGATAAACCGCCCGCAGGGGCGTGCTGGGTGTTTTGTTTTTTTTATATATTGGCTCTATCGTCTGCCTTACCCCATCTCTAGCATCCTTCTCTGTCACACCAGCCCTCACTACATCCCTGAATCTTCTCTGTAGTCCTCCTCCTTTCCTCCTGCCTGGCAGCTTCAACATCCTTTATGCAGTGTTCCCCCTCTGTGCATGTTCAGAGTATCTCAGCCTTGCCTCTAATTTTGTCTCCAAAGCCCTTGACCTGAGCTGCCCCTCTGATATACTAATTTCTAATCCTCTCCATACTGGTCACTCCCAATAAAAATTCAAACATCTTCAACTCTGCTACCTCCAGCTTGGCCTTGACAGTGCCATACACCATAGCAGATCTCACTGCATCTTAAACTTCAGTGTTAAACTGTGCCATCAATATGACGTCAGCTGGAGGAAGACAACACTTTGAATTATTTCCCTCCCCCAAACCACAACCAACTAATGTTGGCACGTATGGTTTAAAGTAATCATCTAAGTTTTTTTTATTGTATTTTGTAACATTTGAAATGGATCCAATGTGCCAGATAAATATCAAACACTGACATTAATAAATGTCATCTTATTTGCCAATGTGTCGATATTAGTCAACCGTATTGATATGTTTGTGCATCTCTAATATTTGGTGTTATTATTGATCAGAATTTATCATCATATGTTAAAACCTTCTTATTTTAAAATAAATCCCATCAGCTTTTGACCTTTTTCCTTTAGTTGCTCTTCATGAATGCAGCTGATCCACACCTGCAGAAGCCGCTTTCTGTTTTACATTTATTTTTAGTTTGTTACACCACTGTTCACTGCAGGCTGCCAGATGTATGTCTGGATTTTTTTTTCTTGCGTCCATTGCTCCTTTTTATTTTTGTGCACACGTGCAAAACCCCAAATCCACATGACCTCCAAATCTCAAAATATTTTACAAATGTTTGTCCCCAGAGTGAAAAAAGAATTTTCCAAAAAGGTTTTTGAATACACTTTCAGTTTTTCCTGTAATAAAATAGAAAAGGAGAAATGTCAGAGCCGGTTACTGTGGGAGGATATGAATAGATTTTTAAAGGAAAGAGAAAATACTCTTGGGCAGTGTGATAGCATCAATGTTAATTTAATGCTGTTTATTATGATTTTAGTATTCTCCTTTTTTAGCTGGCAAAGTTAGTGCTGCAAAGGGGCAAATTAAAAAGAAAAAGGAATAAAGGAAAAGCTAAAGGTTTCAAAGGGATGTGAGCTGCAGTGTTTGGGCTGATAAACCTGAGACTAGCATCACAACCAGTCCTCATCTGGAATTATATATAGGCTATAACCAGCTCGCCGAGGCTCCGACGACAAAGGACAGCTTGTTTATAATGTGGAGACGCAGGTGGCGTTTTGGAAAATGGCATTTTGACGTTTCAACGTTGCTCTTTTATTGGTCACGAACTGGATATTGTGTTCCCTTATTTCTAATGTGTGGCTGTTATATTTGTCTTTTGTTGTAACAATGTTTGCTGCTCTCTTGGGCAAGTTAGTCCTGAAAAGGTGTTTTTATTCTTAGGGAGACCTTTACCAGGTGAACCAGGAGGAGATGGTAATAATATTAGAAAACTGAAATAATATGTGAAGTTTTGTGACACATTAATGAGCAGATATCTCTCTACAGGCTTGTGTCCATTTTCTGCTGTTTATTCTCAGAGTTTCATTACAGCACTAAGCTGGTGACTGCTACAAAAAGTAATGGCTCTGGGTCAATGGCAGCCGCGTTTTTAAGGCAGCTATTTTAATAGGTATTGATGCCAGGTTTTAGCCACGTTCTCCCACCACGCTTAAAAGCCCATGTTCCACTGATTAGCTAATTAAAACCTAGAGCGAGGGCTATTGATCCACTGAAGGGCAGTTGGGAGGCACCTGTCCCTCAGCTTGATGTGGCCCTGGTTTTCTCACACGCACACACACACACACACACACACACACACACACACACACACACACACACACACACACACACACACCTACTCATTTAGTGCCTGAAAGCACTAGATCCATATATTGGCTTCAAGTAGAAGCTATCACTTCTATTTTAAGAACATTTGTTTGTGATTACCAGTTGAAGAGGTGATATTTTGTGAGTGTTTGTCTCCACTGGATGTATGTTTGTGTGTGTGTGTGTGTGTATGTGTGGTAAAGAAGGCCAAAGCCGCAGCCTTGGTTCGATCGGTCCCCTGGCAACCTCCCAGTAATGGTGGGTATTTATATCCAGAGGTATCAGACACCTGATGGAGGCAAATTACAGGCTTGTGGTTGGACAGGTAGCTATCAAAGTGTCAGCGCTCACTTTTAGAGAATCAAGACTCTTTCCTTTTTCTGCCAACTCGCATTACAGCTAATACCATGATATCATCAGACCTCTGTGAGCTTATTTTTTCTGTAAAGGGTAAATATAGTGCGATGAGTTAAAAGCAGGCTCAAGGAAAATCCAAGAACCGAGCGGTGTCATGTTGGGGAATATTTGGAAAAGAGTCACTGTGCTGAATAAATATGTGGTGATTACTTATTAACCTTTCCACTGTATCTTAAATAGACTATGTGTATTGCACAGTTGTATGCACACAGTCCACATCACTTTAGACCATGGACGCGGGACCTGGGAGGGTGTTTAATGTTTTGACTAACTATTAACAGCAAAAACTGTGTAAATATTAAAATAAATGTACATATAAAATTATATCTGGATTGAATTGTGTCATTTTTCATTGTTGCTTTTTAAAAAGTCTGTGGTTATGTCACATGCTAAAGCTTCATTAAGCTATAAAACTCATAGACAGCATAAAAGATGAATGTACTGTAGGATCCTGGAAAATTCACCCACTAAGAGTTAAAGGGAGTATTGATCTATTAATTTCTCTGCCAGGCTATAAATAAGCTGTAAAGCTGTACATTTTTAACAGGTGAGTCTACAGAGACTGACTCGTCCCAAGAATCCACTTGGAAGAGCCCACTCACAGTTTTCATCTGTTCTATATGTGACCATTTCAAGGTTTATTTTTCAAACCTAAGTTCAGGGTCAACACTACAACGAAACGTGTTTGACCAGACAAAAAAAAAGTCACTCAGCATCTGAAAACGTCACAAGATAAAAACAATAAAGTATTTATACAAATAAGTATAAAAACTAAGACGATAAAAAGAGAGAGATAAAAATAAGATAATAAAAGCAATAAATAAATAAAAAACATTCTTAAATTCATACATCTATATGGGATGGGCGGTATATGTTATGCAGCATTGTTGTAAGTAGCAGTACCAGCGACAGGTAAAATAACACTGTTGCACATTGCAGCAGCGCATGACCCAGTCAATATTTCCAGACTTAAAGGCAACAACAACAAGACCCAGAAACAGTGAACTGTGGTTAGTCAGGTGTTGCAGTTGAGTAATCTAATGACTTGATAGTAAAATCTGGTATTCTGTGTTGCCATGCGCCTCTATCTGCCTGACGGTTACAAGGAGAGTAGCTGGTGTGCTGCATGGCCTGGATGATTCTGTGGGCTGTCGTTATGTATTTCTGTTGGTCGGCTTCTGCTGTGCTTTCCTCAATGCAGCACAGCGTAAGTCAAAGCACAGTGCATATGTGAGGATTCCTGTTCATAGAAAACCACCAGAAAAGAGCCGCTGTCCCCGTGAAATCTGCCAACACAAAACACAGCAAAACACTTTGTTTTTTTCAAACAGTGGTGCGTTGGATACCCGCTACTCGCATGTCACTGCGGACAGGGTAACTGACACGCAGGCATACTTAAAGTCCCTTTACCCACCAGTGTACCATTTCAGTAAAAAAAATTAAGATTAAATTTGTCTGTGACCTGAGGTTAAAGGCATTTCTATTACTATTTAAAAGAAAATGTCTTGGAGTTTTATTTTTTTCATTCAACAAATCCCTCGCACAGGCGACTGTCCCACTCTGCCTGAAGTCCTCCACCATAGTCCCCTTGCCTAAGAAGCCCCACATCACCGGCCTGAATGACTACAGACCGGTGGCACTCACCCCAGTGGTAATGAAATGCTTTGAGAAGCTGGTCCGCAGACACATCACAGCAGCCCTGCCCCGCAGCCTGGATCCACACCAGTTTGCCTACAGAGCAAACCGATCCACGGAAGACGCTGTAGCCACAGCACTCCATGCTGCATTAACTCACCTGGAAGAGCATGGTAGCTATGTGCGGATGCTCTTCGTGGATTACTGCTCAGCTTTTAACACCATCCTTCCACACAAACTGGTGGCCAAGCTACAAGACCTGGGGCTTCCATACAGCACCTGCATGTGGATCAATAGCTTCCTCTCGGGCCGTAGACAGAGAGTCAGAGTTGGCCATCACACATCCTCAGCCCTGAGTCTCAGCACTGGCTCACCCCAGGGCTGTGTGCTCAGTCCACTGCTCTACTCTCTCTACACACACGACTGCACTCCTCGCCACCACAGCAACATCTTTGTGAAATTTGCGGATGACACCACAGACGAGTCTACGTACAGAGACGAGGTGGAGCAGCTGACGTCATGGTGTAAGGCCAATAACCTCCTCCTCAACACTTCAAAAACCAAAGAACTCATAATAGACTTCAGAAGGAAAAAGGCAGAGATCCAACCACTATTCATAAATGGGGACTGTGTAGAAAGGGTGGCAAGCTTCCGCTTCCTGGGAGTCAATATAGAGGAGAACCTTTCCTGGAGTGTGAACACCTCCGAGCTGCTGAAAAAGGCCCAACAGAGACTGTACTTCCTGAGAATTCTCAGGAGGAATAACATCACACAGAGACTGCTGGTGTCCTTCTACAGAGCCACCATTGAGAGTGTTCTAACTTACTGCATATGTATTTGGTACACTAGCTGCACAGGGGCTCAGAGGAAAGCACTCCAAGGGATCATTAACACCGCCCAAAAGATCATTGGCTGCCCTCTCCCCACACTGGAAGTTCTACACAACGCCCACTGTTTTAAAAAGGCCCAAAACATCATAAAAGACACCTCACATCCTGGCCACTCCCTGTTCGAACTGTTGCCCTCAGGCAGACGGTACAGGGCAATCAGAGCAAGGACTAATAGACTCAAACACAGCTGTTATCCAACTGCAATAACACATCTGAATACTACAAAAAAATGTCCATCACGCCACTCTTGTGTTAATCTATGCACGGTCTGAAGCATGTGTGTGGGAATGTATGTGAATGTTTTACTGTTACATCTTATTAGTATTTTAAGTATTCTATCTATTTTATTTATTGAATTTTATTGTTTTATTTATATTTTGATATTGCTAGGGGTGATGCAATGATCGGGGACCATTCTTCATTTCGTTGTTCTCGTGACAATGACAATAAAGTTTCTGCTTCTGATTTACTTTTAGTTTTATATTTTTAATATTAGTAAAGTAGAATTTACATTTTCTTAATATAATAAAGATGCTTATTTCACATTTTGAATAAAAAGGTGTTTGAGCAAATTAAAAATAAGCAATGTAGGGAATTCAGGTGGAAAGAATTAAAAGTATCTTGGTGGGAAAATCAGTGTGTGTCTGTATAACAGCGCAGGGTTAACTGAGGTTGACAGTGATTAGTATTTAGTATTTATTTATTTATTGTCATTGTCAAGAACAATGAAATTGCGTTTGGGGCTTCCATACAACCCCAAAAAAAGAAGAAAATAATAAATACCCCTTAAAACCCAAGTGTACATATTTAACCCAGTGTGACTCCAATGCAATAAGACAATCCTTAGCAATAATGTTCGTAGAAATTCAGACAAAGACCTGAGAAACATGACAAAATACAACAATGCAACCCATTCAATATTATTGTACTGTGAGATATGATATCAGATATGATAGTTATCTATTTAAGAAAGAGGGGGGGGGGGCAGGAGGGGGAAGAGAATAAAGATATGATGCACCAATGCAGACCAGTTCATTGCTATTAAGAAGTTGGATATGGTTATTGTCCGTGAGAGGGGGGCAGAGAGTTCAGGAGCCTCACAGCCTGTGGATACAGGCTGTTGGCCAGTCTGGATGTTCTGGCCTGTATAGACCTGTACCTTCTCCCTGAGGGCAGCAGATGGAAAAGGTGGCGCGCAGGGTGATGTTGGTCCCGCAGGATACTGTGCACCCTCCTCAGACAGCGAGTGGGGAAGATATTACTGATCTCTGGCAGACTTGTTCCAATAATTCTGCCAGCTTCTTTCACCACCCGCTGGAGTGCTTGCTGATCGACCTTGGTGCAGCTGGGGAACCACACTAGAAATCCATACGTCAGAACGCTGCTGATGGCACAGTTGTAGAAGTTCAACATCAGAGATCTGGGAATGTGTGCGCTCCGCAGTCTCCTCAGGTAGTAGAGGCGCTGTTGGGCCTTCCGTACAACTGAGGTGATATGGTTGCCCCAGGACAGGTCCTCGGTCACAGTTACCCCCAAGAATTTAAAACTGCTCACCCTCTCCACCGCCTCACTGCCAATGAAGAGAGGCAGATGGTTGTTATGGCCCCTCTTCCGGAAATCTACAATGATCTCCTTGGTCTTTTTGGTGTTTAAGACCAAGTTATTGTCGTGGCACCATGACTCTAGTTGTTGCACCTCTGTCCTATAGTTTGTCTCATCATTGTTGGATATAAGTCCGAGCACTGTAGTGTCATCTGCAAACTTAACAATGAGATTGGACGCGCAGGAGGAAATACAGTCATGGGTGAAGAGAGTGTATAGCAGAGGGCTCAGAACAGAACAGAATATTTCATTGGCACGGTTATGCAACTTAAACGCGCACACACAGACACACACGCATTCACCTGTGTGGAAAGTAGACCACTTTGGTTCCATAATCACTCTCTTTCATAATGAGACTTACCCAACTGCTGATCCCTGTGGATAAGTTTGACACAGCAAATAAACTCTGTGTGTTTGTGTGTGTGCAGTCGAGTGTTTCCCCTTTCATTGCGATGAATATTTATACTGCTGACCAGCAGCCGAGGGAAACTAAGCGCTGTTTTAGTGTGCAGTATTTGTATGGATGTGTCCAAACTCTGTGCGTATGTGTATATAAAGATGGCGTGCATTCGTTGGTGTGGCGCACACAGACTCATATTTCCTCGTCTGTATTCATTAGCCTCCCGCCCGTCTCTCCTGGGATCAAGGATTAGCCCGAGACGGGAAATGAATGCTTTCTGGGGTAGACGGCATTTTCTCGGCCAGCAGCAGGAGGTCCATTGTCTAGTTTGATATCCACGCAGGACACGGGACATCTGATCTGGCAGCCCTGACACACTTGATGCAGCAGTTAGAACTGGAGGGAGAGGAAGGTGAACCTGGGTGACAGGAAGTGATGCGGTTTCAATCTGGGGACTGCTGTCTGATCAGGGGGAACTAAATGTGCATGTGATTGACTTTACTTGTTTAAAAAAAAGTGGCTTTATTGGCTTCCTGTTGACAAGTGGGGACGTGGCAGCTGATTGTGGTGTGAATCATTAAACGTGTTAAGGATTGATTTTTCTTTCTAACAGGATGCAAAGAGTCAGCACATAAGCCGCTAGTGGACAGTTAGAGAGTAAACAATAAGAAGCAGCTCTGCACTGAGGGCGGTTGAAATTTTGATGCAATCAGTGGTAGCTGCATAAATTCAAAGAGGTTTTCATAATGCATTAGCAGCTTCTTGTAATATTCTGCTTCATTACTGAATAATGCCACATAAGGAAATAGATTTCTTTTTTCAACTAATCTTAAAAAAAATAATTCTCGAGGACAAAATTACTCTGTGTAAATGGTGGCATTAAGCTTCGGAGAAAAAAAGCACAGCTTCCACCATGATGCCTCCGTCCCCTCGCTTCCTGGTCCGCAAAATCCATCAAGGGAATTTAAGTAGCTGTTAATTACTTCCCTGTCCCCATTGAAAAGAGGAAGAGAGTGGGAGAGAAATCAACAGAGAGAGAGAGACTTTAAAAGAGCTGAAGCGTTGCTGCGGTGCAAATCCTCTCTGCCTAACAAAACCAAATCAATCTATATCCCTCAGCCATCCACAAACTGCTCCACGCTCACATATACACAGGAAGATGATCCTGTAAATCTGTGGTCTCGAGGGGCTGTTTGAGTGCTGCTCCAGGGCTTTTTTTGGGGGGGGGGGGGAGGGGCTTACCATGGGGGTTCAAGGATTGAAGGAAAGGCGTAAATATCCCTAAATTGCAGCTAAAATGTAACATTAGGATTGGTAAGCCCCACTTTCGCCCATAATGTTCCACAGCACTAAACCATTGCGCTAAATGACCTCTATTACAGAGCCTGAACCCATTAAGTCAATACAGGAGAGATTACCTGTGAAGTAGAGGCAACCAGCCTGCCTTCTCTGACACATGAGCCCCCCCACCCCCAGAAAAAAAGCCATGGGCAAAATTTGATTTGAGGTGTGTGTGGCCTGTGCTGTGGGCTAGAATTAGAGGATGTAGTATCGACCTCTGCCTGCTTGTTTGGAAGGAATGTGTGTACGGGGGCGTGAGGGTTGATCACAGTGCAAATGGCACAGATTAAAACCAGAGTTGTGTGATTTGAGTGAGACTCTGTAAGCTGAAGTAAAATAGCTGCAGGGGTCAGGTGGTTAACAACAAAGTCTTGTGCTCAGGTTCAACAACAGTCTGCGTTTCACATGTCTGCATGAAGCCCAAAACCCAAAATGTAAACACACTGTGCAAAAATAAGTGGTTGTTAACGACAAACAGAAAACTAACACAACCTTACTGGCAGTTTTTTTGTCAGATGTTGAATATGGATGATAATAATCGCTGGAAATGAGACACGGTTCACGCAAGGTTTCGTTAAGATTGGAGGTGATGGTCACACATATTTAAGCTACGATCATTATAGTAAGATGACAAGATATTTTCAAATGACATCTAAGCATTGAGGGCTTGAAGCAGGTACGTACCCAGCTGAACTTCAGGCAGGATCTAACACAGCTACCAAGGATCCTGTTCTTCATGAAACACTGCTGTGTGATACAGGATCCACAAATAATGAGCACACACAACACATAAGCAAATCATATTTACAACTCCAAATACATTCTCATCCTGTAAACTTACACTGATTTATAGTGCTTCATCTTCTCCTTTTATTTGTATTATTTTACTATTTTGAATTATTCTAACTAGCCTTGCAGTTTAACCTCCTAGGACCTGGCGTCCACATATGTGGACATCACATTTTGGGTTATTTAGATCAAAATACTCAATTTTACTCTACAAGGGTCTTACTCCACTTACGAGGACATTATACTGCCGAAATTTTAAACGAATATCCTTATATAGGGCTCTCATTTTTCTCAGAAACAAAAATAAGGTTAAATCTGGTAATTCTTTGTTTTTACATTCATCGGGTGCCAATATGCCCAAATATCAAAGAGAAATTAAAAATGCATGCTTTGGGAGAGTTTGGGTCTTAGGAGGTTAAGTAGTGAAGTGAGGATAAACATCTAAAATCTTATGGTAAAATTGGCTGCAAGGTTCATTTACTTATTTTATTTAAGGTTTCAGAGAGTTGTTGTCTCTTCTGCTCTATTGTTGCACATTGTGTGTCAGAAAAGATGCACCAAGGCCTCCACAGCTCCATGTGGGCCTCACCTTCTGCTTCATACCGGATTGGTAGCGTTACACTGCCTGAGTGAAAATAATATACAGCCTGGATTCAACCAACTGTGAGCTAGGAAGCAGTGGATGCCAAACACACTGCTGTGTTTAAGGATTCTTTGCCTTGGTGTAAATGTTTGTTGTGGAGAGTATTAAGCTCTGTAATCTTCTCTTTTTTTACTAATTTTCTTCCTTAAATCCAATCTTCTTTCTGTTCTCATCCTTTCCTCCATATATGTTTATTTTTTTCCACCATGGAGACTGTAACCATGTCAGCGCTTCACGCCACGTTTGCCTTTGTAAAATCAGGTCTGAAAATGGATCTGCGTGTTTATTTATGTGTTTTCTTATCAGATGCTACACGACCATAACATGGTTCTGTCGACAGCGACGATCTTAATGTAATGCATGTTTGGACTCATGCATGCATGTGCGCGTGGACCCAAAGTGAGGAGTGTGTGGTGTTTGTTGCCATAGTAGACATCCCGCAGGGAGCGGAGAGCGGTGGAGATGGAGGGAGGACGTTTTTAAGCACTTCAAAGTGGCCCCATTCCACACAGCTGAGCTCAGAGGTGCGTCTGTGTGTGCGTTTGCGTGTGTGCGTTCCCTCTATAGACCTCGGTGTCAGCATGTGTGTCTGTGTGTTAATGCATAAATGACATGTCTGTTTGGTGTGCTTGGTATGTTTTGCATATGTAAACATGTGCATGCGAGGTAAAGATGAACTGCTGTACCTGACTTTATTTATGCCCTCTTCCAAGCCGGGTTCCTCCTGGGAATGAACTACAAACAGAATTTGAGCGCTTTGGGCCTCTTTTTCAGTCGGGTGTGTGTTTGTGTGGAAGCTGTTTCATGTGTGTATTTTTTAAAATTATGCACACATAGTGGAGAAGCGAGGGAAAGTGGGGAAAGTGAAAAAGCGGCACATGTCACAGTGAGTGATGTGTTACTGGTTTGAGCCTCGGCTGCGGTGAAAGTGAAATCCACTGTCTATGCTTTGTCTCCTCTTTCCCCGCAGGAGAAAATGGAAATAGCCAACATCGAACCGACGCAGTCAATACCACTCACCAGAAAAGAGCTGAAAGGGACTCTCACAGAGAAAGAGTGATGGAGGGAGGAGTGGGCGATAGCTAGAGTATGTCAGGTTTCATCTGCCCTGTGTGACACAAAGCTCTCTGACAGCTCTGCTGTTCTCAATCTAGTCTCCAAACTATTTTTCTCTCTCTCTCTTTACACTTGTTTTCCTCTCTTTCTGTCATGGATTCACTCTTTCTCTACGCCTTTCCCTCTGTTTCCACTTCTCACTGTATCTTTATCAGTCTCTCACCCCCTCTGGGCTGCCATTTTGCAGCATATGGCTCTCCCACTCAAGTCCTCACACATGCACGGCCATATGCGTTTGCTCGCCTCTCTTTCTTTTCTTCTGTTCTGTTAATTTCTTCCGTCTCCCTGTCCATATTAAATTAACGGCTGTCCAAATTAGATGCATTATAATTAGATAAATGTGAAGAAGAAGAAACAAAATAGAGGAGGATTGAGTCTTTCTAAAAAAGAAAATGTAAAGGGAAATCACATGGAGGCTCGCTTCCAACTATGATGAAATATTTAGTCGCCACTGAGCCAGGCTGGGAAATTTTCTTTTCTGTCTTTTGTTGTTTTCGTTGACCTTTTGAGTGGCTGTGCAGGCTGTCTTTCAAGGATTCCTGAGCTGTCCATCACTGGGAAATGCCATGTCTCCACACCTGATTTGATTTGTCAACCTCTTCCAGTCCTCTGCCCACTTTTGTTTCAAACAAGTGAAGCATGTAGCTAGAGGCTGTATAGTTTTTCCATTCAGCCTCGAGCTGTTTGAATCGTTGAAAACAGTGTTAAACCTGGCAGGTGTGAATCCCTCCAACTGTTGATGTGTGTGTGTGTGTGCCAGAGCTGAAATATGTTGACAGTAAACTGTAACATGTTGCACAGAGGGGCTGCCTGACAGGGAACTGATGTGGAAACTTTAAAATCTGTGATGCATATGACAAAGAGAGTTACTGTACCTGCACACGTCCCATTCGGTAATGTTTTAGGCCTCAGTCATTATGGATTTAATTAGGGTTACAAATGATAATTGTGGTTTTCTCAGTGACACGGGATTATTTGTGTTTCAGTTGAGAAACATAGAGGATTAATATCCTGAGACCTTGAGAAGTCGACATCTGGTTGTAGTTTAATGACTTGCAGAAACGAATTCAATTATCTGATAAACAGAGTTTTTAAAGGGCACCTATTATGCTGTTTTCCACATTAATAGTTTTTATTCTTGGGCCTCACTAGAATAGTGTGATGACTTCAGAATAATCTTTATTTATCTCATACTTATATCTTAGCCATTCTTGCTCCCATCCCTTTAAGCCATCTTTCTTGTGATTGGCTGCTTCTTATTAACAGAAGGTTTGAACAGCTGGTCTGTGAGGCTTTTGTGCCTAAGACGACAATATTAATATTATCCTTTGTCTGTGACATCACACTGAGCCAAGAGGGGAAAAAACTACGTGTTCAGATCAATCTGAGGTCTGAGCTTTTGGCTCACAGGGATTACGCATCCATTTATATCATTATTTAAAACTTTGAGCATTCACCACTGTTAAAGCACTATAACTATCACGTGGTGCTTTTCAGAGTCTTCATTCTATGTTTAGTGGTGAGTTGAGCAAAATTTGGTCATCGTTAAGTTACGTATGGGCGGCTTATGTTGAATTTTTAGACATACGTCTAGCGCAAATGGAAAATGGGATTTAGAATAAATGTTTTTCAAAAAGAAAATTGATGCTAATAGTTGTTGTATCTTCTTGCAAATTTTCTTTTAAAATTGCCAAGGGGTGCATACAAAAACATATGCACATATACCTGACGATCATTATTATATATATATTCACTAGCTGGGCCCACGTCCTCGTTTTAGGTTTGACAGCGTTTTAGTAGGTAAAGGTGAATGCTTGGACATGAATTGAGCTTGGGCAAGGCCTCGAAGGGGACTGGCGACGGCTCCCAGGCCTGGCAGATCCCCATGTACGAAATAGGAGTGAAGAAGTTAAAGAATTGAGAACAAGGAGGAAGAGAGGGTAGGGCACATAAACGAGAATGAACAGTTTGCAGAACTGGGGCTGGGGGGAACCTATATAGATGACAACCGGAAGGAGCGTGTTTGGAGGCGTGGTCCCGCTCCTGAAATTCCAATACTTAATCTCCAATAGATGATGGTAGTGTATGCGTGCATGCCTGTTCCTAAAGTCTTTCCAGGTGCTTTAGGCTACAGCCACACGTACACGGGTATTTTTGAAGACGCAGAGTTTTCTATGCGTTTGGGCCTTTCGACCACATGGTAACGCCGTTTTGGGTCACTGAAAACTGAGATTTTTAAAAACTTCTGCCAGGATGGAGCTTTTCAAAAACTCTGTTTTTGCGTTTAGGTGTGGATGAGTAAAACTGAGGTTTACTCGCGCAGGTGTGCGCCACGTTGTTGTTTAAATGAGGTGAATTTCTACAATGACGGATATAGACAAAATACTGTTGCTGTTAATCTTACTATCTGCAGTTTTTCCACGCTTACATACACGCACGCAGTTCCTGTCCCTCCATTTAGAAAGACAGAGGCGTCAGAGTAAACTGCAGACGTGGCTTCTACATTCAACGCAGATGCTGTCACAACCAAACGGAAATTTTCTGTTTTCAAAGATGCCCGTGTACGTGTGGATGTAGAATCAATCAATTTAGCTGAAATTTACAATAAACACTCCTCAGGACACCAGGATTATCAACCTCTCTATATATCTTGGGTATTATTTTGATAACAATCAAATTATTAAAAGTCATGTTTTTATGTATAATTGTTGATATCAAAATGAACAACGGCATTACGTCTACGTTATGTGTATGTTGTTGATGAATGATTTTTTTTGTGGAGTGGCATTTTGGGGACGTTTGTGTTGTCATGCATATTTGTAAATAACAGTAGTGTCTGATTGCAGGCATCTGTTTTTGTTATTGTCATTTTGCCATGAGAAGTCAATATCGTCAACCTTATCCCAGCCTATGTTTGTAAGAAAAGATAAAAACATTTTTGCAAAAGAATTTACATAATTTCTGATTTGTTAATGTAAGAATTATGGATGTTAGTGGTTGCTTGAGAAATAGTAACAGAAAAAAAGAGAGAAAAACAGAAACCAGAAAACTGGTCTAAAGACAGAAACTCCAAAGTAAACTTTTAAAACTATGCACATTTTAAATAGTTAAACACTGACCAAACAAATACTGTATGTGTATTTAAGGATATCTAGAAAACACTCAATCACCTCCCTTGTTTATCAAACAGTATTTAAATGTTGTTGAAATGCACTTTGCACCATGTATGGTGTATAGTTGAATTAGCTGGCAGTGCTTAGCTAACCTCAGCAGTACTAGCAAAAGTAGCCATGGTTTCTTACGTGCTGGCATCCACGCCCTTACCCTGGTACAGAAATCTGTTGCACATCACTTCAGCTGGTTAGATATATTCCAGTTTATCTTGACAAAACTGACACATATGCACTTTGCATTATGTATGATGTTAGTTGAATGCAGTGTTTAGCTAACCTTAACATGCTAGCAAAAGTAGCCTTGGTTTCCCACATGCTAGCATCCGCGTCCCTGGTGTAGAAATTGGTTGCACATAACTATAGCTGGCTGGATATATTCCAGTTCATCCAGACAAAAGCCATGGTTAGCATGGCTCTGTCAGGACTGCAACCCTTCGTAAATGGTTCCTATATAGCACTTTTTTCTCTACCTGAGCCCTCAAAGCACTCTATACAGCTTGCTTCTTTCATGCATGCAAAGCTTTCTATCTAACATTCACACTGCAGTGAATACATTGGAGAGCAAATTGGGGTTAGTATCTTGCATATACCATTTTTGTATCTTGCATGAATCAAAGCAACAAAACTTCCAATTAGTACATGACCTACCCTACCTCCTGAGCTACAACCACCTCTAATCAGAAGTGGCCTTCATAATATCATTTAAATGATAACTGCCACTGTGCATTAAAATATAATACATGTAACTGAGTATTTCTGGAACTGGCGAGCAAAGGAAGCCTAGTCATGCACACCCGTAGTTAAAATTATTATATTTTAATGTCCGCTGTCTGACAAGACCTGCAACTTTGCTGAAAGTATGTTCTAACACCAGCAGCCTTCCTTTCTACCAGGTTTGTGTCCACACACCTGTGCAAAATGACATTAGGCATTGTTGGAGTTGAGGTTAGCAAGGCAGTCATCTACTAATTTCTGTTACTGACTATTCATCTAGTGGACTAATTGTGCATGACAATAGATCAGTCTAAAAACTGAAACAACATGATGTTCATGAAAACAATCATTCTAGACTAAGTTTCAAACCCTTCAGATTGTAGGCAGGAAACCAACTGAGAACAGATTACAAGCAATATTTGGACAGTTGCTCATTTGTTTTTCACAGATGGCTCGAGATTGATTGAGAGTTGCTATTTTGATGGAGGAAGAGTTGTCTGTAATTATGAGGAGTAAAATGGTGATCATGCAAGCAGATAATACGATGAAAAAGTAATCTGTCAAGGACATCAAGATGATTGGATTGGGTTAAAAAAAATTACATGTTAGACTGAAAAGCACATGTCTTAAAGATAAGCATTAAGTTATTTGGATGATGAAGAAAATCCCTTTATGACTGCACAGGGTGCCAAGAATGCTCTCCGGGGTGTAGGCGTTCACGTTTCCTTGTCAAAAATCAAGAAAGTTTATATTGTCAGCCTCAGAAGATCCAGAATAAGATGCAAAAACAGAAAGGCCAGTAGTTCACAAAAACAGATGAAAAGGAAACCTAGAAAGTTATGGAGTAAAGACATCCACTCGCTATCAAAATAGTGGGGGAAAAAAGTCATTTTTTGATGGTTTCACTGGTCGACAGGAGACTGTGGAGGTAATAGGATCGTGCTCAGATTCAGCGCACTAATCCTAAGAAAAGCCAAAGCAACAAGATAGCTTTGTGGAACTTGTCTGGAGTTCAAGTTGGGAATTTGTTTTGTTGACTTATGAAACAGACTCTCTCTTACATTGCGCGTCTTTTGTCCTGTATCACTTCCGTCACCTCCAACCAGCTGCAGCAAAATGTTGCCCCTCCTTGTTCCCTGGGGGTTCCTTCCTGTAAAAAAGGAGTTTTTCCTTTCCACTGTTGCCAAGTGCTTTTTCATCAGGGGTCATCTAATTGTTTGGATTACTTTCTAATATTGTAGGATCTTTATCTTAAAATAGAAACTGTCTTGAGGTGACTGATATTGGGAATTTATTTTATATAAATCAAATTGAATTGGGTTTTTAAGGTGCCACATGAAACAACATTGACATTGTGTTATATGTTATTGTACTGCAGAGTAAACAACATACTGATAGCTGTTTTCAGTGTACAATTACCTGATTTGTTATCAGTATTACTGTTAATAAGTAACATTTCTAACTGTTCTAGGACGCTCTTTGTGGGGGGGGGGGGTAGTTAATGATTAGGACCTAATTCCATATTAAAAATGTAATCTAAGAAAATATAATTTGCATGTATTTGTTGGTTGGTTTCACTCTGTTGCCTCAGAGAAAGAGGATCCTGTGTTCAAACCTGGGGAGAGTCCCTCTGTGCGGAGTTTGCATTTGTTTTGTGGTTGTGTGTCAATCCACAGCACTCTTGCCAAAGAGGTGGTTAATCTTAGGATTTTCACTTCCTGGTTTATTAAAGGTTAAAAAAACTAATGTTTGTCACTTAAAGTTTCACAAATTTTTTTGGACTTCTTGACCTTGTTAATTTAGGGACTTTTCACACTTTCTGAAATGTTTTTTAATTTGAATACATCACAAAAAGTGCTATTAAAAAACTATCTTAATAAAAAACTGAAATTTCAGAGAATATACTCTCATGCAAAGTCCAAACAAAGTCAGCATGTCCAATAAAAACATTATTGGACATTATTGGATTTTGTTTGACTTTATGTTTATGTATGTTTATATATTTTGAATCTTCAGATGCTCAGAGGGCTTATTTCTGTCAAAGTCTGGCTGAGGCAGACTGTAAGGAGTGAAGAAGATAGACCCAAATCCGGACACGCAAAATAACAAATTTTAATATTAACTGAAAAACGAGCCGTTTATTAAAGGCTGGACTTAGTTCTTCCCATTGCTTTGTATTTCTTAATCATAATCTAAACTGGGTGAGCTAAACATAACAAAACCCTGGAGCATGGACGTAGGCATGTAGAAACCCGGCATGATTTCACAATCTTGGAAGCATTGCATGGAAACAAGGTAACAGACGCTCAGACAAGGAATGAATGAACACACAGAGTAAAAGCACACAGGAGGTGATCAGGGGAAGCGGAAACACACGGGGAAACAGCTGACACAAATGAACATAACGACATCATAGTGGAAGAGTAAAACTAAACACAATGAACATAGAAACACAAGACCTCTTCAAAATAAAACAGGAAACATGAGACACAGACATGACAATACAAACTTGACAACATGAAATCACAGACAAGAAATACATGAGACTAACCAGAAGACGTAAGTGAAACATAACTAGATTAAACTTGAGGCAACTAAATAATGCAGGGGTCCCGGTACCCGTCCGTGAGTCGTTTGGTACCGGGCCGCAAGAGTTGAGCCTCGGATGTGAAATGAATGGTTCTCAGGGTTTTTATCGGTTTTTAACGTTATTTTCTTTATTGTTAACTTGGTTTCCCTGGGTCTTTTCCCGTGTGTTATGAGTAAATCTTGTTTTTTTGGTACCGGTAGTTGTTTTATTTTGTTGTATTTATCCGCAACACCTTAAAGGCCGGTCCGTGAAAATATTGTTCGACATAAACCGGTCCGTGGCGCAAAAAAGGTTGGGGACCGCTGAAATAATGAACCTAGAACTTAACATTATCTTCAAAATAGAACAAAAGAGATCAAAAACCAAATGAAAGCATGGGTCACAGACCCAGCCGCTGACAATTTCTTTCTACAAACCTGACAAAAATTAAAACTGAATGTAGTTAGTACCTGTTATTGTATCTCAGAGAACCTAGATGTAATCCTGTGAGATCAAGAATCTGGAATACAGCTGATTCCAAAACAGTCGTTAGCACAAAGAAAGGAGGCAGATTCCCAAAGACAAGCCTGCACAAATATGAAACCAGCAGTAAATCCACTTTTCCACAGCATGTTTTATTGTGCAATGGAAAGAACTGCAAATTGTTCAGATAGTGCAGGGGAAATATCACCTGTGTTTCTCCCACACACCCATGCAGTACATACATAATCATTAGTTCTCTCTGTAATCAGCGGAGGCTTTGCTTTGTTCTTTCCTTCTGTAATTACTTCTCCTCGTACCGCATCAAGCAGCAGATTGAATCCTCACTGCTAAACAAGTTTCAAGAGGACACACTGAGAGGGATCCAGAGAGGGATCTCACACTTCCTAATAATTTCGGTCTGTCTCTCATCCCTCTTGTTTCTCTGTCACTGTGCGTATGACAGAATGAGGTTCTTGTATGACAGCTTGATCAAACAAACCCACAAACAGACTCGTGCGTTCACCATCAAATCTGCACAGACATTCAACACAATCACAGAATTAGACTCTGTTAAATTTGATCAAAAATATATACAATGTTTTCTTTTGTTATATAAATATTACGAGACACACAGGCACTGGCACAGCCAACAGGAGAGAAAATAGTTCCCATTGTTAATCTACAATGCTGTGGCCTTGCTTCTTCATTGATGGATTGATCCGACTGTGCTGCTAAATTAGCATGTTTTTCTCTAGATTTATTTTGTGCTCCTCGCTGTTTCACGCTTATTCCACCTGTGTGTGCGTATGTCTGTGTGCGTGCACAATCATGGATATGAATATGGCTATCGAGGTGTGTGTGGGTGTGTTTATTTGCATTCACATGCAAACTTGAGCGCACGTTTGTTCCCGTTTGTGCCCGGAGATGACATATTTCTTTCCGTGTGTGTTTCTTATGCAGGTCGTCCGTAGGTTAACTACAGTGATCAGTGCACTTGTGTGTGTGTGTGTGTGTGTGTGTGTGTGTGTGTGTGTGTGTGTGTGTGTGTGTGAAAGAGAGCGAGAGAAAGGTGGGGGTCTCAGGCGCTCCTGTGGTGAGATTGCATTGACCGCTGTGTTATTGCTCTTTAATTATCAATTACGGCAGCCCCCCATCCCGGGCAGGGCTGGGGGGTGGAGGCGTATGTGGAGGTGATAATGAATACAGAGCTGCCATTAGGACAGTAACCAGGCCTACCGTCTGGGGCTGTGGAGCCAGCGAGGAGGAGGTGGAAGAGGAGGAGGAGTGGGGTGGGCTGGCTGGTGTGCTAATGAAACAGGCTGCAGCTCAAGACAAAAGAAAAGCCACCAGCCCTCCCTCTCCTTTTCTGTCCTCCCTTCTCTCCATCCCATCTTGATCCTTTCCATCATCTTTTTTTTATCTCATGCATTTTCTTGCTCCCTTCACATCCCACGCTTCAGACGTGTAGATCTCCTGCCACCCGCCCTGTAGACAAGCAACTTACACACATGCAAAAACGCACACAAGGGGAACACAAACAATGTCTGTATTTACTGAGGGGGTCATCTTTGAAGCTGTCAGATAATCCAATACAAACTGCATCCATTCTTTCAAAGGGTGTCATTACTGCGATTTTTTCCCCTTTATTGCCGTGTTTGTCCTGTTATGGCGGTATTTTCATTGCACATAATCGGTGCAAATAAAGAAATAAATAGAAAAACATTCCAAGAAAAGAAAACTGAACAATGTGAATTTGCACTGTATTTAATTAAACTATTAAATTACAGTAAAGGATTGGAAGCTTGATTCTCCTGGATTAAACTGATATTTCAGTTTAATCCAGGAGATCCATTTCATTTTCAATCCATTTCATCTCCAAAAGCAATTTCTTCAAACAGTACGATACCTTATAGATTATAAGACTTACAGTCTAATACTGTCAGCTGTTTGCTTCCAGTACACTGCTATTTTACTGATCCAACTGTAACCAAACTGCATTATCACAGTAATCCAGTAATCTAAGTATAATGTTCTGTAAAATTACAGCAAAATACTGGAAGGGTGATTTTCCCGGATGAAACTGATATTTTAGCAAGATCAACAGTTTCCACATATAATATGACCTTTACAACTAAATACAGTTAAGTTTATAAATTAAATTAAACTCAGTTTTATTTCTGTACCACTAAATTTAACATCAGTCGCCTCAGGTACTGGAAGGTAAAGACCCTACAATTATAGTTTGGTCTTTATCTCACATTCTTCTTAAACTAAGATAAGCCATCAAAAGAAAATATACACTGCAAGCTGCACTGTAAGAAGCTTCATTCATGTTTGGCAATATTAAATTGGCAAACAATTGGCATTATTAAATTATTTTAGTGTACCTACTGTATCTACGGCAACAGCTTTTCACTTATAGAATATAATTTTTATGGTATAATGCTGTCAGCTGTTATTTTTCATTATACTGCTGTTTAATGACCCAACAGTAGTTTTATAAAGAGTTGATGACTGTAAAATGTATCTGTTTTTCCTCACAGACAAACCATCTGCTCAGTTTTTTGTCCTTCTTAAACTGTACTATCAAAAGAAAAGATTCTAGATTAATTAGATTATTTACTGCTCTTGGATGTTTGATTTGAACTAATCTGCTGTTTTACCATAGACAGTTAATCACTGTAAAATTCAGTTTTAGCCTAAATTCAGTTTGGCGCTGTTTGTAGTATGTTTACATGAAGGCTTCTGTATTGTTGGTAGCTGCATTCCCAGATAATTTACCTGTATTTTTACACCTTTTTGTTTCAGTTAGCTGGTTTCTGTAGAAGGTCCGTGTCACCTTTTTTAGGGTCAGCAGGCAGGTTGACACCCTGCTAATTTTCTGAGAAAATTGAGGGTGGCTGTTAATGAGACGAGGGCTGTTTCACCATCATTTGTAACACCTTCCTTCCAGCCTGATCCGGTCTTATAGTAAGACTGACGTTGGTATTGTTACCTGAACGAAGCAGTGGTGGGGAGGTTAACAGTCTTCATCTAAAGCTGCAATCCTTTACAGAGTGTTTAATGGAAATCACTCAAACAGCTACATTAAAAAACTAAAGTCATTTCATTTGCATTCATAGATGGTAAAAATAAAGTAGTGTTTGCTTTAACCTTCATGAAATAAAGAATCGAATGCACTGCCTCGTGCATGCAGTCAGTTAATCATCCAGCCTGCCTGCTGTGTGTACAAAGAGATGCCACATGGCATTATGTCAGCAGCGCTCACATGTAAATAGGCTGTTTTATGTGGCTGACATGTAAATGCCATCATAGCAGCAGAGTAGAAAGCACCATGGGACAGGCAGCAAGGGCTTCCCTTTGTCCTTTCACTGCATGACAGATGAGAGCCGCTCCTAAAATGCAGCCGGCAATCACATCCTCTTTCTCCTTTTTAGAAGATGATACACATGAAATGTCTCCTGGAGGGGAAATGGGGAAAATAAACAGGAATAAGTGTGGCCCCTGCAAAGGCATACAAGTAAATGATTGAATTAGAAAAAGGCTATAACAGCCACGGGGCAATACGATAGCACATTTTCACGTAGAAGCACATCGGGGCGACACCATCCACGACGTAATTGAACGAATTTAAAATGGAGGAAACGTGACCGATAGCCAGCCACGCTCTGCTCTGTCATATGTGCTGTGAACCTGACTGGGCGACACGCCAGCTGCACCTGCTGTAAATCTGCTCCGGTACAGTCATACAGTGGCAGATAAAACAGTGTGTAAACCATGACCTCTTGTCCGGGAGCAACGTCACTCTAAACCTCTGCCTACCGAAAGACAATTAGTGAATATCCAAGTCCTTGAAACCTGAAATAAAATAGCCTGTGTTCAAATGTGTGGTCTTAACAGGCCCCGTGAAAAAGAACTAAATAATAAAGACATTCCCCTACCGCATTTCTGTATGTATTCACAGCATTAATTTTCTGTATCTTTGTCAGTTTGTTATTCAGAGTAATGACTCCTGCTGATAGACTCGGGCACTTAAAGCTTATGGCGATGTCCCCCTAACCTCTCGTTTCATTTAACGGACAAAGCACCGGGTTCCCGTCCATGACTTTACATGTATTCAAGCTTTTGTCAATAGACATTTTCATTAGGAGAAATGCAGGCCAGACTCAGGCTGACTGGAGTCTGAAGTCCACTCAGGTCTAGACATGGAGAAATGGAAAGTTTATTATCCTTGAGACCTTTATGTTCATATTGAATTTTTTTATCTGGCCTCATATTTAAAGAAAACCTAAAAGTCGAAAAGGGTTTTAATACAGCTCTGAATTTCTATATGATGACCCCTAAAAAATCCTTGTCCAGTTTGCCCACACACATTTTAAATGTTTAATTTATGTTTCATTTGGGGATTTATCAACATTTCCTTCATAATAAAACACAAATATATTACACATAGTTTTTTAAAAAGTGATCCTGATCCTGTTTTTCCCTAAAATAGAGAGTCTAAATAAATGAACTTTGGCAGTTTCAAGATTGTGTCTGCAGTTCTGTTTGCTTGTGTGTAATGGGCCTTCCTCACAGACTGACTTCTCAGCACATTCATTTTAACCTGAAGTGCAGTAATTTTCCTGCTGAGTCACCAGGACGTGTCACCATGTGAGGTGTCAGTTACACTTTTTTCTTTCAGTCTGTACAGCGTTATCTCCCAGTCAGCAGACGCCTCATTCGGCCGACAGCAGTGAATTTTGAGAACCTGTCCAGTTGTAAAAATGTTTGGTCTGCTCTGTTTCATGTCGTGCAGGAGCAGCAGGTCTGCACTTTTAAATTAAGGAGAAATATATATCTATATATATAGATATAGATATATATATGCAGCTTTGTATCTGTGAAGTGTAGGAACATTTTCAAACTTTAAAGGGCAAAGAAGAAACATTATCTTTGGAGAAATGGGACAATAATACAGCCCCTCGTGCCATTTTTGGCTTCCTAATTTATCTTGCAAAAATAGAAACTCTTCAGGCGATGAGAGTCCACTGGGCTTTCAGTCACCGTGTTCTCTGAGAGCAGCAGGAGAGCATGCAGCCATGTTAAAGGTCGTGCATTCTCGTCTGAATGGAAGCTCTCCAATTCCCCCTAAACAAAGAGTATCACATCAGAGATTTTGCTTTAAAGGTCATATATGTAGCAATATAGAGAGAAAACTCATCTTATGGACAAAACCATCAGAGACAGAAAGTGTGTGAGGAGATCCTGAGCTGCAGTGGGAGTTAAGACCCCCACCCACCCAGCTCCAGTGCACCAAAAAAACATAACCATACTTAGATCACTGGGAGTTTAAATTGCAAGGAACGGAAAGGCAGCAGGGGGGAGTCTGACCACACGGAGGACATTTGAGCTTGTGTCCCAGCACCAGCTCGATCTCCCACCAAGGACCAGACAGACAGTCCACCTGAGGGGAGAGGGATGAGCGGACAGCGGCTAGTAAAGCTGGATTTGATTCAGCCTGCACAGAAAGAATTATGGGAATTTCACCAGCATATAGGGGCTACAGAGACGTGATTGGACGCAGTCCAGTAACAGCCCGGAGCGCTTTAGCTGCATGTGAAGCTGACTGGTCAAAAAATTGTACTGAACAGGAAAAGCAATGACCTCAGGAAAAATTTACGGTGAAAAGGGAGCAGCAGGGAAAATAAGCTTCAAAGAATTAAAAACAATCACCTTTGGTTTCACTTCACAAAGTTCTCTGCATATTATGACTTCTGTAGGTGGGACAGGTCAGATAGTTCTGTGTTTTGTGTTGCACCTACAGCATTAAAATTCATGATGTGCCAGGTCCATCGCTGCCATTGCTGCCATTGCTGCCATCGCTGCCATTGCTGCCATCGCTGCCATTGCTGCCATTTCTGCCATCGCTGCCATTGCTGCCATTGCTGGTGATAGCGGGAAATGTTTATCCTCAGTGCTTCCTGAAAGAAAGGCTTTCTGTCAAAAATACATTGAAGCTGAAAGGCTTTCAGACGCCAGGTCATGCAGTGCAACTCAGAATAAAGGCAGTGTTAAGAGCAGACTCACCTGTGAGACCGTGGTTTGGGGCCTCTGCAAAACTTAAAGTCAGACTTGACTTACTGCTTTTGATATCATTTTCACTTTTCAGATGCATCTTGCATCACAGCAACAAGATCCTGGCTTTCAATCTTTCGGCCAGCTGGGGTCTTTATGTGGGGAGTTTGCGTGTTCTCTCTGGGTATTCCTGCTTCCCCATACAGTCCAAAGCCATGCATGGGGTTGGGATAACTGGGGATTCCAAATTGGCTGTAGCCTTGTCTGTCTCTCTGTGTTAGCCTGTCTAGCGTGTACCCTGCCTTTCACCCTGTGACAGCTGGGATAGACTCCCCTGGAAGAAAATGCATGCGTGGGCTTGCAGTTTGATTTGAATTATGCTGCAAAACTGTTTGCTGTGCTTAAGGAAATGGCTATGATTTGTGTTCAAACGTGTATTAGAACAATTGTCAATGTGAAATTGTCATACATCAATGTTTTCCCCCTGGAAAATACATCAGCTCTACCTTTAACTAACAGACAGACGGCATGCCACACTGGGCAGGTTGCGTGTTGTTCAGCTTTTGAAATTTCCCTTCTGTAGGGGAATTTATGGCTACAGTAGATGCTGACAATAGATATTATATCTCAAACATTACTGCCCTCTGCATACATGAAAGCACAGCATGTATGAAGAGGAAAAGAGACAAATGCAGAGTCTGCAGATGTATATTTTTTTCTCATTTGCGTCAGCTGAAAGAAACCCTGGGTTGCGATATTATCATGCATTAAACTGCCAGTCAGACCTAATTTCTGATTTATTGAAAGTGACAGGAAGGAATCGTTCCAGCCTGCGTTAAACCCTTGGACACAACCAATGCAAACTGAGCTACAATACACGCTTCACTTCACACTTGAATATCGCTAATCATCTCTATTCATGGCAGCGCTTTTAGCACTTTTCTTGAAGCACTGCACACAAGGAAATAACTGCATAACAGTCTACATTCATAATCTGCCTACAGGTTAATACATACTTTAAAGTTAAAGACAGTCATGGTGCTTGAAGCTGTCTTGGTTTTGTTGTCATTTGATTAATTTTGAGTATTAGCACTTGTGGTACTTGAGTATTACTCAGTGTTTCGTTTTGGATTTCTGTTTTCTTTGTTATTCTAGTGATTTATGTAGTATTTATATATCTTGTAATATTCCTGCTTCTTTGATTCCTTTTTTAGTTGATAGCTTTCCTTAGAATGACCTCCACCATGCCAGGCTCCTGTTTTCTCCGTTTCCTGTTTGTGTTGGGTCCCTCTGTGTTGTTTCATTCATGTTTAGTATTGATTTCCATGCTCATGTCTGCGGGGGAACAGGAGGTTTGTTAATTTCCTGTTTTATTTTAATAGTAGTCATTTTTCTGTTGTGTCATTATTTGGTTTTTGCTTCCTGTGTGTTCATTGTCTGAGCCTGTGTCTCATTCCTGAAGCTGTGCTTGATCCCTAATCAGCTTTCTGTGTGTATACAGAAATAGTAAACTCTTCTCTGTTATTCTGTGTTGCATTCTGTTGCACTCGAGTTTATTCTTTGAGTTTGTGCTCTTAGATTCTTTTGGATATTGGTTTTGTTTGTCTGTTTGCTTCTTGGACTTGTCTTCTGTTAGTAATCTGCCTCCTGCATATAACCGCTAAGCCCTACACCCCACATAACCTGACACAAAAGATATCTGCTTGTAATGATGGGAAGGCACAACATTTATTTACACGATGATGTGTGCCACTCGTCATCTATGGATTGTTTTTGTGTTGTTCCTGCGTGGTCCAGTCTATCCTACACTAGAGGAGATAATAAAGGAAGCACTGTTAATCTCCTGCAGCTATTATTATGCCACACAGATAGGCGGGGTCACTACAGACAGTTAAAAACCTTCCCAAGCAAAACTGACTAATTATGTGCAATCTAGGACCTCCACTTAGTGGAATGCCTCCATCATCTAGTACACCTGTGTATTAATAGAAGTGAAACGGGTTATAGCCAGCGCCTTACTGACCACAGCCAGCTGTGCAGAATGACAACAACAAGTCTCCCTATCGCCATCTGTCTGCACGTGTTTCCCTCTCTTCTCCGCGCTGATCGATTAGCTGTTTACGCTTCTTTCTCTCACAGTCCCACACTGCTGCACGGGTTCCTCGTTTCTCTTGAACCTGCCTTGCTCTTCCCCTTTATCAACCCCTCCTTCTCTTTTCCTTTTCTCTCCTTCTTCTCTCTCACACGGACAGACAAAAACACCGCCACCCACCCCCTCTACACCCCACCCCTCTTACACGAGAAAAATAGAGTGGATGCTCGCGCTCGCTAAAGTGCCTGCAGAGAGCCTGGCCGAGGCTTTCATGGAGCTCCGTGAGCAGTAATGGGTGGGCAGAGCAGGGAAGGAAAAAAAACATGCGGCCCAATTTGGTCCGTGTGTCTTGTTACAGGAAATTGCATTTTAGAGGGGCAGCAGGTCCGTCTTGCACACAAGTGAAGGGTGAAAAGCTTCACGTACTGTTGTTTGTTTGGGAAAATAACGTGCGTGCAAGCGTACGTGTGTTATGTTACGAAATAGAAAGTTTCAGACGTGCGAGAGATAACATCTCCAGACATTTCTAATACCACAGGATGTTACAGATGCTTAGTATCTGCTCATCGCTCCCCTAAAGACGTCCTGTAACGCAGATTAGCCTTTTTGTTCTTTCACGTTGCTGCAGACGGTATTTTGTTCCTGTTTTTTGCTCCTACAATGTGCCACACTGCTCTTGTTTTTGTGCGCCAATGCCCGCAAGGCACGGCGACAGCGAGAAGAAAAAAGATGGGGAAAAACAGATTAACATGCAGCTAATTGTAACGGAAGCAGCATCTCCCTCACGCCATTGTTTTGCCCCTGCGCCCGTTTGGATGCCGCATAAAGACATAATTCCCCTAATGTGAGGTATTTGTAACGCTGCCTTTGTTCGCAGCAGGTCGGCTGGCGTATCGCTCCACTCTGAGAAGTCTCTGCCAGCCTCACACTATCCATCACCCGCATCCATGCCAGGCGGGCCTCAGCACAAATGATCCCGTACCCGTGCAGAGGCCTGCTCCTCCGGGACAGCAGCAGGAGTGTTTGTGTGTGTCTGCACATGTTTTGTGCGTGTGTGTGTGTAACTCTGTAACCCTGTTGGTTAGTCGTCTCATTGTCACTGTAAACAGCTCTCTTTTTGTCCTCCCACAAGCCACAGTGCTGTGTTTTTACAGGCCAGAAAGTGCTCATTACTGTTGCAACCTAAACCTTCACTGTATACAGATCACTTCCACATTCCACATTTCCACAAATATTCTGAAAGTCATTTTTAGAGCTTTGTTAGTGAGCGTTTTACTGAGTTTTTATTTGTATATAGACTTTGCGTTACATCAAAGCCAAAACTCTTAATTTAACAGTGAAGAAAACCTTAATCGGTCCTTTAAACCGCAACAAAAGAACGCATTGTGTCAGATCACGCTGCGATGAAGGTTCAGACCTTTAACTTTAACTGCTTCCTTCCTCTGAAGGCCTCATTTATATCAGCGCTTAGCTCGCCGGCGTTCTTCACATTTTTTGGCACCGCCAGTCCGTAACTCGGTCTGCGGGGTCCAGGAAAAGATGGGGTTAACCCCGAAACGCTGTCTTCCAGCCTCTCTGACAACAGCCAAGCAACTGTGAGGCTGCTTTGTTTCCAAGAAATAAGTAGGAAGCAGAGAAGGATGCGTCAACACAATGGAGAGGATTCTCGCAAAAACACAGTCACGTTAGCATTAGGGTGTGAGCATGTGCTTGTGCCCGTTTGTGTATACATTGGTCTTATTTACCGTGTCAGCACCAGCTTTACTTTTCCCTCCCCTCCTGCCCTGCACGCTGCTGTCTCCACCATAAATGCCAGCAGTCAGGAATTCATCTAATTCACAGCGCCAGCCGCAGTATTTCCCATCCCCCTGTCAAAACACAGCCGATCCAGCCTCACTCACCTCCTTGTTTACTCTGCTGTTTTATTCTTCCTCGTCTTCGACGTACACATGCAGCTCTGGCCGCGGCGGAGACAAACACAAATCTGTGCGAGGACACACCGTACAGAATGGTAAGCTCGTATTTTAAACTGGGCTTAAGCACTATGTTTGTCACAGAGGTTTGAGGTTTGTTTGAGTGCAAACTAACCTCAGCCATCCACTTTTTTTAAATCATAAAACAGCTCTTATTTTCTGCATTCACAAGGCTGAATATTTGTCCTGGTTTTCAGCTGAAGAAATGCTTTTAATTGATTGTAAGAACAACCCTGTCCAATAAATCCCCTTCAAAACTCATAATGAAATAAAATAACATAAAAATCCATCATCAATTTCACAAAATTGGGCCGTGATTTGACACTGACATTTTCTTTGCTGGAAAATAAGACAAACAACCAGCCAGATATGTCTCGTCTCAGCCTTCAGTTTTCAATTCTGCCTCTTCCCCAAAGGAAATTAACTGACAGATTCCTCCTGACAGACAGCTGTTCCTCCCACTGTGGGTCTTCTTCATAACCTGCACCTACCAAAGACACCCCTCTCCTCCGCACACACACCCACAGACACACACTATTCCCAGTTACTCCCTCCCAGGAGAATAAATCTGCAATCAACTGAGCCTATAAATAGCTGTGGCACACTTCACTGCTGCTGCGGCCCCCCTGCCCTTCTCAAAGAACTGCACACACACACACACACACACACACACACACACACTTTCTCACTGAAGCTCTCCACCCCTTATCCAAAGCAGGGCACCCAGCTTCTCTTTGCTACTCTGCTACCTCCTGGTGACGTTATGTGCTGATATTTCGGCAAGCAAACACATTAACAGAGGCTAATTAAAGTAATTTGTCCTTCACATATCTGCACATTAGTCCTAATAGCTTTAAGGCAATTAAAAGCCTCGACCACCAGCCATATTAGCCATTCCATCTGAATCGCTGTGCTTAAACCCTCGGAGAGAGCCGCTAAGGCTACACTAGGCTAACACTAGTTATTGGTAGCCAGGGCTAATCACCTCATTAGTCAGCAGGCTTAATGAGATGTGTTATTTAAGTAGATACTGTATCAGGCAGGGGGGAAGCTGTTCCTCTGGAGCTAACGCACAACAGAAAAAGGTTTTTTATCTTCATTAATAACACATACAAATCTACAGAAAACAGATTTTATATTATTCGTCAGTCTGCAAAATTCACAAAAAGCTCCACAGAGAGAGATTTGCTAAAACAATTTTGCCCAAGCAGCAGAAATTTTTTTAAAGAAATTAAAAAAATAAACACAACAGTGATCTTAAAATACTGAATTTCCCGTTTCACTGGATTTTATTTTATATGCACGTCATAAATTGTAAACAGTAAAAAATCAATGAGTAGCTCTTTCCAGGCTCCTCTCCACGCTTCTGAAAGTTAAAAATCTGGAAATGGTTTTGGAAAGCAGAAAGGAAAAAGCAGCTACTGCTGGGATTTAAGACTGCGTTTGCACTCATTCATATTGCATCTCAATGTCCACTCTTTCCCCCGGTGCAAGACAGTGCAGGAGAGACTGTGACTGCCAGGGATGTTTTCTGGGCCTTTGTTGTGAGGTTGAACACTCAAGACTTGAGTAACTGAGGTACTGAAGAGGAGGGTTGATGCTGAATGCCTATTTTTTTTAAGTAAGATTTGACTCTGGGCTGCACAGAAAGAAAATCCACAGTCGACTTTATTTACAAGGACATTTAAAAACAGCAGCTTTGACCAAAGTGCTGTACAGCTAGATGAGGAAAATACATAAAACAAGAAAACAGATTTAAAAACATAAAATAACAAAAGATCAGCCAAGGTAAAAAAAAAAAGAAAAGTACACCTAGAATAAAAGTGGCTTTTTGAAAGTGTCTAATGTTGGAGAGGTCCTGATGTGACAAAGGCCCGATCTCCTCTGTGTTTTAATCTGGATCTCGGGACATCAGGCCTCAGGGATGTAATGGGGATGTAAGGATGTCAATATGAAAGTTATTAGTCATTTTGTTCTGAAAGTATTTCATGCTGCTCACTCTTGTGCTACTTGTTAGAGCAGTAGTGATCTGAAGGGTGTACGATGACGTGGGATTAAAGGGTTAGATCAGTTTTCATCGTCATGAAGGTGCCTCTGTTTTTACCTGGCACCGTCACCGTGGTAACTTATCCAGAGCAGGTTATGTTCTGAGTTTTACTTTACAATTGTCTGGAAATGCCACAATTTCAAATTATTTTATTTGCACAATCCTTTAAGTGGTGTACAGATTATTGCTGAAGGAATGTATTTTGTAAATGCAGATGCTGCAAGTAAAGCCACAGATTATAAAACTGATTGGTTGCATTTTTATGCTGTTTATCACCCATTCAGTCAACAGAACAAACTTCACTTTGATCTCGCCACAGACTGAAGGGATTTCCACGCCTCCGTTATCACGCGGCAGGGCGTCACACCTGAACGCAGTGACTAACCTGCGATGTTTAAATGTATGCAGGTTAAAATTTCAGAGGTCTGATAAACAGCTGACCTGTAAGATCTAATAAATGCTCTCTCCTCTGTGTCCTCGTGACGCTCGTGAATTCACAAGATGAATCATTTTCTGCAGGATTACTATCTCGTCTCATTGGCAACACAAGTGTTGCAGTTTACTTGCACAATTTTTAGATCTCTATCACCTGTCTCTGTGATAATCTCTCTGATAGGAGTAGATGACGCTCTGTTCAGAAGAAGAGTCACATGACACCCCAAACGTGGCCTTTCAAGCCTGAGATAACAGGGAGCCGTCATTGTGATGCCCGTTATTTCTGACTAGGATTTTAGGTTTTGTCGAACAAGCTCACACATAGATAACCGGGCTATGTGGAACTTGCCTCACAGTACACTCTGATTGCCACATTTATTGACACCAGACATTTATTTGCATGCTTTAACTTTAAGCTGAGTGAAATTTTGCCCTTGCACCAGGCATGCAACAGTCTCGGTGCACTTTGAGATGCTGCAATTAATTAATAACTAGCTAATTACCCTAACACTGACATCTGTCTGACCACTTTATGTTATAATTCTACATGCATGCTTAGTCATGTGACTTAAATGTGACGATAATACATGAGTGAAACAATCAAGGGTTACTTGAGCGTTGAGCGCTCGCCATTTGGTTCACTTCACCGAACAGAAAAAGCATTAAATTCTTGGGATTAGGTTTTTAATTTGCATGCCAAATGTAATTTTAAATAAACTGAATGTGTTATTTTGAAAAATTACATCTTTTTAAAACTTAGGCACTAAATATACTCTAAAATGGCAGTAGCATCCATAATCGTCTCGCCATTTCTCAAAGGAAACAGAGTTCAGAGTGACTTATTGATGAGCCTTTCCATTGACGACACTGCTGAATTTAAAATCAGTGATTGTGTTTGTGCGCAGGTGCTTTGTACATGCAGGTAGATGTGTGTGTGGTTACTGCTACCAGACCCCTGACCTTTCCATGTCCTGATAGCATCCCCAGGGAGAGAGGGAGGAAACGACTGAGGAGGCAGGGAGGGAGGGGGTAGCTGGTGGCTGGGTAAAAGGGGGTTGCAGGGGGCTTTGTTTTTCTAGCGCAGGCCTTCACGTCACCGCAGCCGGAGCTTTGAAGAAACAGCTGGAAATGTGCCCTTATGACTTGTGAGGACTCATTTGTGGTACAAAAGGAGATAAAACTGAATCATGTCACAGATAACTCTCTTTTAGGTATGACTTTAACTTAGAAGGGAAGCACCAGCTGCTGACAAAGCCAGCTTTTAAAGAAACCTCCTTCAGGAGAGACGAGAAAGCATTGTGCGCACCTACATCACCTACATGGTGAAAGCAGTCCACTGTGTTGATGCCAGATTTAATTGTCAGGGGCAAAGGAGAGTGTAAACTGCACGCTTCGCGCGTAATAAGTGCTAGTGTGTTAATGGAGGTTTGAGGCGGTGGGGGGTGGGGGGGGGTTCTGGTGCTTCCGACCCGCAAATCACATCACCTCCTCCCCTCCCTTTCCTCCCCCATCACGCGCCCACCATTTGCTCATCCATCACCATCGCCTCTAACTCCCCGCTCCCCTCTGTCTTCCATCACTCCACCCAGCCAATTTAGTCCTCACTCATTTTTCTCTCCTTTTGTCCTCCGTACTAACCTCTCTTTCACTCCTTTCCCCCTCACCTGCTTTCTCCTCGGCGCTCGTGTGTGATCGCCAAATTTGAGCTGGGTCTGCCGTCAGAGAGGCCGTTGAATGACAGCTCCGCCTGCGTGTGTGCCGTTTTTATTTTCCTGTGTCTGTGTGCATGCAGTCTGTTTGTGAGCAAGGTTTTCTTTTTTAATAAAACAAAGCGATGTGTGTGTGTGTGTGTGTGTGTGTGTGTGTGTGTGTGTGTGTGTGTGTGTGTGTGTGTGTGTGTGTTTAGACTCTGAGCTGGTAATAAGAACCGATGACATCCAAAGAAAAAAAAAATACAGCCGGGCTTCACCATCTGTCTTTCCTTAAACCTGATACTCCTGAGCCACCTCGGTCTCTTTCTTTCCCTGTGCCTCTCTCTCCACACACACACACACACACACACACACACACACACACACACACACACACACACACACACACACACACACACTACCTCTAATGCTGCCATTCGGCTATTTTCCAGGAGTTTCTGGCTAAGCTGTGGCATCCAGACTCAGAATTAAAGAGCATTAGTTATGACTGCAGGGTATAGCAACCTTGGCCCCAGCCGGTCATGTTCATGCCATTTCAACAACAAACACGCAAATATTATACCCGCCCGCCCCTCCCACCCCGCACCCCCCTCAGTCCCCAGGCTCTCTTTGCCACTCATTAACCCTGTCACGTTTATGGTATGAATTAAATGATTCCAGCGATGCATCCCCACGCACCAAGGGATCCACAGCCAGACCTCGCTCTACCCCCTCCTTCCCTCCTTCCCCTCCGCTCAAGGCTGGAGGGACGGCCCGAGGCACCGCTCTGCAGCCTCATTATTACCAGCACGGTGGTCGCTGGCTGCCACACTGTTGTTTTAGCATGTCCGAGTGTGTGTGTGGAGTCTCTGGTGTGTGCCTGTCAGGGTCCGGATGTTTGATGTTTCAATGGAGGCAGCATCGTTAGGGAGGCTTGCTTGTGCACAGAGGTGTCAAAAGTGTTACAGTCATTCAAGTGTTTAGTAATATATATATTTATATATTTGGTTTATTTGTTTCTTGTTATAGAACAGATCCTTGTCACAGTAATTCAAATCATTTTCATTAAATGTTTGAAGTTTAAGGAACTTAAAACTTTTATCTTCACTTTAAGCACATGACAGGTTTTTCTGGCAAACCTCTCTGGCACAGACGCAGCAAAGCCATGCTGTTTTGTTAATATTTTATTTGTAATTTTGCAGAGCAAACTACAAAAAGCTGCAAATGTTTAAAAGGAGATGGAGCAGATAAACTGTTCCTTCAGAAATGATGGAACAGTAAAGGTCCGTTATTGTCCCTGTAGGTTCAATCTACACAATTTTATGCCTTCAGGCTAATAATTGGACTGTGCTTGTGGGTCACAAGGGAACAGACACTCACCAAACACTTCATTAGTTACACTTTGCTAGTACTGGTTTGAAGCCCCTGGAAACATTCCTCAGAGATTTAAGTCCATGTTGACATGATAGCTGCTGCACGACCACGATGTGAACCTGCTGTTTCACCACATCCCAAAGCTGCTCTGTTGGATTGAGAGCTGGTGATTGTGGAGGCCATTTAAGTATAATGTCATGGTAAAGAAAGCTTTGTGATATGGAGTATTGTTCTCCTGGAAGCAGCCATCAGAAAATGGGTACAGTGTGATGATAAAGCGAAGAACACGGTCAGCAGGTCAGCAGGTTATTATATTTAAATGCTGCTGAGGCACTAATGGGTCCAAAGGGTGCTAAGGAAATGAAAGAAAAGCAGTCTGGCTGTTCTCTTTAAATAAGTACAGGTTCCACAGTTCAGTAAGGTTTCTTTTCAACAGATTAAATGCAGAACACCTACAGCTGAAATCCCTGAACTGGTGCCAAGATTGTCTGTGGAGTGAGTGCGACATTTGCATGAGCAATGCATAACATTCAGCTTTAACTCGCGTATGATTTGCACTTTGTTTACTTGCAGGAGTATATTTAGCACCTTTGGATGTTCATCTTGTTGCAGTCTGTTCTGCTTTTACAAGGTTTCCTTTCATTTGCACTTCACAATCATGAGTGTACAGTTCAGGTGCTTGCACTAAAACAAACAAACAAAGAGATTAAATACTAAAAATCACAAAAATCTAAATATTAATGGCTCTGATTTAAACCTTGTCTCATTTAAGTGTGGGATTATTGTTTTTTAAACTGACTCTAGTTATTAATACAACATTGGAAAGTGATAAAAAAAAAA
Organism: Diplotaxodon limnothrissa; assembly: GCF_057381915.1. Classification (NCBI taxonomy): domain Eukaryota; kingdom Metazoa; phylum Chordata; class Actinopteri; order Cichliformes; family Cichlidae; genus Diplotaxodon; species Diplotaxodon limnothrissa. The sequence goes on from NC_140601.1 coordinate 39,819,258, forward strand.
GGAAACTAAAACATAATCAATTATTTAAGTAAATTTTATGCTTTTTAAGTCAAGAATAAACTATAGGACAACAGTAAAAGTTAAGGTATTAAAGATATTTAATTCATTTTGTTTGGGAAAATTATGGGGGCTGTTGAAATTCTTAGAAATTAATCATTTTGACCCTCGAGTGTTAATGGAGGCTATTTGAAAATCCTTTTCATTATTGTGATTGCAGATCAAACTATTGTTTATGTGTGTTCTCTCTTTTTTCTTCTTTTTCCAATAATTTTTATTGATCATTTTTTTCATTCTCTGGCAGAGATGAACTTTTTGTTTATATTCTTTTATGCCATAAACTGCAGGTAAATATGAAACGTTTGGATTTGCTCACTTAACTCTAAATAATAACATCCAAAACAACAACAAAAAAGATCATTTACAGTAAAGAAAATGCAAAACCTATAACATTAATGCTTAATTTTTTTTATAAGTAACCAGTTCCTGTATTTTCCCGCTCAGGGGAAACTTCACATGATGGAATGATGTGTCTGCTCACTCCTGTAGTTTCTGGTTTATTTCCCCCATGAACCAGTTTCTGTTGGAAGTCTCTTCCTCATAGGCGTTCAGTGGTTTTCCATATATAATGTTGCATATTATGTTACCTCAAAATATAAATGGACTGTAGATGACGTTTGGATTGAACTGACTTCCAATTCCAATGAAATAAAAATTTGAACCCTTAATCTGCATCCTGACCCCTACTCTGGGTCTACAGAGAGCAGTTTGATGGCATGATTTATAACAGCGGAGCAAAAAAACAAACAAAAAAAAACTGAACAATTATGATTGAACTTAGTCATATTAGTAAGCTGTACTTATGTTTTCAAATTCAGCAAGTTTGCATGATTATTTTAAGTTCTGGGACCTAATTAGATTTTCTTTGACTTTTATTACATAAAAATAAAACTTGGATTTTTTTTTATTGTTAATAATAACTGAACTAAAAAATATTCAGTGTGAAGTTCGACATGCCGGAAAAAGTTTGAGAACCACTGATATAGACAGTCACTGAGGAAAACATGCAGCGGAGATGTTACAAAAGCCTCAGTAACACAGCAACAAGAACAAAAATCGGGCGCTTGGAGTCGAGGGTGACAAGCTAAAGGAAAAATGAGACCTCCACAGCGAGGGAATCCGGTGGCTCCGTTATGCTTTGGGGGGTAATTTGCTGGTGTGGTTTGTTTGCACTTGTCAAAACTAGAGAAAGGCAACAGAAAGAAGGAGCAGGTGCTGGGAAAGAACAAGCACAGGGAGCTATCTCCTCCAGGATCACACTGCCTTCATCGCTGTGTGTCCCTGAATGTTCTGATGCATGCAAAAATGATGTAAATCATATGCTATGGCCTTCACAGTCACCGATGACCTAAGGATGTCCTGTCTTTTGTAGAGCACACTGAAGCTGCTCTGGATTCATGTGGAGACCAGAACTGGACCAGTCAATGAGTCCAGTTAGTGTTCTCAGGTGTCACCATTTGTGGACAGCTGGAAAAATGTGATGCAGCTCTGCTGCGACCTTCAGGTTAGTCGTCTGTGAGCTGGAAGGTCGGTGGTTTGATCGCCGTCTGTCGAAGTATCTTTGGGCAAGACTCTGACCTCAAATTGCTTCCAGTGCATCTGTTGGAGTGTGAATATTTGTGTGATGGTTAGAAAGTGGTTGAAGGCACAGAATGAATCATTGTGAATGGGTGAATGTGACTTTGAGTGTTTAACTGGAGTAGAAAAGCATTTTATAGTCAGCAAAATGTTTTACTGTAATCATTTGCTCCACCCCTCCTGTAGGTAGGTTTCCAAAAACACTTCAGCGGCCGTATTCGGACAAGTAACAGGAGGCAAACCTTAATTTGTGTGAACACACCAAAGACTGATGTTCCCATGGTAACAATCAGTGACACCTATTTTGACTAGTGGCACTTATCAAGAAAACAAAGAGGAACCGTGGCTCACGATTTGTGGTCTGTTAACATTGTTGTGGAGAGAGAAATGAGAAGGTCGGGAGTTTTTCGACACTGCAGTAACTGCAGCTGTCCTGCCACGTTAAAAAGCCACAGCTTCTCTGCAGGTCTGCTCTTCACTGAGACTGACTCAGGAGGAATTTTCCTACACACCGTTTACTCTTGTTTATTCTTTTTTTAATCCCAGGGTTTTTTTTAATTATTATTATTGCTGTTGCACTGAATTTTCCGAGTAAAACGTCCTTGTAGCTGTGGGATTTCTGCAAAGGTAAACAGAGCTGAGCAGTAAGACGTTTGCCACCCAGACTGCCATTAAATTACCTAGACTTCACTGTACCACAGTCCTGCTCAAGATAGTAAATGACTAAACTTTGTGTGGATGAATGGATGAATTTAGAGTTCTATCTGAAGGCAGAGTGATTCATCTGAGCCGTAGCCAAAATCTATTTTAGTGAAACTGGCCTCGAGGCTTGGACTGCGTTCCTCTTCGGGCTCTTGATCCAAAATTAGTTCAATTCTGGCTGCAGCTACACAAGTTCTTAAAAATATGGAAACAACCATATACCACCATCCCCCTTTGTCATTCTCTATACCCAGTTATGTGTGTGTGTGTGTGTGTGTGTGTGTCCATGTATATGTAAGTGCAGTCAAACGTGAAACTCTGCCTCCTTAGTGACGCAGTGGCTTGACACGTGTTGGGGTAATGGCACTAATATGCTCATAAATCGAAATCAGCCTCACAGTGTCAACATAAAAGAGAAGGAGAGAGGTTTTGCATGCGTGTGTGTGTGTGTGTGTGTGTGTGTGTGTGTGTGTGTGTGTGTGTGTAAGTGAGCATGTAAAGTCTCAGGCTGCCAACAGTCCAACGAAGCTTATCAGCTGAATCATCCTGTCCTGCTGCCGTCTGTTTATGGCTTTAAGCTAACACATACACTTTCTTGATTTCCCTCTGATAAGACACTGCTCCTCCTGTTTGTGCGTGTGTGTGTGTGTGTGTGTGTACACGTGGAGGTTGTGTCAACCGAACTCACTGAGACTGCTCAGTGCTGTTAACCTGTGTGTCCTCCTTATTACGACCCATATCATCCATGTTGCTATGAGAGGAGGCAGATAAAGCAGAAGGAGGGATTTGCATGTTAAAGCCTCCCTCTCTGCCCCCCCCCCCCCCCCCCCCAAATGAAAGCAGAGTGGTTCACCATACCCCCCCCCCCCCCACACACACACACACACACACACACACACACAGACTCACCGTATCTCACTTTCTGCAGACAAGTACACAAATCTGAAACAAATACCTGAAAGCCTGCAGGGCGAGAGGAGGAGAGAAGAAGGGAGACAGACACTCGAGAAGGGGAATTTCAACATCCCTTCAGAAAAGATAGATTTCATGTCACTTTTATTTATTAATGGGAAGTTGTATCGTTTGTTTGACGGATGCCTCTTCCCAGCCCTTGTTAAGTTATCCACAGAGAGCAAAAGAAAAAATGTGAAAATTACAAGACTTGTAGTTGGACCTGCGTTCAAAAATGCGATCCCACCAAGTGACTGCTTTCGGTAGGATTTATTTTGAGGTTACGTGTGTGATATATGGGTGTTTGGTGTGGTGCATTTGATTAAAATGGTTTACACATTATGATTACCCCAACATTTTTGAGGTTTGTGGTCAAACCGAACCCCTCTCGAGGGAGCGTTGGCCGATTGTCTGGTGTTCATGGTGGAAATGATTTAACGCTGGAAGCAGGTTTTAACTATCTCGTGTTTTTCCAACATCGTGTGTTAATAAAAACACAGAGCCCTATTCTGTTTCAGAATGGATTTTCCATAGTGGAAAATTTTAAGCTTGAAGATTTCTGAAAAGCTATGCCGCAGGAAAAAAAAGGAAAAAGGCATGAGGCTGCTCTGGGGTCAGCATTAGCCGTGTCGGATACAGGCCATCCACTCAGCTGAGTTATTACACTAGTAGTCTGTCAGCATTACAGAGGGCAAGACATTATTTATTATTGTCATGAAATTTGATTATATTAAAGTCAGATAAAAGAAGGAAAGCTGTAATATTTTATTAAAGGAGGCAGTATTTTAAGCATAAGCATGACATTGCTTTGGACAATGGATTTGGCAAGGAGTCAAGAATTCTTCCCCTCCAAAAATTTAGGACATTTGAATTTCATGTCCTGCAATTCTCCATATTCAAAGGTGGTTTCACAAAGGATGTAGTGTATACTGTACTCCAAAAACAATTATTGCCAATGGTGCACAGTGCACGACAACACTGTCGCTGCACTGTGCAAAATGCGGAAACTCTCCCAGGACTGCTGCGATGACTGCCCATCCAACCAGGCGTCGAGCCGATGACACAGAGGCAACATGAAGGGAAAGTAAATACTGGACGCATTTAGTGACGTTTGAGTTTGTGGCAAGGTGACAGGAGGAAAGAGGTTTCTGTCGTGGCATGTGTGTTTATTAAAAGTCACGTAGCTTGTTGTAGTGAGCTTAGATTTTTTATCTGTTCCTTCCATCACCTTAACGATCCAATAAAGTTCCGAAGAGGCGCAGAAAACATTCACCTCTGTGGGAACAGTGAGATGAAGCCAGCTGCGAGTGCATGCCAAGTCCTTCAAAAAAGTCCCATAACTATGCAATACTTCCTTGACTCTGACTTTGATGTCCTCACAGCGACATTGTGAGAAAGAGACACGAAACTCAATTAACCCTGAACTGAAAACTATGGAAGGATTTGGCAGCAGCAAAGATGGTGGAAGCGCAGCCAAAATCCTTCAGCTTGTCAGCTTTGTTGAAACACCTTCAGGTGACAGCAGTAATTATACTATACTAATTTTAATAAAAATAGCATTCATAGAATCACAAATCAAATCTAGTTTTAAAAAGTCATTTTAAAAAGATTTGTGGTTTTGCGCTACAATAAGCTCTGAAAAGCTTTTTCCCACCTGGAAGTTGCGCCTCCACCGCCATCTTTGCTGCTGCAAAATACTCCTTCAGCTTTGAGCTGACGGTTTTTGCAACACAATGACTCTCTCATTTCTGGTGTCATCATAGCTTTATAACTATTTATTCCAGTGCGAATCGCAGCAATTTTCTCCTGAACAATGACGCTACCACTAAGATAAACCTTATCTGGAACATCTGCTGGGACAGCAGTATATGCAGTCGAAACAGTTCTCTGTAGAAAGTCTCACTTTTTACCAGTTATTGTAGAATCTCCTCTTCTGCAGTCTGACCATCTCTAAGCTCCTGTACTGACATAAAAAAACAACAACAACAGACTCATACACTGACTTGTAACCGAGCACCACTGCACGCACCAACTTAGAAAAATCAAGAGGTTCCCAATAAGCTTTAACTTTTGGTGTGTGCACCATTCACGAGTGCTGAAATAGGAATCATAAATTAGGTTTTATAATGTTTCTGGTATAACTTCCAGGTTTTTTTTTTAAGTGTACTAAAGTGTACTACTTATAAATTTGTCAATTCAATTTTAGAGCCAAATCCCAACAAGGAATGTGCTTTGTATTTTAAGGTTAAGACTCAACAATAAAACAGACAACAATAACAATAACATGCAATAACACATTAAATGTGTTATGACACTCACTTCCTTGGCCTATGATGGTTTATTCCTCCTTAATAAATATTTACAATTCTTTTGGGGGTGACTTGAGGCTGACTCAAAAAGTAGGTCCTGTGGATTCCTATGTTGAATTGGCAACACAACAAAAATAACAAAGATAACAATAAAATTGTTATCTTTTTTAGCTAGCTAAAAAAATTGACCTGTACCGGCTGTTTTTTACTATGCCCCCATCACAGGTCTGGACTGTGATGTTTTTGTGGGTTTTTGTTTTTGTTTTTTTGGGGTTTTTTTTTTTTGGGGGGGGGGGGGGGGGGGGGGGGGGGGTCCTCGGGTGTCTCCACTCTGCCCGTATCCCAATAGTATATTTAAGTCTTGAGTTTTCCTCTGTTCTTTGTTGTGTCGTCCAGTTCAGTCCAGAATCAATAGATGATGTCATAGTGGCTATGTCCGTCTTTTATGTACAGTCTGTGTTTTCCCCTGGTGCCCGTCAGACCCAGTTCTTTCTTGGTACCTTTTGAAAACCAGCCCACATTTTGAAACATCTGTGAACCATGACTAGTAGAACATGAACTGTTCTGTGGAAAAAACCGAGACTTGCTGTATCCCCTGCCAGCTACAGGCTTAGCAATTTTGTGGAGCTTTTTGGCACCAGCAGCATTTTTTTTTAAATATATCAAAATGTAGAAAACGATTATGAGAAACACACAGACACTGACAACTACAGTATATTTGTTTAGTTTTAGCCTTGGTCACAATTTCTAACAGTTTAAGATAAAGTCCGAAAGATGAGTTTAAACAGATAATAAACTAGTATTCAACACAGTAAAGGGGAAATGCCCCTAACTTCTTCAAACACAGTGAAGCTGTACATATTTTACAGTTTTATATCTGATCTCAACTGTCTTAGGCCCATAAATCAACTTCTCACAGAACTTATAAGGGTTAAAACATGGAGGAGCTTTACTATGTGTGTGTGTGTGTCTTTGCGTGTCCATGCATTGTGTGCATGTGACTATGCTTATGCATGTTTACTTTATGCAACAGCCTTTGGCCGTTAACGCTCTCCTCGAAAGCTCTCTTCTGAACTTTAATTAACTTCAAACACACACAGACATTTGCTCACACACAAAGATCCACATGGGCATACAAAACACCCCAGAGAGTCCAGCGGATCAAAGAGAGCCAGAGAACGAAAACAAAAATATTTCTCTGTCTGAAAAGGGGAACCTGCTTCCAGTAAAGCGAAAAACAGACGGTAAATATTGTCCGTGTGGACGGGTGTGTGTGTGTGTGTGTGTGTGTGTGTGTAAGAGAGAGAGACCTGGAAGATGCTTTGACTCACCACTCCTCTGAGTCATCACTAACAACGATGGAAGGATACACACAGAAGGGCAAGAAATGTGATTTGGACTGTGAGGGAATAGTGACAAAGGCCAACTCTCTCCACACACACACACACACGCACACACACACACGTCAGAAAACAGCGCAGCATGTGAGTGTGCACATGTGACTCTGTGCTGCAGTATGGAGTGTGTGTTTATGCCACACTGAGCACGAACACTGTTTTTGTTTGTGCACTGTTGCAGTGGGTGGGATGACTGTCCTTTAGCCAGATGTCCCTTCACTCTCAGCATCACTGAGCACAGTCACATGGTGACAGGATGTCCAGAAATCAGCTGCATTTTGTGTGTTTTATTTATTTATTTGCCGATTGAGATAGACAAAGAAATAAATGAGAGATGAAATGACAGATGGTGGATATTGTGGAGCTTAAAAAGCTGGAGTTAAAGCTGTGCTGATAATTGGTGCATTGACTCAAGGGTGAAAGGTGTTGGGATTAGGCATGGGTGAGAAAACTGATTAGTGTAAGAACAATGATTCCTATTTTCTGCAACAGAAAAAAGCAAACACTATCAAAATGCACAAATAACAATAGACAGTATTTAGAATTGTTTTTCCTAGTCTTATTGCAGCTGATTGTGGGAGTCTTTACTGCACAATGCTGACATTTACAGGCTTGTTAACTTCTTTCCCTGTGAGTGTACCTCCTCACACCTGTACCTGGGAGTGGATCTGAAAAGAAACAGGTGAAGTGATATAATCAGAATCAGAATCAGAATCAGAATACTTTATTGATCCCTGGGGGAAATTATTTTTTGTTACAGTGCTCCATTTTAAACCAACATTAAGACAAGACAGACAATACGCTAACTAAGAATAGTACAATATATACATATATATACATACATACATACATAAGTCACTTATAAATAAATAGTTGGAAAAGAAACAATATTAATTAAACAATATTAATTAAACAATAATATTAATTGAGCTGACCGTTGATGGTTAAGCCAAACATAATAAAAGACAGAAGCTGGTGAATAATTTATAATTTCTTTAAATGAAAGCAAATACGAGACTAGTCAATTAGTCTAAAAGACCGAAATCTCTCAGAAAACATTGAAAACTCTGCAGAATCAAATGGACAAAGTTAGCCATGCACATCTCTAATTGAACACAAGCTGCTGGCACAGGAAGTGTGAAATACCACCAAACTACTGGCACATTGCCGTTAGCTGTTAGATCGTGCTGTGTTTGCTCTCTCACTAGCAACCAGTGCACTGCTGAGGAAGCTGGTGTAGTAAAGACAGAAAAACACCTTGTAAATTCAGGTTCATAGATGAGCACCGCAGATCTGCTGTTGGTGTCGCACTGAGATCCAAATATGAATGCTTTATTTTGTTCTAGTTTGATCTCATTTTAGATTATTTTATTATTGAAAATGTTTCATTTTAGGATTTATTAGCTTCAGTGTTAGTTTCAGCTTGCTAAGTTATCACAGCCTAGGGGCAGGTGTAAGGAGTATTTCTCAAATAATACAAGACAAACACATCCCAGTTTGGAGGCAGTTATCACTGACTTGTGTAGACTCAAATCTAAGTAAACCAAGGCCTCACCAACAAAGACTAAAAATAAGTTGCTTGTCTGTTTTTGTAACTTTATTTAATGTTTTTGAACATAATTTAAGTTAGTGCTCTTTTTTAAAATTTATTTCTCTAAATTATATTTTCTATCTTAGCTTCCGTGCAAACATGCAAATATGAAACAGTCAACAACACAAATTTCCCTTTGCTGCAAAGGAAGCAGTGAAGCCGAGGTTGTTCTCTGATGTTGGCAAAACTTGTTTTGAAAATGTGCCACAGAAAATCACACAAAGATTTGCTTGTGGTATGCAGCTTTTTAGCTGATGATTGGTAACTGGCAGATATCCAAGCCCTGGATGTGTAGAGAACCCTGCATTGTATTATCACCTCCTCGTGTGTCAGTCAGAGCTAATCCCACTGGTGATTACCTAAATTGGGCACTTCAGTGCTGAGAACAGTTCAACTCTGCTCCATTCATGTTGCTAAATTAGTTTGTCTCACTACAAGTTCCTGAATGTCATCAATAGTTTCACCAAATTGGTGCATTGAAAAGTTGGCAGAGTTTTGACGGCGGCGATCAAATCAATGTTTTAGCTACTTAAAGAGAAAAACGTGTGAGTGTCTGAAATCTCTTGTCACTGTAGAGGAAGTGTTTGTGTTATATACAGAAAGCAGTGGATGAGCGAACTGGGCAAATATAGAGAAAAGTTGTGTAAAAACAGAGGTGTGTGGTGGTTTTGTAAAAAAACACGTGACAGCAGGTCAAACGTGTCTTTGCTTTGCTCAAATTTAAGATTTTATTTGGCATGACACAATGTTGATTTAACCCTTGCCCCATTTTCATGCCACCTGACTCTCGGCTTTCAATCCACCTTTACACCTCACACCGACAAAGTACTGTAAGGACATTGGTTCTTGACTTAAGGATGAGGTGTGGTGTAACTTTGAGATAAAACCATTATCATAAAGGATTGATTGTGATAAGAATTTGCGTTGACTCACTGTGGACTCCAACCGGGAGAGTCATGTGACTCCAGCTCTGTGGATGAATCCAGAGAGAGAAGTAAACAAAACAAGGAGAGAAAGGAGGGAGGACACATAAGGATGTACATACATGCACACACACACACCTGTCCTAATTTCCCCCAGCTGTGAGCACAGTCTGTTTCTCCCAGAGACACTTGACAGAAAGACGTTGAACGGCACTCTCACACACACTCTCAAAACCCGACACATGTGTACACACAAGTCTCTCTGTGGTTTAGAGACGTCACGTCTGGCTGAGTTTTAAGTGTATCTAAGGGGCTATGATTATATTCCTCACACACACACACTTCTCTGGAGAGCCTCAGTGGGGCTGAGGACTCATCCAGTATGACAGCAACAGTTGATGGCTCTGCTCAGTGCAGTCTGACATCGCCTCAGGTCAGTTTGATCCAGACCTGTGTTTGCTCCATTGATTGTCCGATTGTCCTACCTGTTACATGACACACACACACACGCACACACGCACACACACACACACACACACACACACACACACACACACACACACACGTGCACAGACATGCATGCTGTTCACTTAAATGACTCACGACAGAAACAACTGTCTTTGATTGATTGGCTGTGAGCAAAAAACAAACATAGTTGTACCATAGACTGTAAAAGAAAGATGGACATAGCCATTGTGAAAGCAAATTTATGTCAAAGACAGTCAATCATTAGTTATCATATGAATCTCTTTGCTACAGTCGGTACAGAAAGTAGTTTTTCACTCTTTGTAATATTGCAGCCATTTGCTAAAATCATTTAAGTTCATTTTTTTCCTCATTAATGTACACACAGGACTCCATATTGACAGAAAAACACAGAATTGTTGACATTTTTGCAGATTTATTAAAAAAAGAAAAACTGAAATATATGACCCACTCACAAGTACAAGTATTTTGGTGATAATTAACAATAGTGTGTGAAGAGGACTATATTTACATCAACAAATAGGAATCTAGATCTAGATAGATATATGACTGGATATGATTCAAACCACTGCAGAGCAGTACTTTAAATACCTACAGCATGCTCTAATAAAATGTTACATGAGGTCTAGCGGGACAAGCACAGAGATGAGTCTGCTGTCAGAGGCCATTAGAAGATCATTTGTAACCTTCACTAAAGCTGTTTCTGTGCTGTGATCAACTCTGAAACCTGACTGAAATGATCTGTTAGCTGTTTGACAACTGCCCTCTTTCAAGAATTTTCGAAGTAAAAGGAAGGTTGGAGATTGGCCTATAACTAGCTAAGACAGTTGGGTCAAGTGAACACTTTTTAAGTAGTGGTTTAACTAGTGCTAGCTTGAAGGCCTGTGGTACATAGCCAATTAATAGAGACAGGTGATCATATTTAAGACTGAAGATTAATTAATGGTAGGAGCAGTCTTGTAGGAATGGGGTCCAAAAGACACTTTGATGGTTTGGAGGAAGTAATTACTGAACCCCAAAGGGACTTGTGTCTCTGTGAGACTCCTCACCTCTCAGCCATGCCCCTCCACTCACTAAACCAGCGCAACTGCCCCCAAGTTCTTAAAGTGGTAAGCACCTATTTTATCTTCTCATAACAAACAGTGCAAGAAACAGTGGGTCTCATTAATTAGTCGACTCTTTGCCCTCTTGAGGCGCAGTCATATGGATTCCTGTCTATGCTGATTTGTCTCCACTGGTTGTCTGCAGAGCCTTTCAGGATAGCTGAAACTCTGTTTGCCACAAATGGACACATGGTCTCACCCTGGAGATTCTTGAGTACCATTGTACTGTCCATCATGAATGTACATTGTGTTTCATTGCTTGCATTACGCAGGATAAGGTAGCTGACTGATCCATAAGCATCCATATGAATTTGAAAGTGTCTGATTCAACACACCCATTGAGACCAAGGCCCCTGTTGAGTGGAAGTTTGTCATGATCCAGGTTTTTGTTTCTGTTGTCAGTTCAGACTTTGGGATGGAGTCAAGCACCTTCCGTCAGTTGCTCACCCATTTGTTAAGACGGAGGTCTCAATTGCTTCAGATTTTTAAGACACATTGATACAGCAGCCTCCTCAGTAGCGACAAACTTGACAGTCATCATTGTAAAAATTCTGCACAACTGTTTGAACTACTTCAGCTCTGAACTGTCCTGTATCTTCAGCGCACTTCCTCAAAGCGAAAATGGCGCAACTGGGTGAGGATGTGGCCCCAATCAAGTGCACCGTCATGTTGTGCTCAGTCAGAAGACAACTTGTGCTTAGTCTACTCCAAAATTCACTCTAGCCTGATATGTGTGTGTGTGTTTGTTTTGATGTAATTTTAACTGAAAGCATAAGCATTCAACACATCTTATATTCTACTCCACAACTAGCCAGTCAGTCTCTGGTGTTACTTTAATTTGCCATGATGTTGCGTTTCCTGTTTTTTGTTATCTCTGGTCTTTGTACATTCCTATTAATTTTACTTCCTGTTGTAGTTCCCGTAGTTTGTGATTGTTTGCCCCACCTCCATTAGTGACTGAGAACCTTCACAGACATATTAGTACAGTTATTAGTAAAGTTACTTGTCTATTCAAAGGTGTGTTTTGTGTTTACCTAGATTGTTTGTGCACCTATTAAAGTGATAATCATCTTGGATTAAGGTATCAAATTGCTTTTTTTGCTGGACAAATGATTTACTTCCTGGTTCCTACAGTAATTTTCTTTCCTCCATGGCAGCTAAATACATCAGAAGATGTCAGAATTTTCCATATTTCCTATAGTTCAGAGCTTTTATGTATGTATGACGTGTGCTCTTACCTCTTAACCTATTTTTGTTGCTGTTTTTTTTTTTTTTTTTTTTTTTTTTTGCCTGTCCCGTTTGGCTCTTTTGCCATCAGAATTGTTGTCTAAAGGCAAAGAAAGATGCCCAACGGATTTTTGTTGCTGTTGCTGAGCCACTTTTTCCTTGGCGCCTTTGGTGTCCGGTTTGAGAACCAAATGTTACACAGTTCATTTCCATAGGAAGAAAATCATAGAATAAACTCTGTGTTGGCCATAACTGCCAGTCCTTGATGAATTTCTTGCTGTAATCCCAAAAACAGCAAATTAAGTCAGCAATTTAAACCTTGGGCACCAGCAATGTTGTGGCGCCAGTCTCTCTTTTGGTTTTTTGGGTTTTTTTGTAGGAAATCGATGGAATAATTTCTGGATTGGGCACCAGCACTGCGTCAGTGGAACAGGGGTATTTACAACTCAGGTGCTGGTTTTAGGTCTGTTCAACAAGAACACAGCTCCCACAAAAATAACAGTGATAGCAGTGGAGTAAATGCAGATCTTTAAACATATGAGCATTTCTCATTTATTCCCAAAAGTAAACTAGGCGGATTTAAACATGACTCACATTGCAAATCTTCACTAAACAATTGACTCAAATGTCCATGTTTTGCCTGAAGCAGCAGTACTTGTTGAAGAGTACAGCACATAACAGGAACTAAATGTTCAGTAATGTGGGAGTCGTTATCTGTGATACGTTCTACTTTTGTTTTATTTGTCCATAAAGAGGTGAAGGTAAAAGGCATGGAGAGGAACTACAGCTCCTCAGTCACAAGATGAGGAATAGTTTAGTCACATCCTTCCTTAAGTGCTCATTAAGCGGGACAAACAGCAAAACAGTGTTCACGTTTGAGTGTGCATGTGACCGTCTGTGTACTCAGTGGATCAGCGGTGGGAAACGGTGACACACTTTGTCCGTTAAGCTTTGTTAACAGAACAAACATTATGTATTTCTCTGTGTGTGTGTTGGATATGTGCAGCTATTACTAAGATGCCACTGGCAGAAATTACACAACACCTGCTGTTTTAACATACATGCTATGAGTGAGTGTCTCTGGGGAATCTACAAATATGCTCTCTGTTACGGTTTCCTGTCTCCTAACAGGCAACACATCAGACTGACACTGCTGCTGGAAAACTATTTGCCAGGATTTCATGCTGTCATGTGATACAGTCTTGTGAAAAACAAAGTTATTATGATGCATTTCAACCGCTGATTAAGAATATTTTTAAGTTTGTCCGCGTGCACAGCAAAACTTAACCAGTACGTTGCTATGCAGCAGTTCAAAAACAACACTGTGCTTTTTTTACTTGTTATATTACTTAAAAGAATCTTTAATGCTTTTCTTTATTTACTGTCATGTGCACTGCTAGAAGCAAACTCTATGAACAAGAAACTCAGGATTCAGACTCATTATGACTCAGACTCCCAAAATGTTTTTGACTGTATTACGTCAAGACAACAAGTGCAGATCTTTGCAGCTCTGCCAATAGGCAGAGAAGCCCCGCCCACCTGCTGCTGGGAGGTACGTCACCATGAGCCATGTTCTTTTAAATGAATAATAAACACATTATTGTCAATACTTTACTCTGCAGGCCTCACGCAGTTGTTTTCTCTACCTTTGTAATTTCTTCTTTGAATTTGTTGTTTTTGTCTAGGTGTAAATGAGATTTTAAACCTGGTAAAATGAAATAATTATAATAAATTTCAGACAGAAATTCAGACAGCAAGAACTGCAACCAAGCATTTTCAATAACTGGAGGAATTCCAGCTTTGGAGCATTCCCACTCTTCTGTGTAGACTTGATTTCATTTCAGCCACACTGGGACGTTTCAAGCATGAACGGCATGTTTAAGGCTTTGACAAGGTGACATTTGCCTCAGGTCACTTTGCAGTGCCATAAAAAAATAAAATAAAATAAGTTCATAAAAGGGAGGAGGCCCCGGGGCAGACCCAGGACACGCTGGAGAGATTATATCTCTCGGCTGGCCTGGGAACGCCTTGGTATTCCCCCGGATAAGCTGGAGGAGGTGGCTGGGGAGAGGGAGGTCTGGGCCTCTTTGCTTAGGCTGCTGCCCCCGCGACCCGGCCCCGGACAAAGCGGATGAAGATGGATGGATGGATGGAAGTTCATAAAAGAGAGGGCATGTTCACACTAACCCAAAAGATAACGGAGGTACTTTAAACCACATCATGAACTGGGACACATACATGTGTTACAAGCATGCATGGATGTGTAGGCTCATAGAGAAACGTGGCCACAGTTATAAAATGCAAAACTATCTTTTTTAGATTGCAGAGGCAAATCAGGAGTTGAATGGGAGAGACGTTTTCTCTACATGCAGAAATCTGTTATGAAGTTACCACATGCTAGGACACTGGACTGTGAGCGCTGAATTATCTTCAGCATATTTACATTTGTTTTGCAAATTTCTACTGACGTCATGCTCTGAAGCTACACTAAATGGACGCAAATTACAGGGACTCCTACACGTTACACTTACCGGAGCTGGTAATCCTTGAAAACCCATGGCATGAAGCTTTCACAAAAGCTCTCTTTTGTGTTGATGTTAATGCCAAAAGAGGTTTTTAATTACAGGTATTCAGTCAGCTAATGTTGTACACGCCTCAGCACTTGGTGATCCTGCTCTGTAACTTTATGTGGTGTGACACTTTGGGGCTGAGCTGCTGTGGTTCTTACGGCTGATCGTGGAATACCTACGAGAGAAGAAATTTCACAAGCTGACTTGTTGAAATGCCATTCTTTACGGGGCCACGCATGAATTCATTGAGTTCTTTAGAAAAACCTGTTCTTTCACAAATGTTTGGAAAGGCAGACGGCATGATTGGCTGTCGGCATCCTCCTCAGATATACAGTAACATATCAGTGTTTAGCCCTTTCATTAACAAGCTGTATGAGCAAATTTAAGGCAAAGTGGCGATTTTGGATGAGCCTGAACCTCCAATGCCTGTCCAAAACATCAACGCTGAAACAAAGACACAGTATGAACAGGAAGCACCCCAAGAGCACAGACCTCTGCAGCTCAGTCGCTGGGCAATACTTACTTTTAAAGGAATACACTGTACATGTTAATTTTACTTTTTTATACTGAAGTTTGTAGTACAGTATAAATCAGATAATGGTAGCATGACAGATGTTTATTTTGATTACACAAGGACTATGTAGGAGTAGGTCATCGATAATACTGGTACTGATTTGTAAATAAGCAGACACGAACAACTTGAGCTTGTTATACAACATTATACTGCAGTATGTTTCTAACTAACTTGACAGCTCATTCTCTTTAAAGATATGAAATGAGGTCAGCTTGAAAGAAAGGCAGATGTGACATGTACAAGTGAACTTAATAGTCAAAAACTATAATGTGGAATTCCTAAACGTTGCCAACACAAACAAAGGCAGCAGAATTTTTAACATAGCTTTAACAATAACAGACATTTTATGAATGCTTGACCTTATTTGACCTTAAAGAAGAGGTCAGAGGTCCAAAGTAACATGATATTTAGAATACCATATGTCATTCCCTATATGCCTATATGTTGTTAGTTCAAACAATGGCAGTAAGAAGCATAGTTTTAAGTAGCTCTATATGGGTTATTATTATTTTGACCTTTAATATACTTTCTACATGTTGAAACTATGCAGCACACTTGTAAGAATCATAGTTTCTAAGTTATAAGACTTTTTTTGGTCAGTTTTAGACTAATAAATCATTAAGTTGACCTTAAAGGCCTTGGTGGATGTAATATTTCTTGCTTTGTAAGAGGTGGTCAGACCTGGCAACTATAATATGGAAACATCAACATCTGTCCGTCCGGAGGAGCTTTTACCCTCAAACCACAATCAGTTTTTTGACCGGATATTATCAAGGTTTCAACCGTATTTGTGGGTTACATTTTGGGGCTTTTATTGTAGCCAGCAGCCATCAAGTATCAGTGATTACTGCAGATTAGACATTTACTGCACATGTGAGGTGGATATGGAACTTGATAAAATGATTTGAGGGGTCAGTAAACACTTTATTGGTGAGTTACTGCGCATGTGCTTTAACTTTGCTCAACTCGCTCATTTCATACTAAACTTTGCGGGAAAATAACATCAATGAGACCAAAGTATTTAATGGACTAGTACCTGACTCAGGCTGTGGCCTTCAGCAGTCGCTGTTATTAAATTATGCAGCAACCCAGCAGACAGCTGTTAAGGATATAAAGGCTCCTCATGGGCTCCGTGTGCATGTGCGTGTCTGGGGGAGCAGACACCCTGTAGCAGTGACACTGATGCATTGCCAGGCCTTGAGCGTGACCAGAAGAGCCTCGTGCCTGTGTGTGCGTGTCTGTGTCGCGGGTTTTGGAGGTGCACGAGCACAAAAACAGACAACAATGCAGAAAAGTTAAGGAGAAGAGTGGAATGTATTTAGATTGGCAGTTAACATATGGCAGTAAATCTTATCTGCAACCGATAACGCCTCCGGTGTGTGTGAACAGATGTGTGTGTCGACATGTGCGCGGGTTATCAGCTATCCAGAGTTTTACTGCCTGCGTTAAAGAAAAAAACAGTTTTGATCCACTGCCACACATGGTTAAGCATTCACCACCTGACTCTGCTTCGTTTCAAACAGCAGCCCGAGGAGAGAAGACAGAGGGAGGGGGCGCTTCAGAAAGTCCATGTTGTGAAAAAAAAAAGTGTGGAACTGCCCTCACCTCCCCACTCTCTCTTACCTGCCCTCAAGAGCTCCCATGGATGTTTTTTTTAAATTTTTTTTCTTTTATATCAACCTGTGCAGATATTCGTTTTCTTTCCTCTTACCCACTGTGTGTGCTTTTTTTTACACTAATTCTCTGGCTTAACCCTTCAGTTTCCCTCAGCATATCCACACTCCTGCAGCAATGGGAAATCCTTCAAAATCCATAATTCACGCTTCACTGCTCCTCTGCCTCTCATCTCCCACTATTTCTCCCTCTGCAGGCCTGTGTGTGTGTGTGTGTGTGTGTGTGTGTGTGTGTGTGTGTGTGTGTGTGTGTGTGTGTGTGTGTGTGTGTGTGTGTGTGTGTGTCTGAGATAGCGAGAGAGACAGACCTGAATACAAATACAAACCCCTCGTGGAAAAATACAAACAAACATATGGTCTTGCCTTCACGCGCACTCACACACATTTCCAGACACACATCTTATTCACATGCGCCCACCACACACTGCACTCTTATGCAAATAGTTGCTTTTTAATGATTCTGTATGCAATGAAGAAAATATATTTTTAATGACCTTGTATGCAAATTGGAGAAAGCGTTCCCCTGGCACGCGCTACACGTGACAAATGCCAGTACAGTGAAGAGAAATGCATGTGAAGAAAAGTCTAGGCTCTCCAAAGCCACCGGTCATTTAAAGAATAAAGTTAGTACACTTAAAAACATTACCAGAATGTGAATCATTTTCTTACATAATAATAAATATAAATATTTACTCATAACATATTAGCACTGGACTTTTTCATAGCAGACAAGCAAGAAATTGTGTTATCAATAACATTTACAGTGGCCGTGTGTTATTCAGTTGTCCAAATGTAATGTAGGAGGGCATCCGTGTTGTTTATTTATTACTTAAATAAAAGATCATTTATTAAACATTTGTAATTTGTGACATTTATTAAAAAGTGACAGAGAGAAGGACCAACTTCATAGCCTTGAAGGCCCCAGGAGCTGCATCAGCTGACCGCCCTCCCATGTCTGGCAGCTGTGATGGTGGAGTAGGCCAGGACCACTCCGAGAGTGTCATAAACAGCTAAATGAGATTTAATGATATAATATTTGTATTACTCTGTCATGGCCTTTGTGTTGATCATTGCTTGTTGTTGTAATCTTTACTCCTTGCTTCATTCTGAGCCTGCTGTGTTCCC
This sequence comes from Diplotaxodon limnothrissa, assembly GCF_057381915.1. NCBI lineage: Eukaryota > Metazoa > Chordata > Actinopteri > Cichliformes > Cichlidae > Diplotaxodon > Diplotaxodon limnothrissa. The sequence goes on from NC_140601.1 coordinate 39,837,524, forward strand.
CTGTTTATATCTTAATGTTATTTCAGCGAGTTCATTCTCGGTCCCGCTTTCAATTCACTTCCAGCTGTTGAATATTTAATCCCTTTTGTGGGTCTCAGCGTTTCAGCTTTGCTCCTTTTCCCACTTTCATTACTGTCTTGATTGAGCTTACCTGTGCTTTACTCCGCGTCTCCGTGGTTTGTCTGCATAAATTGCCCGTGTGTGCTTCTCTCCCTTGTGTTTCTCTTGTTGTAGAAAACAAGTTCAGCATACCCAGGATATATTTTCGTCATCTGGGCCCTGTTTCAGGAAGCCGGTTTAGAAAACTCAGAGTGAAAAACGATACTCAGGGTTGAGTAACCCCGAACTGTCCAACTCGGAATATTCGGTTTCAGAAAGGCTGATAACAATTAGTTCAATCAACGCGGAGTTGCGTCAACCCCAAGTGAAGCGCGCGGACGAGGATACATAAAGCCCTGATAAGCGGAGCACAGATTAAGCGAGTCACCATGGAGACGGAGGGAAAGAAGGCGCGGTCAATGTATTTCACAGCGCTTGAGGCCGAAATTCTGATGGCAGCATATGCCGATAACACGCAAATTCCGCGGAAAAAAGTAACACAGCCACAGCTGCAAAAGAAAGGGAGCATGCATGGCAAAACATAGCCGACAGAGTCAATGCGTGAGTGTTAATTTAAACATTGATCGAGGGATTTCCACCCATTTAACACGTTATTTTATCATATGTTATTTTATTTGTTATTTTATACATTTTATTTTGTGACGTGATGTGAGCGCAGGTGCAACCCAACAGGCCCCAAACGTTCCTGGCAGCAAGTAAAAATGAAATATAAAAATATAGTCCAAACAGGTAAGGTGTAATTGTATTATGAGCCATAGTGCTTGGTCTGTTTGTCCCATGTAAATCAATTGCAGTTAGAGGCTACATTAATTTTCCTTCTGTAAGCACTTATTGAAATTATCTGAGCACATTACAAGTACATATTTGCTTACTCTGTATGCTCAAATGTGACCCGTTATAGCCAACAGAAAAAAAGCGGAGGCCCGAAAAACAGGTGGGGGTCCTCCACCACCACCACTCACAGAGGCTGAGCAGTTGGCCCTCAGCCAAAACAGTGGGCGCCCTGTGGCCGAAGGCATCTCTGCGGGGACATCCTCTGAGTCAATAACCCCGCAAGACACAAGTGCCTACATAGGGGGTAAATCCAAAATAATACATGATGTGCATACATCCTTTCTTCACAGTCACCTTTGCAGTGCTACTCATTCATTTGATAAACTCTTTACCATAATGAATTATTTTGTAGTGAAGTTATTTTCCTACTGATTTTGCCTTCCCTCAGCCTTGGTTGTCTTTGAGAGCATAATGACAATGAAGTGTAAGGTGCTTGGTATGTTTGTTAATTGCCATTTGGTCCCTTGTAAGTTATAAGTGACCTGTATAAACCTCATATTCTATCAGTTGATGGTGGTGGTGTACTGCATCTGGTGCAGCCTCCTGTTGAGCCAGACCAACATGCAGTTGTGAGTAATACTCCACAGATTATATGAGTTTACAGTAGAACAGCAATGTTGTTAATTTCTTTACTACAGGAAAATAATGAAGAAACATTGACAGCTGTTACAGAGGAGGAAGCAACAGAGACACTTTATGAGGTTTACATCCTTTAATACTTTGTGTACGGGAAACACAGGCGACCAATAAAGCCAGTTGAACAAAAAATCTGTTTTTTCGTCTTTCAACATGTTGAGGTGATGGGTCAAAAGAAATGATTGTGACATATGGTGTCTCTGACTGCGCTTCCATCTTGTATGTCCGTGGGAGGGTCAGGATGTTCATGGTTTGGATCACTGCTGATGTTTGGTTCAGAAGGACAGTGTTCTCCTCTAATTGTGGCAATGTTGTGAAGAATCACACATGCCACAATAATGTCACATGCCCTTTCTGGGGTGACCCTGAGTCTTTGCAGGCACTGGAACCGGGCCTTAAGCATTCCGATAGTCATTTCAATTCTGGCTCTTGTCCTGCAATGAGCCAGATTATATCGCTGCTGTGGGCCTGGTTCAGGGTCAGAGTAAGGGGTAAGCAAATAGGGTAAACATGGATACCCCCTATCACCAAGCAAGTAGCCAGTGAACTCTCCTAAGACAGAAGGATACACTTCAGTTCAAATGTCCCTGAAGCAATTGGTCTTTATATATTTTACAGTATTCTCAACTCACCATGTCCAAATTTTGTGCTCAGTGTACATTCACGGAATATTTGTGAGTCATGGACAGAGCCTGGCCACTTGGCTTCCACATTTGTGATAATGTTGGCAGCATCACATATGATCTTCACAGTGCAGAGAACACAAATTAGCATCCATTACTATAATGAAATAATTTGTTAGTTTGACATGCTACAGGGAACTATGTACCTGTACATTAATGCTGTGGAAAGACTTCCTGTTCACATAGTCTCCTTCATTTACTGAAGGAGCAATGATTGGAATGTGAGTGCCATCTGTACAGCCAATCACGCCTGGGAACCGTGAAAATAAATGTAAAATTTAAGTAGTAGTTCAAGTATCACCACATCATAAATTAAGTTTTGGTCATCCTGATACCTGCAATTTTGTGGCATCCCTCTTTGATAAATCTTGTGGGTCTATGACCGGGGAACACCACAGACGAGGAGACGTTTCAGTGCAACTGTAACATTCCTGACTGCCCGACAGACGGTAGCCTTGGAAACGTGCTCAGCGTCACCAATATTATACAGAAAGCTCCCGTTTGCAAAAAACCGAAGTGCAATACACATAATATGTACAGAACTGAGAGCATGTCCACGATGTGTCACATGCGTAATATATGGCCTGAGGATGTTATTCAAATAACTTATAGATTGTGCTGAGAAACGGTGACGTTCACACAGAAAATCATCAGGAAATGATAAAATGTCCAAACGCGCTCTGATCACTCTCTCCCGGCGGAGAGCTCTGCGGAGAATTTGGGCTTCACGATCTACTGGCTCTTCAAGGAAGGGGCACGCCATGTCCGACACTTCCTACTGTCAGGTTTCCGACAAAGGGGCGGAGACAGTCAGGGTTAGTTGTAGTAAACCTGCTAGGGGGCAGGTTAGCTTCACGGAGTGTGTCGTCATAGTGACTCACTGAGGCTTCATCTGAACTCGCTTTCTGAAACCGAAAACCCAGAGTTTTCGTTAACTCAGGGTATACTTACTCAGTTTTTCCACTAAACCGGCTTCCTGAAACAGGGCCCTGGGATCATTTACTGTGACACTGTCAACCAGATTAAACAGTCACATAAAGGTGATTATCATAAAGGTGTTCACATGACCGAGACAGTGTTTGTAGCTTCTGACCAATCACAAACAAGGACAGGTGTGCTTGCAACAGAGCGGCATATTTTACAAATGACATTTTCAAATGTGTTTTTTGTGATTGTTGTGCATGTAAATTTTTTGCACTTTCAAAAATATCACAGTATAATTCCCTCACTATGCACATGTGGCACTTTTACTTTAACGTGCTGTTTATTTAATGTATTATTTTTATTTCTTATCCATCTGAAACACAACAATTTCCCTTGTGGCATCAACAAAGTATCGACCTATGATATGAAGGGTACACCAGTGTGTAACATGAGTCCTTTGAGCAATTAATAAAACTGCAGCTAAAAGCTAAAATAAGATAGAGTACTTAAGTTAATAAAGTTGTAATTATCAAGTCCCCTTCTTTAAGACAAAATGCAGATCTCACTTTAATCACAACTATGTAATCTATTAAATTTATGGTTAAATGGGGGTGTTATGTAAGTATTATGACCGTTCCGCGATAGCCAAGTATAACAAGGATTCAAACCAAGCTGCGTCTCCTTTGAGGTAAGGCAAGGCTTACGTATCCGGTTTAAAGATGATATTGAGTTTATGGTGTTGGCACAGTGCAACCGACACCATATAATGTCATCAATGTTTAAATTGGTTGGTTGTTAAACTTTCTCTTCAGTTTTGCAGCCCACTGAGTCCTGGGGTCAGCAATGGTGAGGCCTAGCAGACAGCTTGCATTTATATCCAATAGGTCCAGATGGATGAGTTACACTAAAAAAATATAAAAAATCACCTGAAGAAGAGTACTAGCCATACTCTTGATTTCCTTGGTGTGAGCGTGACCCTGGTTTACATGATTCAGTCCCTACACTGCTAAGCAATAAGAGAAAATAGGAGAGGTAAATCTGCAGCTCTTTACACTCTTTGGGTGTGTCCCTAGATCCCATCTTCCTAACCTGTGTGTCAGCATCCATGTAGGTGAGCGACACAAGTAAAGGAACTTGATTGAGGATTTTACCCTCAAGCTGTTGACATGGACGCCTGCAGACACCGTGCACAGCAGTGAGTCTTGTTACACTTCCTTGAAGTATGCATGAAGTCCACCTGAAAGGTGCATGGATGCATAACTGGTGCATTGTAACAAAACTTCATAGAGTCACAAAAAACTGGCAGACACACTCACTTCTTGTGATGAGGTTTTGCACCTGCTTGTACTCTAATGAGCTTGGAATGAGAAGTGAAAGGTCTTCAAGAAACTTTAAGAAGTCCAGTTGCTTTTCTTTCCACGGTCCTTAGATTACCAAGAACCTGCACAGACATATCACCTGATCGTACATCAAGACCTGCTTCTTAAAATGTTTCCTGCAAATGTATTTATTTTTGTCCTGCATAATAGCAATAGCATATATGGGAACAGCTTATTGTATTGCATATTTGGACCATATACCTTTTCCCTTAAACAACTATGAACACACACACACACACACACACACACACACACACACACACACACTGGAATCTGTCCCATAAATCAGCAGGATCTCTGTGAAGGCCGGAAACCCAAGGACAGCTCAGACACGTGGAGCACACACAGCCAAGACCTCCTGGTTCCACGCCACCCTCTCTCCCTCACTCTGAATGTGCCAGAGTATGTCTGTCCATATTTATGACTGCCTACGAGTGTTAACTCCCTTGTGTGTGCTCTCTCATAGGCATGCGCATGCTTATCTGTGAGAGTGTGATATTGTGTGAGCGTGTCCAGTAAAAATTTGCTGCTGTCTCTCTTTCACTCGCTGGGATCTGCAGACTTGCACACGGCCTCCAAGTTATGAATCTGCAGACAGCACTCTTTCTCTGGCTCCATCTTACTCGTGCAGCCACTTAGCTGTTGCAAAGGCAGTGTGATCACGTTGTCACGTGTTCATGTGTGTAATTTGTTCTATTGCTGGGTTGTAAAGCCTTCTTTAACTGGACAAAAATAAAAAATGAACAACGACAGAGCAGAGAGAAGCAAACGTACCAGGAATTAAATAGAAATTAAATTTCAGTGCCCCCTTATGTACTTTGAAAGACTGTAATTTGGATCATGACGAACCTGTAGGTCAAACAGTGATATACCAGTTGATGAATGCATTTCTATTGAAAGCCAAATGATTACAGTGCGAAATAACACTGAAATAACCTTCAGCAACAGTTTTAAAGGTTAATGGGACAAAAAGCGGAATAGATAAGCATGTAAAGGCTTAACTTCCTTTCATTCTCATTATTTGGTGAGGAAGGTAGGAAGGTCAACTTCAAATAAAATATGGTCTTCATGATGTGGCCCACATCATCCCACACAAACATACTCTGCTGGGAAGCTACCTTCAGACCTCTATAGAGGAGGCTGGACTACTAGGTTTGATCTTTTCTAAAACCCCTAAAACCCCGAAGAAGGGATCGCATTAGAACCCACCTCACACTACTGTGGAGTGGGTTCAAGTCCACCCCAGAAATTTCCCACATAAATGCCTTAAAATTCCAAAATAAATCTTAAAAACGTCTGCTCCAAGACCCCCAGGAGGGGCTGGCTTGTTAGGGATTGACAGATAGACGTTGTTGGCTTTGTTAAGAGCCTTTAAACATGGTGACCATTCTTTGTCCATCACCCTGCCCACCCCAGAAGCTTCCACGAGAGTCAGTGTTTATTTTCTGTCGTTTTCCCCACTCTCATCTTGTGCTTAACAAGCTTTTGATCCCTGACTGAGCCTGACCCCCGTTTAAAGGCCACCTGTTCTGTGCTTATGGAGAATGCGCTGAAGGCAAACACTGCGTTGTTTAACATGATTAACGCGCAACAATGCACGGGGGCGGAGGATGGCGAGCACGTCAAAAGGAAGCTGTTGGTTTTTAATGATGTTTTTCAAGCTCTTACTGACTCCACATAGCAGCAGACGGCAGAGAACACTGACGTGAGACAGCAGCAGGAGAGAGGGTCCTGTTTTCTTTTGTCTGTGTGTGCGGATGGGTCTGTGGGTTATTTATGGGGTCTTTTACACAGCGAGGGGACAGAGAGGAGTGTCTGAGAGGTGAGCAGAGAGTGGGATGGAGAGGACGCCTCATTCAGCAGTCACTGCCAAAGCAGAAGAGTTTTTCTCTCTTTTCAAAATTCCTTCTTACAACCCCCGCCTCCTCCTTTTTTCTCCCTTTCCCATTTCCTCGCACACTCTTCCATGCTCGACAGTTTCCACAGATCTGAGGGTTAATTCCCATTTTTCCTCCCTCAGCCTCAGAATGAAATCTAATTTCTCCCAGGTCCACTCCTGCTAATTTAGCATTAATGCTTCAATCCGATCTCCGCCTTCTCTCCCTCTCTTATCTCTCTGCAGAATGAAATTCAAGTGTAATTTTAAAATCTCCCACTGAATCAAATCTAATTTTTCTCACCATCTCTCACACTAATGTCTGTTTAAAAAGATCTAATGCTTTATTTTACCGCTAGTGATCTCTCTCTTTCACACTCTCTCACTAATCCAAGAAAATGCTGAGAGCGTTTTTGAAGTATTATGTGACACAAGATGGAGGGAATGTAGTACAGGTGAACGCGTTTGTGTTTAATTTACCTCGTTACTTTAATTTGGCATTTCTGTGACCAAACCCTTAATAAATAAATTAAATAAGCTGTCCACTCTCTGTCCATCCCTCTCTGTCACCCTCGTTTTCCATCTCACGCTCCCTTTTTCGTCTCTCTCACACTTTATCTCTCACCTACCCCCCTTTTTTCTCCTCTCTCCTCCATGGAGTAACCAAGGGTGCGAGGTGTCTGGTTGGAGAAAATGTTCCCACATATCAAAAGGCTCCTGGGTTCTTAGTGGAAGCGGCCAAGAGAAGGAAAAGGTCAAGTTGAATACAGTGGGTGCAGAGAGAGGGATGAGGGCTGCAAAGAACAGTGATTAATACAAGCAGCAGAGAGGCAGTGGCACTGAAAGGGCACTCAGAGTGGGAACCAGTACTGAATTGCTTTGTCCCTTATTTCCTCTTTGAAATTTCCATTGATTGTTCTTCTCTATTATGTATCAATTTCCATTTTTAAATTTGTTGTTTTGATGCTGAAACTGAAATTTAACCAGCTTGTGTTTGTGGAACTTGGTGTAAATTCCCTTTGGCTGTTTTTAATCATAGTAAGTTTTCACAAATTATTAATTATTATTCATAAATGGATGTAAATGCATATGCAGCGCTCTGTTGCTGACAATGCTGTAAATCTTTGAAAATAGTTCAATGAAATGTAGTTTCACTTCTTTAAAACCCCAGGATGGAATAGTGGTTTGGATCATTGCTTGAACTATTTTTGCCAGTTGACTAATGCAAATTTTGGTGACGGACAGTTATTCTCTGTATCAAATTTACATATTTTCCATTTGTCTGTAGTGCCGTTATCTGTCTAGAGAGTTTTGTATGATATGCCCAGTTTTGGCTGCTTCTCCAGTACTGCATGATTTGGGGGTTTTTTTTGGCAACACAGCGGTAATATTTCTTTCCGCAAGTCATTTCCTTGTTATTAAAAAAAAACAACCAAAAAACACTGTGAGCACATTCATAAAGAGACTGTTTTAGTCTACTAAACTATAGTCACCTGACAAATAAAGCGCACCTTTACTCAGTTCCAAGGTTTCATGCATCAGGACATTGCACAAAATAATCTGGTTCTCAGATGAACAACAACATATGACATATGTCCACTGACTGCGCCATTATTTAAGTAATCGTTTAGGGAGTTCTTCCTTTCCACTGTCTCCATGTGCTGTATTATTGTAAGATCTTTGCCTTAGAATCTGAAGCATGTTGAGGTGACTGTTGTTGTAATCTGGCGTCGTATGAATAAAATCTAACTACACTGAATTTTCTGTATGACTTTATCAGCCTCTCACATGATTTTGGCCCAGTATTCTTTATAATGTTGCTTCAGCTCATTAAGGTTTGTGGGTGCAGCTTGCCACAGCATTTCCTTCCTTTGACTGGACCATTGCATCACCCCGTCCCTTTTCTTTTTGAGCTGGTCTGTTGTAGATTTGCTGCTGTGCTTGGGATCATCATCCAGCTGCATGACCCACTTAGCTGTCACACAGATGGCCTCACATTTGACACTGGAATACTTTGGTATTCGGACTTCATGGCTGACTCAATGATAACAAGCTGTGCAGATCCAGTGGCTACAAAACAAGCCCAGATCATCACCCTCCACCACCGTGCTCACAGTTGGTATGAGGTGTTTGTCCTGATGTGCTTTATTTTATTTTTTCCAAACATGGTTCTGCGCATTGTGGCTAAACACTTCCACTTTGGTCTTATCTGTCCAAAGGACACTGATCCAGAAGCCCTGTTGTTTGCTCAGATGCAACTTTGCAAAGCTAAGCCACGCTGCTGTGTTATCAGAGAGAAGAGCTCCTTTCAAACAAGCCATACTTATTCAGTCTTTTTCTAATTGTGCTATTGTGAACTATAACATTTAACAGACTAATGGGCGACATGTCCAGAGTGTCCTCAAAGTCTTTTACAGGTGGAATAAGCTCGAACCCCTATGACCCTGAAATGGCTCTATAGATGATAATAATAATAATAATAATAATAAGCTTAAATTACAAATGCACAAAGGTAGGAAAGGCTTGAACGAGAAAACTCTACAAAAACATACAGAAAGCACAACTAAACAGATATTTACGATATAGTATTGATAGTATTGATGTTTGTGACACTCGTGATTTCTGCAAAGCAGATTTTTCCAGATTTATTTTTCACTTTTTATTATTATGAGTCTAATTCCAAAAATTCAGGATGTGATATTAATACAGTGTTGTGTTACCATGCAGTGTACAGTGGGACATTTATACAGTAAAACACATACATTGTGAATGTTTCATCACTGTAACAGTATGCATATCTAATTGCACTTTATATTCTGACTACACTTCCTTCTGTACATATTACTTGTTTTCTTTTCTTTCTTTTCATTTATTTGTTTATTTATTATTTTTGTTTTTTCATCTAACTTTAGTGAAAGGAACTCGCTAAAAGAAGAATTTCATTGCTCAGCATAACCACTATGTGTTGTTGTGTATATGACAACAAACTTCCTGAACCTGTTGATCTGGAAAGGGCAGACATCTCTGCAGTGCGTAACTCTAAAACTGGGAGACTCACAGAAAAAAAAGTCAAACAAATAGCACTAAAGGCCAGAGGAAAATGTGCATATGGGACGTTGGAATGAACTGTCATTTTAATAATGGTGGAAGAATGGAAGTGCATATGGGAATATGCAGGGACTGCAGTATAATAATCTAGCGCTACAGATGTAATGAAGAAGGGACTATGTTTACATGGAGCATAAAAGTCAGATTCTTATCAGTTTAAAAGCCTAAACACAATAAAAATCTTCCATATGAGCTTATCAGTCAAAATAAAGAATCTCTTCACAAACACCGTGTACTCTTTTTCACGTGTCCTCTGTCTTGATGTAAATTTGCGAAGGGAAGCTTACGTCTGTCCAAAAATGCTTCCACACTGAACCAGTTCTCTGTAGGAACTAGTTTTTTTTTTCAGTCCATGTGACAAAGTGGCTAGGACTGAATTCATTTGCCATTTGTCACTTGCATATATTGTTATTTTGTATTCTGTTATCCTATAGTCTATCATAATGCTTTAATGTAAACACAGCACATGTAACCTTGGCTCTACATACTATCCCGGGTCTGTTTGTGGTAGCATTGGTTATATTCATTTCATCTGTGCAAATGTACTTAAAGCTAAATGTCACTTCATCATTAATTGATTTGAATCTTTCATTCGTTTATGTAGTTTGGTTATACTTACCATTGTCTGTTCCTTTGAGCAGGTCCTATTTGTAAAACAGGTATGTGGGAAGGACCGCCCCAGTACTTCCTGATTTTATAGGATATGATGTCACTGATCATGTCAATTGGGTGTAACCAAATGAAGGGGTGTTTCTTTTGTGTATAATTGTTTATTTCATTTAAAATAACCTCATGAGTCAGATTAGGTGAAGAGATTGACTTTTCAAACTGTTTAGTTGGGTGAATGAGTTTGTTAAGTGGAAAAATTATTTTATTCCTGTTTCTTTGTCTAGACTGTGTTATTTAGTCTACCCTGTTTTCCCAATGGTAGAGGTTAATGAGATCCAGGTGTGAGTGGAATTCTATATAAAGCAGGTGAGATTTTGACTCACAGGTTCTTATGTTTTTGTGAAACAATTGTTGAAAGACGACGCCAGAAAATAACGAACACTTAAAAGAAACTTGAACAGTCTGCAGATGCTGTCTTATCACCTTCCATGCTGCTTATGTTATGCTACTTCACAGTCCAAACTCCTAAAAATTGAGGAGCAATAAGAGATTAAGCAGAACAGATGACAGATATCCATCTTTATTAAGCTGATCAAGAACATGCCAAAGAGATAAGATAACCGTTAAGGAAGACAAATGCATGGCACAATACAGCAATGTCCTGCTGTTCACTGCATGGTAACATAACACTGTATTAAAATCACATCCCATGTACACATATGACCACAAATCGATGTGTGCATGTAACCGCAGCCAGTCTGGCTCAGGATTTGGCTTTAATTGTTTTTTTGGTAACAATGGTGATGAATGGAACACAAGAATAAGCTCATAATTAGCCGCAAAGCTGGATACATTTTTTCTAGTTTTGGTTTTGGTTTCACAGTCTAATGATGGTAGAATATTACCATATATATTACCATATATATATATATATATATATATATAAAACACCCAGCACGCCCCTGCGGGCGGTTTATCCTTCAAGCTCGGGTCCTCTACCAGAGGCCTGGGAGCTTGAGGGTCCTGCGCAGTATCTTAGCTGTTCCCAGGACTGCGCTCTTCTGGACAGAGATCTCCGATGTTATTCCCGGGATCTGCTGGAGCCACTCGCCTAGCTTGGGAGTCACCGCACCTAGTGCTCCGATTACCACGGGGACCACCGTTACCTTCACCCTCCACATCCTCTCGAGCTCTTCTCTGAGCCCTTGGTATTTCTCCAGCTTCTCGTGTTCCTTCTTCCTGATATTGCTGTCATTCGGAACCGCTACATCGATCACTACGGCCGTCTTCTTCTGTTTGTCTACCACCACTATGTCCGGTTGGTTAGCCACCACCATTTTGTCCGTCTGTATCTGGAAGTCCCACAGGATCTTAGCTCGGTCATTCTCCACCACCCTTGGGGGCATCTCCCATTTTGACCTCGGGACTTCTAGGTTATACTCGGCACAGATGTTCCTGTACACTATGCCGGCCACTTGGTTATGGCGTTCCATGTATGCCTTGCCTGCTAGCATCTTGCACCCTGCTGTTATGTGCTGGATTGTCTCTGGGGCATCTTTACACAGCCTGCACCTGGGGTCTTGCCTGGTGTGATAGACCCCAGCCTCTATGGATCTTGTGCTCAGAGCTTGTTCTTGTGCTGCCATGATTAGTGCCTCTGTGCTGTCTTTCAGTCCAGCTTTGTCCAGCCACTGGTAGGATTTCTGGATATCAGCCACCTCCTCTATCTGCCGGTGGTACATACCGTGCAGGGGCCTGTCCTTCCATGATGGTTCCTCGTCTCCCTCCTCTTTCTTGGGTTTCTGCTGCCTGAGGTATTCACTGAGCACTCGGTCAGTTGGGGCCATCTTCCCAATGTATTCTTGGATGTTCCTTGTCTCATCCTGGACTGTGGTGCTGACACTCACCAGTCCCCGGCCCCCTTCCTTCCGCTTAGCGTACAGCCTCAGGGTGCTGGACTTGGGGTGAAACCCTCCATGCATGGTCAGGAGCTTTCTTGTCTTTATGTCAGTGGCTTCTATCTCCTCCTTTGGCCAGCCTATTACCCCAGCAGGGTACCTGATCACGGGCAGGGCGTACGTGTTGATGGCCCGGATCTTGTTCTTACCATTCAGCTGACTCCTCAGGACTTGCCTGACCCTCTGCAGGTACTTGGTGGTTGCAGCCTTTCTAGCGGCCTCTTCATGGTTCCCATTTGCCTGCGGGATCCCCAGGTACTTGTAACTGTCCTCTATGTCTGCAATGTTGCCTTCTGGTAGTTCAATCCCCTCAGTTCTGACTACCTTCCCTCTCTTTGTTACCATCCGACTACACTTCTCCAGTCCGAACGACATTCCAATGTCATTGCTGTATAGCCTGGTAGTGTGGATCAGTGAATCGATGTCTCGTTCACTCTTGGCATACAGCTTGATGTCATCCATGTACAGGAGGTGGCTGACAACTGCTCCGTTCCGTAGTCGGTATCCGTAGCCAGTCTTGTTAATGATCTCACTGAGGGGGTTCAGGCCTATGCAGAACAGCAGTGGGGACAGAGCATCTCCTTGGTAGATCCCGCACTTGATGGTAACTTGTGCTATGGGCTTGGAGTTGGCCTCTAGTGTTGTACGCCACATCCCCATTGAGTTCCTGATGAAGGCTCTTAGGGTCCCATTGATCTTGTACAATTCTAGGCATTCCATATATATATATATATATATATATATATATATATATATAAAAAAAAAAACACCCAGCACGCCCCTGCGGGCGGTTTATCCTTCAAGCTCGGGTCCTCTACCAGAGGCCTGGGAGCTTGAGGGTCCTGCGCAGTATCTTAGCTGTTCCCAGGACTGCGCTCTTCTGGACAGAGATCTCCGATGTTATTCCCGGGATCTGCTGGAGCCACTCGCCTAGCTTGGGAGTCACCGCACCTAGTGCTCCGATTACCACGGGGACCACCGTCACCTTCACCCTCCACATCCTCTCGAGCTCTTCTCTGAGCCCTTGGTATTTCTCCAGCTTCTCGTGTTCCTTCTTCCTTTCGAATGTTGGAACACTGAGCTACTAGTTGTTTCGCCGTCATTGTGGATGTTGGGTATCGAAGAATCCATAGGTCCCTCATCCTATTCATGTAGCCCCTTCCGCCGGGGTTACTTGCGTAGTAGCATTCCAACAACGCCCTGTTTTCGTCCCTTGCCCACCGATGCCTTCTTGTTCCAGTAGCCCACTTTTCGTCAGGGTGCCCTGGTTCCTCAACACCTGACGCGGACCTTGTTGATCCGGGCGACGTCCGAGCCGGCATGCCTTCATATTTATCTGTCTCGCTCATGTCTGCGGTAGGCTTGCTTAGCATAGGGGGTCTAGCCTTAGGACCCTTACTGGATACAGACGCCCCAGGCAGGAATCGAACTTGCGATCCTCTGTTCCAAAGGCGTGTAGTTTAACCACTACGCTATCCAGCTGCTATCCATATATATATATATATATATATATATATATATATATGAAAACCAGAAACAAAAATCTGTAGAACAACATCACCTTAAAACAGTTTCAAACCAGCAGCCATTTGCCTTCTTTCATTCCGTGTGTCATTACTCTTCTTGTTCTTAACCCATCTGTCTTTTTTTCCTCTCACACCATGGAGCACCCTCCAAAAAAATTAAAATTCAATCACTATAAGCAAATTTGCTCCCCCACAGGACATCACTGAGTGGCACACAGCAACAGTGCAAGGTACTCCAATCAATGGCCTTGTTCCCTGAGCACAGGCCCGCAGCTTTAATTTGCATGACATTGGACAAGTAAGCAGATAGTCTCTCTCTCTTTCTCGCTCTCTCTCCGTCTCTCTCTTACACACCCACGAATACAATTGCATATTATCCTCACACATCTATTCCACTCTATAACAGAGGAAAATATATTCAAAGGCTGAGTGCAGGCACACGGTGAGAGAAAAAAAGCAATAAAAACAGGGGCAGGTTGACACATAGATGTGAAGTTTCCACAGAACATTAATCCAACTTACTCCAGCCGTGATGTGCTCCTGCTCCCGTCTGCTGCTCCTGGTGGGTGGATAATGGATGGAAACTTGGACTGGTGTGTTTGTGTGTTTTATTCATGAGTGTGCACGCTCCAAATTATCAGTTTGTGTATGAGTGCTGTTTAATTTGCTGTTTGCTGCTGCAGACCAGCGGTTGCCCAATCATAACAGAGTTTCCCAACCTAGGCATAGCAGGTGTGTCGTGGAGTTTAACAAACACAAGGAGAGATTATTTGAAAGATTTAAACATCATTTATTGAGGTACAGAGTTGGTGTAATGATCTGCTACGATGAAGCAACAATGTAGAGTAGGAAGCGGGACTGGGCACGCCACCGTGAGTGTGGATGCTGGTGTTTTTGGAGATGAAGCACTTTGAGACTTGGATGAGTGACAGGGTGAACATGGGGATGAAGAGCACTGAGGTTTAAAGCACAGGGAACAGAGAATGATTAGCTCTCAGAAGGAAAATTACTGCACTGACTGAGGGTGAAGTAAATAATAGACCAGCAGCCCAAGGGCTCAGGAATGCTCTGCTCAAGTGAATATAGATATTTCTTATTGAGCTTTAGCATAAGCTTCATTAGACTGAAGCAAAGGGGATATTCCTCAATAAACACTGGGAATGCTAAACTGTTGTTTTAGCACGTATTCATTGTAACAGAGCGTGGTTAAAAAACTGATGTCTGATGATTTCTACTAGATTTGCTTCATAAAGTTCTGCTGGACGTCCTTCTCCAGGTTTTCTAGCACTAAGTAGATTAGTTAACATGTTACCCCTTCACTGATTAGAGCAGAAATTACAGAACCTGAGAACAACAAGAGCAACAACGATTAATGCTCCACAAGTCTGGATTACATTGTGAAATGGTCATACCACACACATCCTTTTATCTTACAGAGCTAGTTGCGTGTTGTGTAAATGGTTTAGTGAAAGGGAAAGACCCACACAAATAGCCACCAAGAAAAGCAGAATGAAACAAGCAAAAATGCCCCCTCATGATCAGGACTTTAACAACCAAACATGGCACGCAGACACATCTAAGTTTTATCTGTATCGCATATTATGACATCATCCCATTGCCTAGCAACCACCTACCAATGGACTATGACCCATTTATGAACCTGTAACACTTCATAAAAGCATTTTATATATTTAATGGACATACATTTATTAAATTAATACATTTTAATGTATTCGAATTTAAACACACAGAACTTAAATATTATGATATACGATCTATTATGACATCAGCACGTCTTCATGGTTTTCATGGTGGTCATCCGTCCTTCCATCCATCTCCTTAACCACTTATCCATTTCAAGGTTGCTGAAGAGGCTGGAGCCCATTCCAGCTGTGATAGAGTGAGAGGCAGGGGTACAGGTCACCAGTCTGTTGCAGGGTCATGGAAATAATACAGTCAATATTTTTTGGTTTGTACGAGAGTCTGACTAGACCATACTTGGACACGGACACACCACCCCCTTTGCCACCTGCCTCATATCAGCTTTGCAGTTTCTTTTCTGACACGGACCACAATCTCAGTAAAACTGGGTTAGCATTCAAACAGTTCAGAGGAAGGTGTATTTGATGCAGTTACATAACCAATAAATTTACCTCACTTCTGTTAGAGTGCCTGGCTAACTAGCTTGCTAATGACATTAGTAACACAGTATTACTTCTATGTATATCCATGGACAGAAAATCAACATATTATGGGGCTCACACACACATATTTCTTAAGTGCATGGTTTAATTTCTAGTTCCTGGTTTAAATCTCCTGGTCAGGTGGGGCCTTTCAGCGGCCTCCCACCATTCAAACAAATGCATGTTAAGTTAACTGGTGGTTCCACATTTGCTGTATGTGTGACACAGATAAAATGCTTAAAGCAAGAATCAATCCATGCATGAATGTGTGGCTATAATAGATGATGATTGTGACATGAGGTATGTAAACAAAAGCACTTTGAGTACTCGGTAATACTAAGCAGTGCTATATAAATGCCAGTCTTTCCATTAAATACACACATGTATGGATCACGTAACCACAGGCGCTGGATATATGATACATACTTATTCAGAGAGCTTGTGTATCTACACTTCCTGAGCACACAGTTTGGTCACACATCAACACAAAGCAGCTCACAACTACGCCATGCATTAACCTCGATCTTGCATTTGTTTTTCCGACACATGAAAGCGCTGCGATTCTGTTACACTATGTACACTGTCAGTCTTCAAGAGTCATAAATACACTTTAATCTAAACAAAGACCACAGTGAAAACCACACACCCATAACTGGCTTCTCAGACACTTCTGCCTGAACGGTCAGGACATTTCTTTTCACGTGTTTACAGGAAGATTCAGTCTGAGCTGTATACATTAGCCAAACATTGACTCAGGGACCTTTTTCCTGCATAGGAGATGTGAAAGGGTGTAGCCAACTTCACTCGGTGCCCGGTCTCTTAGTGCCAGCACTGCTGCTCCTCTGCTGTCACAATGGCATCGAATCCCTCCACAGGAGGCCGAACTGTATCAATTACACAGCCAGTGACTGTTTAATTTGAGATTTTGGTTTGCCTTCCCATAGACTCTCTATTCTTTCTGCCAGATTCACAACTAACCAACAGCGTGCGACAGTATAATATATAAATTAATCGACTAATTCTCAAAACATTCAGTTTTCTAAATATACTATTTTTAACAAATGTTGAAATCCGTGTAGCATTAACATGTGGTAATCCGTGTATGGACCTCCAGTGTAATGCACTACAATAGCATTAAATACAGCCATTTATTCTGCGTGTGGTTAGATTGACACGCTGTGCACATTTACTAAACCGAAGCTGATCGTTGCCACTAACAGACAAACATAAATGTCATCGTTACAATGCTTATAAAAGGTTTTTTTTCTTGCAATGAAATAGCCCAGGTTTATCAGACAAAACGATTTACAACCATCTCATTGAGTTAACAATAATTAACATGCTGGCTGCAGTTGATAAAATCTGCCAGCCTATTTCAGTCAGTGGAATCAATTTGCCTTTGTTTTAAATCAAGCACCCATTGTTTCATAAGCTATTGTGAATTTCTGGTGGTAAGTCTTCCACTGTTGCAGTGCTCGGCTAGAGGGGAAAGCTTGGCGGGCATAGCAACAGTAAGGAAAGGAGGCAGGGCCTGGTAAACAGATACACAACACCAGCACACTCTCTCCTGTCTTTCTCCTCTGCGTAGCAGGTGAAGGGCAGAGAAAGGGTTCATGCATGCGGCAGCTAAGTGGCTCAATGCGCTATCGACTGGCTCGCCGAGGCAACCTGCAGAATTCCACCGCCCCCTCACGAGCCTGGCAGACTATCTGTTCGCCATTCCTTCCCTCCTCCTTCCTTCCCTACCTCCCTCCCTCCCTTCCTCTGTCCTTCTTCAGCTCCCATCCCCCACTCCAACAGCTCCAGGGAAGCAGTGACGTGGGGGCTCGCTGCTCTGAGAGGGAGACATGGAAAGAAAGGCTGGCAGCGAGCAAGAGGGTGATGTGAGAGAGAAAAGACAGAGCTGCTGCCACACTAAACAGAGAGTGAGAGAAAGAGGCGAGGAGCAGGAAAGAGAAAAGATAAAGATCTCCTCCCTCTCCCAGCACTCGTTGACAATGACACCAGGAGAGTCATTTCGAAGCAATGAGCCAGAAAACGCAGAGCCGCCGCTGCCATTCATCCTCCTAAGCACAACACTCAGTCACCACCGTGCCACAATCACATTCATCTCTGAGAGAACAGTGCTGGCTTAATAACATGTATGGCAGAACACTCGTGCTATATTTAATAAAAAATAACCGAAAAGTGAATTGAGATTGTGTAGTATGACTACAGTGGTTTAGCTCGCTCTTTCATTTATTTTAAGATATTTGCTTTTGACTTGTATTTTAATGCAATAAAGGGGAGGATTGATACCGTGCGCTACATGATGCTCGGCCTGTTCAGCCACTGGAAAGCAGCCAAGATGATCACGTATTAAATTAGGAAATACGTCATTACTCATTTAAAAACATATTTTTTACTTAAATGACAGTAATGTCCTTTACGTCAGTTAAACCTATAAATCAAGCATTTAGTATATACTGAATATTTAATGTTAAAAATAAAGGAACGTACTGGTAACTATCCTGCTACTGTGGCTATGCCAGTACTTTACTGCAGGCAAATTGCGAATTTACTACAATAGTTTTTTACTATAAAAATATTTTGTGATAATAATCAGAATAAGAGTCAGAGTACTTTATTAATTCCAGAGGAAATTATGTGGTCACGATAGCTCCAAGACAGTAAAAGCTTTAATACAAATAGCTCTAATATACAAATATCCCCTATGTAATAGACATAAGAAGTATAAAATATGAAGTTGAAGCTGAAGTGCCCGTCTTATCATACTGGCATTTATTTTCTCTGTAAAGGATGTGCAGATAACACTGAATAATACAGAAGCATTAAAAATATAATCCCGTCAGCTGTTATGACTATACTGCAAATGTTCCTAATCCTAATCTCCATAAACAGTGTATTACAGTGTTAGTGTAATATAAGTACAGCAACCTATGCATGCATGTTCTGGTTTACAGTAGGCACGATGTACAATTACAACGTGTAATTAATCATTAAAAAACTACTAAATAAATAATCTGAACTTAAACATTTATATCACCACAAATCTCCACAGTGTGAAATCCTGGGCTTTTTTCCCCCTATTTCTCTGTTTTTTGTGACTCTGAAGTCTCAAACGAGGCGGGAGAACAGAGGAAGCTTGCTATGATCAATGATGCATACGTGCATTCTTTGGAAGTGTTGTTACTTGTGACACATGAAAGAGCGTGACACTGCTTTTTCAGTCATCTGAAAAAGAAAGTTTTCCACAGGGCCCATGAAAAAAATAAATACACCTTTACTGCTTTCACAGGGAGAAGAACGAAAGCAGCAGCCAGGCGCTGATAATCAAATATGTTTGAATGTGGCCACCAATTTAATAACAGAGGTCCTGAGCATTTGGGTCTTTAGTAACACAAAGACGTAATCTTTGTGTCCTTTTGTCTTCCACTGTTTATCCAGGAGTGGACATCTCAACGTAAGACCATGTCATGGTTAGAAAAACTGCAAAAATATGGCTTGATTGGAAGGGTTGCCAGGAGAAAGCGCCTTCTCTTTAAAAAGAACATGGCAGCACACCCTAGGTTTGCAAAGCATAAATACTATCAAGCATGGTCGAGGGGTGATGATTTGGCGCCTCTGATGGAGTCACTGAGTCAATCATGAACTCCTCTGTACCCCGAAGTATTCTAGAGTCAAATATGAGGCCATCTGTCCAACAGCTAAAACTTGGCTAAAGGTGGGTGAGGTATCAGGACTGTGAATCCAAGCACTGCAGCAAATCTATATAAGAACGTAACACCTTGGTTATCTTATTTTTCCAAAGTCGAGAACTCAACCTGACTGAGATGTTGTGGTGGGAACTGTATGTAAACGAATGCCCACAAACCCAAAATGAACTGTAGCTACATTATGGAGAAGAGTGGCTCAAAAGTCTTCCAGAACAGTGATGATAAAATGATAAAATCATACTGAAAATGATCACCTCGAGTACCTGCTGCTGAAGGACTGACTGTACAAAACATGTAGTCAAGACACTTTAACAATTATTCCCTCATAATTTGTCTTAGTTATTTAAATGTGCCAATTGGGTTAGCACTGACCCCCCTTGGTCTTAAATTTAAATGAGTTTGTGTGTGTGCATATAAAATGTGGATAACATGTGGCCTGTTTAAAGCACCTTGTGGTCTAAAAGACTGAAAAAGCACTAATATATATATATATATATATATATATATATATGTGTGTGTGTGTGTGTGTGTGTGTGTGTGTGTGTGTCTCAGTCCCTTCTGTTCCAAGATCATGATGAAGTTTCCATCCTGCACCATTTGCATGTGTAATGAATAAAGACAAAAATGTTCATCTATACAGGAAATGTGAAATAAAGTAAAGTACAGCAAAATGCAAAAGTTGTCATGAAAATTCTGACATCTGAGCTCATAAAATTCTGCAGTAACAAAACAGCAGGCCGACGATGCAGCAATGGTGCTATACTTTACTGAAATTGCTTTAAATGGACGGCTCCAAAGCCAGGATGTCTGAGTTTATTTTATTTTATTATGCTGGTGCCTCAACTCATGTCTCTTCTTCACCTCCTGTGGTGGGAGAGGATGCAAGAAGAGGACACAAGGAGAGGAATCAGGGATGATTCCTCAGGGATGAGTGAGAGGAGTGGTGTCTGCAACATCACTCTGATTTTTAGATTTAGATTTTGACTGTGTGCTAAATAAATCAATGGAACTTAACATAATTTTGCTCAGATGATTTATGGGCAGACTGAATCAACAGAGAGTCAAGTCTGCCTTATTTCAAAAAGAGGAAATATTGTATTTTGCTGTGAGACTACACAGTAGCTTGCTGCTTTTCCTCAGTACTCTCTGAGTATTGACAAAAATCAATCATAGAATCAAAATGTTGTGAACAACAAAATAAATTGTAATTTTTGCTGTAAAATTTGAGAGACACATTTTATAATACAAACTCACAAACCAATCAATATGTATGAAATAACATAAAAATAGTAATTTTCATTTAATACAGCGTCTTATTATTAATCCAAGTAGGACATCTTGTAATGGCCTGAATTGAATATTCATACCCAGCTCTCTACTTTCCCTTTTTTCTCTACAAATAATCAAAAATACCATTTCATTTCCCCCCAGTCAGCCCCAGGTCATGTGCTGATGATGAGATGGAAAACACAGCATGTCGTTAAGCTGCCTGCTAATCAGTGTTAGCTAGTAATCCTCCCCCTTTCCATCTACCACACGGGCCCCTTCTCTCCCTCCACCTCTGCTTCTTCTGCTGCTGCGCTGCTGCTGTAGTCTGCCTGCGAGATGGATGGCACAGCCCTAATCACCCCCTGCAGTGCACTGTCAGCGTGGCTGCGGGCCGCTCTTAACATTTACACCACATGATCACACACGCACACGCAATAAACACAAGCCAATAAGTGAGAAAATCTACCCTCCTCCTCCTCTTTTCTCATCCTGCAGGTACCGGCTCCCTCACCCTCCACTCTCCCCTCCCCTCTGCCTCTGCCCAGGGCCCACCACGCACCAACACTTCTCTCACTGTCACCTTGGATGGATTCAGTGAGATGTGGTTATGTCCTGAGGGCTGAGATAGATAGTCCTCCTCCTCCTTCTTCTCCTCCTCTTCCACTGCCTCCTCACACTGCGCCTTCCTGCGGTTATCTCCAAGCTGGAGCCTCATCAGCCTGCACAGTAGCTCTGGCTTCCAGCTGTCTCACCAGCAGCTCCAACAGGGGAAGAGGCTGCCAGAGGAGCTGGGAGGGAGGCCGCTCCTATATCAGCATCCTCTCATGTGGCCGGCTTCAAGGTTCCTCTTAGGCAAGCTTTCAGTCTTTCAGACTCATCTTGAGGCACGCACATGGAAACACAGCCTCAGTGGTTGGCATGAATTTTAAGAGTCTCAGAAGTGCAGATTTTAGCCCAGTTTTTATGATTTTAAAACAAGCTTTGGTTTGATAGTGTCTGTGTCATAGCTATTATGTGGTCAAATAATAATTCATAATAATTAAATAAATCTAGTGCAACGAAAATTGAATGTGTCCATAAACATCACGAGGAAATATCGTGTGGATGTGGAAATTCTTTCTAATTGAGAACCAGATGTTCTTTCTGCATTCATACGGGAACAAATCAATCAGATATAGACAGAAGTTCCTCAGATAATAATGATCTGTGTTTATCAGATTTCTAAAAGAAACACGTCCAGTTTGAAGTCTTATTCAAGAACACATGATGTGCATTTTGTACATTTTGTTCCCTCAGCTTCTCAGATTCACTCTTCGCTCATTGTGTCTGGTTTCATAACACCAAGATGGCAAAAATGCTCAGCTCAGATGCTTCAGGACAGGACCTCACTAACAAGGGTGTGAAATCACAGTGGCTATTAAATCTTTAAAAAGAAAACAACAAAAAACAAACTTTGCTCTTAAAGTACATTTGACATAAAAAAAATAATTATTTTCTCATGCAAAGGCACAATTTGGTCTCCTTTACACTCTCACACCACCGTCATAATACTTACAGATTCACTGATACATAGAAGTTTGATAGAGATCTGAGGAAAGAGATCAAGATCTTTTTTTGTTTTGTTAATTTCCTCACGCCACTTTTGAAGAATGTTTGGGAGATAGCATGACTTGATATGCTTTTTTTTATGCTAATAAAGCAAACAGGCATCTGGGAATGTTATTTTCCTGAAAGGGTGTAACTGTTTTGCAACATTTTTGTAGATTGTACCTGTTGAGAGTAACAGCCACATGTCAGATACCAAGGTTCTCAAGAACTCTACTGTCTCTGGCAGTCTCGATGTAGTCTCTTTCCCAGGTAAACGGTGCACAAAATTCACTTCTTCTATTGCTCCACGGTCCAGTTCTGATTCTCACATGCGAACTTCATCCACCTCTAAAACTCACCACAATGTCTGCAGCTCTGCAGCCTCTGTATGCAGGAAGCTGCAATGCTGTGTGTTTTCTGGCATCGCTCTTCTGTGGAACTGGACAGTCGTCACTCCCAGCATTCATCTGTGAGCCTTGGGCAGCCATGCCTCTGTTGCCAGTTCACTGGTTATCCTTTAATAGATATAATGAACACTGGGAAAATCCCACCACAAGATGTTTTCAAGGATGCGCTCACCCCGATTAGCAAACTATCAATACATTGGTCCTTGTCGTTAACTTCATCTGGTTTTAATGCGGTGGCTGACTGGCCACAAAAATCCTTTTTCATCTATTTCTGTTCAAATCTCTGACCTGGGCTATCCAGCTCCTCTTTGGATTGCTCCTCACCAACCAGGTCTCCTATTGCCTGGTTTGCTGAGTTTTTTTCCTGACTAGAGACATTTCTTGAAGGGGTTTTGAAAGAATCTTTCTTGCAAACAAACTTTTCAAACCATTATCCTTTTGACTTCCAGAGCTTTCAGAGATTGTGAAGTTACAGCAGTTTTTATACCTTCTAGAAGTCTTTTCTGTTGAGCTCCTCAAGTCTGTTCACTTTATACTACAGTCTGTCATCGATCTTCTGCAGGCGTGCAGCTCCAGTCTTCTCCATTATGGCCTCCAACCTGCCATTCTCCCTCTCTGGGAGAAGAAAGGCCTTCAGGGAGATTAACTTTATTTTTCCTCCTTACTTTTCTGACAGTTTCTTAAACTCTGCAACTGTTTCTGGTTCAAAGACAAAGGTCATTTTCCTGAAAGTTGCACATTTGTTCGTCTCTCTCACCTCTCGTAGCGTTTACGTCGTGCCTCCAACTTTGAAACTTTGAAAGCCTGAAGAGCTTTTTCTGACGAGAATTCCTTACTTTTGCTGTTCAGCGTTTATGTCCTCCATAGTTTTTCAACACTCCTGATCAGAAATATTCACATTATAAATAATTTAAAAGGTGAACCTAAAACAATAAAAGATCCTGAGAATTTAATTTGATGTTTGTTCGTATTAACTATTTCAAATATATATTATATTTTCTCAGTAATTAGTTCTTAGTTCCGAATTTGTTAAAAAAATGTCAGCAGCTAAGAAGGAAACAAAAATGAATTAAATGAAGTATAATTGTGAAAAAAACATGTACACATCGTAATGCAATTAAACCCATGATTGGTCCATTTTGGCTCACTACCCACTTAGGGGTGGGGATAGGTTAGGTTTTAAAAGCATGTTGTGCACATGCAGAAAGTACTCCGTTTGGGCTGGGGTACAGAGGCGGCCCAAAGCGAGGGAGCTCAAAGCGAGGAATCTTATTCACAAACAATGAGAAAGGTGGAGCATGAGGTGGAAAGGCAGATTTGGTGTGGTTGGAAGTTGAAACTTTTGATTTGCTAGTTCTTCTACATTCCAACACTCACCTGTGGAAATGAGATATGAGTGTTTCCACTGTTGGGTGGCTAGACTCGCCATTAAGGGTGCCAAAAGATGCCAGCTGAGGTGGTTTGAGTCTGGTCAGAGTGCTTGCTGGCTGCCTACCTTTGGAGGTTATCTAGGCGTGCAAGCTGGAGAGAAGATCTCATCTGGCCTGAGAGCACCTTAAAGCATCGGTCCTCAACCTTTTTTGCACCACGGATCAGTTTAATGTCCAACAATATTTTCACAGACCGGCCTTAAGGTGTCGAAGATAAATACAACAAAATAAAATGATACGACCAAGACAAAAACTGTGGTGTTTTGTAAATATAATAATAAACGCAAATTCACTGTGTAATTGTGTAATTTTGTTAGCAGCGTCCTCCTGAAATGTGCCAACAACATTGAGAGTAACATCCTCCTCTCTGCCCCTTAATGCTCTCTGGTCGCTATGGTAACGTGTAAATATTTCTTAAAAATAAGACACACAACTACAACAAGGCAAAGATCCAGGGAAACCGAGTTAACGATAAAAACCCTGAAAACCATAAATTTCACACCCGAGTCTCAACTCTCGTGGCCCGGTACCAAACGACTCACGGGAACTCGGGAGAAGAGTTCACCAGACAGAAGATTTCGATTTACCAAAAAGGTTAAAATACCATTTAAAAAACAAAAACAAAAAAAGAGTTAAACCTAACACTACAGGTTGATAGCAACGATAAAAGGCAGCACTCATGCCTTCCACAATGGAAAAAGCTAATTAAATGTTATTATTCATTGACAATACCTGAGAACTACCAGTAAAACAAGACAATCCACTGGTATGAGAGACAATGAAAACTGATATTTCTAGTTTTTATAGAGTTTCACTCAAGCGTGACGTTCACTTTGAGGCTATAAATTAGTCAGCGTCTTGTTATGGCATGCATTAGCTGTGTTTTGTTTGGCACTTCACTGTATCCTCATATGCTTTTATTTTCCCAGGATGCCTGCCAGGGCAGTCCAGCAAATTCCCTGCCCCATTCTGACTAAGCACATGTGTGTTTGTATTAAACATGCCCACGTCTGCTCCTCTCATGACCTGCTGACCAGATCATCAAATGAAACCATGTGTCCACTACAAGGCCAGGCTCCAGATGATTGCACTCAGCTGCTGTCCCCGTCCCTCCTCCAGCCTCCCCGCCAACTACACACATGTCGGCTCCGCCGCTCCCTGCCAAATACATAATTATCCCGCTTTCCATTGGCATCAGCGGCATCAGGTGGAAGTGTGAAAGACAAAGAACCAGCAGGATGCCACTACACATCTCCTAGGAGGCAGTTTAACAGTTCAACTTGCTCTTATTTTTTTTGGCAGCTTCTTGCTTTCATTTGTTGTACGAGGACATAAGGAGGTACACTGGAGCTGATTAGTCATAAACTGCACACTGAAGTCAATATTCGCATTTATGGACTTTTGAGTGAGTCAGGCAGGATGGAAGATGAACTCTGGACTGACTGGAAAATTTAAAGATTTGATAAAAAAGTTTCAGGCCCATGTGATGTTTGCGGGAGGCTCAGCTCACGTCACTATCCGCGCAACATCCATTATGTACACTTTGCTGCTGTGAGTCACTCGGCACAGTGGTCACTGCTCATGACTGGTACCTGCCTTTGACGCACAAACACACACATCTTTATCAATTACATGTCTAGATGGGAGGCTGAGTCACTGCGATGCCGGAGCACATCTTTCCTGCTTCCACTCTAAAATGCACAGGAGAGGCTCACAGCTTGCGTCGTGGGCAGGTTGCCGCTGCTGACGTAAGCATGAGGTCTCTTTAGAAAGCCTGAGCAAAGCCTCTCAAGAGACTCATTTAACCCCTGAGTCACGCTCACCTATTAGCTTCCACATCATTACAATCCAGATAAAAATAACTTGCATATCAGGACGGAGTCTTGAGTCTCTAATTACATGCCAGTGATTTATGCACGAGGCTCGATTTCTGCATCTCTGAATCCTTTTGAATTATGCTCAGAAGAAGAGACAACACGTGCGACTCCATGAATCCCGTCGAATTGACTCTGTCGCCTCAGCAGGTTAAAAACATTTGTCACACGCTAACACGCGCTGGGAAATCAGATTCTTTAGAAGAGGCTCTCAGGATTTCATTTCGCTTTCATACAGTAACTCCCACAGAGACAAATCTCTGAAGACAGGCGTTTATGACAGGGTTGCTGTTTCTCTCCATCTATAAAATCACAGCACATCAATAAGTGGCTTTGACGCTCTTTATTAGAGTTTTTCCACTTTATTCTAGAAGAAAATAAAGTACTTTTTTACTGGGTTACATTTCTTTAAAAGCTATAATTAATTTTCATTTTAAAGGGACAGTTCACTCCAAAATCAAACGGTCATGTTTTTCCTCTCGCCTTGAGTGCTGCTTATCAATTTAGGTAGTGTGGTTTGCGCACTTCTGGAAATATCCACTGCAGAGTTGTCTCCCTCCTCTTGAATATCATGGATCTGACTGACACTCACTTTTTGGTGCTCAAAACTTTAAAACGAGCAGTGGTTTCTGGCACAACTTCAGCTACTTCTAAGGTGCATATTAGATGAGTACAAAGTCTGAAGAGGATAAGGTTCCAGCAAAACAATAAAGAGCAACTTTATTGTTTGACCAACATATTTTAGTCCAAAGAGCATCTGCCTTCCGTGGCTTTAATCCCGCAGAGGCATTAAGGACCACCTCATTTCTTATTTCTGCACCAAATGATGTTTTGCAGTAACTGTCTGAATATATGAGAAAATAAGAGATGTTACATTTTCTTAAGCCACCTTCTTTGCACAAGGATAATCCAGAATCCAACTCTGCTTGGAACAGTGTTCTCAACAAATACTCCTTTGCACCATACAACACCTCAGTGAAATCAGAGATGTCTGAAAAGACAAATTTCTGAAAGATGAAAATGATTATGAGAAGGACTACACCTCTCCAGCTAACACACAACCGGCATACAGTTTAGTTTAAAAACTCAAAGCACCAGTGCCTCTTTCTAGAAATCATCCTCCTGTATCCAGCTATTTTCTCCAAACTACACCCTACCAAGTGTATCATGCTGCAGAAGGAAGGGTCCATGCACACATCTGGAGACACTTGTGCAAAGAACTTCAAAATGCTCAAGAACACCCACTCTCTGGACTTCTGGTTTCATGGCGGGCGCTCGTGAGATGAATGAACGGGGCCATATGAGGCTAAAGGGTTCATTTTCAAAGGGGAAAAAAAATAATAAATATAGCTCTACTTCTAGTTTTGAAGGGTTCAGTAAAATCTCTTTCTGTGAGCATTACAGATACCATGAGCTACTTTTTATGGCATGAAGTGAGCAGTATGCTGATAGCACTCAGCTTCACCAACACGTTTAAGCTTGTGCTGCGATTTAGCTGCACTTCTAATATCTCCTTTAGTAATCATTTGTAAGTGGGGCTCATCAAGAGAGCAGGTCAGTGTCAGCATGTATTACCTGAATGCCGGTATTTTATTTGCAAAGTCATCATCACTGTAAAAAGAACAAGAAAAAACAAACCAGAGATGTTGTTTTATATTATTTCAGATTTATCCTCAATACTGCTTTTGTCAAGGTTTAGCTGCCTTCAGTGAGGACTACCTGGGCCTGGGTTCCTGCTTGTAAAAACTGCTGTTTTACAATACAATACAACTTTATTTATATAGCACATTTAAAACCGAAGGTACACCAAACTGCTTCACAACAAGGTTAAAACATAAGATATAAGATAAAAGGCTATAACAGAGTACAAGCCCCCCCCCCAAAAAAAGTACCGGCAAAATAAGAAATAAGTTTTTTTCTTTTTTTCTTCATTTTTTAGTTGTGATTTCTGGGTAAAAACACGGCAGCTGGAATTTCCAAATCTACTTCTGGCACCCGGTCACCACTGGGCGAGAGCCATTTAGAGCTATTACATTCAATAGAAGGCAGACATGTCTATACCCGATATCTCCAAAACTGGGCAACTCACACTAAAACGACCAAGGTGAATAAAGAAACTCCAGGGGAAATATATGTAAATCTGACTTTTTGGGCTGAACTGGCCCTTTAACCTTTAGATGATTAAAAAAAAAAGACATGATGGGTTATTAAAATAAAGCATTAAACCAACAATTTTCTGGTTGGGCTCCCCAGAGTTTATACCAGTTCCACTAAACATTCCTGTCTCCTCTAAACGTCTTAGATGATTTCATTTCATGAAATCCAAAGCAGTAAAATATATTAATTAATTACTTCAGACTCAAACATCAAACACCTGAGTCGCTTAATGAATTAAAACTGTCAGACACGTGTCGAGTGATTTAAAATACTACAAAGTTAATGTGCTATATTTACAAAATTATACATCAAACCAAATGTGAAAGTCTCCTTGAAGAAATCTTTGTTAACATATTGTACGCGCTATATTTATTAGGGATTGAACCATCAGTGTGTCCATTCACGTTAAAACATTATGAATCATGCTTTCTTTGTCTCCCTCCCACCAGCCGTCGCTGCCTACCAAAGACGGTAGAACATGTCACGAGCGCAGGCTGACAATGGCATTAAAACCTGTCTGTAGTGCAGCGCTGACTCATTCATTTGATCTGTGTGGTGAGAAAAAAGAAGCTGCGGTGAATCCCAGCTGAAAAGGAAACGCGCAGTGAAATAGAGAGATGACAGACTGGGCTGTTCGGCTGTGGGCAACAACAAAACTGCAGCAGTTTGTACCAATAATGCAGATTTCATTATACTCAACGTGTGTTGGTTTAAACGGTTTGGTTTCAGGTAACAGTTTAAAAAACAGAAGTATTTTTAAACTTTGTGAAAATCTGCACAATTCAAAAGTCTGGAATCATTTGGTGAATGAAGTCTGTCATCCTTTCTTTTTCTATAGCCAGTCTCAGCAGAGAGTCTGACGTCTGCTGCTTTTCTCCTACATTAAAGAAACCTTTCAATTGATTAAATAATTGTAAAGCTTTTAGTTCCAAGGCAGCACTTTTCTTTATGTGCTTAATATGTACTTAAAGGATGTCAGCCGTGGTGGTTGGCTGACCTTTCACCAGAAAATATTTTGATTTAAGATTACTAAATGCCTCTGAGGTTAAGGTCAGACGACTTATTTATGGAAACTCCAGAAAACCTGAATCTCCCCTCCAAGTTCTTTCTTCAGAAGTCAAACAAACAGTAGTCGATTTGAAACTACACATCTGGATCTCAGCTTTCCTTTCACTGCCGTTAATCAAATCTTTTCTTCTGGACTTTAACGTCACCTCATCCCTCCATCTCCTGTTTTTCCTCTGCTGTTATTGGATCTGCAGCACTGCGCTGTGATGCAGGCAGAGCGTCATGTCTTCCTACGTGGAAATGTCATCTTAATCAGATGTTCCCACTCAGAGAAAGAGCGTCATCAAATGCTGGGGATTGGAGGATTTTTGTAAATGAATATGAGCTTTCGTGTCCACCTGCCGATTCACCTGCTGAATACTTCAAACTTACATTGGTTTCATATAAATCATGCATGTAAGACACTTATGTGATGCATGAGGAAGAATTTTCTCTTTTTTTTCCTTTGTTTTTCACTTCTTGTAACAGTAATGTCACTTCTTCCCCTCCACTCACCCTGTCACTAATGAATCCAGTCATTATTTTACTTCAACCCCCCTCCACCGTGTGACACAAAGACTTGCAATCATGCGCTTTAGTTTTTTAGCAGAGGGGAAGTACTCCTTCTAACTCATAAAAACAAGCAGATTTACTTAAAGTTTGCATCTATTAAGACTGAACAAGCAGCTCATTACAGGTGGAGAAGAGTGAAGGGTTGGGCAGGAGTGGGTTTAAACGTTCTCCTTTCAAAACTAAACTTCAAAATGAGCTAATTTCTCTGTAATTTCCTGTGGATTTCTCCTGTTAGTGCGCTCCCTTCATCCTGTCCTCTCACAAGCACTGATTTCATAGATCTGACTGGCACATGCACGTCGGGCTTTTCCATCTAAAGGACTTTCCTGTCCACACACATACGAAGGAAGACAGAAACGTTTTTCTTTCTTTTTTTTTTTTTTGTTAATGGGAATGTGGCAGAAACTTCCAACATATCCCTGCAGCATCCTGATGCATTTATTAGATTTTTTTTAAACAGAAAGTTGGCATGAGGATGAATTTAGAAGGAGATCGAGACAAAAGCGAATCCAATCACGCGAGACCAGTTTGTTCTCTCTCTGCGTCACTTTTTTTTTCTCAGGTGGTTTTAAAATAAAACGGAGCCCGGGCTGTGGGAGGAATTAACGCCGAAATATTAAATAAACTGCGCTCGTGCAGCTGGAGAGAAACGGGCTTATTTGCGCTAAACTGCCGACGACTGCGCTGGTTTTCGTTCCTGCCGTTGGCGAATTTTAAAAGCGCAAATGCAGCCGCGCGGTGCTGCTCAGGTAAAGTTTCCGAGATACCGTTAATAACCAACACGCACGTGCGCCATCACATTACACCCACCCCTGGAGCACGTGCCCATGTTCCCAAAACACGAGACAAAAAAAAAAAAACGAAAAGAAAAAAATATGTAGTATATCAACACTTGGCGCCAGCAGCCTTTTTTGCTCGAAGACAAATATGATACCTAGATACGATATTTGATCTTCAGCAGGTTTTGACATCATCAGGTTTGAAGTGCAGACAGGTGACACGTGCACGGCCGCGCGGACGCTTGGTAGAAGCTCTCTGGCGAGCACGTTATGGCACTGGCACCTTCACCTTCACCCCCAGATTCTAATTTGCGACCTCGGCTCTTCTGCTCATCCTTAATTCAGGAGTGACGCAGATGAATTAGCAGACCGCACGAGCGGCGCTGCACGTGTGCGAGCGCCGAGGCTGCTATGCAGCCCAGCACAGAGGGGCCGACTTGATGAGTATTGAATGTTTTGTACATATGAAAAGCTTTTTTGGGGGAAAACAGAGAAGTGCGAGTGCGCTGCGTTCGTTCGTTTCAGGCGATATTTCACTGCCGATTTGCGCCCATTGCCTTATAAGGAAAGACCGCCATGCCTGCCTGCAATAGGCCCAGCGCAGCAGCCTGCGGGAACTCTACACTTTAACCCTTTCGCTGCTGAATTTTATTTAGTCCTGCCGTCTGAAACAATGCGGCCGGGGCTGCAGTGACATTTTTACGCTTTTGTTTTCGAATAGATGTTTATGAAATGACTTCCTCCCTCAGATTCGGATTAAATGTAAAGAATAACAGTGAACAGAGAGCTGCGTGTGCCAACAGCGGGAAAGAACAGCACATGTTATTTGTAACCTCCCTCTGTGTCCGTCTAATTATATCAAAATCCTCAACCTTCCCTCAGGTGTAAATAAGCGCAACCATTTCTAGCACAAACCGTCGGCTTTGGTGCTGCAGGTCCGTGTGCCCCCCTCAGCTTCAGGCCCGAGCTGGTTCAGGCTGTCCACAGGCTGTCCGTGCCAATAATGGAACCGGCTGGTGCCTGTCTTGTCGGGGCTCAGTCAGAAATAACCCCTCCGGAGTTAAAACTGAGGGCTAGAGTAAGAGGATGACCTACATCGGCTGCCACTCAACCAGGAGCTATCTTCTAACAACGCGAAAATCCACCAGAAAATCCCCGCGACACGCTGCCATGCGAAATGTCATCTCTTTGTGTGACCTTGACTCAGGGAAGATATGGAAATCTATTCATTGTAATGCGCATTGCAGCGTAGGGGCTCTGTTCGCAATTTAACTTTACACAGGGTCACGATTCATGCCGCATTATCCACACTACAGGGCTTCGGATGGGAATGTGTTTTTCCCGTTTCACTGGCATTTGCCGTAATAGAGAAGGCCTTGTTATGGTGGCGGTGATAAATCAATGTCAGACGGGCTCTGGCCTTGACTTTGGTTGGGCCTGTTGTGTATTTTCAGGTGGATGGTTTCCATTTTGAGGCATACAATCTTAAGTTAACCACCTCATCGTGTGGCCCTCATAAAACACATTTTGGATAGCGCTTTAGGTGCTATTAAGTGCGAAGGCGCAAAGTTAAGAAAAAATATCTCGTATAAACTCGGACTGTTGATGTGCTGTGACTGCAAATACAACATTAATTGCAAGGCCTTGCTCAGATGCTGAATTCAGGCAGCACATTCGGGCCATCACGTTTCAGGATAAAACACTCACCATTCATAGCAGTCTCTTCCAGTTAGATCTGGCTTCGCGTTCAGCGACAAGGGAGGGAGGTGAGGCGTTCAGGCTCTTGTTTTGGCTCGTAACCTTTACTACCCCAGTCACGTTGTGTAGTGCACTTGTTTTTCTGATAGGCGTGTCACCCTCACGTTAGTTCTTTAGTCACAAACAGTCTAATTTGATCTCACGTGGGCCAATAAAAGGGTGGGATAATAATCCACTTTTGTTTCAGTATAAGGAGACTATTGCTCACGAACAGATAATAATCAGGCTACATCTTAAAGATAAGTGGAATGTCAACAATGCGTCTTCTGACAGGTGTATCACAAAGGTTCTGCAAGAACGCGAAACCTTCATACATAAAGTTTTATATGTATATATGTATTTAAATAATCACATAATCACAGCATTTCACTATTCGTGTTTCCAGCAGTTTATCAAAATATAAGAAAAAAAACGTTGTAATTATATAAATGTTTGGTTTTTTTTATTTAGAAAGCAAATCAAAGATGGTAAAGACATCACTGTATTTCTCTCACTTGGATGTAAAGCCATCCTATATGGTAGTTTGTACCGTATCTGTTCCCCAGAGCCACATATTGAACACCCTTGCTTTAGGTAGAAAGTTTATTATTATCTGTCAAGGTGATTTTCCGCCCAGACAAACAGAAGAGCAGGTGATTTCACACACTGGCATCTCCCCACAGTCAGACATGGAGGACTTAATGATATTAGAACTTCCTACCAACAGGCCGGAGAGGTACAAGCTTAGACACTGTCATGTAGGCAAAATTAGTGTCATATTTTTGTTTTTCTACAGGAAAAAAGTAAACGCCATTCATGTCTGGTTGGTGTTAATATCCTGGCACAATAAACTAGCCCACAACAAAATTTCAGCTACCAGATTTTGCCTTGGTTTTCATCCCTCGCCAAATTTCTCAAAGACATCCTCTACATCAGCCACTTACAGCTTTTTTCATGTTGTTTACGCGCCGTTGAAGTCGTGATTACACTTTTTACGACAGTCTCCGAATGCAGCACGGGAACAACCCCCGCCCCCAATAACCTCCCCCTCATGTAACGTCACACCAACGGCTATTTGCATGAAGTGTTTTCTGGCTGCAGCTCGAGCTCGGCTGCAGAGCGAGATCCTCAGAGGGGGAAAGCGAGGGAAGCGGTGCAGTGAAAATAGGAGGAGGGGGAGTCTTGTGTTTCACATCAGAGGAGCAGCGAGGAAAAACGGGCTGAAAGCAAGGATAAGGTGTCCGATAACAAAAGCAGAGAGGGGGGGGGAAGCAGAAGAGCGGCTTCTCTTGTATCGGAAAATGGAGCTACCCGCCGCGGGAGAGCACGTCTTTGCGGTGGAGAGCATCGAGAAGAAGCGCAGCAGAAAGGTTTGTCACAAGAGCACCGAAGGACATTTTTGCACACATGCACTTGGAAAGGAGGCTGATTTTTCTTTTTCACTTCTGCTTTCAGCGGAGCATATGTTGTTTTATTATTACTATTATTGTTATTCGATATTTTAAGATGACTGTGCAGCGCGGAGTAAAGTAACGTTACGCTCATTATCCCGTTTCTCCTCCTTCACAGGGACGGGTTGAGTATTTGGTCAAGTGGCGTGGATGGTCTCCAAGGTGAGTGCACTTGATAACAGAAATACACTCAACGAGGACGCCACATCCAAAACAGAAAGTGTGCGCAAGTGTAAATGCCTGCATTTTTCTGTGCGTGGGCGCGCGTACGGGGGGTTGCGCGTTCTTGCTCTGGGCACTCGGCGCGTTTATTGGCCCCGATGATGGATGTGGTTTCCCAATGTATGCAATCCCCAGTGTGCCAATTAGAGGAAGACATGTCTATAATTGAACACTATGTTTAAGAAATGCCACGTATCGAGATTTGTGTGGAGGCCGGACCGTTGTTTCCTCCCCCTATTACCGTGCGTAAAAGTTACCCATGATTTATTACACGTGTATCCACAGGGAGGACAAGCTCTCAGCATGTTGTTTACATGCACGCCCACAATTATGACTCTAGGGAGATTTTATAAGTGATAGATTGAATTAGGTCCTGTCACCTGGGTATCTTCAGCCAGTGCCTGTTATGGTGAGCCGTTTTTGACTGGCCAGGGTGCACTCACTGCTCTCTGTCTCTCCTCTGTGGACAGATACAACACATGGGAACCAGAGGAGAACATCCTGGACCCAAGACTACTTGATGCGTTTCAAGACAGGTACGTTTGATAAAGAAGCTTCACAAGCTGCTGAAAAACATGATAGAACAGGTTTTAATCCACTGTATCTTACATTTCCAGTTTTTGTCACAGCACATAAAATATCTGTCACCCATCCCCAGAGAGTAAAGCAGGTTCCCCTGTAAGTTTTAGAAGTGTAGAGAGTTTGGTTAACAGAAAAGCCTTAATGTTTGTCTTTAGATTAAACCCTGTGTCATCAGAGTTGGATCAGGGTTAAGCTCAGGTTAGGGTTATCAGATCAAACTGAACCACTTTGTTGCGCATCTACTTTTTGTTACCTGATAGTTATTTGAGTGTCGGCATCATGTTATCCTGCTAAAGTGCTACCTGCTGTCCTGCCATCCACTCACCAGATGACCAGTGTCATTTTCCACAGCATGACTGTATAAGTGAATGATGATTGTTCAAAGGTTGTTTGATCCCTTTACTTTTTTGCAGGTTAGACTTTTTTCCCCTGGATTTTCTGATGTGCACCACTTTTAAGAACACAAATACAGAGGACACGAGACACCAATCACCAGCTTTCAGAGATGAATAACACTTAGTATTCAACTAAAAGATCTCCATTAAAAATCAATGAAGTCTAGTACTAGGATCAGTCCACATCTACGAGACAGAGTTATGATGTCACTTTATACTTCTTTAGTTGTATAGGTGTACTGCTTATTTAAAGTATCTGCATCTTTCACATTGTTTAAATTGCTTATGGATTTGCATTTATACAGTTTCTAGTGCTATAAATCCAGCTTGCCTGCACACATGTTAAAGTCAGACTTTCTGATGGCACAAAAAAGCCTCAGCAGACAAATGTGAAAATAATTTAGTCACATTCTGCACATTACATCATCGTGCATGGTAGAGTTTAAATATCTGTCTGAAGGAACATGAAGCAAAGTGTATTTTGGAGTCGAGGGGAAGTTTACATTATGGTTCACATCTTTAAGTAATCGGCTCATGATGTGATGACGGTGCAAAAGCAAAGCAAGATTGAAGGAACTACATAGTATCTTAGTAAACGTATATATCAGAAAAATTCAAATATTACCCTTTAGCGTTGGCTACCTTGGTGACTTTAGCTGTTTGGCTAAATACTAAATACTCTCCTGAGTGGCTGACCAGGCTGCTCCGTGTGAAGGGCAGTGTAATTGAATTTCCTAAATGCATGCTGTGTTAAACTGTCACTGGCTTCTCTCTCAGTCTCCTTCAGCTTTTGCCTACAGCAACCTTTCAGGCGCAGGTCACACGTTAAAGCAAAACATCGACTTCACTCTACGGCTGTTTTCGCAATTATCTCTCGCTTGCTCCAAAGAGGAGGGATTTTATTGAAACTAATTGCGTGCCTCTCGGGGGAGCCAAATCGTCTGAATGCCAGGCTATGAAAATACACTGAGTCGTCATTGTAATTAGATGTGAGGGGGGGAGGGTGGGGGAGGAATCTGACATCACTCCTGTCTGCGGTATTGAATTACTGTCTTGGAGGGACTTGGATGGAGACTGAGGAAAGTCAGAGAGGGGTTGGCCCTTATCTTCCACCGTGGATAGAGTTTGTTTACTGGATTATGAGTGTTAGTATAAACTGACTGTTTAGCTTTTGTAGCAGCTGAGGATAAATGTACATTTGATCCTGTTTAAACAAAGGCGAGGACAGGTAAATATATGATGAACAAATAACAATGTATGCTCACCTTACATCAGGAAGTGTAACACATGCTCAGCGTTTTCTAATAGAGCATGAGGAGGACACCCATGACGTCGTGTTGCCATGCAACTGCAACTCATCTCTGTGTCATGGTTCACTGATTGGCTGGTCTATTCCTCTCCCGCAGGGAACGTCAAGAGCAGATGATGGGGTATCGCAAGAGAGGACCCAAGCCAAAACATCTTCTGGTCCAGGTAAGAAAAAAAACATATAACAAGGAAACAGGACTTCAGTTTTTCTGTTTTTTATTAACCAGAACACCAGAAAGGCAGCAGCTCAAATAGCATTGTTTACACACAGCGCATTCACACACTGAAATATACTTCAAAACATGATTCTAAATGCTAATCTTGATTATCAGTAATGATGAATGATGCTTAAGTTTCATTTTTATTTGTACCTCTCTCTCTAAGGTCGGGAAATTTCAGAAAATATTAAAGAACATGTGAAATATGTCACGTTTCATCATGTGAAAATGATGAAACATGTCATGAAAGTTGTGATACTAAAAAAAAATAAAATAACGTTTTCGTCTCTAACATGGCTAAAGCTTTTGGTACCATTAAAGCCTACATTCCCCAAAATGCAACTCAAAGCTCCTTTTGTTAGACCCCGCCTGTTAAACGTTTGGGCTTCACACTCAAATTTTTTGGCTTTCAAGTTGTGATTATGAAAGCCATGCTAGATGAAGATGTTCCAAATAAATATGTGGTTAATATGTTTTTCTATTTTGTTTTTGTTCTTGTTGTTATTTATACATGAATAAAAGCATCTTTGTATAATATGCATAATTTCATGTCTGTAAGCCACTTCACATTATCTTTTTAACGTGAAACTCGTGGGACACAGCAGATTAATATTGGCCACAGACATCTGTAAATGTATTTGGGTATCAGTCAAGTTGTTACAGATATTTGGCTGATATATCAGTATTCCCTATTTTAAACTGAGATGACCCATCATGGTTTACTCCACAGGGTTTTGTTTTACCTGTATGATGAGATAACAAAGCTTCATTTGTAAAAATTTAGGTGTTGGCTCATTTACGGAGTGAAAATTTGAATGAGCGAGGGACGTTATCTTCATTAAATTCTATAGGAATCTGTCTCCTGACCTAACAGTTGCAGTTAGGTGACTGCGATTGTACATTTAATGCATCAATCACTGGCCCAAAGGGCTAAGGGATCCCCTCGGAGGCATGTTTTTGTTCCTCTCAGGAGGGTGTTGGTGGTAACACATGGGATAAAGTCAATGCCGGGACACAAAGCAGCCAATGACATTCCTCCAAGCTGAGGTCACAGCCACGGGAGACACTTTGAAATGTCACTGTGATGGCCGGGCTGGTGGCTCAGAGAGCTGCAAGGGATCTGTAGGAGGGCTGTGTCAACATGGACCCAAGGCCTCTGAAATAAACCTTGTGCTCGTTTGGAGCCCCGTCACACATTCCAAGCACAGTGTCTTCATTGCAGCTCGTGGGCCCCATGAAAGCCTTTTTTTTGTACCCAAGGAAAGACACGTGTGTAGAAACTGGAGACTCTTAATCATTAATCAAATTCCCAGCTCAAAGGGATGCTCTTTATTTTAAATGCTCATTAAAACAACACAAATCATTTGATTCTTTATCGATGGGGCTTGGGCGTTTTTAATAATGCTGATTACTGTGTTTGCTCGCAGGTGCCTTCCTTTGCCAGGAGGTCCAGTATCCTGGCTGACCTACAAGAGGCGTCCCTGGATGAGGACAGCTGTCAGAACGCCAGTCCCATCCAGATGCTTCGTCCGCAGCCCCAGCATTACCAGCTGAACAGTAAGAAGCACCACCAGTACCAGCCGCTGTGCAGGGAGCGTGAGGCTGAGCAGCAGGCTAACGGCAAGAAGTTTTACTATCAGCTTAACAGCAAGAAGCATCATCACTACCAGCCAGACATTAAGGTGCACGAGCCCACATTTGCTAAACCCAAGATAGACGTCCAAGCTCCTGAGCTGGCTAACAAAGAGTATAACCTTCCTCCGGTGCTGCAGCAAAAGTGGGTTCGGGACAAGGACTCGGGCTGTCTGACCAAAGTGAAGGATATCACCATGGAGTTGAAGAAGCTTCCGGCAAACTTCAACGGACACAAAGAGCAAGAGAAGCCAAAACCTAAGGAGGACGCTTTACCACAGCCCAACGGTGTCAGCAGCAGCAAACTAAAGATTGTGAAGAACAAAAACAAGAATGGCCGGATTGTTATTGTCATGAGCAAGTACATGGAAAACGGGATGCAAGCAGCTAAAGTGAAAAACGGCGAGTGTGATGCTGCTGAAAAGCCACCGCAAGGCACCGACAATGGTGTGGAAAAGCACCTGGAAAAGATGAAGCTCGTCAAAAAGCTCGGCCTCATCAATGGATTTGCTAAAAGCCCCGTAGACAAAGCAACGTCTCTCAGTTCTGGATTTAATGGAAATTGCCCCAAAGAAAAGGAACCGTCCCTGAAAGCGGAGCTAACTGTGACAGAACAGGATAAACATGTTGAGGTCAGGGGTCAGGGCCAGCTTCCAGAGGATCAGCCTTTGCAATTGACAACCAAACCTAATCTGCTCTCCCGGCCTTTGAACAGGGGAGTCCCCTCATCACAGGACAAAAGAGAAGGCCAAGGTGGGTTTCAAGGGCTAAAGCGACACCTCTCTGACACAGATGGTGAGGAACGTGAGGGTAGTAAAAGGTTTTTGAGCTCCAGGAGCATAAGCGCTCCCAACACAGCATCATCACCTGTCCAAAGCATCAACATCGACCAAAATGGACACCACAGTCACCCCGGGCTGCAGGATTGTGGGTATGTGGACCAAGTGGAGCCCATTGACTTGAGTATTGTCAAGTCGAGGCCTAAAGCTCCAGTTCCCACGGCAGCCCAGCCTGAAACGCACACACAGCCCGAGGCGCTAACACACACAGAGGAGGAAAGACAAACAGAGGCTGACACACAAACAGAAACTCAGCTTGAAACACAACAACCTGCAGAAGTGGAGAACGCCGAGTCGCTGTCCGTTTCTAACCACGAACAGAAAAAGGAGGACACATTTCCCTCCTTCAAACCTTTCCTTGGGAATATAGTCATCACGGACATTACCACAAACTGCCTCACCGTTACGTTCAAGGAGTACATAGCAGCGTAACAATCTGGGTACCAGCTGTTCATCTGTATAAATGTACATGACATATATTTGTATTTTTGGATGCTTGAATGTACAAATCGACCCTTGATGTTGTTTTCATTTTGTATATTGGTAGTTCAGATAACAAGAGAAACTTTTTATTTGCATATTTCTTCTTATAAGCTAACGAGAAACTGTCTATTTGCATATTTCTTTCTTATAAGCTCAACCTGTTGTTATTTCTGGAGATTTTATAACATGCAGTATCTTCTTGAAACCTAAACTGCAAAATTAGATCGAGCAAATGAGGGGATGTAATTAAAGATGCACTTACTCGTGTAAATAAATACGCTTCACTTTTCTATGGATGTAACTCGTTTTATACAGTCAACCGTCTACATGTCAGATAATGTCAAACAAATGTAGGCTATATGGAGAATTTTGTTAGGAAGAAAATTATATTGAATCCTGGTAAATTACACTGTGTGTGTGTGTGTGTGTGTGTGTGTGTGTGTGTGTGTGTGTGTGTGTGTGTGCGCGCGAACAGATGGACAGATTTAAAGGATGCGTGCTGCTTGGACAGATTATGCCATTAGGCATGCTTAAACAAGCAAATAAAGAAAAATGAAGCGCCTTTTTGTCAATAAATATGATTTGCATTGTTAAAAAGGCTTTTAAATGGAAGATTATTCAAGCTCGATGTTTGCTTCTGTTCTGTTTTTTAAGCCATGCCTCTCTGATGCCGAGCACCAGTCGCCTGTGACTCTGATAATTTATGTTTTGCAGCAGCACACTGACTGAACGTGGCTTCTTTTTGTTTTATTTGAATGACATCAGTCACAAATCTGCTAGTTGAGCTCTCTAATCTTACAGACTAATACCACCAGCTGGGTTCTCTGGATTCAACTTTTCATGTCTCTGTTCTTTGGCACCCTGACGTGTTCAGTGAAGGCAGTGCAGTTATTATGTATGGGATCCCAGAGGCTTGTCTTGACATAGTTTGCAGTGGAGCTGCAATTAGAAGTGTGTAAAAGCACTTTTCATAATCACTTCTGATCCCCTGTGTCTCTTCCTGCACTGCTGGAGGTGGATTGAGCTGCTCTGTGAGAACCTGGAGCACCGTGTGCTTTTGTGTGTAGAGGAAAAAATAATGGCTTCTTATGATGCATCATAATTTGCAATAATAAAATTGTTTGCAACTGAGTGTGTTTGATGTGTTTATTCTCCATGCTCCTATAGCAAAGGGGGGGGGTACCCTGGTACCCTTAATCACGTGATGCGACCTCGGCTTCCCTCAGAGAGCTG
This sequence comes from Diplotaxodon limnothrissa, assembly GCF_057381915.1. Lineage (NCBI taxonomy): Eukaryota > Metazoa > Chordata > Actinopteri > Cichliformes > Cichlidae > Diplotaxodon > Diplotaxodon limnothrissa. The sequence goes on from NC_140601.1 coordinate 39,878,299, forward strand.
AATGTTTTAGCAGGAAGAGGACGGCTGCTGTTGTCTTAAAAGGTTGCCTCAGAAGAAGCTAAATCTGATCTTGGCTCTGTCTGTCTCTGTGTGTGCGTGCGTGTGGGCTGCAGGCCACAAGGATTACAGAGCCGGGGTGTATTTTCAGATGAGCATCCTACAATCCCACAGGCTGTTTTGGACCAGCATGTGTGCCATAGTGGAGCTCAAAGTCAGGCCTTTTCACTTGTATATGTGCAAATTATTTTAACTCATAAAAAACTGCTTTTTACAGAAGTTTGCAGTTTAATTCTGTCCTATATCAGCAACTGACTTTAAAGTGAAACGATCACAGGCCTGAATTATGCAACAGTAAAAGAAAGACCTTAAATATTGAATATATTGAATCGCTGAATTCTTTGACTGAAAAACAAAACGTCTGTTTTGTGCTGAAATGAATGCTAAAGAAGTACGTTTGTAATTTAAAGCTCATAATTTTGACCTGAACAGCTGTTCGCGCCAGGTGTTTCTTTGATAAATCATGCTGCCACGCTGAGAGACTCAACAGGAGGCAACTGATTTCTTCGCTACAGGTTCAGCTTTAATGGCAGAGGCGGGGTATTATTTTCACGTTTCTTGTTTAATGCATGCATATAGTGAAGGAGCTGGTTCGTGCAGGTGAGCTCAGTCCTAAAGCTGCCCGAAACATTTTTGTCTTGCCACACGAATGCATCATCTATCCGTCTGCTGTGAGGGGAAATGCGCGATATCCGTATTTTCCGACAATGTGTGTGCATAAATAATCTTTAGAAAAGCGATGAAATCTGACATTCCGACAACCGCAATGACAGAGATGGCAGCTCTCGACCATTTCCTCTGCTCCAACCCGCCAATAAAACTGCTTTCTGTGCGCATTAATATGAGCGTCGACAGAGAAAATGGCTGTCCTCTCCTCCTCCGTGCGCGCTCTTCTCTTGCGTCTCTCCGAAACGCTGAGCAGCAGCCCGCAAATTATTACCGCGATGTTCCAGCTGAGGAGCTACAGCGGGAAATTCCCCGCAGGATCTAAGACCAAGTTACTTCCTTTGTAATGGCTGTTTGCGCTTATTCGTGTAAAGAATCTAATAAAAAAAATGTGACAGACACCAAACAAGTTGGTTTCTTACTGCAATCATCTAAAGAAGAATTGCACAAAATGCTGCACGGAGGATTTGCGCTGTTTCTCTTCCTGATTTGTGTCAGGTTGAGCTGATTTTGCGTGTGAGTGATGAACAGATCCAGGGCTCGTCTCACAGAAGACACGTGCTTTTTGAATTGCCAAACTTTTATTCCGAGGGGAGTCTCGAGTGGGCCGGCACTTTCTCCACACACATCCTTAAGTGCAGATTTTGGACTGCGCCACACATCAGCGCAGTTACAAACCTCTTGACCCGCCTGCCCTTTTTAAATTTAGATCCGGTTTAAATGCTGTGAACTGGACAGAAATTTCCACGCGTGACAAAATTACTGACTGAACCCGACTGTTTTAGCTCTTTATGATGTGAACATTAGTTCCGTTTGTAAAATGGGGAAAAACATCCTCTCAGGTTTTGTCCCAAACCCATCAATGAGCCTGGTACAAATATTCCTCTGAAACTCTTTTTAAAGCTGCTCACATAAAGGAGTCTTTGTGTCGTTTTTACACAGAAAAAAAGTTGTTTGAAGGGGAAACGGGTAGGAATGGAAACTGGAGTGTAAATTGCACATAAAAACATTAGAGACTAATAGTTTCATTTACGCAGGCAGCCTGCTGGGATCCCCCTGCCTTTTCCAATGAACAAAGTGACTAAAGCTCCAGTCATCCAGCGGTGACTGGCAGATGAGCTCAGCCCTTGTGAAGACTGTGAACTCATGAAGACTCTGGTGGTGGTTTTTTGTTTTGTTTTTCGTGTCAACGTAACATAATTATCCACAGTGTTTTCCCTAAGTAGTGAATTGGAGCCCCGCGCCTCTGATTTCGGTCTATTCTCTGTTCTCTGATCATTTTCACCCTGCAGGCTGTACGAGCCCGGTTGGTTTGAAACCGGTTGAGCCTGCACGAAAATCAAGTTTTCATGAGACATGACGGGAATCCGTGAAAGGAATTCAGCTTTAAAATGAAGAGAACCATGAAGAATATTGACTACCTGCCATGATACCTTATTGAACTAATGTTTTTTCTTCAACTGCCCATTAGTGCGATTACCTATGGGAAAAAGGAAATTAATAAAGGCTAAAAATTGGGTCTAATGTAAACGTTTAAATCCCCAGACAAGTGAAAAAAATGGGGGAAAGCTTTAATTGGGGCAGGATTCCTTCAATGCTTAAGCTCCACAGAACGGACTGAACTTGGTCAATTGGATGTCTGAAATGTCTGGTTATTATTGCGCTATTTTTCGTATTAGTCCCTTTGTGCTGTAGCCGGGGATTCCTGTTTTGTGCGCACACCGGGAACACGCGTCTTGCCCGGATACAAACCAACCAATGGTGTTTTAATGGCGGCGGCACTGCTGCACTGCAGGCGCGCCGAGACCAATCGCATCCAGAGTCTGAGGTGCGCCCATCTTCTCTTTCTGTCTGCGCTCAGAAGAAAAAAAAGCCGAAGCATGGATCAGAACCTGTAGCCTGGAATAATCACCGGGCCAGCTAAAGGCTTAATCCGAGCTTTGCTTCCTTTAAGAGGTTCTGATATGTCACTCACCGCAGCCTACAGATCCAGAGTAATGCTTTGGAGATTAGGGCATCTTTCAAATATTTAGTTTGGGTTTGGTGTTCGACCATTCCCTTTGGGTTTCACCTCCGGGGGAAATTATCTTACATAAATGGTAAATATTTCCCTCTGTGCGCGCAACACCAAATTACTGCTAGTCAATTTCTGTTCTGGCTCTTTCAGGTGATTTTGAGCCGGTTTTAATGAGTTTTATTCGAAGATCCTTTCGCTCAGAAACTGAGAAGAACAGAAAAAATGTTTAAATTTGGTTTATTAGAAATTTGGGGAATTTTAATGCGTCGTGGCATCTTCACTCAGCCTGTAGTCACACCTTTTTATTAGCAACAGTTTAGGAATTTAAAACGACAAATGCTCCGGATAGTTTTAAATTTCCCCGAAATTGTTGGTGCTCAGTCGATCTCTGCTCTTAATTATCCCGATGTGAGGCCTCCTCACCCCCGTGTGGTTTTCATGTTTTTGTTCCTCAGTCAGTGATCGTGGGCCTGCTGGACCTGCGCGCATGATTGAGATTTTAAACCAACCTCAGTTATTTGTTTTATTACGCTTAAAGCAATAAAGGCAGCATATTGTTTACCATGTACCTACATGTTTAGCTTTACATGATAGTGTTTATATTTTAAAGTGATGAAACGTGAAAAAGAAAAAGGAAAACGTGTTTTATTATTCAATAAATATAAATGAGGAATGTTATTAAATTGAACACATTATGTCGGTCTAAAAAAATAATGTGTGTGTGTGTGTGTGTGTGTGTGTGTGTGTGTGTGTGTGTGTGTGTGTGTGTGTGTGTGTGTGTGTGTGTGTGGCAGAGACCTATACTGTAAAATGTAATTAGTTCTCAGAAAAAAAATTATGCAAACTTGTTGCCTTAGAAAAACTAAGTGCAGCTTACTTAAGATGAATTAGGGCATCTTATTCGTTGAGAGTATGCGAAGTTAAATTATGGATTTCTCTCACCCACTCACACACGCACGCACACACAGAATATATTGTTAGTGAAGGCATCATCCTCCTGCTCCTCACGGAGTGCTTGTTCTTGAATTTGTCTTCTCCGCATTTGTAGTTTGCACCAGGGCCTTGCCAGGCTCCTCGAGAAAATCCTTTGCTCTGGAGCTTTCCTGTGTTCCAGTGTGACTTTGGATATATCCAGATGATGAAAGCATTTCACGCTGGGATGTCTAAGATGTTGAAACATATCACAAGTATACCGTAGGGTTCTCATTTTGCAGCTGTAGCCATTCACCAGCTTGCCCATGTCGTCCAGCCGTCCCTCTGCGGGATTATAATCCATGATGATTTCCGGTATTTGATGCTCCTGCTCAAACACTCTCACACCCTTGTGCGGCAGATTTTTCTCCTTTTTTATGTAGGACACTAGGAGGTCTGGGCTGTGAACGCACACCTGGAAGAGCTGAAAGATTTGTGTCTGGGCCGTGTTCAGGACGGTCCACCTTTGTCTGCTTCCTCTTTAGAGGCTCCGATCACAGTTTGTGTGACATAAAAACGTCATTGCATGTTGCATAATTTCCCTGTAAACAGATGCAAGTTGCATTTAAATGCATTTGATGACTTAGCATCACAAGCAGCCCTGCAGAGCTTCCTGATAAATGGCACCAATGCTCGTCCCAGAGGAATTCTGTGAACTCCCGTTAGAATCCGAAACCCCAGCAAGGAGTGCACGGGAGTGGATTTGGGCCATCTCTCTCATCCCTCTCTAAAAACGCTTCTTCCCTCTAAATCAATGTACCTCAGAGTGATTGAATGAATCCGGCACAGCCAGAAAAGGTTAAAGGGAAGACTGGATATCCAGCACTTGAGGAAATGACATCGGTGCTGCATTTTTACACTGTCAGCTCTGCGGGGTGTTTCTTTCTTTGGTGCAGGGAGACCATTTTCTTCAGATCCGTATTTTATCCCTTGCTGGCTGCTGATTGGCTGGCTGCTAATTGGCCGGTCCCGCGGTGTGCTGCTGAGCAGGGGTCCTGGGGCAGACTCGTTTTGGAAGGGGCTAGAGGTCAGTTTCATCCTCTTCTTCAAGCTCACCACAGCCAGAGTTTGAATGGATAGATGTAATGTTACGTTTCTGAAACATTGTCAAGCTTCTCTGTCTTCGAAAATCATATCTCTCTTGTGGTTACCCTAGCGTTACATAAATGACTCCTAAAAGAATATTTGGGAGTGGTGCTCAAGGACGAAATAAATAAAATAAATAAAATGTGTATGTGAAAGAATTTACATCAGTTTTGTGCTTGAACATATTTAACAGTAAATGATCGCAGGTAAGTTTAACCTGACCTGCTGCTAAGACGTAATAGATTTAGATGATGAGTCATGAGTCTGAGGCATTTTTGAAAATTTTTAATTTATTTAAAAATATTCCAACCCAAGAGGAATTAAATGCATAATTAATAACCAGATTGTATGGCCATCTTTTTTTTTAGTTACTTACTCATTCGCTTCCCTTTATCGCCGCTGTCCTTGTGTTGGAATTCATTTCATCTCATTTTTAACTGACGAAGAAAGATCAGCCAGTCTCAGCAAAGATGTTCAAATGATTCAGCCAAGACTAACCGCTCTTTATATATATATATATATATATATATATATATATATATATATATATATATATATATATATATATATATATATATCAACGTAGTTATTCTTACTATTTCAACCTAATAAAATCGAATCTAAAAAATGAGCAAGTAAAAAATTATAAATATAAAAACAGTCTAATGAAAAAAAAATAATAATAATGATAATAATAATAATAATAATGTTTTTAAATAAATTTTTATTTTATAGTTTCTTTATCATTACACTGATACCAAAGTAAATGCATAAATAATCGAATTTATTTAATTTGTTGTTTGTTTTTTTGCGGGTAACATAAATGTGGCACTGTATGGGAAAACAGGGATCGGATTTATGAGCGGAAGGGCGCCTCACTGTGAGAAAGGAAAAGTGAAAACTGCGGTTTAACTTTGACCTTTTTGTTTGATGTGCGTTAAAAACAAGGGGCCTCGCAGGAGCTTATCCATAATTTCCGATTATCTGGGCTGAGAAATCTCATTATCGGGAAAAATTAAACAAAAATTCAAAGATGGCTGTGTTTCATAATTCAAAGAAACAAATCACAACCCCCCGTTTCACTGAAGAGACCAATCAGATGCCTTTAAACCTCACACAGCGAGAAGCTTTCCCAGATCTCTTCCTGGAAAATTCGTCTTATTACTGCTTATCTTTGGGCCGTGACAGCTGTTTTCCTAACGTCTGATGAATCAGTGTCACTGAAAGGTTCAGTTTAATCGCTGAGATCCAATGGACTGACCTCTTACCAAAACACAAATTTATTTTATAACATTACAGGCATGTATTTGATTTAAATGTATCACCCACTTTGCATTTATTTCAAACAACAGAGCGCCGGCGTGTGATATGCGGTAAATCAGACGGCTGAATATAATTACAATATTTTCTCTTTAAGGTGAACGCGCAGAGAATAATTAGATAAAATCACGTGAACGGACCGGGCAGCTATGTAGCACTTGGCCTGACGCAGGGAGGACGTGGAGGCGATCGTTTGGTGTTTATGGAATAACAAAAAATAACCTCCGCTTCATCAGCTGATGAATACGCTGCTGTAGCGACCAAACGCAAATGGGGGAAACTACCTACGCGCTGGCGCGCAATTCAGGCGCCCTCGTTATTTCCTACTCTCTCTCTATTTGCCTGACAAGGCTGGCGTGTCCGCATAACGAGACCGCGTGCATTTTTGCGCACATAACTTGCGCGAAATGATTCACTCGCCGCGCGGGGAAAAAAGCCACCATTTCCCCCTCCCCGAAGAATTCGCAGAGGCGCAAGCTCCTCCTCTCCACTTAGCAACCAGAGCACGTAGCAACGGTTCGACCAATGGGTGCTCGCCTAAAGGTTCCACCGACTGCGGTTCCTTAGCAACGCTGTGAAAAAACTGCGCTGACGTCCATTCTGTTCGGGAGTATTATGGTCTGTCGGGAATTCAGAGTGGCTGGGACTGGAGAAAAATATCTGCTCTGCTAGCGTTAGCGTCCACCCAGCTAACGGGAGGTAGCACTGGGGTAAACATGGAGCTTTCTGCCGTCGGGGAGAGGGTGTTCGCTGCCGAGTCTATCATCAAACGCAGAATCAGGAAGGTAGGCGGGAGATGTAACGTGCTCTTTTCTCCCAGAATGCTGAATAAGACCACCACCGCCGCACTCTCATACTACTGTTAACCCTTGCGAGCTAACCAAGTCCTGTCTGTTTGTTTCTGATGGCATGCAGGGTCGCATTGAATACCTCGTGAAATGGAAGGGGTGGTCTCCCAAGTAAGTCCCGCTACACTGAGCCTCATTATGTTTTCACCCCGCGGCTGCCCTGCCCGCACTGTCTCGGCTGTGGCTGTCGTTAGCACAGCACATCACAGCTAGCGAGACAGCGGGATTAAAACTGAGCACGGTGGAGATTTTTAGCTCGCAGGCTAGCGCCGTGTGTCAGTCTCCGCTCCCTCTGTCTAACTCTGCGTTTTTAATTCGCAGATACAGCACTTGGGAACCGGAGGAAAATATTCTGGACTCCCGCCTGTTCGCCGCTTTTGAACAGAGGTAAGATGTCTGTGTGGCCTTTCTGGGCAGAGCCAGTGAGTGTTCGGTAACTGTACGCTGTCCTCGGTGCACTTTGCTCCCGTGACACTCAAAATGGGTGTCTGGTTTTTCACAGGGAGCGTGAAAGGGAGCTCTACGGGCCCAAAAAGAGAGGACCAAAACCCAAGACGTTTCTGCTTAAGGTAAAGCTGGCAGCTTGCTTTATTTTTTTATTGCGTGTCTCTAATAAAGCCCCAACAAACCCTTCCTGCGCTCTCTTCACTTCTGTAGATTGTGGCTTCTTAATTTTTTTTCTTTGAGTGCATTAGTGAATGAGCAGGTTAAATATGCTAATTATGCATAATTAGGACAGCCTACCCATGAATGGGAGTGTATTCAGTTTGTTTATTGCCTAATGGGGATGTATTGACATGCTAAAACGGGCTTTGACTACCTAAAGACAGGGGTGTCAAACAAGCGGCCCCATAGGGCCAGAAGCACATCGCAAAAGGTGTCCCATCAGGGGGGCTTTTTTCAACTGGGGAAATTGAACTGTTAATTTTGTGGTGATACCAGGCATTAGAATATATATGATAAAATAATTTCTAGGTCCTGACAAATGGGTTGACCCAGAGAGTTTGGCATGTATCTGGTTATTTCTGCTTCTCTAAATGAAGAGAAAAATCAGATATTATGCAGCTGTTTTAATGGACTATAGCTTACATAAGGACTCTTTGTGTCCTGTTAAATAAAATGTGTTTAACAAACAGCCAGGCTGTTTTTCCATCTTCTTCTTTTTTTTACACGCTCTGGGTCTGTTGTCTCTTTATTAAAGCCACTTTTAAAGCAAAAATGGAAAAGCTCCAGGTGGCATGTAATAAATTAGAATTCAGGAATGTTTAAGTTCTCCAATTTTGTAGATCAGTAATAAAAAAAAATCTCACTTGAATTTTAATGTACAAATTTATTTGCCTCTAAAATGTAGTTGTAAGAACTATAAAACTACTCTACTTTAAAGGACATGAGGTGTTTTTCTTTTCTTGAACACATGCCGTTTATGCATTTGTTGTCCCTGTTGTGTAATTTATAAATAGATTAAAAAATATAAAACAAATAGTTTATATACTGAAATGGATATGTGTCTGAAATAAATTATTTAATTAAAATTTTATGATTACATGTTACTTTCCAATGAGCCGAGGAAAACATCACGGCCTGATGCTTCATCTGTTCAGAGCGGTGAACCGTGAAAATTGCTTAATGAGCGGCAGTTTGTCTTGAACAAAATGCCAGAGTCTCCACTGACAGGGCTCGTTTAAAGGGGATTGGTAGAAGTTGAGTAATAAACATGGTGCCCTGAAACTAGTTATTGCTGTGAATTATTGATGTAAGATTAATATCCACTCTTTCGATAGTTAGTTTATTAGCAGTCCAATATGACAGGTGTAGGTAGAAGCAATCAATAGGCTGTTTAAATTACATTTTACAAATTAATAGAAAAAGCAGACGATAAAAGAATGAATGAATCCCTTTTAACTGATTCAGTTTGATGTTCGCTATGAAAAATGGTGTCATTTTCTTAAAATACTAATTTCAAAAATTTTCTGATAGGCTCAGGCAAAGGTGAAGTCCAAGTCCTATGACTTCAGGAGCGAAGCAGTCCGAGGAATGCGCGTCACCTACCCGACCCCAGAACCGATTGCCACCCCCAGGGCCAGAGAGGGCCTGAGAGCTGTCGTGCCCACCATCTTCCCACCGAGTACCGTCAACCGTGGAGAAAGCGTACGCGTCCGACCGCCTGAACTGAGCCCTCGTGAGCACCAGCAGTCTTTGCTTCATACTAGTTCAGAAGACCTCATCCACATACCTAAAAAGAGAGGTCCCAAGCCTAAGCCGCGGTTTAATGAGGTCTTCTCTGAGCACCATAAAAGGAGAGGGGAGGAGCAGGAGAGCCACGGCCCTCACAAACTGGCTAAGCTCCAGGGGGGCGAAGACATGAGGCTGGTCAAACTGGCCCACAGACATCCAGAGAACCACGGCCACAGCCATAAACATCATTACCACCACCATCACCACCACCATCACCACACACAGCGCTCTGGGGAGAGCTCCTACAAACAGCTGTACTCAGACCGCGGCCTGCATCCTCACAGAACAGACATGGACACTCACAGAATAAAGGACGTCTCCGCCTACCTGGTACCTGCACACTTCAAGCACCACTCCAAAATGAGTCTGAGTCGTCCCGCCGAGCTCCCCCAAATGGAAAAGCCTTATTTTCTGGACAGGCCGTCCCCAACGCGGCTCGACGACGATTTGGACGAAGTGACGTGGAGGCCGTCTCTCGGCAACGTGGAGAAGGTCCTGGTGACAGACGTGACCACCAACTTCCTGACGGTCACCATCAAGGAGAGCAGCACTTCTAAAGGCTTCTTCAAGGACAAAAGATGACTGACTGATGCTCTGTTTTCTGACTTTCAGCAGATCTGAAGTTTATAGGACATGGTGGGATTATCAAGCAACGCAGATTTTGTATGTAATGTAAAAAGGCAAATAACATAATGTGCATATGTGTATATAATATAAAGCTGGACATCTATTTAATGTATTGACCAAATCAAATGAAGTCCCTTTCACATTGTGCAATGGTTAACATGAGTTGCATGTTTCCTTTGCAGCGAGTGGCTACTTTCTGTACAGACCTTGTGACTTTTACTATTTTGCATTTAAAACTAACAAGAATGTATTTTTTCCACGTTTCTTCCCACCTGAGCTGTGCAGCGAGGATATTTAATTCAGGTTGTGGTCTGAATAATTCTCTTTATTTGAACTGATTTGACTGAAAGGTTTCGCTTGATTTCAAATCCTGGAATAATATTTAAAAATTAACTCAAGCACTTTGAATTTAAAAGTATTAGAAAAAATCTTTATGTTGTCTTCAAAGACCGAGTTTGCCTCGGAGATTTCTAAAACCTAAAGTAAATTAACAAATTCAACACACTCTCTGAAGTTTTCCCAAAGTTAATATAACATTTTCCATTAACATAGTTCCTATATTTTACATTTTCATAGAAAAACGATCATACAGCTTTGTTGTAACTGACAAAAAAGAGGTTGTTGTCAAACTGCTTTTTAGACGCTTTTCAATAAATCATTTGAATTTCTCATTTCTTTGTGTTGTTTTTAAACCATCGTCAGCCCTCCGGGTTCCGCTTAGATCCATCAATTAGACCCGACAAACGACTTAACCGCCGGGCTTAGTTTTATATTCCCCACATATAATAATATCTCTCGATTTCAACGCGTTGTTTAATATTTATTTATTTATTGAAATTTCTGCAAAGTTGCGCCAAAAGTTAAAGGCCTCGGGCTCATCACCCAGCCCGGCTCGCACAGTCCTGCGGGAGGCCTACATGATTCTCCCTCCAGAGTTGCAACAGCACAAATTTCTCCCCCCTCTGGTCAATAAAAGTCCGTGAATCTGCTTTCATTGTTTAATTTTTGTATGCGTCGTGACTCTACGTGGCTGCATGACCGCTTAGTTTTATTATTAAAAAAAGAAAAAGAAAACGATTGAAATGACCAAATGCAGCCAGTCATTCCAATAATTATTCCATTTTTATTCAAGGTATATTTAAAAGCAAACACATTTTTAATGTTTTTGATTGATTTCATGATATTTTCTGTGTATGCGATTGCGCCAGGACAGGCCTCAGACAACAGCCTCAGAGTGCGGTGAAAAATGAGAAACGGGTAAATTGTTCCGCATGCAGGTGCACACATTTCACAGCAATATAAAGCGGGGCTCTGCTTTATTCATCCGCGACACAGGCCTACTCACATGTGGACCGATCGCGGGTTCTACGGCGTTCATACTGTACAGATTGGAGCGCTTCAATCACCGCACGTGTGTGGCGTAAAATCAGGAGCGACGCGGTCAGACAGGAAAACGGGTGAGGTCATTAACAATCAATTTTATCGGTTTTTAGAATAAAATAATAATAAAACATACATATGTCGCCTATAAAAATATGACAAAAACAAACCCTCTTTAGCTTCATTCGTAATTTCTGTACGTAAACAGACTGGGGGCGAATACAGCAGGCCTGTATATGTCCTCCACATGATGCGGGTGGTGCAGTGGCTGATGTGGGTTCAAACTTTCTGAACGACTGTCTGTGGAGTTTGTGTTCTCTCAAAGCCCGAGGACATGCGCGTTAGGTTAACTGGTCATTCTGAGGTGTCACAGTGGTGACCTGTTCACGGCGTGCGCCTCCCTTCGCCCTGCGTCAGGTGAACGATGGTGCACTTTCAACGTTTGCTTGTGTTCAATTTTCTGTCAGCTACAAGTGTGGACTGCCGTCTTGCGCGCGCACGTTTTGTCCCACATTTAGTTTTATGCATCCGGTCAGCCAGTTTATCCAAGTTTGAAATCCGGTAATTATCACACAAATATACTTTATCAGAACAGCAAAATCCTTCGTGTTTGTTTCATTTCCCCAAAAACGAAATAAAATGTTTCTTAGAGCTTTTGTAAAGCAAAGCGTGAGGACGGGGGGAAAGGTGTGTGAAGGGGGCGTTTAGACGCACGAACACGGCTAAGGGAAAAACATTCTGGCCTGCCTCCGCTTCAAGGTGTTAAGCAGAGAAAAAAACGCCATCTAATATGCAAATAACTTGAGGCGCTAAAACTTTTATGTCACTGAAACCAGAATCCAGTCGACTGTCTTCAGAAAAAAGGAAATGATTAAGATCTGCATGCAGGTCTGCAGTCTCGCTCTTATTCAAACAAATAAATACAACTTTATTGGAGCTTATGATTTATTTTATTCTATTCATTAACAAATTTCAGTCTGTGCAGCTACAGAAATAAAGGCGTAAAGGAGCAAATTACAAAGAATTCACTCTAGAAATAATACAACACATGCATATTTTGGTCATTAGATTGAAAGATAATGAGAAAAGAGACTCCAGCTTCAGTCCATGGTCAGTCAGTCACAGCAGGCCTTTTACTGCAGAGAGAGAAAACAAATTCAGATTAAAAACAAGTTTGTCAGTGTAGTTAAAAAAAAATAATTCTATATCCCCTTAAATCCATATGTACTGTGAAGTGAGGCACAAATCAGTCTTAATATTCATATTAACATCTAATATTCAGGTATAGTTTTAGATTCAAGCAGGCCACCAAACTTGGTTTACTATCTTTATGACCAAACCACATGGACATCACTTCACCCTTAACTGAAACTTTATCACAGGGAACTCAGATCCTCTTTCATGTCAAAGTGACACTTTGGCGTTATCACAATTTAACTCAGAACTGGCGAATAAGCCTGATTTTGTCATTCTTAACCACTGATAGTGAGCCAGTTTGACTTTTGAAAAGAGTTAAGCAAGAAAACTAATAGTGTTCAAAGAAAAGAGCCCTGGCTGTGAGATATTTTCTCACAGCTTTCTGAGGTTTCCTGTTGTGCCAAACAGTCTTGATAAAATCGCAAAAAACAGGAAGAGCACTAACACAACAGCAGAGACAAACTTCCAATACAGAAACAAGTCATTCAGTTCAAAAGAGACAAGGGCTTTAGCCATCAGGGAATAAAAGGTGTCTAAAAAGGTGACTGAGATGAAAACTGAGGGGTCTGTTGCTGTGTAGATGCACTGTGCTGTAGTCACTCATGAATAGTTTGCAGTTGGGGTTAGAAGTGAAAGTTGAGACTTCGGGCGACTTTTGCCACCTTTTAAACCGGGTGTCCATAGTTTCTGTCGCAGCGTGGGTAGCAGTGAGGGTTCAGCCAGTGCTCCAAGTTGGTCTCCCGGGCCCTCAGATCCAGAGCCTGCATGTGGAGCAGATGCTCCTGCAGGGAGAAGATTGACATCATTGAATAAGACGAACCAAAAGACAGATGAGTGCACACTGAAAGAAACAACGAAAGAAAAATGCTGGAGCTCATTTTGCAAACTGAAACACAGCACAACATAAAATGACAGAGATGAGTAAACCGAGGGTGATATCACGTGTCCTGTACAGAGCTGGGGGATGTAATAAAAGCAGTGCACGTGCTTTCAGAGAGATTACTTTAAGAAGCTCAGGTACTGACAGGAACCGACAAGCTCAGAGTCTCAGCTGTAACCTGTAAATTAGATTAGGTGACTCGGACCTTTGTGTCCGTGCTCTCTTTGTCCCACAGAGAAAGGGTCAAAGGTTTTTGTTGTTTTTCTTTTACAGGTACCATATGTATTAAATAATATGTAATGACACAGTTTATTATAAATATACACATAGAATATATTCTGAAAAATGATCCTAGGTAAAATTCCCTTTAATTATACAATAGATGGAATTATATTGTATTTATTTGTTATATTTTATTTAATTTTCATTTGTTTGTTTTTTTACCTTATTTTAATTTTTTTTAACATATATATTTTTCTTGTCCCACTTGACCTTTTTTGACCTTATTTTAATTTTGCATGTGATTTAACGCAGGAAGAGTCACTAAATTACACTAAACAAACAAAGACTAATAAAATGAGGTGAACTCAAAAGTATTTGCAATGTACAAAAATTATAAAAATTCATTCATAAAAACACTCACAAAGCTTTAACGCTTACCATCTCTAAGCAGACTATAAACAATAATAATAATAAATGTTTTATAAAATATTGTAACACGCTTTAAATGTTCTCTGAAGGTCTATGAATGTTTTAAAAATACTGCCTTTGCAAAGCTCCTCACCGGAGTCAGTGCTGACTGGTCTAGAAACAAAGTGATAAGACAGATTTGCTTATGCTTTTATATCTTCAACTTAAAACTGTTTAACCCGCATAAATGTGATTAAACACTATAACTAAAAGCTTTAAAACACACACAGAATGAATTCATTATATGGACGAGTGACATGAGCAGGACTCAAATTTACCAGAAAAACCAAAATTTAAATTGCTTGCAGCACTTACACTGTGTTGCAATGTTCGGCTTTTATCCTGCTGACAAACAGGACAGCACAAACTGTGGCAACAGAGCTGAAGAGGTTCAATACTCTTGGTTAAATCTGTGCTTTTTCCAATATACTAACTGTGCTCTTTGCTCTGAGTGGACCTTACCCTCATTGGCTCATCGGGGTAGCCAGCCTTCATTGGCCGGTCCTGCCTCTTGGTACGGAGCAGCTGCTTAGCTACGCTCTCCTTGATTATGGGGTTTGCATCTAAAGGGAAAAAAATGTAAAGATAAGAGTTTGGAAGTAAACGTTTACTTACGTTGACTTCTTTCGGTGCTGTAGAAGAAGGTTTAGCAGGTTAGGATAAGACTGTTTTGCTCTTGCCTTGTAGATGTGAGTCAGTGTTTGTGTTTTGGCAGCTTCCTCTGTTTTTGCTTATTCTTAGACTCAGGAACTAAAACTGCCTGCTTTGAATTTAACCTCTGCCTGAGATATTTTGTTTGTGACATCTGTTTTCTTGGCAGCTAAGTTGTGGTTAATAAGAATAGCATTCCTCTCACTGAAAGCTGTACTCAGGCCCATAAATAAAACTCTCACACTATTTGCTGCTCGTGAGCTGTGGCTGGCCCGATCTATTTAGCTAGTGTCTATGTGAGGCTGTTTATTCCCCAGTGGCAGGCGCACGCGCACACACACACACACACACTCTCTGTCTCCCTCTCTCTCTAAGCCCGGGCCTGCATTAGGAAGCAGGGTATTTGGTGGAAGGTAACAAAGTGCCCATTCAGCCCCCTCGCTCCCCAGGGAGTCGAGCCCATGCAGCATGTGACCCCAGCAGGCTTTCTGTTCCTCTCCTGCCACAGGGAGCTGCTGTGAAACTCTGTCAACACAGGCCTGAGCTGCTGGTGCTGCCTGGAGCCTCAGAGAAACGTGGCAAAAATACTCACGGTGTACGTCCACCTGTGGATTGCCACAAAAATAAACCATCCTGATGACATGAAAGTCTTCTGGCTTAAATCAGGCCAAAAGTCAATTGTTATAAAATACAACAGTGTTTCAAAAAGATTGGGCTAAAAATACAAATAAAGATCTTCTGCACATCTATGTAAATATTTCTACCACAACAAAAGGAAGGTGCAGCAAACTACCCTTAAAATAACCTATTCTTACCACAATGGTATGCATTACTCTTCAACGTCTAAGGATATAACTACACCAGCTCCCTCACAATTGCAAAAAACAAGACGCAGAGCACCTGAAAAGGTGTTCTGATGTGACAGGTCACTGTCCTCCATGCGTCAATTCCCTGAGAATTTCCTACCTGTGTAAATGGTCAGCAGGACCACGCAAAGCAAAAACACCACCAGCTTCTTCATCTTTTTCTTTTTCGCCCTTTTCCTGCCTGAGCCCTCTCAACTCTGAGGTCCTGACCAGAGTCCAGAGGGGGTGAAAAGAGGAGATCCTCCTCCTCCTCTGCTTCCTCCTTGACTCTGGCCACAACACACTGCCTCAGACTACCAAGGTTTCAAATAAACTGTAAATATTAGTGACACATTAGCACATGTAAAGATATATAGTTTACCAATTAATGCTTTAAAGGTGAACAGTTCCTGTGAATAACTAACTAATTTACAGCTCCTTATTTTTATTATTGTACCCTAACAGTGTCGTTTTGCATGATTGAGTGTTAAAAATTATCCATATTATCGTATGCTGAGCTTTTTGTAGACCCCATCAGTTCCTCCTCTTTCTGAAACAAGCTGCTTTAGATCCTCCCCCTTTAAGACAAATTTGTTATGATCAGTTGATCCATGTAAACAGAAGATTTGCACGCCAGCTGGGCGGAGCTTCTGTATCCTCTCAGTGACATCATATAGAGCAAAAAGTAGAAAAAGCAGTCTGAAACCACCAAATACCTGTAGAGATGAGGCACGTCAGCTGTATGGGACAAACAAGATCCAGGCTATAAACAAAAGCAAAACAATCCTACCAGTGGCTGCTCTGAAAGACAGCACAGAGGCACTAATCACGGCAGCACAGGAACAAGCTCTGAGCACAAGATCCATAGAGGCTGGGGTCTAGCTCACAGATACAGACAGACAAACTGGTGATGGCTAACCAACCGGACATAGTAGTAGTGGACAAGCAGAGGAAAACGACCATAGCAGAAGTACCAAGGACGGAGAGAGAGCTGGAGAAGATGTGGAGGGTGAAGGCAACAGTGGTCCCAGTGGTAATCGGAGTGCTCAGTGCAGTGACCCCCAAGCTGGGCTAGTGGCTTCAGCAGATCCCAGGAACAACATCCGAGCTCTCTGTCCAGAAGAACGCAGTCCTAGGAACAGCAAAGATGTAAAAACAAGGAAAAGCAGAATAAGTCTATTTCAATGTATTAAACGTAGGTGTTAGGTTAGGTTGCAGGTAAAAGTCTGTCCACTAGATGGTGCTGCAAGCATAGTCATATGCATAGTTATAGTCTTGTTTTTAGATGCTCTTATATTTTTATGTCATACCAGCTGTGCACCCCATTCATAGTGTAATATTTACATGTATCCGTCTGTTAACTACGTTTTATTTTCCCCTTTCTTTCTGCCTTTTTTCTTACAAAAAAAATGTTTGTAAGACAACATTATTAAATAAACGCGTTTTTTTTTTAAAGAATATTCCACACAAAGTACACTGAAACGTCACTTTGCTTGACCTGTGAATAGAGTCTGTACTGTGTGGCGCAGCAGGCGAGTCAGAGGAAATAACCACGATGACCGGACATGTGAAAGACGGCATCATGGGAAGTGGAGGATCCGCTGTTTCTACCGTCTAACCCATTTGGAGACCAGTCGGCATGTTCTGCCTTTTTCTCGTTCAGTTTTTCCACTTTGCATTTCTAATTTTTACTCTCCAAAACACCAGTGATATGACTGAATAGTCACTAATTAAGGTGAAGTAGCAGTCTAGCCGTTCTCAGCAGGGTTGTTATTCATTATCCTTTGTCACACACATTCGGACGGTGTTCCATGTTAAGTTACCCCTGCAGCTTAACCTTATACGATGTCTGCGCTAAATAAAAAATCTGAATCACAGCAAAGTTAAGAGGTTTTTTTTTTTAAATTTCATTTTAAAAAAAAACTGCCACAAAGAAAAGGAAGTGCAATTGCAGCAAATATGGGAAATCTCTAGAAACTGGATTGAGCCGATTGAATGTGATTCTCGCAGAATTATGGATCAGGGTTTCCTATTTTCTTTTCTTTCTTTCTTTTTGTTAAATCAGTTATTTGAGTTTCACGGGTGCGCCCGTAGCATACAAACAGATGCATCCTAACGAAACTCAATAAACCAGCAGCTAAAATACAGTTATGAACAATGTTAAACGTTATTCTCAGAGAGAAATAAATCGATTCTGTCCCCGAAATCCAACTTTTGTGTTAGTTTCAAATATCTCTGAGCATCACGGGTAAAGTGTCCCACACTCTCTCTCCCCTGCCTACATTTAGTTTGCTGAAGTCTGGTCATCCTAATCTAACCCTTAATATTTATTTAGCTGCTGTACAGGAGTGCCTCCGGTGACGTTCGATGGAATACGTCATTGTGCGTCATTGTTACCATTTCCTCGCGACTCCCTTTGCACGTTTAACTTAATGCACGTGTCCTAATAACCACGTGGACTTATTACGGCCTCATAATGTCACTGCTCTGATTAATTCCCGGGACCCAGAGAGCTTTCTGTTCTCTCGACGCGATTATCTAATGCGCTCTGCGCTCGCAAGGCGCATGCGTGCTGATAACCAGCTGCTAGCAAGCCGGGGCAGCTGAATCAGAGATGAAATTTGAATTGTGAGATGTCGACTTTCAGTTACTTCCGTGTTCGCTCACATTCCAACGGAAACGGAAAATAGTCTCACCCCTCAGGGATCCCAGTTCCTCTTAAAGTACTGTTAACCTTATAATGCCAAACACAGCTGACCAAGAGCATGAGGATGGCCAGTGGTGAAATGAAACACAATACATTTACTGAGTGAACAGGTCATCAGCCTCACAGGGCAAACACCGACGACCACTAACACTCACCTTCACAACTACGACCAATTTTAGAACCACCAGTGAACCTAACCCCACTAACTGCATGTCTTTGGACTGTGGAAGGAAGCCGGAGAGAACCCACACAGACACGGGGAGAACTCCACACAGAGATGCTGGATTCAAACCCAGGACCTTCTTGCAACAGTGCTAACCACGAAAACCACCCTGCTTCCTTAAATATGATAAATACTTCTATAATATAAAACTTTAAACATTTTACAAATATTGTAGGCCTACATTGTGCTTCGTGCCATCTATTATAAGCGTTTAGTTTGCTGAATCATTATTACTGAAATTACCCAGCAGTATGTAAGTCATGACGTTTTTTCCTCCGTGGGTTGATCATCTTGTCATGTGAAAACTCTCTGCTGATGCTCTATCAGGAGGTGGCTCGTGGTTTTAACGTCATATCTCTGTCCTCTTGTTTACACCTTCCTATACAAGAAAATATATTTTAGCTGGATTCAGAACCAGCTTCCGGCTAGTGTTTGTGATCATGAGCGTCGCGTGGAGCTGTGGAGCGTGTCCGGTCTCCTTTAGGTGCCGTTTATCTGCCTTCTACTGATTTCCGCTCGTTAGCGTCTCGCCACGGTCCCGCAGCGATGTGCGGAAAAGGGGACGAGGCGCAGGACGACTGCGGCTCCCGGGAGGAGTGGACTCTACTGTTCTGGACCTCCGTGGCCGTCGTGGTTCCGGTCATCATCACGCTGTGGTGCAGCGCACAACGCTCCAAGAGGAAATCGCACATGAAGGATTTCTTTCGCAAGAGCAAGCACGGCTGGCACTACACCGACCTGTTCAACAAGCCCACCTACTGCTGCGTGTGCTCCCAGCACATCCTGCAAGGCGCTTTCTGCGACTGCTGCGGCGTGTGCGCCGACGAGCAGTGCCTGCGCCGGGCCGACCGCAGCCTGTCCTGCAAGGAGATCATGGCCCCCTCCAGCCCCGAAGGAGCCATGGAGCATCGCTGGGTCCGCGGAAATGTGCCTCTGGCCAGTTACTGTGCTGTATGCAAGCAGCAGTGTGGGACCCAGCCGAAGCTCTGCGACATCAGGTAGCGTAGCTGGACGAGAACCGCTGAAGGGATGCAACAGATGTGCAGCCGTGTTTCTGCAACCAAAAGCCTCTTTTTACACCCACGAGTTAAAAGAAAAATGATCAAGTTTCCTGAGTTAGAGCTGGATGATAAAAGACCTCACTCTTTACTGTGGTTATTTAGTCTTTTTTATATTTGTAGATTGGTTTTTAATCACATCGATATATTCTTCTTTAGAATTTTAAATCTGGGTTTTCTCACGACTCAACATGACTTTAGGGTTTACATGTAATAACGGAACCACCTCTAATGGGCTCCTGCTGCTGTTCAACATAGCAAATTTCAATCTTAAAAGACCCCACCTCAGCATGACACTCATCCCCCGCTTTGTGAGCAGTTCAGGGTCTTCTTTTCATTGGCAGTATTTCTTTTTATGTGCTTCATCACCTTTCTTATAGTTTCGCTCCCCCTGCTCCTCCTTCAGGTGTGTGTGGTGCCAGACCACAGTGCACGATGACTGCATGGAGAGCTTGACGGATGGAGACGTGTGCGACTTGGGCGAGTTCCACAACCTCATCATCCCCCCTCACTACCTCTACCGTGTCAACAAGCTGCGCCGCAGGCACCCCGACGAGTACAGCAAGGTGTTGAAGTCACGACTGGCCTCGTCATAGTGCTCCTACGTCGGGTGCTCCGGAGATGTTTTAAAAATGCGTTTTCTGCTTGTATCTTGTAGCTCGGCTCTTCCTGTGGCAGCGGCTGGACTCCAGTGTTGGTCTTGGCTAACACGCGTAGTGGGAACAACATGGGGGAGGTGCTGCTGGGGGAGTTTCGCACCCTCCTCAACCCGGTGCAGGTCAGCTTGCAGCTCGCCTGCATCTTTTGTCTCAGTGAGAGCAAACTTTGTCATTGCTCTTTTTCAGATCCTGGAACTAATCTTGTTTTCTGCTTCACCTCCAGGTGTTTGACTTATCTCAGCTGACTCCTTCCAAAGCCCTCCAGCTGTGCACCCTCCTCCCCCCCGGCAGTGTCCAGGTGCTGGTGTGTGGAGGTGATGGCACAGTGGGATGGGTGCTCGATGCCATCGATGCTATGAAGCTAAAGGTGAGACGTCTCTGCGCTCAAGAAAAAAGAGCGATCTTTCTTTTACACATTACTTCTTCGCTTTGACACTTTTCTACTTTCTTTTGTCAGGGCCAGGACCAGTTCATCCCCAGGGTGACCATCCTGCCTCTGGGGACAGGAAATGACCTCTCTAACACTTTAGGCTGGGGAGCTGGCTATGCTGGAGAGATCCCCGTGGAGCAGGTTCTCCGTAACATCCTCGATGCTGAAGTGGTGAAAATGGACAGGTGAGCGGTGTTGATACTGATGACAGGTACTCCTCAGGATCAGTCAGAAATGCCTGAACAGACTGATCAGGTTCACCAGTCTTTTTAAAACTGTAGTCTCTTAGGTATTTGGGGAATTAAAACACCCTGTGTCCTGTGTCTTTGGCGACTATATCTATACAAAAGCGGTCAGATGTGTCTTCTAGTTGACGGCTAGTGTTTACATTTTCTTTCTATATTAGGAAATTAATTGGTGAGTCACTTTGACCATTGTCGATCATCAACATCATGATCATCCACTAGCTAACCCCTAAGATGTACCCTACTTTATTGTCCTTTTTGAGTTGAATAGGATCCATACCTTTAACCATAACCATGAACTCATCAGGAAAGTATTTACTAAGGTCATAAATCAAGGGGTACAGCGTTTGTTATTCTCGTAGAAAACTTAAACCTCGGTTTCTGGCACAATTTAGCCTCCTTCCAGAGGTACTTGGGTGAGAGGGTAAAGTACGAAAAGGTCAGAACTCCAGCAACCGTTGCTGAATATGAAAAAACTTTACTGGGTAACATGTTTCAGCTTGGGGCCTTCTGTAGGGTCGTCATCAGGTGGCTGTAGCTCATGTTCAGTCAGTGGTGTGGGCTTGTAGTCATTTACACTGCAAATCAGATGTGGTCAAATGCGTCTCACTTGACCTCGAGAAGTGGTTTGAGTGGCTGGGTCACATTGTGTCCTCATGGTTGTTTACATTGGATTTAATGTTTTCCACTTGTGATCTGATGTCACAAGCTGCACTTTCAAAAGCATGTGAATTACAAATGAAAAGGACATTTATGTTTTATCATTTACGCTTAAAAATTTAGAGCTGTGTAATGTTATTACAGTCAGCATGAGTACTGAGACGTGAGGAAATGTAAATAGTCCAAATAGAAATAAAACTTTGATTCCTGAAATCCAACGTTTTGACCCGTTTGTGTTTGTTTTCATTCCGCTAAACACCTTCATGATTATTTTCAGATGGAAAGTCCAGGTAGCATCAAAAGGCGTCTACTTTCGTAAACCAAAGGTGAGTTTTTTCTCTCTGTGCTGATTGATGAACACCGATGTCTTTCGTGACATGTCAATGCCTGACCCGCGGAAGCACTCAGCTGTACTATAAAGCAGACGCTGGATTTCCTCCTCAGGTTCTGTCCATGAACAACTACTTCTCTGTGGGGCCCGACGCTCTGATGGCGCTCAGTTTCCATGCACACCGTGAGAAAACGCCCTCCTTCTTCTCCAGCCGCATCATCAACAAGGTCCGTAATTTGAATAAACAAAGCAGGCTCAGGGTTTAAATATGAATGCAAAAACCTCTTAATCCTGTAACTGTTTTTGTTATTTTTGTTGTTTTTTTGTAGAGACATAAAGATGCAGCTTCATTTTGTAGTAATGAGTACTTTCCTCTTCCCACAGGCTGTGTACTTCCTGTATGGCACCAGAGATTGTTTAGTGCAGGAATGTAAAGATCTGGATAAGAGGATCGAGGTACGGTGGACTTGTGCACGTGATGAAGCATTATGCAAATTTTGTTTTAAGCTCATAAAGAGAATCCGAGTCACTGTAAGTCACTGCCATATCAAGCTTTCTCTATAAATGTGAATTGGTTGTCCTGTGACTTCAGCAGGGGGCAGAGAAACCAGTGTCTCATCTAGAGATGGACCGATCCGATATTACGTATCGGTCCGATACTGACGTAAATTACTGGATCGGATATCGGAGAGAAATAAAAAAATGTAATCCGATCCATTAAATATCAAAAAAGCACCTCACAAAACTTGCGACATGGCGTAACTCGGCTCATAACCGTAGCATGTCGGAGCAGTGTGCTCACGTGATAGAGCGGCTGTGTGTATTTGTTTTTTTGTTTTTTTGCTGGGAGTTTGCAACCCTGTTAGTTAGGTTGCTTAATATTTCTGCTAAGGACTCTTTAAAATACCAGAATAGGGAGGATAGAGCAGGTTTAAATTTATTAGATTGATCAGTTTTGCTGAACTATGAAATATTTTGGGTGCAGTTGTGTTTTTTTTACATACAGGTATAACAGAATAGTTTTAGTGTTGTTGTTTATTTAAACTTGAGTATGATCTTATACAAAATGCAGCAATATATAAAAAAAAAACTGTTTTATTGATTAAAAAACACGATATCGGATTCATATCGGTATCGGCAGATATCCAAATTAAAATTAAAACAGCGTCTGTATATAAGCCGACTGGTCCCAGTGTTGCCAAGTCGGTCCAAAAGCTTCTGATGAGACATGAAAAGAAAGTTCCAAAATACAAACATGTGAATTTACTTTAGAAATAATTATCTTCACACAGGATTTGAATCCTTCAGTCCTCTGCTCACTTGCGATTAGTCAGAGTCTCCTGTCACAGAGCCCAAAGACGCTGTGCAGTAATCCAGTTCTTTATCAGATCCCGTACAGTTTGCTGAATGGGTGTTTAGATGTTTTTGGTGCTGTTATGTAGCCAAGCTTTAATAAAAATTCACACTTGTCTTGATTACACTTTAATGAAAGTGCAAAGGTTAAAAAAACAACCTGACAGCTTTTCAATTATAGGTTTCAACATTTCGGAATCAAGAAGTGTTAATTACTCAGCTTTGCAGGTGTAAAGATGTTTATTTTAACTTTAGTAAGAGCCTTGTTTCCAGTGCTGCCAGTAATAATGCTAATCTAATTAATTTGTTTATTTAATGTGTAAAAACAAATTAGATATTTTATAGTCTGCACTGTCTCATTTTTCTTACCTGGTTGATGTTTTCTATGTTTTGATCAACGTTTTCAGACATATTTGCCCATTTTGAGGTGGTTTTACTGACAAATGTCTTGATCAGTGTGTATCGTAGCTACAGCTGTTTAATATAAGACATTGTAAGAGAGATCCTTATTAAAAAATGTTTTTATAACACATAAAGATTTGTGAAACATTTATGTGTGTTTGCATGTGTTCCTGCCACAGCTGGAACTGGATGGGGAAAGGGTGAAGCTTCCCAGTTTGGAGGGCATCATAGTCTGTAACATCGGCTACTGGGGCGGAGGCTGCAGGCTGTGGGAGGGTATGGGAGATGAACCGTGCCCCCCTACCCGGTAGGTCATTTAAGAGCATATTGGTCAGGAAAATATAAACGGTCCATCTGGCACCGACTGCTTCAGGTTACCGGTACTATGGAAAGTAAACATGCTATTTCCTGTCTCTGCAGGCTGGATGATGGCCTGTTGGAGGTGGTGGGTGTATTTGGCTCCTTCCACTGTGCGCAGATCCAGGTCAAGCTGGCCAACCCTGTACGGCTGGGACAGGCTCACACTGTCAGAGTAAGGCTTCCTGTTTACCTCATTTACTGGCCACGCAGAACGACAGTAATTACTTTTCACTGCCATTCGCCTCAATCCAATCTAATTGTGACTAATCTGATTAGGCTTTTGTTACTGAGCTCCTGCATGTGTCCATTTACCCTCGATTGATTTCACCTTCATTCATTCTCCTTTTACATTGTGACATAAAGAGCGTTCATTAAAAAATTCACTGTTAATTAAGGCCTTCACACACCAAGCATGTAGTGAAAAAGCGATGCGTTATTGCAGAATAGATACCCTGATGCATGCTTTTGAACATATTTCATGATATCAGGGAGTAAGTTGAGAATAATTAATCTTGTGCATTTTTTGTAACACAGGAAATATTCGCACAGATTTTACACACCTGGTGTGTAAAGCCTTAAGATTACAGCAGCTACTTTCAAACATCATTTTGTAAAAACTATAAATGCACACACCTGCGTGTGGATTTGCCTTTGCTGCCAGAGCGTACCCACAACAACAAACTCATTTTACTGGTATTTGAATACCTCACATATTTAACTACATAAATATTGTAACTGTGGTGATATTTTGTACGCAGGCAAAAAAAAGTCCAATGTCCAAAACTTTTACGGTTTATTTATCCAGTTTGGCAAGCAACAAACAAAGATCCATTTTATGTTGTTTCCTGCTGCTTCTCCAGCTCTGGAAAAAACCACAGGCCCACCCCAGTGCATGCTGGTCCTATACTAGTCCTTTTACTTACAGAAAATGTCCTTACAGTTCTTCCTGTCTGACTTACAAAGATACAAAACAAAAAATTAAGCAATTATTAACCTAAAAATAAACCTTGTAAATAACCCAAGATAAAAAGTAAACCAAGAACAAAAAAAAAAGGAAAAAAAGAATAAATGGCTCCAGCACTGCACAGATTTTACACGCCTGCTGTGTAAAGCCTTAAGATTACAGCAGCTACTTTCAAACATCATTTTGTAAAAACTGCAAAGGCGCACCTGCGTGTGGATTTGACTTTGCTTCCAGAGTGCACCCACAACAACAAACTCATTTTACTGGTATTTGAATATCTCACATATTTAACTAAATACATTTTAAAAGCATCGCTGCTAACTGAGGGTGTAGGTAATGGAGGAACAGAGTTATAGATGAGAAGAAAAATAATCTATATCAGTAACATTTTTTGTTTTGTTTGCTCTCACAGGCTTCAATCAGAAGAATTAGAAATAAAGCTTAAAATACTGCTATTAATGGCCAAATCCAGTGTTTGCCTAAGCTTGCTCTGAAGCCCCCTGGTGGACTCTGAAGGTACTTTAGGGTGGCACTTACACATACCTTCCAAAAAAAAAAAAAAATAAGAGAATACATATAAAATCTTTCATATAAAAAATAAATACTGATTTAAAAAACAGGCTGTTAATGGCGAGGAAAGCTTTAAACTGGACTGTTGCCAATCTGATCTGAAATAAAGTTGTTAAAGGAAAAAAAACACAACAAATAAAAAAGAACAAAGATGAAAGTTACTGATTTTAGTCTCACGTTGAGTTGTTATTATTAAAGGTAATAAAGTAAACCTTTTCTGAGCTACACATTTGTATTATTGGATTCTACTGGAGTAGCTTTGCATTAATCACAGTTCAAAATAAGTCTTATTTATCTTATACATGTCTCCCTATAAGTCAACTTTCTTCTGATTGGCTGTCTCTCCTAAACAGAAGGTTTGTACATCTGTGTTCACATCTGGAGCTGTGTGCCTGTGTGCTATATATGGTCATCTACAGAGCCAATAGTAGAAAAAAAACCTGAAACAGTGATCACTTTTATATACATAGATTTAAAAATTTGGTCGTGTTTAGCATGAGCACCCACTGTTGCACCAGTATGTATACTTGATCGCTATTTAGACTGTGAATGATTGGCCTAAGCTAACCTATAGGCCTATGTATGATTTAGCTAACATTTTTTCATTGTGCGCTGCTCTTCCATCTCCAGCTGGTTCTGAAGAGCTCCACGATGCCCATGCAGGTGGATGGAGAGCCGTGGGCGCAGGGTCCCTGCACCATCACCATCACCCATAAGACCCAGGCTTTTATGCTGTACCACAGCGCAGAGCAGACGGACGATGATGACGATGAAACCAGCGCCTCTGAGACGGAGAGCCCAACTCCTCACGACTCACCCAGGGCGGCGGGGCCGGCGTCTGCTCGAGCGTGACCCGCCGCAAACATCGTGTGACGTGAAGCTCTTGTTATCCTCGTTACTTATTTCTGCCTAGTTTGCATTATTCCCTCCTTTGCATTAGTCTTCCTCCTCCGAGGTCTTTGTAGTCACATCGTGATGATTAGAACAGACGTTTTAATTTAGAATCTTTTCAGAGAGCTCACAGACGGAGAAAGATTAGTTTGTTACTGAGCTGGCGTGAATTGTTTCTTCGGTCTTTTATCTACACACTCCCCTTTTAACTCAGAGCTCAGGCAGTCTCTCCTTGGACAGATTGCTCTTTAATTGCACTGATCCTCCGTGCCATAGATAATCTATAGACGACGATACTGTATTTATTACTCTGTATTTACAATTGAATTCTCCGTGCTGCCCTGCAGGTATCGGTGAGCCATTCTAACAGGTTGCCCAGGTTTAACCGACCCCTAAAAGCCATGTTTAAATCAACAGCAGGTGATGACGTTGTGTTTGTTGAGAGAACAGCAGGTTGCGCTGTCTGGTTGATGCTTTATTTCCCACAAATTTTGTATTCCACAAAAAGCACAAAAAGTGAAAGACCTGCGTTTGCTGGCAGGCCCCAGTGGCTCATGTGTCAAATGTGTTATCGTCTTTGAGGATCCTCATCATCACACTGCTGGCAGGTTTTTAGTCACACAGGCTTTGAAATGTGTGGACTCGATGGGGCATGGACTCTGATAAAACCGCAGTGTGTTATCAATCAGCAGACATCAGTGTTTACGTTAAAGTGCACTGCCATTTGCCAAACTGTTAAATTATAATACGTTAAAGTGTATAAACTATGGTTGACATTCCTGTATGAGCTACAGGAAATAGCCAGAGTTGCTGAGGCCTGTTTGGGAAGTACTGCCAAGTAGACGTAGTTTAGTGGGTCCATTTTGCCTTCATTTTGAACCATTGTTTTTCCTCTGTTTTGCTCCTGTTTACATATTTTGTGTTGCACTTTTTGGCATTTACACTGATAAGTACCTTAAACTGCCCAGGATGTTGACCTTTGATGTTACTGCCGATCGTCGTAATAGCTGCTGTTGAGATTATGCTCCCATTAACCCAAAAGTCACCACAAGGTGGCCCACTTAAGACAGTATTTCTGTAGACAGGATAATAGAGTGGTCTTCATATATATTAGGATCATTACACGCATGTACGTATCCATGTAATGTTCAGGTGAAATACTAATTCCTGTTTATTCTGTACTCAGCAGAATTTCTGCAGGAGGACTTTTGTGTTTCTGTGTTTTGCTGTTTGAGGTGGTCTGCTGCTCGGAGTCATATCAGGAATGTCTGTAGCTGTTAGTTTGTGCTTCGTTTTGAACCCGGAGCTGCTCCGAAGGCTGAACGGGGATACGAGTCTTGCCGCGCGATGCCTACTGCTTTCAAAATATGCACCTCCCTGGCAGTTAACCAAACCGCATGGTTTCATCGCCCTCTATTTGTTTGGCGAATGTTGTCGCTCAAGGACACCTGCTTGAACTTTTACCTTGTCATCCATGTTTACCAGAGCTGTCTGTGTTGCACTGAATTCTGCTTAAATGTGACAGGGTTTTAAAGCCACTAGGTCCTTAGCCACGCTAGCATCATGCTTCTAGTATATTTATAGAGAAAACACCCTGCTTTTTGTAGGAGTCACTACAGTTTTGTAGAGAAAGTCATCTCCAATGAATCCTAATGTTTGGTTGATTTAGAGCACTTCAGATCATGATGTGATACTCAAAACAGTAAAACTAAGTGTCTGTCTCAGGCTCAGCTACAGTTTTCAAACTCTAAACACAACCTGAGAAATGTTAGCATGATGCTAATTCGATATATACTTTTGTTTATAGAGAATTAGCATAATTAACATAGCAGGAACAACATGCCAACATCCTTGCTTGGAGCTGAATACAGCTGCAGTGGGTGTCATGGCTGCATCAGATACACATATTTTCAATTAAAATTTAATAAATGTGAATTAGACTGCTGATTCCACCAGCGTTTCTGTAACTTTAGCTCAATCTTACCAAACATATAAAATATGGACATTGGTACTGTCATGTCACCTAAATTTTAGCATTTGGACTTTTTGGTTATTTTGAGCCAGAAGTCGCCATATTTGTATGAGAGGGTGAAGTGCCACATTTTTAGCTTGATTACCAAGTTCTGTGTGTAAATACTGTTACATTTAATCATTAATTATTATTAGTATTATTATTATCATTGTCTTGCTCTCTGCTCTCAGTTCTTTGTCCTGTCTTCCCCCCCATACACCTAGCTGCTCGCTGCAGGTTTCTTCCTGTTAAAAAGGAGTTTTTCCTTCCCACTGTTGTCGTGCTTGCTCATAGGGGGTCGACTCAGTTTTCTCTGTACACTTTAGGATCTTTACTGTTGAATCTATAGTGCTTTGTTTTGAAGCGACTGCTATCTAGATTTGGTTCTACATAAATAAAATTGAATTAAATTATTAATTAAATATGAGTGCAACATGCAAAAAACAGCCCTTATTATGACATGCTTTTTAAAAATTATTATCATTGTTATTTATTTACAAATTAAAAAAAATATAATTAAGTTATAAAAAGTGAAGCACAACCTTCTTGGATGGACTGTAGCAGCAAGCTAAGTTATATGTAAGATAACTGCAGTGAAAAGATTACATGCTCAGTGTAACTACATTTTCCATCGCATTAATCCGATTATCTGAGGTAAAGTCTAGAAGACAGCGATTGTTTACAGCCGTCTGTGTTGACATCCACCTGTTACAGCGCTAACAAAGCAAACTATAAGCCTTAATAAAATTCACCCGCTGCACAGCTGTTATGAAACCCTCCACATTTTTTCTATCAAGCTGTGAACGTGTTTTCTTCTGCGGCAAAGCTGGACACTCGAACACGGCACTCTCGTTTGAATAGAGCCTCAAGTGGTCATTCAAGGAACTGCACTCCCTGTGATGCTAGCGCGGCTAATGAACTTGTTTGGGAGATATGACTGTGACATTAATTGTTGTTTTGAATTCTGCCAAGTCATAGCTTATAGTTTATTATTTATGAAGACACAGAACAGTATTTATTTAGAGTCTAAGGCAAATTGAGTGAAGCTGTGCAGCTGTCCATCACTGGGATTAGATTACTAGAGCTCAGCTCTTGCATTTGAAATTCAATTGTTACATTTCACTGTTGCTGTTGATATTACTTCGTTATTGCATATTTGAATATAGCTATTTCTTTTTGACATGGGTAAAATTATAATAATTATAAAGAGTGAGAGACATCTGCAGAAAACACAAAAATCACAAATTTTTATTACAAGATGACTCCATTAGAAAAACAACAGAAAAACTTTAAACACAGAAACGCCATCTGAGGGGGGGGGGGGAAAGCTTTTATCAAACAATCATGTCAAACAAAGCTGTTTACAAAAAGAATCGTAGCGAGGGTTTGATGGGTTACTACTACTACTACAGGTGAGAGAAACTCATTTTGATTGAAATGAATGTAATGAAGCGATCTTTTGAATTTGATGACATTCCCATAAATATTTTCATATATAAACCAATCGTGTTTGTCTCTTTATTCACTTTTATATAGACATCTGAAAAGCAGCAGCCATGATCTCTGGTCAAAGATTACAACAGCAGCTACATACACACTAACAAACATGACACATGATGTTTGAATTCGTTAATCATTGACCAGTTTTGCAAACACTGATAAAGAGACAGTTTGAAACAGCAGCTACAACACTTACACTGTGTTTTGTGCTGACCTTTATTCACGTAATATTCATCTTGGATCCTTTTAATCATCAAATCATTATTTAAAAAGGAAACATTGGGTGTCATTTTTAAGGTTCTGATGTAAAAGGAGAGGATCCCAAACTCTTTAAGAAAAACAAAACTGATGGTCTCCACCAAGGCCAAAATCAAGTATTAATGCAAGTGTTAATCACACATCATCCAAGACTAAACAAAGCTGCTGTTGTTGTAGTAGTAGTAGTAGTAGTAGTAGTAGTAGTAGTAGTAGTAATAATAATAATAATAATAATAATAATAATAATAATAATAATAATAATAATAATAATAATAATAATAATAATAATAATGATGATGATTGCACAGCACTTTTAAAGGGTGGCTGTAGCTCAGGTGGTAGAGCAGGTCATCTACTGATCGGAAGGTTGGTGGTTCGATTCCCGGCTTCCCCTAGTCTGCATGCCAAATATCCTTGGGCAAGATACTAACCCGAAATTGCTCTCCGATGCATTCATCGGAGTATGAATGTGTGTCAATGTCAGTTGTGCTTGTGCGAATGGGTGTGAATGGGTGAATGCACAAGTTGTGTAAAGCGCTTTGAGTGCTCAGAAGAGTGGAAAAGCGCTATATAAGAACTAGTCCATTTACCAAAGACAGAGTTAAAAGAGCGGTGTGGAACAGTTCAAAGAACCTGACCAGAAATCGGAGGCTAACTGCTCCAATAAGGTCTCAGCAGGTCTGTAATTCTACTACTAATAATACTAATACATTTTATTTGAAAGTACCTTTCAGAAGACTCAAGGACACTGTACACAGCAGAAAATTAGAAAGCAAGCATAAAAGCAGACAATTTACAAAATCATAAAACAGGGTTAAAATAGCAGAATGGAAAAGGTTACGTGGGATAAGCTATTTTGAACAGGTGAGTTTTGAGTCTAGACTTAAAAAGAGAAAAGGAAGTGACATTTCTTATGTCAGGAGGAAGGGAATTCCAAAGTCAAGGAGTAGAGCAGCTGAAAGCCCTGATGGTGGCAAGATGAGGGGAGGGGACAGAGAGAGAAAGAGAAGAAGAGGATCTAAGACACCGAGATCGAAAGTTGATCTGAACCAAATCAGAGAGATATGGAGGGGAGAGATGATGAACAGCCTCACATTTATACAAAAGTATTTTAAAACTGATGCGATATTTGACCGGGAGCCAATGAAGCCGCTGTAGGACGGGGGTGATGTGGTGAATAGAAGGGGTCCTGGTGATAATACGGGCAGCAGAGTTCTGGACATGTTGGAGTAAGACCAAAAAGAAGTGAATTACAGTAGTCAATCCGCGAAGTAACAAGGCTATGAACAAGAATGGCAGTGGCATGGTGGCATGTGGAGTGAGACAGTTGCACAGTTGGAAATATGCAGACTGCGTGACATTATTGATGTGTGAATTCAAAGATCAAGTTAGTTAAGTATGAGTGGAGTTGTGTGCCAACTACCTTATCTAATACAGGAAAGAGACTGGCTTTCTAGAGCTTTAAATGTTGTTAATAAATTTTAAATTAGAATCCGATAGATGGTAAATGGTCTGTATTTGTATAGTGCTTTACTTGGTCCTGAGGACCCCAAAGCGCTTTACACTATACACAATCATCCACCCACTCACACACTGGTGATGGCAAGCTACAGATAAGATATATACACACAAATCTCATAATGCATTCAGGCTTCAGATTAAAATCAAATATTGGTTCTACTTCTTCTGATTTCTATGAGGACGTGAGTGTTGTGTTCCTGAAGAAGCATGGCCTTTGGGTTTATCTTTCTTGGTGAAATCAGATCCTTTCCCGGATCCTGAAGACTTATGCCCTCCAGCAGCGCTGTGCGGCCTCCTGTCTGGATCTGAAGTAAAACATAGTAGTTAGTCAGTTGTCTTTAATGTAGGATGCGCACCACTTGCTAAACAAATCAACAAACAAATAACACTCCTACACAGTTTTTATGTACAAAATACAATAATCCCTTAAAACTATACACCGCGCACAGAGTGAGGTTTGTACCCAGAGAGCTTCTTGTTGTATGTGTCCTGTTTATTTAATCAGTGGAATCGTGTTGTTATTCATCATCTGATTGGCAGGCTGACATTTTTTATAACACGTGAGGATTTGATTCATACTTGATTTCTCAGAAGAAGCATGGCCTTTGGGTTTATCTTTCTTGGTGAAATCAGATCCTTTCCCAGATCCTGAAGACTTATGCCCTCCAGCAGCGCTGTGCGGCCTCCTGTCTGGATCTGAAGGAAAACACGTAGTTAGTAATTTGTCTTTAATGTAGGATGAGCGACACTTGCTAAACTAATCTGATTTAAATTTATTAAATATCAAAAAGTAGAGAAACCCATGGTCAGATCAACAAGCTGGAACCTTTTCTGGAAGCATTTTTGTTTTAAATATCACAATATAGTTTGCACACAGTTTGTCACATTTGACCTCTCACCTCACTTCTACATTTCACATCTGCCTTCCTTTCAAGTTGACTGCAAAATGTGCTTTAATTTAAAAAGAAATACTGAAAAAAAAGAAATACTGTCAAGAGAAACAGAATGAGCTGATGATTTATGCTGCGGTACACAATTATATAAGCCCACGTTTTACATGGCCAGTTATTTACAAATGAATACATATTAGCCATTAGCTCCTATATAGTTCTTAAGTACAAAATGGAATAATCCCTCAAAAGTAAACACTGCCCAGAGAGTGAGGTTTGCACTCAGAGGGCTTCTTGTTATGTGTACTGTTTATTTAATCAGTGGAATAGTGTTGTTATTGATCATTTGACTGGCAGTCTGACATTTTTTATAACACATGAGGATGTGAGTGCTTCATACTTGATTTCTCAGAAGGAGGATGGCCTTTTGGTTTATCTTTCTTGGTGAAATCAGATCCTTTCCCGGCTGGTTTACCTCCTCCAGGAGCACTGTGCGGCTTTCTGTCTTGATCTAAAGGAAAATATGCAAAACGTCTTCCACAGTTAGTCGGTTGTCGTTAACACAGGAGTCCACTAATCTGAACTGTACACAGGCATACTGAATTACATTTTGTCAGGTTTAAAATGAACAGTGTGAATGCTAGAATTACTATAAATGTTTGATTTGTGAAGTTGCTTTTAAAGGCACATTTACAAACCCAACATACAACATCTGCTCAATGAGAAGCTGTTTTTATTGGAAAGGTTCCAGAACTTTGGTTACTGCTGCTGTTAACTTCACTGTTGAGGACTGCTGCAGACACGCACGGCACACTGAACTGTAATGTACACAGTGGTCGCAGACGCTGCAATTCCTCGCGCCTCCAGCTGAGCCGCTGTCTCCATCGACAGGGAGGTAAGCATGGCAGGAGGCGTTGGATCCGGGGAAGGATATCTGCATATGTATGTATGTATGTGTGTGTGTGTGTGTGTCCAGAGTTCAGCTGAGACAGTGTCCTTCGCCCTGCCAGGCTAAGTAAACAGTCTTCCAGCCAACCCCGGTGGCCTTGCGTAGGATAGGAAGAACAGTCTGTTATCAGGGTGTTTTTGTTCAGATCCAGCCTTGAGACCACAGCTGGCGCTGAAGTGGTAGCCGCATGAAATAATGGTGGTTTTTACTTTAGTGCAAACAACTCATTGGAATTTCAAAGCTGTTCTAACAGTCCGACACTGGTCTCTCAATCTCCCGTTGGAGAGCCGTGAGCTTCTCCATGATGTTGTCATTCTTGCGCTCAAAGAGCAGATTCTGAGAACTCACAACCGCCGTGAGCTTCTCAAGGATGTAATCCAATTTTCGCTCAGAGGTCTTATTCTGAGCGTTCACGGCAGCCTCAAGCTTCTCCAAGATCTTATCCGTGCTGCGCTCAATGAGCCCATTTTAAGAACGCATGACTCATCCCATCATTTCAATCACAGCGGGCAGCCTTGTGGGGGTTTGAACAGCCGATTCCGCTTTCTTTAATCTTCGATAAGCCAGGGCCAAGCCAGCTCCGATCAGCAAAAACCCTGTTATCATGGTTCCGAAAAGGTAGATAACTTCAATGTCCTCGATCGACAGTCCCGCCAGGCACACGACCCTCCAGTTATGCCACCCGTCCATCGTGTATCCAGCAGGGAAAGTCCCTCCAGGACACTCAGACTCACCTGAGCTCAGGCTTCTCGTTGAGAAGAGGGTGTCAATTTCATTCAGGGACCAGTTGATCAAATCCATAATTCCTCTTTTTTTTATGAGGACTTATCACTGTTATCAATGGTGTGCTTTTTATTGCAGTTAATCAATTGAGTGTTCTTAAACTTTGGGTCCAAACATTCATTTGGATATTATTTTGACGTGCGCCAACCAACCTAAACATTTCAGAGTAAGCACTCCTCATCATGGCAACAGCACTCCCCATCAGCAGTGGTCTCCCCCACCAGGAAGATTTGCCACACCTTTAAAACTGCTTAGGAGCAGATTGAAGAACATAATAAAGTTCAGCCCATCGACTTAAACTCCAAACTCCACAGACCAAAATCCAGCTGAGCATCTGCATGAACAAGCTGAATCTTTCCAGACGCCACAGCAAACACAAATGTGTCAGAGCTGCTTTTGCACCACAATGAGGATCTACACAATACTGGCTTTAATGTTACGGTCGATCAGTTTATGACCTCAATCTTAATAATGACTGCCAGGAATGAAGACAACACTTTGGCACAAGGCTCGTTTTGACATGTGTCTTTTATACTTTGAAAGTTTAAATAATTTATGATGGGTTTACTGGTTATGGGAGGACTCGGCCTCAAAGTGTGCCTAATAGCTTGTAAAAGTGCCTAGCTGCATTCTATTACTGCCAAACCATGAAGGACATCTACAAATGTCCGTAAGCTTCTGGGTGAGTATGGGCGATGAAGTAAGGTCATTTTAGAACCAATCCCTGTCTAGGTCTTCACACACCTTCTTCACATGTTTAACTGACTGCGCGATCATGGTTGTCTTTCAGAACAGAGACATGCCCAGTGGTAAGTTGTTAAAACACTAAATGCACTATCAGAATGATCGAGTTTGCCTTAAGCACACTGACTTTTAGTAGATGTGATTTCATATCAAGCTGAAATAAAACAAAGGTGTTCCTTCAATGTGTGTAACAAGTCATATCCTGGATAAATCTTATACTGTTTATTAAAAAAATGGGGCTTCATCTTGCTTCTGTCTTTCATTATTTATAAGCTGGCTTGCAAAGGGTAGGTATTATGTGTCATTGAATTTTTAATTAGCTGTTAGGGCACCAATTAATTAACACATTGTCCCGTTTGTGGTGATTGGAGACTAAGCTGTTTACACAGACATATATGATTTTTGTCATTACAGACGTGTGTGTGTAAGAGAGAGATTTTAGGTTGTATCTTACTTGTGTTTTGTTGGGCATAAAATCGAGGTTGCCCAAAATGTTGCAATCGAGGTTGGGCCTGTGGATAATGGGGTGGATTCCATCTTTGCTGTGGTCTAATAAAAACGGGGATGGGAACCGGCTGGTAGTACGGCTGGATGGGTGGACTGCTCAGTGGACTTTGGAACGAGGGGTTGCTTCTCTGCTGAGGCGCTGCTGAGTAATGAAACAGTGAAATGAGAACGCACTCTGAACATCTTTATCACACTGTAAAGAATCACGTGTCACAAAGTGCTTGTAATGTTTTAAATAGTTTTCACGTATGTGCTTGAGGAAGGAAATTAACGATATTACAATATGATTTGCAGTATTTTAAATAAAAATGTAATATACGTTTTTTTACACAGTGTGCCTTCTCTTGCAAATACACTCAAATAACAAGTGCAGGGAGGTGTAGTCAGTAATTATAGCTGTACAACAAGACCACGTTATCGTACGTGTATTATTAACATGAGATCGTCTTTAAAATTATAGTTACAGTGAATACCTGTATCACACTAGGAGATAGTCATATTGGCAGATGTTTTCAGATACTCTTTCAGTTCACATGTTACTGAATTCAAATATCATCCTATAATAACTCCTCGCTGATATAAACTTACCAGAATTTGGCTGGGATTCACTACCTCCAGCACTTTCTGGTCTGGAGACAGGAGCTGCTGTTTCACCTGTTAAAAACAAAGGTTACATTTAAAGAGTGCTTCCCAAAATACTTCCCAAGAAATAGTCACCACTGAAGAAGAATAAATTCATGAGCATTTAACAGAAAATCCTCAACAGTATTTTCCACAAGACAGAAACTCACCAGAATCCCCAAATGCACCAGTGTTAAGATCTGCATCAGAACGTGAAAATGATTGGCTTCGTTAATCTTTTAGAATATTAATCCAAATTTAAATTTTCTGCTAATGCGTGCCTGCACACAGACCTGCTTTAAAGAATGGTAATCTGGCCTCAACTGGCTGTTTAAGCATCGCCATCAGAGTCTCCCTCAGGGCTGCAGCAAAGCTCTGCGTCGCTATCACCTTCTTGGAGTCCAGATTGATTCGAGGCACGTGAGGCTCAAACTTTACAACTTTGGGCAACACAACTGAAGCCTGTGGGGGGCAAAAGAAAGGTTTTTATTTAAACTTCCTAATTATTTAACTTAACCACGCCCATTCTATCTTATTCTTTAGTTTAAGTTTTCCACGGGTGTTCGTCTCACCTGTAGAAAAG
Organism: Diplotaxodon limnothrissa; assembly: GCF_057381915.1. NCBI lineage: Eukaryota > Metazoa > Chordata > Actinopteri > Cichliformes > Cichlidae > Diplotaxodon > Diplotaxodon limnothrissa. The sequence goes on from NC_140601.1 coordinate 39,914,990, forward strand.
CCGAGGTTTGGGATTGACTCATCAGCCTGTTGATATCTTCTCTGGCTTTTCCCATCCTATTATAGTTTTCGTCGAACTTCTTTGTGAGATCCCGAAGTTTCATCTGACCGAGCTCCAGCTCACGGTCCACCTCAGTTTGGGCCTCGCGTTCATCTTGAGCCAAGATGTCCCTCATCTGCTGATAGACAGCTGCGAGTGCCGTCTTTCTTTTGTTTGCTCCATCCTGGAACAGTGACAATAAGATATGACAACAGTGAGTTTTTCATAGTTACTGCCAGCACATTTACTTTGTCTCTGTATGACATGTGGAAATTACCTTCAGCATACTCTGCATGTTGTTCATTTGAAACACAACATTTTCAGTCTTCTCCATTTTCTCATTCAGCAAACCCAACTTGTCTCTGAGGTCAGACTATAAGAACAGACACAGAACAGCTTAAGTGCACAAATTCCATACAGACACTGCTCAGAGGGCCTGGAGAACTTTGCAAGTAATGCTTTGACTGCATGTCCACCATCTGCATTATTCCATTATTTCATTTTTCCACTACATCTTACATGCGGAAATATTTTGAATTGTTAAACTTTATTTATAATGAGGTCATTCTTATCTGTTTCTAGTGTTGCCTTGACTAGAGATGTGTGGGCCAAAGTCATTGAATCAGATATTGTGGAAAAAGAAGTGTAATACAACCTGATCCATCAGCCTAAAGCAGTGGTGTTAAATATACAGCCTGAGATCAAAGCAGACACAGCTCAATGCCTGGCATACAACACTAAGAAAAACTTGTTAAAGCAAGGAAGACTTGAACTTGGCTGTCATTTACAAACAGTTGTACACAAGGGTCCCTTTTCAGGTATGAACCCACTTCCATCTTTTTTATACAGATGGAATGTTTCCTCTCCAGGAAGTCAGCTGACTGTCATCTTTGTTTAAAGATATACACACCAACATATTGATTTATAATATTACAAATTAAATAAGTTAAAACATGTATGAATTAAGGAGAAACAGTTAACTCTGTACATAAGTCAGTGTTTAATACAGTATAATCGTCAATGTGAATGCAAACACACCTCCTTCAGGTTCCTCTGCTCCTCCGGAGTTAAGAAGGAGCATCCTTTGTGGATATGCTGGAGGCAGAAGCTGCAAATCAGACGGTCATGCTGGCTGCAGAAGAACTCCATCAGCTTGTGGTGGTCGGAGCAGATGCGCTCCGACAGGTCTCCGACAGGCTCGCTCAGCTCGTGGAGATGGAAGACGGGGTTTTCCCGGTGAGGGCGCAGGTGCTCCTCACAGTAAGACGCCATGCAGGTGAGGCAGGTCTTCGATGCTTCTGCTTCCATGCAGGTATCACAGCGGATGACATCGTCTTTCTCCGCTTCGCTCTCTTCTTCGCTTTCTTCTTCTCTCTCCTCTTCGCTCACTTCTTCGCTCTCCTCTTCGCTCGCTTCTTCGCTCTCCCCTTCGCTCGCTTCTTCGCTCTCCTCTCCTCTCTCCTCTTCGCTCTCATAGCCTCTCTCCTCTTCGCTCTCCTCTTCATTCGGGTTGTCTTCGCTCTTGCTCGATCTCAATTTAAAGGTCTCCACGACGGCGATGAGGACCGTGTTTTTCTTCAGCTCGGGTTTGGTGTCGAACACGGTTCGACACTGAGGGCAGCTGTACGAGTCCTCCCAGCTGGCGAGCAGGCAGTCCTGGCAGAAGTTGTGTCCGCAGGGGATGGTCACCGGACAGTCAAAGGTGCTCAGACAGATGCTGCAGGTCAGCTCATCCTCCAGACTCATGATAGAAAACTGAGACTCGTCCACTTCGGCCATGATGGGACTGACGCGAATGAAGCTGCGAGGCACAAACGAAACTTATCATTACATCAGATAATCAACGAAGGCCAACTCCTCCTGCACCAAAACTCAGAACAGCCATTTTACTGCAGTAAAGTTCATGACGTTGCACATAAATAACCAATAACAAAGAATCCACGCGGAGCTGCTGTCTGCAAAACAAAACACTGCAGACCGCTTTATACTCACAGGCCTCTGCTGCGCGTGATGAAAACTAGAGTTTCTTCTGGCTATAGAAAAAACAGTCTTCCTGCTTGCGTAACAGGACTCGTGATACAGGTTCCACCCTCCGAGCGCACGTCAGAGCCAAATAATTTTTTTTATGAACACATTCTGATTCTCGCTGTGAGAAATAAATGAGTTATTTCTCATCCCTTTTTACACATTCAAAACATTTTTTTAAATGGAAAACGGTGAAAAAGTCTGTTCGAAGAGAGTCGTGTGCCCGCTTTAACCTAAAACGTACCTGCTCCTTATGCCACCTGTCCTTCTGAAAAGAAAGACATGTTTTTTTCTTGTCTTTTTTTTTTTTTACTAGTAATCACTGGTGAATTCAGAAGACATCTTTTTTAAACTAGAATAAATGAATTGTAGCAATAATTTACCAAATACACTTACTTACACTCTGATCCACAAGTATTTGGACAGTTACAGAGGTTGTGTGACTTTACCGCTGTATACAACTATAGTGGATTTTAAATGAAAAATAAATCAAGTTGTGACTGAAGTTTTGAATTTCAGGTTAAATTCAGGGGGTTAATCAGAATATTACATTATCTGTTTAGAAATTACAGTAATTTTTTATGCATAGTTCTCCATGTTCAGAGACTCAAAAGTCCCTGGATAATTAACTTGACCAAGAACCAAGAACACTCTTGATTGTATCACTGTCGAGGTCTGCAATCACGAGATGCCTTCATAAATGTAAATCCAGACGGTTTAGAACAAGATGAAAACCACTAGTTACACTAGGAAACTGGAACAACAGGTTAGGAAAAGTATGAAGAAGGGGAGACACAGCTCATGATCTGAAACAGACGACATCATCCGTCAAACATGGTGGAGGCAACATTATGGCACAGGCCTGTACGACTGTCAGTGGAGCTGGCTCGCTGTTAATAATGTGACTGCTGATAGAAGCCACAAGATGAATTGTGAGGTATACGGAGTTATACTCCCTGCTCAGATTCAGCCAAATGTTGTAAAAAGGAGTGGACCCTTTACACTGCAAATAGATAATAACCCAAAACATATGGGAAAAGCAACATTTGGTTATGCCTAGCTGAGTGCTGGCAGGCACTGACTGCAAATGATTTTCTTCCAAACATTAAAAAGCAATCTTGATGTTGTAAAGGCTCACCTTTCAGCACATTCACTTCACCAGATGCACCTTGTTTCTTTTCCTCACCTTTGATTGGGTGTGGTGCTTGGCCTTAATTGCACTCACCTGTCACTCGTTATATAAGGACTGCACTCACCTACCCCTCACTCTTTCTTCACTCCCACATGGGGCGGCAGCTGAGGTGAGTTTCTCTTTGAGTCTCCTGAGTTCATGTATCATTTTGAGTTACTTAAATCGTACTTTATGTCCTTTTTAGAGAGAGCAGTCCATGTGTGTCTTTCTTTCCTTCCTTCTTTGCCTTATTGATTTGGAGAATAAAAGGAAAACCCTGAGAATAATTAGATGACTGCTTATTCTTATTCTAACCGGATGAGCCCATGATGCTGATTGCTTAAGCCCTGAACCTTCCTTCCTTCAAAACATGGTCCTCCGAGCCGGAGTGGTATTAGCGTCATGGATTCAAAGCAGCCATTGACTGAAGGTTTGAGAAGATCCATTCGTGATAGTCGACCTCCTGCCTACCTGCAGCAGTATGACGTTCAGTATCCTGGAGCTAGAAGAGCTACATGTGAGACAGAGAGTCAAACAGAATGCCAACATAGTGACAAAGACACACATGGGCTGCAGGATCCTGTCGGAGAGTCAGAAAGACAACCAGAGACATCCCCTGCTCCTTTACCCACCAATCAAGATGAGCTCTCAGCGAAGGCGGTCGCACTTTCTCCTCTCCTCCTCACCCTTATCTTCCCTGCTTAGCATCTATGTCCTTGTCTTGTCTTGCGTGCATTACTTTCCCTGGAACAGCCTCTCACTGTCGTTCTCTAAACCTAAAAGAGAATTATGGATTTGATCAACTGGTCCCTGAGTGCTATTGACACCCTTTTCTCAACGAGAAGTCGGGGCTCGGGAGAGCCTGAGTGCCCTGGAGAGACTTTCCCTGCCGGTTACACGATGGACGGGTGGCAGAACTGGAGGACCGTGTGCCTGGCGGGACTGTCGATCGAGGACGCTGAAGATATCTACCTATTCGGAACCATGATAACAGGGTTCATGCTGATCGGCGTTGGCCTAGCCCTGCTTTATCGGAGAAATAAGAGAGCGGAACCGGCTGTTCAAACCCCCACATGGCTGCCCGCTGGATTCGAAGCGCGGGGACGAGGTGCGACCTCTCACAACGAACGTAATATGGTCAACACCTTGGAGACGCTTACTGCTGCTGTGAAGGCTCAAAACAACACCATTGAGCGTATGAGGGGAAACATCAGAGAAAGGCCTGCTCAAAATGACACCCTTGAGCGACAGTTGGAAAACATCGCGGAACGGATCACTGCAGTTGTGAAGTCTCAGAATCAAAAGACTGACAACACCTTGGAACTGAAGTTTGATACCATCATGGGGAGGCTCGCAGCTCTTCAACGCGAAGTTGAGGGACCTGTCTCAGAGTGCTAAAATTCGAGCTGCTCACAAAACAGAAATTAACAATATTCAACATTCGGACACCACGGCGCCAGCTGCAGGCCCAAGGCTGGAGCCCACCAAAACAACTCCCTGATAACGACTGTGTGATGACTATTCTTCCCGTCCCATGAAGGCCACCTGGGTTGGCTGGCAGACTGTTTACTTAGCCTGATAGAGCGAAGGACACTGTCTCCGCTGAACTCTGGACACGCACACACGTACACTTACACTGATAAGCACACACTCATCCCCCCTCCCTTCCAAACGCCTTCGATGCTTGTTTCCTGAAGGGGCAGCACGGCGGGTCTGTGTGCCGCGCTGGAATGGTAGCGCTGTGCAGGGTGGCTGCTGTGTTCGCTTCGGATTACTCCTCAACCCCCACCCACCCCTGTGGCTTGTCATGTCTTCACAATGTTGTGCTGTGGACATTTATGTGCTTCTTGTGCAGAGGAGTTTTTTTGTTTCCTGTTCTCATGCTGTCCTACCATGGAAGCATAGCATGAGTAGGGGTCTCTTTTTTTCCTCTTGTACTTTCCCCAGTGTAGTGTACATTTCAATGTTTTTTTCTGATTCTACCAATCTCTGACCTGTATCCCCATGTAATGTTTGTGCTATATGTGTAAGGTCGGGGGGGGGGGGTCCTATTTCACTGCAGGGCAACCTGCATGTGACGAATAAAGCTTTGATTGATTGATTGATTGAGGTGATGAGGGAACTCCTGATGACAATGAGGGAGATTAGGCAATTCATGATTCAGTTATCTCCTCCCCATTCTCACAGTTCCTCCAGATCTTCAATTCACACTGTCTCTGATGAAAGCAAATCCTCTGTTTGCGGTTTACAAGCCATTCCCCAAACACATCAGCAACATGAGCAGTTCCCAGTGATTGATCCAGCAACATGTCAATCACCCTCTCAGCCCCCCCAGGTTAGCCGTCACTCTGGTGCAGTTCTGGCTGCTAGCCCTTCTTTCCCTAATTCAACAATATTAGATGCTGCAGTTCCTTCAAGTGGTTTGCCTAGACCAGTTTTTCCTACACCAGATGAGACTCCTTTTAATTTCCTGGCCACACCACTGCAAGGTCCCCACCAGATTTCATGTGTTCAACCTGCTGTTCCTCTAGATGAAGACCCTGCTCAACCTCTCGTTTGCATTCCGGAACCAAGGCAGCACCCTCCTGTAAAGCAGCAACCAGCTACATCTGATGGTTTGCATGCACAAAACCCTTCAGTACCCATTACTGCTAGTTCTAGTCACCCTGTTAGCACTAGAACACATGTGTATAAACTTGAGGGTCCTTCTTTCCCAGACCTTACCAGAGAAGATGAAATCCAGTATAGGCTGTTACGAATGGCCCTTACTAACCTGCTTGACCCTCATGACACAGAGCATTTCAAATATCATGTCCTTCTTGATCATCTGAAAGTAGACCAAGCTAAACGGTTAGCTATTTCCTTTTCCTATGCTCCTGACCCATACACTCAAGCCATCAAAGCTCTTGATGAGCGTTATGGGCAACCAAGACAGCTAGCATTGAAAGAGCTACGGAATATACTGGAGCTTCCTCCTATCAGAGCAGGTGATGGTCGGACTCTGGATAATTTTGCTCTTCGTGTACAAGCTTTAGTTGGTTTGCTTAGCACTATGGGTGATCAAGGACGGACAGAACTAAATTGTGGCTCCCATGTCGATCGCCTACTTGAAAAGTTGCCCGCAGAGCATTCCAGTCGCTTCAAACGGCATATTTACAGGGAACAAGGAGATACGATGTATGACTTACCTTTGTTCTCATCCTGGTTGCAAATTGAATTCAAGTGTCAACCAAGAAAGGACAGTCCTGTTTCATCCTTTAACCAGCCACGACCTGCCCATAAGTACACCTCTCCACTCACAACAATATTACATGGGACAAATGCATCCGATCCTGTACAGGCAGCACAACCCATCATAATGACTAAGGCAAGATGTGCATATTGCTGCTCACCTGAACACCACATTAGCAAGTGCCCCGAGTTCATTAACAAGACAAAGGATGAGAAAATAAACTGGATAAGGAGAAACAAACGGTGCTGGCGTTGTGCTAGAACTCATCAGGCTGCGAAGTGTGATCTGAGGAAAGCATGTGCCACCTGCATGGAAAGACATCTACAGATCCTATGTGAGGTGAATGAGAGACCTAGAACTGAAACTAATCCTGTAGTGAGGACACTGTACTTTGATAGACCTAGCGATCGCCCTAGTGTCCTTTTAAAGGTTGTGAAAGTGCTCCTGCGTAATGGCAAAAGAACCCTGGAAACATATGCAATACTTGACGATGGCTCCCAACGTACCATGCTTCTGACATCTGCAGCTAAGCATCTCCACCTAACTGGGAAAGCTGAAAAATTATCACTCAGAACTGTCCATCAAGAAGTTGAAACCATTCAAGGTTCTTGTGTAAGTTTCCAGATTTCTCCCATCACACATCCAGAGAAAACTTACACAATTAACAATGCCTTCGCTACAAGTCACTTAGCACTTTCAGACCACACCTACCCCGTATCCTCTCTTCAACGGAGATACAAGCATCTTCAAGGTATCCCATTAACCTTCATTAACAAAGCAGTTCCACTACTGCTCATAGGCTCTGATCATACCCACCTTATTACGCCTATTGCACCAGTTAGACATGGACCATTTGGATCTCCTGCAGCAGTCAAAACCCACTTAGGATGGACACTCCAAGGTCCAATCACAGACTTCCAACCCCAGAGCAGTTCCACGCATGCCCAATGTTTATTCACATCTTCCAGTTCAGGTTCAGGAGAACCGCTCCAGCACATCCTTGTGTCCGCTGATGGCTCTGAATTCATTCAGCCACCTCATACTCTACCATCAGCAGTACCTATGTCGTCACCGGCAGTGCCACTATCACCAGTTCCACCGCCTGTGGCTGCCATTCCGCCAGTGGTCAGGGCGCTGCCTGCTCCTGCATCACCTGGTCCTGCCTCTGCCAAGCCCCGTACATTGCCCCCAGCACCTGCAAAACTGCCCAACGGTCTGCAGGTCTGGGCCTGCCGCTGCATCCCACGCGGTTGGCATTTGGACCTGCTTTGCCGTCACCGCTGGTTACATGGTCGGCCCCCTGAACTGTCTAGCCTGCATTGTCGATCTCTAGGTCAACCCCCTGAACCTATATTAGACCTGTAGCATGTCTGATTCCTCTGCCCCCGCTTTGTGAAAAAGAGCATCTCTAATCCTTTGAACATATTTCTCAGTAGAAATATGGGGGCGGCTGTTGTAAAGGCTCACCTTCTAGCACATTCACTTCACCAGATGCACCTTGTTTCTTTTCCTCACCTTTGATTGGGTGTGGTGCTTGGCCTTAATTGCACTCACCTGTCACTCGTTATATAAGGACTGCACTCACCTACCCCTCACTCTTTCTTCACTCCCACATGGGGCGGCAGCTGAGGTGAGTTTCTCTTTGAGTCTCCTGAGTTCATGTATCATTTTGAGTTACTTAAATCGTACTTTATGTCCTTTTTAGAGAGCAATCCATGTGTGTCTTTCTTTCCTTCCTTCTTTGCCTTATTGATTTGGAGAATAAAAGGAAAACCCTGAGAATAATTAGATGACTGCTTATTCTTATTCTAACCGGATGAGCCCATGATGCTGATTGCTTAAGCCCTGAACCTTCCTTCCTTCAAAACACTTGATAGTAAAAATCATGTTAGTTTGTCCAGTTATCACAGAGCCTCTAAAAATGGGTTTTATTGTACAAAAATAGGTCTAATTCCTAAACAGTTAATACCATTTTTAAACCTTTGCACTAAAGCTGAAACTCTGACAGAACAGAAATCAAGAAACATGGTGACCTGGAAACAGCAGTGAACACTTAGACACAAGGAGCACGCACAGCCAGGGAGACAACGACGTGACACAGCTGGATCTGAGTAACAGAACAGGGGAAGCAAAACTTTGCTTCCCCTTTGACTAACCCGCAAAATAAAACAGGAAGTAACACGCACATCGAGACCCAGAAAAGGACACATAAGCTTGACATTAGGAAAGGGGACTAACAGACATGGAAGCAAGTGACAGACTGGGGAGACAAGGGATGAGACGCGAAGGAAATGGAAACTGGTAAGGCAGACTGAAGACTGACATGACGGAGACACAGAGAGGGGGGGAGTGAGGGACAAAACATGGGGACGAGACAAAGCCATGAAAGAAACCTAATAGCAAAACAAAACACCATGAAGTAAAAAATCTCAGAGACCCTCAAAAGACCAGGCTGTACAAAGCTAAAACTCAAATCATCTTCCTAATGCAAAAGAAAGAATAATGAATTTACACAAAACTCGAAACCCCTTTGCTTCAATCTTTATTCACACTATTTGTTTATTTATTATTTGACATGTTTCTATTATATAGCGAGGCGCAATCATAAGCATTTTAAAGAGTTTTATTGGAAAAGAAGTCAAATTTAAACAACAACACAGTATTTATAGTGTTACACGTGCACTGACCATACGATAAAACATCCTCGTGACTTCATATATCTGGAAGCAATTTGGTGATGACCAGTGCATGATGGGTCACTGTGTCATAAGTGGTTCAAAGTGATCAAATCACTATTTTGGATTCAACACCAGATCTTAATCTGATGCAGAATTGATGACCAGTGCTTAAGAAGCAGGAGATTTTGACCAATATTAGCACATTACTACATGTTTTGCATGTGATCTGTAAGGTTTCATGGTTTTCCACTGATAGAGTTAATGGAGCCAACAAATGTGCCAGCCAAGACCTGCACCTGGATAAACAGTGAATAAGAACGCTGTCCGGTAACAATGGATATAAATTATGCGCAAAGCAGTTAATATTTTGTGGGCGATTGTGGCTCCAGAGTTGGGAGTTCGTCTTGTAATCGGAAGGTTGCCGGTTCGAGCCCCGGCTTAGACAGCCTCGGTCGTTGCGTCCTTGGGCAAGACACTTCACCCGTTGCCTACTGGTGGTGGTCAGAGGGCCCGGTGGTGCCAGTGTCCGGCAGCCTCGCCTCTGTCAGTGCACCCCAGGGTGGCTGTGGCTACAATGTAGCTGCCATCACCAGTGTGTGAATGTGTGGATGACTGAATGTGTAAAGCGCTTTGGGGTCCTTAGGGACTAGTAAAGCGCTATACAAATACAGGCCATTTACCAGGCCTTTTTTTTTTTTGGATAAACTGGATTATTAAAATAAATTATTTTTTGTTTTTACTTCAGGAGGAAATATGGCTACAATAGCTTTTGGTTGCTTAGTAAACTGAAAACTGAAACACCATAGGACACCTTTAATTATAGCAACAATCGCACCATCTGACTGTGTATGGTATTCATTGTTGCATTTTGCAAAAGGTAATGGAGGAGCCATTTGAGAAAATCCAGAAGGCTGGATAGATAGCCTCTAAAAAGGCAGGGTAAGGGAACTTGATAGTGTGGAAGGGATACGCCCTCTCTGCCACGCGATAGAACGTAGCGGTGCCGGCCTCACAATCCAACAGCACGCCGACACGCTTTGGATTTGGATTAGCAAGCACGGTCTCGCTGCTGTTATGCCAGACTGACAGGCCGACATTAAGCCACTCGACACACCAGGACTGGACGTTGCGGCCCAGTCGACTGGTGGGGCCTTTGCGGTCGATGCTGTTGTAAGCCAAGCCTATGCCAATGAAGTTAATGTTGGTCAGTCGCACTTCCCAGTAATGGCGTCCCGTAGAGAAACCCTTGGAGGCGAGCACCTGGGAGCAGACAGCAAAGCGTCCGGGGCAGTCGGGGTAGTTTATGTGCTCGTCTGACACGGAGGCCTTAGTGAAGTTCTCGGTCAGCGCGATGCGTTTATGGGCGGTGCTTGGATCGAAAGTGAGTTCTGTGGCGTCTGAAAGGGATAAAAGGAAAGACCATTTTATTTTAAAAAACAAACAGACACGGCTGCTGTTGCTGCATGAGCGGATGATGCCTGCTACACTTACATTTCACAAGTTCACCTCTCTTTTCAGCTGTGCTTATGTCTGGGGGAATATCTGGAGCTTCTACAATTAAAGACAAAAAAGTAAATCATTTGTGTTGCCATATTGGAAAATGGACATGGTTACTGTAAAACTGGAATTGTAGCTTGTGCCAAGTTGGGGTGTATTTACATGGTGATAGTGATGATTTTGTTTGCTTTCCACACAGCTGTCAGAGTTGCAATAAGTGAAATAAAGACATAGACCAAGTTTGTCATCAAGCTCAGAGATAACAGAAGATGAATGGCACCTGTTCTAAAGTCTGTTTGTGGTGCTGGGACTACATTAGCAACTCAGCATACAGTGCTCAAATCTGATGTCTGTCTACCTGGTTTCTGATTAGGTTCAGCTGCAGGAGAACAGTCTCTGGGTTCCTCTTTCACTCCATACTCCAGCAGGTTTTCCATTGAACGGGCGTTTTTCTTAATTCCCATAATGCCAGTGGACTCATTAGGCTTTGTTTTGGTTTCTAGAAAGTAGAGAAAGGCAGTGAAGTATTTATAACACTGAATATGCATAAATCAGATCTAAACACTGGCAGGGAAGACCTGACATTCTCCATATTTATTATATAGGTTCATTATTACATCTTCATCAGGACTGTGTGTGGAAAAACAGAGTTCATTACCAGTAAGAATTGACACAGATGTGACACAGGAAAAGATATGGCACTGAAACAATTCTTCACATCGTCACTGTGAACAGAGTCATAACAGATGTTTGCGCACAGCTGCACAAGCAGAGGAAAAAAGCTTTTTAAACCTTTCTTTGGGTTTATGCAGTTTTTATGTCCTGATGACATTAAAATTACAATAATGGATCTCTCCCAGTTTATTTTGTGCAGGGCTTTAAAATAGACTTGCTTCTAGAACCGACCACCACCAAAACGTTTGACTTGGATTCTGTATATGGTGTCATCCTCTATTAGAAGTCCTGGAAACAAACTGTCGAGGGACTGTGTGCTATCTATTGGTTCATTAAAAAAAATAAAAATCACATGTTCCTTACTTCGAGTTCTTTTCTTTTTGGCTGTTTGGGCTTGAGGACCTGGACTGTTGGACTCGCGGAGTCTGGGCTGAGCAGGAGAGCACTCCACTTCTGAAAAAGCATTAAAAAAAAGAAAAAAAGATTAGAAGCATTTTATTCTTTAATTTTTTTTAATTTTTTATTTGTTGCATTTAAATGACTTTCTTTCCTGAGAAGAACATACCCAACTCTGGCTGAGCTCCGGTACTTTCAGGTCTTGCTGGTCCTGAGACAGGAGCTGCAGTTTGACCTGTGGAGGGTAAACGGTTGCATTTAAACAGCACTTTACTACTTGTTCGTGGGACTAGTGTACCCTGCCCAGTGTATGGTTACTGGGGCCCCACCTGGGAGGCAGCCCTGAGAGGGAGCTTGACAGAGTGGCTGCTGGCTGGGCCATTGGGCCTTTCCAGGTGCAGCCCAAAAAGCTACATGGGCCCACCCTCCTGAACCTGAGTGGTGTTCTGTTATTGGACCTCTTTGCAAATCAGTTTGTCCATAACGAACACCATGTTTGAAAATATGGATGTCCTGAATGGACCATGTTTTGCACCTCCATAGTATTTGGCAAGGATGCCTGTTGGGTGAGGTGTTTTGGGCATGTCCCAGCAGAGGGAGGCCCCGGGGCAGACCCAGGACATGCTGAGGAGATTACATCTCTTGGCTGGCCTGGGAATGTCTGTGTCACCTGGATTAGCTGGAGGAGGTGACTGAGGAGAGGGAGGACTAGATTTCGGATCCTTGAAGAAAAAAAAATCATAACCCTTTATCACAAAGTCTTCAATCTTTCCTTTGATTGCCAACATATTAAACATGACACAAACTCACCAAATTGCACCAGTGCTAGTGTTAATTTCTGCAACAAAATTTGAACAAAACCTGCTAATGCATGCCTGCACACAGACCTGCTTTAAATAATAGTAATCTGGCCTCAGTGGGCTGTTTAAGCATCTCCATCAGAGTCTCCCTCAGGGCTGCCGCAAAGCTCTGCATCGCTATCATCTTCTTGGAGTCCAGATTGATTGGAGGCACTTTAGGCTCAATCTTTACAACTTTGGGCAATTCAAATGAAGCCTGTGAGGAACAAGAGACAGGGAACGCTGTTTATTGTGACATGATTTTTAATCCCTAATTATTTATCTAGTACCATAAATGCTCTGTCTTGTTCTTCAGTTTAAGTTTTCCACCCTTTTCTTCTTTCCTGCCTCACATTCCTGTGATAATGTTTGACTCACCTGCAGAAAAGCCATAGACTGGGATTGACTCAGCAGCCTGTTGATATCTTCTCTGGCTTTCCCCATCTTATTACAGTTTTCATCTAGCTTCTTCATGAGATCCCGAAGTTTCATCTGACCGAGCTCCAGCTCACGGTCCACCTCATTTTGGGCCTCACGTTCATCTTGAGTCAAGATGTCCCTCATCTGCTGATAGACAGCTGCGAGCGCCGTCTTTCTTTTGTTTGCTCCATCCTGGAGCAGAATAAATACAGACACAATAAAATATGAAAATAATGAGGTTTTATCAGTGCATTTACACATGTGTCGCTGATTAAATTATATGACAAGTAATCTATGGAAATTACCTTCAGCTTGCTCTGCATGGTATTTATTTGAAACACAACAGTTTCAGTCTTCTCCATTTTCTCATTCAGCAAACCCAACTTGTCTCTGAGGTCAGACTATAAGAACAGACACAGAACAGCTTCAGCGCACAAATTTCATACAGACACTGCTCAGTGGGCCTGCAGAAGATTGCAAGTAACACTTACATACTTGTTAAACTTCATTTACAATGAGATCAGTGTTATCTGTAGAAAGTGACGCCTTGAATAAAGACGTGTGTTTAGATGCTGAGGGGAAAAAAGTTCCATTACCCTAAACTAGGAGTGTCAATAATACAACCTGAGGACTGAACTAGGCTTCAAAGAATCTGTTAAAAAGCTCTCCTGTCAGCCCACGCCTTACCTGCATGGGAGGAGCATGATCCCCACAGGGTCCAATAGAAATGATCCAGCAGTCAATCAGTGTTCACCTATAGTATGGAGGGTGTTGAGTGCCAAAATAATTTAATTAAATACATCATTAAGTGATTCATTGTTTCATTAACTAATTAATATTGGAAATAAATAATTTAGTAAATATTTTAAATGAAATGAACATTGAATTAATTATGTACATATTTAATTAATTATTTCCTATTTTAATTCATTAATGACACAATTAATTAATTTTGAAATCCATTAGGGGATAATATGCACCTGTCGATCACTGTGTTTAACATTTGCTCTCCTGGACTTAACTCGAAAAACCTGGAAGGACTCTGTTCTCATATATTGCTATGTCCATTCCAAATAAAGATATAATTTAAAAAAAATAATTTTGGTACTTGAGACCCTCCATAATGCTGGTTTGTGTGATAGCATTGCTTCACATGCTACATTTCTATGAATAAGCTGATTGTTGTTATTGTGTAAAGTTAGTGATTGCAAGAAAGTCTTATCTGTTGTAATTTAGTGTGATAACATGTGCACCTGTGCTGACAAGCTTTATGTTTCAGAGCGGCACTTGAGTGAATTCCTGGGTCCACTAGGGCCGTGCTGATCCACAAACAAGAGATTTAATACAAGTTAGCTCTGATTCTGTGTCTATCCTGCTCTTATCTGCTTCTATCCCATGGTTAACATTACATTTTATTGTGGTTTAACTGTAATACTTCATCTGAAAGATGCTGAATTATTGAAAGAGATGTTTATATTATTTCCTACTTGCATCAGTTTCAGAAGCACATTTCTACTCACCAGCAAGGTTGTGTGCTTAATGTGTGGCAGCGATAAATAAAGTTCTGCGATACAGTGACATCATCTCATGTCTCTGATCGGACATTAATACACGGGGACAGGATTGAACCACATTCCAGAGATAGTGGGCTATCGTGTCTGCTGTAACAGGATCCATTCTGACTGGTGGATGGATTTACAAAGTGTAAAAGCTACTGAGAAGTAAAAAAAAACTTGTTCTTTTTACTGTTTTCTCAGCAGGGAGCCCTTTGCTTATACCATCCCATGTCATAAGAGTCATTGCTTAAACTCTCAATCTTAGCCAGAAGTCTAAATTATGGTCAGTTTTGCAGCTATCTTACTGATAAAGACCCATGGCTTGCAATACTACACTAAGAGAAAACAATAAACCCAAGCAGCCGTGCCAAGATATGCTTGAAGATGCAAGGACAATGAAGATAAGGAGATAATGAAGGTAGATGAGGTTAAATACCTGGGATCAACCATCCAATGCAATAGACCGTGCACAAGTGAGGTGAAGAAGTGAGTGCATGAATGGTGGTTGAAGAGGAGAGTCAGGAGAGAATTTGTGATAAAAGGCAGTGAGACCTGCTATGATGTATTTAGAGAAGGTTTGAACTGACAAGAAGGCAAGAAGGCTGAGCTGGAGGCTGCAGACTTGGAGATAAAGAGTTTTATGTTGTTTTCATATTTTCCTGCATCATTGTTATGCATTTTATTTATTTTAGTGGCATTTTACATTGTTAAGCACTTTGTGCAGCATGGACTGTTGGTAATGTGCTACATGAATAAACTTGACCTTGACCTTGACAAACAGTGCTGCAAGGATGAATTTAGAATTTACTATAATAAGCTTGTCCTAGTTTGAAAACAGTTGCACAGCCAATCACTACAGGCTTGAACCTGTTTAATGTATAAAAACTGCTCTTGTGTGAGGAGCGGTGTGTGAAAGTGACATTTTCTTCTATTATGTCAAATTACAGACAGGTGAAGCACATGACTGAGCACCACCTTAAGCTGACAACCAACAAGAGCAAATGGAAAGAGGAACAGCGCTCTACTCCACTGAACACACAGGGAGGGGTGCTACTGTCATAGAGCCCTGCTCGCACTTTGAACGCGTTGTCTGCTAAAAGCTGACAACGCAGTAGGGTGTGATCAACTGACTTACCCGTGGGGATTATGCAACAACTAAATGATTCATTCTGATTCATATGCAAGATTGTCATATTTTGACCATAAATAATAATAATAATAATAATAACCGTTTCCCATCATAAATGTGTAAACCAGTATCATTGTAAAGTGTGTCCATTTCACTCTTTGGAGAGCTAATAAAATGTAAAAGGTGGACCGGTATGTCTACTGTACGCTTTGACCTTATATCAGGCGGCTTATATCAGGAAGGATACTAAAACGTCGTACAAGGTAATTTCTGGCATTGGAATGTTGATTAGAGGAGCCATTGATTATGACCTGAGAAGGGGAAAGCTAAAGACAGGCCCCTCCTTTAATATGAAGTACAAGTCTAACCTAAATTTACTGGCTGCTAGCATTTGGACACATTTTAGAATTAACCATTAAGTTCCGATTTTCATTCATTGTGACCACAAACTGTACATAAAACTCTAATATTATCCTGAATATAAGGAACTGCCAGGTGAATACTAACAGACACACCTCTTTCAGGTTCCTCTGCTCCTCCGGACTTATGAAGGAGCATCCTTTGTGGACCTGTTGAAGGCAAAAGCTGCAGATCAGACGGTCATGCTGGCTGCAGAAGAACTCCTTCAGCTTGTGGTGGTCGGAGCAGATGCGCTCCAACAGGTCCCCGACAGGCTCGCTCAGCTGGTGGGGACGGAAAATGGGGTTTTCCCGGTGAGGGCGCAGGTGCTCCTCACAGTAAGACGCCATGCAGGTGAGGCAGGTCTTCGACGCCTCTGTTTCCATGCAGGTATCACAGCGAATGATCTCCTTTTTCTTCACTTGGCTCTCCTCTGCAGTCAGGTTGTCTTCGCTCTTGCTCGATCTCACTTTAAAGGTCTCCACGACGGCGGTGAGGACCGTGTTTTTCTTCAGCTCGGGTCTGGTGGCGAACAGGGTCCGACACTGAGGGCAGCTGTACGACTCCTTCCATGTGGCGAGCAGGCAGTCCTGGCAGAAGTTGTGTCCGCAGGGGATGGTCACCGGACAGTCAAAGGTGCTCAGACAGATGCTGCAGGTCAGCTCATCCTCCAGACTCATGATAGAAAACTGAGACTCGTCCACTTCGGCCATGATGGGACTGACGCGAATGAAGCTGCGAGGCACAAACGAAACTTATCATTACATCAGATAATCAACGAAGGCCAACCCCTCTGGAAGTTAAACAACGGCAAACGCACTCGCACCAAAACTCAGAACTACGGAAGAGGATTAGGGCCACTGGAAAAAAAAAAATCTGACTTTTTTCTCAGAATTCTGACTTTTTTCTCAGAATTCAGAGAAAAAAGTCAGAATTTTTTTTTTTCCAGTGGCCCTAATCCTCTTCTGTACTACGAGAACAGTCATTTTACTGCAGTAAAGTTCATGACGTTGCACATAAATAACCATAAATAACAATACTTGTTGTATTGTTTACAATGTGTGCAATCCGTGCTTATTGTGCCTTGGGGTTTACCGTAGTGGCAGTGGGGGGCGTGTGTATTACGGAATTATTATGGAAGTGGACGTGTGTCATTATTATGTTTACGGTAACAGGATTTATGACAAAGTCACCACAACATCTGCCTGAATATTTATTTTTTCATAAACACAGATTCAACCTGAACAATGAATAAATGAATAGACAGATATATTAACTTATTTGATATCCTGTTTTAGGGCGCTGTCAAAGAAATCAAGCATTAGGAAAGAAAATGAAAGATCTTTATGTTTAATCATTTTTAACATTTGATTGTTAATTACATTACTTAATTTAATATATAAATACAAGGAACAGGCTATGAATGCATACAGGGGTGGGGAACTCGAGGCCTCCAGGGCCTGTTTCCTGCAGGTTTTAGTTAACACCCTGGGTCAACACACCTGAATCAAGTGATTAGCTCATTACCAGGCCTCTGGAGAACTTTAAGACACGTTGAGAAGATCATTTAAATCAGCTGTGTTGGATCAAGGACACATCTAAAACCTACAGGACACTGGCCCTGCATCACACGCTGAAAGACAGCCAGCTGAGTTTTAACTGATGACTTCTCCAGCTCTTTTATATCTTTATTTATGCAGTTTTTTTTTGCTTACATATTTAAGATCTTCCAGAATACTGCTGTGATAATAACCCCATTAGCTGAAAAAGCTTTAATGTTTAAATGACTAAAGAGATCATTAGTTATATTCATACAATCTTGGAGAAAAACTGGATGGTGGAAGGATGGGAAAACAAATATACTTCAGATGAGTACTTTTTAAAGTACTTTTAGTTGTTAACACACAGAGACTTGAAGCCTGGAGAGGTGGAGGTATGCCCGGGAGTGGAGTGTGATGAAAGTTAGTAGTAGCAATACGGTATACATGTGTGTGAATGAGAGGGAGACAGATGTAACAATGAAGATGCAACGAGTCAAAATAGTGAAGGCGGATGAGTTTAAATACCTGGGGCCCGTTCTTCGTACGTCGCTTACTACATCCAAGATCAAATGACACATCCAAGATCAAATCATCGCGCTAACCGTGAGCTCGCTAATCCGGTTCCCCGAACACACCTGCTGTTGACGATTACTACAGCTGGACGCAGGAATGTGACATCACTGGGTGTCGTAAAAGGGGCTACGCATCGATAGTAGAAACATTGATCGGCAACCCGCTGATTGGTCGGCGAAAATGTCGAAGGGGCGTGCTCGGTATTTTCCGGCAGCAGAGCAAGAACTCATGAGTGAGGGATTACAGGAGTTTCAGAGTTTAATTAAAACGCAAGAGAACACTGCAAAGGCTGCAAAAGCAAGGAGAGAGGGCTGGCAGAAAGTTGCTGACAAATCAAACTCGTAGGTAATTTAATAATAATAATAATAATGGATTGGATTTATATAGCGCTTTCCAAGGCACCCAAAGCGCTTTACGATACCACTATTCATTCACTCCCACATTCACACACTGGTGGAGGCAGCTACGGTTGTAGCCAGGCTGCCACATCGCGCCATCGGCCCCTCTGGCCAACACCAGTAGGCGGTAGGGTAGATCTATCATATGACACTATATTGTCCAATATCATATGGCATTATATTATATTATAATATGTTATATTATATCCCCTTTCACATTAGAGCCACAACAGGACCCACAAGAACATGGGAACAAGTAAAAGTGGAATACAGGAGTATTCTACAGAATGGTAATATTTATCTCTTAGATTGCTTTTCGTCTCTTGGCAAGGTAATACTGGCCTGTAATACTCTGTTAGTTTGTTCATAACAGCAACCAAGAAAAGGGCAGAGGAAAAAAAGACAGGTGGTGGTCCTGCACCCCCTCGTCAACAAGTTGGTTAAGTAAATAATACCCTCACGGGAATATCGATATCTCTCTATGAGCACACTGTCGCGCTGAGCTAAAGGATCCTGTCTATCCCGCAATATACGCTGAATTCTGAGGACTCTCCTTATCAATCTTGCACCTTCCGCAATGGGTTGGTCGCGTATACGGACAGGATATGACTGCGACAGGCTTCCCAAATCCACCTTCGCTTTTATAGCCGTGGTCTCTCATCTTGATTACACGAAGTAATTTACAATTACTACTCTGAAATATGAATTACATCTGTAATAATCACATACATGTAATAGAATGTTAATAGTTCATTTCCCTTTTTTAGGAAATGACCTGTATGTATCTGTGTGACATCAATAAAAGGATCAAGTGCTGCATTATCTTTAGTTACATTGATAATATTTATTTATGGTGAAACAGTGGAAAAATATCGCTGTTGCTTTCGTATAAATGAAGCGGACATACCTGCGTGGCCGCGATCTAATCCTGTTTACATAAAGTAAACCTGCTCCCGAGCAGGTTTACGCTTACGGCTCTGTTGCTATGACAGCAAGTCCCGGATGAGCTTCGGGGAACCGACTGATCCAGGATCACGCGAAATCGTCAACAATCTAATCCGGCTAACCTACTTAGCGAGGTACGAAGAACGGGCCCCTGGGGTAAACCATCTACAGCAGCAGATAGGGCATAAGAGGGGTGAGGACAGGGTGGAGTGGGAGGAGATGAGTGTCAGGGTGATTTGTATGAATGATAAAAGCTAGAGTGAAAGGGAAGGTTTTAAATATGGTAGTGAGACCTGCAGTGATGGGTCTGGGCTGGAAACAGTGGCACTGACAAAAAAGATAAGCCGAAGGTGGCAGAGGTGAAGATGCTAAGATTTTAAGTTTGCGTGAGCACAACTGAAGGATTAGTAATTAATACATCAGCGAGACAGCTGAGGTTGAGTGTTTTGTAGTCAAAGTTAGAGAGATAAGCGTGTGTGTCAGAGGAAGGATGGTGTATATTGGATAAAGGATGTTGGATATGGAGCTACTAGGCAGGTAAAGAATATATAACACAGGTTGAGAGTGTTTATAATGAATAACAGGATCAATTAAACAGCAGCTTAAATACATTTGAGAAGTATTCAAGGTGACAATAGACAAATAATAGTGTTTAATAATATTTATAAAGGTTAGTTATGAAAATCATGACAGGAAAGGGAAAGATTGCGTTATGACAAAGTGGATATCCAAACTGAAGATAATTCTCTGTCTAAATGTCTTAAAAATATTATTTAAAATTTGTAAAATTCACATTTATATACATTGTGCAAAAAAAGCAGCTGTTGTCAGAACTTTGCCTTAATCAGCGCCATATAATCCACAGTCTGGCATCCATAACAGGGCAGCATTAATCAGCTGCTCTTCCTGGCAGCCTCAGGTCTAACATCTGAACTAGACATGAGATGTGGGCGGGTGATGTCGATATGTGGCAGCAAAAGAGCAAAATTCTTTGACCTGCATCTTATTTGGCTTAAAGTGTCTTTAAAAGAAACAAAGCCATTTGAGAATCAGAAAAACCCTTTATTAGCAATATTCACTGGTTAACTTGCAATGCAGTTTTTGATTATGCAATATAGCAATTCAAGAGAATACAGCATGAACACCTTAAATATAATGTACTAACAAGCACTTTTTCAAAGACAGTAAGAGCACAAGATGGTTAACCACTGAAGCGTTACAGAAACACACGTACTGCTACACTTCTGTGTGATGCAAAGACTACAGTTAAGCTGACATTCACTAATTTACACAGAACAAATCATCTCAGTCCTGGAGTCTGCTTAAACTCGAAAAGTACTACAGGAAGTTAAAAAAAAAATGTTTTGATTAATTGTATACACCACTATTATGTGATTTCAACGTAAGGTAGTAAGAGTACACAAGTGTCACCACAGTCCAGGAAAGGTATTGATAGTTTCTTAAACCCTTCTATGCTTTCTCCACTGTGATAAGCTGATTGCACCACACAGGATCAGATCCAGTACACCAATATCAGTGTACAACCTAAAATTATACTTAGTTTATGGATTGCACACTGTTTGTGTGAACCTTTCCTCGCTTATCACTCAGTCTGAACAAAAGTGTCTTTTGAACCTTTTAAATATAGTAAAGTTTGTCCAACTTTGTCAAAAAGAACAAAGTTAGGAGCTGTGACTGAACCACAAACTTCACTGTTAAAGCACACTGAAGATGTTCAACACTTAGTCTCATTTCTATAAGATGCACGTCTGACTCTTAAAGTGATCACTATATTAAACACTTTAACACCTGGTGGACTGGAGTATGCCACATCAGGAAGAGAGTCGTTGTTCTTACAGGCCGGAGTAAACTTTGCTACAACAAATAATTTACCCCTTTGAAACCGTACGTTTTGCTACATTTCCTCCACCTTTTTAAAGCCAACAAGGTTTTCTGATGGCTTGTTAGTTTAGTATGCCTACCATAGAAAAACGTGTATAGCATTTTATTTCTATGGGGCATCCCATGCAAGCATGATATCCCAAGATCAAATCCAGGATCTGATCAGCTGCAGATAATCGGTGACTCTTGCCATAAAAACAACCCAAATACAAAAGAGGAGAGAGACTTTCAGAACATGATGAAAACAGAGGAAACATGGCTTCTGTTCCCATCAGTTGAAAGAAGTGAGCATTTGGAGCTGGGTGATACAAGCTACAGCATAGATTCTCTTATGCTGATAAAATTTCCATGACATGTGCGGTGCTTGTGCACATTAAGCAGCCAATCATGTCACAGAAACATATTTTAGAAACTGACAAATGGAAGTCACTCTAGCTTCATATCAATCTTCAGATGTCAGGTATTTACAAATAATTTCTTCGTTTACAGTTTGGACAGATTTGAGCATTTTTGTAACGTAACGCTGAGGCAAATCTTTAAAGTCACCACACATTGTTCATATCATGAAAAACCGCTGCATCACCCAGTCTTAGAACCTCAGTTCCCACACTCTAAAACAAAGTCTCCACATGCAGAATTGATATCGAAACACTACGCAAACATGTGCTTCACAGGTAGACTCCCTGCTTGATCCAGCTGTAGTCACATCTGTTCAACAGTGAACGATACATAACCTGCACAGGACACACACTGTATGTGTGTGTTCTGCAAGAACTGCAGAAAAAGCAGGAAATAAATAAACTCTCCGAAAAATAAAAACACCACAAGGAAACCCTGACACCATTGAAAGTGAAATTATTGTATACATTAAAAAAAACAACATACATTTATATGGTTTTTATCTTTTGAGTTTAGGTCTGATGTTTTTTTTCTATCCTGCTTTCTCTCGACACCAAGACATTTCATTTTGACTTGATGCAGTTTTAAAAGCAAACTTTGTTTTTAAATACTTTTCTTAAAGTGACTTGAACACATATTTGCTTCACAGTCACTAGAAAAATACAGGATATAGTGCATTACCTGCGTTTTGAGACAAATTCATTTAAATGAATCAGCTGCTGAATATCACATCCAGCACAGATAATAAAAGTTAATAACATCAGATATGACATGCTATTAACTCTTGATACCCACTTCGGTTGTTTGCGTAACTCTGTCTACTAGTACTGTCAGACAGGACCGAGAAACCGCTGCCATATATTCCTCAGATCTTACAGACGTTATTAGCAGAAAGCACTACTAATCAGGACATTCACATTCTGCGTCTCAAATCGAGCATTTCTGTTCTCCCACTTGCCATTTTGAGATCGGCAAGTACAGCTACACGCATTGCACAGCAAGTATTTGGATGCACACGTGTAGCTGAACGTTTTATTACCCTCAAATACCACCAAGAAATTATCACTCAGTAGCAGGAGAGTGCATTGACAGCACTGATTGCAACAAGAATGCTTTGCTGCCTAACTTAGGCATTAACATTACGTGCTGTGGCAATGTCATCGTTATTGTAAACGGGTGGATGGTCATGGGGCGGTCAGAGGTTCAAAAAAAGTTGGAAACGGCCCCAAGATTTGGCAACTAGAGCAACAGTACATCAGGAATGTCAAACTCATTTCCCACTGTGAGCCACATACAGACCACTTTGATCTTAAGTGGGCTGAACCTGTGAAACTCCCAGTTCTGTCAGTATAAAGATGCAGTTTCAAAAGCACATCTCTTTTTCTACATCATAAGGAAGTCCTGCTGCAGCAAACAACAGAAATCTGTCAGCATGTCTCTGGGCTTAAAATGAAAATTAATAAATGTGTATAATTACAGGAAGGCGCTCATTGCTCACTGCCCAGACTGTAATTATAAAACAGAATATTTTTTATTAATTCACAGAAAATGCATTTTTTTTTATGTGGACCCATTGTAAAAATAATTACATTTCTACTCATGTCTATCAGTTACCCATGTACTTTGATGTAGATGAATCGGCATGGGGAAGGTCTATACCCGCAGCAAAAGCTGTAAAACCTATGAAAATACAGTTAAGAGTCCAAAATATTTGCCCTTCTTCACATTTTCCAAAGTGGGCCAGTTTGGAATCTTTGTTTGGCCAATCCTAGCCCACGGGCCTCATGTTTGACACCCCTGATGTACATGAAAAGCAGTAACAGAAATCTCTATGAGACAGTGATATTTAACCTGATCAAACGTCAATAAAGATGCTAATCAGTTGTGTAAAGACAACATTTTCCTCTTCAACAACAGCTGAACAAATAGTTCCCAGAGAGCAGCTATAATCGGTCCTGATGTGAAAAATATCGTGGTTCAACTTTTTGGTGTTTAAAACATTCAAAAAATTATTGCTAACTAATTACTTTTTCTAATCAATCTTTTTTTGTTCCTCCATTTAAATAATTGTATATAATTTTATGTAGATTAAGTCTGTAATAACGAGCGATTGATTAAAGGTGCCCTGTGGAGCTTCTAACTACTGTCAGCACTGATGCATAGAATTTATGATGCCTCAATTTAGTTTCATGGTTATTTACTGAACCAGTTCATGAATCCAACAAGCCAAAAAATGCAGCGACCAACACCTACACATGCAGTTAAGTAGAAGGCAGCTTGTTAACCATAATAATTACCTTGTTAATTACATAATGCATTTTAATAAATTAGCTTTGCAAAATTTCTTTCCTGCACTTTTAGACCTAAAAAAAATTTAATGAATATTCTACAGTTACGTATAGTTACATAGTGACAATAAGTGACGTGTTTACAAGAAAACTCCACTGGGCACCTTTAACAAAGAGCCGACTGGCTGACTGCAAACTCATTACTGCAGCTTGCACAAAGTAATGAAGGAGCCACTCGAGAAAATCCAGAAGGCTGGATAGACAGCCTGAGCGAAGGGGAACATGAAGGAGTGGAAGGGATACGCCCCGTCAGCCACGTTGTAGAATGTAGCAGTGCCGGCCTCGCAATCCAACAGCACGCCTACGCGCTTTGGATTTGGATTAGCAAGCACGGTCTCGCTGCTGTTATGCCAGACTGACAACTTGACATTAAACCACTCGACGCACCAGGACTGGGCGTTGCGGCCCAGTCGACTGGTGGGGCCTTTGCGGTCGATGCTGTTGTAAGCCAAGCCTATGCCAACGAAGTTACTGCTGCTCAGTCGCACTTCCCAGTAATGGCGCCCTGTAGAGAAACCCTTGGAGGCGAGCACCTGGGAGCAGACAGCAAAGCGTTCGGGGCAGTCGGGGTAGTTTATGTGATCGTCTGACACCGAGGCCTTAGTGAAGTTCTCAGTCAGCGCGATGCGTTTATGGGCGGTCCTTTGATTGAAGGTGAGTACTGTGCCATCTGGAACGGACAAAAAGAAAGATCATTTCACAACAGCCACAGCTGCTGTTACCACATGATGGAAAGACACCTGCTACACTTACATTTCAGTAGTTCACTTCTCTTTTCAGCTGTGCTTATGTCTGGGGGAATATCTGTAGTTTCTACAATTAAAGACAAATGCGATTAGATCTCAAACAACAGGAACAGGCTCCCATAAACTAGTCCATTTCTGAGCTTTAAGCAAGGTTTAGCATAAAACGCAAAAATCTGATGTTTACCTGGTTTCTGTTTAGGTTCAGCTGCAGGAGTACGGCCTCTGGGTTTCCCTCCAAACTCCAACAGGTTTTCCATTGAACGGCCAGTATTTTTATCACCCATACCGTCCCCAGTGGTCTGAGGATTTTTTGGTTTGGGTTCTAGAAAAACAAGAGAAGTATTTATAAAATTAAATGTGCATATATCAGATTTAAGAGACAAACTCTTAAACGAAAGAGCGGCATGGACCTCAAATTTGTGGGAGGATTTTGTAACAGCAACGACGGTCTTTTGTCCCCCCTCATTCAAGAGTCAAACCAGGAAGCAAGTGAGCCATTTGTGTAGTTTCACCCATGTAAACAGTGATATCAGGTATATCTGCTTTTTATTGTAATGATATAGGAAAGCATATTTTGCCTCAGCTTTCTGTGTGCTCAGTGGGTGAGTCAGACATCAGCATTCTGAAATGAGCCACTAATGAAGCTGCAGACAGCTGCATGTGCACAGTAGAAAGTACAAATATTAAATTACAAGTATAAATATTTTTAAAGGCTTTTTTTAAATCAGAAATGAATGATGATTCCAAATATGTGGGAGTTTTGTTTTTTTTTTATCCTGTTGACTAACAAATTTACAGTATGGAACTGCTCCCATTCATTTAGAGAGGAGCTTCAAATTAAGCGCAGTACAAATGTGAAGCAAACATGTAGAACAGTCATTCCCAAAGTCAAGAGTTCTGCAGCCAACTTAAACAAGAAAATCCCATCTCTCCCACTCAATCTAAATTTTCACTGATCAAAATACAAGATAAAGAGATCCATCCATCATTCGCTTATCCTTTACAGCGTTGCTGGAGCCTATCCCAGCTGTCATAGGGCGAGAGGCAGGGTACACCCTGGACAGGTCGCCAGTCTGTCGCAGGGCCAACACACAGAGACAGACAACCAGTCGCGCTCACAATCACTCCGACATTCACACATATGGGCAATTTAGATTAATCAATTAACCCATCCCCGCAAACTGCGTGTCTTTAATGGCGTCCCCGGAGTACCACGCAAACACGGGGAGAACATGCGAACTCTACACAGAAATACCCCAGCCTGACGGTGGAATTTAACTCAGGACCTTCTTGCTGTGCGGCAACAGTGCTAACCACTGTTCCACCGTGCTGCCCCAAGATAAGATAATGCTAAATATAGATAAAGAGATGTATTTACTAAAAAATGCTATTAAAAAAAACCCAATAACCATAAACAACACAGGCTGTTGGCTATAAATTGATAATGCCACGCAGTCATACGCAAAGTGTAAAGGTCAATGTGCAACCCAAGTGCCACTGGGTCACACAATACATTTTCTAATGTAATGGGATTACATTTTCTTGCAGCCCACCAGGGGGTCCCAGCCCACACTCTGGGAATCACTGATGTAGAGGAATACTTCTTTAATGGCTGTTGCCTGACCCATACCAGAAACCCATTTCTGTGCAATAAAAGTGCTTCTTCCTGTCATTGCCTTTCACAATAAGAGACTTTGACAGCCCTCTGTGCTGACTGCAAATCACAGAAGTCAAAACAAATTATAACAGAATTTAGGATTACAATAAAATCTATTTTAGTCTTATTAGATATGAATAACATTTATAGACATTTTGCTGGTTTTTGAGTTGCTGTGCCAATTAAATGGAAGATGACATTTTTCCTTATCAAACACTACAAATCTGGACTGATTTCATGAAGTGAATTAACTAAATTCTTTGAACTATGAGTTAAATTACAAATAATGCATGAATATAAAATGTCTGAATAATTTATCATTATTAATGGTGGTACTGTACAAGTCACATCAGTAAATGCAGAGGCTAAAGTCATTTCCTGTACACCTGTAGTTCATTAAAAAACTGCATGACCATACAACTAAAATAATGAAAAATCTCCACAAACATATCATTATGTGCTCAGTATCGACAATATAGTTCAACCACAAGACGGCAACACAAAATGAAAATTAAAGCAGTTTCATACTTGGAGTCTTTTTCTTCTGGGCTGTTTTGGCCTGAGGACCTGGACTGTGAGACCTGGGGAGTTTAAGGTGACCTGGACTGGACTCCACCTCTGAAGAAGCAGTAAATAAAAGAACAGACATTTATGCTTGACCGGTTATAAAAATCTTGTTTTATAAACCTGGTACTGGACAGATGAATTGACTTACCATATTCCAATAAATTTCCGGAGCCCAGTGGAGACCCCACTGTAGACCACAGAGTAGTGTAGGCTGAACCTGGTTTTTCAATGAAAGCATGAACATTGAGTCATTACAGTATTGACTCTTTATCAACACTTAATGTATTCAACCTCGACCACAGAACGCGGTATCAATTTGAGTATTTTCAAAATATACTGTTCAGAAAAAAATTAAGGGAACACTTGAACAATATTAACTGCCTTGATAGTTGGTGTGATTTTTATCCTGCTCTCAGTAAAGATGTTCAACTTGAAATTTTCCTTCAACAAGATCTGATACACGATTTAAGTGTTCCCTTAAATTTTTGAGCAGTTTGATTGGAATCCTGTTTTCATTGGTCCCCACATGAAACAACTCACCAGCTGCCAAAATATCAGGGTTAACTTCTGCAACAAAATTGGACACCATCTTCACTAAACTTCCTCAATGAACCTTAAACTTTAAAACGTCAGACAAAACGGGTCCATGCACTCACCTGGTGTATTTAATGGTAGTCGGCTCTCGACGGGCTGTTTGAAGATCTCTGTCAGATGCTGCTTCAGGGCAGCAGCAAAGGCCTGTGATGCCAAAACCTTCTTGGAGTCCAGGCTGATTTTAGGGGAGTAAGGCTCAAAGTTAATAGCTTGGGGGAGGTTAAATGGTGCCTGAGAAGAGAGGAACACAATGTTGTACGCTCAGTCAAGATAATCATATCCCCTTTTACAAAATGTAATAAACTACTATGTGATGTAATACATTTATAATAAACAAACAGCTCTATGTGTACACATGTGGGGTTTTTGTGATGGTTGTGTTAAAATATCCCTCTAACACAACTATCATAAAATCAGAAATCACATCTCTGTTAGAGAACAACAATTGTTTAGAATTAAATTATATTTGACTTATATAGCACCAAATCCAAAATACAGTTGACTCATGGGGCTTTATGTTGCAACATAAAGACCCTACAATAATACAGAGAAACCCACAACAATCAAACGACCCCCTATGAGCAGGTGGTGACAGTGGGAAGGAAAAAACTCCCTTTTAACAGGAACCTCCAGCAGAACCAGGCTCAGGTGGGGGCAGCCATCATCCCCAAACAATACTATTTACATGCAATATATTGATTAGACGTTGCTGACAATGCCTAGCAAGCGGAGACTCCTCTGACTTTTAACGAGTTTGGTTCTAAATGCTTTACTGCTGATTGTAGGACCTCATTTGCTAGTTTCGAGTCTCGCTGAATAAAACATATATAGGGAGTGTTTTATTTATATCGCACCAGATCACAAAAACATTTGCTTCAATGTGCTTTATATTGTAAGGTTAGGACACTAAAATAAAGCAGAGAAAACTCCAACAACTCTGTGACTGTGGGAAAGTAAAACTCCCTTTTAACAGGAAGAACCCTACGCCAGAAGCAGGCTCAAGGAGGGGCAACTATGTGCCCTGACTGGTTGGGGCTTTTATCATTTTGGGTGGTTACATTTCTCTGTGAGTATATTAGGTGTATATGGTTGTTTTTGGTTGGAACAGCAGAGAGACGTAAGCCAAATACTCTCCTGTTTACAGTTAGTTGCCCCTCAAGTTTAAATGGTCTGCTGCCGACTCTGAACCTAAGCCCAGTCACCTAGGCTTTGTACCCAAACCTAGCTTACAAAACTCAATTATGTGACCCAATTGTTTAACCTGACCTTCAACAGGTTGGGTTTGGTGTCCAACCCGAACCAACAATGGCATTTAAAGCCAACCCAACAGCTTGACCTAACCCTAACTTCTTGTTTAAAGTGTCTATCCATAACCGATGTTGGGTGTGCTGCCACCCAACATTTAAAACACTACCTCATTTAAAACTGACCTAGCCCCATAAGCCCGACAGATCTGTGGCCTAAAGGTCGTAAGTGCCGTTTAGGGAGCTCAAGGAGCCTGAAATATTCTAACATGTTTAGGAAAAAAAAAAAAAAAAAAAACTATCAAAGCTTTTCATAATAAAGGCAATGGTTGGTTCTCCAAAACAGAGGGGAAGCGATTAGAGTTATGATAGCCAAGGAATTCTTCTTTGAATTTTTGCTATTTTTTTGGGGTCATAGGGAAACGGTCAACTTTTTTTAAAATTCCCCATTTGATACATTTCACCCATTTTCAAGCAATAAAACTCAAACATCAAGGTCCAAGGTTCTGAAATGTGGTTTGCTTGGCATTTTAGATTCGAGACACACCGACTATGAAATTCTTGGCCAACATCACCATGGACCTTATTCGTTACCCCCTCTGTTCCTTGGAAACAAAAGCCATTCGTCATCAAAGTAAGTGGGGTGTTTGAAATTCTTCCAGCAATTTTCCACACAGAACATTTAACTAGTAGAGGGCCAGACCCTGATATCAGTCTACGATTGAATGGGTCAAGTTGGTATTCTTATACTTTGCCAAGCAAAATGAACATGCTGTTCACTTTGTAAATTACGGCTCACACTGCAGGAAGGGGAAAGGCAACATGAGGGTGCGGCTGCTTTTATCGTGATTCAGGTCTGTTTTAGAACCATTACTCACTTTTTATCATGTGTTAGTATGTTATCATTACTAGCAGCTGTATGAATTAACAATCACAGACGTCCCACCTGCAGGAAGGCCTGGGTTTGAGAGCGACTCAGCAGGCTGTGGATTTCTTCTTTAGCTTTCGTCATGTTGTCAACGTTGTCACCAAACTTCTTCATAAGAACTCTGAGTTTGGTCTGACCAGTTTCCACCTCTCGGTCCACTGCGTTCAGAGCTTCGCGCTCATCTTGGACCAACATCTCCTTCATCTGCTGATACTCAGCTGTCAAAGCTCTCTTCCTGCTGGTCGCCAAGTCCTGGAGGACAGGAGTGAGAAAACATTCATAACTGGATCAGCAAAGAAATAATTCAAAGTAATACAAAATGTTCCTTTAGCCTCGTCTTTGTTTTTGCTTATGAGAAGTCTTACCTTTAGCTTGTTCTGCATGTCCTTCATTTCAAATATGATGGTCTCATTTTTCACAATCTTCCCATCTAGCAAACCCAAATTGCTCCTCAGGTCAGACTGCAAAGAGGGAAACATGATACAGTCACTTACTTTAGCCCTGTCTCTTTACAAAAAAAAAATAAATTAAAAAAAAAATTTGTTGGCATAAGTGATAACTTTGGCCGTAACCTTGGCTTTCTGGCTTCACAATGAGGGTAAACTCCTAAATGGATGCTATGGTTATACTCAGGTTATCAAGTCTCTCTTTTCATAATTCAGATATTCTAATGACAGCATAACCAATATCGAAAGATAACAGACGTGCAACCCAAAATTTTAAAGCTGTGAGCAGCTAAAAAGGAATTCCACTCATTCATATTTTAAAGCAGTTCTCAAACTGTGAGACACCTGCCAGTATTAGGCTACGTTCACACTGCAGGCGAAAGCGCATCAAATCCGATTTTTTTGACCCTATGCGACCCATATCCGATAATGGTGTGACAGTGTGAACGGCACAAATACGATATTTTCAAATCCAATCTGGGTCACTTTCGTATGTGGTACTGAATCCGATACATATCCGATGTTTTAGAAAGCGACTGCTGTTTGAACGGTCATTAAATCTGTCTTTTACGTCACCGACACAAGACAGACGCCAATTATTAGCACCAGAGAAGACATCGCGAACGCTTCCTGGCCATCCAGTGAAACTGTTGGGAAGACAACGTGAACATTTTATTTGTACTGTATAATCTGCAGATTCTGACAGAAATCTGCAACTATCCTTTGAAGCACCACTCCTCTAAAACAGCAATAAGGATCATTATTAGGTTATTTACATTATTATGTAAATAACAAAATAACTTAAAGCAAAAATTGGGAAACGTAAAGTCCGAAGTCTTTATATTAAGGGCCATCAGTCAAACAATATTGTTTGGTCTGGGTCTAAACAGAGCGCGTTGTGTGTGAAGTCTTCTTTTGCGCATGCGGGCCGCTTTGAGCGTTCACACTAGAGAGCGTTTGCTGTCGCATTTTATTTGTAGTGTGAACGAGGAGACAAAAAATAAAAAAATAAAAAAATAAATCGGATTTGATCAAAAAAAATCGGAATTGAGCATCAAGACCTGCAGTGTGAACGTAGCCTTAGTTTCTGCATCTGCAGTTGTGCAAGGACTACTAAGGTTCATCAATTTTGTCTCTTAGGTAAACGTAAGGCTCTGTGCAAACACCTGTGTTTCTGTGAAATGCCACACTATGATGTAGCAATTATGTATGGATCCTTCTGAGCCTCCAAACGGACATTCAAAACGTAGGAATGACTACTCGACCTCATCAGGTTGTAGTGTGCGGTTTGTAGGCCCTATACTATTTGAGGATCTGCGTGGGTGAATGCAAAGATCTGTTCTGAGTTGTCCACAAGGCACTGCTACAACTGAGTTAAAAGATGGATGTAGCTTCCATGTCTGAAAAGTAAAGGCCATGTCTAATATCTCTTTTCCATTAGAACCTACTCGCCTCGACTCAACTTTACTCTACTTGATTTCAGTCGTTTTCCATTACAACTGAGTACCAAGCTGAAGCTTACTTCAGCTCAGTACACATTTTACTGGTCACTGGTCTAAATTGCTAGTTTGAGCTCTTAATGAATAAAATATGATGCTCATTTTGTGAATTATGGTCCTATTTGCTGTCAGAAAGGAGGATGAATCAGGCTAGGCATATGTTATTCAATAATCATCCGTGTTTCAGTTTCTTATCTAGATCTGTGACATCTGGAAAACTACACAGCTTGAGGCTTTGCAGGACTCTTATAAATAGTGGGAGATGTCATGATAGCTACATCCATAGACTGTATCCAGGTACTGGACAAAAGTCCAGTCTATTGCAGCTCCTAGACTGTGGAACAACCTCCCGATTGCCATTCGCTCTTCTGAGACTGTTCAGTCTTTTAAATCTCGTTTAAAGACCCATCTTTTTTACTCTGGCTCTGACGTAAAATAGTTTGATTATCATTTGGTTGGTTTCTATGTTTGTCTCGTCTTGTATTGTTTGGTAATTTTGTCTTATTTTATTTATTTCCTAACTTGTGACGCACTTTGATCAAAACTGTTGTTTTTAAATGTGCTATATAAATAAATTTTGATTGATGGATTGAAAAGTGGAACTGGAACAACTACTCATCCATGGCATCTACCACTTTTCTCAAGTACGTGAAACTCGGGCTAGCCATCCTGATGAAAATACAGAAACTAAGACATAATTATGTTTTAACAGGAAAAATAAACCCATCTTTGTTTAGATGTGGCTCTTTAAACTTCTCAGGTGAATACTGACAAACACACACCTCTTTCCGGCTCCTTTGTTCATCAGGGGTTGTGAAGGAACATCCTTTGTGGACCTGCTGGAGGCAGAAGCTGCAGATTGGCCGATCATGCTGGGTGCAGAAGAGCTCCATCAGCTTGTGGTGGTCGGGGCAGATGCGCTCCAACAGGTCCCCGACAGGCTCGCTCAAGCTGTGCAGACGGAAAATAGGATTTTCCCGGTGAGGGCGCAGGTGCTCCTCACAGTAAGACGCCATGCAGGTGAGGCAGGTCTTCGACGCCTCTGTTTCCATGCAGGTATCACAGCGGAGGATCTCCTTTTTCTTCACTTGGCTCTCCTCTGCAGTCAGGTTGGGTTCGTTCTTGCTCGATCTCACTTTAAAGGTCTCCACGACGGCGGTGAGGACCGTGTTTTTCTTCAGCTCGGGTCTGGTGGCGAACAGGGTCCGACACTGAGGGCAGCTGTACGACTCCTTCCATGTGGCGAGCAGGCAGTCCTGGCAGAAGTTGTGTCCGCAGGGGATGGTCACCGGACAGTCAAAGGTGCTCAGACAGATGCTGCAGGTCAGCTCATCCTCCAGACTCATGATAGAAAACTGAGACTCGTCCACTTCGGCCATGATGGGACTGACGTGAGCGAGCCTGTGAGGCAGAAACGAAACTGACTTGAGGAGGCGGAAAACGAAAGTAAATTTTTTCGCGTTATTTCCTTGAACCTAATATTCGATACATTCGGTAAATTTTGTTTTTAAAAGAATAAAAATCCGCTAATGTAACATATAAACCACCCTGCTATAATATATTTGAATATAAAGCGCGACACGTTTTTACATAAATCACAAAATTAAAGTCGCTTAAATATATTCGGACTATCCGTCATTACCTGGATTCGTTTGGGTGTGCAGCACGCAGTCCAAATGGATAAACAACTTCGGACTTTACGCTGCCGTGTTGTACGCAGTTCACAGCTCCTGCGGAAGTCACTCCTCCCACCCTGTACGTGTGACTCAAAAGCGCACTTGCGCACACGCAGTGGACCACAGGCAGAAACCAGTTACATACA
This sequence comes from Diplotaxodon limnothrissa, assembly GCF_057381915.1. Lineage (NCBI taxonomy): Eukaryota > Metazoa > Chordata > Actinopteri > Cichliformes > Cichlidae > Diplotaxodon > Diplotaxodon limnothrissa. The sequence continues at coordinate 39,948,655 of NC_140601.1, forward strand.
TAATCTCTCTACCTGAAACCAAACTAACACACACGAGGGAAGTGCGTGACAGGTCACACGCAAACAGGGATAATGACAAAAGAACGGAAGGAGGAAAGCTTCTCCCTGTTTTTGTGTGCAGTCATCATTGTTTAGACTTTTAGTAGCATTCGCTGTGTCAGCACCATCAGTGATCCGGTTTATCCACAAAGTCATTTTGTGCAAAAATGAATTCAATATTTTACCCGAAGCTAAGTTGATCATATAAATTGAATAACTGCTACACATTAAATAGAATTTCTGTGTTTTATTTATTAGCGCTGTTTAAAGAAATCGTTCTGATTTGACTCATATGACAAGGATGCCATCAGGGCTGGACTGAGACAAAAAATAAAAAAATAAAAATCGGCCGTGGCATTTTTGGTCCAGGCGGCCAAATAACTAGTATTGAAACAGGTTTAAATCAGGTTGGTACAGTTGTTGTTGGGTTAGTCATGCAGCACGTGACAATAATTAAAAGCTACACTTAGCTTTTCACCAAAGTAGCCATTCATTTTGCCTGAATCCTGTTAATCTCTCCCTCCATCTAATTTCTCACCACGTTCATTTCAGCTTCCTCAGTCGCTTCCTTATTTCTCCGCAGCTGATGCAGCAGTCCTTAATTTTACACATTTGCTGCATTTATTTTTGGTTTTTTATATTGTTTTCTCTCAGCCTACTACTCCACCTTTTGGCCACTTTCGTGCTTAACTTTTTCTACACGGCGCACACTAGCGGACAGCGAAGGGAGGGGAGAGACCCCTCACAACACTTGAGGGGCTTTTAAGAGGTTTGATTGGGCAATCTAGTGTCAGTAATGAAAACGAATGAATGGGCCACTGTCAGCGTGTAAGGTGCGCAGAGGCACTTCAGGCCAGTCCCATCGGCCACAAAGTGCGTCGGACCACCGACGTGGCCAGTGGTATACCAGGTTACCATCCAGGTGGAGGGCAGCAACCCCTCCTCCCTCCCTGACGACCTCAACGCGTTCTACACCAGGTTTGAGACGGACAACATGGCCCAGCTTAAAGAGTTCAGATCCTCACTCAAACCTGGCAGCTCTGCACTCACCTTCAGGACTGAAGATGTGGTGAGAGCCCTCAGGAGGACCAGGGAGAAGAGCTCACCCGGCCCTGACAACATTAGCAGTCGAGTTCTGAGGCACTGTGCAGGGCAACTAGGAAGTGTGTTCTGGATTCTATTTCAACACTCAATTGACAGTCACACCGTCCCCCAGCTGTGGAAACACTCCACAGTCATCCCCATCCCCAAAAGAAACAACCCAAAGTCTCTGAATGATCTCCGTCCTGTGGCCCTCACCTCCCTGATGATGAAGGCCATGGAGAAGATCATAAAACAGCACATCGTAAGAGCAATTGACCCCCTGATGGACCCACTCCAGTTTGCTTACCGTGCATGCAGAGGTGTCAATGATGCCAAAATCTTCATCTTGGACTCCATCCACAAACATCTGTGTTGTGATATTTTGATACCATGGTAGCATTTACAGGATATTGTTTTATTGTGATATTATACAGAAAAGAGTTACTCAATAAGGCCCATTTAATAGTTGTTTTTCTCTTTCTCTCTGACCCAAGAATTGATGTGTAAGACTCACAGGCTGGTACCCCAAGGTCGAAAACACCACAGAGACGAGACCACTTCCTTACTCCCATCCTCCCTTCTTTATCTCTTAGAAAAAGGCTCGTTAAAGGCCAGGTGGTTCGTTTCAGAATTCACTAATGAAAGAACTCTGTATTCTATGTCTAGGAGTGTATTTTGCTGGGATGATCATAAATTGTAGCTGAACTGATAAACTACACACAGGATACTTCTTTGCTCACAAGGCAGGAAGACGTTTCCTTATTTGGTCTGTACCGGAACTTGCTGACACACGAACCTTTTTTTCCTCTATATAAGCTGTTATGTACTAAATAAACCTTTGAGTCGATTTGGGAAGGCAACCTGAAGCAGTCTGTGTTTCCTTGTTCTCCCAAGCTGCTCCCGACGTCGTAACTAACCCAGCTGAATGGCATACCTGAGTGTTACTTTAAATAATTAGGAATCTTAGAAGGAAAGGACAGAACTCTGCTTATCGCTCGTGCCTTGGAGGGAAAACCGGGATGGACATTTTTTCCTTCAATCTGGAGCTCCCTGACTCCTCTGCCAGACTTCGGTTTGCAGATTTCTCATCAGCGTTCAACACTCTGCAGCCTCATATCCTGGCCACTAAACTTTCCACCTGATTTCACCTGGATGATCAGCTAATCCTGTGGATTTTGGACTTTTTGACCAACAGGACTCAGAAAGTTCAGGTCAACAAGTCTCTTTCTGGTCTCTGTTCCACCTGCACTGGCTCCCCCCAGGGCTGTGAGCTCTCCCCCCTGCTCTTCATCCTCTACACCGATGACTGCAGATCCACACAGCCCAACTGTCACCTGGTGAAATATGCTGACGACACAGTTCTCCTGTCACTGCTGTCAGGCCCCTCATGACACCACGGGCCCGCTCTGCAGGAGTTTGTACAGTGGTGTGACAGCTCTAAACTTGAATTGAACGTGAGCAAAACCAAAGAGATGGTGGTGACCTTCTCCAGTATGCACAGGGATCTGGCTGCTTCAGTCACCACCACCATCCATGGGAAGCCAGTGGAGGTAGTTGAGGAGTACAAATACCTGGGAAGCATCTTTGACAACCTCTTGAAATTCTCTGCCAACACAGAGAGATTCTCAGGTGGTGCCACCAACAGCTATACCTTCTTAGGAAACTCAACTCCTTTGGAGTCAGCACACCCATCATGACTTTCTACTATGCCTTCCTGGAAAGCATCATGACCTTGTCCATCACCTGCTGTTTCCACTCCCTCAGCCTCCAGAACAGGAACAGACTGCAGCACACTGCATCAGTGTGCTCTAAAATCATTGGCCTGCCTGTCAGAACTCTGGCACAGGTTTTCAGACAGGCAGCCAAAATCATCAACAACCCCACTCACATTCTTCACCCCACATTTCAATGGCTCCCCTCTGGACGACGCCTCCGCTGCATTTCCTGCAGGACTGAGAGGAGGAGAGCCACCTTTGTCCCCAAAACCACTCTGCTTTTTAACTCCAGCCGATAAGAACATTTCCCGCACCCATAAACTACACTCTTCTTACACTGCTGACACTTTATTCACTTTTAGTCACTTGCAGTTATTTAGTCACCTTCAGTCACTTTAATTTTAAAACTGTCGGGCAGCAGGGGCGCATCCAGATTTTTTTTCATAGGGGTGGCCATAGGGGTAGGGTGACCAACCATCCTATTTTTTGCACTTGTAGACATTAGCCTTTTTACTCTTCAATGCGCCATATAGCGGCTGCAGCAGGTGTGCCACTCTGTGGAGAAAATGGTTGTAAAAATTTCCCATCCCCCAAAATTCCTGCAGTGCTTTAATAGATGTCGGAAGCGGAAAGTCTTGAACAGCCCAAATTTCTTTGGCAATGGAACCGCACTCTCAGCGGAAATACAGTGTCCCAGGAAGTCTAGAATTGGCAACCCAAACTGGCATTTAGACGGGTTAATGATTAGGCCACATGCAGCCAAGCGCTGAAAAACCTGACGCAGATGGGACGTGTGCTGTCTCTTCGAACTGCTGGCCGCCGGGATATCATCTAGATATACAAAAACGAAACACAGCCCGCGCAAGACCAAGACCATCAAACGTTTGGGTGGCATCTTTCAGGCTGAAAGGCAAGCGCAAAAACTCAAAAAGGCCAAACGGAGTAATTATGGCGGCTTTGGGGACATCCTCAGCACGCATGGGAACCTGGTGATACCCATGTACTAAATCAATCTTACAAAAAAAATCAAGGTCCCGTGAAGATGGACGGAAAAATCCTGGATGTGGGGAATGGGATAGCGATTGTTTGCTGTGACGTTATTAAGACGGCGAAAATTCTCATAAGGCCGCCTCCCACCGTCAGATTTGGCCACCATTTGTAACGGGGAAGCCCAGGCACTGCACAATGCCCAGGCGCTCCATAGTCGCAAGTGGTAATCCTTCGCAGCCAGCAGCAGGGAGTTGGCAAGGCCAGGTCGCACTGGAGCTGGCAGAGGAAGAGGTAGGTGAAGAGGAATCCTCCGTCATTTGTTCCTAGCAAGGACAGCATGCTCTCCAAGAGCGGTACCATCACCCAGGCGCGAGAGAGAGGAGTTTCTCAGCCTGCTCTTCATCAGAGAGGGAGTAGCACCTCAGAAGCAGTGCCCTTGAGAGCGGTGTATTTCCCTTGGGCGGGGGCAATCCTGTAGGAGGGTCATCACACACTGGGTGGACAGTGGATCCAGCAACGCCATCACATGATGGCATTTTGTGTCATTGGAATGAAATGCCACGAAGAGCAAACTGAACTTCGACGTGCATGAACCATGAAGGGGGGTTGTGAAGCCAAAAATCCAAAAGTGGTAGAACTTATTTACCTCTTGTTCCTTAAACATCTTGATAATTTATCCCATGTTATTTCACAGTTGGCCGTAACGCTTTATTTTAGATATTGCTGGTGTAACTTTACTCTAAATACTATCCCGGGTTTGTTTGTGGTAGCATTATATTACATGCACGCATATTCTTTTAAAGCAAATACTACTTAACCATCAGGTGATTTGACTCTTCTTCTGTTGACAGGTAAATTTCTGGTAAATTATGTTTGCTTATGTTGCTTTGGCTATACTTACCTTTGTCTGTCCCTTTGTTCTGGTCATATATCCAAAGCAGGTGTGTGGGAGGGGCCAACCCAGCACTTCCTGTTTATATAAGGTCATGAGGTCAGTGATTGATTCACTGGGCACAACCAAATGAAGGGTTTTTTCCTTTTGATAGTATTGTTTATTTTCTTTAAAGTAACGTTTGAGTTGTACTATATGCAGTGTTTTACTTTTCAAATCATTTAGCTGTGTAAACGAGTCTGTCAATTGGATGAATAATTTTATTCCTGTTTATTTGTTTCGATTATCTTGTTTGGTCTAACCTATTTCTAAGGTAGAGAATAATGACATTGAGATGTGTGTAAAATTCTCTATAAAACAAGTGAGATTTTGACAACCGGGGTTGTTTTAAAATGGTAGAATGGACATGCAAGGAAATATAGTACACTTAAAAGAAATTTGACCCGTCTGCTGATGCTGTCCTTTCCTTGTCACTTGCTCTACACTACCACCCACTGCTAAATTCAATATGTATACTGTAGTCTTTACCAGGCTACATTTTGTCATTCTATCTGACAGCAAAGTTGACTAATGCAGCTTTCTGGGGGCAGGAGGTTCTTGCACATTAAAATTTTTACAAACCTATTTTAAAGTGTTTTTCTTCATTTGTTTTTTTCTTTTTTAATTTTTATTTTCTGTTAGAATTGTATTACTTTTCTGTTTGATTGTTTGGCTTTGTGGTGGATTTTTCCCATACAGTTTTAATACACTGAGATGGTGACAGAGAAAACACTCTTCACTAACCAATGGGTAACATCATAGTGGCTCTCCTTTTTTTTTTATACAGTCTATGACTACAGGCAAGAAAAACTATAGATTTTGGGGTTACCTGTCCCTGCAAATCCATAATCATAATCAAGTTACAGTGATTATTCTTGATTAAAATAGACACAAAATAGACCACTTACCATGACAAATGCAAAATAGACTCCTTAAATAGAAAAACATTAGGCAGCAGCTTTTTTTATTTAAAAAAAAGGGTTTACAAGCAGAGATACAGTGAAAGAGGAAATGCGAACAAATCCTTCAGCCTTCATATTCACCTTAACTGGAGTTCATTATGGGTATCTTTATAAAATAAACTTATATCTAACCAGGAATTCATGATTGTGGCATCAGGCTGTGTGTGTGTGTGTATGTGTATAAAAACTATGAAGCCCAAAGCGTAACCCTTTTTCTCAGGGTTCAGGTGGTGTTGAGTGGTTTTTCAGGATGCTGTGTGTTGTTTTGGCTGCTCTTGTACGCCTCGCTGAGCTGTTGAAGGTCACTTAGCAGACCTGCAAACTGCTCCTCCTGTGTGAGCACATTAAAAACAGCTGTTAATATGCTGAAATCAACCACTGTCGCTAAACTTTAAATATCCAGTACCTTAAAGGGAACATATTTGGTTAAGAAATACAAATTAGCTTGTTTAAAGGGCATCAAATACACTTAAACCACTCTCAGATCATTTCTTATAAAACTTAATCAGCATAGTTGCATTTAACTGCTTTTTAAATATTCAGTTTTTATGGGTCTACAGCATATGAAACTGTAATCTTTTAGCCTACTGATAACAATAGAGGCAGTGTTTGAAATATGCAGAGGATGTTTATCTATCAGCAGTGATCCGGGCTTTTTCCTGTATAAGGTTTTGGCCTCCCCCTAAAGTAAAGTCACCGGCATTCTGTTAAATATTTTGAGGGTTTAATTTAATCAGGCATAAAATACACCGTTGTTTATGAAACAATCACAAATCTCAGAGAATTCAGTGACTGCTGATGATTAAGGTAATACAGGTAGCTTCTACTATTTGAGGCAGACTGTGTTTGCCTGCATAGTAAACATAACCTGCACCCTCTGTTATTAAATAGCAGATTCCATCACAGTTTTTAAGAGACTAATGAATATATTTCTGCCTTTTAGTTTGCTACGTTTTAATTTAAGGACCCCCTAGGGCTGGACTGAGATGCTCTGAGCCAGTTCTGGCTGTCTTCACTCCTCCACTGAATGGGCTTGCAAAGAGAGGTGACCACCTCTACTGGTAGCATGACTCAAAGTGTCATTTATAAATATCATGCAGTTATATTGCTCATAAATTAAATTAAATTTCATATAGAGCGTAAAAAAGTAGGTATTCCTAGGCTAAATTCCAAAGCCTGCGGTAGCTGCACATGTTAGAATAGTCTAACTAGGTCAGAACAGAACAGAAAATAAAACCATTAAATTTATAATTATATAAAAAAGTACTAAATGTTACTACTTAATAATTTAAGTGAACTGTTTTATGTTAGCGTTCTCTCTATGGACATAAATTCTTTTACCAGAAAGTTTTTGATTTCTGAAAATTTTAAAAATCAGTGGTTTGGTTCTATTTTTCTATCTCAATTTAAAATGCGAAAATCTTTTGCATCCCACTGGACCCTTAAACCTCATCTCTGATCAACTCATTAGGCTAAGAATAAGGACTTCCTTCATGATGACTGACAAAATACCGGATACTCTCTAGATCAGGGGTGTCAAACTCCAGGCCTCGAGGGCCCGTGTCCTGCAGGTTTTAGATCTCACCCAGGGTCAACACACCTGAATCAAATGATTAGTTCATTAACAGGCTTCTGGAGAACTTCAAGACATGTTGAGGAGGTCATTTAGCCATTTAAATCAGCTGTCTTGGATCAAGGACACATCTAAAACCTGCAGGACACCGGCCCTCGAGGCCTGGAGTTCGACACCTGTGCTCTAGATCAAATCAAGGCAGATAAATGAGGAATAACAAATGCAGGTGACCTGCAGTACCATCATAGCCCACCAGGGAGCACCAGCGCACACTGCTCTGTGGGGTTCAGGAGAATAAAATGTGGATCTTGAAGTGAACTATTTACAAGCACTGTTCTTTGACAGTGGACTTTCTTCATCTCACTTACCAGCACATTCACTCTCTCGGCTGCTGCAATGGCAACACTCAGCTTCCTCTCATCTTCCTCCCTTTCCTCTTCAATCACACCCAGCCTGCAAAACACACAGATAAGAAGACATGCTGTTAAGAGAGAAACACTGAGGTTGCAGATTGAACAGGATAAAGCACAAACAAAATGCATGCTTTAAAAACAGAATATATGAGGTGTGATCAAAACATTCTGAGAACTGGTCGATAAAAAACTCAAATCTAAAAACTCTTTCCTGATTTCAATTTGGCTGTTTCTTCTGCATGTGGTCACCTCAGATCTTGACCTTTCTAGAGACCAAATGTGTGTGCTCAACACTGATCGGTTCATTGTGGGATCAAATTTTAGGTAGCTATAGAATTTAGGTGCAGTACTTTAGGGAAGACAGGATGATGCCTTGGTGCCAGTGCTCTGGAGCAGCTGAAGCGGTGCATGAGCGTGATTTACAAGTGTGCAGCTTTTTGTGTAGTGTGAGAAAGAGGATTCAGAGGTCAGAAGATTTCGACACATGGAGGGAGATCCCACTGCACGAGTGCAAGCTGATCGAACATGACTGTCACTGAGAGATCTAAAATAGTAGGTGCTCTCAACACTGTCCAGAGATGCACGACCTTCTGGTTTTAAGTATGAGATCCTCCAAATTTAAACTGGATAAAGATTTTTTCAATTTCTTTAGTCACACCTTGTGTTTACTTTCAAATGGAACACACACACACACGTTAATGCACAGACTAACCCGAAGGTGGCGCTGGCAAGCTGCTCCTCACGCATAGCCAGCACATTCCTGAGCTCGTTGACCTCTTCCTGCAGTATTGCATTCTGGTCCTGACTTTGGATGATGAAGTCCTCCAGGCGCTTAGCCATGTCCAGCTCGCGCTCCGTCACCTGCTCTATGCCCAGGCGAAGCTCTGACAGCTCCTGAGCATGCTGTCATTACACGTAGACATCATATAAACTGTAGCATTGAAAGCAAACACTTTACACTGTCACTATAATATGTAGGAGGCTTGCCATACCTTATCCAGTAAGCTGAATTGCTCATTCTCAGTCTTGATCTCGCTCGGTTGCCGGGTGTGGCTGCCTGGTGGGTTGTGGTCCCCGGGTTTAATCCAGGGAACCGGTGCAGGTGCACGCTTGACAGAGACGCTCTGGGAAAACATGAGCAGAAACTCCCTGCGTTATTCCTCTCAGTGAAACTTGAAAAAATATGTGTGCACTTACAGAAGCGTGACTCAGAGGTGCTACTTAAGACCCCTGATCTGTGTTTATGTATGCTGTTGTGATATTCCTAGACATAAAAATGTTTCCTATGATGATTTTTTTTATCCACTACTCATAAAACTTGGACCTGGCCGATAAGTGTGGCAAGTATAAGTGTTTGTCCACTTCCAATCAATGCAATGTACTGCAATAATGTACGGCTCTCAGGAATTCCATTAATCTGAATATTTTGAGTGTTTCTGCATAAAATATTCAAATATTACAAATCTAGAAACAATCTGATCCAGATTTAACTTGAGCAAAAGAAAGGAAGTAACAACAGATAAAAAAAAAACAGCCTGACTGTGATAACAACCGTACTTTGTTGTTGATTAGAATATTACAGAGTCACAAATTTATCTGTATTTTGCTGTTACACTGATATATGACGTATGCAAACTGTAATATATAAACTGACTCAGATGTAACTTTATTAATTTTTTTCTACTTTTATTACAATAAAGTAAAGTTGTTTTGCAAGACTTAAGAAGATAAATGTAATTATGTTTTGTAATTTGTGTCTTTAAACATTTAATGTTGTAATTATATTACAACATTTCTTTCACAGACAAAAGATACAGTAGAGATGTGATAAACAAAAACAGATTCATATTATTTCTGTAAAAAATCTAGTCATGCTTGGTCATTAAAAATGGCCAAGGCTGTTTATTGTTTAAAGGCTTTAGAGTATGAACTATAGCCTCCTCTGTGAAAAGCTGAAGTCCTTTTTGCATAAACACGAGAACATGAGCTGCGCAGCTCAGTTGCTATTACAGGCAGTTCACAGTTCCTGTTTATACTCACAGTATTTGGTGGTGAGATAAGTGGTTGGTTGGGCTCCGCCTCCTGTTCCTGGTCAGATGTCGGCAGAGCCTCGGAGCTCGTTTGCCTCTTCATCTCACGTTTTACTTGTGCCGGACGTCTGTGTGGGGCACTCTGAGTTCTGGCGATCGGTTTCCTCCTTTGACTCCTGACATCCACGGTGAATAAACGGATCAGTGTTAATTATTTAAATGCCAATGAACACATTATACAATGTTTAAAATGCACAGACAAAGGATCCTAAATGGAATAAAAAAATCAAATCTATCTGACCCAAACTGAATTTGTAATTGAATAGCTTGAGAGAGTCCTTCCTCCACACTGACATTGGGAGGAGCTGCGTCTGACCTCCACTGTGCCCCTTTGAAACTGACCTGTTGTCACGTGTGCTTTTGGATTCCTGAGGAATATGCTGGAGAGACGACTGGAGAGGGCTGTACTTGCTCAAGTCCTTAGGTGGAATATACGCTGGCTTGATGTGTCCTGTTTGGCTACAGGAATACCACTGTTTTAGTAACATGCAACAGAACTAATATGATGGACAAATCACACAAATCAACATACCTGTTAATATCTATCCGAGGTGCTTCAGGGCCTAGTGACTCTGTTATTTGGTTCAGAATTGAAGGCAGAGGGTGCAGCTTGTCAACTGTTTGCTGAGGGAGAAACAAGTAGCATGTTAACCTTCACTTATACACAAAGCATGAAATAAGTATATTTATATAGTGAATGGATACATAATTGCTTCTGGTAAACTTGAGAGAAAAACTACATCTATGACCACACAACACAGCGATACACACCACACACACCACATTTTTTCTACAAGGCCTTTTAATCCCTTAACCTACCAGTGTTAGAATTAGGATTCTGTTTACAAATCTTTATATGGGATAAAGGGGTAGCTGTGAATCTCTTAAATCTGTGTAACTAGATAACAAAAATCAAACCCTATCTTTAATCAGAGCTCTGATCACAAGAATAAGATTATTTCCTTCTGTGTCTGTAGTTCACTATCAATAGTTTTACTTAGGTCACCTGACAGATTAAAAAAATGGGGGGGGGGGGGGGGGGGGTGTCAGAAAAATAAAAAATTATATCTTCTAATAATATCCAGCTATTTATGTCATTCTTGTGACTTTATCTGCAGTACCCCCATAGTCCACTTGGGGGCCACAGCAAAAGCTTTTTGTCCTGTACAGCCTCCATCTTGTCAACACAATCTTAAAGGGTAGAATTAGTGCGTGAGTACACCATGTATAACTGAAGTGATCTATATGTGGGTGTCAGTCAGTCCAGCTTGTACAGAATGCTGCAGCTCTCCTTTTGACTCGTGTGAAGAACATATTACTCCGGTGCTTGCTTCCCTTCATTGGCTTCCAGTGCGTTTTAGAATTAAATTCAAAATCTTACTTTTGACTTATAAAGTGCTAAATGGCCAGGCACCGGACTATTTGTCTGACCTTTTGCAGCTTTATACGCCCTCTAGAGCCCTTCGATCAAGTGATCACCTGCTCCTTACCTTACATAAGTCTAGGATGGTTCATAGAGGAGATCAGGCATTTGCGGTTTTGGCACCGAAAATGTGGACTGATCTACCTCTCCACATTAGAAAGGCCCCAACTGTTACTCTTTTTAAATCGCATCTTAAAACATATTTTTTTACTCTGGCTTTCGAAACTGTATGAGAGTTACCAATTCTTTTATCCTAAAAAACTCCTTTGTCCCACACGCCATCAAACTGTTTAACTCCTCTCTGGAGGGGAGAGGGAGGGGAAACAGGAGGACAAAGGAGGGGGGAACAACTAAGCTGTAGTGCCTCTTCACCTCACTGTGCAATACCTCGTGCAATACTTTTTGTAAATAGTCAACAGTGCAATAGACTCAATACTTGAAATGTGCAATTCACTTGTATTTTTATTTTTTATTCCTATTTATTCTATTTATCCCCTTTGTATATTTTATTTATATTTGTCTCTGTATTTATATATGTGTGTGTGTGTGTGTGTGTGTGTGTGTGTGTGTGTGTGTGTGTGTATATATATATATATATATATATATATAACAATTCTGTAACTGTAACTTCGGTCGTTGCTTTGCTTTTTGGAAGTCGAATTTCCCAGAGGAACCCACCCGAGGGATTAATAAAGTTCTATCTTATCTTATCTTATCTTATCTAATTTTCTTTTAATTTTCTTACCTGTTGTTGTTGTTAATGTCATTGTTTAATTGTTATTTTGTACAGCACTTTGGTCAACTCCCTGTTGTTATTAAATGTGCTTTATAAATAAATAAATAAATGAAATGAAATCTTCATATAAACTCTATAATTATAAGTATCCCCCTGATAGCTGCTTATAAATTGTCTTCCACTGTGGTTAAGCTAGCTAGTGGAGCCATGCAATACAAAAGTCACACAATTCCTTTAAAACTAACTACCAAACTGGACTAATGTTTGCCTGCCTACCTGGTCCTTCTGGTAGATGATGTCCACCAGCAGTCCATGGAGCACAGCCAAACGCAGAGGCAAATCCACATAGCCATCAAAGGATGTCATTGCAATCTCAGTGTCTCCACTCGACACCGTTTGTAGGAAGCCTCTCATTCCATCCCAGTGCTGCTCCAGGAATTCATTCATGAAGAGCATGTACTCCTCCTTTTCCCCGAACCTAAGTAAGAACAACAAATTTAATTTACTTTAGGTATTTATTTCAGGCCCTTTATTGTTATTGTACATGTGCAACAAAAAAATATCTTTATCCATATTCCCAGATTATGTCTTTCAGTGTGCCAAAACAAACAAACAAACAAAAGCAAACAATCTGCTCAGGAACAAATGCACAAACGTGACATAAACTACTGACAAGGTGAAGTTGGCCAGATTCTGGATGACTTTGGCTGTCAGCGTAAGGGTACGCAGGGTGTTTGGCTCCGGGTACGGTTGCGTCAGACCAAAAAGGGAAGGACTGAGGATAGCAGGACACAAGAAACGAAGGAAGAGGGAAGCAGAGATGAGCCGATGGCCAATCTCCGGTTTGCCCTGGTCTTCACACACCTCCACCCAGCTGGAGAAGATCCTGTTTAACTCTTCAGGAAAAGGCCTAGTGGAAAGAAGCATGTCAAGTATGAGATCTCTGAATGTGAGAGATGCCCAAATCATTTATTGTATGTTAAGCTGATTTCTCTCACCCATGGAGCTCAATGATCTTCTGCACCACCTCCTCACAGGTTTCCCTCAAGTGCTTCTGGTTGCTTGACAGTTCAGCCGCAGGACATTTACGAGGGTCAACTTCACAGTTCTCAGTCGATGCATATAGACGGTTGATAAATTCTCCTGCATTGAAAAGAAAGCATAGAGTTCAGGAAAACCCAGTACGATTGAATACAAGCAGCCACCTTTACGACTGATCTGCCCTACCTAGTGTGTCGATGAGGTACTTCTGACCAACCAGCTTCATATATTCATCTATAGCTTTAGTGGCCAGTGTGTTCTCTCTGAAGATCATTGCTTCTTTTTCTCCAAGACGCTCCACCTCATCGTTGCCCAAATCAATGAGGAATTCCTAAGGAATAAAAACTTACTTCTGAATATGCTTCTGGTTGTATTTTTGATACATATTGTGAAAAAATAACGTTTGATTCATAAATTGCATTAAAAAATTTTTAAATTTAATCTCATTCTTTACCTTGGCCTTGCCGATGCTCTGGAGTACGTGGACCAGAGCTCCTGCCAGCTCTTCCTTCTCCTTCACATTCAGAAGTGGCTCCAAGTTTCTGCACATTTCTACGTAATCCACAGTCACATACTCGGCAAACTCTTTATATTTCTCCATTGGCAGAACTTGCAAGTTCTGGAAACGGGCTTTTATGCGAAGTGAAGCCTGCGGCCCCAGAGCTTCTTTGTTCCCTGCTGAGCCTGACGCCTTATATGGAGTGATGGGGTACCACTTCTCCTGATAGGTCCTCCCTCGAATGTCAGCTAGAGGTATGGTCACGCTTCCCAGAGGGTGTAGACTGGAGTCGTCTCGGGAATGCCGCTTTTTCTTGGGGTCTTCTTCCCGGAAGAGGTGCAGGCTGATTTGGGAGATACAAGGCAGGTTGTCGAGCTCAAAGAATTCTCCCCAGAACAGTTGGCACCCTCCAGTCGCACCTCCACTGGCCCCCAGGCCTCCCGAAGATCCAGCGGAGCCATCTGCTGCCAGGCTGGAACGGTTTGGGAGCTTGCCAACAGCTCTGCTGGTCGTGCGGGCGAACAAGGTGCCATCCAGGTGTACCTCACAGTAATAACGCTTTTTGGGTGGCAGATCCTTGGCTTCATTAACCCACAGACTCAGCGAGTTCTCTGTGCGCTCGATGTTGTCCTGTGAATATAATGAATGTTATTAGTAGCACAACACAATTTGAATATTGCGTGACCGGTGGGACCGGCGGCTGAAAGCTCACCTTGTTGGGCTGTGCAGCTCGTCTCAGATCTTCAATCCAGCGGTCACGTTCAGCAGCCGAGGAGCAGCCGAAGCAGTGGGTGTTCTCAGAGTTTATCACCTATAGCACATTGAAACTAACAGTTAGTGGTACTGGAATACTTTACGGTACTCGTTAATGAATCTATGGGAGTGCCCTTTAAAGTCTACCTCAAAGCAGTACTTCTCCCCCAGAATGGAGCTGTGGACCGGTCTGATGACGGTGCTGGTGTCTGCACTCAGATCTAGTGTCCCCACTGGACTGACTGGAATTGACACAGACTCTCGGGATTCATAGAGCCTTAAAATTAAACACAGTGGAAGAATTCAGTCAAAAAAACGAGATGGAGATTTGTCAAAGGTACTCACAATGTACACTTTCACTACCTGCAGGTTGTTTTACCATCGACACATTACATTAACACTGTGGTTGTTTTTAAAAAGAACATCTTGCAAAGTTTTATTTGCAACATGTTTGAATTATTCTTTAGTGAGGTTTTATGTGTGTGTAGGTTCTCTCTCAACCAGGTCAACCAGGTCATGCTGAACTCTTAAGTTTCCAAAACTTAAAGACGTCCAGTTGCTTTCTTTGCAAGCTTCTTGGACCTTTAGTGAGGTTTACTATGAAACTGATCGGTTAGTTTATTGTTGAAGAAGTGATTAAGAACACGATAGATGAATTATAGGCAGGGTTTTTTGAAGATAAGAGTTTGGCCTTAAATTATGAAAGACAATGAGAGAAGTTACTTTAGACCAAAGGTGGATATGGAGTGCAGTATATCTGCTTTGAGAAACACAGCAGTGCACTTTACCTGCGTCCTTTGTTAAGTCCCTGTTGGTTTAGCTGGGTGTTGCTATTCCTCTTGGCTTTGTTCTCAAGACGTCGCTTGATCAGTCCCTACGGGTGAAGAATGCAAACACAGTGCATTTGGGCAATTATGTGTTGTATCAACAGGAAAAGGAAAACTAGCGCAAAGATTGTCTCTGGCGCATACTGCACTCACCCTCACACCGCCATCTTGAGCCTTTGGTCGAGGACCAAGCTGGCCCCCATGGTCGGGGCTGCATTCTAGGGATTGGGATGAAAATGGAATTCTCTGTCAGTTTTTCATTAGTGTTGGCAGGACAAGTTGGCTTAACTAAATGAAATTATAGGCAGTACTCATTGTTTCCATTTAGAGTTTGTGGTCAGTACTACATATTTCTTCCTTTTTGTGAGTCAGTTGTTTCCAGGCGTCAAATCAAATGGTTGCCAGGCTAACTTTAGAGCAGATATTGTGTGCTGGTGAAGCAGGAATAGCACGAATATTAATACAATTAAAATTGGCTAAGTTCCATTACGGTAAGTGACTTCCAGGTCATATGAGAGCACCTGGGGTTAAATAACCTGTGATTTTTTGCTGATATGAAAACAAAGCAGTAAAATAAGTAGTTATGCACACCATCTTATGACTAATTTTCAAGCAGTTAGATGAGTGTTTTTTCACTCATCTAACACAAATAACTTCTACTGAAGACTCTCAAAAACATCAAGCAAAAAGTTTTAATATTTCCAGATGGGTTCAGATGAGCCATTTCAGGATGTGGTTTAAAGCTGTAATCCGATAGCTAGACCTATCTCAGTAAAGTTAACTAATTGCACATATGTCACTAAATAACACATAGTGTACTGCAGCTTTACATAGAACAAACGTAAATGTTCCCATTTTGATTTTTCCTGTTTTGTGTGAACATTTTAACCTTTTAGTCAGAAAATTGATATCTCTAACTGGAGATCATGATATCCTCTTTTGCTTATTTATACTCAGCGATATTGATGTGTTTAATTACAAGATAACACAGGTGTCCGATTTTCTTTTCGCTGCTTACCCAAATTCCCACCACAAACAATCCAGCGTTTAAATCCTATCATTTAGTCCAGAGGTGTGTGCAAAAGCCCTGTTACTTCAGTCTCTGTGTCTTTATCATTTCCTTTCTGTCGTCTTCAAAAGAACCGATTGAGTCACTCAGCCAGTCGGTGCAGAATCGAACACCTCCACAGTGCAGCACCTCCACTCTTCTAAGCAAAATATATAAACTGCATGGATGGAAGATACCGACTATATCATCTCGCTCTGTCTTTCTGCGAATTTTCATTGGACTGCTAAAACCCTGTCTTGATGCTATCTTCCCCAGAGGGAAAAAAAACACAGAGGAAGCGATCTTACAGACATTGCCACGAACAAACATTTAGCTATTTCCTCTGTGTCTTCTGCGGAAATAGTGCAATAGTCATCGCTGATGTCAGTAACAGTTAAGCTGGGGGGTGTTTGATGATTTTTCTTCATTGCATTTTAATCTGCACATCATTTTGTTTGCTTTGCGTGTGTATACGGACCTGTGTCAATGTCTACAAGGTTCTGCATGCTGAGGTTGGACAAGCAGCTGCTGACACGGTTTCGAGTCCACATTGTTGGCTAAGACGGACACACAAAAACGGGCATTTTTTACTCTCCGTGGTTATGACAACATGATTTGAAATCAGTGTAAATAACATGCTGTTATCTGTGGGTACCTCTTCCTCTGGGGAAATGAGAATCTGCCCATCTTCCAGGCAACAGTTGCTGATGTCCCATAAGGGGACCTCCTGAGGCGGGACCCATTGCAGTCTTGAGAGTTCGCAGGGTCCGGCTGGTGTCGGCACAACCTCATTCAAACCTGCAATTCAAGTAAACGTTGCACAGACAAACACATTTTGATACTGATCAATCATGTAAGGTCAGTATACACATGTAATCACGTGCTAAATATGTGCTGATTTCTCTCACTTTGAAGAACTGACAGTAAATTGTTTATGATGTACAGATACTGTTTAACTGGAGGCGTATGCTGCCGGGCTGGTTTGTTTTTGATTTTTGGTAATGACACTTATCTCACACAGCGATTGGCCACTCCCATTTGAGGTGTTGCCTTGGCCACTGACGCTATTGGTCTCTCTTTTTTATTACACGCCATGAAGGCCTGCGCACATCCTGTGGGCTGTCGTTAGGTTTTTTGTGTCTTTTTTTTTTTTTACTCGATGTCAACATCCATTGTGCTTTTATGTCGTCTTAATGCTTACATTATCTTACTATCAAGTATATGCTGTTCTTGAAATGCCAGCAGAACATAAAGATAATATTGCATCACTAAAACATGCATAAAAGCCCAGGAGAGCAGAAGGTGGCAGGAAAGTAATGCTTGTTTTTAAAGCAATTATATTTTCTTCTTGTTCTTTTTAATAATAAAATATGGTATCTTCTTCATGCAGCCATGCCTCATTTGGCTCACACCTGCATGATCTGTCTGTGTGTGTTGCAGATGTTTCTCTCACTTCCTGTCAGCTGAGATGAAAGACGTCTAGAGAACTTCTGTATAGGTACAACTATTTGAATCTGTCCTGAGGTGGATTGAGGTTTCTGATGTCATTAGACAAATGTTCAGACATCATTTGTATTAGCTGTCTGAGGGCACTCCTTTTTAGTTTCTGCACAAGTACAGGAGTGCGTGCAAATCTGACTAGAGTTCATATTTTGTATCTGAACAGCAGGTAGGCTTCTGGTTGGATTTGCCTACCATTTTCATATAAGGGGCACAGAAACGTCTGTGTCACAACAACACATTATGTTGCTGTACATTTTTAGCCATGTACCTCTTAGTATGCATTTGTTTCTCAGCGCTGGGGAAGTTGGTTAGTGAATCTAGTTAAGTGTGGGTGCTGGTTTGCAGTTCTTCAGTTACTTTGAATTTCTGGGTCATTTCTCTGCTGTTTTGGCGGTTTTGGTCTCGCAATGATTCATGTCTGAAATGAGATAATGACGATTGTCTGGGTTCTGCTTTTTAGAAGGAGAGAAATCTGTTACCTACAAGGAGAGAGCCCTTAAACATAGACTTGAAGGGCGCAGGGCTTAGATTTTAAGCTTGTCCAATGACTCCACACTTGCCTCACAGATTTACTACTACTACCACTACTGCTGCTACTACTAATGTTTTAATCTCGGCCTATACTTACTGTTTGTTTAGAAAATATTCCAACAGTTACAGACTTTCCTTTTGTCTTTGTACTGATCATTTTTTACTGTTTATTTGAGGATGTAAATGTTGCATCTACAAATCTTCTAAAAGAGCTTCCTTGAGGTTAGGGGACTTTAAATAGCCATCAATAGACATCAGATTTGTCACATTATCCGAGATCACACTATCGTTTAGCTTACTGGGTAATGGCTCAAATATCTTTACAACATTTTGTTTAAATTGTTTGCTGATGTTTAAGATATTTTTGGAAGTGTCAAAGTCATTCACTGGTGTTTGGCTGTATTTAACTCTTTCATCACTTTCATAACCTGTAACATTTCTGAGATCCACTCTTTTACTTGTGATTTATAAATGATTTATATTTATAATGTATTTTAACATAATGTAAGCCCATTTAAATTCTCAGCTTCTCTCTTTAATTATTTCTACATGTGTTTAATACTGAGCCAGATGCTAAAATAGTCTTAATAGTATCATTGCAGATGAAATTTCCAGATGCACTTTTGACAGAGGTCACCCATACCACTCATACTGCTGAGTGTTATTAAATGGTCCTACCTACTTAACAAGAAATCACAAATCGTGTGATCGCAAATAGGAAATAGGAAACATTTTCTGATATTTCACATAATATTTGGATTGAGTAATGACCTTAATGCGCAGGGCTTTGTGTGTACGCTGTACTTTTGTTGTAGTAGTCTTACCTGCAAGGGATGGCGTGCTGTTGCGGGGCTGTAGCTTTGGCTTCTTGAGCTTCTGGGACACACTCCGAAGATATTTTTTAAAAAGTGCCCCTCCGCCCCCTTTCTGTGAGGGGTCACTGGAGGCAGCCCCCGAGGCTTCTGTGCCAGCAGAAGTGGCTGCAGCAGAGGATGAACCTGCGTGAGCCGAATTGGCAGTAGAGAGGGCTGCAAACAGCGACCCAGGAGGCTCGGACAGAGCCCTCCTGAAGGGGTTCTTTCTTGTTCCTCCGGAGGCTTTTTCAGGCTTGGCTGCATCGCTGCTTTTCCCATTGGATGAATTCTTTTCTCCGGGGTCCTCGCTCAAGGCCTTGCGCCAGTTTTGCATCTTGCTCCACTTGTTGCTAGAGGCCTTCTGAATTTTTTCCATGGTGGATGTGGAGGATGCCGGCGTTCCTTCTCCTTCTTCTTTCTGCTCATTGAGGGTTCCCTTGGAGCCAGTATGCCACTTGTATGTGTTGAGAGGGTCGCTGGTCTCAGATGTTTGTGGAGGCTCATTTTCCTTCTCAGGTGATCCCTGCTCCTTTGATGCTGGCTGAGCTGCAGGCTCTGGATCTTTCTCCTCAGTGCCCATTTCACACTTTTAGGGTGTAACTAAAATTCTCTCTGTTTTTTAAGGTCGCATCAAAAACCTTCACAAGAGAATTCACCTGTCTCCCTCCTAATTTACCGCCGCTTTGGAGATTGCTGCGTGTGCAAAAGGAAGACAGCGTAGTCTGTATCTCCTCTAACTGTCTGTTTCTCATTTCCTGTCTTGCAAAAACGTTGATCAACAACACGCGACTTAGCTGCTCTGCCTGTGGTTGCTGTGCTGCTGCACTACTCCCATCTCTCTGGGCTGTTGGCTTCCTCATGAAATGACACAGAGAAGTTCAGTGTTTTCATTTAATACTTCCTGTCATCCGTTCTTCCTGTTCTGTCAAAAAAAATAAAACAAATCTGCATTCAATTTGTGTGAAACTCAAAGAAATGTCCACAGATGTTATAATAAAATGTGTGTTTTAGGTTGTCCACCTTGACCTCAAAGGAAGCCTACTTGTCAGATTCAGTCTGTTACATTATGAGCAAGGGAAATGTGGTTTTGCATGTTACAAAGTAGTAGAAATCCATCGTGAGACAATATTAGGCAAGATGTGTAATATGAAGATATTTAATGAATCTAATAAATCACCAGTCCCTATACAGTTAATAAGATTCATTTTCTTGGTAACTTGAATGAAATAAACCACCAAGGACAACATCTTTTTTGTCAAATATACGTGAAAAATATTGTATGGAAGACTCTGGACCCAGTCTTACTTTTTTAGTAAGACCACTAAACTGATATCTGTGAGAAATAAACATAAGTATCCATGTGGTATCAGCTACCTGAGAGTTTACAAGCTGTTGACAGTTAAGAGTCAGTTTCCTGTCAAAGCTACAGGAAACTGACTATAAAAACCACTTCCTGCTCTCATGCTGCTCTTTTCTCGTACACACCTGCAGGGTATTTCTGTGTACCAGTGGGGTGAACTGCCAGCAATATAGTCAGATGTTGTCTTTCTAATTGTGGGAAGTAATGGTGGAGTACAGCAGGACCTTTAGATTTTTCATTGGGAACATTCCTCTAGTTCACTTCTCCAGTTCTTTAAGCTATAAAATACCTGGGAAGTGGTTTTATAGGAATCACATTCACACAGTAACATTAATACAGTATCAACATGCTTATATCTGTGTTTCTATAATAATAATAATAATGGATTGGATTTATATAGCGCTTTTCAAGGCACCCAAAGTGCTTTACAATGCCACTATTCATTCACTCTCGCATTCACACACTGGTGGAGGCAAGCTACGGTTGTAGCCACAGCTGTCCTATAAAGAGCTGAGTGTGTGAAAACACTGAAAGTTACATTTTTGTCTTGTTTCGTCCAGGCCCTCTAGTGGCCGGGGGCATTTGGTATTGAAAATATGCTTTGACTGTATGCGGTTAAATTTGAAACGTAATCAATGAAAACTGACTGCCTCAACATAAAAAAAAATAATTAAAATTAAATGTAAAATTTAAAAGAAAAACTGTAACTGAAGTTTGAGAGTGTTTATAATGTGTGTGCTGTCTTTTAGAACTATAATCAACCTTTAACCTGACACTAGTTTAAAAGTAAAAGGGGTCCATTTAATTTTTAGCCTTTATTTAAAAGGCTATTTACATTATGTGATAAGAGGCAGTAATCTCAGGTTTATCACTGTGCAGTTGCAAGAACACTTTTTTTTATTAACATTTGAACAACAAGGGCACTGATCTGGACTCAGTGACAACAGAGAGTCTCAGTCAAGGTTGCTCTGTATACGTTAACACCGTTCTTGGCCATAAAAACCCTGAAAACCACGAATACTGATCACAACAGGATTTGAAGTTAAACATTAACAGTAAAATTAATCTTTGCTGGTGCTGAAGTATTCTTAAAGCACAACAAAAGAAGTATTTCACAAAGCAGCATGTCTGTACAACTCCTCAAAATGTTGGCAAAAATGATGAGTGCTGCAGGAAGTGCTTGTTCTGTTTACAACTCGAGCCAAAAACAGCTATAACATTTGCAAATAATAAAGATAAACGGGTAAATGTGTAAATACTGTATACTTAAGTATACAATAAGTTATTAATATTTAAGATGAATTTACAGTCACAAAATCAGAAAGTATTTAGATTCATCTGTGGAAGTCACAGTGTTTGTCTTCATCTGGTGGTCGATTGATTTACTGCAGAACAGTTTACCTTTTACCTTAACAAGAAACATGTGGTACAGACAGCAGCGGTTTTTGATATGGACATTGGCCAGCGCTGCGTCGTGGTGGGTCGCATCATGGGCATCGGCAAAAAAAAGTTGCTCGCACCCATGCTGCCCGACATCATGCCAGCACATTTTGGGGATTGCATGGGCACCGATCGGAGCGGGGCGGCCGGGGGTTCTCTGGCTGGCTGAACAGGTGTTGTGCCAAAAAGTGATTGTCTGCCAAAAACTGATTTCCGGTATTTGCCAAAAACTGACTGCTTGTATTTAAACTGCTATAAATAACTTGTTGGTCTATAATATGTGAAACATATGTCAAATGTATCCCTCGTGAATGATATCACGTCATCTTCAAATCAAATCAATTTATTTATATAGCACTTTTCACAGGATAAAAACCACAAAGTGCTTCACAGTAATATAAAACAGAAATACATAAAATACATTACAATTCAAAGCTTTAAAAGTCAGTACCAAGATTTTAAAATGAATTCTAAAATGTACTGGAAGCCAGTGTAATGAGCGTAACACTGGTGTAATGTGCTCTCTTTTTCATGTCTTAGTTAAAAGCCTTGCAGTAGCATTCTGGACTAACTGGAGACGGTCAAGATTCCTTTTGCTCAAACAAAGAAAAAGACTGTTACAATAATCTAAGCGAGATGAAATAAAAGCATGAATAACCATTTCTAACTCAGATTTAGACAGCAAAGTTCGCAGTTTGGAGGTGTTTCTTAGCTGAAAAAGGCAATTCCTAATCAACTGGCGAGAGGGTTGTTCTAGGGACATGGCAGAATCAAAGATCACACCAAGGTACCTGAGGCTCAGGTGAACAGATGAGCCAAGAGAACCAAGATGCTGCTTGATTAGAGATATCTGGTTGTCGGGGGCAATAATTAATGTTTCTGACTTCTCAGAGTTCAACTGTAAGTAGTTGTCACCAAGCCACTGTTCAACGGAAGCTAAACATTTAATTAAAGAGGACAGTTTATGGACTTCCATTGGCTTAAAAGAGCAATAGAGCTGAATATAATCAGCATAGAAATGATAACACACCTCAGGGAACTGCCTATATAAGTCCTAGAGGTAACATGTACAAAAGAAAAAAGAATAGGACCCAGAACTGAACCCTGCGGTACCCCACATGTCAGATCCTTAGAATGTGACATAAACCGATTTGCAAAAACACTAAAAGATCTGTTGGAGAGGTACGACCGAAACCACTCCAGAGCCAGACCGGACACACCGACTATGTCCCGGAGCCTGTTAATCAGGATGGTATGGTCAATGGTGTCAAAGGCAGATGTCAAGTCCAACAAAACCATGACCGAGGATGTTCCAGAGTCAGCTCACTAGAGACTTTAAGTAACGCGGTTTCTGTTGAGTGACTTTTACGGAAACCTGACTGAAATTTGTCATAAATTTCGTGTTTTTTTTTTTTTTTTTAAGTGGTAAATTGATCTGCAACTACTTTTTCCAGAATTTTCGATAATAATGGAAGGTTTGAGATAGGCCTATAATTCTTAAACTGAGTTGGATCCAAACTGCTCTTTTTTAATATCGGCTCAACAACAGCATGCTTACAGAACCTAGGGACCACACCTGTTAAAAGAGAGGCATTGCATATCTCTACTACAGAGGGGCAATCTTGAGCAACTGACAACATTCCTGTAACAAGGTAGAAGCCGCAATCAGTTTTTGGCAGTGACTTTTATGTATCCTTTAATTATGCAGTTAAAAAAAAATATTTTTGACTTTAAAAATGTATCTTTTAAGAGTAATCTAGCCAAGAGGACAGCTGAAATTGCAACAAATGCAAAAATAGTTGTGTAAACATAAATTAAATGGACAAAAGGGAGCTGATTGATTATAATGTAAGTACAATAACACAGTCACAAAGATACTTGAGAAACAGGTAATTTTTTAAATTTTATATATCACCCCTTTGTAATACCTGTTCACCAAAGTCTGTTTAGCATCATACGTAACGATATTACACATAAAAAACACACGGAAACATTGGAAATCAGTTTTTGGCAGGCAATCAGTTTTTGGCACAACACTGGCATCTAATAACCAGCTCGCAAAATAAAACTAAATAAAAACAAACCAACAAACAAGGGCTGTCAACTTTAAAGCCGTCATCACATTTAATGCGATTAGAAATTTTTAATGCAATTAATCCATTTTGAGCGCAGAATGACTAAAAATCCCTTAAATGTCTCTGTCAACGCATTTTAGGCAGTTTTTCCATTACGCATTAATGTGACAGCTCGACAACAAACACAAAAACTGAAGTTATCATGATATAGACCTATCATTTGCACCGATGTGTTTTCTAAATTCTATCACACACATATGCCCTCGGTGCGCCTGCTTGCATGCTGAAGCCTCACAACCTGTCTAAAGTGGAGGGGCCGAGCTGCTTTCAAATAGTGCACATTTCCTTCATAATATTGTCAATCCAAGCCCATTATTTATTATTTTCCTGAGTTACGTGAAAAAAAAACTTTATACAAGGTGTAGTTGTATTAGTCTATGTTGTGGGGTTGTGTTTAGTGGTTGAGAGGAGGCGGTAAAGAATACATGTTCACATTGGCACTGTGTGACTGTTACAGTGTTGATACTGGAGTGCAAAATTACTGATGGAAGATGAACAAGAAAAGGTCAAAGCCATCAGCCATCAATAGATGAAGTGTGTTCGCGCGCACTCATCTAATGTCAGCTTTATTATCTAGAACCCGAGAATTCAAACTGTAGACAGACTTTCGTCGTGAAGAAGTTTCAGCGGTTAATCAATACTTGGAAATAATTTGAAAAACGTGCAGTTTGCAATTGTGCTAAACGGTAAAGACATGACAGAATTTAGTGAAGTGAACAGAAGGAAATCTGTGGAAATCATTTCGTTGCTCCAACCGGATAAGGTAAAAAAAAAAACAAAAAGCGAAGGAAACAAAACAAAGTTGAGCATTTAGCACTTTTGGATAAATGACTTTTATTCCTGATCAAATAAGCTTCAGTACATTGCTATATAAAATGTCAAATTGTTAATATACTGTATATCAGTATACACTGGATACAGGATACTGGATACAGGATAACCACTGCTCATCTACCATCACAATGAACACCGGTGTACCACAAGGCTGTGTGATGAGCCCTTTCCTCTACTCCCTCTTCACCCACGACTGCAGACCTGCTGATGGTTCCAACACCATCATTAAGTTTGCAGATGACACCACGGTGATTGGTCTCATCAGTGACAACGATGAGGCCGCCTACAGGGAGGAGGTGGATCGTCTGGCTGAGTGGTGCGACACAAGCAACCTGCTGCTTAACACCGAGAAGACCAAGGAGCTCATCGTGGACTACAGGAGGAATGCTGACCCACATCCACCCATCCACATTAAGGGGACGGCTGTGGAGCGTGTGAGCAGCTTCAAGTTCCTGGGAGTCCACATCTCCGAGGATCTCACCTGGACGACCAACTGCTCCAAGCTGGTCAAGAAGGCTCACCAGCGCCTCTTCTTCTTGAGGACTCTGAGGAAGAACCACCTGTCCTCAGACATCCTGGTGAACTTCTATCGCTGCACCATCGAGAGCATCCTGACCAACTGTATAACAGTCTGGTACGGGAACTGCTCTGCCTCGGACCGGAAGGCGTTGCAGAGGGTCGTGAAAACTGCCCAGCGCATCGCCGGAGCACCACTTCCTGCCATAAAAGATATCTACAGGAAGCGGTGTCTGAAAAGGGCTGGGAAAATCATCAGAGACCCCAGTCACCCATCACATGGACTCTTCACCCTCCTGCCCTCTGGGAGGCGCCACAGGAGCCTCCGGACTAAGACCACCAGGTACCGGAACAGCTTCTTCCCCACAGCTGTCAGACTCCTGAACTCTGCCTCCTGACATCTGACCCACGTTAACACATGGACTGAACATACACACACCCACAATGGACAACTGTACCCTCAAACACACAATAATAACATGGACTGAACCACCACTCACAACCACTAGCACTTTATATAGCCTCTGTAGAAACTATCTACACCCTCACTTATCTTAACTGCACTACTGTATAGCTCTGTGTAAATAATCATTCTGTACATTCAATAATCTTTAATCCTACAACTGTTTACAACTTGCATAGTTCCCATTTCTGTATAGCTGTATATCTCAGATTTCTGTAAAGTTATTTATTTCATATTCTGTATAGTTTTTCATATTTATATCCTGTTCATATCCTGTACATAGCTTGTACTCACTACAGCCTGTACATACTTAGTTATAGAATATTCACAACATACTTCATACCGTGTACATTATAACATACCATAATAGACCCATTTCTGTAATATACTTACATATCTATACTATTGCTAATATATATTGTAATATACCTATATCACTAAAGCACTTCTGGATGGATGCAAACTGCATTTCGTTGCCCTGTACCTGTGCATGTGCAATGACAATAAAGTTGAATTCTATTCTATTCTATTCTATATTGTTAGTGTGACATATCACACATATATTTTTGTCTTATCAGTTGTTGGATTTCATTAGTGAACTGCAGTGCAAAGCATTTAACAGTGACGATTTTAAAATCCCATTGCAGAACATTTTGTTATTGTGTCAAAGATTCCTAAAAACCTGACTGCCTTTTCTTTCTAGATGTTGGAATTGGATTGCAGGCATTTGAAATTGCCTCTTCTGACGCTGGAAAATCTTGGAAAAATCATCACCCCCTATGTGAAAGATGTTTCAGAGGAGTAAGTCACACATTTAAAGCCATCAAGCTTACAAGCAGCAAAAATGATCACTAATACACACATATACTCTGGTTAAATGTTTGTTTTCTCAACTATTTATCTTTTTTTCATCTTTTAGTCAGTGGGCGTCCTTAGCCGATGGTGACCCTGGATCAAAAGCTGTCATTCTGTTGTCCAACATGTGCCATGCGATTATAGAAGAAATTAGCGCCTTGGTCCTGGAGGTTGTAGAACCTCAGGTTCTTGCCAAGGGGCACAATCATGCATGTGGAGATAAGGTAAGTTTTCAGGATGGCTGCAGCTGCTGCAGAGTAACAGAAAATAATATTCAAGCCAGCTTCAAAACACCCTTCATCACTGTTTTGGTGAAGCCCTGTCCACGGCACAAGGTAAGTCCCACAACTCGGATATATTAGTAAAGCTGTTTCAGCAGAAATTACTAAAAGAGTCAACACGTCGCTGGCTCGTATCACAGGGCCAGCTCCTACCCCACAAACCCATGACTCAGTGACAGGTATGAGCATTATACAAATGGTGTATAATGTGACTGAGAGTTTTAAATGCATCTTGAATGTCAGCAGAAAAATCACAGACAAGGCATCTGACAGCATGACATGCTCAGACTCTAACTGTAAGCAGACCTGCTGTCTAGATGTGGAGGAGGAGGAAGATGCAGAAATCCCACAAATAAGTGACTGTTCCTTAGAGAATTCATTGTGCACGGATAATCTGAGTCCTCCTCCAACTCCAGAGCTCCCTAAGTATTCAGAAACATTTGTCCCTTCAGCATTGATTTTAGCCTACCAGGAGAATTCTTCACCAAGTCTGGATGCTGTTAATTTCACAATTATTCTGTTTGTTGTTAATTAAAAAAGTAAATAATAATCTAACAGTTATAGCAGTATTGTGCAAAAGTCTTGAACTACCCCATTTTTTAATAGCAACATAAACACACATACATAGTTACAATGCTATTATGATACATTGTGAGACACCATTGTGATCTGACATTCCATCCTATACTATGACATTGTCTTTGGTGCTCAGCTGAACTGTCAATAGTACACGATTGAGGAATTTATATAAAAATATTTGCATATAACTCATAAATGTTGGCACTCACAGTGGCCTAGGCATTGTTTAGTTAAAGTTTCATCTAGATTGGGTCACTTGTCTTGGAGGAAATAGGGAACATACAAACATATAAGGCTAAAATATGTTTTGAGACTACAGACAGAATTTTTGGGTCGAGAATTGCTTTAAAAAGCTTTTTTAATAGTAAAAGACGACATGGTTTAGTCAAACAGTTTTGTAAGGATTATAACTAAACACTAGATGGAGACAAACACAAACTGAACTTCATGCCAGACACTGGTTTTATTAAAGTAAATAAAATTTAATACCGCGAAACTTCACATTTATTTGTTAACTAAAACACGGTTTGATTAGTGTCTAAACAACCTTAAAGTTTTGCAATGAGTTTTGGAAAAGAAGACAGCAAGATGAACATTATGAACAATATTTATGCTAATAAGATATAATGTACTTTATGTAACTGCCACTGAAGGATGTCAGAGAGGAATACCTCAGGATCTTCCAAACTCCAGGGATGCGTGCCAAAGCTCTGATGAAGATGATGGTATGACAGAGTTCAGACAGCAGTTCTGATAATAAGAATGTCTAATACACGTCTTCCTGCAGACAATGTTCCCTCTCACTTTTCATATGTCTGAGCAAACACACAAACTCCCTGAGCGGTTGATGGACCTGATGGGCCTGGGTCAGGGCTCATGCATTGTTCTTGGGTTTAATGAATATTATAATTTCTATCTGACTATGTGGATTGTTTATTGTTGTTGTTGGTGTGATCTGCTCCTGGTCCCTTGTTTCCCTGTCTCTGTGTTTGGGTGTGTGTGTTGCGGTGTGTGAGTTTTGCTGCCATACCAGGCCTGGAGAGTCTTCAGCCTTTGAGCCAGACACACCTGGTGTAATCAGCCACCTGTTGCCGATCGTCAAGGAAACACTACTCAAGAGAGGATCGGAGAGGCAGCCAGCGCGGGATTGTTAAACTAGGAACATAGTCAGTGCTCCTGCTCACAGTTACTGTGGTCGCTGAACTTCTCCTGTTGGAATGGTTAAAGTGTTTTTGTCGGCCGGTGGATGGGACGGTACTCACTGTGGACTCTCTCGTTTCCAGGTGGATTGTGGAAACGTTCTGACTTGTATTATGAGTATGAGCCAGTGTGTGAAGCTCCTGCTGTGGTCTGGGAGAGAGTCCTGTAACTCTTTATATACTCTATTTTGCAGAAAAAGACATGATTATTTGCATTTCTACTACTCATAAACTAGTGACAGTGTTATACTCCCTGAGTACTGCTGTCTTCCCAATCTGCCTCAAGGCCACCATCATCACTCCTGTGCCAAAGAAGTCCTCTGTGTCCTGCCTTGGTGACTACTGTCCCGTTGCACTCACACCCATCATGATGAAGTGCTTCGAGAGGCTCGTCATGAGGCTCATTAAGACCCTGCTGCCACTCCACTGACTATCGCCCCAACCGGTCAACAGAGGATGCCATTACCACCGACCTACATCTGGCCTCACCCACCTGGACAATAAAGACACATATGTACAAATGCTGTTCATAGATTTCAGTTTAGCGTTCAACACGATCATTTCTCAGCACCTGATTGGAAAACTGAGCCTGCTGGTCCTGCACGCCGCCCTCTGCAACTGGATCCTGGACTTTCTGACGGAGAGACCTCAGACAGTCTGGATCAGTAACAGCATCTCCAACACCACAACACAGAGCACTGGAGCCCTTCAGGGCTATGTGCTCAGCCCACTGCTGTTCACTCTGCTGACTCACGACTGTGCAGCAATGCACAGTTTGAACCACATCATCAAGTCTGCTGATGACATGACTGTGCTGTGTCTCATCAGCAAGAAAGACGAGTCAGCATACAGAGAGGAGGTGCAACAGCTAATGGACTGGTGTAGAGTCAACAACCTGTCTCTGAATGTGGACAGAACAAAAGAGATGATTGTTGACTTCAGGAGAGCACAGAGATATCACTGTCCACTTAACATCGTTGGATCCTCTGTGGAGCTCATTGAGAGCGCCAAATTCCTTGGTGTTCACAGAACACCAAAGCAGAGAACCTGTCCTGGTCCCCCAAAACCAGCTCAATAGCTACGAAAGCCCAATAGCGCCTCTACTTCCTGCAAAAGCTGAGAAAAGCCCATCTCCCATTAACCCCTTCTCACCTCTCATCCCTCTATCACTGACACCCGCTCCATCCACAAAGCCACCATTGTGGAGGACCGCACACAACCTCACACACACTCTTCATCCTGCTGGCTTCTGGCAAAAGGTACCAGAGCATTCAGGCCCTCGATGCCAAACTGTGAAACAGTTCCTTCCCCCAAACTGTCAGACACATGAACACTCAGGTTCTGGACTGACACAAACACACATACCTTCATTCATGTCACTGGCTCAAAAACGTATCTGCATGAACACACACACACACACACACACACACACACACACACACACACACACATCCCATTACTTCAAGTACTTTTTGCACAACCCGTTGTTGCACTTTTCTGCTGCACTGTTGTGTGTCTCTATCGTTCAATGTTTGAACACTTGCACTTCATGTAGTTCTGTGTGGACTGTCTATTATATGTAGCACCATTGTCTTGGAGGAACGCTGTCTTGTTTCACTGTGTACTGTACCACTGTACATGGCTGAAATGACTACATAGCCACTTGATTTGACTTGACTTAATTTTATCTTCATTAACTAATGTGTTAAACAACTAATTGAGTTCTTCTTCTTCCACCTGCTCCCTTTAGAGGTGACCTCAATCTCACCCCATCCCTTGCATCCTCCTCTGTCCCATCAACTTTCTGCATGTCCTCCTTCATAACATCCATGAATCTTCTCTGTCTTCCTCTTTTATTATTTCCTAGCAGTTCCATATTTAACATATGTCCAAATGATCTGAAATGTACCTCTCGTACTTTTTTTTCAAACCGCTCAACCTGAGCTGTCCCTCAGATGTATTCATTTCTATTCACCTGAGTTGGCTCAGGTGAATAGAAATGACTTTGGTGCTGGGCTGGTGAAAAGTGACTTTTTGGAAAATAACTGTAATGTATTCACAACATTATTTTGCAGTGTCGCTGAGACAGTGCCTGATCTTACGTCTTTGTGTTAGTATTACACAATGCTGTTAGTACTACACACGTAAAGCAGCTGTAAGAGACCAGCACCAGACCACCACCAAACAACTTTTCTTTGTAGGGTAAACTTCTCAGGATGAGGCCAGAAAGTGTAGACAACTAAGTAAAAGTAATTAAACTCAAAAACTCTAAAATTTAAGCTATATAAGCCACTTAAAATACGTATGGACACTGTTTGCACTCACAAATTAACATGATCTAACTCATAACAGAAACACCAGTAATCTGGACAGATAAGGTGGTAGCCCCCTTTTTGGCACATAAGTTCCTCCTTTTTGTCCTCTCTTTCTTTACATCCTCCTAATAATCATTCATACTTATATATATATTGACCTCTATGGCAGAGTGAGAGCCACATAGGCAGTTAGAGTAAACCAGGCCCTTTACCTGTCACCTGCATATGTTTTCTATGTCAGTGAATGATCAAATATTCACATTTCTTGTGCCCCTCTACCCCCCACACAAACACTTTTGAAAATTCTTTAATCACCCCGATCTACGTAAACTTTAAATTAAGAATCAAGTCAGGATAATAATAAAAACTCATGTCAACTGAATTATTATTTTATTGCAGAGAACATGAACTACAGTGCACACACAGCCCATAAGGGGCATTTACAGCTTATGCAACCAGCGCAGCGTCATCCGTCAGATTAACACAGCTCGTTTCACCTGCTGTACCGTAAAACTCCCAATATTTAGAGCTAAAATGTAAAACGTAAAAGCAGAGAAGCATTTATTATTATTATTTTTTATTTAATGTTTTCAGAATTTCAATGATAATACTGACTGTCCTCTGCTGTGTGTCCTTCACTTGAACAGAAGAGGTCGGGCACGCTGCGGGTTTTATGAAAGAGGTGGAAAAAAACTGAGCTTAGAAAACGGGGAGGAGCGACGGTACCACAGGCATGACAGCGAGGGAGGGAGACCGTCTCCTGTGTCCAAACACCATCTACTTATAGGAGTGATTTAACAGCGAGCTATAAGGGATATTTAGTTTGTTGATCTTGGGATGCTCGTCGCTGTGAGGCTCTGAGAAGGACTCGCCAAAGGGTTTGATAAATATTCCGGGTTAATGGCCAGCTAGCATAACAAAGCTAACTGCTGTTAGCCGCTGGAGCCGGAGAAGTGTAGAGCCGAAGAGGGAAATGGCATGAGTTCCGTCGGATAGCCCTCACAGAAGAAACGACCACTGACAAGAATCAACCTGTTAACAACATTTCTTTACCTTTCTAAATCACAGGTAAGATCCGTTAATTTGATGTGTGTCAAGATAATATAATATCGACTTATAAAGTTAGGCTAGTCTCAGCGAGCGCTGTTTGTGTGGCAGCTAGCAAGCCGTCGTTTCAAATGCTGTTAACCACTATGAGTCAGTACCAAAATCCCCATCTTTTTTTTCTTTAAAAAATATTTGTTTAATATTTTTTAACAGTGTTGAAAATTGAGGACAAAAAAGTCAGTTTTGGATTAGTTAAAACTGTGACGTTACAAATAGTTCCTTTAAGCAGAAGACCAAAACAAGCTAGAACAAAAACCAAAAACGAGTAAACCGTGAGAAGAGGCTGCTTAAAATCAGTGGGAAGCGATCAGTAAAGATGGTTGGGTACTAAACTTAACGGGCATATCGGTCACTGAAGTCTCCTAATTAGCACGTTCTGAAGTCATTGTCTTGTTTGTGTCTTTGAAGTTGCCAACAGATCCTGAAGCATGACGGTAATTATGTACTGCAGTAGCAATCGTCAAGACATGTGGTGTTTAGCAAAGGGATACTGTAGCAGTATGTATCCTGTGTGACCTAGACTGGTTATTATTAGTCTGTCCGCCCTGATCCCTTTATTAAGTAGTGCAGGGACGTTGGCTCACACCCCTCCTTGCAGACATATACCCATCAAAGCATAGCAGGAGTTATGTAGCAACACGCTGAGCAAAAACACATGATGGGCCTGACAAATAACACAACAGAACTCCTGGGTCAGATTCAAACTTAAAAAAAAAAAAACAAAAACAAACTGCAACTATAAGCCCATGTGAAAGACCTCTTACCCTACTCCTCAGAAAAACAAATGCCAGATATCATTAGTTAGTACTTGTTAAATCCTTTTTTAAAAAATTTTTTTAAGCAATTTTTTTAGACAGTGGGAGAAATCTCAGGTTTTCCTCATGTCACAGCTGTAAGTTACAGTTCAAAGAAGTGGAAATACCCTGGGCTGCATATGCACCACTGCTCTAGTTGTTTACCTTACCTTGCTGTTTTGTATTTAAATGGACAGGATTTTTTTTTTCCTGTATTAAAACTGAACTGGACTAAAATATATTTTTATCCATCTTGGTGATTTTCCTTTGGAACCCCAAAGCTTCTCTGTTGTGTACAAACATTTTTGATGGGTAGGGAAAACCCTGTTAGAGTGCTGTCATGTGCAGCTTTGACCCAAGCTTCTGCAGCTGATGTTAGCATAGTTATACTCCTGTAGTTTGCAGTGATAAGCCATTGCAGCAGCACTGCTTATGTGATAAAGTAGTAAGAAATGCTGCATCCATTGATCAGCGAGGTCCTTGGTCAGGAGAGTTCCCTTCAGATAAGGAAACACACACACACAGCAGCACCTGGCTTCACTCGGCATCACGCCATCAGTCAGCCAAAACACAGCTCATCCTAATTGCACATCAAGCCTCTCGCTGAAGGACCAGATGCAGCTATAATGCTGTAATTTTAGCACTTAGCAAGTGGTTATTCTAAAGAATGACTCAGATACAGCCCCGCTTCTTAGATTTCTTCCCCAAATGTCTGTAATCACTGCTGATTGATTTTGATCTTATGTTCTTCTGTTCAGATCGTTGGCATAATTCCAATCATGGTGCAGAAATACCAGTCACCTGTGCGGGTGTACAAGCATCCCTTTGAGCTGGTGATGGCGGTAAGTGTTTTTATCTTTACTCGCTCTACCACCTGTCCACATGTATTTTGTATGCAATAGATGCAGTTATGCAATGTACACAGGTGGTTGCTTCAAAGGTTTGGAGTTAGTCACTGAATTATGCACCTTGCATGTGAGTAGCTCAGAGATTGAAAATGCATGCAGTCTGTTTTGTGTTACGGTCTTTAAGAAGCCAATGATTAACTGCAACGATAAACTGTAGCGTAGCTAGAAGAGAACATCCTCAATAGCCTGTTTAGAAGGTTTGTAGACCTCTCCGCAAGGTTTTTACAGACGTAGACTTGGTCGTTTCAAAGTAATCCTGTGAAGAGACAGATAAAAGGCACTAAATGATGCCTCCCACTCAGCTTTAGATTTGGTAGATAATTAGGAGGTCAAACCCATGCAAGGAACACTCACACTCATGGGCCATGCAGCCCCCCGAAACAGCTGACTGCCTCATATGGCTTGTCATCTTGTGGTTTAAGATCTGTTCATTTGTTCAGTAAGATGCAGAACCACTGTGCACACTTGTTGGTAGCTGAATGTACAACAAGACTGTGTTTTTATGGCAAACTGAAAGTCCCACCAGTCTTTGTGCCGGTAGTCTGCTTGCAGCATAAAAAATTCACTGCCCTGCTTTGCTTTTAGTGTGTTTTTTGTACACTGTCAGCCACGAGTGCCTGTGTCAAGTGCACAGAATGGATTTACTTGTTCCTCTCTTCTTTTTGCGCTTTTCTAAATGGGTGTCTTAGAAGTGTTCCTAGTGCCATTTGTGTTCTCCATCCCTCAAATTTGGACTTGTTCTGTTACCCTTTTTTGGCATTTAGCCTGTCTCACATATTCACTAATCTCTCCTTGCTGGAGAGCTGCAGGGGCAGGAGATGGTTGATGTAAGAGTTTGTTCACAGGAAAACAGAACTGACTAAACCCCTATGGTGTAATGTCTTTTACTGCTGTGGTGTAATGACAACTCTGGGTCTGTAACATGAATCAGATTCACTTGTCATAGCAATGGTCTGTCATTTAAGTGAGACCTGCTTTGCTTTTACACGGAGAAAAGAATGAGGCAAACTGCTCTGTAAAAACAAGCCCAATGGATGCTTTGCTCAGCAGTGCTTTGACCTCAGCTGCTGCTTGTCAGTAATGTGGTATCAGTACACGTTTGCAGGCACTCGCTCTGATTATACAACCACCAGTTTTAGACAAACAGCTCTACTGTGCTGATAACGTCAGCAATATGTACTTTTTTCTTAATTATCTATTTAAATTCCTGCATGAAGTTGGTTTGTAGTTTCACCTCCCTTCAGCACTGTGTTGTGCTGCAGGTGCAGTTTTCTTTAAATGGAAATCAGCTTTCGACACGGACAAGAACCAGGATGCAGGAACACTAAATCTCCTTAGCACAGGCTGGACTGAGCAGCAGGCAAAGAGATGGCTATAAATAGATGGCCCGTACCCACACCTGGTTGTACACACGCAGCCAAAGAGGGGAAACGGTAATAATAGTGAAACTGACTTGTATGTAATTTGTAAGCCCCAGATAATCCACCCCGTGTGCTTTTTGAAGATGGGACAAAACTAATGGAGTAACCCCTTGATGTTTTTAAACTAGGCCAGCAACAGACGGCGGACCTCTTTAGCTTTTAATTTTGTATTGTGTGACATTATGACTCATGCACAATACGGTGTTGTTAATTTGAATTATTGCTGGGGTAAAATGGACATTGCAGTCAGTTTGAAGCTGAGTTTGCATTTGGAGTCTCTTCCCCTCCCTGTGACTTTTCTCTGCAGTGAGTGTTTTTGCAGACACTGCAGAGCAGACTTAATGGTGCGTCACAACCCTTGGTGGCTCTTTTTTTTTTTTTCTTTCTCAACCCAGTGAAACCTCTCCTCTCACTTCCGCTATAGTAGTAGGTCTGTCACCACAGCAGTACAGTTATGCAGCAATAAGAACATCCTGGGCTTGTGGGAAGCCAACATGAACACCGATGTCTACTTCTGATGCACTGTACCAACACAGACCAGGTTCTTTGTGTGAGGACCGCTTTCATTTTTGGTTTACATCCGTGGTGTCAAACAAAGTGTGGGAGCCAGTCTAACAGATTTTTATTTGCTTGCATACAGTTGTATTTTTTGCAGCGTGGAAAAACTGGGACATATTTAACTTGAGATATGTCAGACTGCTCATCAGGTTTGTAAAGATAAAGAAATGTTAGGGTTATCTGTGTGTACCTAAACATATTTACAGAAAGAGAATCAGTTTAGAGGGCTTTTTATTGGGTATTATGCAATGGATGTAGTGTGTGGCCCACTCAAAATCAAATTGGGATTTCTGTGGCACGCAGATTACAATGAGTTTTACACCCATGCTTTACATGGAATTATGCAGGGTATGTCCAAATAACTAACATCTGTTCATTTCCCTGTATTGACCGTGCTATTCGTTCTTATGGTTCCTTTTGCCAGAGGCTTCTGAAAAATTTGCCAGTAATGGCTTATTCTTCTGGTCTGGTAGGGGATTTGACACTTAGCTTTGAGGAATTTGGTGCTTTCTGTCCACTTGAGTCTGTTGTTTGGGTACTGTTAGTGCTTTGAAAACCCTTTTACTGAGCTAAAAACTAAGGCTCCATGTTCTCCTCTGAAAGCCACACGCTGCATTCTTTTTGTCAAGATGAAATACCGCCTCTCTTCTCTTAACCCTGAGAAGCCACTCGGCTCACTGACAGGTGCTATCAGAGAGTTTCCAAGATCTATCTAACACTGCTGTGGCTTCATTGTGCTGTTGCATAAATCAGGCTCGAGTCACAGATGCCCTTTAGCTGTGTTTGTTCTGCAGCATTTACTGCGCCTTCTTCTGAACATGGATTCTCAGTATTCCCAGTGTTGGTGACTTGTGTTGCAGTGTCTCTGTTATTGCACGTATCAGCTCCTGCAGCTCCTTTGGAGCTGGAATGCAATGCAGTTGACCTTAAATGTGCAGTCATGCCCAACTCTGCTTGTTGTTGTTCAAATCTGACTTTAAATCAGTCATTTGAAAGTAACTGTTAAGGGAATATTGTGCATCGTAGAGTGGTGTTATACCTGTTTTGATTTGTTTTGTTGGCGCTGTGAAGCACATTGCAGTGTAATTGCCAAAGATTATCCAAATAAACTTGTCAGAACTACACATGGCAAGTAACAAAAGCTTCAGCTTTATTCTCCTCCCTGATTTTTAAGAAATTGTGAGTCACCGGTGAGAAATGTTCAGTATGCATCCTAATAAAACATAATTAACTTCTTTTTTAGGTAACTCAATCAAAAAACCTCTTGTCCGTTGGAAAGCACAGCTCAGTTGGTGGCTTTGTATCAGCAATTGCCTACTGGGTTTGTTTGAGCTGTCTAAAAGTACACAAACATTGATGTGCATTAGTATTGACCTTGATAACCTTCTTATCTCTCCACAAAGTTGGTCTGTTTTTCTATTACTGAAGTAAGGAAATATATCAGCATTTTTTTATTTTTTATTTTTTTTTAATTTCCCTTGACCACAGCAATCCCTTGTTTCTCTGTCCACATCTCAATAACAGGAAATATAGTTGTTGCTGCTGTTATCGCGCCAGTCCAGTCTCAGAGCCTCCAGTTTATCCTCAGGGAGTCACAGTGGAATGTCAAAAACGCAACGCAATACACCCCTTGCTGCTGTTTTATGCCTGCGGGGAGGGTTGTTTCTAGAACACATCCACAGATGAAGAATGACTTCAACAGCCACAGGAGAAATAAAAATTTGGCTGACCCTGGAGTAGTTATTATCCACTAAGTCCGTGCTGTTATAGTTGAGCTTAAAGGACAATAACTATTCCTGAAGTCCCTCAGCTCCCAGATTAATACTCATGCTACAGAGGGAGAGAGGGTATTAAACGAATGAAAGCCCTTCGTTAGCCTGACCTGCTCCATGGAAACACATGTGTCTGTGGCTAATCCACAAAGACAAAGTGCTTTGGTCCTGTTCTCCAATCCCAGCAGAGTTTCTGTGGAGAAAAAACAGGATGTTCCATGTTGGTACAATACCTACTGGAATTACAGGCAGCAACGACGGGGGAAACGTGCTTCTTAGTGACTTAACTCTCCTTATTAGTTAGAGCACCAAAAAGATACAGTGTACTTTAGATAATTAATGTTTTCACGGTGAGCTTCAGAATGAAATTGGATTGTTTTAAAGATGATCAGAATATGAACAAGACATTTTACAATTGTCAAAATGTGGCATAAATGCATTACAGAAAGTTTTGTAAACAGATCATACAAAGGACGAGAGGTAGCAGGGTAAACTAAACTTGCGGGTCTTAAAGGATGCCACAAGAAGAAAGGGGGGAAGAGACTGAAGAGGAAAATGAGGGGCCCGGATGGTGTTAACTACTTACTAAACTGAACTTGACCTACAAATACAGTCACCTAGGGCTACAGCAGCGTGACGGCCGATTCTCTGAATTTCAGTTTTTGTTTTTTTGCTCGTCTCTCTCTGTGGGACGAACACTGTTAGAGTCGAAGGTTGAGGTTGGAGAGTGAAAGCATGTATCGCACACTTACTTCACTGGTACACACAACACAAAGGTACACCGGAACCTGGTGTTTGTTGTGTGAAGCTGGTACCTAATGCTCCTTAATGAGGCCCTTCGTGTATGCCCGAAAGTGCTGTTTATCTATCTCTTTGGTGTTAGTTATATACGGGTTAGAGCCAGCAGTGTGACACACATGACATTTAAACAGAAACCTACTTATGAAATGAGTACCCCCTCTCACGTGCTGAGCGGTGCGATCTAAGGACCGTAGACTGTGATGACCTGGATGACTGAGAACCTTCACACACACGAGTGGTGCGATGTTATTTATTTTTTAATACACACTTGGGGATTTTGCATATAGTGGCTCATAATTAACTCAAGCCTATACATACATTTTGTTTATCAAATGGGCAAAAGCGTCAAGTAAATGCACAGAATTGTTGTGCACCCAAAGAAAAACCAGAGTAGCTCTGTGCAAGTCGAATACTTGCTTCCCTTTTGGTGTCCCATATTTTTGCTTTCCTCCTTCTCACCGTCTCTCCTTTTACTGTTTTTTTTATTTTTTTTTTATTTTTTTATTTTTTTTAGGGCCTTTCTCAAAAACTGGTTCACGAAACCTTTGCCAACAGGGCACATGAGATGAGCTTTCAAATTCGATGTAGGAAATAGTTCAGTCAGTCTCTTCTTCCGTTATGCAAATTGGAAATAAAAACGTTTTATTCAAGGATGTCCACTGATGGTTGCATAACACCACCAAACCCACATGTTTGAGATAACAGTGCTGCAGAGTGTGAACAAAGCAGGCGTTGTTAATGAAATGTTATAGCTTTTAATTCCCTGCAAACAGGTGATTTATCCTTTGAGCATCTTGTGCTTCCTCTCACAGTCTGGATGTAGGTCATTCCTAACACGTTTTTCCAGACTTGCCAACACACTGTTTAGTGAGTGTTTGCTTCCTCGCCAGTGTTTCTAAACTTGGCTCATCCTACTGTCCCCCTTCTCTCTGACTAGCCTGGCTCGTTGCAGGGCAGCTCTGCCAGGGTGGTGTCCTATCCTACCATGCTCTGACCCATTTACGACCAGTTGTGGTTAAAGGATTTTTCACCCCACTTCTTTTTTGCAGAAGCATCCTGATCTTTAGTCTATTGTTTTAATCCCTGTTTGAGCCATAGGATTGACTGTGGCTTCTATCACTTAATGGTCTCACATGTAAAGGAATCTACTTGTATAACAAAAGCCCTTCTTTTATGTCATAGTTGAACAGAGGAATTGGGTCATTTTATTAATTCACCCGTTTTCTTTCTTTCTTTTTTCTCACATGACATATTTCTGTTGAAAACGAGAGCACAGTTAATTCATTCATGCCGGCAATTTAGACAGTATCTCAAGGGAGATGCATCAGAACAGAATTTAGCCTGCACTAGTGAAATGTTTGATTATTGAGGTATTTAAAAATGCTTTATCATTAGCTTTTCTCAGCATTGCGCTTCTGATTCAGTATTTCATCCACTCCTACAGTGGGTAATTCAGTTACTCGACTAGATGATGTTTGCCAGAAACAGTGAAGAGTTATGGCCTGCGTTGGGCAGAGGCTCTTATCGTCCGGTGTGCTGCTTCAAACGACATTAATCGAGGACCATCAGGCACCACCATGTGACCGTGTGAGCCAATGAGAAAACTCTGCCGCTGATTTCATTCACTGATCATCAAGACACTCATTCACCCTCTTTCCTGCTGCAAGGTCGAGATGCTGCCCCTGTAGCTTCCCTCCCCCACCCTGCTCTCCTTTGCCAGATGAACGCGCTCAGTCATACTCTTATACAATGACCCTTTTGCCTGTTTAAAATGCAGTCATCCTGCAGTATGGCAAGAAATTGTGACTCAGATTTGTGTGGCAGAGATGTGACATTAGGAGTATTTGTACAGTATATTATAACATTTTTATTATGTTTGTGTTCACTGCCATATTTCCTCATAATTTTAGGGACTGGGTAAAGCTCCTTCTCACTTGCAAATTACATAATTTTAATGTTTAGTAGTCCCGCCCCCAGTGAAATTACAGACAAATAGCCCAAGAAGTCTTGCTGTGAATGCCTTTTAGCTTTCTTAACATGCACTGCAGTTATTTCAGCCATGTCTAAAATAAATCAGTGATGTTTTTTCAGCATTTACAGAAATTGCCTAATAAAATGTTAATTTGCATCTTTCACCCATGATAGGAGAATGAGCAATGGCAGCAATAAATATAATGTGCCAGCACTTCTTTCTTTTACTGTAAAGTGGGATGTTAATAAAGCTTCAGTTTCCCGTAACCCAGTTTTAATGATTTCTCATAAGCCTTTATGCAGTGCTTTCTACTTCAAATAGTTGGCACAGGTAGAGGCAGATTTCGTCATCTTTTCACTCTTCATTTCAGAGTCAGCTGCTTGTAAATTGATTTGTGTGTGTGTGTGTGTGTGTGTGTGTGTGTGTGTGTGTGCTTGTGTTGGGGGAGGAATGACCTCTAAAAATAATGTGTGCTTCATATTATAATAGGGGTATCTTTGGCTCAGGAGGTAGAGCAGGCCATCCACTAATCAGTAGTTGGTCTGCCAAATATCATTGGGCCAAGATGCTAATCCCAGGATGCTCTCTGATGCATCCATAGGAGTGTTAAAGCACTTAAGCATAGAAAAAGGGCCTCTTTTACAAGTTGTGTTAAGCACTTTGAGTTCTCAGGTAGAGCAGAAAAGTGCTATATAAGAAGCACTCCATTTACCATTTACTTTTAATGCAGGGCCAGTCAATTTTAATAGAATTTTTAATTTAATTTCTCATCAAATAAAAGTTGATGTATCAAATTTGGCTAACAGTAATCTTCCTATATCTGTCTACCCGTCCAACAATTTGCAACAATTGCTGCTCCTCCAATTAAATGATGCTCATTGAATTTAATCAGACTTGAACACACTGATCACCTAATGCGTCTTCACCCAAACTGCTTAAGGTCAATGTCTTTAGTTAATTGCAATCTGAAGAAATGGGTGTAGGAAATCATTTCTTTTTTTGGTCAGGGTAACTGTTATTGTTTTTACATAAGTTATAGTCTACTCGTAACGTTCAGTGTAGACCAAACACGGAATACATTGTTGTGAAATGTATTATCATTTCACAAAAAAGTCTTAGTAAGGGGTTTTTATAATTTGACACATAATTGTTTCAGCACTTTTTGTATCTCTGAGTTGACAGTGTTGAATCTTACTTGACAGATTTGTGTCTCAGTAATTCTTACACAAGCAAAATATGCCTATAGCTGAGCTTTTCTTATTTTTTTACAGTGATGAGTTTTTGATTACAGACAGATGGCCATCTGCTGGTTCCTCTTCCCTCGTGCACGCATTTAACAAGCCATGCATGCACACCCTGGCAATACAGTTTAGCATATTATTTAGGCCGGCAAAAATTTAGGAGCTTTATGTAAGGTCTGTGTACTTGGCAGATTTCCCCTCCTCCCTCCGAGTTGGTAGTTCCAGGCGGTTCTGCCATTACAATGCACACAGTGAGATCACTGCAAGGAGAGAAGTGGGTGGTATGGCATGCACGGACCAAAGGCTCTGCTGTGTTTTCAGTCAACAGCTTGTTCTTGCTCCTGCCCCTCATGAGACTATACCTAGGCTCAGACTTTTAACCTGGCAATAAAATAAGGTAAACAAAATCTTCATCAGCATCGGAGACTGAACTCATGGAGGAGGTTAGGAAACTGCAGGATAAGTTTCCAAGAATGCTTTCACTTACTTGACCTCTTACAAACTATTCAAATGCTCGATCTGTACATATGCATTCAAAGGGTAACGTGAGTCATATTTAAACCAGTCTCACTGAAAGCTCTGTTTCACCAAACTGGTTTGGGCCTTTAAAAAAAAAAAAAAAAAAAAGTTTTACTAAATAATAATTAAAAAAATAAACTTTTTTGTTTTATTTTTTCTGTGCTTTTCATGCATGTATTTTCCTTAATTTAGGGTTCAAGTATATTGCTTTGTTTATTTAAATGTCTGATTTCCTTGGGCTGTGCTATGGAAATAGCTGATGTCACAGTTTTAAATAAAGCTTTAAAATTTGCTTCTCTTTAGGCTGTCATAGTTTTTGGCTAAATCCGCACTTGTACTTAGCATATTTTAAATCAAACTATGCCAATACTTGAATGTCATTGATATACACTGGACATATCTTCTGTACATCTAAGCTATTACTCACATGCACAGAATTGCTGTCTTGTGATCAAGAAAGAGGCACCTGTTGAGTTATAAGACCCCATCAAGTAGCAAACATGGCTGTTATTGTTTTCGTTAGTCTCAATTTATACCAGTCCAGACTAAAACCTAAATGCCTGTGGTTTTAAAGTAAGAGTCAAAAATGCTTCGACAAACCCTGTTATTGCATACATCAAATTTTGAAAGTGATGCCTTTCAGCAAATTTACATGTTAGATAAAATGGTATAAAATCTCTAAGGTGAAAGTGAAATTTACTCTAAATTCCAATCATAACTAATCATAATCTTCTTTCTCTTTCTTTCTTTCTTGCTTTCTGAGCTTCCTGTACTTTGATGTTTCTAAATAAACTGAAAGATTTAAAAGCAATCACATTGCAGACATGAAAGAGATTCTCACCTTGGTTTTACTACAAAAAAAATTAAGCTTCTGTTAGCTATTATCTCTAATCTGTGCATCCCTAATGCACACTCTGATTTATTGGATGTAAAGTATTTATCAGAGAAAATGATTTTTAAATATATTTTACATTGACATTTTTTTTCCAGCATCCCCTGTGGCTGAGTTTGCAAGAAGAAACCCACAATTTTCAGGCTGCCTCTTTCGTAACTTTCCTCTTTGGTAATGACCCAGTTTTATCTTAAGCTTTGCTCTCTGAAGTAAAATCGGGATTTCTTTTTTCCCCTGTTTCCATTTTCCATTCTTCCTACTTCATTCTCCGTCACCTAGTCACCTCAAATTATATAAACGCAAGTCAGCAAGGTCTTGTGCGTCAGGGCCATTATTTTCAGGGGCAGGTTTTGGGTTTCATTGAAAACTTGTCTCATGAATGAACATGACGTTATCTGTCATTTGGCAGCACTGGCATTTCGTCAGTGCCCAGTAATAGCCACAACTGGAACACTCATCTGCATCCTTAATGGCTTTCATTCAAATGGTTTTTGGTATCCTCTTTGCAAGGAGCGGCAAACATAACACGACCACCCCAATTTAAATATATATGGATGTGGTGGGCAATGTCAAACAAAAGTAAAAAACACGGTTCTGGGCTAGGATGTGATGTCCACCGCTATATAATGACGTCCATAACGGGTCAAACCCCGGATAGCCTGGGGTGGTGGGAGGGAACCCTTAATGATTTTTGCTACCAAATACAGGCTAACCAACGTCACACCCGTGCCAGCAGCCCTCACACAAAACCAGGTTTTGTTTGTCTTACGTCAAGGGTGGTGTTTGTTATGCAACATGTATCGGGTCTTTAAGAGGAAACCTTTTGAGAGTGGGCCTCATAAGCGTGACTTAAATACACAGAAATGACAGAAGAAAAAACTGTGTTAGTCATTGTAACTGAAGAGGAAAAGAGCCACAGTTTACTGTGTGTACACTTGAATGGCCCTGTGAATAAAACATTAAAGTGGTTCTTGTGAATTTCCTCTGAGGCAGCGCAGCCAGATTAGCTGCTGTATGTCAGCTTTGCTGTGCTGTGTGTGCTGGTTTGTTTTGACATTGTCTCTAATCTGTCGTAATCAAGTATCTTAATCTTAATAATGCAGCCCCCCACCGTGCCCCACCTCCTCAACGAAAATGTTCCCATTTTCCCAGACAGCTATTAAAAATAGCCGAGTCTGACCCTTGAGCGACTGTCGTCTCTGTTACACAACCATTTTCATAAGCTCCAGAGATGTGACACTACTGCCGAGGAAGCTGGAAGTGTTCTCTGATTAGTGTTAGTCCCCAGAGACCTACAGGCCAAGCATTTTCGACTTAGTCTTTAGCAGATTGACCCTAGTGTCTCTCAGGATTGACAAGGTGCCATTTTTATCTAAGACGCAGAACACCCAAGAAGTGGGATTAAGCCATGTAAAATCTGGCAGCTAAAAGAAAATGGTGTCAACCAAAAACTGGTCGCTAAGCCCTGAAAGCTTGATGAAATCCGATACACTAAAACATTTAACAGGAAATTAGCTCTTGCTTGCTATCATCTGTAATTTACCTTTATTTATTTATTTATTTATTTATTTATTTATTTTAAATTAGAGACTTAAGTAGTTAGAAACATCGTGCCAGAGCTATAAAAAATATATTAGCCAGTTGGTTAATTTATGTCTTTTCATCCAGTTCAGTACTAAGCATTTTCTTATGTTGTGGCTAAGAACGTGACTCTATGTCATCAACATGTCCTCTAGTCTGCACCTGGGCTTTCGCTGGCAGATAAAGTGATAGTGCTGATGTTTTTGCGCTAAATGTTCCCAGTCGTGTTTCTTTTCCAATCTTAAGAGCAAAACTAGGTCATTTTCTGCCACCCTTGATACTTATGCGTGGTTTCTGCTAGAAAAGTTGTTAGACTCAGCAGCTTTTATTGTGTG
This sequence comes from Diplotaxodon limnothrissa, assembly GCF_057381915.1. Taxonomy (NCBI): domain Eukaryota; kingdom Metazoa; phylum Chordata; class Actinopteri; order Cichliformes; family Cichlidae; genus Diplotaxodon; species Diplotaxodon limnothrissa. The sequence goes on from NC_140601.1 coordinate 39,993,544, forward strand.
GGGGTTGAGAGATTTAACATGGCACTATCCACCTGCTGCATGTACAGTCTGTGTTGCACAGATTGAACTGCAGATCTGTGTAGGTAGAGATCTCACTGCTGATAAGAGGAGAAAGCGAATCTCTCTCTGGTGTAAATGCATCCGAACGGTCTTAAACGGTCAGAGGCAGTAGTCAGTTTGTGCAGAAAATAAAGGTTTTATGTGCTGCAAAACTTTCAGGCTTGAATTTATTAAATTGTTCCTGACGCTAACAACATACTGTAACAAGATATAACATGATTCTGTTTAGCAGTATTGTTTTAATCTTACATCTCCGATCGACCTAGGTCAGTAAAGGTAAAGATGTGCTAAGTTAGCTATTCATTTTCAGCATATCCGAAACTATGCACACTGGGCATAAAATGGGTCAGATGTCAAAACACCTCTTCAGCGCTTCTGCACAGTCGCTTGTAATTTGATTGTTGAAGATATTTTGGGAATTTTTTTTCCTGATGTTTATGTGCCAAATAGATAAAATTGTTTGAGGAACTGGAGCCAAATAAAAGAAATAAGACAACAACAAAGGCAGATTAGTCAGGTGGTTAACTACTTGACTTTTTTCCTGAATTTGTTTGGATTGGATTTGCAGCTATATTTAAGGGTTTTTTTTGTCTTTTCTTTTTTTTTTTCTATATCCCACCATTAAAGGCCAGATAATAGCTGGGCTACCTGCCAGAACTACTACTTCTTGCCTGGTATTATATTACACACACGCACTATGTGGTCCTTTGTAGTCTTAAAGTTGATTGTGTACTCCCCAGAACTCTTGGAACTTCCTGAATCTCCCTTCCTGTGCAGGATTAGCTTTATTTTCCAGACCCGTGCCTTAATCAACACTGCTGTTTTTCTCCAAAGGAGAAACTGTTTTGTGTATGCAGGAAGGATGTAAGTAACAGTATATTGTTATATTTTCTCTCATTCACTCCTGGAAAGAACAAACAAATTCCAGGAACCATTACTCAGGGTTTGGCCACTTGAGGTATGTCTGATTCTCTAAACCGTGGAAGCTGGTGGAGGAGGGTGTCCTTAAACCTGTTCTTTAAAATACCTGGAGTCTGGAAACTTGGAAATATTTTGTTCTGTTATGTTCCAGGAAAGAGTATTGGCAAAGGGCAAATGAATATTTACAGTGGTGGAGTTTGGTTGCCATGTATGTTTGGCTTGATGTGTCATCAGTGCCTGCTTTTTATTTCAGTGACTCAATCGAGGGCGGGAAAATGTTTGTCTTGTTCCGGCTGGTTTGTTTTCTTACAGAAAACTTCTGGGTTTGGATTTCAAGTGCTGCAGGTATCAGCTTTAATAAAACACGCATCATGTTGATGGTTATACATTGTTTTTATACACTCAATTGAAACATCTAGGAAAGCCTCTTATCTTTTACCGGAACACTGGACAAGAGAAGCCCAATCTATTGTCTCAGGGATTACAAGTAGATACACTGAAACTACTTTAACCAAAACTTTAACAATATTTAATATAAGTGTCCACCGCTATAACAGCGTTGCAAAAATATATAGAAAAGCTTTTTCAGTCCCCTTTAATGGAATAACAGAAGCCAAACTATTTGTTAGCTTTCGATTGTAGGTTAATGTAGAGCAGAGTAATCATCAGGATAAATGCCAAATAGCCTGGATGTTTACTTCATGCTGGCACACATGTGCATTTAGCTGTCATTTGAGTCATGCGTGGAGAGCCAATCGTAACATGATGCATCATGTGGTGAGTTGGCACATCCGAGATAAGCTGTAGTGTTTGATAACCTCAGGCACTGGTTCTAGAAGAAGATGTTTTGGCCTTTGCCTAAAGTTTTTATTTTCAGTCCTGCATCTCATTGGTCATGGTAAAATCTTTAATTATTTATAGTTGCACCAGTGTCCAAAATATTCAGTGTATTACTGGCTTTCTGTTTAAGTATGTGATTTTTTTCTTTTTTCTTTTTTTGTGTTAGCCACACATTATTGTTGTTGTTATTATTATTATTATTGTTATTGTTATTATTATTATTGTTATTATTGCGATGCATAACTGCGCACAGAAGTGAATTTACTCACACTAGTGGAGTCACTTTCTTCTGTGCAGCAAATGGCTAACAACCAATAGAAAAGAAGCCCTGTTGTTTCATGCTTTTAGCAGTCAAGAACCATCAGCTTGAGCTAAGATGCTATCATGGTGCCAAACAAGCCAAGGAGGTATTTAGAATTTGAGGATTTCTACTGAGAGAAAATTGGCCACCTTGAAGAGTCCTGGAGCCTTTGTTGGACCATGTGAAAGTGTGATATGGAGCTCTATGCTAGGCGAGCTGAAGTGCTTTTACACATGGGCAGTAGAAAAGAGAGTTGCCATAATAGACCACTGGCCTATCTGTTTTTGAAACCTTCACATTTGTTATTGCCATCTTGGTGTTTGAAGCTGGACTTTATGAGCGAACGGTGGATTTGACTGAGACAGAAGTCACCGTGCACTCATTGTCTGATGACTTGTGATTTGCCAATAAGCACACCAGGGTAATCCTTTCTTCTGATTCTAATAATTGTAATTTACAAAACGAACTTCATGATTCATTTCATGACCTGAAATTAACAACTCATCAGTGATGTATTTATTGAAGTCGCAAAGAGAGGGTCTTTCCTTATCAGCCTGTACGGTCTTGGAGCCAAAGTGATTGCTTTTTTATTTTGACTCTTTTTTTTTTTTTTTTTTTTTTTTCCTTTTTAGCCGTGGACGCTGGAACTATTTTTTGCACCGTCTATGCGCTCACATGCAATATCCAGGTGCTGATTTAATTTAGGATGGTGTCTGATTTAAAAACTATTGTATTTTTTTTCACAGATAAATCCAGGCCTGAATGTCCCTCAGTGAGCCTTGAGTTAAGACAAGGTTTGAAAAGCCCCGACTTACCCAGAAGGAAAAAAGAAAAAATGTTTTCAGGAATAACCTAGAATCACGACCCTTCTGTTTCCTGTTTTTAATAGTACAACAGCCTGGCTATTTTGGGAACACAAAGCAGTTAAAAGCTGGTTTGTTTCCGCATGAAGTGAAGGCTCTGAAGAAAACGTATTCCTCTTCATGGTTTGCTGAATGATCTGAACCATACAGGATCTAAGCCTGTCGTTGGAATGAAACCTAGTGCTGTTTGTGAAGACGTGACATTTGTGGTTGACTTTGTTGACGTATGATTTTTTTCTTTTCTTTTCTTTTTTTCTTTTCCTTTTCTTTTTTAAAGGGATGAAATTGACATTTACAGTCAGTGATGTTGTGCTGACGGCAGGACAAAAACCAAACCCCCAGTGTTCCAGAGCATTGGGGCTGAAAAACAGAGCTCAGCATTCATGCAGTCAGTGCACGGTGGGCAGCTCCTCACAGGAATGCCAGGAGCTCCTGAACCCCACTGGCTGCCTCCTCCAACACAAAACTGCTGTTACTCGCCATACTAAACATTCAAAACCTCCTCTTTTGTATTTTCTATATTTTTAAATATAGAAAAGACAAATATTTTAATAGTGAATTTCGAAAGCAAATGGCTCAGTGTTTTAAGAATGTTAAACGTGAGCTTGAATTTAAAGCCTATTTCACACCAATTTGCTGTTCTATGGTTTTCAAAGGACCTCAGGGTTACTGGTTGTCCTTTGCTCCACAAAATAAAGCTCCTTTTGTCAGAGATTCAGCTGACATCCAACTCCACCAACCTCAAAAGTCTTGTGAGCAGCAGTTGATCTTCCAGTTGATCTTGTAAAGTTTGTCCACAGACTTGAATATCACTCTATGCTTGGATATTTTGAAACCTACGGGCCATGTCTTTATGAAACGGTAAACATGCTGTGGATAGGTTTGCACCACCACATTCCCGACATTGTGTTTTCCCTTTCCCTTTGTTTTTGGTTCTTTCTTTCCTTCTTTGTGTGTGTGTGTGTGTGTGTGTGTGTGTGTGTGTGTGTGTGTGTGTGTGTGTGTGTGTGTGTGTGTGTGTGTGTGTGTGTGTGTGTGTGTGTGTGTGTGTGTGTGTGTGTGTGCTCTTTGAGTCATAGATAAATGCTCCCATTCATATTTTAGGGAATTCAATTTCAGGATCCAGTTTCAGACAGTACAAAAGAGGAAATATCACGTTAGTAGGATACGTGACAAGGGAGTTTCAGGCTAGTGCAATGTTGTGATAAACTTGGACTGTCTCCAGCACAAGTTATCTGGAAGATCACTGTTTTTATTTTAGACTTGCCTTTCCAGTCGTCTGTTTGGACTTGCTCCTTGCGCAACCACAGTAATCATATCTAAGATGGATGAATGTTGACGATAGAAAAAGAAGTAATGTTCCTGCACTTTGTGCCAGCAGACTCAGTTGTATAACAGCTGGCCGGCCCCTGCAATAGAGCTGAATTTGCCTGTGTTTTGCATTTATGACTAAACGCATTATGGAGCCGGTGTTGTGTTCAAGTACAAAAACTGCTATTGTGTGTTCAACCCTTTGTTGTAAAACAACTGAAAAGCGCTTCATTTGCTTTGATGCCACTGTGGTTCAGCTCAAGTAAGAAGTTTGAAAGTGTACAAAGTTGAAGGAGCTTTATTTAGCCTCTCACCTCTGCTCTACCCGTCCCACCTATTTAAATTCCTCCCTTTTAGAATACATGAAGTGTTTTCTAATGGAGTTCATGTAAACTGGCTGGTGCCATTGTTGCTGAAGTTTTCCTGAGCCTCAGTTGTTTAATTTGAAACAAGCATTAGTGCTGTTCTCTTTCCAAACTGCTGTTTATAAGCCAGTCAAATATCTCTAGTTAAGATAAAAAAAATATTCAACAGATTTTGATATACCATGAGCCCTATAATAGATGTCAGGCACTGTCGACTAACGAACCTTAATCTCTAAACGTGCCGGTGTATGAATATGTCAAATCTGTAGGCAAGAGATAAGCCCTTCGGGTTTTCTATTTAAGTCAGGCTTCTGTTGACTAATCATGTCTAGATGTCAGTTTGGAGAACAACAAAGGAAAAACCCTTCTGAAAATTAACGAGTCAGCAGACTGGAATTATCCTTGGAAATCTAAAAATGTGTTTCCAGCTTAAAAGCTCTGGTGTTAACAGGCTATGCATTTCCTCTTCTCTTTCTCAGGCTTATGAGCGCCGCTTCCCTACTTGTCACCTCATCCCCATGTTTGTGGCGAGTGACGTTGTGAATGAGGAGACCAGTGAGGATGGTTCCACCCAGAAGATTGAGCGCCGCTGTGCCCTGGATGTGGATGCCCCACGCCTTCTCAAAAGGGTTTGTTGTACTTTAGATTTCCAGCAATTGAGTATCATAAATATAGCTTTAATGCTTTACTAATGACTTTTAATATTGTTTTGAGAACAATACATTTCCGTACTCGCCATGATTGTTTTCTTTTACAGAATGTATTAGTGTTAATTTTTGCAAAGGTAGTTTTATCTTTTATTTTCAGTGTCTGTGTTTCATGCCAGTTGCATTTATAATACAAGTTCTATTGTTTACAGATTGCAGGTGTAGACTATGTCTACTTCATCCAGAAAAACACGCTGAACCGAAAGGAGAGGACTCTGCACATTGAGTCCCACAATGAGACCTTCTCCAACAGGGTTGTCGTCCACGAGACATGCTGCTATTCGGTATGTAGCATACTATGGCCTGTAAATGGCCTGTATTTATATAGCGCTTTACTATGGCCTGCATTGCATTTGTATAGCGCTTTTCTAGTCCCTAAGGACCCCAAAGCGCTTTACACTACATTCAGTCATTCACCCATTCACACACCGGCGATGGCAAGCTACATTGTAGCCACAGCCACCCTGGGGCGCACTGACAGAGGCGAGGCTGCCGGACACTGGCGCCACCGGGCCCTCTGACCACCACCAGTAGGCAAACATGGGGTTAGTATCTTGCCCAAGGATATTTGGCATGCAGCCAGGAGGCAGCCTGGGATCGAACCACCGACCTTCTGATTAGTGGCTGACCTGCTCTGCCACCTGAGCTACAGCCACTAGTCCCTAAGGACCCCAAAGCGCTTTACATATCCAGTCATCCACCCATTCACACACACATTCACACACTGGTGATGGCAAGCTACATTGTAGCCACAGCCACCCTGGGGCGCACTGACAGAGGCGAGGCTGCCGGACACTGGCGCCACCGGGCCCTCTGACCACCATCAGTAGGCAACGGGTGAAGTGTCTTGCCCAAGGACACAACGACCGAGACTGTCCAAGCCGGGGCTCGAACCGGCAACCTTCCGATTACAAGGCGAACTCCCAACTCTTGAGCCACGATCGCCCAACTCTTGAGCCACGATCGCCCAACTCTTGAGCCACGATCGCCCAACTCTTGAGCCACGATCGCCCCTTACTATCAGCAATAGACATTTCAAGCAAAGAGCAAACTGTTAAAATCCCTCACTAATTTTAATGAAAGTCATTTCTCACTTGTTTCAGTGCAGCTGCTGTTTTTATCTTTAAGTAGAATCCACTCTCCTGGTTTTGCTCTACACCTAGCATGCTAACTTCTGGCATAGAAACTCAACCCTTTCACTGAAACTGCTGGAAAAATGCTCAAGAAAATGTCTTTCATGACCAGTACTGATCCTTACCACAAACACTGAGTTAGTTCAGAAAACAGACGTTTGAGGATTGTACAGGTGATCAATATGGGGCTTCCAGAGTGATCTAAAAATAACTGCAAGGATTCTTTAATCCACGTGTACCAGAACCTTGTGTCCACTTTTTTTTGTTGGTCCTGTACAGCCAAGGTACATTGCAACCAATTTACATTACCATTTCCTGGTTTAAAGTAACATATTCATTTTAAGGTGGGAGGAGTGTGTATAAATTATACAAAGCAGGCTGTAACATGAAAGTGTGTATTCCTGGGGCAGGTTTTACAGAGGCAAACTAAAACCCAGATCCTGGCAGTGTGACACGCTCAACCCGTTTGGCTATTTAGGCTGACTTGTGCATACAGACAAATGAGCAAACACTGACATGTTCTGTAACGCTGTTGTTCACCTGCTGAATGGCAAGCTGCCACCAGCACAGCCATGTTGATGTTTGTGCCTCCTTTAATCTCTTCCCTGCATCCATGATTGGACTACCACTGAGCCTGCTTCTGTTTGTCTCGGCCCATCTTTCCTTGTGAATTATTTAGTCGTCTGCATTCTGCTTGGTTACTCACAAAATACTGAAATGAAACCAGCATCTCTTTACTTTCTTTCTGCACTATGCGAAACTGTGACTCCAGATGAGCTTATTTATGAATGCATGTGTGCTGAGTTAATGAGGTCAAGCACATTGAGTTAGCCTCCAACCAACTGGAGTGCTAATTTTAGGTCTAAGGCCAAACAGAGGCTTATACTGTGTACTTTAACATGCTGTGATAACAGTAACCAGGATGGACAGTGCTGTTAGACTGAGCTAATGGACCGGGCTAAAGATGAAATATTTTGGTAGTCAAGGGTGAACACGTTACCATCATTATGGCTTTAGAAGCGTGTGACTCTTTATTTACTGATATTGTAGCTTGTGACAAAAAACATTTTTAAATGTATTTCAACAAAAATGTCATTTTGATTCAAGTGTCATCCTAACAAATCCTTCTAGAACCATCATAGATCTAAGATATATGCAGTGTAGAGTGCTATATACTGGCCAGCCAGTCCTTACTACTGCAGTTTGGCCTGAAAACAACACTTTAAGGATTGTGCATAAAAGTCTAGCGGACAAATATAAAATTATTCAAGTCACTGAATTTGATGAGTTTGTTTATGCTTATGTTTATGTTTTTTTTATGTCCCTGACCCACAGAAACTAATGTTGAGTTTCTCTCCCACTCACTTTAATAACTTCAAAAAGCCATAACTTCAAAAAGAAATAAATTCCAGCTGCCGAGCATGATTGTAGAATGATTTTTGCTATTGCCGAAGATGACCTTCACACAGCACTGAGGGAAATGTGTGTATTTCAAGCTTCATGACTGTTCATGTGTGAAATGCTGGCTAATTTTAACATGGACAGACTGACACACAGACTCCCACTCACAGTGCTCTGTGTGAAAATTGCTTTCTTTGTGCGTCATCATGTAATGAAGCTGGGTGTATGGTTACCATAGTAACATGGTTATGCGGTTCTGTGTTGCTTACAGCTTTAATATAGTGTGTGTGTGTGTGTGTGTGTGTGTGTGTGTGTGTGTGTGTGTCCAGGTCCACCCGGAGAATGAAGACTGGACGTGTTTTGAGCAAACCGCCAGTCTGGACATCAAGTCCTTCTTCGGCTTTGAGAGCACCGTGGAAAAGATTGCTATGAAGCAGTATGCCAGCAGTATCAAAAAGGTGTGTTTGTGTGTGCTTATTGTTTCATCCCGTCATTTATGTGTGAATGTACCGATGCACAGTAACATTAAACAACACAATGACTGCGTTATGAATTATTCAGATCTCACTCTGTCCTACGAGGTTAGATGTTTCTGGAACATGACTCAGTCCATCTCACACTGTAATTGCATAAATAAGCTTGTGTAAACTTTTAGACTGGACAGGGCTCTTTTGTTGTGGACCCAGTGAGTCATCCACCTTCATTAATGAACAATGTAGAATACAGTCCTTTCATTTTTTCCTTCTGTTTTCATTAGCTGATGCTTCAGTTTAAAATGACGCTTTAGTTGGAAAATGCTAAACGCTACATGGCCTTTCTTGGTTGAATAAAAACACATGTAGATCATGTTTTTCGGTATTCTCACACTTGTTTTCCTTCCTTCTAACAGGGAAAAGAAATCATAGAATACTACCTAAAGGAGCTGGATGATGAGGGGCTCACTCATGTGCCCCGCTGGAGTCCCTCCTCTCATTCCCTGCCTCTCTCCAGCCCCACCAGCCTCTCAACGAACCAACCTGAGCTTGGAATCGTGCCTGCCGATTCAGTCCCACTGTCTGCAGATGCCAGGGATGGACCCTCACAGGATGCAAAGCAGGACAGCAACTTGCTTCAGAACGACAGCCTCGCAGAGATTCTGCCGGGGACACCAGAAGGTCTGTACCTGAAGATTCAGAAAATGAATCCTAGAAGCTTATTTTAGAATTGTGTATATAATTATATTCTGCAAAAAATGGCTAATATTGAAATCGTATTGTGTAACTAAATTTGGAGGGACATTTTATTTGGTTTATACCACTGCCGCAACAGTTTGTCATCTGCAAGCATCGTTGGAAAAAAAAAAACCAACCAGTTAGACAACTTTGGTGAATAATTTAAATAACTGAGGAAAAGTAGTTGCTCAAGAATGGGATGGGTGTGAGAATGGAATTCAGCATCTTGAAAAGTTGTTTACAGTTATGGATGTAATTTCTGAAAAAACATATTTCTTATTGTGAATCGTGACATCCAATTACATATCTGTTGACAGCTAGGGCAAGGCCTTGTTTACAGAATCTAAGATTTTCATTAGAATTTGTGATTTATTGGTGATATTTCAGTAAGTTTATTACACATTAATTTACTATCCAGCAGTCTAACTTTTTGTGTTTTTTATGTTGCAGACAAGCTGGATGCAGACTATATCAAACGTTACCTGGGTGACCTGACACCCCTGCAGGAGAGTTGCCTGATCAGACTGCGCAAGTGGCTTCAGGAGACACACAAGGGAAAGGTACTGCACTGTTTCTCAAAAGGAATAATAACAAAACATGACTGGATACATTATTGATACATTTTGATACATTTGAGTTAGTTATTGCTAAAAGTAATATTTAGCACTACTACTCTATCTTAGCTAGGCTACTGATAATGTTGTATTTTACATTAACTTTTCACAAATTAGCTTTATAATGTCTTTAAATAACAGTGATGTGTTTTATGGTGGCAAGTGTAACCATTTCCAACTCTGTTCAGATCCCTAAAGATGAGCACATCCTTCGTTTCTTGCGGGCCAGAGATTTCAACATGGATAAAGCGCGGGAGATCTTGTGCCAGTCTCTGACCTGGAGGAAGCAGCACCAGGTGGACTACTTGCTGGAAACCTGGAGCTCCCCACAGGTTCTTCAGGACTACTACACCGGCGGCTGGCACCACCACGACAAAGGTGGGTTGGTATTTACAGCCGCAACTAAAGATAATTTTATTAGGCATACTGAAATCTTGCATGTGCATCAGTATGGAAACACATGATCTTATGACTTGTGTAGAGCTAAACTTGCACTGTTCCGTAGAGGAGACTCCACTTACACAATCATGCAGTCGTGTTTGCAGTTTTTCAACATAATGTTTTCTTATGTGACTTTACAGTGTAAACAGATCTCAACCATTCTTAGCAACCCGCAGCTCTCAGCCAAGTGTGTAAAATAAAAATGATCTAGCTTGTTGGTGCTACTTGGTTACCCAAATAGTACACACACTCTCACAGTGACAGTCTTCTTTGGAGTAGATTCCTTGGATTCCTTATTTGGGAAAAGAATGAACGTATAAGTCAAACAAAGCTTTTATGTTGCCACACCAGAGCCTATTTAATCTTCTCATTTCCAATTTTCCACAAGTATTAGCCTTGTATCAACAGGGACAAAACATGAAAGCATTCCTCAGTGTACACAATAACTTGTCTTATGTAACAAGAGCAGATGGCCAGCAATGCTGACCTTTCCACTTAGCTTGTAGTCTTTGTGGAATGTAAATCATGTGATATACCATGTAAACATTTATTTAATTTTTAATTTTTCAGACGGCCGTCCTTTGTATATCCTGAGGCTTGGCCAGATGGACACCAAAGGACTGGTGCGCGCTCTCGGGGAGGAGTCTTTGCTCAGACATGTATGTAAAACACACTGTACTGCAGTTAAGGTTTTGTGTTTGTAGTGCAGGTTGATGAGTTTATAGGTCAGACAGGGTTTCTGCCACAATATTTGTTAACTCCTGCTTCTTTGAATTGCACAGGACAATTTGATAACGCACTCATTAATTTACCCCTGTTATCACCCTGATGCTTTGTTCTATTAGTTGCATTTCTACACACAGTTGGTGCAAGAGAGAGAAAAAGTGGGCAATTCAGGCCAGGCAGGCCGCTGGGTTTGTAATACACGGGCGGAAGCGCTGGGTCAGGTCGGTTTTGGATTACAGGTTAGGGAATTAATGTCCGGTGGCATTTCCTGACAGGTAAATTAACACCAGGCTATATACAGAACACAGGCTGTGTAAAGGGTGTTGATTTATAATGTTGCAGTCACTGTGGAGTGGAGTCTGGGAGCCAAGTGTGTCAAATGTACAATTCATGTCACTGCAGGTGCTTTCTATCAATGAGGAGGGTCTGAGACGCTGTGAGGAGAACACAAAGGTGTTTGGTCGGCCAATCAGGTAAACCTTTACAACCTGTCAATATGTTAGATTGTTGAAAAAATCTTGGACCTCTATTATTCACAATATTTGTAAACCAATATATCTCTGCCTCTCAAAGGTGATACTACGTTATATTCCACTGGTCCTTGCTTTAAATCTGCAGACTGTCTTTGAGTTTAGTTCAAGAAAAGAGTAAAACTGAAATGCATCACATATTCAAACAGGGCTTTGACTGGAAGCTCAATTCACAAGTTGTTCCTTGTGGAACAACTCAAGAAAACTGAAGATAAAGACCTGATATAAATACATATGTACTATATACAGAAACAAATTGCTCTTTCTTCTATTACTCATAACACCGTTGTACAATTTCCTGTTTTGTCTGTTTGTTTATTGTGATGTTTTATATAAATATAAAACCTACATTTGTTAAACTGTGCTGTGCTTCATCACAAGTGATACTTTTCTCGCTTGATGTTACATCATACAATAGTTTGATAGTCCTCCATAACAAACAGGAGAGTATCCCTGTGTGACGTTGACTTAAAAGGCTCTATTTCAAAAACTGTTATCTCTGCTCTCTGGTTACTTTTAAACACAGTACCTGGTCTCACATCACAGTATGACAGAGGCTGCGCCTCTTATTCACAATGACCTTAGAAAAACTGGTCTCAATTCTTTTGCTGCTTCAGAAAAGTAATGTACTACTGAAAAATAATTTATTAGAACATTTTAAAAGGTAACATTTACATGTCATCACCCACGATTTTCTTAATTCTGAAAATTATTATTTTTGTACTATTTCTGTGTTGTTAAGATTGTTTTTTTTTTTTGTTTTTTTTTTTATTTTGTTTTTACTTTCATGTATCTAATACCTGTTTAGCAAAAATTGCTATTACTCTTTTTTTAATCGGTTGTTGCATATGAAGGAACCATTTCAGCATACTTTATTTCCAGCTTCTGGAGTTTCAGAACTTGCAGGTTTACTTGTTTGTTTGTTTGTTTGTTTTTTGCTGTTTTTATACATTATGCCAGTCTAAATTAATTTAGATGTTTTTGTTGTTTTTTTTGTTTGTTTTTTAAGAAGCCTCCGTAGTGGTTCAGAGTATGAAGACAGAATTCACTGCCTGTGATCTAGACAGTTAATATGAACTAATAACACAGTGTCAGTGTTGACAAAGAAAAATAATCAGCATCAGTGGTAGGTATAGTCCAGTGCTTGTGTAAAACGGCTTTGAATGTGGTCATAGGTGAATATAAATGCAGGTTAAAAGCAGCTTAAAAACATGCAAGCCGTTTTAGATTCGGTTCAGCAGTCAGAACTGGGCACAGGTACACACACAAACACACACACACTATGAGTGAGTCCAGAGCAGAATTTATCTCCCCCAAAATGGAAAGCGCACATGAGGCTCGACTTTCAGGGGACTCATTCAGATGGCAACTGACAGAGTGAGCGGGAGGGAACAGAGATGGTATCTGTCATCTGTCAGCTCTCTGAAGCAGCAGCAAGAGGAGGAGGAGGAGGAGGTGCCTGGGATAAGAGCTGCGCAGGAAGGCATGTGAACTATGAGAGGCTGTCACGTCACAGCACTCTGCCAGGACAGATAGAAGGAAAGGAAGAATGTGCTGCAAGGGTTGGAGGGTTCCAGAATTAGCAAGCACTGCCTTCACCACTTAAGCTTCACTTCAGAGTGACAAGTGATAAGTGGTCAAAAAGAGGCCGTAGCCCATTTATGGGTTTGTGGCTGTCCTTATACACACACATCCCTAATCCTCTCATGTCCTCTTCTCTAGCTGTTGGACATGTCTAGTAGATCTGGAGGGGCTGAACATGCGTCACCTATGGCGACCAGGAGTCAAGGCGCTGCTGAGGATCATCGAGGTCGTGGAGGCAAATTACCCTGAGACTCTAGGACGGCTGCTTATATTGAGAGCTCCAAGAGTCTTCCCAGTCCTTTGGACACTGGTGAGACCCAGGATAAGACTAACTCAGACCCTGTGGGGTCATCGTGTTACAGCACCGGATTATGCATACAGTGACTTTTCAGTCTGTTTCACACCCTTATTTTGACACATGCAGAAGTTGCCAGTATTCACAAATGTGTAGTATTTGCTAAGCAGTGGCAACAGCAGCATCGTTGGCCCCAAATGGAAATAAGAGCTTTCAAGTCCCGGAAGTTCTGCTGGGTTCTACTTAAGGTGACAGGATCCCAGCAAACAGAGTATGGTTGCATCTGGTAGTGTGGACAAGACAGTTGTGCAGATGGACTGAAATTTGTAGGTTACAGGTTTGGCATGTGAAGGATCGCTTTACTCTGGCAAAAATGAAGAGCCACCTCTAAAATCACCTTCTAGCTGTTTGACCTGTATTTCTTTTTAATTGGTTTTCCATCATATTGTGACAATACATGTCTAGGTTGTGGATTTGAATTGGCAGGAGTCAGTTTTCCCTGTTACACATAGCTTAGGCGGCAGAAGATAGGTTACAGGTTAGCCTGTACTTGATGCATGATGATAACGTTCCTGCTTTCTTTACAGTCTTTGGAAAAGAGCCAAGCTTTGTCCTGCAGTGTTGACTTTTAAAATGGTTCTACTTTTTAAATGTAGAGCACTGACTCAATATGTAGAATGAGGGACAAGGGATAAAAATGCTGTGCAGTCACACATAAAATAGGACACCTGGTCACCTAGCTCTGCTGCCTATTGACTGCTCATGCAAAAAGCACGTCACAAAAGACTTCAGTTTGTTTTATAGTGTTTACCTTCCTGACTTAATTAAGTCATGTATTTTAAACATGGGTTTGACTGGTTATTTAAAGGTAGAATTGTTGCATATTATTGCATTATTACATTATTGCTTTAATTAACCAAGAAACTGGTTAAACAACTTCCTTGTTTTAGCATTTATAAGGTTTAGGGTGGGAAAGGAATGTGGATTGTTATCAAACACAAGTTTCATATGCTGCACCAGTATTTCCTCATGTTACTACAGGCATGTCATGCATTTAATATCTGCCTTCTCCCTCAGGTGAGCCCATTTATTGATGAAAACACCCGCAAGAAGTTCTTGATCTACGCAGGCAATGACTATCAGGGTGCTGGAGGTCTCGTGGACTACATAGACAAGGAAATCATTCCGGATTTCTTGGGAGGAGAGTGCATGGTGAGAGTCACTGTAAGATTTAAACTCAGAGTAAAAATTGATCCTAAAACATGACACCACCCACATCGAGTTTTCCTTTACTGACCCAGTGTACACGTGTGCTTTTTTCTTTGCAGTGTGAGGTACCGGAGGGTGGCCTGGTTCCCAAGTCCATGTACCGCACAGCCGAGGAGGTCGAGAACGAGGACATCCGTCTGTGGACTGAGATGATCTATCAAAGCGCCAGCATCTTCAAAGGAGCTCCGCATGAGGTGAGGCTGAATGCACGGAAAGTAAAAGAAAACGATGGAAGGCCTGTGTAGCTCTGATATGAATAGTAGGTCAGGACAACAGAGAACTGCACAGTGCCTCTGATGGAGGTGTTGTGAAACTTTCTGCCACCTAGTGGTTGTAACTTGTTAAACGCATCTTAGGTAAATTCTGAATTCAGACGACGAACACATGTAGCGTGACTTTGAAATATAATCTGCCTGCAGTGATGTGGCGTAACCTCGTGTTGCATGATTTATACCAAAGGGACACTGTCAAACATAATCACCCAGCTGGAAAGGGCTTTGCTTTTTATCTTAATGGTCTCAGACCGTCACGCAAATGAACCATTTTATTTCACTGCTTTTGGTAACTGAGTTCTCTAGTTTGCTGTTTACCTGAAGTTTGTATATGGAAAGTCATTTATAGCCTTTTGAGACCCAGACTATTCATGCATGTCCTCTGTAGTGGACACACAAACTGTTTTTTGTTTTCTCTGTTCTCAAGAGGATGTAGTATTTTTCTAAGCTTGATGTTTCAAGTTGCTTTTAGACTACAAGCCCTTAGGGGTCCTTGGGGACTAGTAAAGCGCTATATAAATACAGGCCATTTACCATTTTACAAGCCAGTTTCCTCCTAGTAGCAAGTTTGATCTTAATCTCAGCAGTCACCGGGCCTAAAAACTGCATTCATATGTCATATGTTTTAGATACTTCTCTTTCCCCTCTTGAAGTGATACCATTTTCCCACATATTTGAGTACATACATATTTTACATATGTGCACAGAGATTAATGGATGCTAACAGCATCAAAACTAGTGCTTATACCAGGGTGTCCAACTCCAGGCCTCAAGGGCCGGTGTCCTCCAGGTTTTAGATATCACATTGGGTCAACACACCGGAATCAAATGATTAGTTCATTACCAGCCCTCTGTAGAGCTTTAAGATGTTGAGGAGGTAATTTAGCCATTTAAATCAGTTGTGTTGGGTCAAGGACACATCTAAAACCTGCAGGACACCAGCACTTGAGCCCTGGAGTTATTATTATTATTATTATTATTATTACCGGTATTATTATTATTATTATCATTATCATAAGTGTGGTGTCCTGGGGTTGGACACCTCTGGCCTAGATCATCAAAAGTGACAGGTAAAGAGTTATTTTCCCACACGTCTTCACAGCCGTACTTCTTTTTGCAATCAGTCGATTCACTTTTAATGCCAAAAACATCATCTTATACAGCCCATGCACTTTATGTAAACCTGCTTAATATCTTCCACCCCCATCAGATTGTGATCGAGATCATCGATGCCTCCTCGGTTATTACCTGGGATTTCGATGTGTGCAAAGGCGACATTGTTTTCAACATCTACCACTCAAAGCGAGCTCCGCAAGTACCACGCAAAGATACCCTGGGAGCCCACGGCATCACCTCCCCAGGAGGCAACAACGTGCAGCTCATTGACAAGTCCTGGACGCTGGGTCAGGATTACAGCATGGTCGAGTCTCCGCTCACCTGCAAGGAGGGCGAGAGTGTGCAGGTTGGTTTATGATCGTGAACTTTTGATGTCTTCTTGGATCATTGTTACTTCTACAGATCCTCATTTTTGCTTGTTTGTACTTTGAATCCTTCCTCAGGGTTCCCACATAACGAGGTGGCCGGGTTTCTACATCCTCCAGTGGAAGTTCCACAACATGGCGGCCTGCTCGGCCACCAACCTGCCCAGAGTGGATGACGTGCTGGCCACCCTCCAGGTCTCCTCACACAAGTGTAAAGTCATGTACTACACTGAGGTGTTGGGCTCTGAGGACTTCAGGTTAGTGTGTGGGTGAACGATGGAGACATTTATATGCGTCTGTGATGTGTAAATATGTCATGTATTCATATTTTTGCTGTTTTGATAAGGTTTTTATTTTAGACATCATCCATTTATTACTGCTCATTTTCACTCCTGTCTTCTTTCAGTTTTCCCTCTCTACAATCCTCCACATAGTGCCACGTATGACATTTGGTACTTGAATGAATGAAATCTTTAATGTTGCTAAGATGACTGAAATGCCTTTGGAGTATAATGAGTTTTCCAGACCCACAGTTTTGAGATGAGGATACTGTTCCCTTGCTTGAAGACGACTTTAATCAAGCTTTTTCTTTCCAATCCACTCCTGTTCTATCGCTCACAACCCCCTCCTCCTGCTCTGTCTTCTTCCTGTGAAGAACGGCTTGCTGTGATGTGCAGAGTTTGTAAGTGGCTCGGTGTTTGCCCCTTTTTCTTTAGCACTAGCTCATCATCATCGCTGCTTTTGGCTGCTAATCTGAGTGCCCTTCTCCTTCCCTCCCTCCATGGCAGTCTTGCTTCTGATGCTGCAAAGAGATGCTAATTTGCATCTGTTCTTGCTTATGACTTTTGTTAGCGTTGGCTAACAGGATGTTGTTGCTTTCTTCACACTGAGGAAAGAATCCGGTGCAACCTGCTGGCATTAATCACCCTGCTTGCATAACTAAAACTCTCAGGATTACTTGATTTGGTTAACTTCAGCAAACAGCCGCCCAACTGACACGCACATACACACTGTCATTTTCTGACTTGTATTTGATTTTCTTCACTCATCACATTGCACTACCAGCTCAGTCTCACTTTGCTTTCAGTGCACATGCTGCTTCAGTTTATTTTATCTTCAAAAACAGACTTGGCGTGATCATCTAACTCATACTAGTAGTTTTTAACAAGATGTTTTGATAAAGGTTGATATTTACACTTCTGAGTATGTGAAATGCCTTCTTGAGTGAAGTAAATGTAGAATTTAGGGCAATATTTCTTCCCATGTCTGTAATGTATAATACATGCCATAACAGTAAGTCTCTACCTTTTTATGGCTCCTTATATTGTAGAGTTGGGAGTTAAAGGGTTCCTGTGAACTAAAGTCATCCTCGTTAAAGCTGCTCTTTTTATTCATTTTTAATTCTCTGGTGAGTCCCTCAGACTTATCTAGGTCTGTTTCAATTACTTAGGATGGGTTATTACGGTTAACAGTTAAAAGGAATCAAAAATGAATAACATTTATGCAAGTTGAGGTACCGCGGGTCATAATCATCCATAACCATTTTTATGGAGGATTTAATAACTTCATACAAAATGGATGAGGTTAATAAAAGTGCCATGTGTCATATTTTGTAAATTATTTTAATTTGGCTTCATACAAGCCAACCTTTTGAATGTATTCAGGCACATATTAAACCAAGACATTGGTTTTGTCAATGCACATAGTAATTTTATATTGCATCCATATAAATCCAAAACCAGTCTACCTACTACATGGGAATTAATACCTAAAGTTTCTTTTATTCATTCAAAAGTAATAAAAGAAAAATGGTGCCTCATGCTTTGCCACAGGAAGCCTCATTGAAGTGGCCGGTTTCGCTCATTTCCAGCTGCATATTTTATTTTTAGATTTTGCTAGAGTAGCTTGTAGGATACGGTTTAGTTTTGTTTACCTTATACTGGGCCTTGCTGCTCCTCCCACTTTCAAGCAGCTTTGTTCTGATTGGTGCCTTTTGTAAACAGACAGTTTGAACAGCACGTGGGTGTGGCTTCTGTGCCTGAGATGACTGCTAACATTACAGTGTCTCGAGCTTCCAGGGATTGTTATATGGACCTCTCTTATTGGAAAATGTTGCCATATTTAACATGAACATCCACCCCCAAAACTTTTTTAACACAGATATGACAGGAAATGGTAAAAGAACAATGGATCCCCTTTAAGTGGCTCCTGCCTTTAACGAAATGCCCTGACCTTTGGTTTTTTTTGTTTTGTTGTTGTTTTTATTCATTATAAAATTAAAAACAGTGGCTGGTGTAAAACCGTTCCCTGAGTTGTTGCAGCCTGTGGCAGGGCCTGTATGTTGTAGGGTCCAGAGTGATTCTCCCTCCTTTAGGTTTGCTCTGACCGCATGGTTCTGCATCATGAGCACGGGTCATGCACACATAGTGCGCTCAGTTAGTGCCAAGCAGTCTTAAGGCTGCACAGGTGTCGTGTACACATGAAATTAGCTGAAGTGTGAGTTTTGTGTGCATTCACGTGTTCACCGCATGTTTGTTTCTTCTCTCAGGGGGTCGATGACCAGCTTGGAGTCGAGCCACAGCGGCTTCTCTCAGCTTAGCGCCGCCACCACCAACTCCAACCAATCCCAGTCCAGCTCCATGATCTCCAGGTAGAAACTGGTGTCAGAGGACTTCAATTCCCCAAACCCACGTCCCCCCTCCACTGCCCATACCGTCAACACGGACGCCAACTTTTCCTATCCCCATACCCTTAAACCATCATCTTTGGACTCTGTTCCTATTGCACAGCCAGTCTCTGTGGAACTGATGCATGCTTGCACAAACGGAAGACAAAGAATTAAAAAAAAATTCTGAGGCAAAAAGAAACTAAATGTACAATTTAAAGGGCTGATTTTTGCACAAAGGGTCATATATTTTCCATGCCTGGCATCTCAACTGGGCAGCAGTTTGAATAAGACCATCAGCAGAATGTTTTGTGCACGATGGAGCGGATAAAGGCCAGGAGGTGAGGAGTGGTGCCTTTCAGGCACCAGAAGCTGACAGAAAGCAATATTCTCATCCTACGGAACAGGATGACGACACTGGAGGCGCTGTTACATATATGCATTTACACGTGCACACACATACACAGTACCGAGGCGACGCATACCTCATTCATGTGCGTCTGCTGATAAAGACTGGATGAGCTGTTACATACGAACGCCACTCGGGCACAAACGCACACGAGAACGTTTGACATGGAAAAAAGTTGACAGTGTTTGCCATATTGTTACTGGAGGGTTTATTGTCTCTAGGGAGCTGTATATAGGTCAAATGTGGGTGGGGTGAACATCTAATAGATCTGGGTCAAATAAGATCAGCTGTCTGTATCACAACAGTACAGGTGTCAGTGACTTCGGCAATTGACAGGTAAAATCTTCCCGGCGTGCTCCTGTGGCTGAGTTGAGCTTTCTGACACTCATTGCATTGCTGTACAGGTTGCATCACATCTTTTGAATATTTGACCCAGATCTGACGCTTAGCAAAGTAAATCCACTAGAAGCAATAACACAAGTTTGACTTTCTACTGTGTGAAATATTTCTATTTAACGTGAAAATGTATGAGGAGAATAATTTACGGTGGCCCCAAGGTGCAAAACGCAGTAACAAAAGTAAAAATGCTACATTTCAGAAAACAGGATGACAAACCTTATACCAGTAACATTTCTGAAAACGGGACATTTGATGCATTTTTTTTTTTTTTTTTGAATTGGCAGAACCAAAGTACCTGATGTTACAGTGATGTCATTTCCTGTTTCAGTAATACTTTCAGAGGTTTGACATGAATTTAAAGTTTGAAAGGATGGAATAAAAAAGTTGATAAAGGACATTCAGAAATGAGTATTATGAGAGTCAAAGACTTCAACTATCAAAGCGATGTAGGCCCAGTGCTGAATAACCAAAGATAAAAAGGCAGCACTCACAATACTTCAGGCGTAAGTTGACAGATCCCACATTTTCTGAGTCATTCCTGTCATGTGACTAAACTTGACTCATGTTTGACATGATTGGTAAAGGTGACTTATTCCTGAGGTCTTGTGCGAGTGCTACCTTTTTGTCTTTGGTTATACAACACAGAGGCCGTACTTTGCTTAAGAAATGTTTGCGCTCTGGCTACAGTCCTAACCAGCATGCACACGCCGCCCTGTTATCTCGGTGTGTTTTCAGGGTTTGCAAGGACATTTTAAAGTCGCGTCAAAAAGTACATCATGATTGTCCTTTGACTTTGGTTCGGGTATTTCAAAAACAATGTCTTTACCTCGTCTTGTGCAGTGAAATGTTGTCTTTTTCTTTTTAAGTCTGCTTTGCACCGCTGGGCCAACGTCATCACTGGTGCAGATTGAACTTTTTCTTGCGTACAGGCGCACAGACGGGCAAACTCGAGTCGGTAAACGGCTGAATTCTGTGGCACCACCGTTTCTCGTCTACAGACTTTTTGTCAGGAGTGAAACAAAAATAATTTGCCAGATTTTCTCCTCGACACGTGCTCTGTCCTCGTAGTAAGGGATGCACTGACTGTGAAATACTAGGCCGTAATCCAGCACTGATACTGACATTTTTTTTTTAGTCTTTATATTGTTTTTTTTGTTCCAGGTGAAAGAAAAAGAAAAAAAACTTTATTTAAAAAAAAAAATTGCATGTGTTTTAGCTCTTCATGGAACAGTTTTTGAACATTTAGCCAGCGCAAAAGTCAGTAACGCCATCTTATCAGCTGATACTTGGCTGATTCATCGGTGCATCCCTACCTCATGCTTTGAAAATATATGTATAAAAATAATCTTAACGTGGAACGGCTGCAGTTCGTTTGCTTTCTGTCGAGCGTCTGCACATTTGAGGAACTCAAGTTAAATGAAGCAGTCAAGGAAATGCCTTGTCACTGATTGGTGAATGTGCTACTGATTGGTTAGCAAGCGCCAGCCAATGAAATGCCTGAATTTGGATGGTTGTGGTGAATTGGGCGGAACTGCCATCATTACGTTTCCAGAGTGATGTAGATTTCAGTGTGCTTTAGGGGTGAATGTTTCTTTTCGTGATTTATCATTTGACGGCGCGCCAGTAGACCACATTGATACTGTACAAGTGCTAGTGTTGGTTTGTTTGTGTTTTGGAGACACTTGATGGGTGAAGTCACGTGGTGATTGGGTTTACAGATCTCTTATTTAAGATTTAAGATATAGCCATTTTAAGAGCCATGTGTCAATAAATAATACCATTTTAGCCTTTGTAAGCATCACTTAGTCACCACTGTAACAGACAAGCGATCGTGAGTCAAATGAACATTTCATTTTCTTTTTTAAACGTGTTCTATTTGGTTGATGAGCATTGATGACTTCGCACAGATCAGACTCCCCGTCGAGGGCAGAAATGTTCAACTTTGCCAAGAGTCATTGGGTGCTGTTGCCATGGTTACACAGTGCAGCTGACAACAACGGCAAAAAAATAAAAGCGGGGGGTTTTTCCTCATAGATATATACACACAGATGCCACACTGGTTGTTGCTCCTCACTGTAATGACTCCACGCAGCACCACGTTGCTCGGGGGGAGCACACATCTGCACACGATCACGGATTGTTGTACCTCGCTGAATTTTCCACAGATTTTCGAGCAGTGTTTATGATACATGTGCTGAAACGGTTAATAATGCTTAAAATAACGTTACAGTCCGGCAGCTGCTTCTTTGTGACACTCTGCTGTAAAAAGCAACAGGATTACTCCATCACTTTAACGTGTCTACTGTCCCGTCAAAGTCTGACTTGAAAAGAGAGCTGCAGATGAGCCAGTGTTGGTCTTTCTCTCACTCCTGCAGTCTGTCTTTATTCTGTGGGACTCTTTAAACAAAACAAGTCCCACCTAAAGCAGCTCTGTAGGTTTCTGTAGCTACAGTTCAGGTATAGGTCACATGGGTTTCTAGAGTCTTTCTAGAGCATGTTGGAGCTCTCGGACCGAATATCAGATCAAACATTTAATGATAAATAAAATACGAATCTCCTTTTCTTTAGCTGGTATATGACAGTGTTAGCTTGGGACTACTTTTTAGTATACCAAATTAAAGACATTCGTAACGGTAAAACAAGTTCTCGTCTGTGGAAAGTTTTAGCATTTCTTTCAGTGAAACATCAAAAAGAAGCACAAAAATTTGGCGTTATTTATTTATGCTCAGAGCTCGTGAGCAAGACAGCTGTGGCATCTGTGTTCATATGTGTTTTCCCTCCTATGGAAAAAAGGAAAAAAAAAAAAAAAAGGACCTTGCCTGTTTTTGATACACAAAACTGCTTTTTTTTTTTTTTTTTTTTAATAGTTACTGGTTAACTTGTGGTATCTACATGTCATTAACTGCAATAACATGAATTGTTTTACTGAGTGGCCCTCTTCGTGATGAGGGCTACGGGTGTGTGATGGGGTAAAGGGGTGAATGTTAATTACAGTGGGGGGAGGAAGATGCCTGTAAAATGTGTTTCTCCACTCTTCTCTCGGCACACTTGACTTCACCTGGTTATTCCTTCAGGCGATTTGATCTTCATCTCTTCACAGGTTTGACTGATGAGGCAACAGTTCAAACCTGACTACTGCTTTATATTCCTTTTACTACTCTCACACTTTCACACTCCAGTTTTGTGTGTAGATCTTAGAAAGCAGAGTGGACCTTTTTCTTTTTTTTTAAATTGAAGCTGTAGGCATAAATAAGTGTGCTCAGATGGGATGGGTTTTCATTTCCATTTCAGTTAATTCTCTTGAACACAAGAAGTTTAACCTGCTTCTCTGACTTTAGCTGTTGGAGGGTGAGCGCCTCTCACCAACATCTCACTGAAAAATGAGGGCTATAACTGTCTGTCGTGACTGTTCATCACATTCGTCAGTCTCTCTGCTCCGTGTTCATCTTTGCATATCTTCTCTTTACCTTTGTGTGAGATATTGTGTAAAAAAGGATGTTTGGATTAATGAGAAAATGGTGGCTTTACATTTTTCAGCATTAAACTTGAATTATAAGAAACTGCAGACTCCTGTCACGCTTTTTTACGTTCTGTATCAAAATGTTTTCATTGCCTAGAACTAAAAATTGCTTTCCCATTCCTTGCAATCATCTGTTAGTGACATGGTTAATCTGTGAATTTACAAATACGGGCCTCATGCTGCATCTCCAGCTCCACTAATGATCAAAGGTTCTCTGCACTGAGTGACCTGCATTTCATCACTGACAGTTCATCATCTCAGATTCTGTAAAATGGAAAATTAACGTCATCACGTGGTGCTTGTTTCCTTTAATGTAAAAATAATGTTAGAAAAAACAGAAACGGATACATAAGATTTTAACAAGATGAAGGAATAGAAAGTGTAGCACACAAAAATGTCCTGGAGAAGGAAGACCAGATGTGCTGTAAGTGTGAGCATCACCTCAGCACATTGGATTGCAGACCAACTGCATCTAGTGGACATCTAGCATTACAATTGCTTTTAAAGAAAACAAAACTAAATGGAGACGCGTCAAGGTTTTCATGTGTGTTCGCATATTTGTCCTCAGCTTGCTCTTAGCCCATGACTACACATACATCATACCAACACCACTGTCACATTTGCTAATAATGGCACGATAGCAGGTGACGAGTTCAACCTCTGACTGTGTGATGTTGTCACAATAATCTGGACTTAAACCCAGTAAAAAGCAGAGAAGCAATGTAGCCTTTAGAAAACTGAAGCATACTGAGCACTTTGCTTCAGGCGTACAGGTGGAGGAAGTGGAGAGCTTTAAGTTCCTTGGTGTGCACATCCTGGTCAATCTCACCCACACCACACATATCTCCCATCGGGTGGGGAAAGGCTTTACATCCTTAGGAAGTTAAAGATCATCTCTCATCACCTGCTGACCAGCTTCTCTCAGTCAACAACAGCGGGCCTCGTCATCTAGTGCTGCATGGTGTGGTTCATCACAAACAGAAAAGACCTGCATGGGTGGTTCCAGACGTGTGACACTATCGCTCGGTGAGATTTACACAGGATGAGTGCCAAAAAAAAAAGAGCCACCTGTAAGTTTAATGGATTCATCATCTACATCACCTGAAGCGATGCCACAGTCCTCTGGAAATAGAGCTCAATCAGAAGCAGAACTCACAGATTACAAATTACAAAACAGCTTCTTCAAACAGGCAGTCAAATACATCCCCCCTCTTCTTCTCCTATTCTACCGCAATAAGCCCCTACCCCGAGAACTACAAGTGCATTAACCCCTGTCCCTCTCATTCTTCATTTTTTGCACTGTATATTATAATCATCATCCACTATTATTTTGCATATATTACCTCACTGTTTGTATCTTTATATTTTCATATTAATGCTCTTGTCTGTTTTGATGTTGCCGCGAAAACTAGTTGTTTTAAACATTAACAATAAGGATTTATTTATTAATTTCCAAATGTGCTGCTTTTATGTGCACATTACAGATTTATTGTTGTACAAGTGTTCATCCTGCAAATCTTTCAATTTCAATTCTGTTTAGCCCCTTAAAAAATAATTGTTATTATTTCTTATATTATAGAAAATATCAGATTGCCTCAAATGTTCAATGATAGAATAAAGGTTCATTAAAATAACTATGTTTGTCAAAAAAAAATAAGCAGTTGTAAACATTAGAATGACACCATCACCTTTTCAGATCTGGCAGGAGCTCCTTTGTGTTACTTACCTGGTGATGTGAGGATTGTTCTCTTCAAAAACAGATCTTTGGTGCTCTTATTTTGAGGTTTTCCCCCAAACTGACTGTAGAGGGCAGCATGTCCCATCCCAGGATACAGCCTGGCGGTCTTTCAGCAGAAGAAGAAGAAACTATTTTTGCCCGGGTTGCTAAAACATCACTTTTATGTTATAGACGTCGATCAAACCAGCGCTAAATGATTTGTTTTTTGCTAACCTAACGAGTGTGAGATACCTGAAGGAGACGGTGGTCGCTTCCTTGTAAGTAAGAACGTGTTGCTGAACATTAATATTCAGAGATCGTGTGTCAACATTAGCCATCGTGCTAGCATTAGCGGCTCCGGTGTGATGCGTTTGTGCTCCTGTCAGATCCGCAGGATGAAGGTGAAAATCAAACAGTGGAACGGGGTTGCCTCCTGGCTCTGGGTGGCCAACGATGACAACTGTGGGATCTGCAGGATGGCCTTTAACGGCTGCTGTCCTGACTGTGAGTATCAGAGCTAATAACATAGCACTAAGTAACGAGTGGCTGCATTAAAGATGCAAACATAACAAAACAAGATTGTTCTTTGGTGGGTTTTCTTCTAATACATATAACGCTTTATGTATTATCCGACCGACAATATGCCAAATTTATCCTGGCCCTCCTGTTTATACAAACTAAGTAGTGAGAACGGTGGCAGAGACGGGCAAAAAAATCACCACTCTACAAAAAAACGCTTCTACAAGCTGTGGAACAATTTTAGAAAAATGTTCTTCAAGATAAAATTGCAATGCCTCAGAATATCGCATCGTCTACAGCACATAATATCTGTGTGAAGGGGTTATGGGCAAAAATCAATATTGGATACCTGTGATCATTGGGCTGTACTGCATTTAAAAACAGACCCGATTCTGTCATGGAAATCACTGCAAGGGCTCAATAACATTTCCAGAAATCACTGTCAGTGAAGATAGTTTTACCACAAATATCCACAAATCCAGGTTTGTGTCATCCAAAGAGCAAACTATGTGAACATGATCAACGATGATGATGATCATCATCAACATCTCCTCCGGGCTCATTCAAAATGAACTGAGGGGAAGTAGAAAACCTGTTCATAGGTCAGATGAATTGAAATTGTCTTTTGGAAAACATGGTCACCACATCCTCTGGACTAAAGAGGAGAGGAACCTTCCTAGTTGTTAACAGCACAGATGCTGTTGACACGGTAGCATGGAGGAAAAGGTGTCGCTTAGAGGTGACTGAAAGAAATTGATTTTGGATATCTGTGGGTGAAATTAGCTTCTTGTGTTGTCTGGGCTCAGCCTTACGGACAGGATGAGCACTTTAGTCAGGAGACGCTCAAAGCAGAACCTCAGCTGCTCTAGATCGAAAGGAGACAGTTGAGGTTGTTCTGGTGGTGTTTCAGGCATGTCCAACTGGGAGGGGGCCCCGAGTTACGATGAAGAGCTTGACTGTATCACTGATAAGTGGTGGTGGAAAATGGATTGATGGCCGCTCCA
The DNA here is from genome assembly GCF_057381915.1 of Diplotaxodon limnothrissa. NCBI lineage: Eukaryota > Metazoa > Chordata > Actinopteri > Cichliformes > Cichlidae > Diplotaxodon > Diplotaxodon limnothrissa. Next base: position 40,020,102 of record NC_140601.1, read on the forward strand.
GTGACCCATCTTGGAGATCAACTCCAGCTGCAGTATCTTGTGGTATTGCCCGTAGGTTCTTTAGGTTGATATTGAAGACCGCCACAACAGCAGCTAGGCCTGTGAGCCACTCACTGGAGAAAAGGCAACACGGGAAAGGTCACAGGTAGCTGATTAACAGCAACTGAACTTTCAAAATAAGAGCAAATGCCTAAATTGATCGGGGATGGCACTGCTCACACAAATGGATGAAATGAGTTCTTAAATATACTTAAGTGGTCTGTGTGGGGAAACACTTGTATCCTCTTTTAGTATTACAAGAGGATATCTGCTAATCAGCAACTGAATGCAAAATCCTGCCCAGTCTCTCTAATGTGTGTTTTTGTTTGTTTGTTTGTTTGTTTGTTTGTTTGTTTGTTTGTTTGTTTGTTTGTTTTGCAGGCAAAGTGCCTGGGGATGACTGCCCGCTGGTCTGGGGTCAGTGCTCCCACTGTTTCCACATGCACTGCATCCTGAAGTGGCTGAACTCACAGCAGGTCCAGCAGCAGTGCCCCATGTGCCGGCAGGAGTGGAAGTTCAAGGAGTGAACCTGTGGAGGCGTCGCTGCCACAGAGACGAAAGGCTCGCTCGCAGACTTTTATGTAGACTGTAAATAAATCTGTGTTGGTACTTCTACTAATGCAGAACACACGCTGAATATGTTTTACTGTAGTGGATTTGTGATTAAATTAAATAAGAAAAAAAATGCGTTGTATTGAGTCTGTCTTGGAGGTCTGGCTGATTATTTCCTTGGATCGTGACGTTTATGACTTTGATTTCATGGCAGCTCCACACTGATGTATTATTTCTTGTTTGTTTGTTTGTGTAGCTTTTCATATTTCAGAACCTGTCTGGATAAAAATGGACAAAAAATTTACAAGGTTATCAAAACAATGCTACTTAAATATCTTCTATTCAATTTATCCCTTAACTCTTGAATGTCTCCACAAACTAACAAATTGTTTAAGTAAGGTCTTAAATAACTTAAATAACTTCAGTGCTCTTTAACAATTATTTTCTAATTCTGCACATCTAATGGAGCCATATAGACCATTCTTCCAGAACATATCCTCTTATTTACTGACACACTGGGGTTGGAGACATGTTTCCTGTAGATGAGCTTAGATCTGGGGACAATGAAGGCCGTAGCAGATGATTCACATGATTTTCATCCTCATCAAACTATACAGTGACCTCTGCTGTGCTGCGGTGGGAGATGACTCCCATCCGGATCCAGTTGTTTTATCAAGAACAAAGGTCCAACATGATCACTGTGTAATGATTTGTACTGACTGTTCCTTCCAGTGCTTTTTATTTCACCCCTCATTTAAGAGCCCATATATTTTTTCATCAATGATTAATAAAATGTTTGTACTGAAAAATTACAGTCAGTCATTCTAGATTTGCTCCATATTCTCACCTGGCTAAAGTAATTTAGTTTTATATTTTAGCTTTTGTCCTGTTTTTTTTTTTTTTAAGTTTAGTTTCACGTAGTAACTAGAGAAATTTTTCAAATACCACATTTTGTGGAGGACATGAACATGTCATGTAGTCATCATTTTTAGTTTCAGCTGGTTTTAGTTTCTATTTTAATTGCAGTTAACTGTAATAACCTCAGTCCATGACCATCCTGCATGGCGTCTGAGGTGGTAAAAGGCAAAATCACTTTTAACTTCAGGGATATTAATCTGTTCAGTTAGGAAACGGAAGCTATTGCGAGTCCAACTGCAAACCTGCTGTCTCAAGTATGTGGAGAAGGTACCGGAAGACAGCCGAACAGGGAACCTCTGAACTGCCACATGAGGAGCCATATTTCGGACCTTAACACATCCTGCTGCATGTGGTGTGAGCAGAAACCTGATGTAGTTAACAGTTTAAACCACTAGGTGGCAGCATTTACCGGGATAGTCCCAGTGACCCCGCCCTCAAAGTCGCGTCAGCAGTACGGAAGTAAACAGCCTGCTCCCTGCTGCTGTCAGTTGGTGTTTTCTTTTCTTAAAAACAGTAATTTCACAGCTGGTCGTGTCTTCATTAGCAGGCTGACAGATGTCCGCTTCTCCCGCAGAAGATCTGCTCCAGCAGTGGGAAAGGTCAGAGTGCTGTTCTGTCTCAGCTACTCACAGCACACCTTAAATACGACCCAGTTTTTATTCTGCAGTTAAGTCCATTAGACTCGTTTTGCTCCAAACGTTGCTGATTCTTTATCTTCAAAGTTTTCCAAAGTGTCCCATCCAGAAGAAGTCAGCTTCAGTGGATGGTGAAATACCAAAACAGCACCAGTGCCGTAGAGTGTAATCATATTAGGCTTTATAATCGTTTAACGCAAGGATACAGTTATAACGACCTCATCCATATTTTGGGATCCTAAAATGATAAAAATTCAGCTTCAAGAGTGATGATATCTTAAAATACCAGAGGTCTCTATTCTTTAAAAATACATATTTTCAGTATTTTCATTACCATTATTTAATTTCATCATGATTGTATTTATTTCCTGTTTATATTCTTCTTTTCTCTCTGTGTCTCTGTATCTTTAAGAACTCAGTGTTTGTTCATCCTACATTAGAGCAGCAGTAATTGTTTGACAGTAAATGGTTTTCTCACCTGTCTTACTAAAGTTTGTAAAAATGTCGTTTGTCAGTAAAAAGCAGCGACTGTGCTGACAGATGCTGCTGTGCAGGGGATGCAATTTCTGTCAGGGCCAACTACTTTGGCACGACACAGGCAGCTCTTGGAGCTGAGCCACCTCCACACCTCATCAGCCTTTCATTGATTTACTTGTTTGTAAAGACAAGACCAATGATATCATCATGTTAGTCTGTATCATGTCCTGATGTCTCTGATTAATGTGAGCGTGTGGAGCTCCTGCTGTCCTGCAGAGAGACACAATTACAACATTTACAGATATTTACATTTCAACAGTACAATACAATCAGCTGACTGATTCTTCTTTTAGACATTATTAAAAATTCACGATGTGAATGTCACTGGTTTTGAAAGCTCTCGAGATAAGCCCTTGTTTTGAATAATTAAATTAGTTGCAGTTCTACAAACCACAGCAGGAGGCGAACCACCTGGGTTCATCAAGCCACTGTGAGAGTTTCAGATTTGTTGCTGTTAACAGCCCTTTTGTCTGCTATAGACTTTACATGCCGGCCTCATATTTTTTCATGAAGTAATTGCCAGCGAGTGTGTTTATATTTGTTTGTGTTTATGTTTATATATTTGTTTCCCGATGCAGTGAGCAGGCACGTCTGAGGCAGCAGGTGCTGGAGGACGACACAGAGGACTGGCAGAGGAGCCCAGACTTTTCAGGTCTGGAGCGAGTTGGTGGGGTGGACCTCTCCTTCATCAAAGGGGATGACGTCAATGCCTGTGCCCAGCTTGTGGTACTCAGCTACCCAGATCTGCAGGTGGGCTACAGAGATAAAATAACCCTGTAATGCCAAATATATCATATTTCATAAAACATTAGTGTTATTTTATAACCCTAACCCCCTTTATATGTTTTTGTTTGTTTAAGATAAATAAAAGATTACAGATTAAAACTCATATATGTAAATTAAAATTTAATTTCCATTTTTCAACTTGTGAGAAAGTTCAATAAACACTTGAGTTAAAAACATCGAAGCTTTTCTGACCTCTAGTGGTGACAGGTGGGAACAGCAGCAGTGCTTCGTGGAGAAGGCTGAGGATCAGAAATTGAATTCCACAGGCTGCATTTTTTTCACCAGTGACACCTTTAATGAAAAGGAAACACATGACGATACAAAATGCTATCCTTAAAAAAATGCTTGGCCTTTGAAGGCTTTGTAATACGTGCAGCTGGAATATTGCGCAAGGCCAGCTGTTAACCTTTAAAGTAGTCGCATTTACTTTGTTTGGGCACTGAATACAAAGTCCTTATGGGCGTTTTTCTCCTCTTGCTTCCTCGCCTTGAAGTCACAGCTTTTTTTATGACTCCTGAAAGCTGGCGGCATGAGGAAGAAATTATTCTTGCTCTCGCCGGGGCTGTCGGTATGTTCTAGGGAGCCGCTGAAGTGATTTTAAATGTTTTACCCTCACCTTTTGATAACTTCTCCTGTGAGCTTCTGCCTGTGGGGCTTATGAACAGTCATATGCCAACAACGTTATTTCAGGCATATTAGAATGCAAACCCCGAGGAGCGCATATTTGTTTTCCTCAGAGCTGCTGCTTTCTTCTGTTGGCTTTCTTTTTTCCAAGACAAAAATTTTTTTTTTCTTGGCCTTCAGAAAAACATTTTGATAAATATATACGTTTATGTCAAGTAATTACAATGTTAAATATAATTAAACTTCATGCATAGATATAGCTTCTGATCCAGTTGTATAGAAGAAGACAATAACCTTTCGTTTCATTTATAACCTGAATAAAATCTTTCCTGATGAGTTCATGCACTCAGCCGCTCCTTTTAATTTTTCTTTAATGCAGCGTGATCTCTGATTTTGTAAATTATGATCTGATTTAAAGTAAAATAGAATTGTAAACACACAGAAAAGCTGTATGTAGCCTGTGTCCCTATTTTTAAAATATACACATAAATTGAAAACAGTAGTCTGGCAGTGAAAGTGTTAATATGCAACAGAGCTCCTCAAAGTGACCTTCCCAGTCCGGCTTTTCATTTCATTTACTTTCCCAGCAGCCTTTCACCAGCACTGCTCCTCGCAGTTATTTATCTGTGCATTAACACGGCCTGCTGGCAACTTCCAATTATAATTAATGACATATGTCACCATACATTGTTGATACATGGACCCAGTGAGGCTAATGAAATGTGTTCAGAAATGTTGTTCAATAATGTGATTATGTTCCCTGCTTGTTTTCAATTTACTTCAACATTGCCACCTGAGGCTATTTGGGGCTCAAAAGAATGCTAGTTCCACGTTCCACAGTGTGCTCACTGCTGCTGCAAGTCACACAGAAAAAAAGCAAAAGTTGTATAATTTTATTGTTTCTCACTGAATAAATATGCCTGTGAGGAGATGAAGGTCACGGCAGTCGACAATGTGACAATGACATATCCTGAAAGGTGTTCGGCATTTCTAAAGCCAGATGACAAGGCAGGTATTCAGAAACGTTTCTGCTGTGAGCCTCTGCGAGCTCGACTCGGCGGACAGCTTTTGTGTGTTTTATTTGTAGCTCATGCCCGATAACAGCCTCGATAACACGTGATGCTGTTAGATGTTACATCATTCGAGATGTGAGCACATCTCTTCGCTGTGAGCAGAACAGGATTTTATATGCTGGTCAGAAAGTTGCGACAGCTTGTGCACCTGTAATCTGCATAAGGTCTCAGAGGGTCTCCTGGACCCTGCTGGTACCTCACAGGATACTCGGAAGGAGATCATGGCAGACATGTTTACCTGCGGCGATGCTGCTTAAAATAGACAGGACAGCGAGGGAGGTACATACATGGATCCTGCCAACATGGGAAAGGCTGTTTACAGTATATATTGTGCTGATTTTACAACCCGCTGTGGTTCTAATCAAAATGTAGTCTGCATGGCAATACTAAGACTGTTAATTAGGCAATATTGATAGTGTTTTACATAAACAAAGGGGCTCTTTTCTGCTCCAGATTTGTATTCATGGACACATAAGTATCTTTGTATTATTCAGTTCAAAATAACCCTCATTTATCTTGTGCCGGTGCAGCTCTTGAGTTCAGTCTCCTATTAAAAACTAGTTTAGATCCTCTTCCTGTAAGCTAACTTTCATGGAGCATGGAGAAACAATGTTGTTGCTCTTGCTTGGCTCGTATGTGTTGAGCCTTATAGTTGTGTATTCTTCTGAGACCTCTCCATGTTCATGATTGGTGATCCCCGTTTATTTTGAACGGGATTTAGAAAATATGGGCTGACTCATTACAAGTTCATGTGGCCTCTTGTGGTTGTCAGACAATGAGTAGATATCCTGCTGTTGAACTCGCTCTGCACTACAGGCTTCCCGAGGATGAGATTAAAAATTAGATGTACACCAAAATTTTAGGAGTTTATACAGTTAAACTGTAACTGTGTCCACTTAATTGACCAGGTCACTTAAATGAAATAAATTGTCAGATGTTCAGAATATACTCACAGCCTTTAATCAACAGGGAGCAGATGTTTCATTTTGTGCCAGATGGGCGATGTTGGTGATTATCTTGTACAGCTTCTCTGTGCCTTTGGACTCACCCTTACATATACACTAGGGTGGACGCATTTGTCCAAAGCACCCTGACAGTGTCCCTGACTGACTCATTTATGTACAGTCATGCAATAATGTAGGTTTTCACAGGACTCTGTGCAGTGCTGTGAAAAGCTGAGTACAGACTTACTGCTTCCTTAGAACATAAAAGGCTGAGAAGCGCCAATGCTGCTAATCAAATGCAGCACCTCTGTTAAAGCAGAAGTTTGGGCGGTTTGCTGGTCTGTAGGATTCAGGTGTGTGTTAACACAATGCCATAAACATCCCAGGTGTGGATGTCACAGCAAATTCACCCCAAGGTCAGACCATGCAATCGTCAGTGAAACTGCAAAAGCCCAAGAGCTCCATCTCAGATTCTCAAGGCCTCAATTAGCATGCAAACGTTATGTTAAAAAAAATGAACAAAGATTTTTTTTTTCAAATGGTTGCCAAGAGAAATCGTCTGCTCTCCAAAAGTCCTCAAAGTTGCATCTGAACAAACCACAAGAGTTGCAGAACCAAAGTAGAGATGTTTGATTATAATGCACAGCACCACATCTGGAAAAAAAACAACATATCAGCACAAACACCCCATAACAACTGTAAGCACGGGGATGGAGGGGCGATGATTGTGCTTGGGCTTGTTGTGCAGCCACAGGACCTGGGCACTCCGCAGTCACTGAGTCTACCATGAACTTCTCTGTATACTTGTGGTCATCTGACTGACTGAAATATGGATATCCTGCAGAATTATCCAACGTGGCTTAAAGGTTAATAACAGTAACACACTCGTTATGTCAGCAGAAGTGGCACCTGGCAGATACTGGCCTGTGTCAGCCCACCTGTCAATCAAAGCAGCCATGCCCCTAACAAAATTTAAAAAAAGATGGGTTATTAAAAAAACAAAAAAAGGTTTTATGATGAATGAAGGTGATGAAGATGTTAGTGTGGGTGTCTGTGGAGACTTTGGAGATTGCTGCTTGCAATGGAGAAATGAAATATTGTGATAATCCGACGGTGTAGTAAAATTCAGTCATAAGAAATGAAGCAGTCTCTGCTCCCTCCTGCCAGGTGCTGTATGAAGACAGTCAGATGGTGACCCTGACGGCCCCCTACATAGCCGGCTTTCTGGCATTCAGAGAAACTCCTTTCCTCCTGGAGGCTCTGCAGAGGCTGAAGAAGAACCAGCCCACACTCCTTCCTCAGGTCTGGACGTGCTAGAACTTGAATAATGACCTCTTAGTGCAGGGGTGGGCAACTCCAGGCCTCGAGGGCCGGTGTCCTGCAGGTTTTAGATGTGTCCTTGAGCCAACACAGATGATTCAATGGCTGAATGACCTCCTCAGCAAGTTCTCCAGAGGCCTGGTAACGAACTAATCATGTGATTAAGGTGTGTTGACCCAGGGGGATATCTAAAACCTGCTGGACACCGGCCCTCGAGGCCTGGAGTTGCCCACCCCTGTTTTAGTGACTACTGAAATGGGTTCTGTTCGTTTCTGTCAGATTAACTTCTCAAAGCTACACAGACAAAGGAAAATATATATATCTTTTTGCATTTTTATTTGACCAGGAAGTAAAACAAACTCTTTTTCCATTATTTTGTTGATGCTGATGGTTCATATTCACAATAGAGTGAAAAGAAAACATTTTAGTTTGTGCTTGTTAACCTTAGTTTGCAGTTTTGGCATAATTCCTACAGATAAAGTTAGAAACCTGAGGATTTTGGGCAAACTAAGTAATTAAAATTTCTTCAGTAAGATCTGAGTGTTATTATTGTGATAACTATTATTATTATATTTATGGTAGTAGTACTAGAAGAAGTGATATAATTCCCATCTCCAGGGCACAGTGAGCTGGAAATGTTTTAATAACCGATAAATCCTCCAAAGTGGAAAAAGTTACTTATGAATCCAACAAGACCGACAACCTGCTAACGTTACTGGATTTGGACAAGTGCTTTAAAACCTCGCATCACGTTCATGCACATTAAGTGAAGCTCCTCTGTTTGTCCTCTCGGTTTTTTGTTTTTCTAAAGCGACGCCTCTTGTTCATCTTCACCCACTCGCTTCTGTTTGTCGCAGCCCACACGCCTCCCACTCTGTCCCTCTGTCGTCCTCGTGCACGCAGGTGTGCAGAAACACACACATTCACACTTAGAAATTCATGCACACACACACACACACACACACACACACACACACACACACACACACACACACACACACACACACACACACACACACAAGCTCAGATTTACTTCCAGTGACATTTAGCTCTGGACAGATGCAGTCACTGCTCCCTTTATCTGCAACCTTTCAAGTGAGTGTTCCTGGTGACTTATGATTCAAGCAGAAATATGTCTGCGGAGTCACCTTTGGCTTTAAAAATTCATCGGTGTGTTGGAGCTGGAAGCGTTCCAATATCAGTTTGAGGAGCTCTTACTAACTTCGGCTTTTGAAGATCTTCTGCCATCCCAGGGTTATAGACACAATAGATAACAACAAAAATCTTTCACTCTGGACATTTTAGTTGATCATATCATTCATAGCACAGGTAGAAGCAAAAGATTAATAATACCTCTGTTGATGAAGTAGCTCTGTTTATTATTTCACCTGTGCTTTTAATCCTCAGACACGTGGAAAAGTCTGCTGTGGAAAAAGCGAGTAATATCGAGCTTCCTGCAGTCGAACTCATTTCAGGTGTGTTCTCTCTGCAGGTGGTGTTTGTGGATGGGAATGGTCTCTTTCATTACAGAGGTGAGGCGACTGACCGAACAAAGATTTTAGATTTTCTGTTTTTACTTTAAAGATAACATAATGTAATAAACTTTTAATAACACTGATAAAAAATATTAACAGTTCACTGTAAAAAATCGAACAAACAACAAAAATCTAAAAACACACATTTAATGAATAATGTGTTTGTTAGTTTCTCTGTACCTGTACAATCATCGCCCAGTTTTCCCTCAAGGTCATCTTCTTGTCCATCTGGACCTATGCGATTAACGCTGGATTCAGAGGCGCCACCAAAGGGGGGCCAGGAGGGGCACTGGACACCCCTTAAAATTTGCTGGCCGCCCCCCTGTCGCCTCTGTGACCTCTGTGTTGGTAATAATTTTAAAAAACGTGAACACAAGAGTGAGGAAGAATCTTTAAAGGGATGGATGGATTTTAAAATCTTATTTGGTTTTCATATGTACATATTTGGGTGATATCAAATCTAATAGCAGGAAATAAACTAGGTATATAATTCAGTTTTTTCTCTCTTTTTTTGCCATATTTTTCAAGTAACCTATATTTGACAACAGCAATAAAATTGAAAACCCTGTTTTTGGTGTGCCACCCCCACATGGCCACCCCTATGAAAAAATTTTGGAGCGTCCCTGGTTGGTTATATCAACACCTTCAGCTTGAACTTAATTTTGTGACATAAGAGACAGCTGTAGGGATTCAGATCTGTTGAGGGTGGAGGGAAGTGACCAGCGGTTGTATGTCTGTGTGGCCAAAGAAGTGACACACATAACCTATGTCCAATGATTGTTTTCCATGAGCCGGCTCGGGATGTTAGAGTACACTCATCTCTGTGAAAGGAAAATGGAAAAAATGACGTGCATGCCGATGCTGCTGTTCGGTCTCTGGGTCGTACGTAGCATGACACTCGTCAGCAGCGCATCTTCAAAAAAAGAGACAGCTAAAAATTTCAGTCTGATTTTCACTGATCATTAATTCACAGATTTGCATTCAGCTCCACTCGAGCTTGTTAAAAATACTGAATTCAAGGTGAGTCTAGCGAGGTTTGAGGACAAGCTGTATAAACTTTGGCTTTCACTAAAGGGACTGTTGGGTGTAACACCTGATAAAATCAACCCTGAGTGAATCACCGTGAAGCCCTCTGTTGTAACGTTTCTTTGCATCACACAGTTCGCTGAAGCACGTTTACTCCCCGCTGTTTAATTTTGGATGTGACTTGATTGTCGCTGTTTGGATCGTTGCAGAGTTTGGCTTGGCGTGTCACCTGGGAGTGCTGTCAGGGCTGCCCTGTGTGGGCGTGGCCAAAAACTTGCTGCAGGTGCAAGGAGTCAACAAGAGTGAGGAGCATCAGTCACAAGTGAGAAAACATCATCTCTTTTTTAAATTTAAGATCTTTTTTGTTTTAAACGTAGATTCTGTAGGTTTGATGAGTCAATGTGTGCACTTTGTTATGCTCAGGTCTCCAGTCATACAGCATTGTTGTATCCATTGTGGTTTTCAGTGTTATAAAAAGGCCATTTCAAAATGACGAGTCTAAGACTTGAACGTCTGTTTCTCCCACCGAGCTGCAGAGCCTCGTCACTCTGCGGTTTGGCCTTCAGAGCTCTTTGATGTAAAAAAGATGAAGAAAACCTGCTTCATATTTAATGTTTCTTTTAGTTGTGTACACATGTTTCTCTTGTAAAAGAGCTCCCAGTGTTGACAGGAGTCACTGGATGAATTATTTAAGTTTTCAAAGTGTAATCGCTTTCTCTGCTCGCTGCATCTAAAGAGAAAAGCAAAGAAATGTCAGAGAGGGACGAAGCAAAGGACAGAGTTGTTTTTCAGTGTGACTTTGTGTGCATCTAAACTCACAACTTCTAATTCTACGTGTGTGTGTGTGAGAGTGCGCTTTGTTTGCGTGTATTACTGTTCTCACTGTGACTTTTATTGCGAGCCAAGGCCTTGCTGTGTCGCTAACGCTAATGTGACTTTTTGAATACAAATCAAGCTGGGACAAATGTGCACTGGTCAAAGTATACCTGTGGGACAGCAAAACCTGGTTTTCATTAATATGCAAATGCTCCCTTTGTTCCAGTCTGCAGCTCAGTGACCTGCTGAGGAAAAAAAACAAAACACTTTAAAGTTAAATCTACCCGATGAAACGAGCAGGTGCGTCAGTTATCATTTCACTTCAGGCCAAACTGAACGGAAGAGGGACAGACCAGTGAAGCCACAGGAAAATATTAAAAAACTGTTCCCTCTTTTTAATGTAATAAGGATGAAAAGCAACATCAAGTCAAACCTAATGCAACTAATGAGTAGGAATGAACCAAAAACTACATGTGGCATAGACTAAGGAACTGCAACAAAACCAGCGCAAACTGAGTAAAACAACTTATACAGTCAGAGGTTTTTACAGGAATCTGTGTAAGTACACCTTCACTCCATCCATAGAAATTATAGGAAGTTATTGGTACTGAATCATGGAGTTTATTTCGTTTTTCAGAGAACTGCACAGTCCTGTGAAAACTGTGAAAGCTATTTCCTTTTTGAGGCGGGAGGAGCAGAAGGCGGTCCGACCAAGCAAAAACTGATACATCAAAAAGATCAATAAAAATGCTTTGTCTGAATCTTACATGAACTACACACATTCACATGCTCATGCAGCTCCAGGAGATTATTTAAGACTTCATCTTCCTCGGAAACTTCCAGATTCCTCACAGAAAAAGCTCGAACCCTGTGGCCTTCTTGTCTGAGTTGACAGTGAATTAGCTGAGCTTAAGTGTGGTCACTTCTGAAAAGCCATTATGCAAATTCTAAATAGAATCTAAAGGTCTGCAGTTATGAGCATTTTAATGCTGAGTGGTCCTCCAAAGTTTTGGAGAGGAGCGGACAGACATCTGATCCACTTCTCAGTTAGCATCAGATACATAGTGTGATTACAACCCCGGCAATCTTCATGTAGTCGTGTAAGATGCTAATTCAATTCTCTGCAATGTATCCATCTCATGAATTAGTGTTAGTGGCTTTGGCGTCAGAAAAATTACGCCCGTCTTTTCCCCCTGGGGGGAATCTGATCTTTGTTTACACCTATCATGGTCACCCCCGACGATCCAGTCACACTTATCTACTGAAACAATATGTGTCCAAATACATGTGGCTCATTTACTTTCAGGATCAGGTAGCACAGGGGCACAGGTAGCACAGGGGCAGGGATAGCTCAGTAGGTAGAGTGGTTGCCCCATGATCGGAAGGTCGGGGGTTCGATTCCCCTTAACAGCTACCCTGAGGTACCCCTGAGCAAGGTACCGTCCCTACACACTGCTCCCCGGGCGCCCAATGGCTGCCCACTGCTTCACTGAGTGAATGGGTTAAATGCAGAGAGCAATTTCCCCACGGGGCTCAATAAAGTACAATAAAGTACACACTTTCACAGGCATTACACGGCCATGCTGCATGTTTGGCTCAAGCTATTAGCTTTGGATCAGCGTGAAATTTTAGAAGTCCCTTCCTGCCCATATTGATGTAATTGTCACTCTCTGGGGCTCTTTCTAATTTGTCTACAGGCACGCACACGATTGCGGCGCTTCAAGGGAACACCAGCTTTGGCGCTTGAGCGCTTGGTGGGAAATTAGCTGTGAAGTAATCTGTGAAACACAAGCCATATCAGGCTTCCTACCAAATTTCAGAAAATTAGCTCTTTTGAAACAAGATTAGCCATTACTGGAGCTACGAGCACACCGCCACGTACCACTGACGAGCGATACGCTGCCATACTCGATTAGATCAGATGTCAGAGTTTCTTTCAACATTTCCAGCAAACAGAGTTTCTGAAAGCCAATATGCAGTCTGAGAAGTGTCTCTCAAGGTTACAGAAGTTTCTCTTAGTTGCGGCAATTAAATGTGCAAACCTTGAAAGTAAAGGTGTGTATGTGCGTCTTTATCAGATGGAGCCTCCTTGGAAAGGTGAAAATGAAACACTGTATAGCACAGGGATTGTGTTAATGTACGAATGCACATAATATGTTGCAGGATGAGCCTGTGCTCAGAGAAACTATAATGTACATAAATTTTAAAGATGCACTGTAAAACAAATATATTTTTGCATGGAGGTTTGAGTTTCATTAAGAAACAGTAGACATCTATTCAATTCAATTCAATTTTATTTATATAGCACCAAATCACAACAACAGTTGCCTCAAGGCGCTTTACATTGTAAGGTAGACCCTACAACAATACATACAGAGAAAAACCCAACAATCATATGAACCCCTATGAGCAAGCACTTTGGTGACAGTGGGAAGGAAAAACTCCCTTTTAACAGGAAGAAACCTCCAGCAGAACCAGGCTCAGGGAGGGGCGGGGCCATCTGCTGTGATTGGTTGGTGTGAGAGAAGGAAGACAGGATAAAGACATGCTGTGGAAGAGAGACAGAGGTTAATAACAAGTGATTCTATGCAGAGAGGTCTGTTAACACATAGTGAGTGACTGAAGAAGAAATACCCAATGCATCATCTGAGATGAGAATATTAAAGTCACTCCAATTTTATCTGTTTATTTTGGGCTTGATAGCAATTAGTGGTCTTTGTGTCACCCAAAGTTTGTCAGGTACAAAATGTAAAAGGTCACACCTGTATTACACCTGTATGTAGGTCAAAACATTTTCACCATTTTTTTACTTAAATGTAACTTGTTCAGGGATATTTTTTCTGAGTTTGGTTGCCTTTAATAGAGATTCATAAAATTATATGAATTCTGCTTTAATAACTTATTTAAAAGTTTCATCAATCTTCTGATTTATCACTCGGGGGAAAAAAAACAAAACTATTTTGTAAGAGTGATTTAAATCAGTTTAAAAATTCAAAGAAAAGAGCCTGTAAACGAATGTCAGCCTCCAAGACTGAAAACAGAAACAGGGAAGTGCCAAAAACTGCAGTTCATCAAATGACCTCTTGAGGCTGAATACAAAAGTTAGACTTCAGTCTTAAAATCATATGATAAAGTTAGGAATGGCCAACATGACATCAGCGATTAGTTAGTAAAGTCCCAGCCAATGTGAAAACTTGTGGATGAGACCAAATACTGTTAATCACAAGGTATACCTTCCTAAAGCTCAGCTTGCTTTATCATCCTTTTTGAGTCCTATGACGACCTTAATTTACATCAAAGACATCTTAAACTCATCAGTAAAGTGTTTATTGATGTGAGCAGGAGGGGAATTTCACAGTTTTATACAGTCAGACTTTAAACCGGAGGAGTCACCCTCTGCTGCCCTGAAAACAGTGGCTTCACTCAGACCAGAAAGCTACACCTGCCTACAGTACGTGGTTAACATGCCAACTTTATATTTGAAGCTTTATTGCACATAGAGTTGTGTTTTTTCTGTAACTCACCTATTTAAATTGTATTTTAGGTATAAAAATAGCATTTTGCTTCACCTCATCTAATTTCAATCCCAGTCGTGTTTGTGCACTTATCTGCTTAATATGGCTTGATTTGTACTAACACACCGTCTAACCTCCAGTTGTGGAGAGTGAAATTCCAGTGTTATGAGCAGTGCTGCACTTATAGATTCACTTTGCTAATAAAGCGAACGAGTAAGCATTGGCTGATTTTTAGACCTCCAGCCTCTTGTCAAAAGTGTGTCACCGAAGAAAACAACGGGCAGAATGCCAGATGCGAGGCTTTAAGACATTAGTCCACATACAATGTGTGACTATGATTAAGTTCATCTTTTATATACAGTAATAGTCAGTAAAGCAAAGTAACAAAGGCCTTGAAAACAGACAGCTGTTTGTTCATCTTTAGCAGTGAATAAGAACAACGGATAACTTGTTAAGATGGAGAATCATTAGGTTGTATTGACTGCCTTCTGTCATCATTAAAGCACATGCGTCCCCTTGAAGTGTCCGTGAACATGAAAGCCCTTCTCTCTCTGCTCGCTGTTTTTTTATTTGAAGCTGAACATGATGTCCCTGTGCTGGAAGTGATGCAGTGGGCCTTTGTGTGAGCCGAGCTTTAGACAAAAGAGACAGGATGAGAGAGGGTAGAAAATGTTTCCTTCCCTCCTTTTTGTCCTCAGTACACTTTTGGAAAATTTTATCTCTGTTGAAGTTTTGTGTTGCTCAGAGTCCCTCAGGTCTTCGTCGCCTCTCCTCTCTTTCTTCCTCTCTCCCTTAACCTCCAGTTTATCGGTCCTCCTCTCATACTCTATCCCCTTTCTCGCTTTCATCTCCTTCTCCCTGTTTGTCTCTCTTTGTCTCTTCTCTCACTGATAGCCTGGCTGTAACTCAAACTAGTGTGTTATTGATGACTTACCCCGTGTTTCTGACTTCTGGTGCCCTGGCTTCAGTCCTATTCCTGTCTTTCACACACACACACACACACACACACACACACACACACACACACACACACACACACACACACTATTGGCCTCATCCCAGCCGGGATTGGATGCCCCGTGCGGCCCCTCCTGTCTCCCTGCTGGCTGCTTGCTGTAATCAGTCATAGTAGAGCAGACACTCCATCCATCATGGAGGCTAAACTCCCTTCATCGCTCTGGCCCATAACCCAGAGCACACCTGTCAACAGCAGCCCGCATCACTGCATCTGACTTTGCACCGTCTCTTTGACTGTGAGAACAAAACTTTAGCTCTAACAGAAATCAAGAGAGAGGTCATTTAAAATCTTTCTTTGAGTCCAGCATCCTTCAATCAAAAATGGAGGCATCTGGTCTGGGCTCTCATGAGACGTCAAAGATGAGCCAGTTAGTACATCAATAATTTTCTAGTCTTTTATTAGAGTTAGTTCTTTTTCTTTAGGTTTAAAACTAGCTTAGTTGGAAAAAATATATACATTTAAAGGTTTTTCAGACTCAAGGACTGTTTCTATGTCTAGCTGTTTCATTATATCTCAGTGACACTTCAAGTCTAACGCCTGAATGATCACATCAAATGTTTGCTTTTGCTGTCTAATGTGTCTGAAATATTAAGTCCAAACTTTATAACATAGATTAGGTTAGGACAAATGTTCTCATCACAAGTATTTTAGCCACTGTTGAATCGTGATTATATAACACCATTACTCAGAGAATTTGGAAAATAATATTTGAGTCACCAAACTTAAAAAACAAAAGACAAAAACTTGTCTTTTTAACAGAACGTTTGCTTGAAAAGAATTGTTTGGTAAAGTAAACATGGCACAGGGTGGCAGTGATATGAAGATCAATGCAGGCAATGGAAACAGCTGGGTTAGGAGAGACAGGTGAAGGCAATCAGGAAAGGATGGGAAGGAAGTGAAACTATAAACAAGGCACAGGACACAAATAACTACCAAAATAAAACAGTAAGGAAGTAACTCAGTAACTGAACAGGGGAGCAAAGAGACATGAATCAGCTTAAAAGAGGGAAACACATAGAAGAAAAAACATAACCTCTATAAATGCAAACAGTAACTTAAACTAAAATATAACCCGGAATAAAGAAAACCAAAACTTAGACAGCAAACAAACTGAGAACAAAGAAACTATATTCCATCAAAGTGGCAGGAGGGCGACAGAAGGAAATGAAAGTTGGAGCGGTGACAGAAAAGAATGAGCAGATTGTGGCACAATAACCATTTTATCTTGATTATCTTATTTCAATAATTGATGGCAGACAACATTGCAGTTGAAATCTAAATTCGATCTGTTGCACGGTCCTGCTTCAGGTTGTATTTAACAGCTTGCACAGATGGCATATCCAAGTGATTCTGACAGAAGACCGTCTCCTAGCAATTGGTGGTGAGTGACATATTGGTAACTAGCTGAGTCAAAATCTCTCTCTTTGAATCTCATGCATAATAATTATATTTTTGCACGATCACATGCTTTCGTTTCACAAAACTCAAACACAACTTGAAATATGGTCTTAGGCCTCTAGTTTACTCAAACTCAGTCTGCAGACTACTGTAGATATGTGGCGGTTAATTGAAAATAAGGAATATTAAAAAAATGTCATGAATTTGAATTTGTTGAGACGAAACACAGTTTTAGAAAAAAGATTTTGACATTTTTCCAAAAAGAGAAAAAGTCCAAATAAAGTCTTTGCCTTCATTTTTAAATGAATTCATTGATAATTTTATTCATTTACTTGTGAAAAATGAGATAACAAAGATAGTAAAAACTTTTTTTTTCCAAAATACAGTTTATTTAATTGTTCTACTTGGGGCAGGGATAGCTCAGTAGGTAGCGTGGGGGCCCCATGATCGGAAGGTCGGGGGTTCGAATCCACTGAACGGCTACACTGAGGTATACCTGAGCAAGGTACCGTCCCTACACACTGCTTCCCGGGTGCCCAATGGCTGCCCACTGCTTCACTAAGTAAATGGGTTAAATGCAGAGAGGAATTTCCCACGGGGATCAATAAAGTAAATAGTACATTGTTATTACATTATCATTAATCTGTATTAGGAGTTTTATTATTGTACCCTTTTATGCCAGATTAAAATTTAAAACAATATTTTTTGTGCAGTGCTTTTTTCTGGGAACAAGACTGTCTGGATTTTCTTTTTCAAAGTCATAACCCACCGTCCTTTCAGTGGAATAAAGATGTGGTCCTGTTTTAGCATTTTGAAGCTCTAGTTGGACAGCAAAGTGGGGCCACGCAGAGGTTAGAGACAAAGTGACGCGAGTGTGAAGGCTCTGCAGGAGGTTAATACTTTGTTTCAGCTTGCTGCTATTTGTTTTGGCATCTGTACATCTGTTTTGACTTTGATTTTTGTTTCTTTGCCTCCACAGATAGCTGCTCTGCAAAGAGGAGGAGACAGCTTCCCACTCATAGGCGCCTCAGGCAAAGTGCTCGGAAAGGTGTGGCAAAGGACAGATGCACAGAAAATAGAAACAAATACCTCTGACAAAGGTGTTGTGTTATTGCTGCTGACTTCAAAGAAAACCCTCGCTGCTGAAAGTCAAACGCAACAAATTCTTTATGATGATCACAACTGGAGAGCGAGATGAATGCTGAAAAGTTACAGCAGACTTCTGTCTTTGAATTCAGGCACTGCGAAGCTCTGACAAGAGCTCGAAGCCAGTGTACGTGTCTGTGGGCCACAAGATCAGCCTGGACACAGCTGTCCGCCTCACACACGCATGCTGCCGATACCGGGTCCCTGAGCCAATCAGACAGGTGGGCCTATGTGCACACACACACACACACACGCACTGTAAAAGTGCATTGAGCCATCATGAGTGTTCAGCAGAGCAGCTGCAGGAACGCTAGAAGCCTTTTTTGTGAACAGTAGAAACAAAAGTTGAACTTCTCATCTTAGAAGCAGAACACTGTTTCAGGGAGCGAGCAGTGCTCACCACTTGTGTAACAGTGTCCTGCTGTGAAGCGAGGAGGTGTGAGCATCACGCTATGCAGTGCTTTATTGGCAGCAGGGCCTGGGAGACATGTAAAAATGGAGAGAAGAAGAATATATGCAGCCAAATTAGGGATGTTCCAATTTTGGCTGTATTTTTATATGAATTCCAGCCCCGGCGCAGAAAACTGTGCAGACAGTTTCAAACGATAAGATGATGCCGGCTGTCAGACACAAGTGCAACAAAGCTATAGTGTGACACTGAAGATATTTTTAACTGCAAGGCAGACAGGATCTTCGCAAAGTTGGAAAGTATATGGTTCATACTTTGCTATTATATTTGAGATGCACAGAAATGAATGGATGATGAACAGAGTGAACTTTTTTAATTAGGCCAATGATATTTTGCTTACTTTAGACGCTCCCTATGACCAACAACAAGTAAAAGCTCTTTTATTCGACTAAGAGCCATGTAACCATGCTTTGGTTACTTAAAAAAACCTAAAATCAGCTGTCATAATGACAGCTCTGTAGTGCCACCAGTTCACCACACAGAGTGCATTGTGCTTACAAAGTAAGCCTTCATAGATTAAAATATGCACTCAATTATCTTTTTAATTTAAATTTTAAATATTTATTTATTTAAATATTTTAACTGAGAGAGAACATTTTCATTTTAATTATTATTGTAATTTTTGATATGTTAAAATACTTTTTTTTCCAAATACTTTTCATACTTGATATCAAAATTAATAAAATAAAATAAAAAGGCACAAATATTACAGTTGTTTTGAGCATAACTGGTATGTTATCTGTTGCTATTTAAGTTACATTTTGTTTGTTTGTATTTTAAAGAGTTTCCTCCTGGTTTGTGAATATTGAGTCTTTCGCTAATTATAGATGCAAAATGATACATTTGTATAAAAGTGTGCTCCCCTCACCACTAGTCAATTTCCTTCCTCCTTTACTTTGCAAAGGTGAGACGCTGTTTTTGTTCTTCCATCACTCCTTAAAGTGAAACATAAATACAGTTTAAGCCAGAGTGCATTTTATCACACTGTCATGAGGCAACCGAACCTTTGATTAAATGTTTACGGAGGCTGGAGGTGTGTCCACAATCAACATTTTTTTTTAACCTGATTTCAACTGTTTTTTCTTTTCTGATAGACATTACTGATTTCCCATGAGCCCTCTGCACTGATTGGTTTTGGTTTTGAAAATGCCACCGATAAAAAATATTTATGCGTGAGGCTCAATGTGCTGTTGATTCCTTTTGTTTAACTGCAGCCCGCAAAAATTTAAGACAACCCAATAAAGTGAGCTGAATTGTCGCCCAGTGGTGGCGATTAAGTTCACTATGAACTTTTTAGTGTCCCTTTTCTCTTGTTGCTCAGCTATATCGTACTCTGCCTCCTGCCCAGTGCATGCTGGCACTGGTAACGGGGTAAGTTGGGATAGAAAGTTAAGTGCTTTTTTAAATGTCTTAAAAGTTTTACTCACAACATAAAATAGCAAAAACAACCACTAAATGTTTTCCTGAGGAAGAGGAGGAACATCACCTCATCTTTTTCTTTCTGCCACTAGGCTGTGCTGTGCTTCTGCAGTGCACCATATGATTACTGCAAGCCACCTGACTGCACTGTAAACACACACACACACACTCACACTCAAAATCAGTTTTATCAGTTTTTTCACCAGAGGAGCTGCAGTAGCAGCGGCTAACTCACCTCCTCCTGTGTGTGTTTATTTCAAGTGTTTTAGCTGGTGGGGAGAGGGGCATCCGGCAGCAACAGGGACTGACTGTGGACATCAGAGAGAAGCAGGAACAATCTTACCTTCCTCTGTCCAGTCACCAGTGCCTCCCTCTTCATCCTCCTTTCTTTGCCCAACTGCTCTGCTTTCAGTCTCTGACATCCACATTCCCTTCTGTGTCTCCCAGCATTGCCCTCGTGTTCTCTCCCGGCTTCTGCCACAGGTACTTTCTCCTTCATAGATCCAGCTGCGATGTTACGTCTCGCTGGCAGGCAAATTTTCATCCTTCAGGCTTTTGAAATCACAGTCACATCTCATGAAAAAAGCAAAATCAAAAAGAGATCAACCTGACAGGAAGACTGAATAACTGAATACGTTTGACAGTAGAAAATGAAAACAGGTTTTTGTGTGCAAATGTTCATCGTGGACAAACTAGAAAGATGCAAATATATATAACTACCCACACTTAAACAGATTCTGTGTCAGTCCCACACTTGCACATACTTGGTAGGACTCCACATCCAAAGGTTGCTTGGCTGACCATCTAGTCAGCCTCTTGTTCTGCGTCGGCTCCACCTCAGCTCCAGTGAGGGTGTTTTTGCTTCCTTGTCTCTTTACCTTTGCTGATGTTGAGCAGTGGGTTATTCTCTGTGTACCATGCTGTAAGATTATTGATTTCCTCTAGATATAAATCCTCTCTTCCTCTCATCAGTGTTTATAATCTCACCAGAACGGTTGCGCTCTCTGCAGAGCTCACAATAGAGTTCTCTCTGGGTCTCTGAATGCAATCGTGGGAGAACAGTGTGAACAGGATGAGGCTGAACACTCAAACCTGGAGGTTTGTGGTGTGACGCTCCTGTCTGAGGAAGTCCAACATCTAGTGTCAGATTGTGGCGCTAAAGGCCAAAGTGCTGAGTTGAAATCAACAAACAACATACAGATATTTGTGCCTTGATTTTCAAGGCGAAGTGGGAGGAAGTGGAGATCTGATCCTTTGATGGTTCAGCCTGACTGAAATGTTATCTTTAATGTACTGGGCCAGACATTTAAACCATTATCTTCTGCTCATCTCATCTCGTCGGGTTGCTGTAACAGCAGTTTAAACAGCGTATTCCAGATGTCCTTCTCCCCAGCATGGGTTTGCAGTAACTCTTAGGGGGTCCCAACAATATAATCTCTCCAGTGGGTTCCAGATCTTCTTCTGGGTCTTCAAAGTGCCCAACAAAACCTCCAAATGGAAGTGCGCTGGAGGCATCCTGATCAGATACTGAACCGTCTCACTTGGCTCCTTTTAACACAAAAGAAGTAACAGCTGAGCTCTCTGTGGATGTTTGAGCTCCTCATCTGTAAGGCTGAGCCCTGCCATCCTACAGACAAAACTCATTTCACTTGATTGTATTCAAAATATATTACACATTACTTGTTACTTTTCTTAAAAGTTGTGCATTACGTTGCTTAAAAATTTACCTGAGAAAGTAAATTGTTACACTAATTATTGCATTATTTTGATGTTACTCCATAACATGACCTGAAACACACCATCACATAGTTACTAGGTAACAATATAACCATTATGCTACATACTGCTCACCGACACAAACCAGTGTCGTATTGAGGGCACACATACGACTTTTCTTTAGTGTTTACATGTGTACTATGTCTCTACCTGTTAAAGTTCAGGCTCTGGCTGCTGGGCTGGGGTCAGCATGCACTCAGGTTTAACATCATTCCCAAGTCATAAACTGCTTCACCATTTTCCTCCCCCTACCAGGCAGAAAAAGACGTGTTTTTTTTGTCCTATCCTCCCATCGTGCAGATAACTAATAAACTCTTGTTATACAAGTAATAATAATTGTAACTATAGTGTGATTACAGATTTTTATATTTGCATTTAGATTATTACGTCACTAAGAATGGTGATTGCAGTAACGTGTTACTTTGGAGCATGTGACACACAAATGTTTGTGACATTAACTGGTCATACCCAGATGTCATGACCATGTGAGATGGTTGGAGTGAAAAACTGCTTGTTGGATGTTACGAATAATTCAAGAAATCCCTCTCTGTCCACCTGTCTTTTCTTCTTGTAGCTTAGCAACAGTTCATTCGATGCACTGCTGTGCTGAGTTTGATGTTATTTAGATAAGAACTTCTCATAATTTGGCTAAAAGTTGTCCTCTATAACCTGTTTTTCTCTTTAGAGTGACACGTGCTGTCTCCACTCAGTATGTAAAGGGAAGGACAAACATAAACACACAGGCCTCAGGGGATATTCACTAACACGAGTCCAAGTTTTCCAAGTCTCTCGCACCTTAACGCTTAAAAAGACTGAAGGGTGTAAAATATTAATGAGCACCTGCCAAAAAGTTCTAGCATTTAGAAAACTGCATCACTCACTGGCCCTTTCTCAGAAAGATAGGTTGACACGTTTGCCTTTCATTGTATTTATTTTTTTGTCTTTGCTGTCACCATTGATTTCAGTCACTTGTGTTGTTTGGACGAGCAGTTCCTGAATAAGCTGCAACCTACAACGAGTTATACATACAAACAGATTTTAAATGTCATAAATGTAGCTGTCCTGTTTTCAAAACACAGAGTTTATGATAGCCTGGGGTGACACGTGTGACACTCTTCCTGAACAGGTGCTGCATAACTGTTAAAAATGTCAGTATAAGATCAACCAGGGCATTATTGTGAAAGAAATGGAGAGAGAAATGAGAAACCTAATTACTGATTTCAGTCTGATCCATGAAAACTACAAATGTGAGATAATTCATGATTTCAGAGGATAAGAGGATGTGCTTCTTGGCTTCAGGACAAAGGGCTGGTCCTACATATTTCTTTTATTTTGTGTCCCCAGTTTAGCAACTCTATCTTCACTTTTAGACCTCACAGTTTTTTCCCTCCAGTGATTACAAAGAACCACATTAGAGTATTCAAATTGTTTTTTTGTTGCAATGGAAAAAGTAATGTGTTGATTGTTCTATACAAATAACCAGTTATTTAATTGCTTACAAATTAGTAATCAGAGAGCACAGCCTTTATGTTAAAGTCATGCTAGGAAAAACAGCAATTAGATGTCAGTCTGCTATCAGTTTTCAATTAAATAGGGACAAGTTAGCAGTTACATCAAATTTGTTTGTGACAAACAGTAATAAAGTGCAAACTTCTTGTCTGTTACAAATCAGTTGCTGTCTACGTGCACAGAAATTCATATTAGCCACTTAAATTCAGACTCTAGTTACAGCTTCATTAACTTGAAGCAAAAATTTAGAAATACGTTCACAAATAGTGATATAGTTGCTGCACAATGGTGATTTATCTGCAAAAAATGTCTTATTTAATGAATCATCTTATTTAATTAACTTTTTTTAAAAAATATCAGAATACAACCTGTTGACAACAACATGGCAAGTTGTGCTCATCAGTGCATATATGTGTAAAAAAAACATATATTAAAAAAACACATCTATAGTTACATGTGGAACGTAACCCTCAACTGGGATTTCCGATTTCCATTTGCAGAGGCCCACCAACCCTGTGAACGTAATAAAAGTGTAAATCTGTTAAGGCACTGTTGTGTATTTGTAATTCATAAAGCCACATACAGGCGCTGATCAGTCTATCCACGAACATGTTGCAGAAAAAAGCCATTATTAAGATTGTCACCACATAGCAACAGTTTTTTCTAATATTGTTAACCTGAATCTAACTAGTTTCTTTACTTTAATTAAATTCTTGCTGGCATGTCTGGCAATTAATGGTTTGAATAGTTGCTCTGCATATTTTGTTTAATCACTGATATATTATTTTGTGCTATTCAATATTATAAATATTGCAGATTTTGTGCTGTTTAATCATTAATGATCCATAGATGTTGATATAATTTATCATGCTCCCATTAAAAATGTAATTCATCCATGCTCCTCTCATTTGAATTGTATTTTTCATAATCATGTCTTAGCTGAAATTGTGCCTACGAACATCGAAATTTTGTTGCATGTGTACCTTCTAAAAATAACTCTATTACTATTATTCCAGTTTGAAATAATGTGATTCAGTCTGTTTTTTTCTGTTTTCTCTGAGTTAGACGATCAACTGATTTTTATTTTCGCATTGAATCATATAATTCAGAACTCAAGTTATGTCCACCTCCCCAAAATAAAAAAGTTTTGCACTTCTGAATATGAAGTCATGCAGTGTGGAGGTTTAGGACCTGAATGCAAGAGTTGAGGTAGAATTTTGAAGAACAAACCATTTATTTTGGCTGATTAGAATCCAAAGCCTTTAATAAGGGAAACAGGGAAACGAGCACCTGGGGGAACGGTACGACTGCACAACGAGCAAATGAAAGATAAGGCTACTTATGCGAGAACTACTGAGGGCTGACAAGGAAAATGGATACAGCTGGGGAGCAAGAAACATGTGATGACAAACAAAACACTGAGACAGGAGAAAGTCAAATTAAACAGAGTTAAACAGAAGAAACTCATTATTAATATAAAACAGGAAGTGTTCAATATCAACACAGAAATGAGAACTTAACAGAGGGAGAATACCGACAACTGAAATACTAAACTAATACCAGGAAAACAGAGAGAACTAAACATAAACATATTGTAAAATAAAAATTCAGGTGATAGAGTAAGATATACAGAGGACACACAGGAAGGCTTATAAATAAAAGGAAAGAAGAACCAAACGTTAACATGAGTAATATCAAACTGAAAGACTGATAAACTCCATCATGACAAAAATGGTCCTTTTATTTTTAAAAACGTTAAACTGAACTGTTCTTTTTAGCATACAATGATGGAAAGAGGCAGCAAATGTTCTTATTTATGAAACTAAAGGAAAGCCGATTTTAATATCTGTGGGGCTTTTTCCCATTTCGTTGGTTATTCCAGTTATAAGTCTGTAAAATGACCTTGGATTTTTTTATGTCTTCAAACTAAACACAAGCGCATCTGAATCCTGTGTTCTATAATTCTTGTGTTCTTCTCTGTTCTTCTCTCCCGCGCCTGATAAAATCCTCTCACCTTGCATCACGACTGAAATAAACCCCGCCTTCAGCAGCTTTAGAGATTCACAAAGAAAAAAGTTGAAAGGGAAAGATGACATCATGGTTGGATTCTGCAGTGAAGGCTCATGTGTGAATGCACTGCAGCAGAATGTTAGCGTGGAAAGACTTAAACACACACACAGAGCTAATTCACGCCTCAGCTCAGTTGTGCTCCCTCACTCCATTAAATTCTCACACTCCTTTGGTATCCCACGCTTCAACATGTGATGGAGGTAAAAGACCAGCAGACACCTGCCTCAGCTTATCCCCTGCGGTCACCATGACATCAAGAGCAGAGCAAGCAGAGGGCAGATAAAGGAGGCTAACACATCAGAGGGATGTTGCAGATCAAAAACCTCTAATCTAATGTAAAAGCTTTTCTGGGTTTCGTTCATTGTCTCGTAGAGAACTTCACTGTAGCTCGTGGATCTCTAGAGAGATGCAGCTCACTCTAATTCGCAGAGATTGCAGTGTTAAGATGTATAGCTTCATATAGAGCGGGGGAAATAATTATTTTATCTCCGGCTCAATTTGATTTCTGCTCACTTACAAAGACATGAACAGTCTCTAATTTTTATGGTAGTTTCATTTTAGTCAAGAGACAGAATATCAAAAATCATATATCATCTATCATATCAGAAATACCAAAAATCCAGGAAAAATCCAGTACGTAAAAGTCATCAATTAACTTGCATGACAGTGAAGTAAGTATTTGATCGTGAAGCAAAACATGACCTAGTACTTGGTGGAGAAACCCTCAGCAAGCACAGGGGTAAGACGTTTCTTGTAGTTGGTCACCAGGTTTTCACGCATCTAAGGAGGGTTTTGGTCTTAGGTTTCTTGGCTGACGCTTGGCAACTCGAAGCTTCAGCTTCCTTCACATGTTTTCTGTAGGATTGAGGTCTGGAGACTGGCTAAGCCACTCCATGTACTTCTTTGTGTTCGGGCAAGACCTTACAGCACGTGTGTGGCACAACATCGGTCTAAGATCCGAATTCTGATTGCAAAAGCTGCCAGACAAGACAGGCCGAGTTTTACTGTAACACAATGAGGGCGAACGTTCAACAGGAACCTCAGCTGTGGCATTTGCATCACGTTTTGGCACAAAACAATATTTTTTTACCAACCAAAACAATCTCAATGGTAACTTTGTGCACTTTCCAAACATATCAAAGTGTTTTTCTATTTACACGTATTCACACTCCAGTGAACACACCGGGAGCAACTCTGGGTTCAGTATCTCGCCCAAGGATACTTTGGTATGCAGACCGGAGCACGGATGATACCACCAACCTTCCGATTAGTAGATGACCTGCTCTACCCCTGAGCCACAGCCACCTCTACCCACCAAGTGATTTAGTTCCTGTTTCTCTAATTAGTTGCAGGTTTGTTTGCTTCTTTTATATAATTAAAGCTGAATATGTTTCAGTTTTGGACTGCTGTTTTAAGAAAGCTAGACCAAAAATACCATAATGTAGAGCTCGGGTGCTATAGTGGAGCTTTTTTCTTATTTTTTGACATGTTATGGATGAAATGATGAATGGAGACAATAACTGGGAGGTGCAATAATGGATTGCATTTATTAAATGATGAATGAGAAACATTAATTACCACCGACCTAATGATTTCTGAAACTGTGAGTTTTGGCAGACTCCATTTCATGAATATTCTTGTCTAAGGTGATCTTTTGTGCTTTTTCACTCTTTTTAGTGTCATATATTATGTTTTAAGAAAACATACCTTTTCAGGCTCTTTTATCTTTCATCTTTTATGATGCTTCATTCACCAGTTGAGCTTGATAAATAATTACCACTTCTAATATTTTCTTTTGACTTGTATTCACGTCATGCTACCCAGAGAGAATATAACTGTAAGGACATTTCTCTGTGAACCAGCAATTGTGTTTGCATCCAAAATAATATAAGTAGCTTTAGTATTTAGCTTCACTAAGTATGTTCCAGTTAAAAGCAAACTGAAAAATCATATAAAAATCTATTAGGAAATCCATTAATAAAAAATACAACCACAGGAGCAGCTTTTTCTTAATGCATCTGTGCTCACACTGCTGATGTCTTCGCTCAGACGTGCTGTATGCAGACACTAAACATACATGCACACACACATCCCTTGCACATACGCACAACAAGTCGATCTCCTCCTCCTTCCACCCTTTTCATCAGCAGTCAGTTAAAAGCGCTAATGGACAACAGTGAAACCTAATGCTGCTAATGCTCCATGACAAACATATTTATATCCTGTCAGACGGCTTCACTCGGATGTAACTGGCCTCTCTGATGCTTCCTTCTTATTTTGGTACAACTATTACTACTTTTTGTACTACTATTAGTAATACAGACTAGTGGTATTACAACTATAAAATGTGTTAATCACAAGCTGTTAGCCAATGAGCAAACTTTGCCTTATTCTGAAATTGTAAATGAACATTGTGATGTTTGAAATCTTAATCTTATCACGTGTTCAAGTATTCACTGAGAGAATAGATCAAGTACTGTAAGATATCAAGCTGTCATCACTTCAGCTGGTGGTGATGGTGGTGCTTTGCCTCTATTGCATCTAATTTGGTGGAGCTGCATTGAATTTTTCAAACACATCACTGAAGCAATGGTATATGTTGTTTTCTTGAAAAAGTGATTGTTGGACTACTTCAAATCCCACTGTGGCGAGACTTCCAACATTATCCAAGGTTATCCAGCCCCGTATCTTTCATTTTGGCCGTATGGTTGTGTAGCCATAACTGACAGATTCGGAGGATGATTTTTAGGCAGAAATTTTGAAAAAAAGGAAAACAAAGCCTACTTGAGGGATTGAAATCCATTATTATGCAGACTTTCCTCCTCCACACACTAATGGGAAGACATCCACTGGTAACAGGATTCTGTGGATTTGGCTGAGATGTACAGTAACAGCGAGTTTCCAGACCTCTCCTTTCCAGGATGCTTTACAAAACACACGTAGCTAATTATGTTCCTGCTCCTCCTACAGATGTTACATCTGACTTGCTGTGTGCTTCTGTAAAACTTAGTTAACACAAATAACATTCTTAAAAGGCATCATAAAGTTTGTATTATTTCTTTTTCTTTTTCTCATACAATATAATTTTATTTACACTACATCTGAACAGCCTTCCTGCAGAGTCAGCAATGCTAATAACATCTTCCCTGGCAGTCCTATACTCCTCTTTGGATGTAAGATGCACGCATTTCCCATGCTAAGAGGCGCTATATGTGACTCCACGCTCCAGTTTCCCTTTTGGGTTCTGATATATCCCCCCGCGTCGGCCAGGGAGACAGAAACGTTTGACAGCTGTGCTCCCAGATTGCAAAAACAGATGGAATTTCAATGTGAGTGATTGGCAATGGGGAGCCTGCATGCATAGAATAAAAGAGATGGAGGAAGAGAAGGAGGAGGTATGCATGTGTTTGAGAGATATTGCTGATGCATGGTTTGTGTGCAGTTATTGAAACCCAGAAAGATTTTGTGTAAGAAGTACAGAGATATAGCTTTATATTTTGTTTTTTAAGACCTTCAGTCTACAGATGCATGAATTTATTCTAGACCCTCTGCCGACTGCAACAAAATATGTTTATGGCATGTGTGTTTTGTGCTTTTGACGAGTGCCCACTTTCTCAGCTTTCTCGCTTCTTGCTCTTCTTGACTTTGTTCGTCTTTGCTGTACTTGTTTTTTTTCTTCTCCCGCCACCACCTCTCATCCATCCATCTACCTCCACCCCCCGCCACCCGCAGCTCTGTCTCCACTCTCTGAATAATTCAGGCCTGCAGAGCTAGTGTGTTTTTGGTTGTTGTCACCTCAACAGTAACACAAATACACCCATACGCGTGCATGCACGTACACACATGACTATGCCAGCACACCCGTGCATGTCGGTCCTCACAAACGATGCAGACAGAAAAGAACCAGACTCTGTGAGACCGCTGAGACTCGCTAACTAAGAAGAGTCGTACTTACAGGGACTTCACATCATCACCGTGCTCCACCCTGTCTGTGCCCTGCTGTCCCAGCGCTGAATAATAATATGTCTCACTTTTCTCTGTCTTCGAAAGTTACACAAAGTTGGAGTGTTGAGTAATTTGTGGGGAAAGGAAAAACTCTGAAACTTTCAGTGCCTGCTTTTGCTCACATGGATTTCCCTTTACTTCTACTTGTTTTCGTGCATGTGCTGACTTTTGGGTTTTAGGCAGTTTCTGGAATAAATTTAGAAGTCATTACAAGCCAGGCTTTGGTTTTATAAATGTAATCATTATTTGTCTTCATTAGTTCCATTGAGATCAAGAATCTATCATTAAGCTAAGTGTAAAATCTGCTGAATAAAGCAACACATTTACATATTATTTAAAGGCCAGTTTTGAATTTGTAGGCAACACTAAAATATTTGAGTACATAAAATGCTCGAGGCTTCACTGCATCCTGTGGATGTCAGGAATCATCGAGGGACTTTTTGGCACATCCTGAAGGGGCAGCATAGACCTCACATGATAATGCTGTAATAGTGAAAGTATTCATGGAGTCCAGTATCCAAAATGTTTTCCAAGAACTTCATGGAAAAATACACAGAAAAACGTGTCCGGGGGGGGGGGGTACAAAACCAATCTCTTTGGATGCTGCTAGGTCTTGTTGTTAGGGGCGTGGCTGCTTTGATTGACAGGTGTGCTGCACAGGCTACCTCAGCAGATCGCTGTTTGCGATGCCTCACCTTCCCTAAATCACATCACGAAACTTGACCTTTTGGAACATTTTATATCGAATTATCTAACAAACAAAACTGCTTGTTTGGCGTTTGGTGGTGCTCCAGTTTAGTAAATGAAATTCTAGTATTTTATTAGTTTGTTACTTACAACTAATTAGCAGATAGTCAAAGGAGCTTGCAAAGAAAAGCGTCTGGACTTCTTTAAGTTACTTGAAGACGTTTCACCTCTCATCCGAGAAGAAGCTTCTCGCTTTTCTTTGCAAGCTCCTTTGACTACGATGACCTGGATGACTGAGAACCTTCACAGACTAATTAGCAGATACACGCCTCTGCATTTCACTTACAAAGTGTATTTATGCAAGTAATGATGCTTTTTCACTGCACATTAAATATGGGCACTTCTGGCTCTAAACACCACCCAAAAAAACAGACAAACAAACGAAAACACGACAGTGACCAACAATGATAAAAAGATACTTTCCCCACAACAGATTGATCCACATGCTTAATTTGGCACAGATTTTGGGGATGCCCTTCCTGACACAACCTCCCATTTATCCTGCAACTGGGTTTCTGTCTCTTCCTGGTTTTGATCTTACGCATATGAGGCAAATGTGTTAACCAGTACAAAAATGATAAGGACAAGTCGTCAAAATGCAGAATCCAGAAGGCAGTGGGTGGCGCTGTGGTCCAGCGATAGCTAAGCCCATCTTTTACATACAGTCTGTAATTGACATGACACACACTATGACCGCTGCTTTACCTTTACACATGTTGTGGTATTGTTTAGTGTTTAGGTGCTTTAAATGTATGTGATCGAATGATTCTAGAAGTTGCAAATGTTTAACAAAAATGCAGACAAATGCGATTCAACATGAAACCCACGCTCCTGGTTAGAAAGTATGTTTTCTACGACACAGCGTGTCTCTGCACGATCATCTGTAGGGCTGTCGTGCACGGTAAAGCTTAATTTATGTGCAAACATTAAACTATTCTCATGCAGGGTTTCTGGTAGATAGCAGATATAATACTTTTTTAGTTCCTCCGTTCATTATCTCCATTTAGCTCAATTAGGGGATCAACACAGTTTTTCAAGCATACAATTCACAATAGTTTATTTTGGACTAAGATGGTAAACCAGCTGTTTGGCAGTCTGACAGAGACTCAAATGATTAATCTTTCTTTCTTTGAAAATTGAACATATTTCAGTTTGCTTTGCCAAATGGGTTAAATGGGTTGTGTATTTTTTGTTTAGACATTTTATGGCTCAATTAAAAAAAAATAACACAACCTGACAGATTAATCGAAGTAAATAACTTCATAGTCCAAGCATGAATCTCCTCATTTGTTCTGCTTTAAAAACCAGATTCTCTGTGGAGCAGCATCTCATTGACTTGATAATGATAGCATCACAGCACGATGTCTTTAGTGGAATTTGAAGAGAAAAGAGACATGCCTGTGAGGAGAAACTCAGAGAACGAGAAGGCTACACAGCCGTAAAACAGTCACGTCGAACAGCTGACAGGATAAAACATGGGTGAAGATTGACAGCAGAGCTCCACCGGTGCCAGCTGTAGCAGTCGGACTGTGCAACTTTTCTGAATGTGCTGAGAGGATGTGACTGTTTAAAATTGGAGCTCCCCTTCAGGCCCTAAGGCTGTCTAAATGTTAATATATGGCTGTCTGACATTCTGGTGCTGCAGTCACTGGACTGTGGACCTTCATAGACAGAAACTGGAGGAGAGTTGGAAAGAAGCATAAGAGGAAGCCCTGGGGTGGACATGAGAGAGGCGTGGGGGAGAAAGGTTGAGGTTTGGAGGAAAAAGTTTGAGTACAGTGATACAAAGGATTTGGCTTGATGAGAGGTGAATTCCAGGTAGAGGGAGGATGAATTGGTAAAGGAAGGATGGATTTCAAGGGAAGACAGAGCAGAGCATGCAGGCATAGCTGCAGGGCTTAAGGGCCTTTGGGGCAGTTGGAGGATAAAGACCTGCCGTGGGCCACTGGACCAGAGCCTTTGCTCTTCTTGTGTGAGTGTTTGTATATGTGTGGCCTGAATGTATCGAAAGCCCCTGTAGAGAGCCAACGGTGCACATCTGTTCACCTCTTGAGCTCCCACCTTGGCAGAGCTGTGGCCAGAGCGAACCAGTTTTAAACTGATTCTTCTCTGCATTTTTACTGCCGTTTTCTGTTGATCAAACAGGTGCAGTGTGATAATCATACGTAGAGCAGGAAATGCTTGGTTTATAAAAGTTAGGGATGCTCCTTGAAACTCATTTGCTTGCTGATTGCATGAGAGAGAAAAAATCAGAGGGCTCAATGCTGTAAAAGTAAGAAGACTGTGAGAAAACTTTCCGAAGTAAATTTAATTACTTTTCTCAAGTAATGCCATCAGGGTGTTACCCATTCTTCAGCGTAGTATATGTGTGGCAGTTCATAAGAACTGCAAAGAAGGTGATCGGCCGTCCACTCCCCTCCCTGGACTCCATTGACAGTTATAGATGTCTCTCCAAATCCAGGGCGATTTTAAAAGACCACCTCCATCCTAATCTCCACCTATTCAACATCCTGCCCTCTGGAAAAAGGTTCAGATCCAACCAACAGACTAAAAACAGCTTCTACCTTTGGGCTGTCAGAACTCTCAGTGCACCAGAACACTGACAAACCTGCGGCCTTCCCCTTTGAACTTATGGTAACCTGAGTGTGTGTATGTCAGCGTGGGTGGATGTGGGTGTGTACGCGTGAGCAGACCCCCATACAGTTATTCTGTGCAATATCTTGGCAAATGTGCAATAATCCCATTTTTCTTTGGTAACTTATACTTTTTTATTGTAACTTATACATCGTATAAAGTGTATATATATATATTGTGTATTGTGTATATAGTGTTTTTATATTGTTGTTTTGAAATTTGTCACTTTCTTGCATATTTGTGGTTTTGCTACCTAATTTAGTTGTGCAGGCAACTGTACAATGACAATAAATTAAGTTCTAAGTTCTTATGAAAAAGGATTAAAGCGCTTCCTCATTGGCTTCACTGTTCACAGCTGGAAGCCGCCTACATCCATGCTAATAAACCATCTGTGAGCTGTTAACATGAGCTACACTCCGTGTCTGTTCACATATAAAGGGTTATCTTTATCTAACACTTGAGAAAAAGAATGTCTTTTGTGGGAGTGTCCTACAGGAACCTAGCAGGTGAAACTGGAGCCCAGTAGTGCAGCAGTAGTGGATCAGTAGTGTTACCGGTTCATCAATGTGATCAGCTCCTTCTTTTCCAACCACAGTCTGAACACACAGCTCCGTCAGAGTGGCTGGACGACTTTGTGAGAACTTTCAACGATCGTCTTTCAACGAGCACCATAAAAGGGCAACAGATCCACAGTTCAGTTTGGAAAAGTGACGTCACCACATTCAGATTAGATGAGCGTGCCGATGGCTAAAATGCCTTTAAGTGTAGCCTTAGGCAGCATGAGAAGTATTCAGCAGAGTGATAGAGGTGATTCAGTTATTAGTTTTCCAGTCTTAAGAAAATCCCAGCTTTACGGTAAGCATGTTGCACTGGGAGAAACATAATGATTTACATTTTGTCAAGTGTATTTCTTTTATTTTTTATTTCGTTTGTCTCACACTGCAGCTTCACTTTTGATTTAAAAGTGCTCGTCTCCCTCAACACACCCACACTCCACCGCTTTCCCGCAAGTATTTCACATCAGTGTGGCGTAATGAACTGAAACAGCCTCACTGAATCAAAGCGTTGATCAAACGCTGGTGAGTGTAACTTCTGTTTGATGTGTTGGAAAGAAGTCACAAATTAACCAAAAACTATCAAACTGAGGTTTTTGTTTTGTTTTTTTATCTTTTCTTTCTTTCTTTATTTTTTTATACTTTTTGCTGTTATGTCAGGTAACACTGCTATTCTTCCAGTGTGGGATTGATTTATTTGTATATCCACAAAACACACAAATTTAAAAAAGGTATGTTCAAGTCACTTTTTAGACAGAAATTTATGCAAGTGCAAAACAAATAAACCAATAATCTGATGAATATACCAAGATGCTTGAAAAAACGTGAATGTTAAACCTTACCTCATAAACTCATTTTCACCTATTTTGTTTTGGTATCGTCTCACATTGAGACTGTGGCTGTTCTGAAATAACATGTTTTCCTGCAGAGTATTAGAGAAAAATGTGTCAAGGACATGTGTGTGTACATTTAAGTGTTATAAAAACATTAAACTAACAGTGACTGAACACCCCCACCCCCAACCCCCCGACCCACAGCAAGGTCAAATCAATTTTCTTTCTGTAGCACCAGTTCCCCTTAGCAGTCATCTCAAGGTATTCTATAATGTCAGCAGCAAAGACTCTATTAAAGAGAAAACCCCAATGATCTCCTGATCCCATCTGAGCAAGCACTTGTTCATGAAAGCGAGGAAGAACCCCCGTTTAAAAGGAAGAGACCTCTGGCAGAACCAGGCGCAGGGAGAGGAAAGAGAAGACAGAAAAGAGGGGCAAAGAAAGGCCATGAACAAAAAACAGAAAGTACAGGAGAGTAGACACAAGTAAATGACAGAAAATAGAAGCGTTAACCAAGCCTGGTTTTCCAAGTAGGGAGTGTTTGTATCCTAAACCCAAACTCTGAGCTGATTCCAAAAGAAAGAAAGGAAGGAAGCATAGGCAAACCTGCACTTTGAAGGACAATGAAGAAAAGCTTTTGTGGTGTCAGATAATAGATCATGTCTCATTTACATATTTAAATATAAGATATCAGATTGTCCCGAAGTAACAAACTGGGGAAGTTTTTGGCCCCTTGATCATATTGCACGTGTTGTCTCTTCTGTTAGTTTAGTCAGAGCTGCTATTTAAGAATTGGAGATTTTAATTCACCCAAAACTAAATTTCTGAAATCTAATGATGTTTGAGAATGCTGCCTCAGAAACGTATGTGCAAACAGTTGCTGTATCATTTAGCTTGTTTGCCAGATTTGGTAGCAAACAGAAGAGATTTGTACAAAGTCAGCATCAAGGCACTTAATTTTAACTTCAAACTTCTGAGGAATGACTTCGGGGTGTAAGGGCGTTCCTGCTCACCTCGGATCGCAGCTCCGCTGCTGAACACAGTTTGGGACATTGTGTTAAATGTGGAATCTCATTTTTTCTCACTTCATCCTCATCTTCCCCCTCCTCCTCCGCAGGCCGACTGTCGCTCCAGAGAATACCTTCGCATACACTTCCCATCTGCAGATACGTGATTCAGAGAATGAGGTAAGCGTAAAAATCTTACACGTGTGGGTCTCACACTTTGTTGTACACGCTCACACATACACACTCCAAAGTATGTGTAGTGACTTCATCGCTAAAGTAATTTACAGTCTTAAAAAAAGCTTTAAAGCCAGTGACTCAAAGGAAATTCCCCAAATCCAAAAGTAAAGCCCAGATTGTTGGTACAAAGCCTCATCATTCTCATCTAATTTGCTGCCGGAATTAAGCAAATCTATTATGTAGATGAATAAACAGAAGATAGAGTTGTCTTCAGAAAACTGAAATTGTCTCAGAGTCAGTTTTCTTACTGCTTATTAGTTCAAGCATTGAAGGGAGAGCGGCAGGAAAGAACCCGTAAAACTGTTCCAAACATTTATGGACTGCACGGCACAAATGCCGATGTCTGTAAGAAAATATTTGAGCTTTATCCTTCATCCTCAGGGAGGTCAGAGGTCATCTACAGTATTTGTGAAGCAGCAGTCCTACAGCTTGTCTTCTGTGACAGGAAATAACTCCATCCTGCCACAGAAGAGTGGACAAGTTTATGTTGAAGAGCCTTTGACGGGTTCTCTGCATTTTCAGGGGGGTGTGGACAGGCCAGAGGTGAACCAAGGACACTTCAGGTGAAGCAGAGACACACAGGCAGTCAGAGAGAGGCAAGGATGAGGAGAGAAAAAGCCTTTGATCCTCTGATTCTCATCTGAAATAACAGGCAGCGCTGCCGAATCTTACCCTACCTTCCTCATTACGGATCAAAGCTGCAGACAGTTAGCACACTCAGATGCTTCGAAAACGCAATCATCTTTCATTTTCCCGAGTATTTTTAATCGTGCACAGAATCAAACCTTTAGGTCTGGAGTGCAGATGCTCGAGCGAGCTCACACTCACGCGCTTGAGGATGTGTGCACCTTCACGTCCCTTGATACCCTACTTGGAAACATAATGGGATGTCCGTGTTCATCCGCTCAGAAGCTTCCTGACTTTGTGAATCCTCTGAGCGCGCTCCACACTTTGATCACCCTCTCTACAAAGAGACTGAGACAGCGAGAGAGGCTTTGTGCTGAGCAGGCAGGGCTACAGCGGGTTCCTCCAGGCCTTAACCCAGCTTTACCCTCTCACTCTCTCACTCACTGCAGGCACATTTGATCAGATGCACTGTACCTTAGTGGTTTGAGCTGAAGTACACACTTTAGGCAGGTAAACGCTTCATTTAAAGAATAGCAAGACTATGATTTGTATGCATGCTGAACATTTTGTAGGAAATTGCTACTTTGAAATGTTTTTCTATCAGAAAAAAGGGATGTTGCATAGGAGCAGGTGAGAACCACCTTCCTAACACCACACACAGACACAATAGTTGCTGTGCTCTTTATTTGTTGCACAGTGCTCGGATTGGGCGTTGTGCCTCGATACTGAATTTTCAGCTGCCGTCAACTCTCCTCCTCACTGTAGCTCCTCCACCTGGTCCCAACGTGCTACTGCATGAATAGAGGAGGCTGATTGGACGTTATGTAACAGGTGTTCCACGCAGCATCCCCTAGCAGTGCACCCTGAACCACCCGCCCCCTCTGTCCTCCCACAGCTGAGCCACAAACCACACCCCACTACCACAACACTTAAGTGGATCCACTATGCTTTCCTTATTGTCTGTCTGAGCATCAGACTGATTTCAGTGCTCGATTTCTGAAAACTTTTTTACTCCAGGATCTGCAGGTTTCCATCGCTTTTGTTTTTTTAGGGGCAGCCAATTGAAAGAGTGCTCGTTTAAGGTTTAAAGCTAAAAATACACATTTTTCAAGAGCATAATAGGTTCTTTTTGATGCCAGTTTTTAATTAACTAAATAATTTGTACTGTTTGTTCATCCATCCATTCATTTTCTTCTGTTTTGTTTTTGTTTTGTTTCTCTTCTCTTTCCGTTTGTGGTGGATCAGACGTAATGTGATCAAAACATAAGCCTAAAATATTTCATCATCCAATTTTGTTTTTTATCGTTATCATTTTTTATTTTTGCGTGACTCCAATGATTTATGAGCTCTTTTCCAAGTGTGTTTGAAGCTTTAGACTTGTGAGGTATTTCTGTTCAATATCATTTAAAGGAGCTCTCTAATTTTGACCCGTTTTGGACACTTACTACTCCGGCAGTGCTAGTCTATCTGATTTAAAATATCTAACCTTGTGAAGACTCTGTCCCTGGGTGGCAGAGGAAGAGAAATAGTCTCTGTGTCTGTCGGAAAGAGGAGAGACACATGAAAGATGGAGCAGCAGGAGAGGAGACGAGGAGATCCAATAAAGGAGGGAAACAACAGGAGCTGCAGAAGGAGAGAGACAGAGCAAGAGTGTGGAAAAACAAATCAATGGCTGTGTAAGACAGAAAAGGCAAGGCAAGGCAAGTTTATTTGTATAGCACAATTCAACAACAAGGTGATTCAAAGTGCTTTACAGAGACATTAGAAACAAGAACAAATAAAAAGCATGATTTAAAATTGATTAAAACAAGCAAATAAACTAACTAACTAATTAACAAACAAACAAACAAACAAACAAACAAAACAGTATATAAAATCAAAACAGATAAAATCAGAACAGTAGATAAAATCAGTAGTTAAATGTAAGTTTTGAAATTTAAAGGAAAGGAGTCAAGGCAAGACGATAAAAGCTTATCAGTAATGTGAGTGATAGCGAGATATGCTGGATGTGCTTACCTGTTGTGATTTACTCTGCATGACAGTTTGCTTCTGCCTCGGCTTCAGTTTGTCTTTCTGCTGTTTTGCCGTCTGAGTTCTGCATTTAAACACAGCACAAAGTAAATGACAGTCATCATAACAGTATCCATTATGTTTACAGTAGGGTTTTATGTAACCCTTCATCTATGGGCTGAGGGGGCTCAGTGGTCTACTTGGTGCTGTGTATTTTACATGGGAATTACTGTAAAAATCCAAGTCTGGATTTAGTCTATTCCAGCTGCCATAGGGCGAGAGGCAGAGTGTACCTTGGACAGGTTACCAGTCTGTCACAGGGCTAATACAGAGCGACAGACAGCCATTAACACTCACATTCATGCCTATGACCAATTCAGAATCACCAGATAACCTAACCCCATGCATGTCTTTGGACCACCCAGAGAATTGGGTCAGACTATAACTAATGAAGTTTCTGGTGAGCATTTATTTTTTGTGCTCCATAATAATGTTGTCGATTAAAACGAGACAGAGAGAAAACTAGTTTAGTAAGTAAAGTTTAAAGGGAGCAGGGAAAGCATAGCTTGTTTCAGAAAAATTATAAACTATGTGGATTCCCCAAGTCCCCAAGTATAAGATTAATATAGATTAGTTTGATCTTTTGATTAATTCAAGAACCAGGAGGAGCACAGGGTGACACACAGGTGGGCTACATCTTATGCAGAAGGTGCATTCTGAAAAAGGAGACTCCACGGTGGTGTCAAGGGAAGACTGTAGCTAGGCAACATTTAATGACAGTCTGTAGGATGGATTTGGAAATCAAGAAGAGGAAGCAAGTGAAGGCAGACGTTAAGGATTAAATGGTGGAAGCTGAAGACGGAAGAATGTTGTGCAAGAGTCCAGGAAGGACTTGAGACAAGCTCTGAGTGGTAGGAAGGAGTTGCCAGATGACTGTGAAAGTACAGCTGATGCGGTGAAAGAAACTGCCATGAATGTGTTTGTTGTATCCTCTGGATAGAGGGAGAAGCATGTGAGGCTGGACACTAAGGAAGGAGAAAAGGACTTTTGGCTAGGAAGAAAGATTGAGCTGGAAAGTATGTGCATCTCCATACGAGAGAAGATGACAGAGGGAAGAAGCTGATGAGCCACAGGCTGAACAGGTTGAGTGCTAGTATTAGTGAGTTACAGTATGTCCAGGTTCTGTTGTTTCATCTTCTGATAGCCCCGTTGTAGCATTGTCACAAACTTTCAATAAGCCATCTGCAAACTATTCAGTTTGAGTTAGTGAGATCAGTTCAATCTACACCCTGCTGTTAGACAAATTTTACTGCCCTTTACAAAAACATTTCTAAAATGTCAAGGATAATGTTGGAGAACTAGTCGGGCCAAGGTTGGGCCGATGAGCTCTGTTGGGAGCAGCCGCACTCATTAAAAACTTATAGCAGTACAAGGACACAGCTTGTTGCTGGTAGTATTCAGCATGAGTATTAACTGGAGGACGGAGCTACAGAGGCATTTGGTGTTTCTATTCTTCCACCTCAGAAACACAGGTACCACCGCCCATCACCGGCTGTCATTCTGACATCTTTTAAACACAATCGCTCAGTCTCAGCTCACTTTGGACTGATTAACTGGCCCGTCATGAGCGAAGATGTGTGTTTGTGCCCAGACTGCGTTATATTGGAGTTAAGCTAACATCTTTTTTTGAGTCTGGCACGTGTTAGGAGAGATTTTTTATGCTTCTTCACACAAATATATCTTTGTAGAAATGTACTCATTTTTAATGTGCCGTACTTAAAAAAGATACGTTACGTGAACTTAATACTTTAGCAAAGTAAATTAGCTCTCATTTCTCTTCAGCAAATTAAAGTCAGAAAATATTAGTGTAAATGGCCTAAATGTTTTTCTTAGAAAGCTAAGAATACCTGTGCAACATTTTAAAGAGCATATGTAAATGAGTTAAGTGGATTTGTATGGCTGGTGCAAAACGTAAAGCGCCATTGCTCAGATGCATCTTAACACCTTATGGCGCTGTAACCACCCAGATTTGTTTCACTGGACACTCCCCATCGCCTGACTCTAAACCATGTGCTTACATGACCAGCCCATCCTTGATGGTGCCGCGGTGGCAGATGTATATGTTCATGCAACTGGTCGTTTTTCACATTTTTCTGCTCTTTGCAGATTCTGTAAGTTTTACTGGAACTTTAACTGCTTCACATCGTCATGTCCTATCACAGCAGACCGTGGGGTGGCTGAAGTTGTGTCAGAAACCTCTCCTCTGTTTCTAGTCTCAATTAAGGTGGCCTGTTAATAACTAAATCTTGCTAAACACTACTGTTGGCTACACAAGCCCTAGAAAATGCAACGAAAATTATGAAATGAAACAATATGCAGAGTAAACTGCTCTGTATGTGGGCAAAAACTACAGTTAACTCATTATAAGTACATAAACTCCACATTTACCAATAGGTTAAAGGGACTGAAAAACAGTAGCACAGGTAGAGGAGTTTCCTAATGTTAGCTAACTTCAGTTACTTTGAACTGTAGCATCAAAAACCTCGAGTCCATTGAATCAAACAGGGATTTTTTTACTTTTGAAACATGTCATTTGTGACAGAGAGATTATTTTAGATCAAAAGTCTTGCTTTAAGTTCAAATTTAGTATCATTGTTAGATTTCAGGTCGACACAATATCCCAAAGTTTGCTTCATCATTGCGTGCAGAGGGCGCCGCGGCTCAGTGTGTCCTGCAGGACTGTAGCCTCCGGCTGGGTGTGTCAGGCGCTCGGCCCAGACTGACCCAGACTGTAGAACAAACACTTCTTACGCCAACTCTGCTTCTGAGGGACAGTAAATAAAACATGTTCAGGTGAATGAGGGGCACAAAGCTGTAATGATAGTTTTTTCCTCTTACTCTCTGTGTCCATCTGTTCCTCATTTTCATTCTCTTTGCTGCACGCACACCATCAATTTACAATTTAAGTTAATGTGAAGGAGTACAGTTAGAGATGATTGTTAGTGAGTAAGCCGATATCATTTGTGAGCCACTGATTTACACGAGCAGAGGGTTAAACAAGTTTTCAGCAAACCAAAAGGCTAAACATACAAATTGGAGAAAACGGAGACGTAAACACAGTTTTTTCCCGTGCAATAAAATTTATTGACATTTCAGCTGTGCTCATTTTCTACCTCGAACTAAAGTGATATAGATAGTCTAGCTGAACAGTTGGCTTTTTAACAGCCAGTCTGATTGTGTGCTCACTTCTGTTGGGTGAGATTTCATTGCTTTGTTCTCGATGCTTTCTCAGACGTGTCACTTTGATGAGTACATGACACACAAATAACAACCTAAGTTGTCAAAAACCAGTGTCATCTGTTAAAGCTGCAGTAGGGTTGGGTTACAGCCTCCTCTGTGTGATTCTGCCCCAAGCAGCAAAAAACACTGATTAATGCTGCCTTAAACCTGCATTTTAAAGCGTGCAGTGTGTTCTCGAGGCTTGTTTTGTAGGCGTTCACAATAACTGCAAATCCAAACATTTGGCCATCAGATTTTTCATATTTCTTCTGTTCATAATCAAATATATGGAATCGTGTTTTTAAGTGTCCAATGAGCTGCCCAGCGTGTATTTACAATCTCTCTTTATCTCTAACATCCCCAAATCCAAATATGCTTTGTCACATCCTGTCGGCGCGGCGTGCAGAGTAGTGTCACCGCATTATTACTGTTTGTTGGGCTGTTTCTTTCACCGTTTCTGTTTTGCACTTTTTCTTTGTCTCTGTGTTTTGTGTGTGCATGCAACAGAAAACAGAAAATGCTCCCTGTTGAATTTAATGTTGAAATTGAAGCTGGAATTATGATGAA
Source organism: Diplotaxodon limnothrissa (assembly GCF_057381915.1). Classification (NCBI taxonomy): domain Eukaryota; kingdom Metazoa; phylum Chordata; class Actinopteri; order Cichliformes; family Cichlidae; genus Diplotaxodon; species Diplotaxodon limnothrissa. The sequence goes on from NC_140601.1 coordinate 40,061,727, forward strand.
GCCATTTTTGTCTGAATCCCCCGAGGACTCCCTTCTATACTTCTCCTGTTTCCTTTTCTTATTAGGCTTCATTTCACAGTCCCCACTCACTTGTTCAAGTTTCACTGGCTCAGCTTCATCAAAATTTATTTGTGCTTTGTATATATTTAGCTCCCTCTAATCCGCTCTGTGACTCCTCCTTTATCTGGCAGTCAGATGCAATCACTGGCACATTCTACTCTGTGTTGAGATATTAGCAGATGGAGTCATTAGTAATTTTGAACTAGTGAAGGGCAACCTTCAGCCAAGATTTTTTTAATAACATGACTCTCTGGCATTTTTTTGGTATCCATGTTTTCTTTCTCGTTTCTTCTCTACTTGTTATTGCTTGACTCTGGGTTGCCTTGATGTGTGTTTCCCTTCCTGCACCCTTCCCAGTGGAGAGAGTTGCACAGCTAGCCTGAGGCTGACATAGTACAGTAACAGTGAAGAGTGTGTATACTATGAGTGTGCATTTCTGTGTTTATGCATTGATGGGGTGATAAGTAAGAAGACAAATTGCAAAAGGGTCGGGCAGTGCAAGGATGGCCAGGGGTTTGCGTGATCAGATTTAGGAGGTTGTGAGCAGAGATGATGGGGAAGGAGATGAATAACGAGATGATTTGAAACCTAAAAGCTGGGAGGAGGCGAGAGGAAGAGTTGGCATCATTGGACTATAAAAGAGTTTCTCTCCTTGTGTATTTCCCATTTCTATCGGCATTCTGTCATCAGTTTCCACGTCAGCAGAGATACAAATTGCATAGAAAACAGAAGAGAGGAGAAAGTAAAAAGGACACGTTGCACTTAAAGACTGACTCCCTGGGATAAGAAGAGGAGGAGGAAAGAGGAGAGGAGTAAGATGTCGAGGGAGTTTCTAAAGGAGAAAAGCCGATGCTTTATGTGGAATTCTGCAGATAGAGAAACGACCCTCCCCTCTCTGTCTTTTTCTTCTTCTTTTTATTTATCCTCCCTCCCGTCTGTCTGATGCATCGGAGGAGAAACTGCATTAATTCCACCATGGTCGCACACAGTAAACCCTCGGCATCGCATTTTGTGCCGCCTTGCCTACCTCTGGCAGGATGCCGCTCAAGTACTGATAAATTGCCACCACCCACCTCATTTTTCACCGCAGCCGTCTCATCGTCAAACACACTGACACAAAACCCCTGTATGCTCCTCAGCAATAACAAGAACAATCGCTGAACCCCAGGAATCAGAGACGAGGAGATAGAGGGGAAGGACAAATGGAGAGGTGGATAAGTAGGTGTGTTCTAGGAAGGGGGCAGAGAAATGAAAACACAGCTGCAAACATTAATTTAGTTTTAGTTTAACATGCTTTGGGCATCATTTTCACATTTGTCAGCAAACATAACATAACTTTGTGTTTGGAGTTTTGATTTTTACATTGAATATATAGGATATACTGGATTCCTGTTTTGACATCTTTACCGTAAGCTTTAGTTTCATTGTAATATTTGAATATGTTTTTACTCTTCTTCGTTTAGAGTTCTTGTTCTCTATTTAGCTTCAGTTCCTTTTCTGAGTTTATCTCTTGTGTTTTTAGTTCCCTCAGCTTTTCCCTGTTTGTTTCTCCTTTTGTCTCATCTCTGTAACAATGCCTTAGTCCCCCCTGTGTTTTTTAAGTGTTCATTTTTATGTCTATGTCGGTAGCCTTTAAGTCATTTCCTCTGTGTTCCCCCATGAATGAATTCATTTCTGATTATTATTAATCTTTGATTTTTGAGGGGCTCCTTGTTTCAGTATGGTGATTGCTCATTTTCTGCTTTACTTTGATACGTTTCCTCTTGTTTGCTGCTTTGGGTTTTGCTTCCTCCTTGTCTGATGGTAGTGATGGCCCGCTTGAAGCTGACGCTCCGGAGCGTGTGTCGAAAAAAACAACACACTGGTTCAGAAGCACTGTGTCGAGGCTTGCTTCGTTTGGCAAAAGTCACGTGACCAGTGACGTCCGAAGCTTCATTACGCACGTAACTGCTTCGGTACCTGATTCAAACAGATATAAGGAAGTGAATCATCCACGGGATTCGTGGAGTGTGTTGATGGTGACAGATAGCGACGAGGTGATCATTCCACTGACAGATATGGAGCCAGCGAGGAAGAGAGGACGTTCTGGCGTGTGGGAATATTTTGAGTTGATTTTGCTCAATTCATTTTATCTGCCGAAGTGAAAAACTTGAAATGTCCAAAATCATGTTTTCATAATGGAAATATCATTACAGCATATGACTTTAGGAACACTTCCATGTGAATTAAAGCTGATGAAGACTACAAAAATGTATTTGACACTATACGTACATGACATTGCTACACAGTTTAGAAAATCATTTTGTTTATTGTTTTTAGGTGATAGTCTGCAGGACCCAGGAATACCTGCATATCTACCAACTTGCAGTGTAGTTCCTGCACTCCACAGCCTCTTCTGTTCCATGCAAGTGGATTTTCTCCAGGGCAGGAGAAACTATTTCTAAGAAAAGAAACAGACTCAGCCAGCGCACAGTAACACTAATCCTCTTGTTAACTGTAAATAACAAAAGGGCTACCTTACATTGATCATGTTTTTACTTTGCAAGTTCTTGATTAGGGGTGGGTTTTGATTATCGCCTTTCTGATTACAATCCATGCTAAATTGAATAAAGTGATATTGATTCATTAAAATCCCGTGTCGATTTGTAAATTAACGTTATTATGCCTGAAACGCCAGCATCTCAGGTTAAACCTCACAACATGTCGTCAAACACCATGCAGCTAAAACAGTAACTGGGAGCAGGTTTACGGATTCTGCATACAAACGTGAACACAGAGCGCGGACCCGACGCGTCAGAGTCAGATTTTGATGTGTCGGCGGGTCCGCGCTGTGTTTGCCTCTTTTTTTTTCGCTGGCTTCTGCAGCTGCAGGTTTCATAACTCTCTGTTTACATCTCTAATTAAGTCTCACATGTGTCAGCTTTCTTTTAATAGATACGAAATTATGGATATATACTGTTAAATGATCAGACTTGTAATATTTCTGACTGAGGCAAAACTTTCCAGATTCCAATCAAATTGAATCGGATCCTGTATCGAATCAAAATGATTCTACAAATCAGTGACGATGCAGCCGTACTCAGCTTCCTAAGCATTTTCCCTTTCCAGTTCACAATCAATCCCACCCCTAGGTCAAAAATATGTATAGGACAATTGGCCTAATCTAATATTTTGTATGAACCTGTCCAGCTGTCCAGTGATTAAACGACAAGTAGATGGAGGCAGGACTTCACAGCAGGGGCATACTCCATAATGTGCTGTGCATTATCATATGTATATTATATATATTGCTCACTTATTGTATTTACCAACATCAAGGAGTTATGAGCAAAGAAAGGCCACACCATAGTGCATGTTTAAATAGGGAAAGTTTATTGATCAAAATGTATTACGCAAATACGCATTACATTTTTTTCAGCCCCCCAATCGAGAAAACAAAACCAATTACATGTTCAAAGCAACGGAACGGTGGCCCAATATCAGAGAGAACTCCACTCTTGAGTGAGCAGTGATAATTGAGCAGTCCGTTTTATTTTGCAGATTCAAGCTGCTCTTCAAAATTTTCACCACCAGATGTCACCGGAGAGGACTGTGTTGAAAAGCTTCGAGTAATGAACCGTTTTTCAATACAAGCTTCAGTGCTTCGGAAAGCTTCATTTGGCCATCACTATCTGATGGTCTTCACCTGTGTCAATTGCCTGCACGTGCACCTCGTTCCACAGCTGTGTCTAATCCCCAATCAGCCCTCAGTTAGCATATAGTCCAGTCCTCCGTACTCTGTGAAGGTGTGCAAGTTCTGTGGATTTTCTTCATGCGCGATCAACTGCTTGTTTTTTTTTCCCCCCCTTGCCCCTTATTTTTTCTTTTGCCTCCTGCATTTGAGTCCATCTCTGAAGTCTAACTAATCATTTGCGATAGCATATGAAAAACAACTTCAAGACACTGACCAAGATAAATCTTTCCTCAGTCCTCTAAACTGGCCTTAATTTCCCCCACAGTTGCCAGTTCTGATTTTATGTCTTTCCGTTGCTTATTTCAGGAAAGAATGGTGACATATATTTATTTATTTTTTGCTTAGCTCTTTTCTGACTCTGGGGACAAATGTGAAATATTGTTAGTTTAAAGACCATACTGATTTTTACACATCTATGTACAAAGATAAGTCAGAAAATATACAGAGACTGACATTTAATAGCAGAATAGAGAACAGTGATGTATGGGATCCACCGCCAGTAATAAAATATATATAAAAAAGCACAATGGTAGGTTGTGTCTGACCTCTTGAGGTTGTGGTCAGGTGCATTTTTAAGGAGCTGATCATTATGATCCAATAAAGGTGAAAAAGTTGCAGAAATCAAGCATTTAAAAAAAGGGGGTGTTATTATTAAAAAGACATGTAAGTTTCAGGGTGTGCAAAATTTTCAATGAGAGTTTTAAATGATGATCAAATCCTGATGTATAATCATGTTTCCATACTTACATGTTGTTCAGCATAACAACGCAGGACAGTATCATTTGTATGCATTACATCACCGTTGCTGTGGGTAAACATGGTCGCCATGTTATGGCAGAATTTCTTTGTGTAGTTTTAAGTAAGTTAAAGGTAAAATACAGTTTTATATACACACACATGGTCATGTGAATAGCTCTACTGTCCCCACATGACACAATGTTTCACCTACAGGAGGATTTCATTGACGTCGAGGTTTCAAACGGTGGCACAAGAGGATTAAGGTCTTTTTTTTCAGCTGCTGATGAGTTTTGAATTTAAGCTGTGTCACTGCACGACACGACAAATATTTGTTGCCTGCTTCCGTATCCCAACAGCGCCATCAATTCCAGCCACATCACGGTAAAAAAAATTCCCCCAGGCAGTCGTGTTGGAAGGTTTGAGTCACACCGCAGATTCCTGCCGCATACTGCTCTGTTCGCAGGACACCGGTTCGGCAGGAGAAAGGTCTTTGGGTGACTCAAAGATGTGGAAAGACACATAGACAAGTTAATCCATTTCTCTCTGCTGCCATCATGCTTTGACCTTTTCTGCTGGTGAATAATGTCAGTGAGAGGGAGTCATGCCTGATATCGAGGTTCATGCACTGATGAACCGCTCCAACAAATCACTGGGTGGAAAGATCTTGTTTGTCTGTTTCTGAGTAAAATGTGGGGGTACATCACACCCCCTCTGTGTCTCCATATGCAGGAAGAACTATGACTTGGAGAAATTAGAGGATTATTGGGGAACAAGACTTGTATGAAACTACTGCTGTGCTTTTACTAAACTTGTGGTTAGTTTTGTGGGACAAATAACTAGAGACAGTTTTACTAAATGGATAAATTAATTCCCATTAGTTCTGGTATAACATTTGTTAACAGTGATGTTAAAATAATGTTTTTGATTTGCATGAGGTGCGATAAAGTTTTACAATTCGACTCGCAACTTGCAAGATCAAGTGCATCTCTGCACCACTTCCAGCTCAACCTCCATTTTCGATGTGTCGGTCGTGTGAGCTGAAACTAGTCATCTGTCAACTGGAATTTCATTTTGGTAAAGAGGATATAGTTACGAGAAGACGAATCTTCAGGGAGGCAGGAAGCCACACTTTAGGTTGTTTGCACTGAAAGTTCTCCCTCAGATGTGTGATGATGTTACAGGAGAGGAGAGTGCTGACAGTCTCACCCTGAGGGATGAAGCCGAGGTGCGCAGCCCCATCAGTCTTTAATAAAACAGAAAAAACCAAAAAGCTTCCTGGCAACATTGCTGATCTGTTGCACTGTGTGTGGACACTTTCACAAAACCGGACAGTTACATTCTGCAGTTATCTGTTATGTGCTTTATTATAAGTCCATGTCGAAATTGTAGTATCTGGTCACATGTTATATATAGACTGGAAATAGAAGCTCAAAGGTGCACAATAAGATAACCTTGAAGTGGATTTGATCTAAATTTGGGTTGAATTTTGCCACGTTTTGACTGATTTGCTGCTTCACTGTACAGTAAATCATGAGTTAAATTTAATACCAGGTTAGAAATTTAATGTTATTTCTCTCAAAGATGAATTCCAACAATTTTAACACAGTACGATCAGTTTACCTTTGGGCTCTATAGTCTGAAACTATGAGAAATGACTCATCTTTCTTCAGGTATAAAATGTCTGAGGAACATTTCTAAATGCACTGAGACAAATAATCCAAAGGGTAATTTTTTTAAGTTTTCTTGGAAAATTCCTCCTTACTCTGTGGATATACAAATACTACTGAATCATTAGAGTAAACTTTGTAAGTTGGAGAACTGTAGAATATTTTAGTTCCTGAAGACATGAGTCAAAGTGATAAATCACTGTGCCTTTAGTCTGAACAATCTAGCCATGATTAACTGCTTGGTTCTTATTGTGCAGTAAATTATTCTCCCTTTCATGCGGATATGCTGTTCCTATCTTCAATGTCGTGTTAGAGGCTAATGATGAGGAGCTTCAATTGAATTTTCACAGCATCTAAATGTAAAAGATGAATGTTCAGAGAGGGTGTTTGACACGGCCTTTAATGACACTTTTCTTTATATTTCTGAAAGGCTAAACCCAAAAAGAAACCCTATCTGGGCTTTGTTCTGTTTCGTATTCATTCTCCCAGAAATGAAAAACAGTGTCTCTTTGACCTCACACCGTGTCTCCACCTTTATCTGCAGCCTCCTGCTCTGTTGTGGCAACCTGACATGTGAGTGATTGATAGACGGTGGGGCTGACACCGCCTGGTGCTTGACTTATAACGACAAGTGCTCTGCTGCAGCATCGGACAAATTGCCTTGTTTACATCCAATAGAAGCCTTGGCGCCAACACAGCCATCCACACCAGCATCACACCTGTGTGTTTTTACCCCAAGCAGGTGTCTTCACCATCAAACTTCTCACATGGCCTCCCTGTAAACTATAAAATCAATTGGGCCTTTTTTTCCCTGAGGCTTCTAAAGACAAATCAATTGAGGACGATCCATTGTAATAAGGACGTATCAGCCTTGGACGAGGCAGACGAGATACTGGGGGTTATTTGATTTTCCTGCGAGGGGGAGAGAGGCTCAGCTGACAGGGCCAAGGCTTTTGTTTTCATTGAGTGGCTATTATGTGAAGTCCACCCCGCTTAGTGGCTCCATCGTTGCTGGCAGCAGACCGCTGCGCTCCCACTTGTAAGGTGCTTTAGTCAGCAGTGATGGTCGGCTTCGTCAAGAGTGGGATTAATTCTCTCAGAAGCCTTTCCCACCGACGTGGACGTTTTGGGCATTAATGAGATTCCCACCTTAGCTTTGTTGCATAACATTGAACTGTTGTGTTAAGATAAGATAAGATAAGATAAGATAAGATAAGATAACCTTTATTAGTCCCACACGTGGGAAATTTGTTTTGTCACAGCAGGAAGTGGACAGTGCAAAAGTTATGAGGCAAAAAGACCATCTAAACTATTGAGTTGTGTGTTCACTAGGGTGCCTGCTGGTCCATGATAAGGACGTTAAAGTCCAGCCATTTATGTTCAAGTGTTCAGTGCTTTCGTTCAGAGAGCAGTAGCTTTATTAAACCTTCCAACCAATGTTGGGGCAAAAATGAGCTGAGCCACCATTTAACCCATCGTTTCCTGAGTATGACAACATTTTAGCGTAAACTTTGAGGCTTGTTTGTTGTTTTTCAAGCTTTAAATAGCTCTGGATGATTTAAACAGATTTAAGTCATAAAACCTTTGTTTTAATTTAGCTTTTAATGAGTGCACCAGTTTTTTATTTCGCTTTATTAGTTTCTTTTGGACTAATAAAAATTTTAATAATACCTTTTTGGCTCTTTTCTATTTTTTAATGAAGTGTATAGTTCTTCTATTTTGTGTTTCTCTTGTAATTCTTGGATTTTTATTTAGTTTATTAACTTTCGTTATATGAACTGTGCTGTATAAATAAATTGATTGAAAAGTAATTTCGTGTTGTGGTTCATAAAGAACTCCGAAGTCACTCGGGGCTTTTAGCAGCTGTGGAGCTGTTGTTGATACAGGATTGCTGAGGCACTTAGTTGCCTGTGAAAATCTTTGCACTTAATTTTCTTTTGTTTAACAAACTAAAGACTGGTTTGAAAATCTATACCGTGCTAGCATGTCACACACACTGATACCTCCTCATCAAACATCTGCCAGAGGTGTTTTTTTAAAGTTTGCTTTTGTGTTGGATGACCCTTTGAATTCTATTTATGTAGTGCCGCCAGTTCACAAGAAGCACTTATATTTGAAGGCCCAACAGTTTTAGAGAGAAACACCAAATCAGTAAGATTTGGCAACAGTAGGAGGGAAAAACCTCTTTTTGTAACAGGAAGAGATCTTCAACCAAACTAGATTCAGGGCCAACATCCAGATCCATTCCAACTTTTTATTAATCCTCTAAGCACAGCTGAAAACTACCACTGACTAAGTAAAAGATAAATTAACTGGATTCAGAGCATTAGGAGATTCTCCAAGAGAGGAGACGGGACATCCACGCCTCTGTGTTGTTGTTTTGTTTTTTTAATTACTGACTCTCCCACTTTACAGCTCTTTGCAGTTTTGCATAAGTTTGCATAAGTACCCAGTGTGTGTCATATCAGATCGGATGCACACATCATATTACATCAGATGCATTGACACTAAACTTTTTGTTGGTAAGTCATCATTATGATGAGGTGCTGCAGTGGTAGGACTTCAGGCCGGTGTTTCTGTCCCCTTTCACTCTTTCTGTCATATTTACCCACATACACGCACACTTGACTTTAAACTCTTCTATAACATATGCACACACTTATGCCCATGTACACTCATTATAACCTCTGAGGAAATATAGTTTGAAGCCTCTGAAATAATCACGTTCTGATCTGCAGCATCAGCCTCTCATATTGACATCCCACGGTGCCATTATCCCCTCTCGCCCACGTGTGGCTCTTCACTCACATTTCCCACATTTCCCCTGAGGTTCCCACTGCAGGTATGTGTTTGAGCTCATGAGTATGGGCTTTCCTATTTATTTATCTTGCAATATGCCGTCATGCTTACACTTCACCGTGGGAAAAAGCTTCAGCTTATATGCACACACACGCACTAACCCCACTTGCTCAGTCACACACACATTAGTCACTATAAAGAACCCACAGGCTCTTTCACTGCAGCCCACTGTAATGCTCCGTCTCACAGGCCATTCATAAGCCAGAATGTGCTTGTTGGTGCAGAGTAGATCAACATGAGTAGCGGCGGCTTGTATTGCCTGCAAGTTTCCTAAAGAGATCCTGTTCCATGCATCACGCCCACTGCAGCTGATTTGCATCAGAGTAATATGGTGTTTTACTCCAGGCAAGAGGCAAGGGTGTGATTTGTTGACGAGATGAGCAGTGAATCAGCTATGTTGGTATTTGATTTCAAAGTCAAATGTCACACACATGCATGCAAGCGTCATCTACTCTACGTTCATGAATTTATGAAAGACAGCTTGTCACAGTCAAGTCAAATTTATCTGAATAGCATTATTTAGACACAGGGTAATGCAGAGGGCTAGAAAGAGGAATGCAAAGAGACAGTTACAATGTATAAACAATATATCTGTGCATGTTGTTAAGTAAAGCATGCACAGGCAGTGATGACAGAAATGTAACAACAACAATATACAATATACCGTGTGTAACCACAGAAAAACACCCATTAGAAATTAATATAAGGTTAAGAGGAGGTTGCAGACATGGTTTATTGATAAGTCTAATAAAGATTTAGTTTTAGCTGATCTCAGGGAGCTTGTTCCACAGGTGAGGACCATCAAATCTAGAGGCTGCTTCACTTTCTTTTGTTCTAATTCTGGCAACACACAGTTCCTGCTGACCTGAGAGTTCAGGATGTTTCGTAAGGCAAAAGAAGATTTGAAATGTAGCTCGGCCCTTTTAGTGATTTGTAAACTAGTAGAAATATTTTTAAATCTATCCTTTGGGACACAGAAAAGCTTGAGAATAGGAGTAATGTGCTTGATCGTTTTAGCGTTTGTTAAACTACAGAAAATGTAGCTATGTGGCAGTAGGGCTGATTGTTATAGGTGCACTGTATGCATGTTATGTTATGTCAGTTCTCTTCACTGACAGGATGTAACAGATGGATACTTCATCTTTTCTCCCCCTTCTTATCTTGGATTCAGTGTCAAGGCTCAGCAGCTAAAACCTGACGTTTAATGTCACACCTGCACCTCTGCCCATCCTGTCTCTTTATCTTTCTACTGTACATTTCTTTTTTCTTTCTAACTTTTTCCTCTTCTGCCTTTCAATCTTATTTTTTTCTTTCTCCCTCCTTTTTTCTCCACATCCAATTTTGTCCACCGTTCAGATGACTTTTTTCCCTATTATCTTTGCCTTCCTCTTCTTCATTTCTCCAGCTTCAGTCGTCTCTATAACTCTGCCTCCTGTTCATCACCTTCTCACTCTGGTACACAGCTGTCAGGAAAGGCAGTGAATCATATCACACTGTGCACTGGCCCAATCAGAATTCAGTATGAAGGAGCATCTCTTCAAAGCGATTGTCAGCTATTGGCAAGCAGCTGCTGTAGAGCAGAAACCATAGAGACAGATGGACAGCAAATGGAAGGACTGTAACTGAACTTCTTGCTGTTCACTGATTCTCTTTGACTGATTAGTCAAGAAGCTGCACATGTGGTAGGGACAGTTCAGCCAAATGAGTCAGGCTAGGTATGGAGATGTAGTGTAAGTTATTGAATCCTGAGCAGAATTTAAACACACTGTCAGCTTTTATTAGCCGTCACAATAGCGCTCTGTTCCTGTTCGCTCTTCCACTGGCTGAAAAGGAGAGAATATTCCTTTTTTTGTAAATAATTTCTTTTTGGAAAGGAGCCAGTGGGCTTCAGCAGGCAAGCTGTTGATGTTAACACTGCCAAAATCAGTCTGTGGTCTCTGCTGCTAACAATGCCTTTACATGTTGCTAATAGCAGTAGACCAACATAACACCTATTGTACTATTACTAATACTACTGTTGAGCTGATTTCAGGATAATCTCATTAGGATCCATTGTTTTCAAAGGAGTGCCGACAGTGTTTCATTATCGACTGCAAATGCTAGATAAACAAAAACCGAGCGAGAGCACAGAGAAAGAAAAAGCACCAGAGAATAATTTGTAACAAAATCACTTTTGTGTTACTAAATTCAAAGCATGAAAAACATTAGTTACAAAAAGTACAAATGCTAAAAGAGATCAGATGGTGACATTAACTACTTTTTTCACATGGTTGTGACTGACATGAGGCACATTTGATAAAGAAATGCCACAATTTAAACAGTCCAAAAAGATTCAGTGTTTCAGTTTGGGCATCAAGTTAAATGTGTTCTGCACAGGCTGTGTTTCTCTCACACTCTGAGCTCCGTCTTTGCTGCTTTTCACTGGCACATTTCTGTGGATCCTTGTGCATTGCCTCCACCACTGCATCAGTATTCCAGCTTTAAACCATTGGCTGAAATTCGAATTGCATCATCTGCATGCTCATTTATATTTATATCTTACTGCCTTGGCCAGTGCATCCTTATTTATCCCGTAGGTGCAGCCTCCTTTTTATCGCCCCACTTGAAAACGTCTTCATTAAAAACTTATTTCTGTATAGCATAATCCAATTAATGATAACCGTAAACTTATATATGAGAAGTTTAATCTGCAACATTATGTTTTATGCACAGCTGATGCATTTGCAGTGTGCAAAGTCTGCTCCTCTAAGTTTCTGTCATAAATATTTGGTAAAAATGTCAGCTCCTAATGTGCTGTTGATGTCATTTTGAATCATGAAGGCATGAGTTCTTACAAACTCAGCCTCTGATCTTGACTTGTGGCCTGTCACCACACCGCAGATGTCAGCCATAAATTTTGGTGCTTCTACATTTTTTCTTCCCCCCTCCATAAGTCGGTCAGCGTTGTGCGTAGGTAGCAAGCATCTCCTGGGGACCGGCTCAGTGCCAGGTGTCCCATTCTCTGTCACACTGCCATGTCCTTATCAGTCAGGTTACTGCTAACGTCACAGTGTTGAGCTGAGGCCTGAAAGTGCATCATCTCACATACTCCAAGTTCTATATTATCACGGGATACCTGTCAATCATCCTCTCCTCTCTTTCATCTGGATACTTCATGGGTGTGACCAGTAAATACTTTTTTAATTGACTTCTTCTTAACGGAAACTAGTTCAGACTAGTGAGAGTAAGACTATTCCAATGATTTTATAAATATGAGATAAAAAAATGAAAACTCTTGCACTCTTTTCAGCAGCCAGAAAAGAGTGCAATGCTGGAGAAGAGGTGCTGCCCCAAGACGAGGAATTTATCAGGATGTTGTTCATGATTGGGGGAGAGTACACTTTACCAAATCTCTGTAATAAAGAGACAGCTGACACTCCAAAGGGTTCAAGTTCTAAGCCTTGGAGGCAGAGAGAAGAGCTCAGAGAAGAGCTGCTCCTCCACATTGACAGGAGTCAGCTGAGGGGGTCTAGGCTTCCGGGACAGACCCAGGACATGCTGGGGAGATTATGGGCTAGGTGTATTGGCTTAAAAAAAGTACTGTAATTATTTACAAAGAGAAAAATGTGACAGGATCGCATGTAAAATGTAGGAACTCTGGGATTTTGTTTCTCAAGATGCAAAATATAGTGAAGAGAGAATTTAAATCAAGCGCACAACCTGAGTTACAAACATTTGTGAGGTGTGAGGGAGGTGGGGGATGCCAGATCGGGGGGCTCCCTTCCAGCTCTCCTCTCTGCTCTCTCCTATCTTGTCCCTTTTGTCTTACTTCTCTCTATCACCTTTTCTATCCCTTTGAAGAAGTGAGGCTCCATAAATGTTAAAGAGGTAAGTATTACTTCTCAGTTGCAGTGAAAATTAACTGTAGAAACTAAACAGAAGAAAGAAAAAGAGAAATAACAATTTAACATAAACCAGTGACACTCCGGGGCCTGATCAACCCTGGCAGGGCCTCCTTAGATGAGGGTGTCTAGTGATAATGGCCAAAACACCCGATGAATCCAAGGCCCACTACTGACGATGTGTCCCAAATTTTAATATGATAATGTAGATCAGATCTCTAATCCCTAAACCTAACCACGAAAGAAAAAATTGGCAGATTAGGTTGGGTAAAAGACTGAAAGTTGAGGTACACAATGATGTGTCCCCCTGGTAAAGTTCTTGGCTGGAAGCAGTGCTTAATCAATGGAAAAAACACAAACTTTGTCCAAAAACCTCTCATGTTTAACTGTTTTCCACTTTTTCTTTGGTCATTTTAGCCTTTTTGGCCAGGGTGAAGGGAGTATCTGCCATCAAACAAGAAGACAGCCGCATGTAGCTATGATGATGTTTGCTAGTTCACCTTACATGCATTAATTTAATAACGTGGTTAGCCTACTCAATGTAAATTACACACGAACAACATTAAGCTCCTCACGCAGAGAAGAACGGCTGCTGCTGCCATCATCACCCGTCATCATTTCTGCTACACTGGCAGGGCTAGGGGCCAGGACTCTATTCTTCGGGTTCTTGGGGGATGCAGCTCAACGTGGCAAAGACCAAGGAACTGATCGTGGACTTCAGGAAGACCAGGAAACACTTGACCCCTGTTTCAATCCAGGGGGTCAGTGTTGACATTGTGGAGGACTATAAATACCTTGGAGTACACATTGACAATAAACTGGACTGGGCTAAAAACACCACAGCACTTTACAGGAAGGGCCAGAGTCGTCTCTATTTTTTGAGGCGACTGAGGTCCTTCAACATCTGCCAGAAAATGCTGAGGATTTTCTATGAGTCTGTTGTGGCCAGTGCGATCCTCTATGCTGTTGCATGCTGGGGGAGCAGGCTGAGGGTCGCAGATGCCAACAGACTTAATAAACTGATCCGTAAGGCCAGCAATGTTGTGGGGATGGAGCTGGACTCCCTCAAGGTGGTGTCGGAGAGGCGGATGCTGTCCAAGATAAAGACAATGTTGGATAACACCTCCCACCCACTCCATGACATGTTGGTCAGTCACAGGAGCACGTTCAGTGAGAGACTGAGATTACCGAAAAGCACCACTGAACGACACAGGAAATCATTCCTGCCTGTGGCCATCTCCCTGTACAACGCATCCACTTAACACACTGTTTGCTGCTACAACTACACATGTTTCTTTTCCAACTATTTATTTATGAGTGACTTATGTATGTATGTATGTATATATATGTATATATTGTACTATTCTTAGTTAGCGTATTGTCTGTCTTGTCTTAATGTTGGTTTAAAATGGAGCACTGTAACAAAAAATAATTTCCCCCAGGGATCAATAAAGTATTCTGATTCTGATTCTGATTCTGATGTTGCTAACTCCCGGTCCGATAACAGGCAACCCACCTGCAGTAGATGTGCTCGGTGTGAGGTCTCGCAGCAAGCTATCAAATACGATGCATTTCTCGGCTTTTAACAAAATGCTATACGTCGCCAGGTGTTTCATCAGATTCGAGGGGTTACCTCCTTTGCACAGCATCACCTTAAAGCACTTGTTGCAGGCTGCTGAGTTTGCATCTTTTGCTGTGAAGTACAGCCAGACTTTTGACCGCTTCGCTTTGGACATTTTTAATCTGCTCTAAAGAACGTACGTACCTGGGCCCGCCTACTACACTTGCAAAGGTAAAATGATTGGCTAGAATCCAAAGTGTACGACATCTCAGGGGAAAAAAAGCACCGAAATAAAGCACCGAAATGTGCGCTGCTTTTCGGTCTGGTTACTACCGTTTATGTCAGAACCGGTGCCATCATGGCACCGGATACCGGTACCCCTCCCTAGTCAGGGATTGTAACATCTAGTCCTTTTACTGAATCAGAATGTGATACGCATGTCTTATTTTTTGCACTTGATATTGAAATGAACTGACTGCACCTGTGTTTGTAAAGAATACAACTGTAAATCACCTGTAAAACTAATCACACCTGTCAGCACTATTTTGGAGATTACCCACAATCCCCAGATCTGGCCCTATGACTCTTGGCTGGCTTGGGAACCACTGAGCCTAAGAATGTGAGGCTGACTATAGATACAAGAGGTCTGAGCAGTTAAAGGTGAAAACCGATGAAGCTGTAAAAAATCTTGACTTTTCTTAAAGTGAAAGAACCTAAAGTAAAAGGCTGAACCTTGATGTTTTTATTTTTAAAGGTTTTAAATAGAATATATGTCTCCACACATGAATCATGTATCTGCACATAAACTCTTTTACAGTGCACATTGATCTCATTCAAACTTCAGATGAAAATCGACCTTGCTGCACTTCGATTGCACAATCTCAGCTTTCATAGTGACGGATTCATAGGCAGCAGTGCTTAATACCTACACACACTTTCTGTAATTCACTTTCCTGAGAGACTTGCCCATCAGTGACACGTGAATGTGGTCATACTGCCACTCCCCCAAAAAAACAAAACAAAACATAGGATAGTGTAGGGAAAGAGCTCAAGGTAGGCGCTGTCTTGCGGTAAATGACAGCTTTTGTAGTTATTTATTGCACTTTTGTGAAGCTGTTTGAATTTTAATTGAATGTGAGCATGAGATTTACATATTCTTGTGATGTTTTCTAAATGTGTAAACACTGAAATGGCACAAAGACGGAGCGATCAACAAACTGAACAGCTCCACATTCATATATGTCCTCTGGACTGGGATATTAATATGTATACTTACATAATGTGCTTAAATGAATAAAGATACATGAGATAAAATAGTCAAGAATCATATCCAAGGTCATGTATACTGCTTAAGGGACACCTCAGGATTCATTAAAACAACACAGATACAAAACTTTAGTTCTGTCATAAATTACTCATAAAAGTGAAAATACATTTTCACCATACAGAAAGCATATTTTGGTATGGTACAGTCATGGATAAGTTTTGGGACAGTAACACTTTTTTGGGTAATCTTGTCTTGGATGGATTGAATCAAAACAATCAGAATGTAAATGAGGTGCAGACTGAGCTTTAATTTAAGACCTTTAACAACAACACTGCACAACTGTGTAGGAATTACTGCCATTATTATGCAAAGCAAGAAAGTTCCAGTATAAGACACGTGCAGTCTGCAGTAAATTGCATGCTATGAATCTTAGTAAATCACTTCGTATGATTCATTTGAATGCTCTCTTCCCCTAAACCTGTGTACACATTTCAGGCACAAAACTGACACTGTGTCCATGTAATGCATCCAGCACTTAACACACTCATGTTGTTCATGGTTTGTAAAGTCATTATGGTACAGATGTAACTGGGCCATAAATTACATATTGTTATAATTACACAAAATGGGTTCTAGACCCCAAACCGTTCCTTTTATACCTGACTTTTCGGACTGCCAAGCCTGTAGTTATGTTCATTATCAGTTAGAGCCCCTCCTCATCCTTTTCCTCTTCTTCTGTGGTGCACCCCTATAAGTTCCAGAGTACCCCTTTGGCCTCTCCCCATATCTACCATTCCCCTGTGGGAGAGGTTGGTGTCATTTCTTTTCCAACACTGTATAACACACATATACTGTATATTTAGCCACCCTGATGTTTCTGATTGTGTGTTTTTAGTGCAGTTATTGTCATCAGTATGCCTGTCTTTGCTAGATGCTATAAATGTGTAGTACTTGTGCGCCACATATGTGTTCTAGGCACCGTCAATGCTAGTATGAATGGATAATTCTTGCTAGCTTGGAAGTTGTTGGGTTGAGCTAACCCTCTTCCTGACTTGGTTGTAGAAGCTGGAGCGAGTTAATTACTTGGAGGTCTTTCTTTCTTTTTACCTTTCATCGTCAGACACAACACAGAAACACACTGGTTACGCAGACAAAACAAATAGGAAATAAATTCCTCAGTTAAAAAAGCAGTTTAGTTATTTATTGTCTGTCGCTGGACTTTTGTGAAGTATTTGTGGTATCAAACTGCTCAGTTCTGTTTTTCCTAGCAGAATGTTTACTTGGAAAGGTCAGTGAAAGGTTTAACAAGAAAAGGCCAAACAAAGTAAAAACTGTCAGAATAGATGCAAAGCAAAACACTGGAAGTGGGGCTTTTTTTATGTCATGATGGTGGGTCAACATCGCTCATTTTTATTGCCTTTAGAGCCCTTTGTGAACTCAACCACCCAAACACTCCAGATACCCACACAGGTGACGTGGGTTAAGTGTCTGATGCCATTATGCATTAGTGATTAGGGCTCAAGGTGAAGATCTTATGTGTGAGTCTAGCTTCTCTCTCTGATGTACAGCAAGCAAATGTCTGGTTCGCTAATTTAACGTTATGATTGTCCCATGCAGCTGAAAATAATCATAGTAAAATACGACAAGAGGAAAAAAGCAGTAATTCAACTCTCAGTGTAGCAACAATACAAATTGACTATTTCATTAATGTATGAGACATATGGGAGCACATGCATCAATAATTTTGGTTTCTTGGTACTTTTGTAAAGTAATAGTTTGAAAGTGTGCTCGTGGTATGAAATAAATAATAAATAGGAAACTACAGCCAGCAGCTCATTAAAGAAATACTTATTTTATATTTTTGTTTCATTAATCAAAAAATACACAGAATATTAAGAAATGCATGAAGTAACCATATCCACCAAGAAGTTTATACTTTGCATACTGTACGCAGATTTTATAGAAGTACTGTTAATGTTAGTAATTGAGCCTTAGAGGTACCACTCTGTTTGTAGCTTCTCCCCAATCACAGCTGGGACGGCATCAGCCTCTTTGGATGGATATTTCTGTGGCATGTCCACAGGAAGGAAGGATGTCTGTGTTGTTGATACGAGAAAACACATTATGACAGCAAAACATAGCATAATCTAAGATAATTATTGCTCCTATATCAACTGAAAGTACAATATGTATATCAGCCGTAAAAGGTGACCTAAAGCTGTTTGGAAAATTAGAGGTCTTTACACAAAACAGTGACCTCATATGCATCAGTGAAAACAGCTCAGCACCTCCACAGGCTGTATCTGTAAGGCCCTTGGCCTCTGTCTGCACCCCACATGCAAAGACCATAAAGGGCAGCCTTCGCATGGTACATCAGAGCCCCCTTCTGTCTCTCTCTCTCTCTCTCTCTCTCTCTCTCTCTCTCTCTCTCTCTCTCTCTCTCTCTCTCTCGCTCTCTCTCTCTCACACACACACACACACACAAACACTGTGACCCCATCCACCACGATTCATCTCCCTGGCACGGTGAAGTGTAAAGGAGATTATTACCGGTGAAGGGCTGAAGATCTACTGCTCTCCTGCCTGCCTTGCAGAGGAAATGGGAAAATATTGCTAATGTTTACAGCTGTGTGGTTGTGTGTGTGTGTGGGTGGAGGAAATCTTGTGTACGCTAGTAATGCCTAAAGCCTGACCAGCATGGCAAAGAAGCTCGGAGGCTTGTTTACCATCTACAAATGTGCTGACTTCAGAGAGTTTTATGTGCAAATGTTTCTACACACGCGGATGCATTTTCAGAACTGTGTGCGTGTGCGTGTGTGTGTGAGACCATGGGTTATCAAATGTAAATGTATTGTTGTACATTAAAAAACACCCAGAGACCAGCTGTTGTTGACTGCTGTACAGTATGTTTCATAAGCAGTGCTTCTCTTCTTCCTCCTCTTTCTTTTTTAATCTATATGGCATTTTCATCTTGGTGTGCAGTGAAAGGGAAGCTGACTAATGTTCCACAATAAATCAATGCCCATTTGTTCATGTTATGTAAATTAAAGGTCAGTGTCATTACTTCCTTATGAACACATATAAAAGATGTAACCACCATCATCCTGTTTGTTTCTGGACTCCACAGTTTGAAGTCTCAATGTCAGCATTTGGCTCCTGTTATGTTGAGTTTTTGGTGCTAGAAGTGACCGTACTTGGATGAAAGGGTGAGGTACTAAGTCATCAGCTAACCCGAGTAAACATAATTAGCAAGCTGCATCTATAAACTATATGGGTGCAATGCACAGACACACATATCTGCTAATCACTGTTACTTGGTTACCAATTAAGTAGCAGACTAATTACTCAGTAAAGCTGAAGAAACAAACTTCTTGGACAGTTGGTGTCTCACAATATGCCATAATGTTTAATAGATATTTACAGATTCTCAAAGGCATCAACAATACAAACATGAGTTTTTAGTTCCAGTTGAGTTTCTCAAATTAGTAAAAAGGAGACAAACAGCAACTGGCTGCAGCTCCTTGTGTCAGGACACCCGTGTGTCCATGCAGCCATACCTCTATCTCCAGTATCCAGATGGATGTTATATAAATATTCACCCACCATAAAGCTGTTAAGAAGGAAGAATTATGCATAGAGACCAAAATCATTTTTGTACTATGCAGCAAACATGTTTATTTTTTACTGTAAGATTGGACCTGTGGAGTTTGGCTTGCTTTTGGAGCCAGCCTCAAGTGGATATCACGCAACTACATTCAGTTCAAAAATCTCTATGACTTAATAATGTCTTATACTTGTTCTTTAACGTTTACTTAATGTTGCTGTTATTTGCAGTTTTTGCATGCACGTTGTACAAAGAAGGATGTGCAGAGGCCCGATTCCTTTTTTTAACCTCTTTCTGACAGTCAGATCAATACTGTGCAGTTTGAAATTGTTTTCAACTACAGAAATAAATATTACACCCCCCTCATAATCAGCAAATAACAAAGGAGTATGATTTATCAGATTTGTGACAGGTACTCACAATGCGTTACATGTCAGCTGAAATAGCTGCTCTGTGAGGCAGGCAAAGCATGTGCATCTTATTTAATAGCAAAGCTAGCATACTGGTGTTTAGCAGGTATAACTATCACAAAATGTCACAGCCTTTAGATATGCATTATCTGGCAAAGATACCGTGCCACCGTGGTTAGCACTGTTGCCGCACAGCAAGAAGGTCCTGAGTTCAATTCCACCATCAGGCCGGGGTCTTTCTGTGTGGAGTTTGCATGTTCTCCCCGTGTTTGCGTGGGTTCCCTCCGGGTACTCCGGCTTCCTCCCACCGTCCAAAGACATGCAGCTTGTGGGGATAGGTTAATTGGATAATCCAAATTGCCACTAGGTGTGAATGTGCGAGTGAATGTGAGTGCGAATGGTTGTCTGTCCCTGTGTGTTGGCCCTGCGACAGATTGGCGACCTGTCCAGGGTGTACCCCGCCTCTCGCCCTAAGACAGCTGGGATAGGCTCCAGCACCCCCCGCGACCCTGAAAAGGATAAGCGGAAGCGAATGGATGGATGGATGGATGGATATCTGGCAAAGCTGATAGCAATGTCAACTTGCAACTTTGTAGAATGGGTTGTTAATGGGTTTTAACTGTTGTTACTTAGGTTATGAAATAGGCATGCAGTTTGTGTTTAAATATGCTGACTGGAAAAAATGTTCTATAAAAACAAAAGTAGACATGTTTAAAGTGAAAGAAAACCAGCCACAGACTTGTGCAGCAGGGTTTTCTAATGGCAACAGAGACATTTTGGCTCCGTTGCCATTAGTTTTCACTGGCACGCACTAAGAGATCCTGTCTCATTTCCTCTGATCTGCTCTCATTCTCTGTCCACTCTTGTGTGTCTGACATACAATTAGACTGTGGTTGGGCAGTGAAACCAGATCTGACTCAGGCGGATCACTAAACACACGGGTCAGACAGGTTAGCAGAGATGGCACCTGGCTGCTAATGTCAAAGGTCAACCTTTTTATCTCTTTCCTTCCTTCTGTAAGATCAAAAAACCACTTAGTGAAAGATAGCTCTAAAGTTCAGCTGAAACACTCCTGTACAGGTTTAACACTGCCCTTTGATATTGAATCAACTAGGAGTTTTTACTCCAAGTATATAAAAAAAAATATTGAAAAAGAGAACAAAATGAATAACTAGGTTGGTTTTAATTGAAGATAACTTCAACATCAGCAACACTGTATACTATACTTTAAATCCTAAAAGCCATAAACAGTCAAAAAAGATGTTACAAACTGACACATGGTCTTGTGCAAGTTTCAGATTAGCTGGGTTTTTTTTTTGAAGAATTTTCATAAAATCTTTTAACCTGATTTGCTTGAAGCAGAGGTGTCAAACTCATTTCACATGGTTCTGTAGTTCAGTCCAGTTTTTTTGTTGTTGTTTTGTTTTAAACTGTAAAGCAGAAGTTATGGAGGTTTTATTAGAGACATGCTTTTTGTAATTTGGCATGATTTGTGAACGTTGAAATTTCTTCAGTACTGAATAGCAGAAATTAGGCTTTCTTGCCAGAGGTCCTTTTTTGGCAGGTTCAGTGAATTTTGGTCAGAGCTAGACGAAACCTGTGGTTTTAGAAACTGCTTTCAGCACCTGAGGGCATGTCTGTGCCGTCAGGTGAACGGGTGGGTCCGTGCTTTGTGTTTACATCTTTTTGAGGAATCTGTCTTTAATCGTTTGCTTCTTTAGCTGTTTGGTGGTTGTTGAAATCGTTTTGTGAGCTTTCAGCTGAGATCCTGACGTCTCTATGGATACCACACATGTCTATATTTAAATAACAGATCAGGCGCTACATCACGTTAAACCAGATGTTCTCCCTCTCGCCCCCGGTAGCGGGGGCATTGGGGTTCAACAGGTTAATTGTTTATTGCTTAATTACTTTGTGTAGTATGAATGGCCATAACTGAGGTTTTTATCAGAACGAAAAGCTGTAAAACTTGTGAAAGTACAGTTA
This sequence comes from Diplotaxodon limnothrissa, assembly GCF_057381915.1. Lineage (NCBI taxonomy): Eukaryota > Metazoa > Chordata > Actinopteri > Cichliformes > Cichlidae > Diplotaxodon > Diplotaxodon limnothrissa. The sequence goes on from NC_140601.1 coordinate 40,083,493, forward strand.
AAAGTCCAAAATTTCTGCTTGCGCTTGTTTGTGGTGAGCTACATGCACACATTTCTGCATCTCTGCCATTCAAAGACACTTTTATTTAGTTTATAGGAAATAATATTCAATGCTGAGCTGTAACTTTAATCTTTTTCAAGGAAGGAATTTTTAAAATTTAGTTTTGTTTTCATAAAATGGACTTAATAGTAAGAGGGAAAACACACATGAGATTTAAGGCCTACATTAGTATGAACGTTTTTGTCCTCCACAATGGAAAATGGCTGAAAATAGAAACAGGTATTACTTTATCCAGCTCCTAATTTTATAAATGCTTTCCTCCGCTTTGCAGTCTCCACTATCATTAAAATGCAGCCGGATGCTGCTCATTTAACATTTGTGCTCCTTTTGTTGCTTTTTTCTGACATGCTTGCATTTAAATCCAGCTGCCCCGTCTCTCTGTGTACCTGGCCTATACAACTACACTTGCTGTCTTGGAACATCTTCCTTCTTTCACATAATCATCCCAGTCTGCCTTTGCATGTGATTGGCTGCATGGTGTGCCCATCAAAATAAAGTCCCACCACTGCCTGCATGGATTCTCAGCAGGGCTGAAGATTCAGCTCCCACATACTGACAGGCCATTAATAACTGACATATGAAATTATCCCAGCTGGATGTGGCCCACAAGCCGTACGTTTGACACCCTTGGCTTAAAGCTTTAGGATGCTGAAGGATATGAGTGCCTTGAGACCTTAGAGGCTGAAAGTGGGTCTGATATGTTGTTTAGAGCCATTAAGGGTCTTGGACACTGGGAGAGCTTTAATTGATTTGAATACAGAAAACTGAAACAAGCAGAGAGCAGATTTCTGTGGTCAATAAATGCTTTTTAGTTCAAAAAGAGAGAAATGGAGTAAAGAACTTTGTGTAAAATGCACTGTAAATCACATTAGGGCTAAGAAGCTTCTGATATTTCTTTATTATCAAATTAGAAATGTCATTATGAAAGTGCAGCTTACCATCTATAACAAGCCCTGCACAGTCTCTAAAGAGAGTCTATGGAATTTTATCATTAGGGACACGGAAATGAACAATTTTATGTCATCAGCAAATATATATAACTTTGTGTAGCCAAGGGTTATGAGATATAAATACATTGTAGATGGGTTGATTATTATACTGACTTGTTATCTGAACCTTGTTATCTCTGAATATAATAACAGTTAGTTTTTTGTTTAAACAATGCTCAGAGTGTCGACTGACAATGATTCTGGTAACTGGTAACAGCAAATGTCGAGCGCCTGAAAGTCTCATTTTAAAAAAAGAAATTGGTTTTTTTTGTATATATTTATTTGTTAGGTTGAACAAAAGTGGTCCCAATCCAGATCCCTGTGGGATCCCACTTAAAATGACACTGCATTATTAGAATAACAGTGACCATGTTTGATCATTAAATTGAGTCAAACCAGTATTTGAAAGAACTTTTTCCTGCTTGTCATTGGCACTTGTGATTGATTTCAACTCTTCCTGAAAAATCAGGCCTAGCAGCTTTGTTTACTCAGAGTTTCTATATTATTTCAAAAGTTACCTGTAGCTACAATATCAATAATTTGGGACTCAGTAGATTTCCTCTTCCTTCATCCTTCAAAGAACCTCAGGGTTTCCCTTTTGAAAAATGGTACAATATTGGTTGACACAGCTCATGGGGTGTCTGACAGCACAGCAAGGAGGACTTAAGCAAAGAAACCCAAGGCTATTGGCTGAACCTGAACACAGCCAGACACCTGCATGCAGACAGCACAGGAGTAAAATAAAAGTACTACCTTCATGTTTTCTGTTTGTAAATGCATCAAGTCTGGGTGTATTTAAAACAATTAAAGTGGCCCCTACTCATAATTAGTGGTGCATCGCTACAGTATCCTCTCATGTGTTATCATGTCTTACATCTATTTAGAAAAGATCCATAACAGCCTATTAGAGTAATGCTCTCCAACACTAATTATCTGAGCCATCAGCCATCAAAGTTCTACTTTGTCAGTTCCAACACTCATTAAGTGTCTTTAATTAACAATCACCTTTTAATAGACAACACATGCAATGTCAAAATGTGTTGCTGCAAGCATGTGTTTAAAAAAGATTGAGGCCACACTCAACAGCGAGGATCTTTTTACTTTAATTAGTGTCTATAATAGGAAAGGCCTGATGGGACAGTAGAGAAATACAAGACGAAATGGGAATAGGTCACCTTGCTCTTTTCAACTATTCTATGTCAGTCTGACATTGTCTGTTTTTATTTTTACATTTTTATAGGTAAAAGCCACACGTGAAAAGCAAAACAAAACATGTTGTTCCTCAAACTGTGAGAGACAGAGCCAGTGCTTTGAGGCATGTGAAAAATCCAGGTGAATTCAAATTAATCTTCTGATTTATGAAGGGAAATTAAACTAAGTTAAGATGGAGTTGCAGATGTTATCAAGCTGTTCATTTTTAAAAAAAATCAGCTTGGATTTTTTTTTTTATTGTTAATCATTCATACAGATTTTGGGGTTGTGGAGCTTAATGGAGATGTGATAAACAGTTTGAAAAACAGACAGAAAAAATAACAATAAGAAAGCAGAAAATGACGCCTTTTCCTGTGATACAGATCAGTCACGCTGTCCTGAAAGTGCAAATGGAAACTGCAAACAGTAATCCATCTCATTACTTATTAATAAGCTTTTGAAAGCAATTAAACTCTTTGTCAAAGCCCATCAAATCTTTGTCTCAAATCTTGTGCTGTTTTCTACAATATTGAAAACAAACTTTACTGAGCTGTCAGTGTTTAGGTTAGGAAGCTGAAGTTATATTTGTCTGTGTCAGGCTTCCTGGGTCGTTCACACAGTGTTTTCAGTTTTGGACCTTTTGCCATTGTTTAGTGACCCCATACCTGCTTCCTGTTTTATTGTGTTAGTCTCTTGTCAGTGTGCATTATGTTTAATTTTACTTCCTCTGTCCCATTGATTAGATTCAGTTGTTTGCAGTCCTCTTCATTATCAAGTTATTTAAGCACTCAGTTTCTCTCAGTTCCTTGTCTCGTTATCGTCAACTCCTCTCCTGTTTCCCGTCATTCAGTCATTTATGTTTAGCCTCTCAGTTTAGTCAATAAAGTCGGGCACTTTTTCAGCAGTCCTGCATTTGGGTCCTCTCCTTCCATTCAGCACACACCAGTACGTGACAGACTAACAGTGGCCTGTCAGCATAGGTAATCACTACTGTTAAATTGGATGACTTTCTACTAGATACTGTTTCACTGCTCGAAAGGTGTTCAAGCACAGTGGCCATAATGCACCAAACCCGTCATCTCCAGAGCACTTAAGGTTAGCTGTGGTGTAAAGATGTAAAATAATTATAGAACAAGCAATTTTATAATCAAAGTGTTTTTATTGAGTTTTCGTAGAACAAGCAATTTTATATTCTCATAACTATTTGTGTTAACCTCTTTAAAATATCATTGACGCAATTTCCTCAAGCCAAACCAGTCGTGTCATACGGCTGCGTCTCCCTGACTCTAGTCTGCTACAGTTTCTGTCCTGTTAGGAGGAAGTTTCTCCTTCCCACTGTCACTAGGTGCTTGCTCATAATTATTGTAGATCTTTACCCTACAATATAAAGTGCCGTGAGATGACTGTTGTTGTAATTTGGTGCTATTCAGTTCAATTTTATGTACACAGCGCCAAATCACAGCGCAGTTGAGTTATGCCAGGAAGTCAAGTATTCTGATATGAGGCTTTGTTTTTCAGAGGAGCCACAGTATCCAGAGTCGTATGCAGCGAAGATGTAAAAGTAGAAGTTCTCAGGAAGCAAGAAGCAAGGCATTAGTGAGGAAATAAAGATGACTGATGGCACAGAGAGACTGATTTTTTATTCATACCAAAATCTTATTAATTTCCCCCAAATTATATGATCATGATGTTTAATTCCTTGTATGGACCTGCAACTGTGTGTCTGTGTTTGGGGGGGAGTGAGTCCTGAATATGCTGCTGTGTATAAAAGGAGTAAGAGTAATCGATTATATGTCAGGCACCTTGAAAATACAACACAAAAGTCAGCTTTTATTGACTCGTCCAGAATAAAACATTGTAAATGGAGGGATTTGCTATATGATGATATGAAAGGTACTAGCAGAAATGATTTTACTGGCTGAAAAAAATTGGGGTTGTGCTTTTTTTTTTTTTGAATAAAAAATCTATATACTTATAATTTGAAACATAACAAAATGGACTGTACAATTTTGGAGTTTTGGCTTGAAACTGTTACCCAGTTTTGCTCGTCTACAGGGCTTTGTGATGGTCACAAGATGGAAAACTATGAATATATTCATTAACACAGTTATTCAGTCAGCCAATTAGAGAAGCTCACCTGCAGCTCATTACATGCAAAACTATCCCAGAGGGATCCACAGGTACCTAAAACTCATAATACAGAAATGGGTATGTCTAATATCTGGCAGCTTGTATTTGTTGCCCATCTGCCTTCCGTGTGGTATCTCTTGATAGGTACACTATCTTTGTTACTGACAGAAATTATGGACAAGTTGCACTACACTGGAAATATCATTTAATCCTGCCATTGAAAGTAGGATTGCATGGAAAAAGTGCCAGTAATAAAGTAAATTAAAGGCTTCTGCTAGAAAAGGTGGTAACCCTGTCCACTTAGCAGCTCAGAGGGAGTGAGGATGGAGCAGTTTAATGTCGATGTGTTTAATGTGTGACCACATCACAATTAACATTCATATACAGTAAAAATGATCTAAGCCACCCTAGTCCATAATCAGTAGGCATAAGTAGATGGATATCCTCTAAACAGGTTAAGTTGTAAAACATTTGATTACTAAAGCAGGCTAAAAATGGCTCAGCTGTGACAGACCAGTTTTCAGTGAACTGGAATATTTTTGTCTATAAAGCTACAATTTAAAATAAGAGAGAAAAAGAATCTCTTCTATTTGATGTTGTGCTATTCTCCCAGGACAGACTCAAGGGTGCTATGTTAATTTAACAGAGCTCCACCTACAGAGGTAATTTTCCAGGAAGCAATATGACCACCAACAGAACTAATAATACCTCTACATAATTACCAGCCATGACATAATGTGTCCATGTCTAATAGCTAATATATCCGGTAGTATATTAACACCACTTCCAGTGGGGGCTGTCACTCACTGATGCAGACACAGCGTGGGCTCATCTTCTTTCCTCCAACTGAGACCCTGGTTCAGCCTCGTGTAATGACCAGATTGCCATTACCACTCCATTACGATGCCCTTTTATTACCCATTCAGCACTTTGACCAGCACGGTAGTCACCTGTAACGCGATGACAGTTCTCCATCTCCTTCTCCATCTGGCTCTCGCTTTTGTCTCTGTGTTGCTCTCCTTCCAGTTAACTTGCTGATGCTGATTGACTCTGTAATGCACTGGAAATATCCTGGGTGGCCATTGGGAGCAAATTGCTTTGTGTAGTGTTGCTATAGGGCCCAAACTAACTGGACTCGAGTTGCAAGCTAGGCCTCTGCAGTGAGGGGGAAAAATAATGACACAGGCTGCTAATGGGCCTCGTTGTTAGGTTCCAGTTTTTGCTGCTGCAGCACAGAGCTGTGGTAGGATGCTATAATGTGAGCAGTAATATATGATGAATCCCCCTGGCGGAAAACTGCCCTTTAAGTAAAATCACTTCTCCACCATCAGGATACTTTCCCGGGAAGTGAATGGGGTCCGTATTGATCAGAGGAACATTACTTTGGTTGAAAATTCTTGTTGTGACATAGCTAAGTTATGGTTAGTATGGTTTCTATACGGGTTTAGTTTGAAGTTGTTCTGTTATTTTCTTCCCATGCCTTCTGTATTACTCTCTCTGTCATAAGGTTTACTGATGCCTTTCATGAGAGCCTTTGTCTTCTTGTGGTTGCTTCCTGTTTTACTTTAAGGCAGGGGTCCCTAACTCCAGGCCTCGAGGGCCGGTGTCCTGCAGTTTTTAGATGTGTCTGTGATTCAGCTGATTCAAATGGCTAAATTACCTCCTCAACATGTCTTGCAGTTCTTCAGAGACCTGGTAACTAATCATTTGATCCAGGTGTGTTGACCCAGGGTGAGATCTAAAACCTGCAGGACACCGGCCCTCGAGGCCTGGAGTTGGGGACCCCTGCTTTAAGGGTTTTCTCACTTGTTTTGGTTTTACTTCCTAATTTTGTTCCTCTCTGTTTGCTCCACAATCATTTATTTTAGCTTTTAACATTGTGTGTGTGTGTGTGTGTGTGTGTGTGTGTGTGTGTGTGTGTGTGTGTGTGTGTGTGTGTGTGTGTGTGTGTGTGTGTGCGTGTGTGTGTGTGTGTAGACTTGACTTTCACTTTGTCAGATCATCTGTTTTCCCTCCCATGAGTCTCTTCTACCTCATCTCTTAATTGCCCCTTGGGGATAAATAAAGTCTGTCTGATTCTGATTCTGGAAATAGAGTCCAGTTCCTTGTACGTGTTGTCACAAACCTGGGTCTGTTGACCCAGCATTTTGAGTTTTAGTTTATTTTGATGTTTAATTTCTTTTCTAAGGTTTTCTGAGTTCATTTCTACCAGGACTAGGTCTTCAACCCCTGTGTTAAGTCTCCCTTGCCCTTCATGTGTTTCATGTCTGCGTGTCTTGTGTTGTCAAGTTCTTGTTGTCATGTCTGCGTCTCATTATGTTTCCTGTTTTATTTTGGAGAGGTCTTGTGTTCCTATGTTCAATGTGTTTAATTTTACTCTCCCCCTGTGATGTTGTTATGTTCATTCATGTGTTTCCACTTCTCCTGCTCACCTCATGTGTGCATTTAGTCTGTCAAACATTAAAGGTTTTTTCATGTTTTAATCTTAGTTCACCCAGTTTAGGTTATTGTTTAGTTTCATCTTTGCCTTTTGTTTTGTACATTTTTTGTCAGCCTTAATAAATGGCTTGTTTTTGTCACGCTCAAGTTTTGTTTTGTCTCTTTGCGTGTTGCTCATGGGTCTGCCTCCTCACTCCACACAGTCAGCTTTGCAGCCAGACTGTGACATGTGTACACAGATTTGGTCAGTAAAGCTGATTCTGGTTCTGATACCAGTTTACCAGTTTGTGTTTTTCACTTTTCTTTCCATTGTTTGTTGGACTTTAGTTTATCAGCTTTTCAATAACATTCACTTTTACTTCAGTTTCAGATGTTTTTGTCTTTGTTGGTCCACCTTCAGTCCAAATCTTGACTAAATGTAAAAAAAAAAAGAAAAAAAGAAAACCCAAATCACTCCAAATGTATCTGCAATTATAAGTTTATTGTAAGACAATGGTGGCAAAATATTATTGAGGAGCAGATTCACTCTAGAAATTAAAAACAATCATCCATCTCCATGTTTCCTGTCTTCCTGTTTACGTGCCTGTCTAATAAAGGTAAAATAGAGAAGCTTTTAAAAAAGTGATGACCGTTGTGGATGATTCATAAATCAAACTGTTCACACAGCTGGGCGTCTCAGTATGAGCACTCTACAACTTAATTAAAAACAACCATGTGATACATTTACTCAACAGTTGACTTTTTCTGAAGACACCAGAGCGCTTCTGTTTGCATATGTTAATATCATTATATTATCATCATCTACTAGCTTACAGTCCAGGGATGCACCAATTAAGAATTTCAGGGCTGATACTGTTTACAGTTTGTTTCAATGATGTTAACTCGTTTCTTTCTTTTGTTCTCCACACTTGGTGCCAAAGAAGAACCTTTCATTATGAATAATTAAATAACATTCACTACATTGCCAAAAGTATTCAGTCACACATCCAAATCACTGACTCGTGAAAAAAATTATGAAAGTGAATTGCAGATGCGAGAACCACAAACTAACACCAGCCACTGTAATATGTTCAAAAAGGTGAATCTCAACCGTCAATGTTAGGTTGATAAATCGATTAATGCCGATATATATAAAATCTACACATAATAAAGTGCTAATATTTTCTGCATGTCACATTTTACTACTAATATTTATAAAGCCGGAGCTGTAGGAGAAACCAACATGTGACCAAAATCTCTACTCCTCTGCAGCGCAAAAGAGCAATGTTATGCAGTCTTCCAGCATAATGAATACCTCTCACATCCCACTTAGTATGAGTGCTTTTAAGTTTGAGGTTAATTTTCAGTTAAACTTCTAGGAGTGATTCTGAAATGCTTAATAGGCAAAAGCTCAAGTGTTTTTTTAGCAGTCTGAGGTGACACTGAATGCTAAATGACTTTCATTTTAATGTGACCATCAGTTACGCTGACTTAAACGGCTTTTAAGATTGTTCTTTTTTGGTCTTTAATACTGTTGACTCAGTGAAATAGAGTTTGTATTACGTGTCATTGGTTAAATGGTTTGCTCTTTGTCTTTCTTTCTCTTGTGCCAGGTTGCAAATGATGCAGAGAAGGATGTCAGAGATAAAAGCCAGCAAGTACAGAAGACACCTTAGAAGTCCATCAGTGTGAGTGTGTGTGTGTGTGTGGTAATTTTTAAAAGCAGACACTGTCAGATTAACTGTATCTTTTTATGTACTTGCCCCATATTTTAATTGGATATGGGTCAGCGTGGCTCTTTTTATGCACTGTTCTCATTACATTTTTGGGTCACTCCGTTTTTTACTCTGGGAACCTTGTAAATAAATCATAAATGTCCTTGATCTGCCGCAGAGTGCTTGTCAGCTGTTAATATGTGTATAATATTCATGTTGAATTATGTGGTGAGCTACAACGGCTGCATGTGGTAACCGCACACAAACATCACTTTGGCCATATCCTGTACGTGTTGTCGCTGAGTGTCTCTCTTTAAATGAGTTGGACTTGGCAACCTGCACCGCTGTGCCAGCCTGGTCACAGCGAGGCAAGCGGAAAAGGGCAGGGGGGGGAAGGGGGCTGACTCTGCAGGGATGTGGCCAGGAATAGAAGTGGTCAGATGGGGCAGTATTGATCAGCAGGAGGGGTCGGAGGATCAGCTGATGAAAACCGCAGACTGGACAGAGTGAAGTATGTATCTTATAACACTGGACAAATACTATACTGTAGATACACAGTGAACAGACTGCGATATCATATCCTTGATGACTGATTGCAAACTAATAATGTTTGCTCTCATTGATATTGCTTAAAAATTGCTGCAGTGATTGCTGATGAGATCAGGGATCTCAGGGAATTCGAAAGCCTCATCTATAAAAAAAATACATTGAAATTGCATTCTGGTCGTGAACAGAGAAACTAGGAGGTCTGAAAGGTGTTTTGCTACTAAGAGGTTTCTGTACATGTAAACACCCAACCTGCTGCTTATCCAGGTTTGAGTTTCAGCCATCTCTTCCAAATTAACCGGGGCTTTCCCAAACCAACTGAGAGACACAATCTCTCCAGCAAGTCCTGGGTCTGCTCTAGGGCCACGTTGTACTAGGACATGCCTAAAACACTCTGCCTCCGGAGCCTCTGGTGTCTCACAGGCTAACCAACCCTTTATATGACTCATTATTCAACTCAAAGTCCCTAATGAATACAACTGAAGCTGTGCTGGAGGAAGCAATTGAACATCTTGTGAACTGGAGTGTCTGACAGAAGTTCCCAGCACACCCTAACTAAATGCTTGGGTACAGGGGATCTAGTTGATAGCTCAGCTGCTCAACCAGCAATTAAACCCATCAGGTAGATGTCTGCTTAGGAAGTAGATTAATATTCTGTTAAACATCTATAGAAATTTCAACCAAAGTTCAGCCTGAACTTTACAAAAATGATGGTTTGAGGCACCTGAGCATTACCTTTCACACATAAATTCCTACTTGTGCCTCTCACCTGGTCATATTTTAATGTGGGACTACAGTCTTCCATAAATTGTGTGAAGGTAAGGCTTTAGCGGTATAAATGCTACTGGATGTTTTCTTCTTTTGGATTCTGTCTTCAGTAAACTGTTGGTACTGGATCATTCAGCTTCACTGGTCAGGGAGGAGCTGACACTCAGAGAGACAATCTGACAGTTTCTTCTGCAGTTCTTTGTTTGCTTCACAGTTTTCCCATCTGCAATCACTCCATCTTCTCCTCCGTCTCCCCTCTCGGTCGCTGTGTTTCAGAGGCACTGAGCAGGCGGGCATCTTTGCTTTTTCGTTATTTAGCGCCCGAGGACTCTGACAGAGGACAGTGATCCTGCAGTCCTGTTCTGACAGCTCTGCTATTGTTCTCTCTGCAGCATTTCTGTCTTCTCCATTTTCCCTGTTGTTTTTAAAGAAACAAGTTGTTTGACTGAACATAAACTATGACCTTTTTGGCTTGTTTTTATTTTAATCTTTGTATAGTTCTCATATTGGCCTCTTCTCCAGAGTTACATATCTTGCTGCATATGAGTTTCTGACTCCACTTAGTTTTTAAGTTCAGTCTTAACCATTATTTGATATCCCGTACGTCACCAACATGATGTCACACACTGCTTTTTAACTACAGATTTTGCTTGCCTTCATGCAGGAAGCCTTAAAGACATAAAGCACTTGGGTGACCTTTAATTTCCTGCTTTTAAATTAAGATTAAACTAAAGTTATTGAACTTGGCCCTAAAAATCTTAGAAATGTGGTATCTAGCTAGATGCTTACTCTGAATGGCATTACTCTGGATTCGAGTAACGCTGGGAGGAATCTGTATTTTTGGTTCCTGGGGTATTTTAAAGTAGAATGTTACGCCACAATCGGCCTAGTCTGCTGGGAGCTTCCTGTTGAAAGGGAGTTTTTCCTTTCCACTGTTGCCAAGGGGGTGTCTGATCGTTGGGGTGTTCTCTGGTTTTCTTATTGTAGGACATTTACCTTACAACATAAAGCACCTTGATGCAACTGTTGTTTTCATTTAGTGCTGCATAAATAAAATTGTATGGCATTTTTTGAAGCAACATTTTATCAAATGTCAAAGAAAAAATAGACTTTATTCATATGGTTCTATGGTTACAATGTACATATATGCAGTGGCTTGCAAAAGTATTCGGCCCCCTTGAACTTTTCCACATTTTGTCACATTACAGCCACAAACATGAATCAATTTTATTGGAATTCCACGTGAAAGACCAACACAAAGTGATGTACACGTGAGAAGTGGAACGAAAATCATACATGATTCCAAACATTTTTTACAAATAAATAACTGCAAAGTGGGGTGTGCGTAATTATTCAGCCCCCTGAGTCAATACTTTGTAGAACCACCTCGCAGCTGCAATTACAGCTGCCAGTCTTTTAGGGTCTGTCTCTACCAGCTTTGCACATCTACAGACTGAAATCTTTGCCCATTCTTCTTTGCAAAACAGCTCCAGCTCAGTCAGATTAGATGGACAGCGTTTGTGAACAGCAGTTTTCAGATCTTGCCACAGATTCTCGATTGGATTTAGACACCAGACAGGTCAGAGATAAAGTTATTGAGAAATTTAAAGCAGGCTTAGGCTACAAAAAGATTTCCCAAGCCTTGAACATCCCACGGAGCACTGTTCAAGCGATCATTCAGAAATGGAAGGAGTATGGCACAACTGTAAACCTACTAAGACAAGGCCGTCCACCTAAACTCACAGGCCGAACAACGAGAGCGCTGATCAGAAATGCAGCCAAGAGGCCCATGGTGGCTCTGGACGAGCTGCAGAGATCTACAGCTCAGGTGGGGGAATCTGTCCACAGGACAACTATTAGTCGTGCACTGCACAAAGTTGGCTTTTATGGAAGAGTGGCAAGAAGAAAGCCATTGTTAACAGAAAACCATAAGAAGTCCTGTTTGCAGTTTGCCACAAGCCATGTGGGGGACACAGCAAACATGTGGAAGAAGCTGCTCTGGTCAGATGAGACCAAAATGGAACTTTTTGGCCAAAATGCAAAACGCTGCACATCACTCTGAACACACCATCCCCACTGTCAAATATGGTGGTGGCAGCATCATGCTCTGGGGGTGCTTCTCTTCAGCAGGGACAGGAAGCTGGTCAGAGTTGATGGGAAGATGGATGGAGCCAAATACAGGGCAATCTTGGGTCTAAATCCAATCGAGAATCTGTGGCAAGATCTGAAAACTGCTGTTCACAAACGCTGTCCATCTAATCTGACTGAGCTGGAGCTGTTTTGCAAAGAAGAATGGGCAAAGATTTCAGTCTCTAGATTTGCAAAGCTGGTAGAGACAGACCCTGAAAGACTGGCAGCTGTAATTGCAGCAAAAGGTGGTTCTACAAAGTATTGACTCAGGGGGCTGAATAATTACACAGACCCCACTTTGCAGTTATTTATTTGTAAAAAATGTTTGGAATCATGTGTGATTTTCCTTCCACTTCTCACGTGTACACCACTTTGTGTTGGTCTTTCACGTGGAATTCCAATAAAATTGATTCATGTTTGTGGCTGTAATGTGACAAAATGTGGGAAAGTTCACGGGGGCCAAATACTTTTGCAAGCCACTGTACATACCTGACATACATACCTGCTATTCAGTGCTAAACAGACTAATAAAGTACAAACTTTTCACAAAAAGCACAAAACTGGATGTACTACACAGACAGTCATATTATTATTTATATAATTAAATTGAAAATGTTCTGAAAAGCAGCTCAAACACAGCAGAGAGGAGCAGAGGAGCAGACAATGAACACTAAAATGTGTTGGCACACTTCTCAGTTAAACTAAATCAACCCTTCCTGAAGCCTTATGTGTCCAAATTATATGCCTAGCATTAGCAAGTAAATCTGTTTCTCTGATATATTGTGTTAACCAATAATTTTTCTTTGACTGACCATCTTGGCCATCATGAGTGAAGATTTAAGAGGTCACCTGCATTTTTGCTAAAACACACCTACATTATTAAACATACTTTGATGTTTAGGTATTTTTCATTAAAAGCATTTTTTTTAGAAATACATAGTCATCAGGACAGACACACTACAACCAGGATTTTACAGAACATGATGCATTACTGTGTGTTTAACATGGGAATCTACGGGATTTGACCCTCTTTTTTGCACCCAGCCTCAAGTGGCCATTAGAGGAACTGGAGGTTTTAGCACATCCACACTGGTTTAATTTTTCAAACACTGAGGTCAGGAGAAAATACAGACGATAAAGCAATGGACCGTAATCATCAGTGGAGAGAGGAGTTCCTCTCTTTTTCAAGCCTACACAGCAAAAGGAGGAACTGTCTTTAAAAGCCTGGAACAAGAATAAAAGGAAGTGCTAAAGAGTCAAACTGTTGAAGGCACGACCAGGATAAATGAGTGCAGGCTTTGCTGCAGCATTTCAGCAGAACTGCAGCAAAGCCAAACAAAAATGAGATGGAGGTGAAGGCTGTGGTTTTCTGAAAGAGAAAAGTTCAGCTCTCCTTTGTGTGGAGTCATCAGAGATAGAAACTGTTTGTGTCTTTATTTAAACTTTAAAACTGCCAGAAGGACTGAAACTTGTCTTTGTTTCTACCTTTTGTTTTTGTAACGAGCTTTTAATAAATGCCTCTGTCATGTGTTTCATTTTTCATAGAAATAGCCTTGTTTGTGAAATCATTAGAAAGATTTCTAAATAATTCTCTCTCAATGAAACAAATCATGGATTCACACACTGGCAATTTTGGAAATATTGTGATTCAAATTCAAATTCAAATTCAAATTTTATTTGTCACACACATACACAACCATACACAGTATGACATGGGGGTGAAATGCTTGTAGCTGTACAATGCCCGACCATTAAATGACAGAAGAAAAGTTTTACAATATTTACAATTTACTACAAAAATTTACAAATTAACTTAGGAATTTACAGTAAAGAATGTGATAACAAAGTATTGGGATAGCACGGGAAAAATTGTGCACATGGAAGTAATTTGAAAGGCACCAAATGAAGATGTAAACATATTTTGGAAATTTCTGGTGAAATTACAGGCTGCGTGTTTATCTTATTTAAATTAGGTGACTGGTTTATAAAGGATTTTGCTAAAATTCAGTCTAATACATGTAATCTGGTTATTCTTGTTGATCAGGCTGCTCTTCACAAATGAATCACTTGTAGGTCAATCAGTGCTCGTATGACAAAAGGCTGCTGGGTGCCACCAGTGGGTGAGATTTTCTAGTTTTTCATTTCATGTTCATGTTGGTGACGAAACATGTGGTTGGTGTGCACCTCTTTGCCTCAAGCCTCCTGCTTTAATCTAGCCACTATTGGCCAATTTGAACACCAGCACAAGTGTATCAACAGACATTTTATACATCTGATCATCAGCGACTGAAATCCGAGTCTCACACAGTCACCTCTGTGTAGTACAAGGCTTAACATCCAGACCTTTTATCATGTGTAGATGAATAAGACTCCCTTGTTTTTCTTTGTTTCACTGAGAGGTATTCCTTGATATGCTGGTGTCTGTGTAAGCATCACACTGTCACTGATACTTTGTGCAGAATCACAGAAATGGGAAACAACAATTTTTGTGATCCAAAACAATATTTAATTCCTTCAGATGAACGACTTCCAGCAGAAAGAAGAGATGAATTGCTTCCAGTCACTTTTATCCCGAAGGTTTCACCCAGCTGATTTCTCACTACTCGGTTTAACCATCAAACAGTGTTTCATGTGGTCCCCAGCTCTTCAAGAGCTGGAAGTCTACAGCCATTAAATATTAACTGTCTGTGTCTCCCTCCTGGAGCAGCTACTGTATACCTGCACCTTGTGGTGCTTTTCAGCTGGATGGAGATAAAAGAGGTCAAGACAGAAATCATATACAGAGCTGCACAAAAGACGGACATAAAGAACACACCCCCTGCGCCTTCCTGGTTGAGGGAAACACCGTGTGTTCAAGCAGATGAGAATCTGTCTGCATTAGAGTGAAGTGCAGGAATTCTTTACTGGAAACTAAAGAGCTCTATCTACATTTGTCCAGCTCTGTGTCCTCTCTGTGCCGGCCTCTCACCTCTGCAGAACCTCTGTTAACCTCTTTAAGTGTAATGTGAGGGTTCAATCTGTGCGTCAAAGAAAAATATCCTCAAAGTTGTCAAGGACAATCCAAAATCAGAAATCAATGTGCTGAAATTATGTCTAATTTCCAGAAGAGGAGAGAGATCCTTTCTTAACTGTCATGGCCCTGGATATCCCAGTGGATTCTCCTGTTTTCTCTCCCCCGTTTGAGTGAGCCCACGATCAACACCACACACACTCAACTGATCCTGAGTCTATTCACCTGTTGCTCATCACCCACCTGCAACAGATGAACAATCACAGCCCTTTTTAAGGCACAAATGGACAGCCATTCATCGCTGGAACGTTGACCTACATCGTCAGTGAAACCCTGGCTCCTCTCTAGTTGACGTCTCGTGCTTTTCCCTGCAGCTTCCCTCAGTGACTGTTCGTTTTCCTTGCGTGCAGGTGGTTGTCCCGTTCGTTGTGTCCCTGGAGTGTGGTGAGAGAGAGAGTTTCCCCCTCCAACCGTGAGCGTGTACGTGGATGTTGAGGATTGGATGTTTGGACTCGCTATAACCTGGATCTTCCCCCAGATTAACCCTGTTCATCTGTGTGCCCTGTGGTTACCTCTTGTCTGTAAATAAACATTCTAAACGTCTCCAGCGAGCACCGCCTCTGAGTCTGCGTACCTCCATCTGATGTGACATTAACAGATATAAATCCCAACACTAGCTTGGATATCAAAATACTAAAATGCATCACTTGTCACAACATATCATGAGTCTTTTGAGCATTTTCTAATCCAACGCCGCATCAACACATTAACATTTTTCCAGCTACCTCCAATTACATGAATGTTTATATCTACTACAGGATATAAACATATGTAAGGGAAGCAGTATCCTTGTAATGAATCTGCACCAAGTGGCAACCAGTGAGGTTGAACAATGAAGCCAACTCCTAAATACCAGAGCCTCCAGTTTCTCTAATGGTCACTGTGGTATCATCCACTGGTTTGTTAAGTCCTATCTGACTTCCAGGACTAAAAAAAATATCAGAAAATTACAAAAACTACCACAAAAAGTGTCCTCAGCTTCAGTCACTGAAGAGAGGCCTACTGGCAGCAGAGCAGCTGGTTTTGCAAAGGAAAATAAAATTGCAATGTTAGAAAAATGTCAAGAGGTTAAACACACAATACAGGCTGAGCGTAACAAATCAGCAGTAACAGGAAAACAGGGTACAGTAGTTCAGTTTTAAAAGCACTGCATGAATGTTTGTGCACAGGAAAAGAACTTTATTTATAAAGTTTAGCCTGTTTGAAACCAGAAAGGTCAACAACAGAGTATAACACTCATTTAGAGTCGGGGGAATCTGATTTAGATCTGCAAAGACAGTTGTAGTTTTTATGCCGTCAGTTGCACTTACTGGTTGTGTTTAACACTCTGAGAGCAAGTAAATAATAAATATAAAAATATAGTTCAAACAGACACTTGGTCTACATGAAAATTTGAGATAAGACCCAGAAGTATAAAGACTTAACACACCATTAGACCTTAAATCCTCCTATAGTCCGTCCACTCGAGGTCCGAGGGATCTTCAAGGAATGGTGGTGATATTTTCAAGAAAACTGATGAGTACGCTGTGATGTACCCCAGTAAACATCCGGGAAACTAAGGTTAACCCAGAACTTACACGGTTAAGCCCAAATCTGGTTTTTCTAAAAAGTTTTATTACAGTTTAATACAGAAGTTAAATGTATTGCTGTATCAAATATTTTAAATGAGGATGTGAGAAGGTTTCAGCTTTAGTGAGTGATTTTGTCTGTTTGTCTGTAAACTGTAACCAGCTTGAAGGTTTCTGTGTCAGTGTGATTCACCACTACAGTACATGGAGCCACTTTGCTTGCATTAGCTGGTAACTTAGTACTCAACCTTTTCATCTAAAAATGGTCACTATCGGCTCCAAAAAACCCCAAAACAAACCAACAAAAACAAGATGCTGATATCCCGAATGCCTTTTAAGATGATCATGTTGCAAAACCTGCACAACTTAACACTATTAATGAATGTAAAATTTTTTATTAATCCTTTATTTATCCAGGTAAAAAATCTCATTTCCAAGAGATACCTGGCATCATGGCAACAAAAGTCACATACCACATAGGTATATAACATTTAAAACAAGCACATTTCTGACATATTGTATTTTCCACTCTCTGTTTTTTTACTTTGTTTTCAGCCCCATCAACCCAGAAGAGAAACTTCCGACTCCTTCTGCTTTACTCCCTCTATCTTTGATGCTTATTGGGGCGACTGTGGTGCAGGAGGTTGGGAAGTGCATCTGTAACCGGAAGGTCGCCGGTTCGATCCCCTGGCTCTCTGTCCTGGTCATTGTGTCCTTGGGCAAGGCACTTCACCTACCGCCTACTGGTGATGGCCAGAGGGGCCGATGGCGCGATATGGCAGCCTCGCTTCTGTCAGTCTGCCCCAGGGCAGCCGTGGCTACAACTGTAGCTGCCTCCACCAGTGTGTGAATGTGAGAGTGAATGAATAATGGAATTGTAAAGCGCTTCGAGGGTCTCGAAAAAGCGCTATATAAATGCAATCCATTATTATTGTGTTGTGTTTACACTGTGTGTTTGTTCATAGCTGCCTGGTTTGGCTGTAGAGGTTTCAGTTGTGAAAGTGGATCTGAAAAGTAAATTTGTGAACTGTAGAGCTCTTCTCTGCTTTGTCTACCAGCAGAAAAAGAACACGCTTAACCACCCATGTCTCAGCACCACTCAGTCTCTTCATTATGTGAGCATGGTCAATACTAGGATTCTGACATATTACAGTTTGATTCAAATGATTTTTGTCCAGGTTTAATATTTAAAAACCTCCCTTCAGTTATATCATTCCTCCCTTACTTGATGCATTACTTTTTAATACGATAACGCTGGACTCATTTCTCCAAATTGTAACACTCAGCTATCAAAAACCTTTTCGCTGCCAAGGCCAGTAGAAGACAAACTTTGTTGTGTAACAGCTGTATTGGAAACGGAGAGAAAACAAGTCCTGTTTGCAAGAGTGACAAAGTCTGCATAATGAGACTGTAGGTGAGTTATGGTGGCCTAAATTACAAGAGTGTCAACCAGTGGACCACATTTCACATTGTGTATTTAGGAGGTTTGTGTTTTCCATTTAGTTTGTTTGTTTTCACTCACTTTTCAGTTTATGTACTTAACGTACTGCTGGGTTACGAGTACAGACAAAAAAATCCCATTGTTAGGAAAAAGATGAATGGTTTAGGTTCAAATAAATAATGTTTTTATACATGGAGGCTTATTTGCTTGTTTTTCTGTGTGAAGGTCAGTCTGAGACAATTAAGTGGAATCGCAAGAGATTTCCAGACATTCCTTTGGGATTTGGGTACAACACAAGACCAGAAGAAGGATTTTTAATGAGTCTTTGAGCTACCTGCATGTAGCTAACAGGAGAAACAGACACAGGATTCAAGCTGTCTTTGGGTCAGCAGTGAAGTCATTGATGAGGGAGACTTGGAAAAGCTAGCTGGCCTTATGTTCAGCTGCCTCTAGTCATATGAAGATGCACAGCATCAAAAACATTTCATTTAGATTGCTACATAAGCAGAAACTTATGTTCATTTTTATGATTCTATCCTCTTTGATTTTAATCTAAATTCAATCCATGTGTTACTAATAAATGTTTCTAAATGTGTGATGCTGCTTGGGAGCATTCATTCATTACAGTATGTTGCTGTGAAGAAGATGCTGACAGTTGTTTGGGGTAAAGTTGCAGCACAACATTAATATTAGACTCTGGGCCTTTGACTGAAGACATGTTTTTTAGGGTTGTTTCTCAGGACCTCTTCCTGTGATGGCCTTAGACCATCAGATTCCCTCAAACAGTTTTCATCCAAAAGCAGATGTTCTTTGCAAATATGTATGTTTGCTTATGTCACTCAAGACTGGGGATAAAACTGAGTTATGGAGACTCCATGATTGATTTTCATCATTATAAGTAGATTTAACATGACTTTATTAAATAATGTGCTTTGTGCTACCATAGGATGAACTAAAATCATAAAGAAGCTAGCATCAAATTACTGTAAGGCCATTGTGGTTTTATATTATAGAGCATAGTGCTTTTGGTTGTGCATAAAGTATTACCAGAAGTGGGTTTACTTAAATTATGTGATGCACTTGGGTCCCGAAATAGTTGATTGCATTTTGGTGTCCAAACTCAGATCAACCAAACCTGTGTTTAATGAAATTAAAGGATATAAAACATTTTTATTTTTTATTTTTTTCATTTCAGCAAATCCCATAAAAAAGCTTCCAACATCAGCTGCTCTGCTGCCAGTGGACCTGTCTATGGTGACATGCAGATGCACCCTGCTGTTCATGTAAGCTGCTCATCACTAGACTGATAAACCCTGAGTTAACTTATACACTTAATAAAAACCTTGCCGATGTTAGGGTAAATGAAGTCAGCCAAAGAAAAAATATGCTGGATATGGTGAACTTGCTTTGTAGTACAGGCCTCTGTTCAGTGACCTTAAACTGGTGACACTGACCAGCTAGTGTTCCACAGTGGCAATGGTTGTTTTGTTTTGCCCACCACCATGCTGATGTTTAAAGTAAAATGTGACAGTTTTTGGATGAAAAGGGTTTATTAATCAGTTAACGGTAGCTAGCATGCTACTACAAACTACATCCATAAACTATATTAGTGCAATGAACAAACAAATACTGTATACGTGCTAAATAAAGTGAAATTACAGACTAATAAAGTGCTAGAATTTCACTCACCATACAGGTGCACAGACTTCTGGGATAGTCTGTATACAAATAGTAAGGTATATCATTAAACAGTATTAACAGTATGGATTTTCAATACCAGAACAAACATTCACCCCATTCTCACTCCTGACTAGTAACAGAGTAATATTTGGTCAGGACCTGTTGCACATTGAAAAAGCATTAGCCAAACCCTGCGTTAAATCTGGCATTTTTCACCATGCAGTGAGGTCTGACAGACTTTAACACACGCCCTTCATCTTCTAAACTGGAAAGCAGGAGGTTTTCTTCTTTCTTCATCAGAATATTACCCTAAAGGATACAGGCTTAACATTAAAATATGACAAGGTGAGGTTCCAGGTAATGTGTTAGGCTGGGATGAGTTGAGAGTGACAAAGTGTTTGTTATACTGCAGGAGATTTTTTATTCCACCTTCGTGTCAACTCAAAGAAGTGGTTCTCAAACTGTGGGCACAAAGCCACTGCAGGTCAAGCAAAGAGTATGAAGTGAAACTAACGTGCTACTTTTTTCTAACTGAGCACTCTAATCCACATAATCTGTTCACACTGCATTCAAACTATCCTGCACACACTTGCACAGATGCATTTTGGGTTTCAGTATCTTTCCCAAGCACACTGATGTGCAGACTCACAGGATCTGAGGACTGACCTACCAAACAATAAATAATTACACCCAAAGAGTTTGAGAACCAGCTGTTCCAAGACATCACCTTTATCCTACGGTGACACGTTTCTATTCCGGTTGGTTCTTACAGTAGTAGGCGGTGTAGTAAATACTACACCTATGGACAATTAGGATCATACAGCACTGCCCACCATTATCATCATTAAAACTTCAAATGAGGGAATATCTTTTTGAGAAACGGTTTTCAGAATGGAGAGGATTGTGGAAAATCAATGCTAAAGAACAATTAATCATCATACTATCATTTAATACCCTCAGTGAGCACTTAGCAGCCCACTTTGGGCCGACATAAATGTCCTCATTTGAGGGTGTGCACAAGGCTGTGTGCAGGTGTCCTCTGGAATTAGTTGTGACTACATGGACACTTCTCCCACCACACTACAAAGGCACCAGTGGGGCATGGTTTCTCTAAGTGGGCTAGAAAGCTTTCTTAACATTTCTCTAAAAGACTCCAATGCACAATGCAAGGATGGGTTTACAGTTTAATGAACTGTGACAACTCAAAAATATAATGCAAGGTAAATGGGGAATTGGGCAGGAGTGTAGAGAATCCACTGGTCCAACACAGTTTCCTTATTGTGAAGTCAGTTATGAGTTCAGAAGACAGAATACAGGGAACCAAGGGAGAGTTTGCTGATATCTGCGAGTCCTTATATCGAGGCAATTTTAGTTGTTCTAACACTGATCTATTGAAAAACTTAAGCAGCTAAAATGCACAGGAGGAAGTGCTGCTAAACAGGCTACTCATAATAATTGCAGGCTTCATAGAAGCAACATTTAGTTACACTTCTAGGGAGGTGCAGATCAGGTGACGGTGTAGGCTACATCATAGGGTTTCAGAAGTTGTACAGCTTAGATTTAACAGAGAAAGATAAAACCTCCGGCATGCTCTATCACACCTGAGAGCAAGAGAACGAAAGAGAAAGACAGCACGCCATCAGTCTACCATAAAATGCCCCCTGGCTCATATGTCTGTGACCTTAGTAAACACATCTCTGATGAGTTTATAATTTCAGCTACAACTTTCACGTCTTACTGGATGATTAATTATGGCCCCATAAAGCAGGCAGGACATGATTTACCTCGTCCCCAGACTACTGCTCTGTAATATCTCTCTGTTTTTTATTAGCAGGATATATTTACTGTTATCCTGGTCGTCTTGTGGGATTCTAGACAATAAGCAGGAAATCAGACGTGATGTTCACATTCAGTTTAAGAGTGCTGCTGCTTTATCTACTCTGAGGACAGTGGAAGATATCACCATTTCTCTGAAATGTTTGGAAGATGCAGGAATAGCATTGAGTACATAACTGATGGACACAGCCCTTTTCAAAAACAATGCTGTCGCTACAGCAGCATAAAGGGAACTCAGAGAACTCTGTACATAATCCTTTAACTATTCCCCTCGCCATCACAGCACTGAACGGTCTCATGGCACCTCTCTTAGCTTAAATCAACTTATCACCCATGTCACAGCTACATTAATGTGTTCACACAGTACAGTAGTACTGCGTGAACACGCTTATTAGAAACACAAAAAACGATTGTTCCATGCTGCGTTCTCTCGTCTTTCTGAGGGGAGCTCCTTTCTTCCGGGTTGCATTTGAAGCGTCTTCTCTCTCTCAATGCTGTGTCACTGCAAACTTCGTGGCCACATGCCTTCTGTTTGGCTTTCACTCCACTGCTGAATCATCGCTTTGATTCGGTTCTTTCTGACTGTTTCCCTCTATCATCTGCCAGCTCTCAATCCCCAGCCGATGATCCAAGAAAAAGTTGCTGCATCTCTGCACTTGCTTATGTAATTCCAACTTATTTATATGTTATATTATGTAATTGTTTTTTTTGCCGCAGCAGCAACACTCAGAACAATATCCGTGCCAGTGAAGCTTTATGCAAAGATGAATCACACTGAATCGAACAGTCGTCACGACTAGTGAACAACGGTGTGTTGGTTATTACCACGAGGCATTCATTACACAGTACACTCTAACTGTCTTTGTGAACTTGGTTTCACTTGCTAACATACACTGAGCAAATTACCAAACGTCATTCAGTTGTAGAAATGTTACTTTCATGTTCCATAATTCTTGGATCTTCCTATTTACACAGAACAGATGTCTCATTTAGATTTACACCTGGAGCCATACAATTCCCTCTAGAAGCTCACTTCTACATGAATAAGTAGAAGAATAACCCTTGTGGTGTTATCAAGATTTCTTAGCTTTTGCTTCAGGGAAGAAAACAGGAGGTCTGCTTTAAAATCCAGGGAAACTGATTTCAAAAGTTATACTCCAAAGTGTGCAAGGAGGTCATGGCTAAAAGAAGCCATTATGCACTTAAAAGTTTTCCTCTCTGTTTCATCGGAGACAAAATTACTTCAGTGACAGCAATGACTGAAAATGTAACTGCTTCTACAAACTACGGATACAAGCCAACAAAATGGGAAACAGCATGAAAATATGCAACCGTACTGTGCAGTGTACTGCTTGAGTGTTTATTTATTGTTTTGCACCATTGTTTTAGTCACATTGTGGCTTTGGGGTTTGCAGTGTGTGATCAGTTTTCTCAGTTCACAACTTTTCTCTTTCCCAGGACATCTAATACTTTGTCATAGCTGCCGGCGTCTCGCAAGTTCATGTAAGCTGTACTCTGGCATCGGTGCAAAGAAAGTCCAGTTCATCACACATGTACGCTTGTGAATACACATATTTTGACCAAAATCACAGTCTGCTCCTAAATCTAATGAAGGAGCTTCTATTACCTTAAACTAATTAAGACATGTTTGTTGCCTAAACCTAACCATAAATAAAAGAGAAAGTAAAACTAAACTAAACTGATCACCAGCTCAACTCTTCTCAACTCAAAACAAAACAAAGGTCCCAAACTGCACACAAACCCATCTCCTGGCTGACAAATTTATGACGGGACCATTATCTCCCAACAATCCCAGCAAAGTATTGCCAAAGCCAGGGGGGATGCCAGAGGACACCATTCGCCTATCTCTGCAATGCCAGCAGGACCTCACGGAGCAGCAGTATTTATTTATTTATTTTTTTTGCCTAAAAGGAATCAACAGTTTGATCAAATAATTAAATAAATAAAGAATTTAAAAGACATCCCAGAGTATGAATCCTAAAGGTCTCCGTGAGCCTCAAACTTGTCATTTGTCCTTTTCCAGTATTTATGGCAGTATACCTGTAAATCTTGTAACATTTCTATAAACTTCTGCCATCCTTCAAGATTAGTGTTGAGGGACCTGACAACAAAGTAGGTTGCCGTACACCACACTGGTGCACCAAGCTGTGCTTTAAACCGGCTGCTCAGCCGGCATGTTTCACCTTTGCAGTATAAAACTCGTTTTTACTGCTTGGCTGTGATGTGATATGACCCTAATATTCTTATCACAGGGTTCCCATAAAGTCTTAGAGCTGATACTTTACACCCCAAACATGGCAAAATTAGACACCCAGAGTGAACTGTCCTGTTTTACTGTGTGATGAAATCTGAGGTTAGAGATTAGTGGTATATGCCAAATGTTTGCCAGCAAGAAGTTTGTGGTTTATGTTCTGTTTTAAGCTTGTTTCTCTTTGAATGTTCACTTTCACTCACTGATAAGGTCTGTGTAAAAAAAATATACTCTGTTTGGTTTGGGGAAAAGTGTGTTTGGGCATGTTGGGACTTCATATGTTCAGATCCCAACATACTTCATTTATTGCATGTTGAGATCTAAGCATATATATGACTTTTTGTCCCAGCACCAAAGGACACCACATGTGTATCTCTGTGCTGATCAGCTGGTTTGAGAAAACCAAAAAAAGTATTTGACACCTTTGATATAGCAACAGTGTTTATCTTAACTGTTGAAAAAAACTTTATTTGTACAAAGTCTTTGTATATTATTACAAATTCCTGATGCACGTGACCAAAAACGTAACAATAAGGAAACAAAAAATCAACACAGTAGTGATCACTACAATGATCCATGAAGGTGTGTGTGTGTGCGTGTGTCTGTGTGTGTGTACTGTATACCTGTTAATATGCAATCGTCAATTCACAGTTGACCTAATTACTTTGAACATCCCTTGGCTCTGTTCCCAGATAGAGGAAAGGCGAGTCGGCAGGTGTGTGAGGGAGAGAGTGCTAGTTTAATGTGTCACTTATGCTCTCTCGTTCCCAGGAGGCCACATGGAGGGGCGAGGAACCGGCCTCGCTGAATGGCAGATTTGGGCCAATTAAGCTGGAACTGGAGCATGCATACACAAATTCTCTCACACACACACGCTGCAGCTGGAGCACAGGCCTGGCCTGGCCTGACAACACCCTGTGGATACACCCTCCTGTCTGTCCATGTGCACACACAAACACATTTCCCTTCTGTTCCACATCTCACAGGCACTTAAGCAGGTACTCAGCCTGTTTTATCCACATAAACACACACAGTTATGCGCACACTTTTGTCCCTCCCTCACACACACACACACACTGCAGTAATCTTGTCTCTTCTTTCCTCTTGCAACACACATATTTGCTGCAGTACACTTCCAACTTGTGCCCTTTATGTGTCCCCCCCCCCCCCCACCCCCCTCTTTTCCACAGTGAAAGCTGATTGATCCAATCCTGCAGATTCCCCTCCTGTGGCAATCTGCTTGGGAATATTTAAATCAAACATTGCCTGCTCTCCCTCTCAGACCTTGACTCTGAACATGAGCTCAATGTCATACAAAGCTGCTAAAGGCTCCAGTACATGTGTAGCCGAATATCCTCCTTTTACTCAAATCCCAACAGTGAGAATGTAACACAGGCGACTTACTCTGCAAGCCATGGAAGCGCATCTGTGCGTATCTGTGTGTGTGTTAATGCGCATTCAAGGTTACTCTCACATTTATAGTTATGCAGACGGGGCAGTCAGGAAATGTGTTTGTGTGTTTTTATTTTGTTTTTGTCATGAATGCCAGCCTCTCCGCCTCACCAGAAGACACAACCGCAACAGAAGTGCTCAATCCCGTTTCAGGCTTGTTCAATTATTCATACTGCTATTGCGGTGCTCTGGCACAGAGAGTGAGAGAAAGAGAGGGAGGGATGGAAGAAGCAGCAATAGAGGAGAGGCAGAAAGACAGAGCGGAGAAAGAGGGGGGAGTTTTCTATGAAACGCAGCATTATAGATGGAATATGTATGTAGCCAGTGGCAGCATCTCCACGGTTTCACTGTCGTCAGCCCTGCCCTGCTGCGACTGCCTCTCACAAACTCAACCATCTCTGCTTCTGAATTTCTGTCTCTGTCTTTTTGTTGCTACATTTGATCTTTCTCCTTCACATCTTCTAATTTTTCCTCTTCTCTGCCGCTGCTGTTCTCTGTTTACTTTACACACCGGTCCCTCTTTTCACCCTCTCTCTGATTATATGATGTCATAGCTTTGTCCCATAACTACTGTCCCACTAACTACTGATCTTATCTATTTCTGATTTTATCTGTTTTGATTTTATATACTGTTTTGTTTGTTTGTTAATTAGTTAAGCTTAAATTTCAAAACTTACATTAACTACTGATTTTATCTACTGTTCTGATTTTATCTGTTTTGATTTTATATACTGTTTTGTTTGTTTGTTTGTTTGTTTGTTTGTTTGTCAAGTGGGATGAGAGCTCTGGGTAGCTCCCCAGCTGGGTCTAGACTGGGTCTAGAGAGTATTTTAAATTCAGGGAATTTAAAATAGAAAGTAGCTCGTCCACAGAAGGACTGGTAGCGCCCCTTACGATAAGTGTTCAGATCGCGCGAACAGGTGTGAAATGTGTGTGTTTAGTTAGTTTGTTTATTTGCTTGTTTTAATCAATTTTAAATCATGCTTTTTATTTGTTTTTGTTTCTAATGTCTCTGTAAAGCACTTTGAATCACCTTGTTGTTGAATTGTGCTATACAAATAAATTTGCCTTGCCTTGCCTTGCCATAGACCCAATTTACTACATGGAAATAGTTTCTGGCTTCAAAAGTGAAGCCAATGTTAAAGTGACATAAATCTCACTGCTTTGTAAGGCCAAGCACAGGGCAACTCTTCCAGACGTAAATGTAGACTGCAAATGTCTTGAGCCATTTTTCTTTTTTCATCAACAAAGTGATTCCCAAATATTTGAGGAAATTTGACAAATGGAGAACAAAATACGTGGCAGGCTTAAAATACTAACCTATAGCCGCTGTATCGGAAAGTTGCACCCTAGAGAATCATGAAAAAAGCAGCAAAGAAGTGATACAGGACTTGAGACACTGATCCATCTACTGCTCACTCAAGTCTTATCAGAAATGGTGGAAGGGTGGCTGTCAAGAAGCCGCGTCTAAGGAAAAGAAACAAGTATAAAATGATGAGGTAAGACTGAAAATCAATGAGAATAGGTTTATCTGAGTGATGAATCCAGATTTCAAAGTTTTGGTTCATACATACACAGCCACTTATTAATACGAATTAAGAAACCAAACCAAAACAAAGGAATTTCAGTCACCAACACCGAAGCACAAACTGGTTATCTGTCAGTAAATGCAGTAAAAAGGCTCAAAAAAGAACCACAATGATAAACACTATGTTGGGATAACTGGCTTTAGGACTCAGTGTGTTCAGTTTTGTTTACTTTCCTGTTATTTTCCTTATATTCATATTCTGAGGTTGTGTTTCTCATGTAGTCCTGCTCTGGGTTTTTCTTTATTTTGTCCCCCTCGAGTCCGTTCTGTATTCTTGCCTCCCTTATGTTCCTGTGTCGGGTCTAATCCCATTTCTGTGCTTTGTCTCACATCCCTTTGTGTCAGTTTAGTGGTGATTACTCAGTGTTTAGCCTCTTGCTTTGTCAAGTTTTTGTCTGTTTGTGAGTCCATGTTTCGTTACTTCCACTTGTACTTTAGCAGTATTATGTCTCCTGTGCATTTGTGTCTAGTTTTACTCCCATTGTCTCACCATTTCTGATTTGTTCCCAGCTGTGTTCCTTGTCGTCGCAGCCTCATTTCCTTTTACCCTTTTGTCTTCCCGTGTTCCCCTCGTCTTCTCCTCTAAGCTGAGGGTTGTTCCCTGCTCAGTTGTGTCTGTCTGGTCCATGTCCAGTCTCTGTAGTTCATCTCATCTCCTCAGTCGGTCATGTTTTGTTTTTTTCTCTGTCTCTTTCGCAGTGTTAGTTTCCTGTTTTACTTTGATAGTCCCTTGTCTCGTGTGTTATATTCAGCTTAAATTCCCTTGTCTCCTCCCCTGTGATTAGTGTCAGCTGTTTTCCCACCTGTTTCCTCTTCCTTTCTTACCTGTATATACTGTCTCAGGCTGTATCGCAATTCAGGGTCTGCAGCCTTAAAGTACGCAGCCTTAACGGTCCACAAGGGCCGCGTACCTAAAGACCGCTAAGGCCAGAAGTGCGAGGCTTGTGAAATGGGACGGTCTAGCCTCCCTCGCGCTGCCCAGGTTGCCTAGCAACCGTGATACTAACAGCTGGAAACGTTTCATACAGCTTTGTTTGACAGAAATGAAGGAGAAAATCTTTTGTTCATTTGTTTGTTTCTTTCTACATGAGCTTTGATCATTCTCTGTAAGATTAAGCTCAGCTATTGAACGGCGTATATTTTAAAGTAAAGGCTTTAAAACCAAGTTAGTACAAACGTCACTAATGTCACATAACTTTGCAGACATGTGGCCAACAGTAATGTTTTAATGTTCTTCGTTATTAAACATTCGCACATAAATAAGTGACATAATATTCAGTACTTACTTAAAGTTTACTCTTCGGGCGCCCCTCATCCGCCGTTATTTTTCGGCAAAATTATCCACACCCACCACTGCGCTATGCATTCTGGGATATGTTGGGCCACGAAGTCTACACCGCCACATCCTTAAAATTCAGGGAAATGAAAGACGCATTTGAGGACCGCATTTCGAGCAGCCTTTGAATTGGGACAGCCTTCGGCGCGCCGCTGTGACGTAATCGGCCTTGAAATGCGTACTTTAAGGCTGCAGACCCTGAATACAGCCTCAGTTTATCTCTGCTATGTCACCCCTCATTTCCTCTTGCTGTGCACCCTGTGAGTTTCATGTTTCTGATATAATTTTCAAGTTAATAAGTTCCTACTTTCTGTCCAGCTTAAGTGCTTTTATATTCTATATTGTGGTTCTTGTGAAGCAGTGATAAAGCTACATTCAAGTTTAAGTCCTGTCTCCCATTTCCTGCATATTGGGTCCAGAATACAGAGCACACTGAATGATGTAACTATAAGCCTTACTAAAATAACTTCACGATGAGTTATGAAAAGTTAATTGGCTAATGGGACTGACTTGTTTTTAGAGTCCAGTGGCCATTAGAGGGACTGCAGGTTTTGGCACTTTCTCATTGGCTTTCTCTTTCACTTAAAAAGTCAAAAAGCAAGCAGCCAAACAATGTACTGCAGTGCATCGTCTTTGTAACATATTTTTGATTTCATATTCCGATTTGGAAAGCACATGAAGAGGAGCACATAGAGCAGGCCCCAGTTTTACAGTCAATTTCAAAACACTAAGTTTTGACAGGTTGAGGCTTCACAGCGGGACTTCATTAACCAGTGGGTGAAGTCAAGGCCACTACATCCATGTTTTATGTACTCTGTCCACTCCTTACAGGGAGAGTCCTGCCGTTAGAGCCCTCAAAACTCAGGGGAAAGCCGGGCGTTTTTTTTTCTTCCTGCCTTGTCTTTTTTTATCCTCTCGTTGGTAATCTTCTTTTCACACCCTTTTTCTTCTTGTAGATTCTCTAAATGTAGCTGACCAATGTGAGTCGCCCACCCTGCCTCCCCAGAGACGACGACAGAGAGGGAACATAAGAGGGAGTAAAAGGATTTGTGAGGAATGAAGGAGGGGAGGAGGAGTAGCAGAATGGAGGGAGAAAATAAAGATGGGAGGAGGGCTTATGAAATCTGATAACACAGAACACAGTGCAGAGGATCATTTGGAGAAACCCAAAGCATCATGCTGTTAGATTATGTCATTTTCTTATAAGGAGTTCCTGTACCACCAACACTCATGAATGCTTTATAGGTTGAAACTAATTGCTTTAGTATGGATTAATTAATCATTTAAAGGTCAATTATAAGCTTTTAAAACCTCTGGGAAAATTGTTTTTCTAACATAAAATATTAATTTCTAGATAAAGAACAGTAAAGTAAAATGAATATATAAATCAAAAGGTATTTATTGATAGTCAATCATACAAAAAAATGTACGAACGTCATCCCTTCTGTGATTAACATTCAGATGTTCAGAGTGTGTGACGTGATATTTTTACTACTCCAAACACTTTTAAATAGCCATTGTTATGAAATTTATTAATAAAACTTCTCAGGTAGCCCCCCCCCACCTGCTGCTGAAACCTTTTGTTTGTGAAGGGTAACCAATAAGAAGCAACTTGGCTAAAAGGTGTAAACTTACCCGTTCAAGAATAAAAATATAGAGCTGTAATTGATCAGCATCAGCATCCATTTTTTTGCATTTACTTTACATTGAGTCGCTGCTGTGTGGTGCAGTTCTTACTTTTCTCATGATGTAATTTTCTCTGATTTGGGAGAACTGTGGTTATCTTGTTATCTCATCTCCCTCATTTCCACTGTGGAGACACAAAAGCCGGCTTTTTAAATGAGATCAGGACTCCTGGCGGCAATGACTCCTCCCCTTCACCTTCCCAGTATTCCTTCATCTTCCTCTTTCACATCCTGTTGTCTTGCGTCACGCATACATATTTCATTGAGGATTCAGTGAGGAGTAAGTGCCAATAGGTTGGGGCCAAGCGCATTAATAAATAATATAAGATTTGAAGCATCGCAGGAAGTTACTGCAGCGGCTTTTGCTTTTCTCACTGCCTGAAGTGAAACTTTACACCACGGTTAATAACCATTATTTTAAATTGTAGTTAAAAAGAAACATATTTACATTTCTGAATAATTGAATGAAATTGATCATGAGTTCTTGAAAATACAAGCAACTTAAAGGCCCAGTAACCAGGAAGTGCCCGGGAATCACCTGGGAAAAACCGTTCACGAACAGAGAGAGGAAATACCTTAGAGCTCCAAGCTCGAGGTGAGAGCCTCCATCTGCGGAGAGGTGGGTTATAACTCAGCAAGGTTCCACATCAAACGCACACTTCAAAAAGCTTCTGCATCTCGGAGAAGAAGCCTGAATTGTCAGGACTGTCCAGACTTGTTTGGGATGCAGACAAGCTCGCAGAGATTCTGAATCTCAAAGAAGGTTTTGTTTCACTTTCAGAAATTGCTTTTGTATTATTAAATGAGAGAGAAAGCTACCCCCCAGGCAGCTGGATCATTGTGCAAATACTTAGTCAGTTTGATAGAAAAGGGTTCAACTAAAGCTGTGAGATTAGATAAATTACAAATTACTAAAAGCAACCTCACTGAGTCTGTGTGCAGCTTCCATCCCGCACACAGACTGATCCTCCTGATGGTCCTGACGCCTCACGTTGAGCCACATTTAAACCTAAACTGAACATTTCTTTTCACGTGCTTTTGAATGGTTTTCTCTGCTCAGCCCTTCTGTCTTTATATACTTTTCTTCTTTTATTACTCTTTGGCCTTCCTCTTTTTGCCGTGCCTGGCAGCTCTGTCTTCATATCTATCACCTCCTGTGCTCTCTTACTGTAGCTTTCTTAGCCGCCCCACTCCTATAACCATTTTTCTAGGAATTGCAGATTTTCCAGTCTCAGCTAAAAAGTTATTTTTTCCACTGTGTACATTTATTTTAGTACTGACTTCCGTGTGTTGACAGAAAGCTCAGAGTTATTGCTTGTATGACTTCTGCCGAATGTGTATGCAGTAAGTGCTGCTGTTTTTTCAGCTCTTCGCCATTTGCAGGAGCGCTCTCTTCTTCGTTTCTCTTTCTCCCCCTGTTTCTAAATGTGAAAATCTTTAACAATCCCACTGTCTTTCTTCCTCCTGCTGAATTTAATTCCTTCTTTCCAGAGCATACCTCTACCTCTACAGGTTCTCTTCAACCTGCTCCTAGATGACCCGTTTTTTAAATAAACATTATAGTCCACAGACTCCTACCTGAGCTCATCCGTCATTGTAAACATGAAAGGGCTCAGCTCTTTGTGTGATGCCAGGCTCCCCTCAAACCTTTCTGTTGTTAGTGTTATAACTATGCTAAAACTTTTAATTGTGTTTAATTTATTTCATTAGATTTTTGTTATTAATCCCTTAATTGTGTTTTTAATATTTTAATGCATACTTTATTTCAGATACATTTGAAGTGGGTCCTGAGAAAAAAAAGTTCCATTTGTGTCCTGACTCCGAGTTCCTCTGTGCATTATTAATAAGTCAGGTTCATTTAGCTGATCGGTATAATTTTATTTATGAAAATGCACTGTGAAGAATTCAATTTGCATGTAGGTTCTCTATAAATCTAGGTCACAAAGTTAGGTAATAATGCACAACCTCTCAGGTGATGTAATTCTTTGTGCAATGAATAAGCAATTTCAGATAAATCTCTGACTTTTAGGAGCTCCTAAATCTGGCTCTTTCGCCCCACTTCTAAAGTTTTACACAATCTGTTTGTTAGCATTAGCATTACACTTCAAAGATTGTGATGAGAGGTTTAAGGAAATAATAAGTGTAGCACTGCGATGCAGTCTCTTCTTCAACGATAATGCATGAGAATGCATTAATGAAGTCTACTGATGCAACTGAGGCCAATTATTTTGCAGCGAATAGAGTCTTGAAATCAAATCCAGCATAACTCACAGCACAACTTCAAAGGGAAGAATAATATTGTGCCATAGCTGCTTGACATATCAACAGACAGCTGTTTGCTCAACTTAAGAGATGCTAATGTGTCGATACTGTAGGCAGAAAATACATTATTGCAATTTTAAATATGCTGTAAATGTTATTGTGCAAAGCTAGAATACATAAAGGTATATCACTGTATACCACCTTCAGCTCCTTTTCAGTCCAGTGCTCAGCTTATTTCACAGCTGCTGTTCTGGGCCAAAGAAGCCCGGTGAGATTTGTGTGATAATCAGATTTTATATAAAGAGGGATTACGCCTCACTTGTCCGAAATGACTGGCTAAGAAAGGGAGGCATGGATCCACCTTGATCCCAGGCTGCCCAGGAAGCCTCATTATCCTCCCACCATCCTTCCTGGAAGCCTCTGCTGATCAGTAAATGCCACAAGTTTCACTCCCCGCTGTCACCTGGAGCTCTCACCATGGGAGGAGAAGGGAGAAGGGAAAAAAAGAGCAGAGGAGGAAGATGAAGCTCTCTTTCTCTGTTTTTTTTTTAAGAGGAAAGATTGATGTTGGCAGTTCACTTTCAAGCATCTGCTCTGAGTTAAATCCCTTTGACCGTTTCAAGTCCTTTAGCTCGACATGAAACGGATCCACTGGCAGAAATAAACAGGTTGTCAATAGTCCAAGGCCTCATTATGTGCTGATATTTGACACTCTCTCAGCAGACATTCTTCTCAGTGTTATTTGTTGAGCATGGCACAACCAAAAGTCTCATTACATGGTGCTGCTTTGTCGCCCAAAGTTAACAACAGTAAATGCTGCAGCTCTGAACTGAAGCATTATTCCTGTCTTCCCTCTGCCACCAGGGACTGCTTATGAATTAATGAGATGTCAGCAAAGATGTCACGTCTTTATCCACTCAATCTCTCTCTCCAACAACAAAAAAAGAAAAACCCAGAGGAATTAATATGGCCTAGGCTCATGAATCTTGTCTGTCTTGGGTGGCTTGACTCTTGGGGGGGGGGGCTTCACCTTAATAATACTTCTGTTTTGTTATGACAGTTTGGAGTAAAAGTGGAACACACTTATTTTGCTGTCAGAATTATAAAATATATTCGATTTTTGATTTTCATATTGTTAGGTTTCATTCTGTGCTTTATTATCAGTTTTAGCCACATTTTTATGTAGGTTGATTTACTAGTCATGGTTTAGGATAAGCCACGTATGAGAAGACTCTCTCTGGATCAGTACTTAGGCCTCAGTCATGCAGGTCTAAGACTGGTGACCCCCTGGTAATGACTGCACACTAGGGAATAATGTGTACTAACTGTCCAGTAAGCAGGTGGTTGCAGGTGGAGATTGCAAAGTAAAATTGTTCACAAAGAGGGATATGCTGCTGCACTGAAACGTCTGTGCCATTTTTGGGGGTCGCTAATATATTGTTGCAGTCACTCATAGTTGATCCATGCATGGTAGATTTTGCAAACACCAGTCATTGTGAATCGTGCAGCACATTTTCAGGTTTTTCTGACAGTGAGTAGTTGGCAAGAGAAAAGTTCATTTTTGTGTTTGCAGAAAAGTTGATGTCTTCCATGCAAACTACTGGCAACCCCAACAATGACCTAATGTGCTAATGACCACAGCAATCACAATGGGGTTTTTTGGTACAGCACCTTCTTTGCTACCAGTTTTGCACAGCGAAGTTGGGAACCTCTAGCGTCAACTCACCATTTTTTTTCCCAGTGACTGGTAGTTGCCAGAGGGTCATTGACCAGTTTCTAGGCCTGTAAGTAAATAATGGATAGAGAAAATGTTGTAGGTTGCTTTCAATGCAAAATAGGAAGAAAGGGGTAAAAAAAAAAAAAAAAGTACAGCATCACTTAAAAAGTAACACAATTAGCTGTTCGGCGAAAATGCTGCTACGTGGCTAAAAGTCTTGATAAAAAGTTTGTCTAAATAAATAGCATGTGATGTCTGAAAACAAGTAGGACATCTTCTCCTTACATAAAGTACAAACATCTTTTAAAAAAGAGCATCTTACATTGGTTTGCATTGCCAGCTGAGGAGGTGTCCTAGAATATGTGCTTTGCAAGCATAACATCATGTAATATGCTGTACCTTAGAAGCAGAAAATTGCTAACGACCTTCCAAAAGTATCTGTGTACTTATTGTCCTTCAGCCTGTAGCTGCTTATGTCAAGGCTTTACAGAGCAATTTCATTATAATCAATTGACGCAAAGGCGAGTGTAACTCCTGCTGTTACGTCATGTCGAGTTATCAGTCGAGATTGCTCACGTAAGAGGTGGCTTTGTGTCTTATGTATACAAAGTGCAACATCATCCTTTAGTCTGCGCTGATCTGTTTTTGTCTGTCCACTTTAAATTCTGCACAAAGCACAAAATGCTATTGCACTGCAGCAATATATTCAGTAAAGGCTTATCAGCATTACCCCGGCAGGGTATTAGGTGTGTGTAGTAAACAGACCTAGTGATTATGACTATGTGCTCTTTGATGGGTGTGTAGTGGCGCCAAATGTGAGGTGGGCTTTTGTGGCTCTGTGAGAGCCAGTATTTCCTCAGGTAGCTGTAGGATAATTTGTGGTATATCATAATAGGGGGGTTGTTTTATATTGTAGAAGGGCTGAATTCTCTTGACTTCAATGTACAAAACTATAATTTGATGAGTAGTTTGGGATCCATCTACGGAGTGATAGAGGAAATACTTTTGTGCCCTGTATATGTTTATGTGTGTTCCTGTTTAGACATCTTTGTGGGGACAAAAAATGTGAATGTTATTATACTTGTGGAGACCACAAGTGTGGTTTTAGTGTCAGGGTTACAATTAGGTTATGGTTAGGTTTAGGCTAAGGTAGGCAAGGTAAGGTAAGCAGCTAAGAAAAGCATTATGTCAATTAGATGTCCTCACTAAGATATCAAACGAGAATGTGTGTGTGTGTGTGTGTGTGTGTGTGTGTGTGTGTGTGTGTGTGTGTGTGTGTGTGTGTGTGTGTGTGTGTGTTTTACAGGAATTTGCTTTGTATTAGTGTCTTGTCATCCTTATCAAAGGCTCTTGACCCTGGTTGCTGCCTGCTGAGCATCATGGGAGATTAAAGTTAGGCGCAAAATTTCTCTTTGCTAAAAAGAAAAAAAATCCATTGCAAGTTCAAAGTTTTTCACAAAAATCTATTGAGCAGAAATGCCTGTTAGGACGACTTTGTTTTTACCAAATGATATTTAAGTCAAGGCATAATGAATTTATTCATAAGCTAATTAACGAGTGAAACAAAACACAGTGTGTTAACTAGAAAAGGAAACACTTTTAAATTAAAAACACACGTTCAAGTAAAACAAAATGATTAAAATTCTTAAAAAATTTCATGTTTACAGTGAAAACAAATAAAG
This sequence comes from Diplotaxodon limnothrissa, assembly GCF_057381915.1. Taxonomy (NCBI): domain Eukaryota; kingdom Metazoa; phylum Chordata; class Actinopteri; order Cichliformes; family Cichlidae; genus Diplotaxodon; species Diplotaxodon limnothrissa. The sequence goes on from NC_140601.1 coordinate 40,119,029, forward strand.
GAGTTCAGGTGCTGGTTGAATTTGAAGCTCAGAAATGCTTGAACTGTTTAAAAAAGTCTGAACAGTGTTGATATATCTGTAGGTGATTTGTCAGTTTGTGCAAACAATAAAAGGAGCTGCAGTGTCAGTTGTACTTCAGGCGGCAGACATTGCTGAAATGTTAGCTGAATATGAATCCAGCTCTAAAACTTGACTTTTAAAAGTTTAGCTTCAGTGTGTGAGCCAGTGCCGGCAGGTGAAATGTCAGTTTATGTGTGAAGAATAAAGAAATTCCAGTGAGTGATGACAGTAGAGTAACTGTCATTCAAAGAGGATTAAAGCAGCAGAGATGTCAGGTGAGCTATGAATAAAAAAAATAAAAGAATTTTGAAGTGTGTTCACTGTAAGTGTTGAAATATCAGTCAGTTGTGTATCTAAAACGTGACAGCACTTGAATGAATCTAAGAGTAAGATCGGTGTGAAAGGAACTTGACGGAATCACTGAGCCGGTTTTATAGTCCTGCAAATGCGTAAATGATTCCACTATTCCATGTTTTTAACATGTTCCTGTGCTCTTCCCCAAGACCCTGATCCTTGTGAGCTGGAGCAGAGCAGGGAGAACAGCAAAGGAAATTCAAAGGTCAAAAAACACAGTGTCAGTATTGCCCGTCTGCCTGGCAAAGGAGCTCCATGCAGGCAGACGGGCAGTCACTGGACTGGAGTGGACAGCGAGCAAAACCAGCTTTAAGAAGCATTTACGGTTCCCCAAATGTGTCCACGTCCACTCTTTTATGGCTCTTGATCTGTATGACATCAGGCTACTTTTGCATCTGAAGCTCAGATGCATTTCAGCAGGATCTGCTCGTACTCAAAAGTCTGTCCACATTAAAACATCACATATCTCTCCGTTCACTAATTATTGTTGTTTTGTAGACGTTAGTCTTGTTTTCGTCTTAGGTTCTTTTCCTTCATGTGTCCTTTGTAATTGTGTGTAGTGTTAGAGTTCATCCCGCGGTGACAGAACTTTAGTTTTCTCATTTTGGGGTTTCACTTCATGCTTTTGTTTCACTGGTTTGTGATTTCCTTCCCCGCCCTCATTACCTTCTCCTGTTGCTGAGCACTTTCACCTGTGTCTTGTTAACCAACTGTTTCTCGTTCCTAATCGGTTCCCTTGTGGATACCCAGCCCCGTTTTCCCTGCTGTCTTTGTCTGTTGTGGTTTCTATTGTATGTCAAATCTCTCTCATGTTCCTCACAATTGCTTTGGCCTCCCGTTTGGATTTCTTTTTAAATTCTGTCAGTTCATTAAATATCAGATCGTCTTTAGTCCTTCTGGTTCTGCTGCGCCAGAAAAAGACAATACAGATGCTAACTCAGCTTATTAATGTCTACCCTAAAAGTCAGTGTTTATACTAACTCATTTTATATTTTAGGAGTAAAAACGACCCACCACTGAAGAAACAACACACCGGTGTTGGCAGCATTGCTCCCTGAGGGATAATAGAAAAATAATAAGACCTGTACCTTTTTTATGTTTTTACTGGAGGGAACAAATGCAAATGTTCTAAAGATTATAGGTCTATTTTTCTGTGCCTGTAGCTGAACTTTACATTTTTGTTTGAATTTGTAGAATAGCCAGATGAACTTTTAGTGCGCTGTAGCTGAACTATCAAATGCTCAAAGCATCTGACAGGTAAGTGACATTTCAAAAATGAGTTGAAATCCCCACAAGCACCAGTTTATTGCTGTCAATAAAGGCCTAAAATGCCAAAGAATTATTTAAATATAATTAAAGCACTGAGAGAGGATTGTTTAATCATATCTATTTGCAGCCTGGCTATCAAAGTTTACATCATTAGCTAAATGTATGGAACAAAGATTCAGAAACTTCAAACTGGAAATGAGCTTGTGTTGTAACTCAAGCCCCAGATTAACAGAGTGGTTACTTACATGTGACCATATGTACATCCTGTCAAATTATAACGAAAAGCAACCAAACATAGGCTAAAGTGACACTGACTGGTTGTGTTTGGTGGAGAAATTTTGGAATATGTGGGAATATTTTTGAGGTGAAATCCCATTAGAAATCCAAAGTTATCGACTGGTTGTAGCTATTCCTGCCTGTGTTATAGGAGAACACAATCGTAACACGAATGCTCCTAATGAAACGTTTCTTTTGAAACCCCAAAAGCTGTTAGCTTTATTTTAGAGGCAAACCTCACAAACCAAATGTTACAGACTGAATGAGACAAACAATTTCACTCGAATCCTTCACACCCAGGAAGTGTGAAAATCCTGTGACGGAAGAATTTTTAATGCAGGTTGTACTTTGTGCTTTAAACTATTTAATTCTGATCTTGATTGAGAGGAGTGATTTTTTTTTTTCCTTTGTGTCTTTTATTCTGGTTTTCACTTTAATATGAAAAATAGTAAAATGTCAACAACAAAAAATATACTGTTCCTTTATTTAGCTAAGCTGATGTCCTCATGGGAGTTTTAAAAGACTCCACTTTAATGTGAGACTAAAAGTAATGTAAGCAACTGATGACCACTCAGAGTGGTCTGAAGAACATTCACTCCAAGGTCAAGCCAAAGATGTAATGAATAATTATTGTGGAAAACAGAATGAAAAGCCTAAAGCTGTTTTGTTTTTCTCCCTCCAATAATGCTCTAGTCAAGTTTTGGTTCATTCTTTTTAGCTTCTTTAGATTAAAATGCAGTATAATTAATCAACAAATTGTACCCCAGCAGAAATTATTCAGCACCACATGGCATGATGAATAGTTAAGGCCCTGATAAGATTTCTTAATTAAGAAAATACTTGGTGAGAAACAAATACAACAGCTGCCCACACTGAAGAATATTTCTCAAATGTCTTTGAGTAAAATTCCCCAGGATGATCTACCTGTGGTTGAACAAATTGCTTTCACGGTTTGATGCTTGAGCTTCAGATTAAGTGTCTGATTTAAATCCAGGAAGCATTAACGGCGACACTGTATCACTGGAAATAGTTGGTGCCATAATAACAGGTAATCTGAGTTAACTGACAAAGAACGTTTAAAGTTAAAAGTTTGAGTTCAGGCTGAATTTATTTGAACTGTTATGACAAGACACTTTCCCCCCTCTGACTGCCGTAGTGCAGGCGCTGCACCTCACACCACAAATAATAAACCTGGCAATAAGGGCTTATTTTCTTATCCAGTCACCTTAATCTGCACTGCACTCCATGCAGTTTCTTTTTGTTTTCTGCTTTGTGGCCGTCACTATCGCTTCCTTTTTCACCTATCTGGTTTAAAAAAAAACTCCACTTACTGTTGTTTGTTACTATAGAAATGTTCACATAAAGCCAGGAATGCACTCTGACATTAAGTATCACAATTTTATTACAAAAATTAAATTCTTCATCTCTCAGTTTTGCCATGCTTGGAGCATATAACAATACAGTAAAAAACCCAGACCCGGAGAAGATAGTAAAGCAGATTTCAACAATGCTTTCACAGCACTCTGTCATTCATGCTGTTACTATACAGTTACTGTAACATTCCTAATACAGAGTAGTACAAACACCTGCCAAAACACGTCATGTCAGATAACAAACTGTAATTAAATCACGTTTACCAGAAGAACAAGAAACTCAACCCAGCTCAGAGGGGAAAAGAAAAAGAAAAAACAGAAACCAGTAAACATTGAATTTGCAACTGAAAACATACCGAATGTGCTGAATATTTGTACCAGCCCAAGGCACCCAGGCTTCTAGCAATGTTGGCAAGTTAACGACATTCTTACAGAAACACTTGAAGCGAACGATGATTACAAATCGACTTGTACCACAGTTTGACTTTGCAGTGTCCTTCAACGTACCCTCCTCTCCTGGCATTCCTCTTCATCAGTCACAGTGCAAGTTCCGGAGGGGCGGGGCAAAGTGGAGGAGGAGGGAGGGTGGCAGGGAGGCATGGGAGGAAGGGAGGGGTCACGGGGAGCTGTACCGCATCAGACATCACTTTACAGCGCCAAACACTGACAAGAATTGGACGGACAGCGTAATCTCCCACTCTCCTGAAGGAAGGGTGGGGGCGAGAGTGGTTATGTAATTCCTCACTTGGATTGTGAATTGTCCAAACGTAAGGCGCAGATTGCCAGTTGCCAGTCCAAGACGAAATAAGCCAAACGAAAAGCTTAGATGTGCTTTCAACTGAATGTCCAAGAAAGAAAAAGGATAATAGCAATACTTTCTCACTGAGGTTTCCAAGATGAAATAGATTCTTTTTTTTTCCTCAAGATGAAAAGCGTTGTTTTGCAACATGGATACCTAAGAATGGTGGAAATCCCAGATTTAAGCTTACTTATAACTCAGATAGTCTCTAACAAACGTCAAATGAAGACAAGAACGACAAAAGCTCAGAAATACAGATAGGCCTTTCTTCAGCGGTGAGATGCAGTTCAGTTGGCTGAACGGCAAGGCTCGAAGGTCCATTTGGTCGCTCCGCCAAACACTTCAATGTTGCTCTCTGTCCAGGAGAACACATTGCCAGTCGATGCTTTGCTATTGCAGGTTGCCAAGTTATAGATCTCGGTGATAGAAAGTTTCTTATCCCAGATATTTAAGTTTGCCAGCTCACCAACAAAGGCTTGTGTGGCATCAAAGCCTCCTCCCAGCGTGTCCTGTGAAACAAAGGGATGTTAAGCATTTCACTTGGGGGTTTTCACAGGACAGTTGCAAGGTTATCCAGACTAGTTAAGGTTTATAAGATGAAAAAACTCGGGGCTTTAATTTGTACAAGAAACACACTCTTGTTTAAAGTGGGATCCTCTTTATGGAGGACAAAAAGTGCCAGGATCCAAAAAGAAAGAGAGAAAATTGATCAAATGTAATCTTGAAAATAAATAAATGTATGCCTTTAATTTGTTATAACTAATGATAGTTTCAGTTTATTTGTTAGTTTGTTTCAGTTTACTTCAGACACTTATGTTAAATTATGCAAATAACGGGCTGAGGGCTTGGCAAGTTTTGCCATATAGTTGATCACTGGCAGGCTCACACACACGAGAAAACTACACTAACATTAATGAATAAAATGGGGGGAAATAAAGTTGAAAAAGGAATTAATTCAAGCTAAAGACAAAATTAAAACAAAAACAATTAAAATACAAATATCTTTTGTCCCATTTTAGGAATTAAATTATGCCTCCTTTTCTACAAATTCTTGCCATTTTTTATCTTCCATACTCCTGAAAATACTTGATCCAGGTAGAAAGCCAAAACTGCAGCTGGATTTCATTTAAGAATATGATTGCAGTATGGAGGATACATCTTGCTTAGTTTTCTCTGTAAAATAGATCTCAAATTATGCTTCTCTATCAAAATTCATGCCTTGCACACACTGGAAAGCATTAATTGACCACCTCTGCAGTGCCCCCATGGTCTCATTTCATAAATATTGCCACTTTTAATCTTTGTTCAAATTTAATCACATAATTGGTTGAGAATTATTTCCAAACAGGTGTAGGATTAAATGTCTAAAAATTAATATCCACCTGCTCTTGTCCCAGGACCAGCACACCCTCTGGTTTGATGGGGTGGTATGGTGCCAGATTTTCCCCGCTGCCCCGCTTCACTCCGTCCTGGAAGGCCTCCCACATCCCGTCACGGGTGGTCCACGTGATGCAGAGGTGATGCCATTTTCCATCATTGATGAGGAACGGCAGTTTTGCAACCTGGAGCAAAGACATTTCGTAAGTTCCATTGTTCAATATGTCTTCCACACTTTGGTAGGACAGACTCGGCACATCGTGATGCCTTCCTGCTGAATCATTTCCCCCCATATCACATATCTCCTCGTCTTCTATAAAAAGGTTGCTTCTGTTTCAAACAGCACCTATTTTAACTCAGCCTCCTGTTGTGTTACAGAGAAGCTGTCAGGTTACCCTGACTCATCCAAGCAGAAAGTATTGCAGCTTTCCCCAACTGTAAATTACTATTTTGATGTGTTACATACACTTCCTGCAAAGGTGAGAAACGTGTGAATTCACTTTGCTTCCAGGATAATAGCTTTTTCATTACCTTGTCATTGATGAGAATCTCCATGGGGTTGTTCCCCCACTCAATCAGCACCAGTTCATTGGCCTGTCCTGGAACTGCATAGGAGAAGGGGGTGCCCACCCCAGGCGAAGCATTGGACTTGATCCACAGACACACGGTGAAGGAGTACATCTCAGGAAGGCTCTTCTTTGCTTTGGCGTACATATAGTTGGTTCTCAGGGGGAAAGTGATCTGGAACTTATCTGTTGGTCGGGTGTCTTTGCCTGTTGATGAGATTACTGTTAGTTAAAGCACTAGTAGTGAGCATTTTATTCATATGTCTAGAGATAAATTACAGGAAAGCTGAACATCCATACGCCTACATACATTTTGTAAAACTATGGTACATGACAGAGTCTTTAAAAAGCAAAAGAAGCTGAGGGCTGACTAGTTTCATACAATCTTTTCCATCATGGTTCTTTGCACCATTGCGATCCTGTGATATTTTGTGTAAGATGGCTCTGTCTCCTCCCTCTCATTCGGTCTAACATACGCACGCGCGTTTGCACGTGTTGGAATTTGAACCGACCGTGGATATTTGCTCCAAAACGCGCCGGTGCGAGGCGCGCGACGCAAAGTTTCACTAATCCCCTTTGCAGAGGCTCATATACAAGCTGGATCTTCAGATTCTTTGAAAAACAAAAACTCAGCGAAGCAAAAGTGCAAACAGAGCCTGAGATATGCAAAGCAATGCAGCTCCCCTCACCACTCTCTCATATCTGTGCGCAATGTGATGGTTGCGGTAAAAAGGTTTCACATTGCCGCTGCTACCTGTTTGGGGTGGGGAGTTTTCTAAGGGACGTTACGTCCTTGAGCGTGAAACACAATTAAATTACATCTAATCAGCTTTTAAATTGCCGTGGTTCGTTTTACTGCCGTGAAAGCAACACGGGGTCGAGCAGCTTTAAAGTCCCGTGCCCGTTGAAATCCAAACGCACCTTTCTCCAGGTCTGTTATCCGGTGGTGCAGAGAGGTGAGCGTGGACTCCACTCTGTTCCGCTGCTCGGTGTCATTCCTCGGTCCGGATTTGGTCTCCTCTAACGTGTTGACCCGGGACAGAACTTGCTTCTCCATGTCATCTATCTTGTTTTGCAGCAGGTCTTTCAGGCTGTTTGCTTGCACGGTGTTATTCCCCCGGCTGTACTGCTGCATCGGACAGAATGAGACAGAGAGGGGGTTAAAGAAGTGACAGGGAAGACTTCTTTTTCTTTAAAGTCCCTGGAAGCTGTTTACTCTACTCACTGCCAAGCGCAGAGCTTTATCTTAAACGTGCTATTCGCTTGATTTTATAGGCTGCGGAACATTTCACTTTACACGGAGCTTCTCTCCAACAAACAGATAAATATGTTAGAAAACACATGTGGCCCCAAGTACAAGCTGCAGAAAGCCGCAGCAACACACAATCAACGAGTTAAAGAATATTATCCTTTAATCTAATTAACTATGGAGGCTATTTAATTAACTTTTGATCTTGTCGGCAAATCACTCGCTCTGCTTTCCTACCTCTAGATTCTCCAGTCTCTGTTTGAGCGTCTGTAAAGTCTGTCCCAGCTGGGCCAGAGTATCCGTAGTGCCCCGAGATACATCCCCCATCGTGTTCTTCGACCCCGGCCGCCGACCGCCAGGTCCTGCGGCCGCAGGGAGGCTCTGGCTCTCGCAGCGGCTCAACTTGGATGTTAGTTCCCTGATTGTCTCCTTTTGGTTCACAATGGTCTCCTTTTGCTGCAGCACCGTCTCCCGCAGTTGTATGATAGTGCTCTTCAGGTCTTCCGCCGGGCCGCTGTTTTGCATCGTAGCTGTGCACAAGTCCATATCCTTGGGCACTGACGTGCAAATAAACTGCGTCTGTCCGAAGTCTTGCCCGAGGCTCTCCACAACAACCAGGCAGGAAAGTAGAAAAAGTTTCCACGAGAATCCCTCCATGGTTCCAGTCATGCGTCAGGGATTGAGTGTGAGAGAGAGTGGTGTCTCCGAGATTTCAGCACCACGGAGCTGTCCACTGAAGCTGTGAGACTCGCGCTGCTGTGTGCGGCTTATATAGCGGACAAACCAGCGCAGATTCACTGCATCACTGAGGGGAGGCAGCGGGTTCTGCCAAGCCCAGAGTCCAGCCCCTTATTTAAGGTCGTATTCACTCTGTCCTAACACTTACAGTGGCAGAGAGTGCGTGTACACCACAAAGTGAGATGAGATCGGGGAAGAAGAAGAGGAGGGGATGCAAAACGTTTCACGTGAAGTCTCAATCACTTGTCTTCAGTCTACTGCTAACAAACCTTCAGAATAACGTAACGTTAAATAAAGGGTAAAACCAGTCTCCAGTTTTCTGTCACGGTTGTGATTTGATCTTAAATTGAAATGATTGAAATAACAGAAACATTATTTTCACTATTTTAACCGTTTATTGAATAAAAAAAAGGATGAAGTGATGATATGTAATGTGTAAATATCTCTAACTCTCGAAACCTTGTTCATTAACATTTATAGTTTCTGGGCAGTAAGAATATACATAAACAGGTGACAGTATATTAATTAATAGTAGAAACATAAGATAAGAAACAAAAAAACACAACACTCAGTCAAATAGAATTTCTGATCCGTTTTTAATGCCTTTATTTGAGGTAAAGGAATCTTTTTCTGGAAAGTTAAGCTATTCCACATTTTTGACCAAATATCATTTTTACTTTACTTTAGAGCTTAATAAGATTTTAGTAACAAATTTTGCATTTCATTTACTTATATAACGGAGGATGTTTTTATTGAACAATATATTATTTTCCTTTTAAAGCCTTAAGTTTAATTTTGAGTGATCTCATTTTATTTTAATTATCGCATTCTTTTTTAACTGTGACATCAAAGTTAAAGATTATTGAATTTTGTTAAACTGCAGAGAAATTAAAAGGCTGAGCTGAGCTGTACAAAGGACACGTCTCCACTCACTTCAGCACCCTGTGCACCATACAACTGTCTGCGCTTCACGCTCATCCAATGCGCGTTTGTGAATGCAAAATTATCAGTCCACCTTAAATGAAAACAGCTCCCCATCCTTCAGAAAAGTCTGTCCCACGGTTAGAGACCCCACCACAACCTCTCATTTTCTCACCCGCCCTCTCTCCCTCCCTCTCTCCCAATCTGTCTTTTTGGCATGCACGCTGGCGTCGTAAAACCGACTCCACTGGTGTCCAGAAATGTACTCCACGGTGCAGGTTCTTCAGTGACTTTAAAGTATAACAGCCTTGTTCACATCCCTAAACAACACGCTGTCAGAGTGTATTTTCCTTTTTGTTCACTGTAACAAAGTGTGCACCGCAGCAGCCACTCGGAGCCTGACAGAGACGCGCTTTGGGCTCGTCTGATGTGATGATAGCAGTTATGTTAAATCTCACCACTACAAGAGCGGAGGCGCTAAAAGGAAAGTCAAATGTTTCCAAATAATTAATCAGACTGTTGCGTAACCACCCCCGCGGCTCTCACACGAAAAAATAAGATGCACAGCGAGCAACACTTAGCACAGATCATGTTGCGATACCAAAACGCGAGTGATACGTGCAGGGTGAGGATGAGGGTTTAAAAAAACAATCACGTGCATCCGGGACTTTCCACTTTGGCATTAGAAAATTAAATGATATTTATGCAACACAAGCAGGTTTGTTCTCATGTATGAAACGAATTTGTTTCTTCACACCAAGTGTGGAGGGCTGAACTGAAGTAATGAATACATACAAAGATAGAGTACTGTGCACAAATCTGGAGCCACTCCCCCTGTCTTTACATTTTGTTTCCAAAGAGCCAGACTTACCTATAACTTTTAAAGTGGTCTTGAGCAAGTTGTCACCCATTTTCACTCCAGTCCTTTTACTTAATCACTTTCAGAGGATAATTTTCTTTGTTAAACTACTTGATACTTAACTGACCTACGACTCATTCAAATAGGAAAAATCATAAAGAAAAAAAGCTCAAGCAAACACCTGACACAGGACCTAAGAGATGTATCTGGATCTGCAGATGGTCAAGCTATTGTTCACTAAAGCAACATAAGAAATAGCCTCAGTGGAAGGATGGCTGTCCAGAGGCCATTCTAAGAGACGGGTAAAAAGGAGAAAATGCTGAGGTATGGCCAATTACACACAAGATGGAACAGAAATCTGTGGGAACAAGTCTGATGGAGGAATGAATTGAAATGTAATTTTTTTTTTTGGTTCAAAGCCTGTATTTGTATAGTGCTTTACTAGTCCCTAAGGACCCCAAAGCGCTTTACACATCCAGTCATTCACCCATTCAGACACTGGTGATGGCAAGCCACCCTGGGGCGCACTGACAGAGGCGAGGCTGCCGGACACTGGCGCCACCAGGTCCTCTGACCACCACCAGTAGGCAACGGGTGAAGTGTCTTGTCCAAGGACACAACGACCGAGACTGTCCAAGCCGGGGCTCGAACCGGCAAACCTTCCGATTACATGGCGAACTCCCAACTCTTGAGCCACGATCAATATTTACAGAAGATTTTGGGAGAAAGGAACAACAGTGAGTGTCTAAGTTTCACGTGTTAAACATGGTGGAGGCCCTGTCTTAATTTGGGGCTGTATTTCAAACAGTAGTTTGGGGGTTTTGTCAAATTGGATGGAATTATAAACACAAAAAAGTACCATCAGACTTTGATCTGCCGTCCGAAAAGCTTCATTTTCCAGCATGACAATGATCCCAAACACAATGCCAATGCAATAAAAGTATTTCTGGATGGGAAAAACCAGAATGGGAACACTTATCAGTCATGGATCGTCATGATTTCATGTGGATAGATAGATTGAATTCTGGCAGTTTGGTCGTTCAGAAAAAAAACTACTGAAACTAAGCACACTGAAAGAAGAAAAAGTTATGTGCATCGACCGAGGTTAGTATGTGTAAAGACACAGAGGCGAGTTTAACCTTTGTTATCACAATTATTATCAACTATATAGGCTCTCCTTAATTTGCATTTTAAGTGAAACTCGGGGTCTTGATGACATTTTTTATTAAATAAAAGGATCATCGTTTAAGTAGAAGCTCACTATTTTGAAACAAGCCCAGTCTCGCACCTGAACGCCCCTCGCTGCCTTTTCCCACATCTGGTTAGAACACCGGGTCACAACCATCGACTAACTAAACAAGAGTCCAAACGCACAAGTCGCAGGTTTGCTTTCCAACCCGCCTGCTCCGACACAAATATCCGCTCCGTCTCTGTCGCATCGGTGTAGTTGAGCTCTGCGTAAAACGCAGCCTTTTTAAGCAGCCTTTAATTTGAACTCTGCTGCATTTCAAGAGGTTTTTTCAGACTTTTATATGACGCCGCGGCAGCCGCCGGCTAAGGTGGGATGAAAATTGACCCAACAGTCCCCTTTAATTTGTTTAATTATCGATCCAACGCGTTGTAATCAGCAAGGTGCCAAGCTGAAGGAGAGAAAGAGCAGATATAACAAATGGTTAATGGCAGGGTCTAATTGCTGAGTTGCAGGACAAGCAGAGTAACAAATTCTCCTTATCTCAGCACATGCACATTAAAGACCGAGCGCTTATTAGCGCTCAGAGTGAGAGCGGCTGCGGATCAACAAGTAATGCCTCATTCAGTGTTTTCAGCCACCAGCAGCGACGCAGTGCTTGTTTACCAAATGAGAGCAGATTGAGCAGCTTTAAAAGCTCTTGATGTGCAAGAGTTAATGTTAATGACGCTGCTTCTTCCCACTGTACTGAGAGGTTACACTAGAAGGGACGACTGCTTATCACATTTATCTGTTCAGTATTCATCTCCTGTCCCACGCATTAAACCATTCTGCAGCACCATATGTTCAGCTATGATTCCCCCCATCCTCGCTGTGTGCCTGCCACTTACTCTGCTGCAACTTCCATAAAACTGATTTAACTAGCTGTCCAGTTAGTTTTTCATTGAGCTTACCAAAACCTACGAAACTGTAGCACGTGGAATTAGTTTTTTCTGTTACTTTATACTTCCTGAAAGTGAAGCATTTAGATGGAACTTGATATTTCACAGCTAGATTTACATCTTTTCTTCAGTTTTTGAAGAGGAGTTTTGACCCATTCTTCCTTGCAGCTTGCTCTGAGCACAAGGTCAGATGTGGCAGTGCATGAGCCAGCAGACCAGGGGCCGGTATGGAAAAGGGCTGAAATCCATAATGATCAGTCTCTCAGGTTCACTGAATAATGCAAAGCTTTATAATAGAACCCACTCTCTAATGGTAGAGATAAATAAGGACCATTTTGCACACTGGCAGGCAAAACGCCTGCTTATTTATCCAGCATCTGCAATAGCAAAACAGAGAGTAGGGAGGGTGGCATGAGGGTGGGTGTGGTAGTGCAGCACAAGCAAAACAAGAAGGCAAGGGGGGTTCATGTTGGTGCAATCTGAGTGTGTTGGGTATGATTTGTCTGTCACCTCTGTGCCACATCTGAGCACTGTTTGTACTGCTTCTCTTTGTTCAAAATTCTCATTTCACAGCTTGGAGGAAGTGTATTTTCAGTTGCAAATCTATTAACTTTCCTCCTTTGTTTGCTCTGTCCAGGTTCCCAAAGTAAACTTTGTTTTTCCCCTCCATGTGCACACTCCACTACATCCCTTCTGACTGTGGGGAATTCAGATGTGCTGCCAGCTAACTGAAGCCTCAGTGCTGAAACTCCAGTGTCTCTGCCACTGCTACACTGATGTCTCCATTTCATCACATCTCACCATCCCACCAGGTAGGGGCTCTCTGATGGGATGCCTGCACTGTGGAGTAGTCTGCTGTTATGCATGTACTCCCACCAGGACAGCTGGGAAGAGTGGAGGACAAGAGTGGAGCAGAAAAACGCCAAAGAGTCTGTCTCTGCTAACAGAGGTAGTTTTATTTTATGCAGACACACACACACTGACAAACTAAACATTATAAACCATGCAAATTATAAATTCTTCCGCATGCCTGTATGCAGATGAAATACAGGACTAAATAATTTGGCTTTGACCTTCAGCTCTATGATCTACTTCTTATAACATTGTTTTATTGACGTTCGCACACACCGGAGGGTCGTTCAGTAACTTACGCCTCTCTTACTAAAATCCAAAGTGACATAAACAAACAAGGCGTTCCACTGGGCTCTGAGCTAATCTCATCATAATTCTCCAAAGCCTGCACATTAACGCTCTCGCTATGACAGTGCTGTTCATCAAGCTGCTTGCGTTGGCCTCGTTGGACTTGCTCCAGAAACAACATTTTACCCCATTAGGCCTTTACCTCGACAAGACTGAGGCCAAAATAGGAGGGAGGGGATGTTTAGTCTTCAGCATAAGACAGACTGAAATGATGGTCCTGTTTTTATTTTTAGAAAATAGGTTGGGAAGAGGGCGATGTTTCAGGTGCTAGATGAGTTTCTGTTTCCAGTGTTGTATTGGGCAGAGGGATTTTAAAGCGTGTGCTTAAAACAAACTACAACAAGAGCAAAAACAAAGCGTCTTGATAGGGTGTTGGAACCGCCCATGCAGGCAGAACAGCTTCACTGCCCTCTATGCTTTATTAACCGTCCAATCTCTAGAATAAAAATCTCTAAAATTGGACTTCTACACTAACCACAGTTTTGAACCGTGATGAACACCATGTTCAAGCAAGTGCACATGGCAGCAGGACAACCGAGGTCACAGATCTATGATTGATTTTGTAATCATATCAGCAGACCTGGAGTCATATGTTGCAGACACTTTGGTAAAGACAGGAGCAGGGCTGGAGGACAAGGTCAAGGGTGGATGCTGCACAAATTTGTCTGGTAGAAGTCCTAGTGTGGAAGATCTTTAATTCCCATCTCAGACAGCAGAAACAGGGAGCATGGGTGCTGGCTCCACCATTTGCAAACTTTTTTTTAAAATGTCATCAGGACGCTACAGCACAGAGCAAACACCATTGCCACAGACACAGCTATCAGGGAAACAAAAGAACATCATATCAAGAAGGACTTGAGTAAATGTTGTTATCAAAGCTGGACATTTATCGAAGCTGGGAAGGCACCAGGAGAGAAGGACAACTGCTGCCTAACTGAAAACCCTCAGTGATCCCCTATTTGTTAACAGTAATGCATTTTCTCTAACACAGAGTCTCTGTTGCATTTAAACCCCAAAACACGCTGCGCCAAAAATTAGTCCACCCTGAGGATCAGGTCCCCCAACACAAAAAGAGTAATAAAGTGTACGCTGTTAAGTTCCAGGAGGATTGCCAGGATTTATACATCGGGGAACCCAAACAACCTTTGACTAAGCGGATGGCACAATACAGAAGAGCTAATTCATCAGGCCAGGACTCTGTAGTCTATGGACACTCTTTCAGTAATGGGGATGTACACATCCTGGACAGAGAGGAATGCTTGTTTGAACGAGGAGTCAAGGAGAAAATTTACATCAAAGGGGAAAGACCATCTCTGCATCGAGCAGGTGAATGGTACTCACGGCCACTGATCAGTGGTCATGATCATTTGCATATTAACGATCATGAAACTGACCTCACAGCCCATTGTTAGTGAGCTGTGCTGGTTTCAGTCATTATGCAAATGTACTGTTTATACGGTTGGGGAAACCTGCAGTCAGCTGAGACTGAAGAAATGTTTCTCCCCCACATCCAGATGAACAGAATCAACTTTTGGGACAAAAATTATAGTTCAATAAAATTGTCAAGGGACAGAATGGATGGAGTTTTTTCATCTATATCTCAACATCTTGTTTACATCCACATGTGCACATTTTTCCTAAAAAAGATTCAATAAGAGTTTCAAAACAGCACCAAAATGAAGAGTATGTACGAGGGAGGCTTGCACCTTTATTACAGCTCACTGTATTTCCCCTCACAGAGGTCACTTTTTCTCTGCTTTTTAAAATGTTACAACTCCAAAGCTCACATGCTTTTAAATCTAACCCACTTTCAAGTGTACGGTGGCATCATCCAGGTAGAAATAAAAATTAAGCCTTCTAAAATTTTACACAGTGCCATAATGGAGCAACAGTTCTCACAGCCTTAAAGACAAGCTGAAGCACTTAGTGTTTAGTGGCAGAGCAAGGACATCACTCTGTGGGGGCAGGTGTGTTTTAGGACTCAATAACATCGTGAAGATGAAACCCTGTAAAGCAGAAGGGTTTGAAGTGGAAGTGAGTAATAGGGAGAGCGAGCTCTCTGCACATCCCCTCTCAATTATATCAAGTGACCAAAGTATCTCCTTGTAAACTACAACATTTTCTGCCCTAGCCTTCCTTTGTGCTGGGTTATTTCTCCCCAGAGGAGATTAAATTTTGACTGAGGTTGAAAGGAACCTAGTTTACAGAGAAGGAAAATAGCGAGAAGGAAATTTCATCAACACTTAATTTAGGAGAGGAATGAAACATGGCAACAATAAAAATAAAAAAAAATGCAATACCTGTTTTTCCTTCGTTACAAAATTCTTTCAAATTAAAAGCTTCTTAGCAATGTTGTTTTCTGTCAAGTTGGTGTACAAGTTTGCTTTTCTTAAGTGTGCATATTTTTTCCAAAGAGGAACTAGGAGCTTTTATTATATATCATACCTCCGTAAGGAGATCGTTATCTACACTGTGAATTAAAACAGTGTTTTACATTCATATTTGGTTTGGCTGGATTTTTCTAGTCTAAATTATTCATGATGTTGAAGCAACGCTTAGAGATCCCAGCGTTGTACCACACGGTTTATTTATATACAGCAAATCAGCCGTGGCGTTGTGCTGCACATGAATAATATATATGCATAGGGTTTTTGATGAGTGCTACTGTCAGCTGTAGGCACGTTCAGGCTCAGAAACCTCCTGCTTAATAGCCAGAGTGTCTCATTAATTCTCGGTACAAATAAAGTGAGATCTCCAGATGCTGCTGCTTTTCATTGGAAATCACACATTTAGGGAATAAACCATGTAACAATCCTTTTTAGCTAATACATGCCAGTTCTGCTTAACATTTCTCACATTTTACACTTGCGCACAGCATGTCCTGTTAAACCCTCCAAGTTCAGTAAATGTACATTTTCTCTTTATGAGCATTTGAGGCTTCCAGTGAATACAAGTGAGCCAGAGCCATCTGAGTGTGTGAAGCAGCGTCTCCTGAATCAGTGTGATTCGTTGCCTTTTTGTAGCTTTGATGTTGCACATAAGGCCACTTGACATTCTCCCTCCTTCTTTCTGAAGTGCTCACTCTGAAGCCCAGAACAGAGGGCAGCTGACTGCTTTGTTAGATGATGCATGTCTCATTAGCCTTTATTGCAGCCTGCCAGGCACAACTTTATCTACCAATTCATTTACCTACAGTCACATGCAATTCTAAGGTTTTATGAAAAGAGCATACTAAAAAAAAAAGAACTCATTTGGTCCCTCGCAGGTCTTTAAATTAGCTAAATAGAACCTCAGATGAACAGTATGAGGTGACACGCTGCAGTGTGCTGTTAGGTTGAAAGAAGAAGTGTGTGAAAAACTAAGTTCATCCTATAATTCAGTCATTTGTAGCACCACATTTAGCTGCATTAACTTTAATCTTCTCTGTTTGACTTTATGAGTCTCACACACTGTTCTGCAGGAAATTTGGCCGCCTCTTCTTTTCAGCGATGCTTTGGGTCGTTGAGATTTGCAGGCATTTATTTATGCACTGCTCTCTTGAGGTTCCGCCACAGCATTTCAAATGGGTTGTAGTCTGCACTTTGACTAAACCTTCACAACATCCTGATTCTTTTCTTTTTCAGCTGTTTTGCTGCAGATTTGCTGCTGTGCTCAGAATCATTGTCCTGCTGCATGGCTTAGTTTCAGCCAGGCTTTAGCTATCAGACAGCTGGCCTCACATTTGACTCTGGAATACTTTGGTATAGAGAGTTTTTTTTCCAAACTTTGGTGGACAAATCAAAGTGGAGATGTTTGCACAGTGCAGACATTATTCCAGAAGTCTTGTGGTTTGTCTGCAGTTTCTCTAAGTGTTGCACGGTCTGACACTGGGGTAAGCTGGGATGTTCACTCCCAGGAAGACCGCCTTGAATGTTTTCAACTTCTGAACAATCTTCATCACTGTAGAATCACCAACTTCAGATTGTTTAAAAATAACCCGTCAATCCGGTTATTAACCCATGATAATGCCCCGAATCTTTTGAGTTATCATATTTATCCCCACCACATTCAGACCCATAACAGAGACACACACTACTCTGGTGTCAGTCAACAGCTGCAGGGTATCTCCTCTGGCACCATTTGCACAGGCAGGTTTAAACCATAGAGCAAATAAAATGAAAAATAAGAGTACCAAGACCGTTCTCAGCCAACTGTCACGAGTATGCAGCGACAGACCTTGTGTTTCTTTTTAGCGGTACCCAAGTGCAGACACTCGAGGCAGGGATAAGGTTTAACAAAAAACACACGGTTTATTGAAGGTAGAACACGAAAGTGCAAAATATGATAAACCAAAATCAACAGCTAAACTAAACTCGGACCTGACAATGAACGAAGGAAAACAGAGGACTTAAATATACAAAAGGGCAATGAGGGAAGTGGAAACACAGCTGATAAAAATAAATGTGGAGGAAACAAAACTAAACACACTGAACATGAACAAGACTATCAAAATAAAACGTGAAATGCTGAGAAGAAGACTAACGCGAGCTTGACACAGGAGGAAAGGCAGATGAGAGCGGGAGCGAGGGAACACAAGAGAGCACACATGAAAGCACAACACAACAACGACGCGACACAGAAGACATGATAGACTTGACATGAAAACTAAGGACTAAACTCACTTTACAAAGAAATCAGAAAAACAACACAAACTAAAAATGCTGGGATGAATGACCCAGAACAATGACACCACTATTTTTTCTAGTGTGGAGATGTTTGTGCGCCAGTTTGCTATCAGAGTTGAGCTGTACTTAATTTCCAAAATTATCCCAAAATACAAACACGTTTACATGTGCTGTGTTCGAAATGTGCATGACATCTTGCTGAAATACAAATCCAGGACTGAATGATTGATTCAAATTAATTTGTTTCCCTTTGATTGTGAACATAGAACACCTGCACATTTAGAAAGATTAATTTCCTGACGTCAGACAGAACTGTGAATATATTAAGCTCTGATTGTCGAGTGTGAACCAGGCAATCATAAGAAAGGACAGTAGAGAAAATGGGATTGTATTAAATGTAAAAGACTAAAATAATTATTTGAAAGATGCACAGAATGACTGAGAATCACTGCTTTATATTCCAGTATATGCTGAATTGTTACCAATTTTTATATTATGTAAAGGTACAAACTGAAGAAATCTATGCTCATGCAGACTCACAACAACTCTGTATTAATGACTCTTCCCCCCCAACTGGTGACCAAAACCATGCCGTCAAACTGCCCCCCACAGCCCAACAGCGTTAGTCGATCTCCTCCCAGATTCATTTTCCCTTTAATATGTCACCCGTCTGCATTCATCCATCCTTTTATTGCTGCTTGTATGGCTTTGTTAGATTCATTCAGTTCAGTTGATGATTCAGTGCCCTTTCATAATACAAGCACCATCTCAGTCAGCTGAAGTGGTCTGTACTGCTTTGCTCTCAGACCCGAGTACTCCACTCCGCCTACACCTCTCACAGTGTTGGGGAAGGTGAGCCGCAGCTCACTGTTGTTCAGTGTTATGGTAAATGCTCCTCACGCTTGTTGTGTGAGTTCGTTCAGCTAACAAGTATGAACATGTGGCTCTGAGTGCTCATCGCTTGCCTGTGTGTGTGTGTGTGTGCGTGTGTGGGTCAAAGTTGCCTTTTCTGTGGATGCGACAAGTGCCAAACTGAAGTGGCACAAATCTTTCCACTGGCTGCTCTGTCAAATACAAAGTGACATCACCATTACTGAAGACATCACTTCAAAACTCAAGGTCACGGTCAATTGGCCCTTATCTCCCTCTTCTTCTTCTCCCACTCTCTTTTTCACGTGTGCATGCTGTCACGTTGTCTGTTCAGTGTAGTAATTATCATCCAGTATCCAGAAAATGGTGACGCCAGAGTTGTGTTGTTCCCAGTGCGAATAGTTGGGAGCAAAAATAATTCTAGAAAAATAAATGAACTTCCCCTGAGAGTGAAATATCATTTTTTAAACTGCTGATGCCAAATATCAGGTTCATTTTTGCTGGTCGGAGGACACACGATAGACACACACATTCATTCAGTTAACCGAGTGCTGTCTGATTTCACATGAACTCATTGATCACGGGGAAAAGGAGACATGTCTGGAGGATGTGTGCTCCATGATGCCTGCATACGGTCATGAATGAATAGGTATCCGTGTATGTGGTGATCGATTATCTTGTCAGCACAAGCTGTTGGCAATTACAGAGAAGCTGCATGAACACAGAGGTAATTCACACATCCCTCAAATTATTGACAAAGCTGTTTAGTAGGTTTTATGTCAGATGGAGTCACATTTAAAATCCTGCCTCTAAAGTGTTTCTGTAGCCCAGGTGCCAAACTTCTGCGTGAGTGACTAAATGCTGCCGTAAAGATGGCACTGAATAATCCGTGTACATGCTTAAGATGGCTAACATATTTATACAGCACTATATTTGTTTCATCTAAACACTTCATTTTATGTGTCCATTCAATCCTCCTCCAGAAATGGAGAGGCCAAGTGGGCAGAACCTACCCAGGGCTGAGGGGCATCAGGGGGAACTGTGCGTCAGTCAATTCAGTTAATGTTAAAAAAAACAATAGAAGGTGCAGTTGTGCTACATTTCACACTTACTTTCATCTAAGGCCATAATGTTTCATTTATTTAAATGCCTGCTGCCATTGAGTCTTAGTCCCCTGCCCAGGGACTTAAGGTGAACGAGGTGACGTCAGTTCCTCAATGAGGTGGGAGGAGCCAAAGATTAATACCTGAGAGGCGGACTCAACAAGGAGCTAAAACTCGGGGTCATCACATACGAGCTTAACTTCTTATCTACCTGGACTGCTGACACCGTCGAAGCTTAATTTTTCAGAGATGGTAAGTGATCTCAGCAGGGACAAAATACAACAAAATGATGGGTACCGGTATATAATGTTATGTGGATATATTACAGTAAGGTCTCTTTTGGGCTCCTCAGTGAATTTTTCCAGTGTTGCTTTATTTACTGCTGTTCACTGAAAAGTGAGAGAAAAATTCATTTTTATACAAACAGATTTGTTTTGTTTGTTTGTTCTTCCGGGGACTTACAAATTTAATTAATCAACATGTAAATTGCTTAATTTGTTATTTTTGAATTAGTTGATGAACCATATCCCGTAAATCAGACAAAAAGGTGCATTTTAACGAAAACCAAAGCATTTATTTAGCCATTAATGTATACATTCATTTGTTAGTTACATTGTAATTTTGGTGAAAAAACTATGTGAGGTGCAGAGAAACATCAGAAATCAGTGTTTAACTTTGACCGTCTGGATTAATACAAGAATGGAGGAAAGTGGGGATTTTAACAACTACGTACATATTTATGTGTTTGTTTTTTGTTATTATTGAAATTTTAAAAATGAGTTTTGTATAACTGCCCCCTTCAGGCACACTTAGGAACTACATACTCAAACTTTGTAGTACTTTAAAAACAGATGAATTTATTTTATTCATACATTAATTCACTTTCCTTGTAATGTTGGAAAAGACCCAAATGCAACTATTTGTGGCGTAAAGATACAGCAGTCCTACTAACCAAAACCCTATTACAGAGTCATTATAATATGAACATGAGCGTTTACATCGGGGTTAGGGTAATTAATTGAGTAATTCCAGTAAACGCGAGTGATTGGTTGAGTGAAATCCGGATGAAACGTTGGACAAAAGAGTTGAAAAGAAAGCCTGACACATTTCAGTGTTATGCAAATAAAGACGGGCCTCGTCCTTCAGCTCCACTGGCTCAGCGGTGCAGAAAAGCCAGGTTTTCACAGACTCGACGATTTCTTTCAAAGCAGCACATCCACTGACTATTTTCTTCAGCATGACCTGCACTGAAAGCCATGCTGACTCCCAGAACACCGCTTTCATCACGGCGCATGTGAGGTTTCAAGGTTTTTAGAAAAGAAAAAAAAAGGGTAGCATCGAAATGTGCTGCCAGGAGGCTATGAGAGAAGTTTGTTGGGTGATATTAATTACTTGTGAGTGCTTTAGACCTCAATTAACCCCACCCACTGTCTGAGAAGAGACAGACAGCGCAGATCAGTGCGCGCAGAGCTGCATCATGTGTGATATATTCGAACCTTGTAAATATCTAATGTAGATATGACGCCATTAAATAGTATACTATTTAAATAGTTTTCGTTCAAAAAAGCAACATTTTTAGGAATTTAATAAAAAGAAAAGGAAAAGAATTTTTTTCTAACAAGGACATGCAAGTTGAAAGTTTGTGATTTCTATTTGTTAGAGCAGGGCCGGATCAACTCAAAACAAGGCCCTAGGCAAAAATTAGCTTATGGTCCCCCCCATTATGTTTACAGTTCAAAATTGACTTGTTTGTAAGTAGTTGGTTGTTCATCCCAAATGTATTTAACAATCTACAAAACAATATCACAGAAATCACCCTTCTATGCAGCACATGGAGATAACAATGGATTTATTAACCCTTTAAAGCCGGTCAGAGCGGGCACGCTCCGTTTTGCGTAACTATTTTTAAATCCCTGTAAAACCGGAACCGCGTAAGTTAGCGCAATAATTTTTTTTGCATATGAAACCGGAGGAGTTGTACTTATATCTTATGCCATCAGCTTGTCCTAGGTCACGGTTTCCTTCTACATATAGCTTTGCAAATATTGCATAAAAAGTGCTTGCAGGAGTATCTCAAAAATAAAACTATGAAGACACTCAAAATAAATTTCCTGTTGTTGTAAACTATTTTTTGCAAAAAACTAAACAAAAACGATTTTCAATTTTTTTGTAGTTTATTGCACTTTTTTGCAATTTATGTAGTTACTATGGACTTAATGCATACATATTATTAAAATATGGGCTGTAACAGTTGTATTGATGTATAGCAACTTGAAATGCTCCCAAAAATGAATGGCACTACAGCATGTAAAGATATAAAGTAAGCTCTGGCGGCCTTGGTTCTATGGTAGGTCTTAAAGGGTTAAACACGTGTTCATTTGTTAAAATTAGCCCACTTTTGAATGAAACGGACAAGTTTCGGGAAAGTTAAAAAAAATGGTAGTGAGACCTGCTGTGATGTATGATTTGGCATCAAAAAAATAATAGGTGGTCATGTAGTGCAGGAGTATGTCTGTGAAGGTTCTGAGTCACCCAGGTCATCGTAGTCTAAGAAGCTTGGAAAGAAAAGCGTCTGGACTTCTTTAGGTTTCCTTGAAGGCGTTTCAGACCAGCCACACACTCGGACAAAAACTGGTTTATCCCACAGACAAGACTCCTAAGCACAAACTTAACGACATAGTGTTTGCTGTACAGTGTAGCGAGAAATGCTCAGACCTCTACATTGGAGAGACCAAACAGCAATTTCATAAACGCATGGCACAACATGGAAGAGCCACCTCGACGGGACAAGGCTCGGCTGTCCACAAAGGTCACTCTTTCGATGATGCCAATGTTCACATTTTGGACCAAGACAGATGGTTTGAAAGAGGAGTGAAAGAAGCATCTATGTCTGCTGTGAATGACCATCTTTGAACACCAACGGTCTGGCATCAATAATCCAGTTTTGGGATCCTTCCCAGACGCTTTAACGCCCACTCACATCCTGGGCCGTTTGACCTCAGTAAATTACATGATAGGGTGGGGCCAGGTTTCACCATGGGTTCACCCTAAACCTTGGCTGATTGTGACCTAGACGAGTTTTCACACCTTGGATCGTGTGATTAGGCAAGAGGAACAATAGGGGCTCCATGACCCTCTTGGGGGCTCAAAATCTGAGACTCTCAACCAATTGCTCTTAGAACTGAAGAAGCTTCTCGGGTGAAACATCTTCAAAGAAACTTGACAAAGTCCAGTCGCTTTTCTTTCCAAGCTCATTAGACTAGTGCAGGAGTATTTACTATCTTTATTTTCACTAGATGCAGACATATTCAGCAAAATACTTCTTCAAATAATTTTTTTTAAAGAAATACTCATTAAAATTTACCAGCTGCTCTTTTTACCCTTGTTCTAACATCGGTGTCTGTGTGTTATAACAGTGTGGCACGCCTTTTCACTTGGAGGATGACAGCCGCTGCAGGAAGCGAAAAAGAGTCTGCTCTGTTCAGCCTGGATGCGCCCTTATCAAGGTAACGCTTGAGCTTACTGTCCGGGACACTGATCAGTAAAAGATCTGAGCATCTTTTCCAGCTGTGAAAATATCTAAATAAATAAAAAAGTGCAAAAAAAACCCCAATATAATAACTTCATTGCTTTATACTTTTAAAATATAGGATTCATTAATATTATTTACTTCCAACAGATGCAGATAATATGTGACCAGGCTTGCACGACAAAACACTCTTTATTTGATTATTATTCTTTTTAAAATTCCTTTTTATTCAACACTTGTTGTCACTTTAACCTTATTCACCCTTAATTCTAACATGGACCTGTTTGTGCTGTTGCAGTGCGGCAAGGCTTTTTACTTGGAGGACAATACCCGCTGCAGGAAGAGGAAAAGAGTATCCTCTTGTCAGGAAACCACTGGAGCTGGCTGTAACAAGGTAATAGCTGCTCTTACTGACTGAGACAGAGTGGGCATTCTAAATTCAGATAAATCTGGAAAAATAAACACCCATGTGGTCTTAGAATAGAAACAAATAAAACAAAGTCATTAAATTTGACACAATCTGCTCTTCGCTTCTTCCAGGTCCAGGATTTCATCCCAGAGGCCAAAGCTTCCAGTTGTCCTGACCTCCATCAGGTCATCACTGTAACACAACTGAGCACTGCTGCTCTGACACCTGCGCAGACCCAAGGATTCGCTGAGCCATCGACTACTTCTCCTGTCCAGGATCTATTTCCCACTCCTCAGGCCTCTCCCACTGAGCTGAGCCCCGGTGGTGTCCTGGAGCAGAGGGAGACACCTCTGTTGATCCATGGATACACCGTAGAAGAGTATCAGAAGATCTACCACTCTGTAGTGGATGATATGCTCAAGTAAGTTGATTTTTATTAAAATAATTAAAAATCTGTCTCATAGATACTTTACCCAATCTAAATAGAAAATAAGAATAATGGGAAATTCCTCTTTATTTTTTGTGAAAAATTAACTAAGACAAATTCTCTCATATTTTTTTCAAATCTGAAACAATAAATTTGTGTGTGTTCCTGTCTTACAGATATAAAAATGGGCGGCCCCGGCCATATACTGTTCAGCTTGGCCGTATCATAAAACAGCGCCTCTGGGAGAAACTTAACTGTCCACAAATTAGTTTACAAGAGGGTGATAGTGGACTACTGATGGTCAGTGAATTACATGAAGACGAAGTTTATCCTCCTCTTATAGAAGTGGACATCTCACATGAACCGGATCCCCGGGAGCCTTCTCGGGGGAAAAAAGCAAAACATTGCTAAATACAAACATGTAGCAAAAAATCAAACTGTAAATATTGATCAAAAGACTCAAAAAGACTGAACTCAGCTGTAAATATTAAACAGACACAGGCTTGACCTTGATGCAAGAAAAAACTCTGGCACAAAACTGAACTGCGACCTCTGACATCGAGTTACATCTCAGTCTCCACCTACAGCAGCAAACTCCACATTCTGCCTCATGCATCCTGAACTTTAAGTGAACCCAGCCTTCCATCAACATCTTTCAGGAGCCAACCACAGCCTCAGTTTTTGCCACTTCCATCCAGCAGCCTCCGAAGCCTGACCCAAAACCTGCGGCTTCTCCCAGTGCACAATTTCCACCTTTGTCTGCAGCCGCAGTTGATTACAGCAGCTTTATGCCACCAGCTCAGACTCAAGCCTTAAATGGCAGCATCCAGCGTGAACCCTGATTCTTGCAGTCTTTTCCAACAATCCTCAGTCTCCGCCAGCAGCTGCTGCCTGAAGGCTAAAACATCTGCCTGAAGATTCAGATAGTCTGTCGCAGCATCACAAACTATTTCAGATCCCTGTCCTCCACCTTCAACCTCCAGGTGTAACTACAAGCTTCTGTGCCATCTGAAGCTTGAGAAAGTGTCTGCAGCATCTATACATTGTGCAGTTTCACCTGTAGCCTTTAGAAGGATTTTTTTTTAATGATGTTCCCTCTCCCTCAATGTAAAGGCTCTGAAAGCAAACAACACTCTCCTCTGACCGTCAGCCTGCATCCCACATCCACTGAGTGTGAGATAACTTTTAAATGACGACAGCGTGTTTAAGGTTTTACCTCGACATGATGAATATGTAATGTGTTTTCACTTTTTTTCTGATATGATGATTGGATGTTTTTAACCAAACATCAAGCTGCTGCCTGGGCTCCCCACATCACTGAGCAGACTTGAAGTCTGGGGACCAGAATTGCAGCTCGAGGAAGTGGACAACCTGCTGTGTAGCTCAGCAGACATATGTACAGTCTCTGGGGGAAAATCACTGCTCTGGGAAGCACTCACTCTGCAACCTGTAGTGATAATCAGCATAATCATCTTCACTTTCTTGAGATGTTTTTTTTTTATGTGGAAAATGTATTTTGCAAATAAAACAATGCGTGTGAAAAAGAGTTGTAGTTGATTTTCTTTTCTTTCTAGTGCATCAGGTTCAAATATTGTTTGCATAAGACTACACACTATGTACACCTAAACTGACATGGACGGGCATATTTTTTTCCAACTAAAGTCAGAAAAGGATTTTTGATTTTCTTATATTATATTGAAAATATGTTATGTTCTTGTGTTGTATTATTAGTCGGGATTTAGTCGAGTTTTATTCTAGTTTTTGTTTCATCTCTGTCTCCTGATTTATGAGTCTTTTTCTTGTCCTCATTGTTTTACTTTTAGTTACACCCATGCTCTCATCTCCCTTATCGGTTCTCATGTGTTTTATGTCCGTGTCAAGCTTGTGTTGTTATGTCTATGTCTCAGTGTTTCCTGTTTTATTTTGAAGAGTCTGGTGTTTCCATGTTCATTGTGTTTTGTTTTGCTTCGCCTGTGGTGTTAATCCCAATCAGTTGTTTCCCCATGTGTTTCCACTTCCCCTGATCACCTCCTATGTGTATTTAGTCTGTGTATTTTCATTCAGTCTTTGTCAGGTCATCCGTTTTCCTCCCTCCATGTTACTTCAGGTTTAAATTCTTTCATGGTTCATGTTTCCTATTCATAGTTCCTCGCATGCACCTGTTCAGAATCATGTTTGTGTAACTTTTGTCAGGTTTTAGTTTTAGTTCTCGCCCCCTGTTCACCTTGCTTCGTTTTTGTATTCATGTTTTTTCAGCCTAATAAACGGCTCGCCTTTTGTATAAACTCAGTTCCGTCTCCTTCCGTGTCTGAACCTGGGTTCTCCTTCTCACTCTCACACAGTCAGCTTCATCCAGACTGTGACAGGATCTGGGTTTAAAACAAACTTAATGAATTAACAACCACATTATAATAACAAAGACTACAGTCAGAGATCACGTCTCACACTGAAAACTCTTGTGCTTCTACGTTCTCCTCCCTTTGCCTCCCTCTATCATCTGTGTGGGTGTGCTTGGCATTACTTCTTCTGGCACCGGTTAGCTCACTTGCAGCTCATTACCACTTACCAACAGTATTTAACTCCAACTCTTCTCTCATTGCTTGTTGCTCCTTTAGTATTGCAGTGAAACTCAGGCTGCCCTTTGATGTTACGCTTCTGCAACTCTGTGAAGCTGTGCTTACCTGCCGTGCCCTCCTTCGTGCTAGATGGCTCCCTGACATGCTAGTCTGACGGCTCTTGCACTTGATGAAACACACCTGCAAAAACCAAGAGAAAAACTGTCAACTGGAAACAATTCTGAAAAATTCTACTTGTTTTGGACCTTCAGAGAATTGGCCTGTGCAAACGTGCAAAAGAACAATTCTTCATTCCAAGCTTTGAATATTAAGGCTAACCTTAACTCGTGTATTTACCTGATTGTTCCTATTAAAGAATGGTGAATTATTTCAGTGTGCCCTGCCAGTGAGTTCTTGCTAAGCCATGATAAAGTCTGTGGGTCTTGCAGAGTTACTGGTAGCTTGATATTTTTTAATCTCTGCCTGCTCGCTCCTCATTTGGTAAAACATTCTCGGCCCGTGTCCACCTGCCTATGGCATTAATTTAGGAGGGCATTTTAATTATACCTCCTAACCAAAACTGCAGCAATTAGTCCAAAGAAATTTAATTAGAAACAATATTGATTATTGATGAGGGGGCCTTGTCTTGCATATAGTAACCACAGTATTTGCTGAGTCTTGGTCTATTTGGTAAATGAAAGAGATCAGATTTCAAAAACTTGCATTCTGGAGTTACTCACCTGGTTATTTCCTGCAATCAACAGCCAGGAGTGAAAACAGTCATTAGTAGCAGCTCTACTCTTGTCACCAATTTGCCACACCCTGCATGCACCCCAGAGTCTATGCAGCTCTCATTTTCAACATGCAGCGAGGATAAGCCACTATGTGCCTGCAGCCTCCAACAACCAAAATAATAACAATAAAAAAATAATCTGATATCTATGTAAATATCAACCTCCTGTGAGTATCATTTAAAGCCCACACTGAGGCAAACAGTGTGAGCCTGTCTTTCACATTTCAGTTGGGGACTTGATGGATTTACAATTCATATTCTCAGTCAACCTTGAATGTGAATTATGAAGCCTGAGACTCACTTCGGAGCTGCTCAGAGGGTAAATACTGATCATCATAATGCAACTTAGAACAAAGCATTAATCACTGTAGCTGTTTTTATTGATGTGCTGTAAACTTGGCTTAAACAGCAATAGATGCAGGATTAAAACACTTAAAAAAAAAAAAAAAACTTACTCATATTTTATGATTTTGATGTTTTAGTAATGCATTTTAATTCTTGTTGAACTTGATTTATTAAAGTGCTGGGCAAATAAAAAGGTTTCTGAGGGACAACATTTCTCTAAAATATGACTGCAGACGAGCCAACGATCGATGCTCCAGCACACCTCTCCTCCTTCACAGGAGTCACCCGTATATTGACATCATATTCGAGGATCACATGATAGCAAAGCTTCCTCCTATGAACACTCACTTACTCAAATCTATACATTCATTAGTCTCTTTTCTCTCTGGTCTTGTAGAAATCAATCTGTGGAAAAAGGATTATAAGCCTTTTCCTGCCCCAGCCTTATTTGGCACCAGCTCCCGAGATCTAGCCCAGTTGATCATGTCACCTTATTCTCTACATGGCAGAAAAGCACATGAGGAAAAAGTAGACTAATCTCCTCTTTTTTTTCTCACCACCATTAGATATCAGTCATTCCAGGGTCCCAACCTCTATCACACCTGGGAGATTGGATTGGTTCCCCCCTGCAGTGGACACTGTGGCTGAGAATCAGATATACCTATGAGTTTCTTGCACACCAGATTGCTAGTGCGGTAAGCCAAGAGGCCATAGCAATGATTGTCGCACTCGCGAATGCAAAGACAGGGATATTTTCATGCTCCATCCATCTGGTGTAGCATTTTCATGTTTTCTGATGAGCTGACAGCCCAAAGAAAGCTGTTAGTCATCACAGCGCGGCATTGTCTTTTGTGCCCAAGACAGACCATGTTGTGCTTGATTAAAGTCATCAAGGCCTCAGAGCAAATCTATTTGTTGACTTAGAACAAACTGATAAACATGTTGATTGTACTCCCTCAATTAAACAGCTCTCAGTAATGTCACGACCGACTGCCTGAGTGAGTACGCAGACTACTGATTTTTTTCTCTTCCACGAGGCTTCTTTCAAAAACAAACCTTTAGCTCCCGCTGTTTGAGAAATGAGTGTGAAGCTTTACAGCAAAAGGATGTTTGGAACAAATCATGTGTGAAGACGCACTGTTCACCTGACTCCTGCAGGTGATGAGAAAAGCAAGGCTGTGTGCACCAAACCTCATTATTTTGTTGAACAAGAACAAATAAAATGAGTGTTTCGTTTTAAAGACACGCCTGACTTTAGAACGACCCGCAGTTGTACGGCAAAAATGACCGTGTGAAAATAATGAGACAATGTGAAACTGCTTTTTAACTAATCATTTAATGTTCAATCCCAACTTTATTAATCCACTCGTAGCTTGATGTCAGCGTAATTAAATGTCCAAAGCAGGCAGCTGTGTTTAGCAGACAAGCTCTAAAAACTCATGGAGAATATATTAGACTTATTTCTAATAAATATTACTAAAAATGAATGCAAATGCTGCTTTGTAGCATTTTAGCAGCTCTCTGTTAAAAATATACATTAACTGTGTTGTGACTTGTATATTTATATACTGCACTTGGTCACTTTTCTGTGAACACGTGGGTTTACACTTGGAGGAAGAGGAGATACAATCATGGTCCGGGCAGGCCTTCCCTCTTCTCAACTCAACTGATTAACACTCCAAAATTACCACACTCCTCAGCGACAGGAGCACTTACAAGGTCTCGAGGCGAGACCCCACAGCAGCTACAAGAAGAAAGTAATTCATTGTCTATAACATCTTGAAAACCTGAGGCAGGGGAAGCCATATCAATACCCCAACAATGCTACACCCTGTATATATGGACCTCCCAAGAATCATTTCACTAGCTGAGCCTACGTCCTCATTTTGACAGCATTTTAATAGGTAAAGGTGAATGCTTGGACATGAATTGAGCTGCGGTTTGGGGAAGGCCTCAAAGGGGACTGGCGACGGCTCCCGGGCCTGGCAGATCCCCATGTACTAAATAGAAGTGAAGAAGTCAAAGAATTGAAAACAAGGAGGGAGGGTGGGGCACGTAGACGAGAATGAACAGCTTGCAGAACTAGGGGAACCTATATAGATGAGAACCTATATAGATGAGAACCGGAAGCAGCTTGTTTTTGGAGGCGTGGTCCTGCTCCTGAAATTCTGATACATAATCTCCAAAAAGAAGGAGTCCCTTTCTGACCCACTGTTACCAGTATAAACTCATCTGCTGACTCCAGGTTAAACCATGCAGTCATGTGATGTTTTTTTTTTTCACTTTTTAGGTATCAAGGCAATCAAGGCAGTGGATGCTGTCAGGAAACCACAACAGCAAGACAGCTCCTCAAACCACCTTCACCCCTGTTTAGGTTTGCACCCTGTCGGACCTCTGCCTTACCATCCCATATTTCAGATACAATGAGGGTGTCTACTGGTAAAAACATGCATGTGCCATGGGCTACTGATTGTCACCAACACAGCCAACCTTTAAGCGAAGGAAGTGGAAAGTAAAGCTCTGGGCTCTTTGATAGGGACAAGACTTGGGTTCAGATATGTCAGCGTCGCCTGGGTTAAAATCAGAACCCAAGAGGTCAAGTCCTTCACTTGATGTTTTTCCACTGAGTGGATAAAAACATCAAGTTCACCACAGAGGATACAAAGGAAAAGGTTACCATTTCTGGAATGTGCTGTGTTCATTTATATAGGGTGGAAGCCTCAACAATGAAGTTTACCTGAAATCCACACACAGAGACTGATGCCAGCTCTTTCACTCCCGGCACCCAGTGGAACACAAACAATTAAAGAAATGTCAGATAACAACCAGGGAGAAAAATACCAACAGACAAAACAACATTACAGATTTGTTAGAGAAACTCAGAAGAATTTTCTCCAAGCATGACATTTCAGTGCACTTCAAACCCAGCAACACCCTCAAACAAAAACTGTTTCATCCCAAGGACAAAGCATCCAAACAAAAGCTCAACAAGCTCGTATACGGTGCAGTGCAGTGAGGAGAGCTCTGACCTCTTAACAGGAGATACCAAACATCCACTCCACAAAATATGGCACAACACAGATGAGCAGGACAAGACTGAGCTGTACATCTACAGCAAAGGACAAAGGTCGCTCTTTTGATGATGCCAAAGTTCACATTTTGGGCTGAGAAGGAAGTCTGTTGGAGAGAAGAGTAAAAGAGGCCATCTATGCTCGCTGTGAACGACTATCGTTGAGCAGAAATGTGGGCTTACGACACCGGCTATCAGCTACCTACAACACAGTCAGAGAGCCCCAGACATTTCAACCCCCATTCACAGCTTGTGTCATGTAACCTCATTAGCTCATATAATGCTGGGGAGGAGCAATGTCTCACAGTGGTTTAACCTGTCAGGCCCAGTGGTGGCAATAACCGCCTTTTTTACACCTCAGCTCACATCACAACTCACATGATGAATAGGAGTGTAACGACCCTTAGAATCACCTCCAAAGTAGATAGCCCCCCACTAAGGGTTTATTATCTGGGACTTTCCACCAGTTGTTATAGAACAGAAGATGCGTCTTTGATGAAAACCTAAAAAGGTCCAGCTGCCTTATTTCCGAGTTCGCGAAATCACCTGGATAACCATGAACGTGCACACAGAACTAATCTCTAAGTTAAACTAATATTTCAAAGGCACACTGCAGGGAAGCTTATTGATAAAAGTAATTAAATATTAAGGAAAATGATTGAAAAACATGACTTTACAGCATTGATCAACAATTTCTTACAAATAACCAAACATTTACCTTTCATCCATCATATCTTGACTGTGACATCAATAATTCAGCAATTTGTGTAAAAACTGGAACTTTGAATTATTCTCCTGAGCCGAGTTATTATTTATGTGAATTTTCACAGTTGACTTAATTTTTTCAATTGTGATTCTGAGACCAACTTAATGAAAAATAACAGAACTTACAAAGGTAACAGATTTTAACAAGTGCTGATTTACATTACATGAGATGTGGCATTTGTATGCTTAAACAAGCACCTCTCCCCCCTCCATAGAGCCATCACCACCTTCAAACACTTCACCTACAACACCCCCCTCCTCACCCCACACAAAGGAGGATTTCACACCACCTCCTCCGACCACAACTCTTCATATTCATGAAGCAGGTGTGAGGAAGCAGTTTAAGAGTCTGAATGCTCAAAAGCTCCCGGCCCAGACGGCGTGTCTCCTGCCACCCTCAGACACTGTGCAAACGAGCTGGCCCCAGTGTTTTCTGGCATTTTCAACTCCTCACTGCAGGCACGTCATGTGCCTGCCTGCTTCAAGTCCTCTACCATAATCCCTGTCCCCAAGAAACCTAGGATCACTGGACTAAATGACTACAGACCCGTGGCTCTGACATCTGTGGTCATGAAGTCATTTGAGCGCCTGGTTCCCTCCTATCTCAAGACCCTCACGGCCCCCCTCCTGGACCCCCTGCAGTTTGCATACAGAGCCAACAGGTCTGTAGACGACGCCATCAACATGGCCCTACACTTCATCCTGCAGCATCTGGACTCCCCAGGAACCTACGCCAGGATCCTGTTTGTGGACTTCAGCTCTGCCTTCAACACCATCCTTCCAGACCATCTCCGAGGCAAGCTTTCCCAGATGAATGTGCCTGATCCCATCTGCCGGTGGATCACTGACTTCCTGACGGACAGGAAGCAGCATGTGAGGCTGGGAAAGAATGTCTCGGACTCCCGGACCATCAGCACCGGCTCCCCTCAGGGCTGTGTTCTTTCTCCTCTGCTCTTCTCCCTGTACACCAACTGCTGCACCTCCACCCACCAGTCTGTCAAGCTAATCAAGTTTGCAGATGACAAACAGAGACTGCAGCGTGTTGTGCGCTCTGCTGAGAAGGTGATTGGCTGCAGACTCCCATCTCTGCAGGACCTGTACACCTCCAGGACACTGGGGCGTGCAGCTCGGATCTCAGCTGACCCTTCTCACCCTGGACACAGTCTGTTTGACCTGCTCCCCTCAGGCAGGAGGCTCCGGTCCATTCGCACCAGAACCTCTCGCCATAAGAACAGTTTCTTCCCCTCTGCTGTTGGACACATGAACAATAACCATATGACTGTTCCCACCACTAACACATGACCCTACGCTGTGTTCACTGCATCATTCCATGTTTGGCACTGATCACCACCTGCACTCATGTATATATCTATCTACTTAGCACTTTTAATTCTTATTCTTATTTTTATTTTCATGTCTATTTAAGCGTAATTTATGACAGTATGTTTGCACTGAAGCACCGCAGCAATTTCCTAATGTTGTAAACCTGCTCAACATTTGGCAATAAAACCCTTTCTGATTCTGATTCTGATTCTGAAACTGCCTTCAGTTTAGAAGACTGTGTGATCAGAAGTTTGATGCAAACATCCAGAAAGCGTCAGTCATCATAAAATGCTGCAATAAATGGGCAACCTGCAGTATTCAATGGGAGAAACCTAATAATTATGAATTGCAATAGTCAAGCCTAGAAATAATAAATACATGAACTAATTTTTCAGCATCACTCTGAGACTGTTTCTAATTTTAGAGATATAAGCATTGAAGGACATATCCTGGTCGAAAATGTGTGGCCAGCATCTGGTTAGACACCATGTTATGGATGTGTAGCTTATGTATGACCACCAGTTTGCTATACTGGTTTAAAAAGCACAGCTAAAGCCAGTCTAAATGGCTGGGTTTGGGCACATTTATGACTTACATATAACACAACACTCCTTATGAACTAGCTTAAGATTCACTTAATCTCACTGAGGGGTGATGTGCACATTTTCAGGTTAAATAAATCTCTCATTTACAAACATCTTCTTGATTTTGCTCCAGATTTTCGGTCTGGTTTATTCTTTCTGCTTTAATTATTCTTGAAATGTGTCTCAAACGGCACCAGATTCCCTTTGTGGAACACTGAGTTGATTGGGGATAATATAGTGAGGCATACACATGTGCACATAAAAGTCCTGCCTGCAATCCACACTGCTTATCGGGGTAATATCAGTGCAATGAAATCCAAAGAACTCTCTGCAGATCTGTGTGGTTACACTGTGGTGAGGCAGAGATCAGACCAAGGGTAGAAAATCATTTCTAAAGGTTTGAGTGTTCTGGGGAGAATATGGTCTAAATATTTATGAAATGGAAGACATTTGAAACCATCTGGACCTTTCCGAGAGTTGGCTGTTGGGACAAGCTGAGTAAACAAGCAAGTAGAAAGTTGACCAAGAAATCAGCCTGCCAAAAGGATGAGCATCCCAACAGCTCGCTGTCAGTCACTTTTACAGCAGTCAGATAGAAGCAAGTTTTAGTCTCTCAGAAATTGTCAGACTGCTTTCAGTTAGTAGTTCATACTTTCCATCCAGTTTGGTAACACTTGAAAGGGAGATTGGGATAATAATAATAATAATAATGGATTGCATTTATATAGCGCTTTTCAAGGCACCCAAAGCGCTTTACAATTCCACTATTCATTCACTCTCACATTCATACACTGGTGGAGGCAGCTACGGTCGTAGCCACAGCTGCCCTGGGGCAGACTGACAGAAGCGAGACTACCATATCACGCCATCAGCCCCTCTGGCCAACACCAGTAGGCGGTAGGGTAAAGTGTCTTGCCCAAGGACACAACGACCGGGACAGAGAACCTTACAGTATGCTAATAAAATCTATGCATGTAAACTTCACACAGAAAGGCTCCAGCTTTTCAGCTGGCCAGCTGTTTAAAAGCAGGAACCTTCTTGGTGTGGGATGACAGTGGGATAACCATTGCGCCACTGTGTGTGGATTCTCTCAGACATACATGTAAGGTTAACAAGTGATTCTTTCACCACCCATGACTCAGAATTGGATGAGTGGTTTAAAAAATGGATAATATGGTTACTGGAACCCTGTAGATTTCAGTGGTTGGTGCTATTTCCCCACAGTAAGAGGGCTCTGAAACTGAGCCCTCCTGAGGATTTTATTTGTACAGACTTTCGATGTTTTCAAACTGTGACTAAATGGGTTTTCTCCAGGTGCTCTGGTTTCCTCTCACAGTCCAAAAACATGCCTGTTAGGTTGGTTGATTATTCTAACTTGTGTGCATGTCACTGGTAATTTAAAGCACACTGATGACTATTAAGCAAGATAACTTCTGTATAAATGTCAGTCCATTTCAATAGTATTGACGTCCTACTCATACAACAAGTCAATTGATTGTATTGTATTGTATGGCTTGTGGTGTAACAACTAAATTAATGTTAGCTGGCACTGATTAAAAAAATAATGACATTTAGCAAATGTCCCCTTAAGTGACAGCAAAATATCCTGAAATAGTTTCACAATTAAAACAAATACTTTGGTGTTTAGGATGAAAGGAAGGAAGGATCCATGTCAGTGCTTTTCCCCACTATCGCTGAATAAATAAGGCCACAAACCTGTGTAAGTGTATTCTTTTTTTGTTTGTTTGTTAAACCTTTTCCCTTTAATAAGGAAAAATAAGGACATTTGGTACAAAAATATGGACCAGATTCACCGGCGCTTGTTAAGTACACCCCTTCAACTGTTTATGAACAAAAATATCTAATCGACCAATCGCATGGCAGCAATTCAATACATTTAAGCCTACTGGAAATAATTGGTGTAGCTGTGGTGAGATGTATTTAACCACGCATGTGGTACATGTTATTTCTGTAAGCTAATAACCAAGCAGATAACATCACAACCTATTTGGGATTTTATGAAGTCATATTTTAATCTAAATTTGTTACTACAAACTACATTAAACGGGTAGTTGGAAAAAATATGTTGGGGGGGAAAAGTCCTTGTTTCCAGACCTCCGTTCTCATTTTAAAAATAACAAAGCACCTTTTCTTAAATAATGAGATTTGTTTTCTCAAATGACGTTGTAAAGCACTTTGTCAAGCTGAAGTTTTTCTTTATTTCTTTGACCTTTACTGTAAATTGAAGACGCAGAACATAAAGTTCAATACTTATAAAAAAATACTACAATTAAATTCAAGGGAAAAATGTCAGGAGAAGAAAGAAAACCAAAACCATAATAACCTCGTTTTCTTAATTCCAAAGCACCTTTTCCTAAACAGAGGAACTTCCTCCAAAGGAAGCAGCAAAGCAAACCACATTGTCAAGCTGAAGTAATCTGGTGACAGAGCAACATACGGGAGGAAAAAGTCATAAAAAATTCTATGTAAGAAATAAAATTTAAGATTTAAGAAAAAAAAAACCCACAAAAAATGGCCATTATCATTTTAAAAAAGTATTTACAAAATCGTAAATGCTTTTTGGAGGCTGCCGTGAGTACGTGTGTTTATATTTTGGTGAGTGACGCCAGGAACAACAGCTGTGACGTTTCACGACAGCTTCGCCGCCCCAACAGTGCATTCTGGGTTCAACTCAAGATGGCTGCGCCCTTGCAGAAGTGCTGAAGAAGTGCCTCTTCGGAGAAATTCCCGGAATTATTTGAGATTTCCTCGAAGACCGTCGCTCGGAGCCGACTACCAGGGCCGCTGGTACGTAGAAGGAGTCCACGCGAGCCCAGTCATTGATAAGTGCGGCCGCCGTTACGTGTGGCTGTGGCAGACTGTCCGTGTGAAGATGGGCCTCGCCTGCAGCCCCTTCCCATAGCGAAGAGCCGTGGGGAGAGGAGCCGCAGATTCCCCTGCAAACACGCGCCCGTGCAGCTCGGATTTGACGGCTTTGACTTACTCTACAGGCTCTGGACGCTGCCCTACAATTTGCTGACCAGGATTGTGTGTGCGACCGTGTCTGTCATTGTCCGGAGAAGGAGAGCTTCCACAGCCCGGGCTGATAATCCCACCGCACCAAGGTCTGCACCTGCACGCTTCGCTGACACTCTAGGTGCCTTTTCTGCACATTTGATCGGTCTCCTTATCTCTGTCACGCGTGTGTGGTTCAGAGACTCGCTTTAAAAAGGCTTTAAGTGAATATTACTGGCCTCGGTGCAGTCTGACACCTGACAGCAGAGCTGTTACATTAGCCGCGCTAGTTTAGCTTAGCTAGCTGGACTGGACTGAGCCTGCTGCTCGCCAGCATCCGTGCAGCCAAGTTTAACACAGCTGGGCCGTTTTAGCACGAATGCAGAGGCAGTAAAGATAAAAACCCATCGACCTCCTGTCCCGTGGCTCCAGCTGTAGAGCTGAAACATCTCTACAGCTGTTGCTTTGCTACAGAGTCAGGCAGCTAGCCTGTTCAAATAAAGTGGAGGAAGCCAGATGTGAGTGTGTTTGGTTTCAGTTGCTGTTGTGGGTTTCATTCAAACAGGATTCACAGCAGCAGATTCACACGGCATAAAAATGACTCATAACCACCATCCCATGACTTAAAGGGCATAAAGTGGAAAAGTCAGCTGCCAGTGTTGATAATCAGATTATTATCTGAGTGTAGAAACAGTCTGCTTGGTATAGCCCATAACAACAGTACAAGGAGGGATGGAGCTGTTCTTACTTTATCGGACAGTAGCAGGTACTCTGGCTTCTTCCCACAATGCTTGTTAAGTGTTTTAGTAATTATAAATTGACTGTGTTACCCCTGCTTTCTAATGCCAGCTTGGATAAACCCTCACCAATCCTGTATAGGAAGCATTTAAGAGGACGGAACTTTATCAGATGATTGGTGATCCATATTGACAAAGCAGACTTTGGCCCAAAAGAAATGGCTTGTATCTGTGATGATAGCATGGCCAAGAGGGACAAACATATGCAATAATGTACAAACAGGGGCGGCTGCCTCTCAGGTCACGTCTTCATCCTGTAGAACTTCAACAGCTGCACAAAGAGACGTGGATCGAAGTCATGATGCTTAATTTTTTTATACTTGTGCTAAGATAATATAATGAAACGTTTTATTACTGAAAAAGGAAGCAAAAGTTCTTTTACATGTTGTTTAAACACTGAAGACGTTTGAATGAATAAATTCATCTAAATCTGGATCTAAGTCTCGAGCTCTCTGAACAGGCCTCCTGCAGTTATCTGACAGTGCGCTTTTATTGCTGTTTAAATTTTCCTATGAATATCTCAGTTGGTAATCAAAAATGTATTTAGGATTGCTTACATCTATTTTGTATATATTCTGTTTTTACTTTCTTTCTTTATTATTTATCATCCATTACTTAATAAAATAGCTGCACAGTAGCACATTTGGCTGCATCTGGACTGGAAATGTCTCCAAATTATGTTTTAAGATTTTTATTTATTTATTTTTGAGACTAATGTCAATATCGACTATATGCAGCAATTAAATGGCTAAAGTGAGCCTGCCAATCTTTTTGTGGATACCCAGTAGCTACAGCCAAAGACACTTCAAAATCAAACCAGTGACATTAACATGAGCGCTCTCCCAGCAGGGCCCTGATGAAAATGGACTCAGACTTGCTTCATTCACCGGCTGTGGGCCTCGCTGAGGAAGAGGAGGCCGATATGAATGACTGGAAACTTCCCTTGGCCTTCATGAAGAAGAGGCACTCAGAGAAGATTGAGGGCTCCAAGGCCCTGGCGCAGAGCTGGCGGATGAAGGACAGGGTAATTTCTCTTCTCATCCATGTACAGGAGTAAATCAAGAGCCTGAGGATGTTTCCTGTGTGAGCTCTGCTTTGAGGTCACAGAGGCTGTTTTTCCTTTTATCTCAGCTCATAGCGACCTGTATAGCTGCATTTTCATGCTCATATATCTGATGGGACTGTTAGTTTTAAGCAGGAACCAATAAAACAGGAAATCTAAGATTGTTGATTTAATTTAATGAGTTTTGATGCTTTAGATGTAGCTTTAGAAAGACTGTTATTTTTAAAAGATAAATATTATAGTATGTTTTTTTTTTTTTCCCCCTCTAATCAGCAGTTCCCACAAAAAGATCAAACTCTGATATCATCTTTCATGTAACGTATTGATTGAGCATTAATTTTTATCCTAGAAGGATTTCTTGTGGTTTGTAACTACAGCAGAAAATTCCTGCTTTATAGGACAGGGTGGGTCAAATGGTTATCCACGGGGCCAGTTCTCAAAAATTCAACTCATTAAAAAGACAAATCAAATTCCTTGATGCTACATGCTGTGCTTCAAGAGCTTATCAGTCTTTAAACAGCAGCAAATCACTGGCTACCCTCGTCTCTATTACTCTGCCAATTCATTTCATTCTGCTTGATTACCAGCTACCAATGCTACGCTTTCAGGGGGAACCTAAAAGGGTTTCCTACATGAATGGTCACCGTGTGTTTCAGCTCCCATAAAGCTGCCGTTTGATCCACTGCAGTGCTACCAACCTGATTATTTTATCGCCTCACGGCTACAGAGCACTGCCATTATAATGATGGCAAATGTCACTTAGTTGTACATAACCCTCAGAAACTCTGCACCGATTGTAGAAATTCACCCAGATGAAAATTTAAAACTTCGCTGCTGTTAGGACATGAGTTGAATTACTCCGCAGTGCCCGCTGAGGTGTCAAGCTGCAGGGAAATGAAGGCATCATTAAATGTGGAGCTGCTATTGATTTAAAAGAGGTAATATGGGCTAGCTGAAATGGACATTCCTATCAGGAAGTCATGCTAAATCAACCGTGTTAAATCTTTCATTGCTCAGAGCATTTTCAGGCCCTCCGTCCTCATTTGTAAACTTGGAAGAAGAATGTGTCCTTTCACATGTCTGGGCTACGAGAGCTTTATTTGTGTGTCTTATGCAGAACAGAATTTAGCTTTGAATTTGACTGTAGCCTGGGGATTGGGGAATTCAGAATGCATTTGAATGTTTTTTTTTTTTATTTTCTGAAAAACATGATTAAGATATCAATGTCGATTGTACGCAGTATGTGAAAGGTGGTTGAAGCCATTTTGAAGTCATCTTCTGGTTCGTAGATTGGTTGTCCATTTTTGTTTCCTTTTGAGCAAGAAGTGACCGTATGTAGATGAGACAGCAAGTACTAAGTTGCTGGCTCAGCCTAGATACACAGATACCTGCTAATTAGTTTTTAAATCATCAGTTCTAGAAGAACCACTATTTAATCAACTGAAGTGGAACAGCAGATTGCTTGGAAGCTTTGTACCACATGGAATCCCATGTTATTTGTCAGATAATTTCATTAAACATACTCTGGGCACAACGGCACAGTTATGGTTGAGAGGTCAGTGACTCTGGTTAGGTGAGGTGAATCCTAGCAGATGCTCACTGGCGACCTGCTGAAAAAAACTGTTGTAATTGTCTCCATGTAGGTTGTAACAATTTTGTAACAATTTTTATAACTTGATACTGAACCATGTATTTAATGCTGTAAAGTTGTGTTAATATGGGAGTCTAGGCAGATTGGCTCACTTTTGGACCAGGCCTCAAGTGGCCATTAGTAGAATTGCAATTTCTGGCAGTTGGCGTCAGGTCAGTGAAGGTGAAGCATAGCAGGCAGCTATCAACTACACCCGCCTGTGTCGGCACTCGCAGAGCACACTCAAAGCACACGCAAAACTGAAATTCGTGTGTGTCAGAAATCGTAATCTTGTCAGAAGTGACATGAACATGAATGCTAACATTTTAAAAGGCAGCAGAAACAGCAAATCCTCTGCTGTGGACACATTGAGAAAACGTGGTGTTGAATACACCACCATTTCTATTATAATAAAAATAAATAAAAAGGTCCAGCGCAGCGAGACCGGACGGACACCTAACTTTAAGTCCTGCTGCTGATTGCTGCTAGTGTACATTAGCCAGTTTTGTTTAATTCTGTTTATTTTTCTGATCTTAGAGCAGAATCATAAAGGACACAGATGAGGCTGTAGTGCTTCTTAGGTTCATTTTACCAGTGAGTTTTGCATTCGTCAGAATTTTTATCTAGTTGATTGATGATGATGATGGTGATGGAGTTCTGATAATGTGGAGTGCTTTAGTAGAAACCCTTTAATGACATGAAGGTTTAGACCTGCAGCTTCACATACTTTCACCTCTGGTAGTTGAGACCACATGTAGTGCTTTGGCTGATTTAAGGTGACTGACAGTATCGATAGGAGTTTGCTTAGAGAACAAGTTGGTCAGCAAAAAGTTAAGGCTGGCAAAAGAGGCATGCCGTGAGAAGGCTTTTAAAAAAACTCTTTCTGCACTTTGGGGAAGAAAGTTCATGATTTAGTTCAATTTTAATAACATTGTGTTAAATGTCTGGGCATTTTACATCTTAAAATCAAGACCAAAGCGTATTATAGAGAAGAAAAAGGCAAATGACTCTAACAGAGGTCAGTCAGAGGTCTTGTTCTGTGAGACACATTGAGTTGACTCGGTATGGTGACAGGTAACCTGCACTATTACTAGGCTTATTGGTTCAAATTGTGTGTTTAGTCCGCTGTTGGTTCAGTCACAGCTTTTGAGTCATCTGTGTGTTTGCAGTCATCTGCAGCCACTCGGAGCAAAGCAGGATTGTGTGTACAGCTGCTGAACCTACCAAGTAGAATCACGATAACAGCTATCAGATATCCTGTAAGAACGCTTGTACAGTACAGGGCAAAGTCAGGTGACGAGCAGCTGACTTTAACTAATAAAGCGCCATGTCATTTTTGATCAGAAAGCATGTCGTGGTAGTAGTTAGGTTGGTGGAAGGATCACATTTCTTTTATCGAGCTGTCAGACCTGAAGTCGAGCATTTAGTCTGACTGAGCGTTAATGAGCGGGGTTAGGTTTGCAGTGATTTTTTTTTTTCTTTCTTTTTTTTCAGGGGTTTGATTGACTCCCATCGATAAACTGAAAAACCTAAACTAGTGCTGTCAGCACTTTCATATCTATTTTTGTCCCTCCCCTCCCCCACAGTGAACAGAGAGCATGAAACCTTTATCTTGATGGCACAAAAACCTGAACATCCACCTGTAGAGATAATGGATTGCAGTGCAGGGCGTTATTGATTCTCAGGATGTACACTTTATTTTTAGCCCAATAGTTTCCAAACATCAGCTGACACTGACCATTTTAACAGATGTCACACTTGGTATGACTGTATTAAGAATCAGCATTTTAAACAAAATAGTGCTTCATATTTGCCTTGATTAGCTTTCAAGTGACTGAATAGTTGTTACGCTAGCTTTAGCTTGCAGTGTCTGCACTCATTTATTTTTGAGAACCTTCTAAAGGCTCGAGCCATCTTTGGCTTTGCATGGAGTTTTTGTGTTCTTGGGCTTTTTTTTCTTGTTTCATACTACCAGTCTTCTAAAATCATTAGCAGCTGGCTCCATTTTGGATTCACATACAATTCTCTAATTTATTAAGTTGCACTATTAATCAATTAATTGACTTTTTTTTTTTTATTAGTAAAGACCACAAAATATTCCCAGTACCTCTGGGGTTTTCAAAGTGTGCAGAGCCACAGAAGATGGGATGATTACCATCAGGTGAAAAATATGAAGTGGGGATGATTTAAAAACAGAATGATGATGCTGCTGTGCTAACCTTTAACAGGTTCTCCTTGAATTTTCTCAAATTGGGTGGATTACAGAGTACACACTTTTTTTGTTTTTGAAGTGGAGAGCCACTGAGTTTGATTGCAAGCTAAATGACACAATGGCTAAATATTTATTCTGGAACATCTGAATCTTTGATAATATTACTGAGTTAGTCATTTGCTTTGGTAAATTTTGTTGTTGAAAGGCAATTCTTTCACTCCAGGATTTCTTCAAAAACTTCCTTTCCTTAAATTCTCTCTTCCTTAAACACCTCATGTCACGACGCTGCCACCACTACACTGCAGGGATTTGACAGTTTGTGAGCTTTGCCCCGCTGCCTACCGTCCTTCCCAAAGAGACTTCTATTTTCTTTTGCATTTATATTAAAACATGTAATGGCATCAGGGCTTTAAATATTGTTTTGAATGATAGATAAACTGTCTCAAAGCAGCATGAAACTTGAGCTGTCATGCATGCACAGGAACTTTTCGCTTCCTACCTGTCATGCTTCACAATCCCTTGTTGAGCTGCAAGCGGTTTGACGTTAGACTGGTTGATGCAAACTTGTCCTCTTATAGTGTAACAGTTTCTTCGTAAACGCTGACGAAACCCTGCCCCGACTCGATAGCCTGTCTGTCACAGGAATGGCCTCATTGTGCTTGTTTTTAGGACTGGTTCAGGTTGTTGGGCATGAAGGCAGATCAGCATTAATTTTACAGCTAAACAGGATATGTACAGCATCATCAGCGGGTGGGTGAGAAGTTCATATCGACCCCTTTACACATCATTCTGGATACAGTGTTTAACAAACTTATTAGACTGCCTGTCATAAAAACAAGACGACAAATATTTTAGAAATCTGTCAAAAACTTGTGTAGAATCTAAAAAATATGGAAAATACATTTATACACCCAATTTCAGCCATCAGACTGCACTTTACAGAAGTCGCATTAGACGCATTAGTAGAAACAACACTTAATTTGATCCTATCTTGCCTGTCAGTTTCTGCATAAAGATGAAAAGGCCAAACCTTCCAGTGTTAAAAATGAAAAATATTGAACTCTATTTTGTAGGGCTGCACAATTAATTGTTAGAAAATCGCGATCTCGATTCATACTTATGTGCGATCTCATTTCCAAATGACAACGATTTAAAAAAAAAAAAAAGAAAAAAAAGAAAACGACGACGATTGTACCGCATTTTGATCCGGGACGTAATCTGCATGAAAACAAGCGCTCACTCTTCCTGCTCAACAAATGACAAGGGCGGAGCCTTATACCACGTGATACAGAAGCTGGCTGCTAAAATTAGCAGGGAAAAAACAACGGAGAGCACGTCAGGGAGAAAATCCGTCCCGGTCAACCACCCAAACATCAATAACGGGAACCTTATACAGCGCTTCCCTATACACGTCGAACTCCCGCAGGCACAAAGAAATTACGGAGACTATTACTTATCACCTGACCAAAGATATGGCTCCCATCAACACTGTGCAAAACGAGGGATTTAGGAAAATGATCAACACCCTAGACAAACACTACACAGTGCCGTCCCGCAACTATTTTTCTATTGTTGCACTACCTGCTCTATACACGCAGCGTCGAGCAACGGTGGAGACGGAATTTCAAGCAGTACAACATTTTGCGGCAACAACAAAACGTGAGACATTTGTTGTTTTTATGTTTATTTATTGTTTTTATCTTCAGTCTCAACTGTTACGAAGTTGATGTGCAGTTAATAAGTGCAATAAATATTTATACTGGAAAAGAAAATCGTGAGAGAATCGTGATCTCAATTCTAAGCCAAAAAAGCGTGATTCTCATTTTATGCAAAATCGTGCAGCCCTACTATTTTGCTCATAATGCAATACACTGTTAACACAGTGTAGGGAGGTAGTTTGATTTTGTACTTGTGCATTTTTATTTTCCCTTGTGTTTTTTTTATTACTGCTGATCAAAAGACAAAAGCAAAGCTACACCAGCTGGAAAGAGCTGGTTTCCCTGTCTTTCATGTAGTTTTCACATCTTATATCAAACCCAGAATGTGACTCGTCCTTCGACATGTCTGTGGACATCAGATTTTGGAGATACAAGTAAAGTGTGGCTTCATTTTTCACTGATTTTCCTCCATGATGGTGTGACAGCGTTTTAAAATTGTCAGCAATGAGTTTTTTGTTACTTTGTTGTAGTGACAAAAAATTGTTGTTGTAACATTTAGTCAAAGCAGAATATTGAATTGTTGTAGCAACTTTTCAAAAAAAAAAAAAGGCCTGAGGTTTGTTTTTTTTTTTTCTTTTCCCCGTCTAAGATTTTAATGGACTTATCGGGCAGTTTAGCGACCTTTTTGTTTTGGATTTACACATGGCTCAAGGCAATCTTTTCTTTTTTTCAGGACTCTGATCACCAAATTAAATGTGTTTTCTAGGAATTCATTATTATATGGCAGGGAGTATGGGAGTAATGCTTGGTTTTTATAGCTTTGTGGTTTGTATTGGTTGGTAAATGACCTATAACA
Source organism: Diplotaxodon limnothrissa (assembly GCF_057381915.1). NCBI lineage: Eukaryota > Metazoa > Chordata > Actinopteri > Cichliformes > Cichlidae > Diplotaxodon > Diplotaxodon limnothrissa. The sequence continues at coordinate 40,163,868 of NC_140601.1, forward strand.
CACGTTTCTCTGACTATTGATCACACACATACGATTCAATTAAATATGTCTCCTTTCTTTCCCTGCTGGTTTCCAGACATAGTGCGTTTTTCAGCTTAACGATAATGAAATCAATAAGTCATCAATATCCAAGCTCATAACAATAATAATAATAATGTGGAAACAAGACAGGTGGGCTGTGCTGGTTTTACTTCTGCTTCATTAGTTGAATTCAATCAATGCGTGCAGTTCATTAGGGAGCATATAGACTTTTAGCTACCGAGCCATGAAAACAGAATGTATTTGCAAGGTGCTAAAAAGAATTGCACGCTAACGATTTTACGTTGATTAAAACAGCGACTTTGCTTAAATATCTGCAAATTCCATTAAACTGCTAGCTCCAAATTAAATACCAGTTGGTTAACAACGTCCCGACTTGTCAGGAGCAGAATATTAACGCTGTCAGGAAAGAACAGAAGTTTTGTTTTTTTTGATGAGGTTACACTCTTTTTTTGACACTTCCAAGAAATTCAAAAACAGTATTGCATTGATATGAGTGCATCTCCATTCCACCATCTTGTGTTTCCTCTTTATGTTACTGTAATTAGTGCAGAGATAATGGTGATGTTTTCATTTGCCATGAAGACTGATGAACTGTATCAGTCATTCTCTTGTGGTTGAGATGGATGTAGAAGGTTTGGCAAGTAAACAGTGTGATGTGGGATATTGTCTTGGCTTTCTGTCTGGTAGGAAATAGCATCAGCCTTGTTCAATAGAACTAATGTCAAAATACCAAATAAGTTTATTAAACTATGCCAAAATCTTTTTTAGTGCTCTGAGTGCTGAAGTAGAGTAGAAAAGCGCTACATAAGCACCAGATCACTTTTTACACATAAATGCAGCTATCCAGTCTTTAAGTGATGATATGATGAATCCTGCTTCCGGGTCCAAACTACTCTGCGTTTAATAAGGTTGTTGTGATTTTAACTTGTTTCAATGCTTTGTGTCTTGTTCTATTTAATCTCAACTCAGTGATCCGCAGTGTTCGTTTGACTTTAGGACCTGAAGCGTAGTTTGGGCCCAGACACGGCTAGTGACGTCAGTAGGGATGGGTACCGGTATCCAGTGCCGTTATGGCAAACAGTAGTAACCAGAAAAGCAGCGCACATTTTGGTGCTTTATTTCGGTGCTTTTTTTCCTGAGATGTCATACACTTTGGATTCTAGCCAATCATTTTACCTTTGCAAGGATAGTAGGCGGGCCCAGGTATGTACGTTCTTTTAGAGCAGAGCTACAGATTAAAAATGCCCAAAGCGAAGCGGTCAAAAGTCTGGCTGTACTTCACAGCAAAAGATGCAAACTCAGCAGCCTGCAACAAGAAGAAGAAAGAAGAAGAAAGTGTACTTTATTGGTCCCCGTGGGGAAAATCCCTCTCTGCATTTAACCCATTCACTCAGTGAAGCAGTGGGCAGCCACTGGGCGCCCGGGGAGCAGTGTGTAGGGACGGTACCTTGCTCAGGGGTACCTCAGGGGAATCGAACCCCCGACCTTCCGATCATGGGGCCACCACTCTACCTACTGAGCTATCCCTGCCCTAGTGCTTTAAGGTGATACCGTGCAAAAGAGGTAACACCTCGAATCTGATGAAACACCTGGTGACGTATAGCATTTTGTTAAAAGCCGAGAAATTCGCCCTACTTGATAGCTTGCTGCGAGACCTCACATCGAGCACATCTACTGTGGGTGGGTTGCCTGTTATCGGACCCGGAGTTAGCAACATCCCCCAAAAACCCAAAGAGTAGAGTCCTGGCCCCTAGCCCTGCCAGTGTAGCAGAAATGATGAGGATGATGATGGCAGCAGCAGCCATTCTTCTCTGCGTGAGTAGCTTAATGTTGTTCGTGTGTAATTTACGTTGAGTAGGCTAACCACGTTATTACATTAATGCACGTAAGGTGAACTAGCAAACACCGTCGTAGTTACATGCGGCTGTCTTCTTGTTTGATGGCAGATACTCCCTTCACCCTGGCCAAAAAGGCTAAAATGACCAAAGAAAAAGTGGAAAACAGCTAAACATGAGAGGTTTTTGGACAAAGTTTGTATTTTTTCCATTGTTTAAGCACTGCTTCCAGCCAAGAGTGATGCCATAAATCCCCTATAGCTGCAAAAAAGGCTAACATTCTTATCTTTTTTTACAAAAAAACAGCTAAAAATGAGAGGTTTTTGGACAAAGTTTGTATTTTTTCCATTGTTTAAGCACTGCTTCCAGCCAAGAGTGATGCCATAAATCCCCTATAGCTGCAAAAAAGGCTAACATTCTTATCTTTTTTTACAAAAAAACAGCTAAACATGAGAGGTTTTTGGACAAAGTGTGTGTGACAGTTGTTTTTTTTCCTACATGTTTCCAGCTATTTCTTTAGCTTCTATTTTTCAACCTGGCTCAAAGTGCAAATAAAACATGACAAGAGAAACCCCACTAATGACTAGACACACACATGTAATTGGAGACGGCCATTTACAACATTAGCATAGGGTACTAGACAGGGTGGACCTTGGGCAGGTTGTCGGTATTTCAGAGGGCGACTTGGTGATTGTTTAAATGGTCCGACTTTGTCCTAACGGGCAACTTAACTTTTCCAATCTCATACTTTCACTATTTGACCGTAATCTCTGTAAATAGATGTCTCCATATGAATATGTAGTCCCAATTCTATTGGTCAATCATGTTTGCCACAGTACTGGTTGCATTGACATATGTCATGTAGGTGAAAAATGTCTAGCAACACACCACCAACCAAAAATGTTATAAAATGGCAAATTGTGTGAAGTAAATGTTATTGTCAAATGTGGATTGTGAAGGTCAATGCGAAATTTTTTGTGTGACTTTCTTTGTGACTGTTAGGAAAAGAACTCCATAATTTACATTATAACTAGCATCTACACATGTGGTGTTCTTCAAGCTGTGTAAACGGGATGACGGCTCGGTTATCGGGTCTCCAACTGTCTGTGTCCGCAACAGAGTAGAATCGAGGCCTTACTCTTTCTATTTGGTTCTATTCACTCGGTGTGAAACCTAGCCCTGTTTAGATGATCACAAAGCTGATATACTGGCAGGAATGGAAGAAATGTGCACATGAAGCCAACACTGTTGCCTCACAGCGGGAACGTCCTCTTTTTGAATCTATCAATTGGCCGTGTGGAGTTTGCATGTTCTCCCTATGTCTCTGCGAGTTCCCTGCAGGTACTCCGGCTTCTTCTCACAGTCCAGAGACACACAGTTAGTGGGATTAGGTTAATTGGTGATTCTAACTTGGCTGTAGGTGTGAATGGTTGTCTCTCTGTGTTAGCCCTGTGAAAAACTCGCAATCTGTCCAGCGTGTACCCTGCCTCTTGTCCTCTGGCAGCTGGAATAAGCTCCAACCCCCCCTGCGACACTGAATTGAATAAGTGGAAGAAAATGGATTGATGGCACATGAAGCTCTTCCTCAATAGCTCTCAGTAGCTCGCTCTCTTTTGAGTTTTTATGGCAGCTATGCTGGTTTCTCCTGGTCCTATACTGTCTTATCCTTTCCATAAACTGCTGCTTTCTCGGCCCCAGTCAAGTCATTCAGTGACAGTGAGGGGAAATAAAACGACAACTTCTAAAGAGTGTTTAGATGCTTTTCTATTATCTCTCACTGTGCAGCATTGTTGAAATTTGCTTGCCATTTTGGAGTGAGTGGGAACATGCCAAAGGATGGCACTTTCTAGATGTTATTGCCAGAGGTGCACCTTTTGAACAAAATCCATTTTGTCTGTGCTTGTGAGTAGGTTTTCATTTTGGCCTTGCATTTATGTGTTCAGTTCATTCATATGCTGAAATATATCTAGCATTTGTGCCGGCCTTTGCACACCACTCATAACTTGAAACAGCTTTGCATCATCGCACCCGTCATCAGTCAAAAACGCTGTTGGTCAAACACAAGTCGGTACTTTGCTGCGCCACAGCCAGTTCTTAAGGAGCAACAAGTGTGCAAATCATCAAACACAGACACTCGCCTCGTGGGGCAAGATCCAGCACTGGATCTCTTTCTCTCTGCTAACGAAGCCTTTGCTATGTCGTCCACGACTGCTCATACAGACGTTCTCCATGCTCAAGACATTCTGATATGAGCTGATATTTTTTTGTTTTTGAGATTTGGCTTCAAATTCGCTACTAAGCAGCTTGCTTTTAGAGCTCTGGGAGACCTTTTCTCATTTAAGTTACCTGTTTCTTAGTGTTTTCTTTGAAGTTGAAGAAAATAGTCCTCGTTTTTGTTTTGAAGTAGCAGATGTTTAGCTTACAGATTGCATTTAAGCTTTTCTCTGCACACTAAGCATAACAGAGTTGGTGCAGCTGGATCTCCAGTGAAAGGAAACCCAGACAAACAACGCTCGCTGGATTGCCTCGAGCTCACAGTTTTTGCTTTGATTGGATCACCACTCATGCCAGACACTTCACCTGTATTATCAATTTGTCCGGCCCCAGTTGGGAGTCTTCATTTTTTCTTTTTCAAATATTTATCCATTGTTGTTATGTCTCATCACTGTCTGTTGTCTTAATTCAACAAATTCATTATTGCGCTACATGCTGCTTCACACGAACATGAAAGAGTATTTTATTATTCTGCCAGTCACTGCATCAAAGACACAGATGCTCAACAATGGCCGATTATTTGCAGTAATTAAATAATCATTTTATAGACTAATTAAGTGACGTGAAATAATTTCCCATGGCACACCTGACGATCTGTCATGGTGCCACAGATAAAAAGCACAGGCTTAGATAACAAAGAATTAACCTTTTTTATAGGTTGTATAAGTTATTGTGCGTTTATAAAATAGGTAACTTTTTCACTAATGACGGTGACGATGATAATAGAGGTGCAGTTTACCACTAGCTTACTATTAGCTTGTAGAGTCAGGCAAGCATCCACTGGTGGTTCACCTGTTCACCTGAGCTCTCCTACATCTGCAAAAAGGCCTTGATGTCTTTAAAGACTGTTGTATAGAGATGAATGTAATGTTGTAGAGATGAAGCCACCCGTGAGTAACTTTAGAATCACGATGGAAATATCGGGCAGCTGAGCGGCGTGATTTCCCACTAGAGTTTCTTTTGTGTTGTGCTTTATTGTCGTCTACAATGAAAATGCAGCTGTGGAAAACTATAAAACTTCACTGAACAACACAGTCTTTGTCCGCCTCTACCAGCCATGTATGGGTCCATTTCCTTTTTGTCTCCTTGCTTCCCGTTTACAGTAATTCATAACATAGTAAACACTCTTTCCTCCATTTTAATGTACCTGCCACATTTGCAACTTTTTGATCTCCAAAACGTAGTCTTTATATTTAAAAAGCAGATCAATGTGTAGTGACGTTTGGCCTTTTTCTGGATTTTAAGATTAAGCGTCCAATATCTGACCTGTTGCTGCTATGGCACACGATCAATGCGCTCCACCATCTTAATAACCTTAATTTATGGCGGGCCTAACAAATGGATTAATCAGGGTCCATTGATCGACATAGCAGGTGGTGCTCGGGGCTGTATGGGAGTCTTAAAGGGCCTGGATAGAAATGGCAGGAAAATCCCCCGGAGTCACGTGTAGTTAATGAGAGCAGGACAGCAACCACTTATATCTACAGAGCTGAAACAGGAAGACATGAACACACACTGAGCTGCACGTACAGACTTTATCTCCCTCCCACTCCCTCTTCTGTTTCACCCCTTTTTATTTATCCCACTAAAAGAGCAGACTGTACAAAGGAAAGAATTAACTACTTAATTCTTCTCTCACTTCTCCATGATATTATTGGAAATCCACGAGGGCCAGTATGCCTTTATTATCTAATTTTGGTTGAGTTTTTCACTCAGATTAGTGCTAACAAGCAAATTAACAGCCCACTGCCACCTATCTGATGATAAACGAACCACTTGTTCAGGGTCAAAAGGTTATTTTCCTTTTTCACAGTCGGAGAGGCTCTGCCAATCCTTGCTCTCTTTGAACCTTAGTCAGCCTGAACTCTGAAGAATATATATACTCTCTCACATGCCCCGTGCCACATACCCATGTGTGTGTATGCGTATATGTATATACTGAAGCACCTAATAATACCTTAATATTACTTCCAGACAAATAAGACCTTTGAAATATAGTCCAGATCAAAGTGTAACAGACACTCAAGTTTGTGTTTGTACACAGTTTGCATTCAACATAACAGTTTAAAATCAATGATTATTGATGATTCATTCCTTCACAAGTAAACATGTTAGAAGAGCACGGCCTGGTTTAATCACCAACAAGGTTGTTTATTGAAGTTCATTTAAGAACATTATTACTACGTGGAGTGTAAACTCTTTGAAAATACTTGACCTCATTTTTTGATCAATATGAATTTGTGCGATGTTTACTGAATAAAGGTCATTCTTAAATGCAAATCTAGCTCCCAATATATGATCACCTGTCAGTCGATGACTGTTGATAATCCACTGATGGAGCTCAGGAGATGAGCACACATTAAAAACAATAAACAAACAAAATGAATGAATGCCTATTTATATAGTTTGTTGTGTTCTATATCTCTGTGTGTAATGTCTTTGACTGTAAATAAAAGACTATGTAGGGACAAATTACCAGCTAATGCTATGTATGTATATATTTTTGCACAGCAAGCCATATTATTTGTCAGATAACTAAAAATATTTCAGCTGAGTAACCAAACTCCCAACAGCTACATCTTTCACTCAAAGAGGCCATGACCTGCTATAATGGCCTTAATACAACTCGACTTACAACTTGTTTCAAAGGCGTTGATTGGCAGTATTTTTGCTTGTTATATTTTAATTTTTACTTTTTAGGTACCAGTCTGTTAATATATCTGCTGTAAAGTTGGCATTTTTCTGTGAGCTTTGACTTTTTTTTTCCTTTTGAGCCTTTGAAGGAACTGCAAATTCTGCACTTTCATGTTTGTCCCCGTGGTCTCCATTCAGCAAATAACCAACATTAAGGGAATGAGGACACCTCGATATTTCACAGTTTAAAATAAGTTACTTTCACTTTATTTATGCCAGTAGTAATTACACAATTAGGCCTGAAAGCCCCACCACCACCACCCCAAGGCTAGGAACTCATTTACACAAGCCACATGAAGATTGACACCATTATATCTGATGGCCAACCAAAAAAACCAAATTGATGCAGGAGTACTGGTCTTTGTTTTCACTGTGCATTGGATAATAAGTGGAATAAATCAGTAGAAATAATTTGGCGCACATCTGCGTACTGTCACACTCAAATGCCATGTTGTATCGCAGTGTTGAGCTGGAACAGAAAGAAACGCTGTCCCTCATTCATCTCCATTATTCTCATGCAAATTTGTATTGAATGGATTATAAATTATCTGCGTGGGAAGCTGAATGGAAACAAATAATTTCATCAGGGCTGTTTACACTATGATCTTAATTATATGCATTTTTGCAGTTTTCCTGAACTGACAAGGCTGATGCTTTTCTTTGGCGTTTGTTAGTTGGTGGTGTAAAAAAAAAGAAAAGAAAAAAAAAATTACCTTAAAGTTTTCTCAGCAGTTTTCTTTGACATTTTACCTGCTATAACAGAAACATCTTTTTACCTCTCTCCGGACTTTGGATTAATGTCTCTAAAGTGTGCTGCCATTTCAGCTGTTGTATTTTAAAAAGGGCAAATCTGATCTGGGTCTTCCCAGTTGAGCTGGCATCTTTGTGGCGTGTTTTATGTCCTTTCCCAGGCCGTTGTTGTAGGTGTTTTGCAGGACTGCCTACACTTGCTGCACATTAGCTGATAAATCACCTTGTTTTGGCAGTCGGACTCCAGCCGCTTTTAGTCGTCTATATTTATTCAAATGGCAGATGCACTTGTGTATCACATAAGGAGATCACAGTTTTTTGTTGTGCTAACAGAGTAAAATTACTCCCAGCAGAAGAAATAACTGCATGCTTCTTATCTTTAAGTGATTTAGATGAAAAGATATGAAGGTTTGGACAAGATAATCGGAAACCCGACATAATAAATGTATAGCTTTCCAAATGCCCGAGTTTTCATTGACTTTTCTGCAATTTGAGTCCTGAGCTGTGTGTCAGGGGACATTACGCTTGAAGGAAAGCCACCATCCTTCTTTGAAAGATGAAGGACGTAAAAAATCTTTATAGAGTGCATCCCAAGAAACCACACCATGGTCTAGATGTGGTGACAAGGGAGGTAATGGCATACTTTAAGCCCCTTTGATGCGATATCATTGGATTTAAAGATGCATTTATAAATGCACACGAAAGAACTTTTCAGCTTTGGACTCTCCAAGTACTTTAATTTGCCAAGTACTCACTAGCACCACTACAGTACAGTGACGTTGGAGTACCTTTAATCGTGCGTGTAGCTCATTTTTTTTGGAGAAGCAGCTGAACGATATCAGTGAGTGCCACAGTCGAAACCTGGCCAACAAGCCTGCTGGACGGGAAAGCCAAGTTGGAAATAAATGGTCTGTGAACAAGCTACAAGTGACTGTCAAAATAAGATCAGGGAGATTGTTTGTCTCTAATATCTGGCTCGCCTGCAAAAGTGAAGTCTAAAAGCTGAGCTGCATTCATGTAAAGAGACAAACTTGATTTGTTTTTTGTTTTTGTTGTTAATTTCATTGATTTGACCTCATTAGGTTTAAATCCTTCCAGTCTTATTTTCAGTGTCAGGGAATGTCACGCCACTGTGAGCAATGCAATGTCTGTAATGGAGCTGTCATCTTAGTTTAGTTCTGCACAGCAACTGGATGACTACTCTGTGAATACTGTTGTGTAGCCAAGCAGAAAACTTCTATATCACTTCGCATTTGTGGGACCTAGTGTGGGTTGAGGAGCTCGGGTAGAAATGAATGAAGTGAAGCGAAACTGAGCTCATCTGTGTGTAAGGAGGAGCGCACCTGTTGAGCTTGTCCTGCTGAGTCCCACTATCACAACAGTGTTTTGTTCTGCCAGTGGGAACGCACAGGCCACCTTAATTATTTTCACAACAGCTCTCTTAACCCTGCTCAGTTATGTACAGACAGAGATGGTATCTTATCGCTTGCTGTCAAAGGTGACTTAGAAATATCCCGCTGACCCTACATGGTGTTGTACGTGAGCACGCAGTCATTCAGCGATGCCATTCAGTGCACATAAACAAGTGTCCCACTGCCTAAGCTGTGGAAAATCAACAGGAATGACTTTGACCTCGAACAACAAGCATCCCGTCTGAATGTGGAGACACAGTACGTAAAATGCCACTGCATATCTGTCCAAACCAAGGAAATGATAGGATTTCGATTGCAGGCCATGCTTCATGTGAACCAGTAACAAACGAAAAAATCCCTTTCAGACTCACGCCAAAAAGGGTCGTAAACAAGAGAAAAGGGAAAAAAAACGTGCACAAAGCTGGGCGGAGGTTTTAACACTCTTATTGCACCACAAAGACTGTCATGGTTAAAGCAGCACAGTGATGCACATAGCGGCACGTCTTAAACCGTTACTATTGACGGTGATGAGGACTCTGATGGAAATGTGCCGATCGGTGGTTCGATCCCAGGCTGCCTCCTGGCTGCATGCCAAATATCCTTGGGCAAGATACTAACCTCATGTCTGCCTACTGGTGGTGGTCAGAGGGCCCGGTGGTGGCGCCAGTGTCCGGCAGCCTCGCCTCTGTCAGTGCGCCCCAGGGCAGCTGTGGCTACAATGTAGCTGCCATCACCAGTGTGTGAATGTGTGTGTGAATGGGTGAATGACTGAATGTAGTGTAAAGTGCTTTGGGGTCCTTAGGGACTAGAAAAGTGCTATACAAATGCAGGCCATTTACCATTTTACCAATATGCCTGTCTGGCAATTAACAATCGTACCTCTGTAATTGTGTACATAGTTATGCACTACACTAGAATTTTCTAACCCTGTAGAAATTCACAACGCATGAAATACTCACTACAAAAACACTGATGCACATACATGTGCTTTTTGAGCTTCCAATTGGACTTTCCACTGTTTATCTCAATTTCACTCCAACTCAAAGCTGTCAGAAAACTGTAGTTTATTTATAACAGTTTGTGATGCATAAAGTGTGTAAAAGATCCAGCAGACCTCTGGGCTATGAGGGGAAAACTCCCGCGCTGGGATCCTAGCTGGCCAGTCATCGAGCCCCCCTCAGTAATGCTCGTGAATTTTCTGGATTTAGCCTGCGGCGATAATGCTGTGTGGCTGCAATCCATCAATGGCTCCTTGTAAACCTAGTAGAGTTTTATCACTAGTTTAATCATTTATGAACATGATACAAGTGACTTTTTCACTGCAATAATTCACAGAACAGACAAAAGAACCACAGAAAATATATATTGAGAAATATAATCTGTTGTTTTTCATATTAATAAAGAAGATTTAGGAAACATAAAAAAGCGAAGACATTCGGCTTTAGCTGGGTTATTGGATGCTAAATCACAAATAAGCCTTAATAAATCTGTAGAGAAAGTAGTAGCAGTCAGCTGTCATCAATTGGAAAACAGTGGTAAAACATAAAGAATTAAAGTCTTATGAAAAGAATTGAAGAGTAAATTGGAGACAAACTTTCTGTTTCGCACAACTGATCACATAATTAATTAAAAAAGTGGTTGTGGACATCAAAGCTTTGCAACCACTAAATTTTACTTCACACAGTTTGACCTGATTTCAGGCACAGAGCTGCTGTGAGGGAACCCTGCAGGTAGCTAACCTGCAGGTAATTGGAGCCAAGATGACACACAGGGCCTTATGAAGTTCAAGCGCCGTCTGTTTCAGAGCAAACACCCCCCCGGCTTCGATTCACAGAGCGGCGTGATGATGAAACCGTGACTCGACGCAGGTCAAGCAAAACCATCAACAAACACTTGACCTGCTGGGCGGTTTCAGTGACAGAGGCAGGTCGGCTTGTGGAGCAGAAATCTCGAGACTGAACTAGAAAATAAAACTCAAAGAATAATTAGCCACTACAATGTGCTCCAGAGACACTGCTTGCATTTTAAATGCAAAACGTGAAAAGATAAGTTCTCACATAGCTGTGTTTGCACACCACAAGACTTAGAGGGTGGGAAATTATTGATTTGACAAGGTAAAATATAAATAATGTATACAGTATGATTTTTAAAGTTTAAATATGAATTCTGGGAACTAATGGGAGTCTGTTTTTTAAAAAAATGGTTCCTACTTTTACTTTAAGAAATGTAGGTCACACTGAGTGTTACAAAAATCGGTTTGTTTTGTCTGAAATTTACCAGAATAATGACTGAAAGGAGAATTTTATCTTACTTTCCCCAAAATAAACACAATTATACAGGAGCGAGTTGAATATTTTATTTTAAACCTCATGCTGTAATATTAAATGTAAGAATACAGTTTGAGCTGTGTGGCCAATAGCTCGTCACTTATGCCGCCGTGCAGTTTTTGTTATTCTTCAGCTCTGTGCAAATGTCACATTTAGTCATTTGAAATGATTTAGCACCATTTCAAATGACTGTTTTTACATTTGCAGTTGTGAAAAATATTTTGTTTCGCCCATTAAAGGTTTGGTAATAGTCAGTAAAATTACTATTCTTCCTGTGCAGCTGCATAAATTTTATCTGGTGTCAGATAGTGGTGTTATAGGTTTTTTTTGGCATTTATAAGAGTTTAGGCGGCTGATCATTCTGTCTTTATCTGTCAGAATCCTTTGAGGTCAACTCTTTGTGTCAGTGTCTTCATTCAAGCTCATTAGAGCTACAGGATCGAACCACAGGATGTCACAAAGCTTGATGTCTGCTGTGGCACACAAAAGACACTCTGAGGTACTGACAGGGAGGAACGAGTGACTGCCTACTGCTGGTGAAATGTTTAATTTGCCTTGTTGGAAGCATCTCCTGCCTGATCAAGCTGATGTGTCAGGTCCTGCCACATAACCCCTGGCTCATGGTTGTTCTGCTTTGATGGCCTGTTTGTTTTTGTTCCCCGTTTTCTTTTCTTTCTTTTCTTTTTTGGTGTTCCCTACCAGTGGTGGTGTCAGTTTCTTTGATGCAAGTCTTCTGGCTTAATTTAATATATTTGTTCTACTACAGGCCAATGCTCAGTGAGACTTTTATTGGGATTTATAAACATGTCCAATGCATATTTTGTTTTTCGCAAAACAAAATATGCATTTTCAAACACATGACTCACCCTCTTTCTACAGTAATACAAATAATTAAATAAATAATAAAACGAATAATTAAATGGAAAACTACAGAGAATAGAATCGATGGAGAAGATAATAGTTGGGGTACTATCAGTTATATACTGTATTTATAGGCAAAGCGGGGCAGTAGTTTCACCCTGTAACAGCGCTCAGTAGTGGGCTCTACTGTGTTCTCTCTTACATTAAATATATATATAGTGTTCAAAATTCATGCCTGCAGTGTGACCTGTGTGCTGACACACCTCTGAGGTCACAGGTTAGATTCCTTAAAGCAGCGGTCCCCAACCCCCGGGCCTCGGACCGGTACCGGTCCGTAAGTCATTTGGTACCGGGCCGCGAGAGTTGAGGCTCAGGTGTGAAATGTATAGTTTTCAGGGTTTTTATTGGTTTTCAGCGTTATTTTGTTATTGTTTTTATCGTTTACTCGGTTTTCCTGGGTCTTTTCACGTGTGTTATGAATAAATCTTCTTTTTTTCGGTACCGGTACTAGTTTTATTTTGTTGTATTTATCTGTGACACCTTAAAGGCCGGTCCATGAAAATATTGTCGGGCATAAACCGGTCTGTGGCGTAAAAAAGGTTGGGGACCGCTGCCTTAAAGGTGTGGCACCAACATTAGCTTCAGACTTGGGAATTTCTGGACCAGATGCAGAGAGTGCCAAAGGAAAGAGTATATCTCTTCTCTCAGTAACTGCTGTTAGGTTCCCCCTGGGTGAGACACTTGACCTTCACCGCTCCAGTGGAGCTTCATTGGCCTGCAGCAGCAGATTGTGGTGTACCGGGATAAAACTCCCAGGATGTACTGGAATACAAGTCTGGGTGCTCATGGCATTTTCTCTCATGAATAAAGATTTAATGGTGTTAAAAATAATCCACCAGCCTGTTTTGATTTGTGTATTGATGTGTGAGGATTGAATTGTGTTCTGCGTCTGCCCCCAGATGAAGACTGTGAGCGTGGCGCTGGTGCTGTGCCTCAACGTGGGAGTGGACCCACCTGATGTGGTCAAGACCTCCCCCTGCGCCAGACTGGAGTGCTGGATAGGTGAGTCCACGCAGACACCAAACAAATCAAAGAGACTCATAATGAGATTTATTGAGCTTAAATGACACGCGTGTATTTCACTAAAGGCTCTCACACTGTCCTGCTTCTCTTGTTGGTGTGAAAATAAACAGATATTTCTCAGGCATTTGTTTTCCTCAGTGTGAATGCTGTCAATGATTTTTGGACACACTTTAGATAATGTGGATCAAAAACTAAAATGTGAACAAGCGGATATCATACACACACTAATGCATTCATTATCTCTTTACAGGGATTGTTGCGTTATCCATATTTGCTACAGATAAGTTATTATAAGTGCTTTTAAATTTTAATTTTAATTTAGTGCAGCTGTGATTTTTCTGCTCATAAAGATGATATTTTACGACCACCTCTGTACCCTTAATGACGAGTGTTTACACCTCAGTTTATTATTACAGATGTGGTCTGACACCCATTAGAATATCTTCTGGCGTTTTCCAGGACTATCCATAGTACGCTGATCGGCCTCACTAACTTTTGATGTGCACCCAGTCATCTTATTCTGGAAGCAGGCCTGAAATATGACAGTAACAAGGGTTACCTTAGAAGACATCTGAAGGGAAATGTGTGGAGAGAAAAGAGTGGACAGTAGAGAAATGTCATAAAATTGAGAGGAGAGATATGGAGAAAAATATTAGTTTTCAGTACAAAATACCTGGAGCGTTTTCTCTCAGGAACACGTTTTAGAGAGCTGCCGAGCGCTGAGGTGAAAACCTGTCAAAGTTATTCAAATTGGTAAGCTGACAGGGTTACAGTTGGTTTTACACGTGCCATTTTATTAAAACTGTGGCTGCCTCAGCCTCTGTCCTCGCTTCATGTCAAAGCTGCAGGTTTTTGTGATTTGAAGCTGCAGACGGGCTGAAGCTTGCTCTTCGCTTACAAAATTTGAGCAATGCAACACTCTTGCAGAGTTGTGTGTGGAGGGGTTTGATAGTGCTTTTTTTGTTATTGTTTTTAGAAACACTGCCCTCCCTAAGGTTTTGTGTTCTCCTTATATCCAGTATAGCCTCTCTGCACTTCATCAGTGGCATTATGGTCAAGAAAACAAAAAAAAACAAGACATGCACGGACTCATCGATCAGTTTCTCGACAGTTGTGATTTCATTTTTAACTGTGTACTGTTTACATCTGGCTTCAGCCAGCTTTCTGGATTATTGAAAACGACAATATTACAATATTTACGACATATCAATATAATATATTGGCTAGTAGTTATTTTTCTGTGTTGGTCCTGTACTAGCTGGACAAGATACTATGCAAAGAACACACTTCGTGAATTGTTATTTCATACAGTTACATACAGTTATTTCTGTATTGTGTCATGTTGCCATTTAGTGGTGTTGTTGCTATCATTGCTGTACACGCAGTGATCAAAGGGATCGAAAAACTGCTTTATTGGGCTGAAACACAGACTTCTTCCTTTTTTGGGTGAAAAATAATTTTGGTTCAAAGAGCAAGGCGGTGTTATGGTGTTCAGCACTACTGAGCACCGTGACTTTTACATGACACTAAAACTTGAACTTTCACTTCAGGGATATTCTCAAGCTTTCCCGTGGGAGCTAAATTCATAAGGTCTCTGTCACACAGGGATGAAGCAGTCTGCCCTCACCGGAACCATATAATGTGACATAGAACAAAAACACAACCGTCTCCATTGAATGGGAACCTCAAAAAACATTGTTTTGCTCCCCTGGGATTGACTGACTGTTAGGAGTCAGGCAAGCACATTAAAGTGGAAACACAGCTCTTAAAGTTTCTGAAAGTTTTTCAGTGGCTTCTGAGGACACTGTCGCTCTATAGACCTGCCACTCGGCTTGTGAGAAGCCATTTGGGTGTATGAAGTGTTAAAGGCTGGGATGACGTCCTAAAATGCACCGTAGTGTTCATCTCTCATGGATGTTTGAGCCACACGCAGATTGGGAGGAGGGGAACAAAACAAAAACCTCACATCTGCTTTTTGTTTCACTGGTGTGTGTGTGCGGTTTTGTGGAAACTGCCTTTCACTTTGCACCATAGCAGGAAATTGTGATGCCAGTGTATGCAGTATAAACAGAAGCGTTATGTTGCAAGATGCATGTTCATCAAGTTCAGAGACAATATTACTGAGCATTCACCGAGTAGACACAGATGGGATTGAACCGGAGATGAGAGAGCAAGGCCTTGTGACCATAGAGCACGTAATAGCTGGTTAGTGAAGAGCTGAGCGTTTATGATGTCGCCCTGTTAGTGCTTTAAAACCAGATGTGACAAGCGAACAGTGGTTCTGGACGAGAATCTGGGGACGATGTGCGCTAATGCGGCACAAACTTGTCCATCTCTAAGTAGCCACATGCTAAAACACACCATGTTTTCTTTCCTTTCTTTCTTTTTTTTTTTTGCTCTAATGGGACCACAAGTTACAAAATGAAGTTTATGTTCTATTAAATAATGTTTAAAAGTAGTGACTGAGACCATAAAGTCTTAATGGAAGTATTCAAATAAGTGCAGGGGTCTTTTCCCCTTAGACTTTAATACAGTTTATCTTTGTTTTTAAACCAGAGGAGTTGCCCCTGTTAGCATGTTGCTAATATTTTAAGTCATTAAAGGCACATTCAAAGTGCAAACATTGAATGAAAAGGATTTTATGATCAATACATTTCAAATATTCAAATCTGAATAGTCAAATTCTTTCTTATTTTCGTGTCATTTCTAAACAAAATATTATATATGGTTTGTAAATGTATTATGTACATTAGACATAATGTAAAATAATGCGGCCGTTGTGGTGTGATCTAATGTGAATAGTCCTCATTGATCAGAACAGTAATGATTTCATTCTCTGCATATCACTATCCCCTGAAAACCTACTAATACATCTTTTTTTCCTCCCTGAGCAGAATTTGATCTGTCCTTTATCTATATTCTGCTTTTCTTCATGCCATATTGATTTACTCTCATCAATATTTCAACCTTAGCGGCTGCTGCTATTTTTCCATACCCCGCTTCAGATTTAATAAGAAATGTCCCTTTGATGCTGAAACGAACAACTTCAACAACTTCTTTGTACTCGTGGCGTGGCTGAATTCTTAATCACTAAACGTTAAAGCAGTAATTATATGGCTGGTTTGTTAGTTCTACATCGACTTGTGTGGTTTTCCTCAGTTATGGCTATTTTCTTTGCTGTGTGTGCGTCTGTATGTGTGTCTGTGTTAATTGCAGTGTGTTTACACTCTTGTGTTTGCTTCCCAGATCCTCTGTCGATGAGTCCACAGAAGGCCCTGGAGACCATCGGGGCCAACCTGCAGAAGCAGTATGAAAACTGGCAGCCCAGGGTGAGTCTTTAACCGATACTGTGACCAGAGACACAGACTCACACCACGTCTGTTCAGGACCGAGTTAGATAATGACTCAATCCTGTTAAAATAATATCATCAATGACTGATTTTTGGCATCCATTAAACCATTTGCACTTTTCTGTTCTTTGAACTGAACAATCACCTACCTTTCTATAAGCAGTAACCTCTCAGTAAACTCTTTGAATATTACACTGATGACTCCTCCACCACCTCCTGGTACTCTGGTATTGATTTGACTGATCTTTGCTTAAAGCTCTGGGAACTTAAACATCAGCTTGTTCATCATGAGTTTTCAGACAAAAACATTTCACTGTGCGCAACACTGATGAGAAGCTGTTCAGCTGTTGTGTTAACAGTAACTCCTAATTCAATGTTCCTGGGTCTAATTTAGAGCGTGCAAAGCTGTTTTCATACATTTCAGACACCAGTGGAAGAATCAGGTTTGAAGTTTCTCACACTTTGTACAAAACAGGCAACTCTGTGTCAGTACTGGGGTAGACCATACAGGAGGGAGCACACACCTATTGACCCCTTGCTATTGTGAAATCTCTGGACTGTCTACTGCTCTGTTGTCACATGGGTTCAGTCTGACTTTACATGTGAAAGCGACAGTTTAGAGGCTGTTTAAAGTTCTCTTTGACTCATTCAGTGTCTCAGAAAACTGAGTCTGGATTTTCTTCCTAAGAACTACAGTTGACATCATGCATATTTATTATTCCTACTTTTCTTAGATAGTTTTGTTTTTTTTAAATGTGTGTTAATTAAATTACACCAACCTTTAATAACTTGGACACTTTCTCACAACTACGTCAGCTTCCAGTTTTCTTCCAGTTTTACTCAAATAAGCTCAAAAGAAAGTGTTCAGACTTACTTTACTTTTTTTTAAATGCAAATAAAACCCAACTGAAAATGACTCGCAGTGTATCCCACTTGGTCTACAGCTTTCTCCATGCGTGTGTAGGGCTGTGATGTGTGTAGGCCTCCAAAATGTTAGTTCTTTTTCAAGTTGTTGCTAATAAATGTTTAACCATATTTACTTTTACTGAAATTTCTGTAAGCAAAAAAGGGAGAAATGGGAAATAACTCGGTCTATGTGTGCATCTCAGAGCTCTGAAAACAAATAAACAGCAGATGCCACACTGGGAGATTCCTGCCTGCAGAGTTAGCAGCATGATGAACTGCCACAGTTCTTGTAGTCTGCGGTAGGGCTGCTCGATTATGGCAAAAATGATAATCACGATTATTTTCACTGAAATTGAGATCACGATTATTTGACGATATTTATTTAACCCTTTAAGACCTACTATAGAACCAAGTCCACCAGAGCTTATATTATTTTTATTTATTTTTTTTACATGCTGTAGTGCCATTTGTGGGAGCATTTCAAGTTGCTATACATCAATACAACTGTTATAGCCCATATTTTAATAATATGTCTGCATTAAGTGCATAGTAAGTACATAAATTGCAAAAAAGTGCAATAAACTACAAAAAAAATAGAAAATCGCTTTTGTTTTGTTTACATATATTTCTACTTGGAGAGATTTAAGAGGTTTATCCCTCAAAACTTTAAATACAATAAAGTTGCAAAAAATAGTTTCCCACCACAGGAAATTTATTTTGAGTGTCTTCATAGTTTTATTTTGGAGATACAGCAATTTTTATATACTGCAGGAAAAACAAAAAACAATCCTATGATGCAAATTTGCAAAGAAAACAGCAGGTGCATCATTTCACTGTGGGAAGTGTTACGAACAGCTGATAGGAACGGCAAAGCGTGTTTCTGGAATATTATGTTTTTGTTCCTGCAAGCGCTTTTTATGCAATTTTTGCAAAGCTATATGTGGAACGAAACCGTGACCGAGGACAAGCTGATGGCATCAGATGTAAGTACAACTCCTCCGGTTTCATATGCAAAACAAATTATTGCGCTAGCTTACACGGTTCAGGTTCTACAGGGATTTAAAAATAGTTACGCAAAACGGAGCGTGCTGCTCTGACCGGCTTTAAAGGGTTAACAATGACTTTAAAAAATAATATAAAATAGTGTGCAACACCACTGAAGTTTTTTTTACCTCTCTTTTCAGCCAACGGCAGTCACTCTCCTCTCCAAATAACTTCTGCTTAGCTTTCCGAGCTTCCCTCAGGTCCTCTTAATCAGCGGTCTCCAACCTTTTTTGCGCCACGGACGGTTTATGCCCGACAATATTTTCACGGACCGGCCTTTAAGGTGTCGCGGATAAATGAGGGAGGGGCTAATAATCGGCTCAGTCATTTTTAATGATCGTTGAAAGCCCAGATCGTAATCGTGATTAAAATTCGATTAATTGAGCAGCCCTAGTCTGCGGTGATGCAATAGCTGCAGTAAAGAGTTATAGCAGATCAACTCGTAATTATGAGACCGATTGGCCCTTTAGTGGAAAACTGTCCATCTTTGGTCTCTGGCTAATGGATGGGATGGGCCGGTTTAATTTTTAGACTTGTATCTAAGAGGTCACCACTGTCTGCCCAGCTGTGGGGTTACTCTGTGTCCTGCAGACAGTACTGGCAGCCCAGTATTAAAAGTATTAAAACTGATGGTCTGAACTAGAGCAGGACGATATGGCCAAAAATATTTATCACGATATATATTTGAAAATTTGCGATAACGATATAACTGACGATATAATTGATGCGAGACAAAATACAACTCCACAACATTACTAGCGCAAAAAGACAACCTTCCATTTATTTTCACTTAAACAAGAAGCTGGTTTTTATGTACATTAAAGCTTTATAAAAATGCAACAGTGCAAATGCAAATTCCTTGCTGAAAGTTTAACCAAAAGGCATTTCCAGTAGAAATGGGCTGACATATCCTGAGCATAACCATGTATAATATTCACTGAAGTTAAAAAGAGGTGCTTTGCAACATTAAACTGCAGTGCGCAGTACGTATTTTTCGGACCATAAGGTGCACGGGATTATAAGGCACATTAAGCGAAACAAAGCAGTCAGGAAATCAAACTTTATTCAACTCATTCTTCTTGCTTCCTCCACTTCTGTAACATTGATTCATTAATGTTGAATTCTGCTCTATTCCCATGTTATTGCAGTATATTAATGACTAACCTCGTATTGTGGATGGATTGTCTCAGTTGTTCTCCTGACTGAAGTTTGGTCCGTTTACAGCATCCTGCCATGCGATTGCATTTGTCTCTAACCATGAGGAACCTTCACGTTAACTTTTATAAGTGGAAAAGTGTTAGTGTTCGTCCTCCAGCTTCACTGTTTATGTTATGCTAACATAGCTGTGTCGCTAGCGATCACGTAGCACATCATTATATACCAGCTAGCCCAACTTCAGTAACCCTACAAACGTCACTGCTGTTTAGTTTCCTGTCTTCATTTATGTTGGAAGTGATAGCAGAGCTGTACGTTTGATTTTTTTCAGAAATCTCAGTCAGAACATGCAATATCATGCTTAGGTAACTAGCGAAACTAGTGAGCTAACTTCCGCTAGCTTCCTGCTAACTTCTAACTCCGTTAAATGTAATACATTTTGTTTTCATGGATGCCTGGAAGTTAAACTTCATAGTTACACCTGGTAAAGCAGCAAAGCTGATCGTTTTATTAAAGATGAAAGAATTGAGACAGTTTTAACTCTCAGTGATGCTGCAGTGTTCGTTTGACCTGAAGAGGGGGGTTTAGGACCCAGATTACTCCCAGATTTAAGAGCATCTTAGTCCGACAAATACGACAATAACGACGGCCGTTTGCATGTTCTGCAAAAAAATGTGCTTTGTCGTGTAACTGATGGACAAACGCCAAACCAGTTCCACATCACGGAAGTTGCACCATTTTTACAACCCAATTCTGGTTCATCTGTTTCACTCAACAATCAGCCATGTGCGTATGAAAACAAAGGCACTGCGCATGCGCGTTTTACTCATATTCTATCGCGATATTTCATTTTCCTATCGTTGCCTAACATTATACCGGTATTACCGTGAACGGTATAATATGGCCCAGCCCTAGTCTGAACTTCCCCGCTAGCCAAACTCTGTTTTGTCATCATTTCTAAATTAGGCAACTTTCCCAGATTTTCATATTGGAGAAATATGGACAAGATACAGCTGTAATAATCCAGTATCAATCAACCAAGCAATCAGCCAGTAGAGAACGCATATTAAGATATTATATGAGTTTATTTTAGAAAACATACATTTTCCAGCTCCTTTATACTTCTTATATGCAGTATGCCAACAAAACGCCCACATGCTCTTGACAGTAATTCATACTTAAAAAAAAAAAAAAAAAAAAATAGATGCATTATGTGTTTTTGTACACTCAGCTGTTCTAAGTTTATATGTGTGTATACATTTATTCGTTCATGCCAGCAGCAGCTGTTGTCCTTTTCCCAGAGCCCCCTTGGTGCTTTTGTCTTCCTCCAAAAATTGGGAAGTCATTGGAGCACATGACACTCCTCCAAAGTAAAAGTCTCCCAAAGAAGAATTTTTATTTTCTAAGGAGTAAAAGAGATGGAGTATAAGTGTAAAGAAACTTTCTCTGTTTGGACATAAAAAGCAAAGAAGCAACAAAGCAGTGCTCACCATGACAGCAGGAAATCTCATCTTAGTGACTGACTGCGCTTCCAGTGTTTAGACAATGATCTGCCATTCACTGACATGGATCACCGTAATGGTGCAAGCCGCAGCATTTGTAGGAGTTTGATCTAACAGATTTTATTTCAGCTTTTTACAAACATAAAGATCCACGCTGACTAAATCACAAAAGGCTTCCCCCCCCCCCCTTCAGGATGAAATCTAATCCCCCGGCCAATATTTCTAATAAATGCTGCTGATATGTGCAGATATTGGATTATGGCTGACAAATTGGCACCATTGCTTTTGTTGGTGAATTAGCTGAAAGAAGTCTCTGACAGACACGCTCACTTTACCTGCTAAAGCCAGCGAAGCTAATACAGCAGTCTGTCATGAAAGAAGCAATAAATCCTGCTTTCAAGAAGGTTATAATGTTCAGCTCGTTGAGCAGGAAGATGCATCTGTTGTTGAACGCGTAAACCGCTCAGTGTTTCTCTGTCCAAAGTAACCTGTTATGAAAATATGAAATATGATTGCATATTTTTGAGTATAAATTAAATATTTCAGAAAACACAAACAATGCGATGTTCTTTTCTCAGTGTACACTTCATGGATCTTTACGTATCTAGCTATTAAATGCTCGATGCAAGTCTTCCTGTGGAAGACCATAGCAGCGGGGTTAGTGAGAGTTTTTGGTACCTTAAGCTGTCTTGTTTGCAGTCTGCTTGTGGTGCTTTTGGCCAGGCTGTGGTTGAATGCAGGTACATGGCTTGTGTGGAGAAGTCAGTTCAATTCAATTTTATTTATATAGCACTAAATTACAACAACAGTCGGCTCAAAACGCTTTAAATTGTAAGGTAGACCCTACAATAATACATACAGAGAAAAAAATCCAACAATCACATGACCACCTATGAGCAAGCACTTTGTCGACAGCGGGAAGGAAAAACTCCCTTTTAACAGGAAGAAATCTCCAGCAGAACCAGGCAGAACCAGGCTTAGGGAGGGGCGGGGCCATCTGCTGCGACCGGTTGGTGTGAGAACTAAAGAGGGACTGCATTTGCCAACATTCAACTGTAAACTACAAACAAGCTTTTGATTATCTGTTTAGAAACCACAGATATCCACTGTTGTTTGTTTAATTTAAGACTAAAAAAAAATTAAATGAATGAGAGGTAAAACTTGAGGGGGGAGGGACAAATAAGTAAATACTTCTGCCTACTCCTTTTCAAACAAATAATGGAATGATATTTTGTAATGATTGTGAAGGCACATGTTTGAAATGTTTGAAATAAAAATGAACTGAACTGACAAGCTCTGAAATACTGTCAATTATCTCTAGAGACAAAGTTATCTGATCAGAGTTTAAGTTCAGCTCACCCTGTCATCTGTTTAGATCTTTCCCCCCAAAGGTTTTTTGCAACATTGGTAATATCTGGTGTATAAACTGTAGGAAACTGGGCAATTCTGAAGAGGTTGGACACTTGTAGTGATTATATGCTGCTGATGTGTGGCATCATTTCGAGAAGCTGTCCAGGAACTAAAATCACAATGTTGTTGCAGCTGGTTTTATTTTCATTTTATTATTTAGGGGGGGATTAACTTCCCATGCATGGTAGTTTAGTGTTAGTTGTTTTTTACTCTCCAATATATATATATTTTTTTTTACCCTCTGTTCTTCTTCCTGAAAGACAGGCATCCTCTGGAGAATGACTCCAAAAAATAAGCAAACACTTGAAATTTGATCTGAGTGCTTGAGCTGAGTTTCTTTTGGTTTTATTGGGTTTGAATTTGATTTCAAACCACCTGCGAATATGTTTTAATCTGCTCATATAGTTTTGGATTTGATCATGGCCTTTTTTTTGTTTTCTGTTGAGACGTGGTAGCAGAATGTGAACATGGTCTCTGAGGTTTTGAACAAGATGGATTTTTTTTCTTCTCTTTTTAGTTTCTCTTTTTGCTCAGGTGGAGATGCCACGCTCACAAAAAACCAAGATAAAAAAATGAGCCAGTAAAACAATTTTGGTGCTATAGTATCTACAGAGGATCGAAATTCAATTCATCCTGTTGTCATGTTGCTAAAACCCTACATACCCGCCAAAAAGCATCACGAGGCTTTAGAAATAAAAATACAACAGTGTGTGGCTGTTTGGTAAGAGAGTTCAGAAGTAACACGTGTGGTAAGAGGAGGGTGGAGGAAGAAACGTCCCCAGAGACTGCAGCTGAAGGAATGTAGGCTCGGGCTTGGTTGACCTGAGAGGTCAGCAGCAAATGGTGGTAGGAGTGCAGGAGGAGGTGTGGGAGGGTGAGAAAGCGGTTCCTTTTTCCAGCCGGAGGATTCACAGCTCTGCAGCTCCACACTGGAGTGCAGCTTTCGCCAACACACCTTACATAAAGCGTTGACAAAGCAGTCAATTAAACTGCAGTTATTACCTGCTTTGTGACAGCACTGACAAATTGTGTAATAACTTCATTTCGGATGAAACGAGATGGGGAATATTAGACCAAATGAGAAGCCATTTTTTCCCTCACCCCCCTAGCCCTCCATCCCCGTCATGTTGATATGTAAGAGCAGCATTCGCAACAGTTGAGCTGCCCAGGGAGTTTAGCTGTGCCAACCTGCTGTCACGAATCTGTTTCTCTATTTGCTTCTGTACTCTTAAATTAACCCTCATGGACACAAAACGTACAGAGAAAGGCAAACTCTGTCCTGGCTGCTGCCCACTCACTTTCTCTACCAACTCAACCTCCTCTCTCTTCCCTTAACATCTCTCTCTCTCTCTGACCTTTTGTTTTCCACTCCACCTCAAATCAAGATTCTCCCGTGTCCATCCTTATTGTTGTCCTCTTGTTTTTACCATTCTTCTTCGCCTGTGGAGGTTTTTTTTTTTTTTTATTCATTTGAGTTTTTCTTTTTTTTTTTGTGCTGTCCGCTTTCCTTGCACTACAATGAAGAAAAGACATCCTTTCTGCTTGTTGATGGGTTTTGCATAGTAGGATGCAGATTATCTGGCAGCCTCTGCAGGAATTTTGAATAGTTCAGTTAAGTGAAAGGTGCTTTTTGGCGGCAGTTGTATAGTTTTTGTACCTATTAGAAATCCCCCCCCCCCCCCTCTCATCTTTTATAAATTAGGGCTGAACATCACAGTAACAAAGTGGCAATGCTTTGTTGCAGTGTATGAGGCAGAGCATGCACTGGTCAGCAATTGGGGAAATCGGCACAACTAACACCTGTTCTGATTTTGTTTTTTTTAACATAACATGGGACTACTTGCTGTATAATCTCTCTCTTCCACAGCATGTCTTTCATCCTGTCTTCCTTCTCTCACCCCAGCCGGTCTCAGCAGATGGCCCCGCCCCTCCCTGAGCCTGGTTCTGCTGCAGGTTTCTTCCTGTTAAAAGGGAGTTTTTCCTTCCCACTGTCGCCAAAGTGCTTGCTCATAGGTGGTCATGTGATTGTTGGATTTTTTTTCTCTGTATGTATTATTGTAGGGTCTACCTTACAATTTAAAGCGCCTTGAGGCGACTGTTGTTGTGATTTCGCGCCGTATAAATAAAATTGAATTGAATAATTTATTCATATTGAATATTTGTAGACAGACAAATTGCTCCCCTGACTAAGAACAGCTTTGCACCACCATCAACCAGAATCTGCACAACCTGATGGTTCCACTGTTGCCTCACAGCAAGAAGGTCCTGGTTTCGAATCCCCCATCTGGCCAGGGCGTTCCTGTGTTGCCTTTGTTCTCCCGGTGTCTGCATGGGTTCTCTCCACGTACTTCTGCTTCAACAGTCCAAAGACTGTTTGTGGGTTTAGTTTAATTGGTGATCCTTCATTGGCTGTAGGTATAAATGGTTATGTCTCTCGGTATTGGCCCTGCCAGGTTGGCAAACTGTCCAGAGTGTACCCCGCCTTCTTGCTCTATAGCACCTGGGATAGGCTTCAGATAAATGGAATATTTTTTAAAATTTTCCTTCACTTGCAAACTCTCAGCCCTCTTTTTTTTTTTTTTTTTTTGATAATTCTTCACTTTGCTTTTGCACAGTGCTGCCACCACCACAAGTTTGTCAGCCATCTTTGTTGAGCACCATCTTTTTCTTTTCTTTTTTTCTTTCTCTGCTGTCTGTGCTTCTATTGACTGTGGCTTTATTTTGTTATCTTACAGAGCTCAGACTGGATTCAACCAAGGACTCCTTTTGTTTCATAGACATGGCATCAAGAAAGTAGAAGTTATGTGATACATTAGTTTTCGGTTTCTCTTTGAGTTTTCTCTCTGTTTGCCTCGTCTGCTCTGCTATTCCCTTTCAAGCCTCACTTGTTCACTTTCATTTTCTCTGTGCACGTTACTGTTTTTTCTCTCCCTGTCCTCTCTGTTATTTGTCTGGGAATCTAGTTTGAAACTCCCCCCTCTTGACTTGCTGGTTGTTTGTTATCTTGATGAAAAGCGATGTGCTTGTCTTGTCCAATGGGCTTGTCTTGTCCAATGGGCTTCTCAAAGCCAGCACATTGTTTCTAAATTGCTGAACATGTTGCTGCTGCTAAACAGGTTCGGTATTTTTATCTAACTGCATGGTGTCCTCTCATGCTACCCACTCTTTAGTTTGCTCTCCTTCCGGGCTACAGCTTGTGAACCCCTGCCGTCCACTCGGCTACCCCTCTCTTGCATAATGTATCACTGAGCTGAACCTCAAAGACTTTACTTTGATTAGATTTGCAGTCTCTTCTTATCACCCTGGAAACGCCAAGCTACACAGCAGAGGACGAGCACAAGTGAAGGGTTTCTGTGTAGCTGCTAATGATGCAACACACTTTGCAGGCTTTGCTTATGCTACATTCTTATGTTGTATTTTCAAAAGGCCATTACGGTTTCCTTTAGTAATGACATAGTGATCATGAGCCAGTGGGTCACCTGTTGTGCCACCTGTTTTTATATTTTACATAAGTAATGCTAATGCTACGATTGGCTACGTGTTATTTCTGTCATAGCAGAGCAACAGCAAATGTTCTTTTGTGTTCAGGAAAATTATTTTTATCCAATCGTCACAGGAAATTTTGCCACATTGCCAGAAAATAAAAATTTAGTTCCACTTTTTCAGTGTGAGGATTTTAGTTTGTCACGGAGGATACTACTCAGTCAAAAAGTTGTGTAATATTTTAGGGAACTTTCAGAAATGTGATAGACGACCTTAAGGATGGCTTTGCGTTTAGAGTTAATGAAAGATTGAGTGGAGTTAAAGGATCGAGCATTTTTAGAATTTGGTTCCTTAAAGGTGTGTTGAAGCGGTCTTAAACACCCCCCCCCCCCCCCCCCCAATAAAACCCCCCAGACTTGAGCCTGATTTATAATCCTGTATTGATATGCAGAGAAGTTTTCACCCTGTGCCACTGTGCCAATAAAATCTGCCTTTCTTAGACTGCATTCCAGTTGAAGCCATAACGTGTACAGGGCTCGCAAAATTTCAAAATCACTGGTAGCCCTTCAGGCAGGCACTCTTCAGTTTTTGGTAGCCCAAAATAAATTTAAGTAGCCCGAATTAAAAAAAAAAAAAAAAGACAATTTTTTGATTGATGTTTTGTTTCCTTTTCAATATTATACATTAAAGTATAATATTGTAAAGGAAACACAACATCAATCTAAGAATATTTAAAACACAAATTACAACAACAAATTACAATCATCAACTCAAATATTTGGTTCTAATTGAACAGAAATTTCTATGAACTTGCAAGAACTGTGTAGAACATCAATCGGTGTTCAGTAAGAGGCAAGTGGAACCAAGATCTAGGACATTTGCGTTTTGAAGTTTGCAAAGACTGCTAAATCTTGCCAATGGTAGTTCACTCTTTGCAACATAGTACGCTGTTCTAAACAGCCTTTTCAGGACTTCTTGTTATGCTTGGTTTATTTTTAGTATGTTTTTTGCAATCGGTGTTTGTTCTGGGAAAGATAGTGCAGACTGGGCAATAATGCATTTCTTGCATTTCTCATGGGTTCTGATGAGGTCTTTCTTAAAATGACTGGTCCCAGTAACAAAGGCGCTTGTCGACTCAGAAATCGAGGGAAACTCACAACACACCCGGCAGAGCATTATGTTATTTAGCTCGTCATATTCCAGCCACATAAATTCTTTTGTCCATGAAGTGGATCGTGAAAGCACAAAACAAGCGCAAATTCAAACGCGATTTCCATGTCTCACATATTGACAGTGGCTCATCAATGCCGATGACATAATTGCTCAGCTACATTTGCGAAAGAATGCAAAAGCATTGACATATCTTTCCTTCCTATGATAGCCTGACGGGCAGGGCTGAGATGGATTTTGGTAGCCCGACTCGAAAAGTCGCTAGCCCCGGGACGTCGGGCTAGCGATTTTGCGAGCCCTGGTGTAACCAAACATGCCTTTTATGAGAAACGTGGCCTATTTTATGCTTAAACGGGAGCAGCAAGTTTCTAAAAAGACTATGAATATGAGTTTTATACTATAACAAACGTAAATGAGCTGCTATTAGAAGAAAGCACCGAAAATAAAACGGGGATATTTTGCGCACACATGAATAAAAGGTGTTTCGTGAAATCTTAGTTGCCTTTTGGCTTAAAGACAAAAAGGTTACAAAACCACTAGTGCATACACTCGCCCTCACTCAAGGCCACTCCTCCCTGAGCCTGGTTCTGCTGGAGGTTTCTTCCTGTCAAACAGGAGTATTTTCTTCCCACTGTCGCCAACGTGCTTGCTCATTAGGGGGTCATATGATTGTTGGGGTTTTCTTACACTGTGAATGTGCAGTCTGAACAGCATTTTATTTGTTAAATTAAGTTCAAGACAGTTAGGTAGTAACTGAATCTATCGAACAACAAAGGGGACAAAGATGACACATTAACAGCTGTGTTTTTGTCTCCCTTGGAAGGAAGCTGACTTTTCACATTCAATAACAGAAACTGAACCACAGACATGTTCAGCTGCTGAGGGAATTTCCAGAAGTGACATGCCCATGTGACTTTAGGCAATCACCGTTTGCTAGAGTTTGTGGAAGTGGCATCATCGGCTCAACACTGAGTACGAATCCATAATTATAGTTTTCCAGCCAAACAACCAGTGAAAAGTGATATATTCTCTGAGGCGTGTGTGCCGCACCCATCGTTGTGTTCAGTGTTTGCCTCTGCTTGGTGTTTGGGGAACTGTTCATTTTTATCATTCTTGCACGGCTTAGGTTGTATCATGTGGAGAAAAAATAAAGCAAGGGCAAAAAAAGAAAAACGACACAAATCACGTGAGGATGTCGCTGTATATGGACTTGCTTGGCCAGCAGTAGGGAGATGTGGTTTGTTCACTGTGTGCTGACAGTGTATTTAAGCACAGCATACGACTGGGTGTCTCAGTTAATTGGTAAAAATTCCCATTTTTAAAAACAAAGAAAAGCACCACTCTGGTTTTTGAATTAAAAAAAAAAAAAAATCACGGCTGTTTGAGGAAAAGTTAATTCAACCTTTTATTGGCTTTGCTGGTTATAGAGCTTCAGTACTTGCTCTTGAAGCTTTCTTTTTCTAATTCAGTAACCAACACCGTTCTTACGCTACATTATTCCCTTTGAAGTCTATATCTTCATACCGTATTTTCACGACCATAAGGCGCACTTAAAAGTCTTAGATTTTCTTCAAAAAGTACGGCGCGCCCTATAGCGCAGTGCGCCCTGTGTGTTGTAAGGAGGACGTAGTAGAGAACACCATGAGAACGCTAAAGGGTGAAGTGTGGGCGCAACCCTGAAAATGGCAACGAGACACGCTTATGAAGCACAGTTTAAACTGAAGGCCATCAGCTACACGGAGGAACATGGAAATCGAGCAGCGGCGAGAGAATTTAAGATTAACGAATCGATGGTTCGCAAATGGAGGAAGCTGGAAAACAAGCTCCGGCAGGTCAAGAAAACGCAGCTGAGTTTCCGCGGACATAAGGCGAGGTGGCCCGAGTTGGAGGAAAGACTCGAGCGGTGGATCATCGAGCAAAGAACGAGCGGGAGAAGCGTTTCGACGGTCACCATTCGGCTAAAAGCAGTTTCACTTTCACTTTTTATGAAACGGTGCCATTTTTCCATCCGGACCAGGACTACGGTAGCGCAGCAACTTCCAGCGGATTATAAGGAAAAGCTGGCCATCTTCCGCTCCTACTGCAGCAAACACATCGGCGACAAAAACATCCAGCCCAGCCACATCACAAACATGGACGAGGTCCCGCTCACTTTTGACATCCCGGTGAGTCACACTGTGGAGAAGAAGGGGACCAGCACGGTAGCGATACGCACAACGGGGCACGAAAAGTCTTCTTTTACTGTTGTGCTTGACTGCCATGCTAATGGACAGAAGCTGCCGCCTATGGTGATTTTTAAGAGAAAGACTTTGCCTAAAGAGAAGTTTCCAGCAGGAATCATCATTAAGGCAAATGAAAAGGGCTGGATGGATGAGGAAATGATGAAAGAGTGGCTGAGGGAGGTGTATGTAAGGAGACCAGGTGGTTTTTTCCACGCATCACCATCGCTCTTAATCTGTGACTCTATGCGTGCCCATCTCACAGCCGATGTGAAAAAACTAATGAAACAAATGAACTGTGAGCTTGCTGTCATTCCGGGAGGCCTGACAAAGGAACTCCAACCGCTGGACATCGGTGTGAACCGCCTGTTCAAAGTAAGGCTGCGAGCGGCCTGGGAGCGATGGATGACCGATGGAGACCACAGTTTCACTAAGAGTGGAAGGCAGCGCCGGGCGAGTTACGCCACAATTTGCGAATGGATTGTAGATGCTTGGGCTAACATGTCTGCTGGCACTGTTGTTCGAGCTTTCGCAAAAGCCGGCATCATTTCCGAGGAGCCGCACGGCACGGAAAGTGACTCTGACAGTGAAGAAAGTGAACCTGGCATGTTTGATGGAGATTTAGCGCAGCTGTTCAATTCAGACACAGAGGATGAGGACTTCGATGGGTTTGATTGATGATAAAAATGTGAGTACCAAACTTTGTTTTGCTCCTGCTTTATTGTTAAATATGCACACTTGTATGCTTGTGTGTTGTTGATGATGACGATTACTGGTAATAAAAATGTGAGTAAGGTACCGAACTCAGGT
Source organism: Diplotaxodon limnothrissa (assembly GCF_057381915.1). NCBI lineage: Eukaryota > Metazoa > Chordata > Actinopteri > Cichliformes > Cichlidae > Diplotaxodon > Diplotaxodon limnothrissa. Next base: position 40,194,195 of record NC_140601.1, read on the forward strand.
TTGCTCCCGCTTTATTTTTAAATACGCATACGGTACTTGTATGCGCCCTATGGTCCAGTGCGCCTTATGTGTGTGTTAAATACAGTAAGGGCACACATAACTGAGACTGCGCCTTTTAGCACAGTGCGCCTTATGGTCGTGAAAATACGGTATATAAAGCACCTCGAGGCCATTGTTGTGATTTGGTTATATAAATTGAATTGAACTGAATTGAATTTCACATCAGTTGAAACCCATCTGAGTTCTCCTGATGACTAGCATGTATGGGAAGCTGTACTCAGTCCTGCCGGTATGGAACGCCAGGACTGCCATAATGAATTAATTAAATACACCATTAAATAATTAATTAAATGTGGCAATAATTAATTAAAATTGGAATTAATTAATTAAATAAATAGTTATGACACATGTAATTAATTAATTATTGACACATTTAATTAATTATTTATGTATTTCACATTTTAATTAATTATTGACACATTTAATTAATTAATTATTGACACATTTAATTAATTATTTATGTATTTCACATTTTAATTAATTATTGACACATTTCATTAATTATTGACACATTTCATTAATTATTTAATGATATATTTATTTATTTCATTTTGGCAGTCCTGACGCCTGGCTCTCATCATGAAATAATTTTATCTGTCAGCCTCACCCATCAAACTCAGGGGGCGGGGTTAACGCTGATCGAGTCAAAACCATTGCTTAGGCCTGGTGGCCATTGTTTCTAGCACACAACAACCGGCATGTGGAAGCTAACAGAACTGAGCTTTGAAAAACCCTGTTTGTGTGTTACCAAATACCGTTTTAATATTTTTTAAGCCGAGAATGTAGTGGTTTAATCTTCATGTGTCTGGTCGGTTTGTCAAGATACAGCCTCTTTGCAAAAGTGTTTCGATGATTTCGGAGATGTCTGCCCAGTCTCACGGCAAAGCGTGGGATAGACCCGCTCGCCTCGCAAGCAATCCCACCGACAAAGCGCAGGCCCCGGTACACAGCTGTAGTAACCCCCGCTGACTTCTTTTACTGAGGTTATATTTATCGATGTTTTATTTCCTGATGTTCTTATGTGTCCTACGTGTTTCAGTCGCCAATTCTGAATTATAACTAACATTAAAAACATGTTTAAGGAGGAGAGAGAGCAAATAAATCTGTTTAACATCTGATCTTTGGGTTTTTGTTCAGTAATCAGCGTGACCTGTGTATAAACACATAAAAGAGATAACGTTGGTGTTTCCGTCATGTAGTAACTGCTGGCTTTAACTGTACAAAGGTTGTTCGACACTATGAAACACATACAGACTTCATGATGTTCGGCTAATATTTTTATTGTGAATATTAATCATGCTGACCTCGCTCTGTACACCACGCAGCGAGGTCAGCATATCCACGATATCCTCAGCTCCATGAGTTAACACAAAGTTTCCCAGCTGACTATCTAACTGCCAACTATTCCAGAGACGTGAAAATATACAGCATAAAGAAAAGTGTAAGAGACTCAGCAGCAGATTAGAATAACAGTTATACATTTAATAAATCACCAAATGAATCCAAGAAACGAGCAAACCTGTTCCGACAATTTGAATTTGTATTCCCTCAGCTGCAGACTCGCTGCTGTTTAAATGTTTGAAAAGGAAGATTAGATATAAAAAACGTCAAACATAGACTCAGTCTGCCTTCACATTTGATATGAGGCCAGCACGTATAGTGGCCTCAGCAGGCTATTACTGAAATACACGTGCTATATCATAAACTATGATATAAACAGGGAGGTCCTATTAACATGTTTAGTTTTAAAGGACACCTTCCTGCCTTTAGTCTCATTCATGAGCAGTATTAGTTTTCTTCTAACATCCAGAAGTCTGCACAATGTGTTTCATAGTTTGTAACAAGCCTTTGACAGGTAAACATAACATGACCGAAAAAGCAAAAAAAAAGAAAAAAAAAAGAGAGAGAGTGTTGACATAAGAAGAGAAAATTCTCTCAATTATGGAGACAGACAAATGGTTCATTTATGTTTGATGTGTGTTTATTCCTCCCTAAATATCGTCGGTGAAGTTCGCCATGCATGTCAGATTTTCCTGCGCATTTTTATACCTCTGCCAACAGAGAGAGAAAAAAAATCACATTCTAACAGACAGCTGGTGCTTAGAATACAGTTGAATAACTATTAAAAAACAGATGATATTTAGATGATAGTTCAGTCTAACACATGTGCCAGTGAACCATTAAACGTCTGTGAAACTATGCAGTTATGAAACGTAACTTTAACCTCAGCCAAACCGATTTGCTCAGTTGTAAATAAAACAGCGAAGTAAACGTGACCCGACAGACAGAACCTGAGTGAATGAAGTCCAGCGTTTAACCACTGAGAGCTAAAACTCAGCTGAGGTTTGAAAGCTGTGTGCCGGTGATTGGACATCAGCCGCTGATAAAGCTGTTCGCCTATAAAGTGCTCTGTAAGGAAACGAGCTCCAGCAGCTCTGCGCTCGGGGAAAACACTATATTTACTTATCTTGTGCAGAAAAATGCGCTGACATTGCGTTATATCGAGCACCGGCTGCCCAGTTAAACTGTGAATATCACCAGGTAACTAGGCGTGTTTCTTGAATTAGCAGCAGGTGTTAAACAGCTGACAGATGAGGAGGAGGATGCATGCAGGTAAACTGAGGGTCTGCTGAGCTGATCGCTGGTTTCGTGAGAAAAATGTCAGCTCGTTCTTTATGTTACAGAAGCACAGAGACACAAGACCAGGCGGAAAGAGACGATCGTTCGGTGAAAATGAGAATCTGCGAATGCAACATGTGGAACACGGAGAGTGGAATATGTAAACAAACCGGTTAACGTAACCCCCTCGGTGCACTCTGCATGCTAACTGTTAGCAGAGCTAGTGAAATCTCTGAAAACATCTGAGCACTTTTGCAAACATGTTCTATGTTGACAACCTGACCAGACATACGTCGCGACATTCGCGGCTAAAACACTGTTAAAAGTGTAGCTGGTGACAGAAAAACGGGGTATTTTAAAACTACACCACCACCATTGCTGCTTGTGATTTGATCTGCATTCTGGGATAACTGGCTGCCCCAAGTCTACACAAGCAATCGATTTTCTAGGATCGACCTGTTTTGACTTACTTTGCACGGCAACCAATCAAATGTTAGAGAAGCTGCATGGGCAGCGTTAACCCCGCCCCCTGAGTTTGATGGGTGAGGCTGACAGATAAAATTATTTCATGACGAGAGCCAGGCGTCAGGACTGCCAAAATGAAATAAATAAATATATCATTAAATAATTAATTAAATGTGTCAATAATTAATTAAATGTGTCAATAATTAATTAAAATGTGAAATACATAAATAATTAATTAAATGTGTCAATAATTAATTAATTAATTAAATGTGTCAATAATTAATTAAAATGTGAAATACATAAATAATTAATTAAATGTGTCAATAATTAATTAATTACATGTGTCATAACTATTTATTTAATTAATTAATTCCAATTTTAATTAATTATTGCCACATTTAATTAATTATTTAATGGTGTATTTAATTAATTCATTATGGCAGTCCTGGCGTTCCATATGCCGGAGCCGGCCAGAGAAAACCATTAGCCTCTTGGAAGAAATATGAACATCTACCATCTGGACAGCGTGCTTATGAGGAAGGCGACAGTTTGGATACAGCACTCCTCTTGTGTTAATGGTTAGGAGGAGGTTAACTCTAGATAATGCAGAAGGGTTGTTTTGGTTGTCAGCTAAGCTTATAGGTTGGACACGAAATGGGATGTGGGGTGTTTTGGGGTTGTTGTTTTTTGGGTGAGTGAAGCATTTCAGTTTCATTGATTGCTCCTTCCTGGAAAACAAGTAAATTTATCATTCCTTTTAAAGTAGTATGTGCTGCTCCTAAGTGTTTTTCAGAAGCGAAGGTGCTCTATCTTACTCTATCTTATCTACATTAAAAGGAAGGAGGCAAAGTGAGAGCAGAGATGTTTAATGCACAGATCTCCAAAGATGAGACATCTGAAGGCCGGGTATTTTGCTATATTTATGGTCAGATTTGACGCTAAAGTGTTAGTAACCATTGATGTATTGATGTGTGCATGTGTCCCAATTGCATCACCACATCCACATGTACCTACCGCCTGTTGTTGCGCGATTGGTCTTGAGAATCGAGACAGCGAACAGAGTGCAGTATATATTTGTAATTGTGTATCACATATAAACTGGAGAAATGAATATTCTGCAGATGGATGATGAATTAAGGGGGGAAAAGCTGCTTTAATAAGTTCTTGGAAGACTGAAATACCACTTGCGATCAAACAGTTCTGAGAAGCTGGATCCACAAGAATAGTTTCAGTGGGTTCTGTTCTGACTGCCTGCTCTGTATATTCTACAGTTTCAGTGTGAACCTCAAACTTTTGTTTCAAGTTGTCCTGAATTTCATGTGGAAGGAGCTCATTGCTGGTGTTAGGAGACGGGTCTCCTGCTATAACTGGGCAGGTTTAAGTTGAAGAGTCCACAGTATCCAAGCCCAACGACAGCACATCAGATGAGGCACAAAATCTAGAGCATCCTTGTCATATACCGGTGTATATATATTTTTTTAATTCATGGGGGTTGTGGACTGTGAATTCAACCCCCACGTTCATACTGTCAAAATGGACTTCTGCTTTAACCTGTGACTGTTGTGCGTGCCACGCCGTGCTGTCTCAGAGCCCATTGAAAACAGGTTTTTCTTTTTTGGCTACACCAACCTGGTGTGATTTCACTCGCTGCAATACTGTCAACTTCCCAAAAATGAAGAAAAAATCAAATAGAAGGGTTTGTGTTTTGACACATTGGAGGAGATCGCGTGCCCATCGTGGAGGCAAAATGGGAATTCCACTGAATTTTAAACCAAGACAGGTTTCAGATTTTTACGAGCCCCTTCTCATCACACCTCATGTTCATAGTGGAGTATCTTTTATAAATGGTATAATTCTTAAATTATAGTTCCATTTACAAAAGTATAATTCTCTGTTTGGGCATGTTACTATTATAAGAATTATTAGGATCATTATTAAATCCTTTACTCAGACATGGTTGATCTGTGTATAAAGGTGTAGATAGCATGAAATCAAGCAGTTGAATAATACAATAAAGAATGCATGTTCTCCTGTAATTAAAGATGTATATAAATATGGTTAAATTAAAATATTCTGGCCAAGTGAAAGTATGTAGCTGTAGATTTTTTTTTTTTTTCTTTAAAGTCATTTCATGTGATAGTCTGCATCCTACCTGCAAAAACCTGCTATCACAGACAGGACTGAATTCAGTGGGAAGCTGCACTGGTGTCCCAGTCAGCAGTCAAGAATGGATGCTGCTGTCTCCACAGTGAGTCACCTCTTCGTGTTTGCACTCATTGAGCTTGAGTGTGTGCAGATACTAATGATGAGTGTGTGACTGTTATTATTACATCCTGATTGCATAAGTGTGTGTGTGTGTGTTTGTGCTGACATTATCCATTTAGAGAGGATGCAGAGCAGGAGGGGACAACACAGGAGTCCAGGATGTGACTCAGTGGACAGAGATAAAGGATACAGCTCCCTTCATTCATATTTTTTTTAAGCAGTATGTAAAATGTGCTGCTGTGACGGCATGCCAGTCCTACAGCCTGCCAGCTGAACAGAGTGCAGGCACCGGTTCATGGGTGTGCTCAAGGACAATGGTACAAATTGTGGGCAGATCCAATCAGCGTAGTACTTCTTGAATTCCTACTTTAGTGAAGCACAGCAATGGCAAAACCCAGTCGTCCCTGAAGACATTTTTGTGGCTTTGCAAGTCATTTGAGTCACTTCGGTTCCTCACACTCTTCTTTTCCTTCTCACCGATGATCCAGAGCCCGTGTCTATGTTTCTGTTCTTTATTATTAACATAGCCCTACTCAGCCAGCCGTAGCTGCAATATTAAATTCAAAAGCCCTTTTGTTCTTCAAGTGGCTCTCAAAATTGTCCCTAGAGGAAAAGCGTTTCACATGAAGTGCTTTTGGTCAAACAGTTAACTTGCAGTATTCCTTCCTGGACTTAAAGATGGTCAGCATGGTTAAAAAGCATCAGTAAACAGATTTTACCCATTTGATCATGGTGATTAATAACTATGTTAAGATAATCATATTTCACTGTGAAATGTTAAAATCCATCCATTTGTTCTTTTTCTGATACTTGACTGGGTCCAGGTCATAGATGCCCAGACCTCTCCCTCCCCAGCCACCACCTCCTCCAGCTCTTCTAGTGTGTGTGTGTGTGTGTGTGTGTGTGGGGGGGTAGTGAGGCCTTCAAAAGCCAGCAGAGAGACATAATCTCTTCACCTCTCCCTGGGTCTGACCCTAGGCCTTGTCGTAGTTGAATGAAGTCCTAGTTCCCTAAACACCCCTCTGATGCTCCTCACCATATCTCCAAGGTTCAGCCCAGACAACCTTTGGATGAAGTTCACTTTTGCAGCCTGCAAAATTACTCTTTTGGTTAAGTGCAGTTCATGGGTGGGAATTTAGACTGACCAGTAAATCCACAGGTTTGCCTTTGCTCTCTCTTTACCACAATACTCTACTGGCTTTTGTGGTAAGGATCAGCTATAATGCTGCACCAGTGGGTCTATTTTAGCTATTATGATGGAGCTGGGTAGGGGATTTTTGGCCAGTATTCGAGAATGTTTGGCAGTCAGGTCTGTCTCTGTCAGTAACCATCATCTGTCAAGTATCTGTGGCATGATCTTTGCATTCACTGCCCTGGAAAAAAATTGTCTATTTACATGACAATTACCTTAGTCTGCATTTTCCACCAAGCCTGTTGTTCCACATAGGAATGAATGCACGTGCAATGTTGCTGAAGATTTTCAGTCATGTTGTGAAGAGAGAGCCTCATGTTTAGTTGGAACATAGACGCATTTTTCAGATATCAAATCAAATCGCAGTCAAGTCCTCAAATGTGGGCTCTTCACTAATCACATAAATGTTTTATAGGTGTCAGACTTTCTAATATTACTGTTTTTACAGTACAAGCCACATTTACTGTTCTGTAACACCAACTCAGGAGCAAATTAAAAACCTTTCTCTGTTGACCTGCTTTGGGGTCCATGAGTCTTTTTTTGTCTGATCTGTGAAATCCCTTTAAAATGAATAAATAAGTGAATATTTTTGTGTCTTGACATCCAAAATCCAAACTGGAATTCCCACCACCTCCAAGGGTTAGTCACACGTAGCTGTCACAAATGACTGAAAATACAACTTGATGCTTCCAGCTGCTTTCCCTCGTTTATTTATGAGGAGGCTTTAAGACCCGGACCCCATAAGATTTGAAAATGTGAAATTTACATCTGGTGCACATCTGCTTCAGAAGCATTCTCATTTCTTCCTCTGGCGTAGATGACGGGCTGCCTCTCGGCTCGCAGCCCTGGGCTTTGTACTGGGGACCTCTCCACATAAATCCCATTGAATGCATGGTCTAGCTGGTTTGGACATTTGTGCTTTTACATACAGCTCTGCTGGTTAATGCCTAGAAACGTTCACTGACTGTGTGAAAACAGCTGTAGATTCAGAGCTTAACTATTTTGGTTGGAAGATCAAATGTGTAGTGTGTAGTGCGATGAGTTTTTTAAGCTCCAAATTAAATACTTGAAGGTTTGCAGCTCGCCAGGCTTACTGCAAGATGCACGTCTCTTGGTGACGTAATAGTTTAATGGTTGAAGATTTCAGGCCGTCTTAACAGTTTCTGGCTCTGTCTCATGTATGCACCTCTGGAGATGAATGTCACCTTAAAGGTTTTCTTAGCCTTTCAATAAAGTTTTGCTTCCCTTTCAAGGATAGTAGCTCCTAAAGCCAGAATATTTTGTACAAAAAGCTGCCTTTTGCTGCAGCATTACAGTTTGCTACCATTGCCAGTAGAGCATATGTTGAGACTAATGTCCCTGATGAAGTTGCACCGGCATACAAAAGTTTGTGACACACGTGATTAATTATGAGAAGTTTCCATTGAGTGTGCTGCTTATATACAGCAATAAAAAGTCGCCAGTAATTTTCAGTTTTTTAACAACAGCTGAGTAAAAGTTGAGAAGCCGCTTCAGGCCAGACTAATGGATTGTAGGTAATGAGCTGTTTTTCAGTGAGCGTGATGTATATGTGGTGTTTTTATCATTGTAAACAACTGGGCAGTTAATGTGCGTGAAGCTTCTTTTCTCTTTTGATAGGTCTGAAAATTACCATATTGCTCAGTTTAATAATTATTTTTCCTAAAGTGGCTTCAATTAAAATGTGACTTCTGATTATGCACTCAGCAGATTGTGATATCCGTCTTCATGCCCCTTCGCTCATTAGTGCAGAATAGAAAGGCGTTATGTCACATTAAGACATAGCTGTACTGAGACTACTCCATCAGCTGCTACCCAGAATCCTTCACTTTAAATCCTGTGCCGCTATTAGTCAACCCCACTATCCTTCTCAGTGACCCTGATTGTTTCTGAATAGCTGGACCTGCACCTCTTATTCTGCTCTAATTAGTGGAACAGCTGTCTGTATAAATAATTGGAGTCCCCTTCTACCCCTCAAGTCTTAAGCTAATGGTTTTCCTGTCCCTTCTTTTACCCTCTAATGGTTCACTTTCCTCCTGTGGTTTCCCTCTGTCTCAAGGCAGTGTGGGATATCTATATCAACGACCTGAGTAGCGATGGCCCTTTTAATGGGCTCATTTTATATCATCCTTTCTGCTTCACTGTCCATGTTAAATGAGACTGAAGTTAACCCCTGTTATTTAAAAAAAAATAAAATAAAAATCCTGTTTCGTGGCAGATGACAACTGCTTGTTAGAGTGACCTGATGCAGAGGGGTAGTGTAGATTTTATTTCCTTTTCCATGTTGATATTCAAACACTCGTCAGGGAAATGTTGAAGTAAGTGACATGTCTGCTAGTGTAGTGCTGTTAGTCTTAAGTGTTTATGAGGGTGAAGATTGTTGATAACAGTGTTTTGTTTTTTTTTTAAAAAAAATTAATTTAAAATTAAAAAACAAAATGCAAATCTCCAAAAAAAAACAACCCAAAAACTTTTCTGGGGTTCTCTCTCGACTTTGTACTTTCTTAGTTTCGACTTTCTTAGTAAGGTAATAATGTATACTTTTATTATTATAATTTAGGGAAATTAGTCTGCATTTAACCCATTCGCTCAGTGAAGCAGTGGGCAGCCACCAATCCAGCACCCGGGGAGCAGTGTGTAGGGACGGTACCTTGCTCAGGGGTACCTCAGCATAGCTGTTCTGTGGATTCGAACCCCCGACCTCCCGATGATGGGGCGTAATAACCTTTAAGTTCATTGTGTTATTCATACCTGACTCGTCACTGGTGTTACTGAGTGAAGGTGACGTCATCATCATCACTGGTGTAGATGGGTTTTGAGGGCCAAGTTGTCGAGTGTAAACTTTGCTGCAGATTAATAAGACATATCCTAAAGTGATAAGCTGGTGCGTCTGTGTTGTGATGGACTGTCAGCTTTTATGTGTAACTGCCTAGATGTATCAGAAATGTCTGCTATGTATTAAAGTTTTACAGTGGACCCACCTCAGCAGCAGCAGCATCCAAGCTGGAACGTGAAGCCTCCTTTATCATGTAATTGTTAAAATGTTAGCGTATGATTTCAGTTTAACATAACTAGGTTAGAATATTTTAACATGCTGCAGATATTAACTTAAAATGTTTGTTCATTAATAATTTGGGCTGTGTAACAGACTGTGCACAGTTTAAGACCTAAACTGGGATTTTTTCCCCCACATGTCCTTTATCACCTGCAGGAAATGGGCTGCTTTGTTCACGTTTGCACTACTGAAAATACTCCCTGTGGTATGGATGGGAAGATTGCTTCCCTACACCGCACTCGGTACACAAGCACTGCATCCACACTCAAAACAAGCTTTTCTGGTTGAGTACACATGAAATAAGTAATAAATTCATTTTACATACTTGCAAAATGATCCCAGTAGGTATACTGACTTTGTAACTAGTTTTTTTTTTTTATCCAAGGAAATACATTTTTTTATTATTATTATTCATTTTTTTGTCTCTTTTATTCCCCCCCCCCCCAAAAAAAAAATAAAATAAAATAAAATAAAATTTGTGACCAACGGGTCAACCTCACATTATTGGTTTTCTTGTATTCTGGATTTGAACACATTTTAAAGTCAGAGACAGAACTTTGAATTGCAAAGACTAGAATATGTAGCACTCTGCACATTTCTTTGCTAAAGAGGATAAAAAAGAAAAACCTCTGGGGATAAATCTTGATATTTTGAATAGGCTCTGACTCGCAGATCTTTTTTTTTTCCCCTGAATAAAACACAACAGTGAAAAGCTTATAATAATGTCTTGCATGGCCTTGATTCTCCAGACAGCCTGCAGTAGTTAATCTAAGCCTCTGCCTCTGGAGTCTCTCAAGTTATGCTTTTTGTGCCCGTTATGTTGAATGTGTATAGAATTATCACGCTGTATTACAGCTTGTCCTAACATGAGAGTCAGGAAAATCCTCCATAAACCATAAAGCTCAGCCATGCGGAGTTGGACAGGGTTTCTTTATTCTTCCCTGTCCCCTGGCATCATTAAAAAGGAGGAAGAGCCTTTCCTGGATTAAAGGGGCTTGTAGTGTGCCACAGACTGTGGACAGTTGATCATTATACATCTCTTCTGCCCTCCACTACACCACTTTCTCTTTCCCTCCTTCCATTTTAGGCTATTTTAGGCTCTATCAACACAAAAGTTCTGCTCCTGTCATTTCTTTCCTTACCTATTCCCACTTCAGCCTTTGTCTCATTATATCACCTCCCCTTCGTTTTCTTCTACAGTGTGTCATATTTCTCCCTTTCTTTTTGAAATTTAATTAAAAGTACTTGTAAAGGAGAAAATTATAAACCTTAAGTGCCTCAGAGGTTCAAAGTATGTGTGTAAAAGAAGAAGAAGGTAAAAAGGGTGTCCCCTGTTTCTTTATTATGCACAAATTCTAATGAGATGGACCACGAAACCCAATTACAGGGCCGTAATGCGTTATCATTATCACAGAGATAGTGATGAGTGAGGTTGGCTTTAATTTTAAATGCATGCACACCTTCCCTGTAATAGCAGGGACCTCGATGTGTGTGATCTTGAAGGTGTTTACCTGCAGAGCCACGTGCAGAAACCTCAAAGAAATCTCTCCCAAAGAAAATAAGAGAAAGATCAAAAATCTGTCTGAACTTTCTGAAGCTCTAAATAATTCAACACTCAGACATTTATCAGATTAACATCACAGTGAAAGCACTGCATCAAAGCCATTCTGAAGATGCTCATCCCCATTTTTTTTATTATCATAAACTCCATATAAAAGAGAGTTGTTCCTAGTGCCTTTAAAACTGCGTTCTTTCCAGCTGTCAGCAGAGGGCGACTCCTCTGGTTGTAAAACGATGGATCGTATTGAAGTCTGAGAACATGACGCCAGTGCTCACTTGATAATATGTCCTCAGTAAACAATTGCTAAAACGTCTTTAGTGTCAGTTGTTATTGAATCATTTCATTTTTGTAAATTATCGCCCTAATTCCACCAAACATTTACTTGCAGGCAACCAAGTATATTTGCATAGTATGACTGGCAGCAGTGACACTCCGAGGCACTTCAAGATTTCATTATTGATACCACTTATCAATTCGATACACTAGGTGTCCTTAGCTCCGCTTTGTGAATCACCACCATCATTAAACAGCATGTCAAAGACATTACATTCATGCAAATTGCACTGTCTGTGGTCAAATGTGTTTGCATGTTGAAGGTATTTCCCCTCTTTGTTGTGATCAGGGTTATCGCTAAAACAAAATAACATAACATTTGTGTATCTATGCGGTATGCTACTTGATATTAGTTACACAACTCATTACATCACTTTTACGTTTCTCTGTAAAATGACGTGAAACTCGTTATCCTAATGAGGACACATGCGATCTTTCCTTTAGTATTTAGGTGTGAAAACTAAGCAAAGATGAAAAACGGCACAAAGACACTTAAAAGCAATCGCCACGGTGATTCTACTATAGAAGCATGAGCAGGTAGAAACGAGGCTGCAGCCTGACTGCTCATCACTTTGTTACCTGGTGAAGTTCAGGCTCTGGCTGCTGGGCTGGGCTCAGCATTCGCTCAGCTTTAACATCAATCTGGGTTCTCGGCGAGCTAAATGTTCGCATACTGTCTGTTGTAAGGACCCACCTTTTAGCACATCCCAGCAAACCCACTCACTTCACCAGATGCACCTTGTTTAGTTCTCTCACCTTTGATTGGGTGTGGTGCTTGTCCTTAATTGCACTCACCTGTCACACGTTCTATAAGGACTGCATTCACTTTTGGCTCACTTTTTTCTTCACTCCCACACGGGGCGGCAGCAGTGCATTGGCAGTCCATGTGTGTCTTTCCTTTATTGATTTTGAGAATAAAAGGAGAACCCTGTGAATGATTGATGACTGCTTATTCTCATTCTAATCGGATGAGCCCATGATGATGACTACTTAAACCCTGAGCCTTCCTTCTTTCATAACACTGTCTGTGCAGATGTTTGCAAATAACAACTCCAAAGAATCGCCATTGTATGAGGTTGTGGTGTTTTAATAGATGGATTAGAAACTGCAACAAAAAGAATAAGATGCTGACAGTCAACATGTAGAACTGAATAGAATAGAATTCAACTTTATTGTCACAAGTACAAGGCAACAAAATGCAGTTAGCATCATCCAGAAAGTGCTTTAGCAATAATATAGATATATTACAGAATATGGATCTATTATAGGTATGTTACAATGTACGTGGTATGAAGGTATGTTATGAATATGCTATAAGTATGTACAAGCTGTAGCTGTAGTGAGTGTACAAGCTATGTACAGGCTATGAACAGGTTATACATATGGTTAAAAATATGAAAACTATACAGATTGTAGATATACAATTGCGAGGGTTAATAAACAGTTTTAAAACTATAATTATTGTATTGTACAGTATGATTGTCTATACAGAATTTACAGTAGGCATCAAAACAGAACCTCACTGCACGCTTTGTATTTTTTCTTTTTTGTAAATCCAGTTTAAATAAATATAGTTCAGATCAGTTTTATTCATTTTAATAGGCCTTTTTCTGAGAAATGGGCTTGAGTAACATAATTGATGGGACATGTATGTATATACGTGATATCAAAAGCGCACATCCACACATACAATGACTGCAATCCATCATAACTGTGATGTGAATGATATTCATCCAGGAGCTATACTATAAATGCATGTCATGCACTTAGTATGAGTTGGTAAATCAAACGAGGAGGAGCTGAAATGTTTCCAGGGCATGAGTCGCTCCACTGTGTGATGAACAAATAAGTGTGGTGACAGACTGGTGTATGTGTTTGTGCACCACTTCGGATATTTCATAGTGTCTCCTGACCCTGACCGGACCTACGCAGATAGCTGGCCAGTGGCAGCAGCATCACTAAACAGAATTACGGCTGCAGGCAGGAAAAAAACAGAAAAGCAAATCTGACCAAAGTAAAACACAGCTCTGTTTAGAAGAGAGCAGCTTTTCCAATAGAAATAAGACCTTAATTTATATCAGACTTTCCTGTTATTGCTCTAATTATCAGAGACTTTTCCATTAACATTAAGCAATTTTTCACTTTCAGTTGTTAATTATGTAATCAAACTGCTTCCTACAGCAGTAATGACCAAAGCGATTCGAACTGACCATCTTTAGCTTGCTCCAGCGACTAAACGTGCAGATTAGAAACTGACTCAAATAAATTCAGTCAGTCCAGGCCTTGTTCGTCAAATGTGCTTGACGTCTGCAGGGCGCTTCGTTGACTCCTGTCTGTCAGCGGTATGTTGTGGTTTCATTTCTGCTTCAGTGTTGTCCTGCGCTGTCATGCTACCAGGTGGTGTAACTCTCTTCCAGTGTGCCTACGTTTTTGGTTTCAGGGTGTTAGTTGCACTCAGGAAATTGGACAAGGCTTCAGATGAAAAATCAGATGAAGGGAGATTGGCCTTTGAACCGTGTGGAATTTAAACATATAAAATGTGTCTGGCAGAATTTCTTTTAAGTAAAGAAAGGTAGAATATGCCCAGTATTTGTCCAGGTTAAATGAATTTATCAAAACCAAACACATTTGAAGTGGCACAGATTTATGGGAGTGGGTGCACAAAAGTGAGAGACAATAGGAAAAAAGTTGCAGGTACGCAAGGAGGGGAGGGGGTGCAGGAAAAGAGTCCAGAGGAACTCATTCATCACAGCCAATCTACCAGCCAAGCCAGCTTAATGGAGACAGATAGCGGCTGTAGCTGTCAACACAAGAAGCTTATCTCTATATTAAGCAGTCCCACCATTAGGACCACACCGGCCACATGTTGGGAGATTGATCTGGAGCATTTAGCGACAGGGCAAATATCCTAATTAGGCTCAAGTTTGACACCAGGTGTCGTTTTTCTCTCCCTATTTTCTGTCACTGGTGGTACGACCTTGTCACTTCATTTAAAATATCAAAAGTAATCCTCTATCTTCCGTGGAAAACTCAGACTTCAGGAAAATCTTCAACACCTCTCTCACCTACTCGGTAAGCCTCAAAGTAATCCCTTTTCCTTCTCTCCTTTTATCTCGTCTCATTCCTTCTCAGAGTGTTGTTCTCTTACGGGATGTTGCTAGGTCAGGATTATTGTCAGAGGACCAGCGCAGTCGCCTTCAGTCCTTACTGCTGATTAGCTTATTCATCTAATTTATACACCGTAAACTGCTCTGAGTAAACTCAGACATTTAAGTTTTCATTCAGATTCCTGAGTGATGAGAGCAAAGATCAAAGCCAGCAGTCTTGTTGCAGTGGAAAAATGTTAGAAAGGAATCAGACAGCCGTCTTCTGTCACCGCAAGGATCCTTGCTGTCATGTGAAACTGTATTGATCCACAGAGAAAAATTCTATTTCAACGTTTCCTTCCTTTCACAGGGAGGTGAGAGGTCAGGGTCAGGTACACATGTAGCTGTCTGTAGAGATAATAGTGATACTTCTCTCATTCTCTGCTCAGACCTTTCTGCAAAGGGGAAAGGGAGACAAGTCTCTTCCTTTGGTTAAACACAATAAAATATTTTTAGCAATGATTATTATTCTGTGTGGAGAAAAACCACATTACTTGTAATTTTGTATTCTGGACACCAATACTTCCGATTTAGAGTTGATGTAGCGGGGGTCACACTAGAGTTTTCCCTGGCATACTTATTGGGATGGATTACAGTAAACCAAGCAATATTTTCTCTGCCAGTGTTAGTTTACATTGATGTTAATATTAACTGTCTCTCTAGTTCAGACTTTTTGTGATGAGCAAGAATACAAAACAGGAGGCTGTCACGGCACATTAGGCTGATGCACACAGGCAAATGTGCATGAAGATAACTGATCCCTTTCTATATCTGATTGTTACGCTGTATAATACATGTCACCTCTGCATAGTTTAATGTGTTTCTGGGTTTCTTTAGGAAAACATATTTTTAGCTTAAGGTTGAAATGACAGGTTGCCACCTGAGGCTGGCTTCCAAGACTGAGACAATCCCTGCAGATGCTCATGCCAAAATAGGCTATAAAAAGCAATGAAATTAACATGTTTGGAGCCTAGTCGCAACATTATTATGACGTTATGGTGGCAGTTTCATTTAATTTTATTTCTGTTTCCATATATAGTCTATGGATATAAAAATTAGACCTGTTAAGTGGCAACATAAGATTTTATGTACCTGACAGCTAAGCTTAGTTAATTTGTCATTATCCTGTTTATATGAATAACATTATACAACTTTAGCCTTATTAACAGCCAGCGAATCTCCCATATATTGTTATTGTGGTATTATAACAATTTTTAAGTTGTGGTAATGATGTAACTTGAACACAGTGCTGAGGACAAGATTTTACGGGGCACTTGTTATTTTCCCAACAGCCTCTATTCTGTTATTTTCTTTGATGGAATTAATGAGTGACTTATTGATATTTCACTTGTAAAGCAATAACCGGACATTGCTTTGTGGTGAGCTTTTTGTTATCTAATAAGGTCCTGCCTCGTCTCTTCTCATCTCACTCCTACTTTCCTCTCCTACTGGTTAAATGCATCACCTCTTCCTCGCAGGCTATCAGCTTTCTCCTTTAGGATGTTGGAACTAGAAAACGATGATTATTCACTTCCAGTCACTCCCTCCACTGCTTCATTTCCCTCTTTACCCTGCAGGTTGTGCTTATTTTGCTCAATTTTCTTTTCCATGCCACCCTCATCCTATCATTTTTCTTTTTCTTTCTGCTTTTGTCTCATTCGTACTACTGGTGCATAAACGGGCACAGTTGTCTTTGTTGCAGAAAAACCAAAGTCAGCCTCAGATTGTAGACAAACGAGCACAACTGAGATCAGTTGAAATGAGACTTGCATAACATATTTTAATATTTTATTCTCTAAGAAGATTATTCGGCAGACGTCTTGCCAGGGTGTGTGTGTGTGTGTGTGTGTGTGTGTGTGTGTGTGTGTGTGTGTGTGTGTGTGTGTGTGTGTTCGTTCGTTCGTGTTCTCCTAAAGACATTTTGTCCACTAAAGTTGAACTTTAAGCAAAAGAGTCATGCATATTTCCTTTGCCCCCTCGAGCAGGTCGTCTTATTATAGCTATTCCTTTAAAGCAAATCGTTTTTTTTTTGTCCCGGGATTTTTTTTTCTTTTAATGCTTGTACAATAAAACCCATTATAGTAGCTTAAATGTAGCAGGATTAAAGCAGTTAATGGCAAATTTGTGAAGTAATTGCGTTATCAAAGCTCTTTAAAACCACCCACTGACATTTTTCACTTTGCATTAACATGTTAATTCTCAGCTTTTTCCTCATTTGCTGGCTGATACGTTCAGTTTACATTAAACGACTCAGGACCAGTCACAGACCAGAAGTTGGATTTGTCTTTGGGGTGAAGGAGATGGTTTTCCTGTTGTTGTGGTGAATCATGGGAGGAATTCAGAAATGCGGTGATGGTAAAGTATCAAAGAAATGTACTTTACTCGTGCATTAGTTCCAGTCTTTAATGCTTTGTCCACTGCCTTTAGTGTAAAGCGATTGATCCTCTTATCCACTGGTAATTCAGCCTTCCAGTAGCTGGAAGATGTAAAATACAATTTTTACAGCCACATTTCTTCGAAGTGAAACTTAACAGCCCTGTAAATATGGGAAACCAAGCAAGTTGTCCAGGAGCGATGTCAGGAATTTCCTCTTAATGCTTTTAGGCTGCCTTCTCTTTCCCTGGCATAACATTAATCCAATAAAGCTATCTGGACTTTCTTGCTCATTGTCATTACATTTGATAAAATATGAATGGAGCCTCTTGTGCAACCATTGCTCCTTTCAAAGAAGAGAGATTCACTCACTCATTGCCTGAATGTCAAAAAGGTTATTAGATTTGATTAAGTTGGAGTTATTTTTAGTGGCAAATGCTTTCCTAAATTTTCTGTGAATAAACCTGGAGGGCGGAAAGTACACTCTGCTGGCCTTTGCCTTCTTGAGGAAACAGAAATGTGTGGAGGTGTTCTTAGTCTTGATGCACACACAGGGGAACAAGGTCATTTTCCTGGATGCTCCATACCCCGAGAGCTGGAACATAAACACACACACCGTCATTAATCACATCAACGAGGGATCACCTGAAGTCCGCATGCTTACTCTCTTTCACATGTGCACACACGGGCTCACGCATTACTCATCAAGCATATGAAAGGGCACCACAATTAGAAGTGTTATTTACATTACTCAGTGGAGTAAGTTGTTACTGTGGCCTTGCTTTTGCTGAACCTGCCTGATGTCTGACTCACTGAGCACGTGCAGAAGGAGGAGGTGTTTAAAAGAAAGCAAGTATGTTCTGATTGGCAGTTTTGAGAAAGGAATGAAACTGAAGAGGAGGGGAGGGGCAATTTAGTGCCATCCATATCTAGGAAGTAGAAATGTGTTAAAGGTTCTTGAGTAAAGTGGAAAATATAATTATAAAATGATGCATGCCTACAGTGGAAGGTGATGTTGGGGGGAATTGGTATAGATCACCTGGTTGAGCCATATATCCAAAGGCTGCAGAGGCGGCTTGCTTAGTCTCTACTTTGACTGTCTACTCTGCATATTGTCCTGCTGAATAATATATTAATAAATAATAATTTAAACCTGTGCGATCTCCTCTGTGCAAAGATTTTGTGGCTGAAAAACAAACAGTGGTTACTCTGGATGTGAAGAGAAGGGGAGGTTCTGACTGTTAAACTGCAGGTTCACTGGCTAATGAGTTGTGATTGACAATTTGTTACCCAGCTTCACACCACAGATAATCCCCCGTTTTGAAACATGGTGTGACTAATATTTACAAAATGAGACTTATGAGCAAGACCAAGAAGCTGAAGTGCGGTGAAAATGTGATTACACAGGTCAAGACCCAAAGCTTCCACACAACCTGTATTCTTTTTGCAAAGTCAAATTTATTTATATAGCACATTTAAAACAACAACTGTTGACCAAGATGCTGTACATTTAAGATAATCAAAAGATATAAAAACACAGGAAGACATGATGAAAATTAAGAAAAAGAAGCATAAAATGATCTAAGTAAGAAAAAAGACATAAAATTAGTAGTAACTCATTCTGATTTAAAAGCCAGTGAGTAAAAGTGGGTTTTCAGACGGGTTTTGCAACCATAACCTTCAGATGGAAGGTAACCTGCTCGATTCTAGCTGTTTTTATATATGTTAGCATTAGTTTTGCATTTCTATACTGCAGCATCTTTTTATTTATACAATGGGATATAGGTTTGTATATCTGCAACAACCTAGTCTAAACATACGCGGCTCTCTGTAATGAGAGCCAGACAAGCTGCTTGCTTGTCTGTTGCTTAGATTAGTGGAACAGCAAATCAGAAATGCTTCACATCATTTAACCTAATACAAACTTATAACTGCAATAAATATTACAGAGCTCCATTAAAATTTGTAAGTTGATGACACCTGTGATGTGAATTATGTCAATAAATTCGGATTATACTGGCACTACTGTGCTATACTACATGTAGTCACCTTGAAACTGTGAATATCTTCAAACTCATTATTATGAAATGTAATTTGATCTTTCCATTTTTCACAATAAGAGAAGTTATTACGAGTCATTTTTTACAGTGCAGCTGTTATTTCATGAAAGCTCCTTTCTGTATAAATGTCAGTGACAGCGCAGTGTTTCAGCTCTGCTCTGCAGCTGCTCACCCGATGCAGCTAACTGCAGCCTTTTTAACACGCGTGTAGTAAAAACAAAGATAACATACATTTATTATTTATTTTAGTCCATTTAGTAAGTTCTCAGTAGAACTTAGTGTGGCTTATTTTCATTATTGTGGCAGAGAATACATGGAACTGCTTACTGTGTAATGCTGTAGAATAGTGCTGTAACTGAACTTGAATGCATGAAGATTATTACACCAGGAAAACAATTTATTGGCGTGGCGTTTTCCTCGGGTCATGCTGCATACTGAGCCATTGACATTTTGAGTGAGGACGCTAATGAGGAGACTGGGGGACCACACATGCAGGCACAAACACACAAGCATAATGACCATAAAAAAGGGCCTGTGAAATAATGCACACAAATGGGGACAATATGTTAGGCCCAGCTGTGGCCTGGGTATTGATCAAGATATAAATATGTCCTGTGAAACTCCTCAGTGCTCCTGCTGAGTTATTAATAGACACTAATTTGGTCGATACAGGAATGGGGAGGGGGAGGCTCTTGGTCTCATGGCTGCATGTTCACATGCGTGTATGTATCTATGCACGGCTCAGTATCAGAAACTCTACCCAACTCCAGCAGACTTGAAGCGTTCCAGCCGCCTCTGTGTGTTCCTATAACATACGTGTTTGTGTGTACATGTAGGACATGAATTTGTGGTGCTGTGTGCTGAACTACCATCTATGAAATTGGATCGTATTTCTGTGTTTTTGTGTCATCCACCTCATTGCCCCACTGTCCCACATTTTAAAATGAACCCCAAAACCCATATTTTCACTTGTTATATTTTGTGATACTGATATCAACACAGATAAGTTAGGAGAATAACTTATACTAATATGTATTTATTTATTTTTTTATCCCCCTAGTGATTTTTCTGTAAATACTAATTCAGTAAATTTATATTGCTGTATGTATTTAATGCATTATACAGTGTACGGAGAAAAGCTCAATTCAAAGCTGATGTTGGTCTGTGTATAATAATGTACATAATACTAACACTGGTATGAGATTCCTGAACCCAGGGTTTAAATACTGTATCAGAACTGGAAAAAGTTAGATTCTCATATTTGAAAAACTAGAACTACCAAATGTTTGTTGCACGATAAACAAATTAAGCAAACTGTCCAGTTTTATGTAGATTACATTACCCAGGCAACGTAGTTTCTTATCTTGTCTGCATTTCTATTATTTGTTAGGCCAACGAGAAAAAGAAGCAGGGAAAGAACTGAGTTGAAACATTTTGTTTTCCAGTAAATTGCATATGTAGTTGTGAACGGGACCAAATTAGGACAAAAATATAGTGACCTTAAAGTTAAAGACACAATAACAAAATACCAAAGCAAAAAAGTTACTACATTTCAGAAGGCACTATGACATTTCAGAAAATACATTGTTGGTCCACAGACGGATTAAAACAGAAAATCCACAACAAAACAGAAAACTGTGACATTTCAGAGCTAGAAAGTGTAGCGACGCTTGTCCATCTAAATCCTGTTTGCTTCTCAACCGAGTGGTTCTCATAACTCGAGAAAGTAGGAGGGATCACAGATGACTAATAAAAAAAAATGTTTATTTGACCTCTCGTGTCTCTCTTAAACTCAAAAAAAGAAGAAAAGGTTGGAGGTCACCTATTGTGAAATAACCTATAATGCAGCATCAACAAGGACTGCTTGGATGTTGTGTCAGATATGTGGCTGTGCCACGCTACTCAAGGAGAGTTAAGGAGGACTTTAGAGGTCTGGCCTTTCTAACTCGAGATTTTATTTTCAGTGTGGTAGTTTAGAGACTGAATGTATCACACTGGAGACGGGGCGAGTTTTTGTTTGTTTGTTTGTTTGTTTGTTTGTTTGTTTGTTTGCTTACAGCTTTGTTTCATTTTCAGTACTTTCCAGAACACTTAAACATTCTTTGACAAACGAATAAAGTTTTGTGATGATTTTCTTGGAATATATTTGAGCAGATATTTGATTTTCCTTTGTAAATCAAGAAGTCCTGGTTAGAGGATAGATATGTGTGTATTTATAGGACTTTAATTGGAAGTGGTCTGCTGTCGGCAGATTATTTGTTTTCTTTGTTTTTTTGTTTTTTTTACCTTGCTCACTAAAGAGGCATTAAGCCGAATTCTTCCTGTACCACAGCACAAATGACAGTAATATGTCTTTGAGGCTTTGTTTAGCTTCCTGATCAATACTAATAACTCTTGACTCAACGCGCTGTTGTAATTTCTGGTTAGTGGTGTCTGTGACCAAGCAGCCAGCATCATAAGACAAATTATTTCCCAGCATCGCAGTAGACTAACACTTATTATTATAGCATTTGGCTTTGTGACATTTTCTCTACTCAGTAGACTTTCTAATGACTTGGCACCCAATCTCTGTAGGTAATTCATTTCTGTGAGAAAGATGTAACAGACATCGGTTACAGGCTGCCTTTGAAATCAGGACTCCAGGTGAAGATGATGTAAAGGCTTGAATAAAACTGAAGTTTGACTTTTTGTGTGTCTGTCTCTGTGTGTGTAACATAGTTACGACACAACAGAGTCAAAGTCAGTGGTGTTCCCTAAGCTCTGTCTCCTGGCTAATGGTTTGTGGCACTGTTGCCCGCTTCAATCTCCAGTCCCTCCTCAATCACCAACCGGTTCCACTTTCCCTGCAGGTGGCTGGAAATGAGGGCAGCAGTTGATTAGAGCAGAGGAGAGCACTGTAATAGTCAGGCGGCTGCTCGGGGATAAGAATATCTGCTCAAATCCATCTGTCAGACCACAGGTTACTTTGACTACTGATGCTTTCGCTGTATCCCTCAATACTTCAAAGCAGATAGAGTATCTGCTGTGTGACGCGTTGCACCAACTGTATTAGTTATGTGTCATCTAAATCACAAGATTACCTTCTTTCCTGAAGGACAGAAAACATCGGTGTAACAAAATGAAACCTTGGATGAATGTGGACCTGTGTAAGAGTGACTTGACACACTAACACAGTTTACAAGTCATTTTGTTTTGATCATTACGCTTTCATCGTGTTTCTGACTGACTTTTGTTTAGAGAAACTGTAGTGTATGAAACCAAATTTAAGCATAGTTTAAACAGCCCCTTGCTGCTCCCAGCAAAAAGCTGCTGGTGTGTCTCATTTATGCACAAGATGACTTTTTGCCCTGAGCCACTGGGTTATGGCAGTTGTGAGAAGGATGCGTCACTCCCAAGTCATCTTACTGCAGCATAAGCCACCACTACCTCTCTGACCTTATAAAGCTGACTTAGGTCTCTGAAACTTGACTGGTGTCTCTCTCTTTTTTGGGGATTTTGCTGCAGAGGGTGGATCAGAATACCAGCACCAAAAGCATATGCTTTGGACTAGAGCTGGGCGATATGAGATTTTTTCATATCACGATATGTTTTTTTTCATTTCAGGCGATAACGATATGGCCTGTGGCCTGTATTTATATAGCGCTTTTCTAGTCCCTAAGGACCCCAAAGCGCTTTACATATCCAGTCATCCACCCATTCACGCACACATTCACACAGATATATATCACGATATGTTTTTTTCATTTCAGGCGATAACGATATCTATCACGATATAAGCCAAATAACTATATTTGTAAGATTTAAATGTGCCGTTGCTCACAAGTAAAATGTGAAATAATCAGCAGCTTGTTTTTATTTAAATATTTATTTCCCATAATAAGTTCAACAGGGTAGATGTACTTAAGGAACATGAGACTTTTTCAGATAAATAAAGGCAAATATTGCAAACTACACAAAAGGCAGCCGCTAAAGCGTTTAAGTTTCAAAATAGAACAAATGAAACAGACTAAATTGTCAATTCCACTTAGAAACAAAATATTAATTCTAAAAATAAATCTTAGTTTGTTTTACAGAAGAACAGACAAAACTGACTAACTTTTGTCAATATCAAATAAACTGAGAACTAAAAGGAAATTCTCAATCTCTCCTTGTTGTATAGCTGAGCTTTTCAAACAGTTTTAACAGTTACTTTAGTCTGACGAAAGCCGAATGACGAATTAGCGCTTCCAGTCAGAGACTGAGGCTACGTCCACACGTACACGGGTATTTTTGAAAACGGAGATTTTCCGTTTCCGTTTTAAAAAATAATCCCGTCCACACATAAAGGCAGAAATGAAGGAAAACGCTGCTATGAACATGCCAAAGCAGCAGGTGGCGCTAGATTCCTAACCGTGCAGAAATGTTGGCCAATCATAAGTCTAGAAGCCTCGGTGGGAAAAAGTAAACAAAGCTGGGGCATAGAAGCAGAACCGAGTCGTATGTGTGGACGGACAGTAACTGTGTGTATATGTAAGCATTTAAACACTGCAGAGAGTAGAATTAACAGTAACAGTATTGTAGAAATTCATTTCACCGAAACAATAACGTGGCGCACAGTGTGACGCATGCACCAGTTTATTGTATTTCCGGACTTGCTTTCGGCACAATTTACAGTGCACGCTACTCTGTTTTTTGTCAGACTTGAAATAGCCGAAATACCTTCACACTACGGAACTTCTATGGCTCTTCCGTTCGACAATCTCTCCGGCGTTGGAACCATCATCTGTTTTCTCTTCGGTCACGCTCGGTTGATTTTTCTAGTCGGCACACTCATTTCCTCCATTACGCGCTGGCTCCATTACCCGCTGGCTGCTTCCCAAACAAATACACATGTGCGGCTTGGCACTTGTGCTGTACGTAACAAGTCACGCGACGTGACGCTGCGGCTGTGATTGGTTCGGCTCTGCGCTACTTAATTTGGATTGGCTGACCTTTTTTTTTTTTTTTTTTTTTTTTTTTTTAAAAGAGGACAAGAGCGGCGAGGTCTATCGCGATAGCTTAATTTCTCTATCGAGTAAAAGTTATATCGCGATACATATCGTTATCGTTCTATCGCCCAGCTCTACTTTGGACTATTAAATCCTAGATAATTTAATTGACATTAAATAAGAACCAGAACCAATTCACAGAACTGCACAGAAACACTGCAAATCGGCTTTATAACAAACTTTAAAAAGCAGCCGACTAGGAAGTAAATAGACTTTTTCTTTTTTTTTTTTTTTTTTTTTTTTTTTTTTTTTTGGACCTTTGTAGCCTCCAGTTAGAAAGTGACATTAGAAGAAAGATGAAAAACTCCCAGAGCAAGGCAAACACAGGCGTTCCTTTGAGAAGAAAATCCATCAAACCAGCGGGGGTCATCACAAAAAAATGACACTACAGCAATATTGTTATAGATGTTTTTGGATGGGATTCACCTGCTTTTACCTGTCGCTATGCTGCGTTTCAACACAAACCTTTTGTACTCTTTCAAATGGAGATCTCATACACACTCAGAAGCTCTCATTTGACTTTTCAGGTAAGACCAGGTGACTGAACACATTCCTCCATTTCAAAAGGGAGATCAGTACAAATAATGTTTAGTTAGAAAACAACATTAAAAATTGAAAGTTATAAACGCGGCATTATGAAAGAAATCATGAGTGGAAACTAATATCAGAAAGATACAAAAACAAAATCTAAATAATAAATGACATATCAGTTTTTACCCGTCAGCTTTAAAAGGCTTATGGAGTATTGTCAGCCCGCGAATATGTTTGTGAATATAACTCGAAGGATTTTGAAATTCATCACATAGGTGCATCTACTAGCAGGCTGAGGGGGGGCGATGGCACCCCTCAGGTAATTTTGCATCCCTTTTTCTGCAACACGTTGGAAAATTAACACCACCTGATGATGTTTGTGTGATGTCAGTGGATGGAAACATGCATTTATTTATTTTTTCCCAACATTTCACTGCATTTGGATGGAAACCTGCATGCTGTTATGTTTTCCTTTTTCAACTTGTTTTTCTATATCCTGCAAAAAAAAAAAAGAAAAGAAAAGAAAAACACAGGACTTGCTTGCAGCTTTTTTGCGTTATAGCTCTGAGTGCCTTCTTCTGTCCTTAAGGTAAAATTACTTAATTACAAATGTTGCTCCAAAAACAGACTTCTGAGCTCTGCTCAGAACTGAACTTTTAATTGGACTGGTGCTTTGAGGTCTCTCTGCCTCTTCACTGTCACAGGTCTGCACAACACATGTACATGTGCACAAAGACACACAAACATGGATGGTTCTAATCTAATGGAGCCTATTAAAGCTCCCTGAGCCTAATAAGGATTCAGGCATGTTTGCTTAATTTAAGCACATCTGCTTATCCATTGTTTTTAGTTTTGCAATTATAGTATCTGTAATGACTCCAACATGAAAGCTGAATATTTTTTTGTTTGCTGTGTCTGACTAGCTTAATTAATCCTTCTGTCATGCATACAAATAAGGACATTATTAAGAAATCCCACAGAGAAATAGGAAGCAAAGCATGACAAAGAGTTCCTCAGTGGAATTTAATGTAGAATTCAGTTCATAACATTTTATTCATATAACACCAATTCACACCACCAGTGGCCTCAAAGACCTTACAATACTAGAGAGAGAACCTCAACAGTCACACAGTGCCTACTGAATATCACTTGGTGACTGTGGGAAGGAAGAGCTTCCTTTGAACAGGAAGAGACCTGCAGGTCAGGTTGGGGGGAGGGGAAGAAAAAAGGAGTGACATGAGGACAAACGAGCAAAAACCAAACTAGGTTTGATTGCATGTAACTTACATTTCAGCTGTTTTGTCTGTGAAATGTATTTTGTTATTATATCACCCTCTTCAACACCAGCACTTGGTGCAGTTGGACCTTCTGCCAGTTATATAACCCATGTCGCTTAGTCAGCTGCAGCAGCAGTGTTCTGACTCCGGCTGCTCTCTTCCATCATCCAACGATATCAAGTGATGGGTGTTGCTGTAATATCACTTATTTTCTATTAGGAACACGTCGTCTATAAAGTAGTTAGTTTGTTCCCTTCTACAGAACTTTCTGTGGATTATTTCACTTTTTAAAAGTATCCATATGATGATTTTTCATAGAAGTCTGTTTCATGTTTCGGCCATAGAAATGCATTTGAGGCGTGTAGGTAATTTAGTCTTGACAGGAGGTGTGTGCTGGCAGGATGAGAAGATGACGTGTCATCTCTCCCTCTGCTCCATCCGACCTGCTGTGAACTGACTCAGCCCGGACACATTGGCCCCAGCAGGACTGCTGTCACTGGGGAAATGACTATCGCCACAGCGGCATGCTCAGCTGTGTGCGATTTGTCAAACTATGCTGTACTTTTCTCAGCTAAACTCGAATTAGTGGACTTTATTAATCCCTGAAGAAGAATATTCATTTTGTCTTCCCCAATTCCAGCTCTATATTTTCACTATCATATCTTTGAATGGTTAATCTTGCAAAACATCAACATTTTCATGTTTTCGTGCCAACTATTTGTTACTGCTTCTGCAGCTTTTAGATTGAGAGCTTGTAATCATCCCAGGTTATTAAATAGTGTCTCTTTGTCCAAGATGCTCTCTAGGTCTCTCTAGGTGTTTATTATCAGGTTATACGATTAATCTCTCCCTCTCAAACATTTAAAGCCCCAACCTTTTTTACGCCTGTTATGTCCGACAATATTTTCACGGACCGGCCTTTAAGGTGTCGCAGATAAATACAACAAAATAAAAACAGTACCGGTACCAAAAAAAAAGAAGTATTATTAATAACACACGGGAAAAGACCCAGGGAAACTGAGTTAACGATAAAAACCCTGAAAACCAGAAAACGAGCCTTAATTCTCCCGGCCCCACACCAAACAACTCACAGACCCGTACCGGTCCGTGGCCCGGGGGTTGGGGACCGCTGATTTAAAGGACCCAGTAGTGTCAAAAGACTGTTATCACTCAGCATCCAGCTTGGATGTGGCCATCATGTCAAATCAAGAACACCACAGGACTCCGTGTGGATGTCTGTCACCAACAGTATATTACATAACAGCAGTATTTGACGCCTCACATCCACAGTGCCATTTGAGTTATGCAATAGCTCAGACGTATTTCTCGTGTTTGGTCTCTGTAATAAAACATTTAAGGAACATTTCTCAAGGTAATTATCCAATTTGAACACTCATAAAGCACCTGAGTTTATCTCTTTCATGCATCTCAAAAGAGCTCGTCATTCTTTCTAACGTTGAACCACCTTGGGGAACTCTCATGTTGAATGCCTCTATCAGTGACATGAGTATTTGAAAATGGAGCAACCAACCAACCAATCAACCAACCACTCCTTACCATGGCTGTCTGGTACATCTACAGTGATACTGATGCATTGTCAGTCTTACTTGAAGTTACTCAACTCAAAGGGAAAGACTCATTTTCTAAAAGAGTAACATGACCTTGATCCAACTACAACACATTATCTGCTGAAACCAGAGATGAAATCTTGAGGTCTCACACATGCCAACTCTAAGCTTTGCCTCAAGGTTACCTTCTTTTAAATCAGAAGTGAGGACAAGACAAAGCCCTGGTAGAGCCAAGTATGGGTTTTTGCCATGAAAGTAGTCACAGCTCTCACTTCAGTTTTACCAGAACTCCTGGTAAAGGCCTCCAAACCCCATTTAATGGTTAAAATTGTTATTTGTTTCAAGTCTTTCAAAAACACCTTGTCAGAATGGGCAAAGCTTTATGACTCCTCTAGGCTGCGTCACACGCCGTCATCATTGACGTCACATCGTTGACTGTTACACGGCACTGTGATCTACCACATCTGGTACAGTGCCAGCCTTTTCAAGTTTGTTAGGGGTGATATAAAGGTGATATAAAGGTGTAATAACATGCTGTTGGTAATAAAAGACAAGCCCAGACATGTCTGAGGACAAGAGAATTCATTCTCCTGAGTTGTGAAGATGCTTTAATAAAGTGAAGTAATTTTCCATGTGTTAGTTTTTTACTTGGATAACTTTATCGATCCCACAAGGGAAATATATTGCAGCTTTAGTGTGCATCATTTCTTTTGAAAAATAAGAAATGATGCAAAAACGAATAGAATATTTAAGTCTGTCCTGTAAAAGTGGTGTATCCTCTGTCTTTACAGAAAGGAGGCAAAAGACATAATTTATCACCACAATGTCTTTTTTCTTTAAAGAGTTTCCTTGAGCTTTAAATATAATATAAGGGAGAAAGACTCAGGTAAGCAGGTATTTTTGACCATAAAGCCCATCTTGCATCGGTCCATTCTGGCTCACAGCTTCCATTGTGTGATGTCTGCAGGTGCAGGCAGAACGAGGCCCAGGCGGCATTAAGTCCACTCTCCTAGGTAGTCTGACACAGTAGCCTCTGGATGAGGCAAACCTCCGAGGTCCAAAGACAATGATGCAGAAAATATAAAAGCTCATTTCACAAAATCATCTTGAGATAGTTTTTATGAGTTTTGTCTCTTCTAGGTCTTGCTGAGCGGAGGCTCTCTGTCATCTTGGTTGTATTTAACTACTTTATGCTTTTGTGGACACAGGATACCCGCTGCTGTAAAACAAAGACGGGTGCTGATTTATTGCACCAACTAAAATCTTTGTAAAAGAAAATGAATCTGAAAAAGTGATTATTTTATGCGGGTTGTCGTGTTTTTATAACAGCTGAAAGCCGTCATTATTTGTCCAGTACAGAGGAGTCACTGTAAGTCAAATAAAATACATTTACATTCAGCATTCCTCAAAGAATCGCAACGGCATTGCTCAAAATGATTTCAAACAATGTGAAAGGGTTAACACACTGGTGATGGCAGCTACATTGTAGCCACAGCCGCCCTGGGGCGCACTGACAGAGGCGAGGCTGCCGGACACCGGCGCCACCGGGCCCTCTGACCACCACCAGTAGGCAACGGGTGAAGTGTCTTGCCCAAGGACACAACGACCGAGACTGTCCAAGACGGGGCTCAAACCGGCAACCTTCCGATTACAAGGCGAACTCCCAACTCTTGAGCCACAATCGCCCCGGCGATGATATATACCATATTTATGAAACTAAACAAATGCGTCCCATTTCTTTGCTAATCATGGTTACCATTGCGCCCTTCATATCGTAGATTACATAATATTTTCTCTTTGACTCAGATTCTGAGACGTTCGTTATTTTTGACAGACGAGGTCTAGTTAGAGTCCCAACTATTCCTCATTTCTACCAGCTCTCCTCGTGACCACGAGACAAGATAATTGCTTTCAGTCACTCTGAAGCTGAGTGCGTTTTATTGTCAGTCACAAGAATAAACTCTCTGTCGTATTTTCACCTTGTGTGTAAAGTTGCTGTGATACTGACGGATCGGTAATTGAAATTTTGCAGGGATTGAGTTGCCTGCAGGTCCATTAGACATCAGGGTTTAAACTTGGTGTGCGAGTGAGTGAGAGGGGGAGAGAATGAATGAACTGGTGTGTCTGGAACAATACTCTTATGCTACGTATGAATTAACACAGCTGTAGTTTCAGTCTAACCCAGTGGGGTTAGATATGACTTTATTCTTTGGAATGATTTTGAATTCAATTTAAAATCTAATTAGGTTTAATGTTTAACGTTTGCAAGGAGCCAGGTTTATAAATAACTAAACGTGAAACATTCAAAGACCCATTGTTTTGGCTGAGGCAGAGATGCCGTTATATCAAGTTGGCCTAATTATTGTTTACAAGCTTTATGTGAAAACGAGTCACAGTTATGAAATGCTGATGAAATATGTATTTGACATATTTAAATAGATGGGTTAACCCCATCTATTTTTTTTTTTTTTTTTTAAATAATCTACATTCTTGAAATCTTGGAGACAGGACTATGAAATTGATTTATTCAAACGTTCATTCAGTTTTAATATAAAAAGATGGGGTCGCACACGTTGGCCGGTGGCTGATGCGTAGAAACGTATGAGCCAAGTCATCAGATGATCTGCTGGGATTGTGGATGAGCTTGACGAAACAGTGTACTTGATCTACAGAAACATTTCTCATTTCAGCTGGTAAAAGCGATAAATGCAGATAGCTCTTTGTTAATAAATGAGATTAGATGATTATATAGTAAATATCAGAGCTTTTTATTTAAAAAATAATAAGAATCAGTTTAGGCAGAAGACGTGAACATCAGAAAAAGGTTTGGCAGCTGTGACTTTTGTAGGTAAAGGCATTGAGAGGATGCCTTCAAACTGTTTTTTATCTTTCTACTCCTCACTTGTTTTAGTTTCCTCTTCAGTCTCCATATTTCTTTGACGTATTTCACTTCTAAAAAGGCTGCTGTTGATGTTCAGATGCTGATTAGTGGTTGAGAGGACAAAGGTTGCCTTTGCTCATTTCCTCCCTCTGACAACAAGTGGCTGCTGCTGTCACCTTCATCCGGCTTAATACATCCTTTACTTTAATTGTTTTATTTATTCAGATTTTCATTTGGAGCTTGAAAAGATGAGAAGTCTTTTCTTGAATGGGTAAAAGACATTTCTTATTTCTCTTATTTTATTTGTTTTATAAAAACCATTTTGTGTTGCTTCGGTGTTGATGATGATGGATCACACAGACTGAGTTTTACCTGTGCCCAGCAGTCATTGCCTGTTTTATTGTCTGCACAGTATGCTGAAATTTGTCACAGAATAGTTCACTGAGTCTTGCAGCTAAACTGTGTGTGTTTAGCTTCATCCTGAATGCGTGCGGTGCTTTGAAAAGGTTGCCTGTTCTAAAGAGGTGACATGATGATGAATGGCAGCAGGGCTGGCACAGCGCACGCCTTTACAAAGAGTTTGTTTCCTGTAGCCTTAATGGAAATGGTGGAAGTGTTTTGCAGCGGTGGTGAAAGGTGGAGAAGCAACAGGCGAACAGCTGCAGTTTGACTCAACCTCTGGAGACGCTCTGTCCTCACAGGAAGCTGGAGCTCCCCCTTCAGGTCAAGGCTGTTAGTGAGTCCATTTCTTTGCACAGGAACACTCGCGTCTCCCTCTCCAAGAAAACTGTAATTGGTATATTTAAATGGACTCTCCTAGGTGTCTTCCTCATACATATGAATTTGTCTTAATCTCTTTCTGCCACTTGAATTTTAAATGCTCAGCTGTCATGAATGTAAATCAGCAGCTTTGCTGAAGCATCTAAATACAATTGGGAATCATGTGAAATAACAGCTACAGAAAGTGTAAACACTTGTCCCACCTAACACTCTCGCCTTTCTGCACACCTCCCCCAGTTTCCACTATGAGTTCTGATTCCAGGCGCTGCACCTCCATCACTGCAGCTCCCTCACTAACGCCATTAAGCCATTCAGATACCACTTGATATCGTCGGGGCGAGCGCTGCGCCTCTCGACATTCAGACGCTTTTATCTGATTATGCCCAAATTGAGTCAGCCTGCAAGCTTTCCTCTCGCACTGCAAAGTCTTCCAGATACGGGAAGTTGAAATGTTGACATCTTTGATGAAGGTCTGTTCAGTCTGGCCGTTGTATGATGTGACAGAACAATGAGCAAGTGGTAATTTTATTCTGCAAATCACAGCTCCCAACTGGGATTACACCATCCAGCGCCGTTTAATTAAAAATCACACAGCTGTAACATTTAAACACAGAGGGTCATTAATAAGTTGTATAGTTCAATGAGTAATGAAGCCTACATGATACCTATAAATCAGTGATTCTACATCTGCTTGTTGTCCGGGAACATGAAGAGTGCAGGAGTTTTAGAAACAGGAGTTCTGG
Organism: Diplotaxodon limnothrissa; assembly: GCF_057381915.1. NCBI lineage: Eukaryota > Metazoa > Chordata > Actinopteri > Cichliformes > Cichlidae > Diplotaxodon > Diplotaxodon limnothrissa. Next base: position 40,226,149 of record NC_140601.1, read on the forward strand.
TGGAGCTTTTATACTGAAATTCGTATTTTCTGTTTATCTAATTTTGGGTCTTCTCACCCTTGTAGCAGAGAGGTGCACAAAATAACTTAAAGTTGCACTGTAATATTAATAAAGTTTGTATTGATGGAGGGGGAGTGTTTATGGTAACAAAATCAATTTTTTTTTCTGACACTTTTAAAAATATTCAAGTTGTGATAAAAGCTAGAAGCTGGAATAATAATGTGGTAGCTAGAAGGGATCCCTGGGTGTGTCCTAAAGTTGGAGAACCCATATCTTACATGGTTAGTGACGTTTGTGTTGGGAAGGAAAATAATCAGTCTGCTGCAGGGTTGGGTGCAAAGCTGTACTGTTATTTTTTTATTTTTTTTTTGCAGTTTCTTTGATCTCTGTTGATGACATTTGGTTGATTAAGATACATGTTGCATCTTGTGATTGGGGAAAATGATTTGGCTATATATTTTTAAGCGTCAGGCGCTGCAGATTAATGCTGAAGGCAAAATAAAATTTAATGGTTGCTCACTGAATTTTAAAGGTGGCGATCAGTGCATGAATGTAGTGTTTTTATTTTTACATTTATTAGATAGTGACTTTGCAGGATGGAAAGTGAGAAGTTGACATGTAGCCATGAATCCAGGTTGGGATCAAACCCTTAATGCTTTGGTAAGTTGTAGCCTTGGTATACGGGACAAATTGAGGGAGTGACATAAGTGTTGTGGGGCCAAATAGAAAACTGGCAGAATGAGTGGTGGGATATGAAAATAAATACTGTGAGAATATTTATAATGAAGACTTCTGTATAGGTCTGTTTTGAAAAATAGTATTATTTTTTAATATCAAGTAATTAAAAGTTGATATTTGTGTTCTGTGAAGAGGATCTTAAATCAGTGAGCTGGTAAAATGAACCCTGTGCAGATCTGATTTGGTGTCTTGGTTTTTGTTTTGTCAGCTGTAAATTTCGCAAGAAGTTAAAGTTGAAATGTGACTTCTTCTGTGATTCAAAGCCATTTGGCTGTTTGATAAACGGCTGGTTGGTTGTGTAACAGAAGGACCTTGGTGAGTGTGATAATGATTCAGACTGGTCTAAACGGGTGCTTTTCTGTTGCATAACTAGTTGACACCTCTGTGTCCTTTCATGCATGCACACAAACATTTCACTTAATGAGCTGAAGGAGCGCCAACAATGCACATGTCCTCTGTCTCCTACCGTTAGTCCTTTTAAAGTTTCTTGAGTACCTTTTCCGCACAGGCATGAGCTTCACGCTGGTTTGCTCCTGCAAAATGACACAGCCCAGTGAAGTGTGGTCTAAAGTAAGCAAGAGGTGGCAGAAAAAAAACACAAGTTGACAGCAGTGAAGCAGCAGCAGCACAATCTCAAACTCAGTGTTCTGCTTTTATTTTGTTTGTGAATTGTATCTACTGCTTTTGTTTTCTTATTGTGACTGCGCCTTATTCAAAAAACAAGAGATTTGGTACTATATATGTCATGTTTCATACACTTACTGCTATCAGCAGCTTGTTTGAAGTTCACACTCAGAAGTGTAAAAGCCTCCTTGTTTGCTCACAAATTGCACTTGCTTTTGTACCTTCTGTGATTCACTGTGTTAAGACCATTTTTCACAAGACTTCTATAAGCGTTGCACTTCGTGCATACTTTTTTTTGTTTAGCTGAAATTATTATTGTTCGATAATATGAAATGTGAAAACTTCTCTTAGGCGTTTGGCTTCTTGCAAAACAAAAACGCCTTTGTCTGAGTCAGGACGGTTTTTGGATGCTTGTCTTTGGTCTGCCAGCTGGTTAGTCACTTGTCAGCTGATTCAGATCCTTATTTTTGGTCTGGTATTTTCAAATGTGAACGTGGTCTTTCTTAAATGGAAGAAAACATTCAGGTTCAGCTTGTGTCCTCTTCAAAACAGCACGTGAAAATCTACTAACACGTGTAGTTATTAGAGTCTCTCCCCGCTGGGCTCACTGTTACCTAAAATAGTCTCATCAGTTTTCGTGGATTCATTTTACTTTTCTGGCAATTCACTTGTTGATGTTAGTTCTCCATCAACAGCTTTGGCACCTGATAGCCACCAGTCTGCCATTAATATTGGAAGGTTTCCCAGGACAAAGCATCTTCTCTCTAAAAAGAACATTCGTAACATGGCTTAGGTTTGCAAAGTTGCATCTGAACGAACCACGGGACCTCAGGAACAGTTATATCGACACAAACACCTCATACCAACAGTCATGTTTGGTGGTGAAGAGGTGGTGATTTGGACTGGCTCTGCAACCAGAGGACTTGAGCATTTTGCTAAAATTGAGTCAACCATGAATTCCTCTGTATACCAATATATTCTAGAGTGAAATGTAATCTCACTGACAGCTACAGCTTGGATGAAATTAGTTCATGCCACAGCATAGCACAGATCACAAGCAGTGCATTAAATCTTTAACAAAATGACTGAAAAAGAAAAGAATCCGAGTCAAAGTCCAGACTTCAACTTGATTAAATTGCTGTGGCAGGATGTTAAGAGAGCTTAGCATAAATGAATATCCAAAAACCAATGAACTGAAGCAGAGCTATGAAGTAGAGTGGGTAAAAGTTTCATCTGCAGGAATGCGAGGGACTGATAGTCATTACAGAAAACAGTTATTTCAAGTTATTGCTGTTAAAGGTGGCTCTAAAAGCTGCTGAACCATTGGAGTTCTTAGTTGCTTGCTTTTGCAATTTGGCTTAGTTTTCATTAAATAATGGCATCCCATAATAAGTCATCTGAGGTTGTATTTAAATAATCTTGCTGAGGACCAAATGATTTTCTGAAATCAGATGATTGCAGAATAATATCCATCCTTTTTTCTTCACTCGTCCACTGTTCACTGATTTGTTTTCAGTTAAAATGATAAATACTATCATGTGTGATTTTCCAGTTTTCTTTTTTCCTTTTTATAACACGTTTCTGTGTCTGAGAGGAGAGCGGAAAGACTGCACAATATACATAGAGAAACACTCAAACTGCAGATTTATGAAATAAAAGAAAGACTTCCTGCACTTTTAAATGAGTATGAAGTTGCTGTGGAGAATGTGGACTTTGAAGTGTGGACTCAAGGTCACCTACTTTGTTGAAAAAGGAAGTTGATCTTAATAGCTTGTGCCCTTGTGAGCTCTGCAGAGTTTCTTTTACATTTCTCCAGTGTTCCTCTCCCTTTCAGAGCGCTTGAACATGAAACATGGCGTCTTTACTTCTTAGTTACATGGAGTTCAGTTCATCTTCGATAATTATTACTAAAAGTCTAAACCTGACTGCAGTGTAAGACACATTGTCCTTGAACAGTTTGGTTCTCGTCCTGTTTACTAGTTGTTGATCATAAAAATATCTCTAATTAAAATGAACACAAGTAAGCTTCTGTTTAAGTATGTAAGCCTTGAGGGGACTGATTTTGAGAGTTGGTGCTATATAAATAAAAACTGAATTTCATTTAATTTTCTTGATTCAATGCACTTGTGCACTAAAGCCATACCATGCAGTAGGTGCATCTACTAAAAATCTCGGATCAGTCCCAAAATCGGTGATATGCTTGTGAAAACGATAACACGAAAGATGTCATATGTTATGTTCAATTTGATAACATTTACTCAGGGGTTGCACTGGTAGCTGCCTGTATTTTTGGATAAGTGGATTCGTCAGTCCTTCTGTAAACCTTCAGTCTACTGTATCCTTATTATTATTATTATTATTATTATTATTATTATTAGGAATCCAAATTAACTTCCAACAAGGAGGTTAAGGTTTTGGTGGTGCTTGCATGTGTGTGTCTGTCATTCTGTTTTTAAAAGCTTGAAAAGTTTTGAATGAATAAAACTTCGATAGAACTTTGTAGGGGTGTAAAGTGAGGTCATGTTAATAAACAATAGAAATTTGTCTCAATCCCTTCAAGGTCATCATAATGATTTATTGGCTAATATATTGCTCTCCTTTAAGGTAAGTAGAGCCAAAGGTCAAAGTGAAAATAATGCTACATGTAGCTATTCAAATGACAGTGGGTTACAGGAGTGTAGTTGATTCATTTTCTTATAGCTTTGTTATGTACATTACCGTAACAGGTTATAACTGTTTAAATAAATAACTGCCACACATGAGCTACATCCACTTTAAGGGAAAATAATAAAAATAAAAACTTAAAATGAAGTAATTGTATATTAAAATGGGGTTCGACAGGGCAAATAGGAAAAGCCTGCACTTTGCACTTGTTTTTACTGCACTACAAACATAAGTACTTAAAGTATGTTTAAAAAAACAAAGAAAATAAACTTCTGTTGCCTTAAAAGCAAATACTGCACAGAGATGACGCTGCCTTGGCGAAGGTTTGTGCTCTCTGAGTGCTTCTTGTTTGTTTTGTTTTCTTGGTTTATGTTTCACATAGAAAGTAATTTCCAATCTTAGCCACTCTCACTGATGGAATAAAGCAGAGTGGTGAACTTCATCCTTCCTGAAACATCAGTCAACAGATCTCAAAAGGTTATTTATAGACTACAGTCCCACAACGATGCAACTCGAAGTGCTTCACAGAAAGATGCATCAATACAACTTGTTTTGGACATTACAGGTGCACATTATCCCCCCACATTCCTGCACAGTTTAAAGCTAGACTGAAAATGTTCTGCAAGATTATTCTCAAGTCCACCCTGCACATCAGCTGCCATACCTTTTAGTCTGCTCCGTCGCCTAATATGGAGAGAATTTAAAGAAGTGTCCTGTGCTGGGACACACTGTAAAAATTGATGCAGTCATATATATATATTCATTCAGAACAGACCAATAAGTGCTTCATACACCAAAAGCTGATTTTTTTTACTTCCCAGCTAAGCAAAACAGCGAATAACCAAAATGTGGTTGTTTATTTGTTCAAAACCAAGGGCCTGTGAGTGCTGCTGAATCAAAGAAAAAGAAAACAAAGAAAGTTAGACTGACGCAGGACTACTGAACTGCAAAGGAAAGAAAAAATAAATGCAGCACATCTCCCTGCCCGAAACAAAACGCAGAGCAGCAGTGTCCTTGTTCCCAATGTGACTAAAGCATCAATCATTGTGACATCTTTTCTTCCCTCCTCTTTCAGGCCCGTTACAAGCAGAGTCTGGACCCCACGGTGGATGAAGTGAAGAAACTGTGCACGTCACTCAGACGCAATGCCAAGGAAGAACGAGTCCTCTTCCACTACAACGGCCACGGCGTGCCACGACCTACTGTCAATGGAGAGATCTGGGTTTTTAATAAGGTACCACACATGCACAGACGATATCGGGCCTTCACAGATCTTTCTAATCAGACCTACACTGTCACGTTCACAAGCCATGATGGTGTTAGCTGTTTACTGCTGTCATTTCCAAGGACGACTTGATTATTTGTCGCTGAAATGTCACAGGCTGTGCTTACACGTGCACTAAACCAAAGCAAAGTAAAATAAACATGTTTTCACATGCTTTCATTGGAGTAATGCTGTTTAGTCGCCAGCAGAGCTCATAATCCCTGCATTACTTTATTCACAAATAACCAGACAGGCCATTTGCATCTTAAACTATAGGCAGTTCATTTTTGGACCTAATAAGATGTATGAGGTGCGATTGGAAAGTTTCAGGAACGTGCCTGTGAAAATCAAAAGGCTATACATGATTTAATTTTGGGGGATCTCCCATTCAAGATCATCCTCTTATGTACCCGTGAAGTGTCCTCAGCATTTCTATATCAGTCTTTAAACATCCCGTTATGTCATTTCATGCTTGTGCTTTGGCAATAGGTGCTGGAGATCGTTCATTTAGAAACACCGATGTTTATTTTCAGGAATTAGACAAAGGCGCACAGAGCAACATCTGGCAGTTGGTCCAGATGATGAGTGGCGATTGTGTTTGTTTTTCCAGTGCAAAGTGGCTCTCTGTCACGCACCACAGGTACAGGAAAAATGTACTTTGATGTAGTCCAGTCATTTGTCGTAAATGAAGGAGTCCAAATATCTCACAGGTCATTGTAGTGCAATTAAAAGTTTCTGCACAAAGACAGAAACTGTGAATTTGTATCTAAAGGTATAAGTAGATACTGCATGCATCTTAGTAGCTAATATACTTGTTTTGGATCAGTCAGTATGGTACTGCTGGCAGTCAGCCTGTGTAACTGAAGCACTTTGGAGTAGTAACTCCTGAAGTGTTCACCTAGAAGCTTAAAGTGGACCGAGGCTCCTGTGGCTAAAATGCAGGTTAAAAAAAAAGATGTTTTCAGTTTCTTGGAACATTCTTGCAGTCAGAAAATAACTTGACAACCAGACATTAAATCAAATCTCACCTGGTAGCTGTGATCTCAGCATCGCACTGATGCGGACAGACTCGCTGACTTTGGGGAATCAGATATAAAATCTGGAGTTGTTCATCATCTTGTCCTGTAAGTAAGCACCCACTTACAATGATGCACCGCTGCTGTCGAGCGCTAGCGTTTGGCTCCACGTCCTCAGTGTACCCTCGGGCCTAATGTCCTCTCCTTCTTTTCTTTCGCATTTTATTCGGTATTCCTTATCCTATAAAATGAAGCTGCAGTGTCGCTGGCTGCTGTAACAGGACATCAGTGGGGGATTTGATGTGGACACGGGCATCACAGAAGGTGCGAAGAACCAAATTTTCCAATAAGTGTAGGGGAGAGCACCTTTATTGCACCATGGGTATTAGATTTATATTCCTCGGTCTGTGTTCCCATCGTCCCCATTTTTCCTCTGCCTCACTCCGGTTTTCTCTTTTTCTCGCTCGTCTGCTCGCACTCTTCATCAAACAGATGACTGCTTAATAATTAAACACAAATCTATAAAAGTGAGTTATCAGCAATAACATGATGCACCTATCTCTCCAATTCCTCACTCTGACGTTATCCCCTCCTGCCTTCTCTTTCTCAGAACTACACCCAGTACATCCCGCTGTCCATCTACGACCTGCAGACGTGGATGGGGAGCCCGTCCATTTTTGTGTACGACTGCTCCAACGCGGGAATCATCGTCAAGTCGTTCAAACAGTTTGCCCTGCAGAGAGAGCAGGAGCTGGAGGTGAGGCAAAAACGCACAGCGTGAACGAGTTGGTAGCAGGGTGGTAATTGGGGGGGAAAAAGACTTAAAGAATGAGCTGAGTCATACAAGCACACGCAGACACAGTATGCGAGCAAACAGGGCAAAATGATGTGTTGGTATTTAAGAGTTATTAGCAGCAAACTGGGTGATTCATCCGATTGCAGTCACACTGAGCACACACTCACATATGTATACAGCATTTATAAAGGACTAATTGGTGTCACCGAGAGTCGACTCGTGATTCGCAGCTGGAACCTTTTCTAATAAAAATCCAAGATGTCTTCAGTGCGGTGATGCAGCCAATCAAATAGGCAGCTGGATCTAAATGATTGAGTTTTGGTTTCATCATCAATCTCTCACACACACACACACACACACACACACACACACACACACACACACACACACACACACAGCACTACCAGCCCCAGTCCTCTCAGTGCTTCATCTTTTTATTACGTTTTTTTCTCTCTTTCTCTCTCCGGCTATGGCGTGTTATGTGAATTCGTAATGAGATGGTGCTGTCATTCATCTCAATTATTCATGGAGAAGTTTCAGCCAGACTGTAGATTAGCTGGAGAGGAGAAGGAGAGGGAGGGAGGTACAGGATGAACAGTACAGAGCAGGAGGCAGAGCGAGAGTAAAGAAGAGCTGCTGTGCGTGCTGAGTTACCCGTTAAAGTGAAGGCAAAGGCAGCAGCCAAACTGCTGAGTCGCCGCAACGCTCGTCACAAGTGTCTCTCCATCCTTTGCTTTTTCTTTGCTTCTCCTGCTCTTTTCTGTCAAAGTTTGCTCAGGTCGAGTCCAAGGCTAAAATCACAATTCTCATTTGGTGTAGCATCACACAGGTTCCTTCACAAACCGCTTAGTCTAAATCAAAAATCCTCCAAAAATCTTGTTTTTGAGTGATTCAGAATGAGCCGCTCTACTGGAAAGTGCCTAAAGGCAAAAGTGCCCCATTCAGTTATATGTTGGGGGACCAAAAAGCAACAAACTCATCACTTTAGAACAAAATTTCTTGAAGGCTCACGTGAACCTTAAAAGTGGTGCAAGGTTTCCTGTTGTTTTATGACCAATTATGATTTAGCTGTTATATGCAAGGGAATAAATATCTGGTGGATTGCTGGGACTAATCAACATAATAGACTTGCAAAAACCCTGAAGGTAACCTGGCTCATAGTTTGGATTTTATTTATTTTTATTAATTCAAATATTATTCCCTTTTCCAAAAGTCGCTGCAAGTTTAACACATTAACCATATTTTTAAGTGTTTTTCCCAACTACTTAAAATTATCAATAAATGAGCTTTAAATTAGTTTTTGATGAATCGAAGAGAAAGAGGAGCAGCTGAAATACTCACTTTCATTAAAGCATAGATGCAGTTTTTTGTCTTTCCTCAAAATAACAGAAGTGAAAAAGATTAGAAAAAATCAGCTTTTACTTTTTGCTTACCCCCCAAAATGCTTGGCCAATAATTCGAGTATGTGACGCCTTTCTAATGGTGTGGAAGTAGCATGTTAGCATCAATCAGGGAACAATGTGAGCACAAACCTCTCATTGTCTCATAGTTGTAGCTAATTTGAAAAGAGGGAAATACTTAAAGGGTCACCAGGGATTTTTGAAAGCGAACCGAGGTAAGACTTGCAGGGAGTGCTGTCTGTTGTTAGTTGAGCATATCACAGACTTGGGATTAAAGCTTTCAGCATGACTGCGGTCAACGATGCACTGATGTATTAGCTGAATATTTGCGTCTAGTGTCAGTAGCTGATATTCATCTCTTGTCATCGAGTTTGTGCTCACGAAATCATTGATTGAATGCCTTTTAAAAGGTAATTTAAAAAAGTGTTTCTCTAAAAAGAGTGTAAAATAAAATAAAACATGCCAGAAATATTGACATTAGCTATCACCCAAATGATTATTTTAAACATTTCTATCTACATTGGCCCAGATTTTCATCTGTAACCTCACTGTAGCCACTGAAAGCTGAGATGTGCTGTGCAGAAGGACTATATTTATATTTTTCATAGCAGGGCACAAAGCCTACTCCAAACGCATTAGCTGCATCGTTGCACAAAAACTTTGAGAGACTCAGAGTTCAACTGTAGCCTTTCAGTGAAGAAATAAGCCGAGGAGGCCTTTAGGTTAAATGTACATCCATAAGCGTTTTTCACTTTTCCACCTCAGTGCTCGCCCGTCTCACCCACTCACACAGGAAGTGTATAATTGGAAGATAACGAGAGGCGATACCGTCCAGTGAATTTAAAAAAGTAAAAATAAATCATACAGCAGATCATCCAAGCAGGGCGTCTCCCACCTCACCCACACGTTTGTGCACTCATACACAGACGAGTGGCCGCAAATGGAATCGTCCAACAACACCTGTTAATGAACACGGGGCGAACGTGATTCACGTAGAACCACAGGCCTGAACTCACCAGGGACGGCGTTATTTGGAAGCGCCATGATGCAGATGAAGGAGTATAAAGGAGCCGGATGGGGTGAAAATATGAAAGGAGGAGGAAGTGTTTTAGCACTCCTCCACAGTCCCATATCGAGCTCCTCCTGTGGTCCTTTCAGTCCGCCAGTGGGCCTGAGTGTGTGTCTGTGTGTTGGCTCTGAGTGTGCTATTATGGGGCCACCTGGTTCCTTTTAAATATGTCATCACTTCCTGCGTGCACTCAGTGAACATGCTCACTGCATTAGCTGTGGGACGGAAAGATGTGTGTGTGAATCACTGCAATGCACACAGCTATGGTACGCTGGACTATAAGAGCGTGTGTGTGTTGTCTGTGTGGTGTTTGTGTTACTGGCGCTTCCAGGATGCTCACATTAAGCCTCCACTTGCTCCTTCTATCATTTTAATGAATAATGAATGCAGGGCTGCAAAAATGTTTCTCGACTAAAGTAGCTCCCATGCGTGACTGTGCGCTTCCTCTGTTAGCATGATACGTATAACATCCCCCGCCCGTCCCGAGGATTAGTCTCGTGATTAGTGTCAATGTTTTCTTGTTTTGTTCTTCTTTTTTTTTTCCGTTAAAAAAATAATTCTCAGCAATTAAATCGTCCCCTGATCTCCCCGCTGGAGGAGAGAGAGAAAAGAAAGCTGTCATGGTGATTTTCATGGTAATTTGCGAGATTACAATATGCTAATGTGATAATTACAGTGGCTGTTTGGCGTTAATCAGCTTCTGCTGGCAGAGTTATTGTATTTACCGTTAGGATTAGCGCAGCCCACCGTCACATGCTTTCGCCAGATTTCTTTCAAGAGACAGTGTTGTTCTGAGGTTGACTCGACGAGAGGCTTTAGAAAGGCGCGCGCCGCTTTGTGATATCGGTCTCTGCGAGCGAGTTGACGTTTTCCTCATTAGAGAGATGAAGATTGGCACAGATGCATTCGCGGGGGCTCCCAGTCACGCCTGCGAGCATTTCAAAGAGGAGGAACGTATTCGTTTGATAGGAGAGCAATGCACAGCTGCACACGTCATCACCCCTCCATTAAGAACACCTACTCTTCTGTATTTTTAATGATGCTAATTTATTCATGTGTGTGCAGAGCAGTACAGTAAATCTGAGCTTTTACATTTTTTACTACTTACTATAGAGCCAGCTAATGAGTTATTGGACTGGCACAGGGCTGGAAGACTGAGCAATGAGGCATTATATAAAACTACACTTCCTCCATCACAGGCATTTCCTGTACCTTTTAATTACCTTATTTCCAAACTGCGTTAGAAGTATTCTGGACAATGAATTCAGCTTATTGCAGCTTTCTGAATAAAATGTGCCTGCGGATCATTTGTTTTTGTTTGCTTGTCTCGTCCTGTGATGCTGCTCAGGTGCAAAAAGAGAGGCGCGTCCCCTCCGTGCATGCCTCAGGTGTTCTGAGGTTTTACTCTGGCTTGCGTCAGACGCTGAGCTGCAGCACTCATAAGCTGTGGAGATCCAGGAAAGAGATTCCTGTCAGGCGCTGTGCTTTGTTACAGAATCACATTTGGACAAACCTGAATCAAGTAAAGGAATGCTTATGGAGTGCTCACTTGGTCTGTTTAATCGTGCTCTGGATACAACTGAAGTAAATTTGACATTTTGAATGAATTAATTAACATTTTCAATTCTCCAGATTGGTTTTAATATAATTGCTTGTCTAGAAATTGTGCAAAATCAAACACATCTTTCCTTTGTATTAAATGCTATCACATGGCATGTTTTTAAATCCATAAATGTCCAGACTCCTGCACCCTTTGTTTGTATGCTGGTGCTCATGGGATTTGTTGCTTGCCGGCTATGTGATTATGTGTTCTTTTGATAGTGTAGCTTGATTGCCAAAGCTTGTAGTGTATTCTCTCGCTCTGTGACAGGCAGTCTGAAGATTCTCGCAACTGCTCGTCCCCCTCCACCTTTATGTCTGTAATCCCAAAAGTGTTTGCACACACTAAAAGAGTTTTAGCACTTAAAGCAACATTTTCTGCTGCAGCAAACAGCTGTTCAGAGTGTCTACGGCTCTTCAAGCGGTCTTAGAGGAACAATTTGTAATTTATATCTACAGTTAGACCAGCTGTGCAGTGTATGATCACAGTGTGTTTATGCATCCCACACAAACACTGCAGACCCTAAAAGTAAGGTTGCACTCACGCTGCTTCCTGTAAATCAAACACACATGTTGACTTTTATCCAGCACTGGAACAAAGAACATGGAGATTAGTTCACTTAAAAAATTACTTTTATCACCTTTAGCTATATATAACTATATATAACTTTAGGTGTTTTGAATCTCATTACAGCTTATTCATTATATATTGTGTTTTCAGTCAGTTAAATCTATAATTCCAAGTGTGTACTCAAGAATCGACGAAACAAACATATATAGTATCTCATCACCTGTGAAATGATGATTTCAGAGGTCTACGTTTTGTTCAGTCTAAAGTTAGGATTTGCAGACCAAACACTGGATTGTACTGTGCATCTTTTTAGGTTTCCCCATCTGCTGCAATCGCATTTTAGTCTTCGACTTTATGTCCAAAATCTATCAAACGTGTGCCAGATGCTTTGCTGATGCAAGAGTTTTTACGGTGGCTCAACCAAAGTTACAAATCTGTAATACCTGACATCAATATGATAATTTCATGCTTTTTCTGCACGTTATTTTATGGAGTCAACTAAATCGAGGAGATTTTCCATTTATTTTAAATCTGATTTCACAGCACTGCCAAAGTAGTTAAATGAAGTACAGTGAAAGTCTAAAAGCCTGCTTATGATGTATTTAGACTTTTAAAACTGGACTTATAAGGACAAAAATGAAGAAATCCAGCAGGTTAAAAAATCAATGCCGTGGCAGTGTGCTGTTAGCAGAGCATACACAGCAGTGTAAACATCACTGCTACATAAACAGCCAAAGAAAGAAACAAAGCTCAATGCAAACTCGGCAGGTTAAAAAGGAAGCTGTTGATGCCTCTTTACAGCTGCATATTATTTTATTCTGGTCTCCTTTGCATATTTCACTATCAGAACAACCCTGATCGATCCTGGTGCAGCCCCTCAGTTCGTCCTCTGGCTGTCATGTTGTTTTTGTTTTGTTGCATATTAGAAACCGAAGCTGTTTCACACTCATGATCAGTATGAACAGAACTGTTTAACTATGTAACTATGTATGTGGCACATTTTTAAGTACATCCTTAACTTGTTCTACAGAGTTGATAATTCTGATGGTTCTTTACTAAAGAATATATGTCTGTGCAGTCAGAAACACCGTCTGGTAAACAGAGTTCTTTATTTATCCGAATCTGTCTGTAATTTCTCAGAGCTGTCAGATATTTCTTTACTTTTTCCTAAATTAGATGCTGCGATGATAAAATATTTGATTGTGCTTTGTCCTCGGACAGTTTATGGTGGAGTTCTGATGGAACAATAAAAGAGGCGAGATTCGATCTCCGCAGCTCGTGACTTCAGCAATGAGTTCACTGATCGTGGATGTCTTTTAGGAGCAGCACTGTTGTCTCTGTTACAAATACAAACTTATTTGGCATATAATAATAATAAAAAACTATTTACAAGCTGTGTGAAGCAGTCTTCAGTCTTTTAAAGTAATAGTTCCCTGTGCTTTGGAGAAAAGAGGCAACGATAATAATACTAATAATATAACAGTCTCCCTGGCTAATTTCCTGCTAAAATTAGGCAGGGCTGCAGAATGAAAGAAACAAGCAATAGCAGTCAGTGATGATAAAGGGAAGTCTTGGATTGCTGCCTCCATTAAGACCCACAGCTCATTAAAGTTTACTAAGCAAAAGACAGGAAACGTATTGAACTCCCAGGAAACAAATCAACAGCACAATGAGCACATAGATAGTCAAGAGCTCCAAATATAATTAAAGTTTTACATCATACACAGGCCTCTCTCATTTTTTACATTTGCAAATATTGACTGAGCCGCCCCAGAGTGTTAAAGTATCACACTAATGCAGCTCTCAGAATAGACGAGAGAGATTTTTATTTATTTTGTTACCATCAAAGACCACCTCCTGAGAGGCTGCGAACGGGGAAAACTTCCCACTGGGATCAATAACCTATCACGGTATCATTACAATGTGAAAAAGTCTGAGCCGGTGCGTCATTTCTAATTTTTTGCCTTGTAGATCAAGGTGGCAAACTTTAAAAAAACAAACAAAAAACCAAAAGCTTGTAGTCAGACTTGTGAGGGTTTTTTTTCCTTTCCTTACCCAACGCTGTCCATAAAAGCAGCCAAAAGTTGAACTTTTTTGGGCTTTGCTGAGTTTTTTTGTCTTCTCCCTCCCATGTGTTTTCATTTTTAATGCAGTAAGCACTGTACAGCAGCTTCTATACATCTCTGTGATGTTCAAGGTGCAACCTGTAATAAATACGACACTTTTCGGTGCCAAACAATGAACATTTTTTTGGCCTCAAAGATGAAAGAAGTGATCATTTGTTTGCCCATCAGTGGTGAGATGATAGCAGGTCTGATGAACACCAACCAGCAGCTTGCAACAGTGACACGAGTCAGGCTGGTGTAGGTGGTGCAGGGTGCTCAAGCCTCGATTTGATGTCGCTGGACATTTGCATAAAATCACACTTGGACTTTGGTAGTTTTCATTGTTGGTTGGCGATCGTGGCTCAAGAGTTGGCAGTTGAGTTCGTCTTGTAATCGGAAGGTTGCCGGTTCAAGCCCTGGCTCCGACAGTCTCGGTCGTTGTGTCCTTGGCAAGACACTTCACCCGTTGCCTACTGGTGGTGGTGGTCAGAGGGCCCGGTGGTGCCAGTGTCCGGCAGCCTCGCCTCTGTCAGTGCGCCCAAGGTTGGCTGTGGCTACAATGTAGCTTGCCATCACCAGTGTGTTGATGTGTGGATGACTGAATGTGTAAAGTGCTTTGGGGTCCTTAAGGACTAGTATTTGCTTGTTTTAATCAATTTTAAATCATGCTTTTTATTTGTTCTTGTTTCTAATGTCTCTGTAAAGCACTTTGAATCACCTTGTTGTTGAATTGTGCTATACAAATAAACTTGCCTAGTAAATGCAGGCCATTTACCATTTTACATCAAGATGACAAAGACTTCAAATGTTTTCATCTTACTTTTCTTACTGTAGTTATTTTCTTTCTTCAACTCAAACTGCTGCTCTCTAATTTACACCTAACCTTTAATTTCATGCCTTATCTGCTCTTCAGCTTGGCGTCTGCGTCTGCTGTGATCTCAACCTGCTTCTGTATCCAAACCCTGACTCTGCCACTAAAATACCAGCATTCTGCCTTTTGTTACAGTGCTTCAGGTGCTAAGAACACTTTTTGAATGTGTTTCCAGCGTTCAGTTTATTATTATTAATCCTTTATTTATCCAGGTAAAAAATCTCATTGAGATTAAAAATCTCATTTCCAAGAGAGACCTGGCATCATGGCAACAAAAATCACATACCACATAGGTATATAACTTATCCAGTGTGCCTGGATAAGTCTCTGCTTGTTTTGTACACCTGAAGTTTTGCTGTTTATCACCTTCTACTAAAGAAGCCTCTGCTACCATCGTGATGTCTTACCACAGATGTTCTGTGGAGTTTAAGTGTGCACGCTTTGGATCATTGTCATGCTGAAATGTAAACTCACTCAGAGCTGTTGCATTCTGGGGCAGGTTTTTCTCAAGGCCCTCTTGAATTTTGATCCACTGCCTTTGTCAATAAGGACCAAATCTTTAGCACCGGCATGCTTTACTTTACTGATGACATTATTAAAGTAGCAGACTTTTTACTTTAGTTTTGATCATTATATGCATCGTATTGGTGGGATTTTTTTACATTACACACATGTGTGGTTATGTACATTAAACTGAAGATGGACTTGAGTCAAGCTGTAGTCACATTTAAGTGATAATTAAATAAAAATGAATGCACATGAGAACAATTCAGGCCACAGACAAATGACTCGTAAAGGTTGAAAAAGTTGTTGTTGTTTTTTAAACTACACTGAGTGTAGATGGATACTTTTTAACAATTTCAAATTAAATCTGTATCATAAAGAAGCGTGCAGAAATGATAGAGATCAGATAATATTCATCAAAGTGAAATTATTATGGGGTGTTCAGGGCCAACACAAAGCGTTCTCTTACACCGGAGTGTTTTTGCACTTTCCCCAACCCACAAATATTTCTCCTGTAACGGCCAATAGGTGTAGTACTACCTTCTCAAAGTCATACCAATTACTGAGTGACAGTTTTATATTTCAGGAAATCTGTTTGGTTTAATTTCCTGTTCTGTCTCTATAAAAGTGAAGTTAACCACACGGTCTCCCTGCAGGCTCCATTTCTGATTGTCGGTGGCATCAGGAGACCCATCAGTCTGAGAGAGCTACAGCTCACAGGATTTCACAAAGCAGCATCTAACAGATGTTTTCACCAAAGTTTAATATTTTGACTGCGTGGGTTTCCCTGTAGTCACCCAGTGTGAATTTGAATCAGTTTGCATGTTTGTATGTAATTGCACCATGCAAAAAGTGTCTTTGGCATTTGGTCTGAACTCAATTCCACATTTCATTTGATGCTCACTATGTGTCTGTGTGCTTTGTAGTCTGACAGATGTGAGATAGTCATCCAGCTCCATTTCTCTATAAATCTTTGTTATTCATCTCCCCAGAAAACTGGTCAAGCTGTGGAGAATTAAATAAATCATTGTTTTAGGACTGAAACTTGGACTTCTGAGATTTGGTTGTTGCAGCTATGAAAAGTCTCCTAGATAAATGTTTGAACGTTTGACTGTGGTTGTCAGATAAATGTTAGAAATAAATCACATTTTTGTGTCCAATCAGGTGGCAGCCATCAACCCCAGCCACCCGCTTGCCCAAATGCCCCTGCCGCCCTCCATGAAGAACTGCATCCAGCTTGCCGCCTGTGAGGCCAGTGAGCTGCTGCCCATGAACCCTGACCTCCCCGCTGACCTCTTTACATCCTGTCTCACTACGCCCATCAAGATCGCCCTACGTTGGTAATGTCTCTCTCATTTTCAATCCTTTTTATCTCTGCTTCTTCCTCCCCCCCATTACAAGTCTGAAACATAGAGGCATCGATAAAGAGGAGACGGTACATCTGGAATATGTTCTGAAGTAGTGAGGTAGATTGGATGGGTTTTCTTTGGTCAGCTCGCATGTTAAAGGTGTAGAATAAAATATCATTTTCGTGGTATTACACATCGCTTCAGAATACAGACGTACCAGCTTTAAATATTGATACGTTTGTAACATGGAGTCCTAAACAACTCAACTTCTGTTGCTACTTACCGTATTTTCCACACTTTAAGGCACACTTAAAATCTATTAATTTTCTCAAAAATCGAGAGTCCGCATTATAATCCGGTGCGCCTGATGTATGAATGCTGGTTGTGCTTACTGACCTCGAACCGATTTTATGTGGTACATGGCACTCAAAAATCTGTCAAAAAATGTCTTAGAATGACTTTGGTAAGCTAGGAAGCCGCAACATTACAGCTGCCGTAGTCAGGAGCCTCACGGAGGAATCTGGGTCCAAAACTCCGTCTGCTTCAGGTCCCAAAGTCAAACGAACACTGCGGCATCACTGAGAGTTAAAAACCATCTAAATTCTTTCATCTGTAATAAAACGATCAGCGTTGCTGCTTTACCAGTTGTAACAATTAAGTTTAACATCCAGGCATCCATGAAAACAGAATTTGTGAAATTTAATGGAGTTAGAAGTTAGCAGGAAGTTAGCTCGCTAGTTTCCACCTGAACATCATATAGCATGTTTTGACTGAGAGATTTCTGAAAAAATTAAAAAGTACAGCTCTGCTATCACTTCCAACATAAATGAAGACAGAAAACTAAACAGCAGTTACGTTTGTAGGGTTTCTGAAGTTAGGCTAGCTGGTATATAATGATGTGCTATGTGGTCGCTAGCGACACAGCTATGTTAGCATAACAAACGGTGAAGCTGCAGGATGAACGCTAACTTTTTTCCACTCGATAAAAGTTAACGTGAGGGTTCCCGATGGTTAGGGACAAATGCAATCGCATGGCAGGATGCTGAAAAGGGACCAAACGTCAGTCAGGAGAACAACTGAGATAATCCATCCACAATACGAGGTTAGTCATTAATATACTGCAACAACAATGGAATAGAGCAGCTGTGAGAGAATTCAACATTAATCAATCAATGGTACGGACGTGGAGGAAGCAAGAAGAATGAGCTGAGTAAAATTGGACTTATCTGACTTTTTTGTTTCACTTAATGCGCCTTATAATCTGGTGCGCCTTATGGTCCGAAAAATAGGGTAATAGCTGCTCATCATGGAGCATGTTTTTCGGTTACAAATGCTCTTCACCAGTCCAGTCTCCCTGCATCTTTTTGTGTGTGGTGGTTTTCAAACTTTTTGTGTCCAAGGACACCAAAGGTCAAGCAACATTTTTAGGGCATATTTTCATTCATGTCTACATTAAACGGCTTCTGTGTGATCTGACGTGTCTGATATCTTGAGTTCTTCTTTTCATTACATCATCAGAAAAAGCACTATTGACAGCCCCTTTTTGCAGCATTTGGACCTGGCATGATATCTGCTGCATATATAGAAGCACCTCAATCGCCTTATTAGACACTTTATCACAATCCAACAAATGGTCTGATTGCCTGTGGTTGTGATCCAGGGCTATAAGCCAAATTTCCCTCAGAATGGATGTTTGGTTTCCAAGCGCCTCTTTAACTTGTTTGGCATCATGTAAGTCAATTAGTCAACCTCTTCTGACAGATGATGCACTGCAGGGAAGGCCTATTGACATCAAATTCCTTCTTTTGTGCAAATGCAGAAAGAAACTAATGTTTTTGAGGGGAATTGGGCACATACAAACAACTGACAGAGAAAATTAACAATTAATTTAAAGCCTTTAGTGTTTTTGTACTTAGCAAGAGTAATAATTTGGTTGCCTGAAAATCCCACAGCACATGAGGGGCTAATCCATGTTTATGGATATATTTTTAAACATGCAGGAAATTGTGCGTCAGTCTTTCAATTATTTCAGATGCTTGTTAGCAAGTCACAGCTTGCACACTCTGAGGATATGAAGTTGTCCTGTGCAGAGAGCAAACATTCCTCTGAGCTTCTGCTCAGTATTCAGCCATGATGAGAAAAATTCAGCTGTGATGAAAAATGTAGATCGGCATCATCCACAGTGATGCAGAAATGATGATCCCTGCAGAGAACTCTTCAGTAAAAGAGGTGAAAAATATTCAGGCGAAACGCGTTCATTTGGGAAACTTGGCTTATACAGTGGCCTGATGTAAATGCACTATGATGCATCATTCAGAGGACTGTACTGATGGAGCTTCAAGCTGAACCGTGGGGGCATGTAGGTTACATCAGTCCGTCACTGGTGTGTCGGGCAGTGTGGTGTGGGGGGGCTTGCACAAAGAGGCAGGGGTGATTGCATCAGCTCTGATATCCTGTCAGGACACACACTTACTGTGGATATGCATTTATACCCAGTAAGTCCACATTATCTCTGAGGGAGCTGTCATTTCTGACTGGTAAATGAGGCTCTGCAGGTGACGGGTCTGGGTGTCACACTTCCCCATATGTACAAATGTGTCAGTGGCTCAGTAACCAGGTTTTAATCCCTCATATCGGACCATTTAAATAAGGAAAATCGGACACCGTTGGTAACTCTACTAAATTATGAGTAAAGTCATTTTTGTACCCAAATTTAACCAAAATGAGTGTAAATCAAAAGCATGGATGCGTTGGTCTTGCATTCCACCTTTTGATCTTGCCTTTTGTGTGCAACCTTTCAGGTTTCAAAGACTGAAGTGCACAAGAGGGTGGAGTACTTTTTGCAGAATCATTACTTGATACCTTTCTTAAAAGTAATGCACTATGTCACCTACTTTATAAACTGACCTGAAATGCGCTGCCACATAATTACTAAGTTAATAGTGTAAACCTTAGATACAGTCCCACACACCACAGTTAGAAATGGAGGCTAAAAGGCTGCTCATCACTGCCTTTGTCACTAGTTGAAGTTTGGCATAGACTCAAATTTATGGGGTCATAACACTTAATGTTGTGTTAGCAGTATAATGCAGTTGCACTTTACCATTGTTCTCTTTTCTATTTTTGCACAAGAAAAATAAATGTCCATATCTCGGCTCCCGAAAATGTGCTTTGTTACGGTGATTCATGGTTAAATTGTTCGTGGTGTGGAGATGGTGATTGAGAAAGTAAAAGCAAAAAGGAGTTTTCTTGTTACATGATACCTGAAAAATTCAGGTGAGCGCCTCATCTTTGATGCATTACCAGCCCAGATACAGTCTCTATCTGCAGTGTTCCTGCTCCCTTTGGTGCCATAAATCAGTTCTTACTTGCACCGTTTCTTGCATTTTAATTGCTGAATCTACTTTGCACACACTAGAAGTCACAGGGATGATTTAACAAATTTTCAACTGGGAATGTGAAACTTTTTTTTTTAAGTGTATAAGTGAGAATGGCAGGCTGCCTGCAGGAGGTGTCCTACAGCTAGATAAATGTTTCTTCTCTGCCATAAATGTTGAAGAGTTTCGTTCATCTTTCTCTAAATCCACATCTAGCCGTGACCTTCAGCATAATGAGGTCTCAGTATTATGCCATTAATATTGATATCCCTTACCAACGTCTCCTTTTGGAGAACAAGTTGCTGAAAGGCTGCTGGATAATATTGACAGAGATGTTCTTTAATGCCCTCTGCCTTCAAAAATGGATGCTGTGGCCTGCAGGGGAAAGTTGGGACTGATCTTTTCTGTTAAAGACTCAGGTCAACCTTCACTGGCTTGTATTAATGAATCTAACTTGTTGGTTGGTAATGAACCAGGGGAAATTTGGTCATGTATTATGTATGTGCTATATATGAAATTTCCTTACTTAGCTCAGTGGAATTTGATAAGCTCATTTAACATAAATCTTACATGAACATCAGAAAGAGAAAATTTAAAGTTATTCATTCACTCAGTCTTTATTTGAACATGGAAAAAAAATTGCAAAATGCAGATTCACCCGATAATGACATCAATATATTTTAATTTCATTTGTACTGCTATAAAAGATGCATGAAACGATACAATCATCATCAATTTGTAGTGTTCGGTTTTTCTGTGTATTAAAATGGGTCCTATTGCAAACTCATAATGATGCATTTTTCCTAATAAGTTCATAAACAATATAGTGCAGCTTTACTTTATGGGTTTTCTAATAACTTTTTTTTATTAATCTCTATAAACACATTCTGTTCATGAGTATGTAGAGTCTGTTGGCAAAAGTCAAGAAAGAAAAGTCACTGTTTGAGCTCTTGGATTGTGTGTATTGATCGATCTCTGCGGTGTTCACCAGGTAGATACAGTCGCTTTCAGCTGACAGGGACTGTTGGCTGAAAGTGGCAGTTTTGAGTGGCTTTGAGTTTCTGTTTCCAGTTTTGTCATCCATGTGTTATATCAACCCACCGGACAGATGGGTGGGCGGTGTGACACCTAAATTTGTGAATGCAATAACTCGAGACCGAGGTGACGTAGGAGCTTCAAACTGAGATTCATTTCGACTGACATTATATTATGGGAGACTTTATACAAAAAGACGGGCATATCCACTGTTATGCCTAGAAACCAAAGAGCGATATATCGAATGGTCCACTTCAGCCTTCTGCCTGTTGCCATCTTAATTTTCTGGAGTCAGAAGTGAACATGTTGGCCAGAGAATGGAGTGCTGAGTTATGAGCCAAGGTTAGCAAGCTGTGTCCATAGACTGTACAAATGCATTACCATCCAAGAGCACAAACTTCTTGGATGGTCTGAACTACACTGTATCTAAAATCACGAGTGAGAGCTCCAACTCACCAAAGATGCTTTGCCGAAGAAAAGGATCTGCTGCTGGGAAAAGATGAGCTGTGAAGACCAACATTGTTTTTGTACTAGACTGCAAACATGTTTCTTTCTGCTGTAAAGTTGGAAATTGTAACCAGCTTTAAGTGGTCATTGCTACTGTTAAGCTTTATTTTTGAAATTACCATTATTCCTTAATGGCCACTTGGCTGATATTCAGCAGTAGTTAAAGCCACATAGTGTCTTGTTGTCTGGACACAACTTGCAGACACGTTAGTAATTCCACACATGGTATATGGTTGGTGTTCACCGCCCCCCCTGCCAACTTTGGTAGAGAATACCAATTTGACTGAAAACTTCCAGATTGAACATGGCTTACATCTCCATCAGCCTCCTCCTCAGACTTAACTGACTTGCTTCAAAGGGGCTTCAGCCTCCCTTCCTCAGTGCCGTCACTCTTCATGCTCCATCTTCAGTTAGGTGCTGTCTCGCCTGTTTGCTTATTATTTTCTAAATAAAGAGATGCCCGGCTGCCTTCTCTTTAATTTCACACAGCCCCAGAGTAAGAAACGGGGAGAAAATGAGGAAGGGGTGGGGTGGAGTTTCGCAGGGTTAGAGCAGGCGGATGGAAGAATTCACTGATGTGCCGGCTTACCTTCGCTTTAAAACTTTAATGAGATGCATTGAGGGATGGATGATGGGGTTTACACAGAGCGAGAGAGCCAGGCAGGGAGAGCCAGGCAGACTGAGTGCATGTGTACCTTTCATTGCTCAGCTGTGCAGAAAATCATTACTGATGGAGCACCATCTTCAAGGGACTTCCCTGCTGCTGCGGTGGGTGGAGAGGAATGGAAGAGATGTGCATCTGAAAATGAAGAGGGAGGCAACAGGGACACGGAGGGGGGGTGAGAAAAAGAACCACGGGATTAAATAAGAGCTCAGAATGCTTATCGGTTTTAAAAAACGGTGCTAGAAGACAGGCTCAGGGGTCAGCGGTGTCAGTCAGCCTAATGGGGTCTCTCAGTCGATCAACACGCTAAGGTCCAGATGGAAATATAACTGCAACTATTGTAAAGATTGTGGAGAAATTTCAGCATCTCCATTTTTAAAGAATACTAAACTAGACCCGTATACTAAAAATAAATACGACACTTACGTCGGTTATTAGCAGCTTCCCATCATCTTTGTCAAAATATGACCCACTCTTCCAGTCACCTGCACCATTTCTCTCTAAACAGATACACCTGTAAGTAGCACGTCTAAAAATAAATGTTTTAATTCTCTTTAGTTACGATGAGCCTTCTTAGGTTTGCACAGAATTAAAGGATCAGAACAACAAAGCACAAACTATCCATCCATCCATGACGGAAACCAAGAGACACTTTAAATCAGTCAGGGCTGGACTGCTTTTTGAAGCAGGTGAGATACTCGTTGGTGGAGAAGTCACTGGGACATCAGTCCAATCAGGGACAGGATAAAAGTGAAACAAAGGATTAGTGGAGATTGGAAAGAAGAATATTTGGGTGTTGGATTTGAGGGGCTGACAGTCTCCAGATGCAGAAAGCTGTCACAGACCAATGGATTGGTTTTAGTCCTCTGTTAGGCACAACGAGCTTAATTTACCCCACTTGGTGTTGACGAACGGGAGCAACAAGCCCCGGCCTTACTGATAGTTTATCAAGGTCTTTACCAGTGTAATATAATTGAATCCACATTTAGTAGTTCCAAACTAGATTTCACTGAACATGTGTCAGTGTTTGTATGTTTGTTTGCTTCAGAATAAATAAATCCCTTCTGAACTTTGTGGTCCAAATATTCTAAGATGCAAACCAAAGTAACATTATCCTCTGAACATCATGATGTTCAAGATCCTTATATTAACATTAGCATTACCACTGTGCACAATAAAGCCTTTAAGTAGCACAACTGTAATCTCTTTTATAGCCACATGTGGCCACTTATGAAGAAAAGGATGATTTAGGCAGAACAATCTCTCTGATGCAGATGTAATTCAGTCCACACTAACCTGGTCTGTGAGCTTCTGTTTTTCATGTATGTGAGCGATAATGGAACCCTTGCATATAATACAGATGGGCGTTAATGTTGGCGTTAATGGCTGCACGTTTCCTGCTTGCTTCTCAGCCCAAGTCTTCTCGTGTAGAGGTTCATTATTTTTCGTGCGCTTGCTGTAAACGGTGTGTGCAACGTCCCCAGCACAAACACAGATGAGATTTTAATGGAAATGCAGCAGCGAGGGTTCACGTGACCGCTTCTCGGATTCCTTTCACTCAGCAGGAGTTCCCCTGACACAGACACGCGGAGCACAGCCGCATTATGTTCATTCAGTACAAATGTGGCTGCGCCTTCCATTTCCAGCTTCTATAGGCGAAATGGGGAAAATTAAACTTGCACATGAACATGCACTGCTGTGCTCTTATTCTGGAGTCTTGGCTTTAATAAGGGAGATGTAAATTACTTGTAAAAATGTTGACACATTCATCTTCCCCTCTTCTCTGTTGATGTGGATTGAACTACAGAGGAAGCGGTTACATAACGCCGCATATGCCTTTGCATACTAGTTTCCAGGGACCTCTGTGGACTTGAAGGGAGCAGCAGGTTTACCTCAGAAACCCCTTCATAAATACTGCCATAGCAAAGGTTGATAGCTCAGCCTATTCCTAGTTGTTGACTGAAAGCATTTCATATTTTTGGTGAAAAAAAAGAAAGAATTACCTACATAACCTGCTACTGCGGCCCCGACCAGCATTTTCATCTTTCTTTATATGAGCACAGTTATCTTTTTTCTTTGACCAAGTCCACAGTACCAGCCTGGCAAAGAGGCCAACTGTCCAGGACCCACAGGGTCCCTGAAAGTCGCAGATTCATTGCACATGCCTTAATCCTGTCCATCCATTTTCTTTTACTTATTTGGAGTCATGTCTCACAGTACCAGGCTAAGCAGGGTATTCCACATACTTTTCTCCATAGGGAAGTTTTTCAGTTCCCCCTGAGGGAGACTAGATGAGATTTATAATCCTTTCACTGAGTTCTCTCAGCCGAATATGCCCAACAAACCTCCAAAGGAAGGTGCCCAGACCATTCCTAGGTGTAACAGCTAATTTTGTGTCAGTGTCTGAATACATGATACACTTGTAACTTACTGTGTGACATGTATTTAACCCTCTGAAGTCTAAGTCATCAGAGTATAACTCTATCCCTAACTCTCAGCCAACGGTGTTGAACTCCAGGCCTCGAGGGCCGGTGTCCTGCAGGTTTTAGATCTCACCCTGGGTCAACACACCTGAATCAAATGATTAGCTCATTACCAGGCCTCTGGAGAACCTCAAGGCATGTTGAGGAGGTCCTCGAGGCCTGGAGTTCGACACCCCTGCTCTAAGTAATCAGAATATGTAATTTTTGGTTTTATGAAATTGTTCTCCCTCGTTTTGGAAACCACAGAACACAGAAAATAATCAATCTAACTGATACGCACCAAATGCTCTGTTTGGCCCTTTTTAAAAAGGGTAGGGGTATGGTCAGGATTGGGTAGGGGCTAATTGGGAGGTGAACGGTAACTTTATACCTGTGAAGGCTGGACCAGGCTGTGTTTACTGTTGTAAATGAGCAACTCTCTTAATGATAACTGTCCAAGATCAGTATTTATGAAGTTTTCTAGATTTGCCTAGATCTGATGTTTTGTTTGGCGTCAGTAAACGCCAGGTTGGTAACAGTCCGTTTGTTCAGACATGTAGAAACGGAGATTCTGTCTTTTGTATATATTTACAGTAGTTTTTATGTTGTTATTCTGTTGATGTTTATGCTGATTTCTTGGTTTGGGAGATTCTGGAAAGTTTCTATTTTTTTTTTTTCAGCTGGGTTTTGCTTAAGTAGTGATGAGTAACGCTATTATTTCCATTTTATAACTATCAGACATTTTTTTTTCTATTTTAATTTAGTTTTATACAGTTTTTCTTATATCCCATTATTTTTGCATCAGTTTCTTCAAACATGCGCAAGTCTGTCCACATAGCATTTGGTGACATCTGCTGATTACTATATATCCAGATTAGTTCATCTGAATGTCAGACGTGAAGCTGTGAGTCAGAAAACGTGCTGCTGCCACATTAAAATCACCATCGCTGCTGTTCCATTATTCACTGTTGGAGTCGTTCCAGGGTCTGTCTCCATGTGACATCATCGCTACAGTCTGTCTGCGCTGCTCCACTAAAAGGGAAACTTGTTA
Organism: Diplotaxodon limnothrissa; assembly: GCF_057381915.1. Lineage (NCBI taxonomy): Eukaryota > Metazoa > Chordata > Actinopteri > Cichliformes > Cichlidae > Diplotaxodon > Diplotaxodon limnothrissa. Next base: position 40,251,815 of record NC_140601.1, read on the forward strand.
AAATTCACAATAGTGTGACTTTATGATAAAGTGTTACCAAATGGAGATTTGTAATATTAGAGGGAAGAACGTGAAGTTTTTTCTGAAGCTGAGGTCAGTGTGGCTGTATGCAGGAAACCTCTGTATTATAACAAGCCAGTTAAAACAAACTAGTGGCCCTTTTAACACTGAACACACCGCCATTGAAACTCGAGGTAGATTTGCTGTTCTAGGACTGAAATTGCTGAACATTCACAAAACCTCTCAGCAGATCTAATCTTGTGGAGTCGGGATTACAGTGGACATGAAGCACTGCATGTAGTATGCAGATGTAAGCTGTGAGCCACAGTGGTGCAGTGATTAGCATTATTGCTACACAGGCAGAAGATTCCTGGTTTGAGCCCCGGCAGGGCCCGCTCAGTGTCGAGTTCACATGCTCTCCTTGTGCCCGCGCGGGTTTTCTCTGGTGAATACAATAAAGTGCTACATAAATGTATGGTTAACCTCGAGGTCTAAAGCACTTTGAGTGGTCAACACTAGAAAGAAGTTATTCAAATGTGAGTGCATTACATTAAGGCATGCATAATTCACACCCTGGTTTCCCACTTTTAGATGTCATAAGTTTCACACGTTCAGTGAAACTAAAACTATAAAATAAAATAATGGATCATCTAAGTTGTATTTGTCAGAGCAAGCAGCACTTGGAATCAATAACCCTGCAGAAAACAGGAACCCCAAACTGCAAAGCGTTGCTGAGGGAGGTTACTTTGCATTGCCCCAGGCCAGACATAGCATAGTTTTTTGTTTGTTTGTTTTATTTAATTTAAATTTTTGTCTGCAAGCCAATTTAGGGTCAGTTATTTCTTTCACAGAGGGTTTGCTCATCTCATTTCAGTGTTTATTAGTTTAATTATCAGTTGAACTATTAATCACCTAACCAGAATGAAGTTTCAACATTTTAAACGGCAATATTTTAATTTGTAGTTGAGCTTTTAGATGACTGTAATACCCTTTCCTCTGCTTGCCTCTGTATTTTAGGCAGTAGCATAAACATAAGCATTTCATTTGATATTTATACGTGCACGCTCAGCTCAGCTAACCTCAGGTGACCGACTCGTTTAAGTGCATTGCACGGAAGAGCGTTTCATTTCTGTGCCTTATCAGGCTCTTTGTGTGTTTAAAGTCGTTACCCATCTGTACTGTGAAGCGCCGTCTATCAGTTTTGCAGCATTTGACTGAATGAGAGGGAGTGTTGCACTTTACACTTCAGCCTCCATCCTGCCGCTTCTGTCAGCAGTCACATCATTTATAAAACCCCAGACACACATTTCCATTGGCAGCCAGGCTGTACATAGTCATGCTGTCACTCTGCCACCATTGTTTGACTGATGGTACAGGATGTTTTAAGGTCACAATCACATCAACTGATTTGCTCCAGAATTACAAAACTAATATTTTCTGTTCTTCAGTGTTTTGAATCTTGAGGTATTTTTCTGATTGTAGAGTTTGATGATGAAACCGTACACTTGATGTGTTATTGACTTAGCGTTTTGTGAAGCGGTTTATCTTCACCAATGAAAGAGATCTGCGATCATTTTCTGTGGTATTTGAGGCCTTTTGGTGTTTCTGAGCTCGTCAGTGCAGCCCTCCTTTTAACAAACGTGTCTCATTGCTGTGTTTGTCACTCCTAAACTTTACCGCATGGCTCTGAAAGGTCTGTTGGTTGTTTCAGGCTAACAATGGCCTCCTGCTTTGGCAGCTCTCAAACCTAAATATTTCAGCTACCACAGCGACCAAACACTAACTCACCCCTCAACTATAGATCTGAACGTTCACATTAACTAATGAGAAAAGGAAACTGTTTGTTTGTTTTGAATTAAATCTGAAAGTAATATTTTTGAAGATTATCTTCCCAAAGCATCTTTACCTGATTGTACTATAATATATGACAACATAACTCTGATATCAAAAATTAAAAACCAAACAAACAAGAAACAGGTGGAAGTAAACACAACAAAAATGGTCAATCAGGCGGTTCTAACAGAGAAACAGCAGCTGTGTTCAACTATTTCTTTCAGTTTTGACCCAGTCATAAAGCCCCAAACATCCCAGAGATTTCCCAAACTGCTCGTGCAAGATGCCAATTAATCAGTAAACATTGTGCCTCAGGACTCGGGCCAGAGATATTTGGATGAAGTATTAATGATCCAACTCACACAAAGCCTTGGTGACTGAAAAGGGGTTGAGTGGGAGATAAAAAGGAGCAAGAAACAAACTTTCAAGAGCCACAGTTCAAGCATATAATCGTTTTATGCTTCTGGTTACTCGCTACTAAATCTAGAAATCTCTACCTGCATGTGAGGCATTTAGGGAACATCTGTAAATTGTACCTCCACAATGAAATTGCTGACCTTTGGTAAACGCTGTAGGGCAATAATTCATGTATGTGAGGGTTGCTGTTGTTTGTGTTTGTGTCAAAGCAACCGACCACTGCAGCGAGAGCTTCTCGCTTCGTGTGTTGTGTTTATTAGAAGCAATAAACATGGTTTCATTGAATGTGTGAAAGGGCGTCCTCTTTTAGAACATTAGTTTGTCTCTGCTAGCATTGACAACTGTTTACTTTCATATGAAATGTTTAGTGTGTGTCTGCAGAAAATAACCCAGGTTACATTTTCCCAGGTCAGCACTGCTTTACTTATTTTTTCCTCATTAGGGTGTCAGCATACATTTTAATGATAATACTAATGCTGGCTGCCATAATATGGTGTGCTTTGCTTTACTTTTGAATGCTTCCTTATTTCGGATATCAGGAAGATCTTTCTGATGCAACTCTCTCACTTACTGAAGCTGGGGACCAGCTTGGGGACCAGCTTCCACTTCTATAGCTCCTGGTGGGGATCTTTGGTGTTAAGGCGAATGTGTTAACCACTACACTGTGAAGCCACTGGCTACCACAGTATGGCATGGAAATTCATGCATAATAATTTCATTCATGTCCTAGCAGGGTTACTGCGTGAGCTCAAACCTAATCTAAGTTTGAGATCATGCAGTAACCCTTCAAGCACATGAATGATAAAGTTGCTGACTTGAAACGTGCAAGACAGCAGGAGTCATTCTCCTCGTCCCACTCCTCCTCCACCACCCGCCTACCCTCGGAGCAGCGTTGTAGTTTCTTCACACAAGCAGCGCTTCATTTTCCTCCTCAGAATCTAATATGTACATGCCCACTCCTACCCTCTCTGCTCCGTGCCCACACGCTCACTTATTCACCAACCCAATTAAAGTTTGGCTGCCTTGCTCTCTGTAAGTAATAATCCCCCAATTTCCTCTTCATCTCTGCCCTGCTGGCCTTCTGTACTTCAGTAAACTTACCTGCTTGTCTTCTTCAGGAGCATGTATTTCACTGGCTGCAGTTTAGGTGCAGTCCAAAGTTCAGCAGCCGCTTTGAAGAGTGGTGACAACAAAAAGGTTTGATCTGTATCTCGGAGCTTTTTTCAACTATGAATTGGTTTTGAATAAAGGTACAGAATCTTCTTCTACACATTTTAGTAGATTTTTTTTTCCCTGAGACTTATTCACAAAGTTGGGTCTTCTGTATGTTAACTCATGTTGTTCTTTGTGATGAGCTGTTTAGCCAGTGAACACTGTGGCTTTGGGGATGGAAGAGATAAATATTTTGATGTGATGACTGAAAAACATTTTTAAATAACTATTATTGGATAGGTGGTCCTGAACCTCTGCACAGACATTCATTCTTTCGAAAGGACAAAATCATTTGTTCTTCTGACTTTGGTGATAAACGTTTGACATACAGTCCTGTGTGAAAGTCTTGAGTCACCCAAATTCTTTTGTATTTGACTTTTATTTTGTTTTAAGTTCTCCAGAATTTCTGAAGGGTCAATGTTATTCTTTGGACATTGGCTGCTATTTCACTCATTTTCCGTCCAGTCCTTGTGGTCGACTATTTTCAAAGGAAAGTTTTGGTGTGTTAAGCTACGTAACCCTGACCTATGAATCATTAAAGCTTCAAAAAGGCACTTAACTCTCGGGATGAACCAGTATTGTTTCTACAATCATGAATCAGTTTTAAATTGAATGTTTGTTACTTGTAGGGTGTTACAGAAACACATAAATTTGTCCTCATGTCTTTAATTGAAACTATGAAAAATGAACTGTGTCTGAAAGGAAAAAACCCCACTAGAAATCTGACACCAGACCTGAGAGAAGCATTTGGACCATCAGTTGATCCATCTATTGTTCACTGAAAACTGGCTGTCAAGTAGTCAGTGAGATATGCCAAATTACAGAAGGTGGGACTAGTGTCAATCCCAGCTGTCAAAGGGCAGCAGACAACCATTTACGCCTACTGCCAGTTTAGAATTTCCAGTTAACCAAACGTGCATACCTGCCTTTGGACTGTGGGAGAGAACCCACCCAGACACTGGGAGAAGATACAAACCCAACAGAGAGTGGCTCTGGTTTCTGTGCTTTACACATTACAATAACCCAGGGGTCGGCAACCCTGGGCACGTGTGCCGCAGCTGGCAGGCGAAGGGTTAACTGATGGCACGAAATGCAGTGAATTAATTTGTGAAGGTGCATTAAAAAATAAATGGCCAGGCCAGCGTTGCACATGACGGTATCTTAGCTATCAACCCCAACTACCAGATTCAACTTGTAATTGGCTAAAAAATACCTTAGCCTATCGGTGAGATGGATGTTGTTAGCTGTCAGTTTTTTCAAGCGATGTTGAAATTTCCACATCCCAACACTTCAAATGTTTCAGGAGCTGTCTGCTCCGCACAGCATCAGCACCGCAGGAGTACTCGGATACATCCGTACTCGAGACAGAATTCACAATGTGTTTTCAGGACTTTCAGGTGTATGGACCAATGTTTTCTTTTCTGATCAAACCAGAAAGCTTTATTGAGCAGCTGGATTTGTCTCGCATTAACTGGCTGAGTTAATGCGACATCGAAATGCAGTTGATTGAACTGAAAAGCTAGACTCTGTGGGGGTCAAAGTTGGCAGAACTACGAACGCAGCTGGAATCCACAGCTGTGCGTGTTCATGGAGCTGCTGGACATCACTACCTGACAAGTTTAACCGTCTTCAGAACATTGCAGAGGCCTTATTGACAGTATTTGGCTCTACATGTCGGTGTGAGCAGATTTTCTCTCACATGAGTCCTCAGGTAGCCTCTGAATGCTGGACACTCGGAGACCTGTGTCTAGCTGATAACTATTCGCTGATAACTATTCGCTGATAGCTGCCAACATCTGCGAACAAATATAATCCTATAAAGTGGTTCTATATAGTGTGTAACTGTTAATATAGAGCGTTATTAAATTTATTGCTAATGCAATCATATGGCACACTGACTTCTGAGGAAATTTTAGATGGCACTCATCATCAGAAAGGTTGCCGACCCCTGCAATAACCTGTGAATCGTAATGAGTTGCGAGCTGGTGGACCAGTTACATTGTTCATGTTCTGTTTTTCTGATGGCTGCCAAATGGCAAGTCTTTCTTCCAGAAGACTCCAGTCACTGCTAGTCACCTAATGGCCAGGATGTCAGTGTGTCATCTTGTGGTCACAATGATTCCAACACAGATAACAGCTATAGTCCTTATTCTGGTACAAACTGGTGGTTCCTGCAGCAGGTGGAGAACTTGTTCACTTGCTGCAACCGTTTGACTGACTGAGGCTGCAGAAGACAAAAAGGTTTACCATCGCTAGCTACAGTCCATGAAAGTGGAGTTGGGCTTGCGACCAATCTTTTATTTATTTGTCAAAAAAGAAGAAGATCTAAATTAATGGGAAACACTTCAGCTTTGATATTAATCCTTTGCCAACAGTATGTGAGGAATGTGCTCTGCGAGTACCCTTCTTGGTTAATGACATCGCACATTTTGAGTCCCCTGCTTGCTGATTGATATTCGTTTTTCCTGATGGTTTGTGTCTTTTAACAGTGTTATATTGAACTTCTATCCATTATTATTGTTGACTTTTAATTCCTTAATGTCTCGTTACTAAACAGTAAACATGTTCTGTGCCGCATTCATAGGTTTGGTTTGAGCAAATGTAAACACAGGAGAGGGAAACCGTTTGAAACTGAGCTTCATGTGCTGCAATGTTAAGCACTGGCAGAATTACTTTCTTTTGATCGCAGTGGGTGCCCAGAATGTCAGTCTGTTTTTGATCATTTGCAATCACAACCAAATAGAGCAAGAATGTGGATCAGACTTATTATAGATATTGACATGATCAAATGCCACCAAGTTCTCTCTTCCTCCCCTCCCATCTTCTTCTCTTTCCCGTACAATCTCCCCTCTACCCCGTCTCCCATCCATCACCCTGCAGAGTGGAAACGCACACTCCCTGATGCAACCTCCTGCTATATCTGTGCTCTGTTTACTTTGGTCTGTCTGTTTTTGCCTGAAATTCATTTTTACTTAATCATCTCTGTTTACGTCCGGGGATTCACAGATTCCCTTTTGCAACCAGTGCAGACAAAAACAAACAAAATATTTAATCTGCGGCTCAAATGAAATTCAATAGTAGGTGTGAGCAGGGCGATCTTAAAATGTATTATACGGAGGAAAACAAATATACCTGTGCTCACCATAAACAGCAAAGCTTTTATGTACATATCATGAGTCCAAAAGACTTTCTAGAACAAGCTTTCCTGGTTACATTCTTACACTTGTTTTTTCATGGATGTCAGTGACACTTAGGATCTTTGCTGTTCTTTAAAGAAGCAGGAAGTCACAGTACCGCCATGTGGGATCTCATTATTCTCCAGCAGCAGGAAAAAACCTTCGAATTCAAGTGCCAAAACTTCCATCATAGTCGGGATACAATTTCATAAAGTATGCACGACTTCTGTCAATTTTGGCAAGTTCACTTTCAAGCATGTGGCTTGGCTTCAAACATTGGTGGAGAAAAACAGAATCAATAACTAATCACAGGTGGATCGACATGCTGAATGGGAGCTGTGTAAAAAGCAACAAGTAGCATGTAATCTGTTTTTACCTGGTAACATTTTTCCTGTAAGTAGGAATAAATCAATTCTTCTTTTTCTTGAACAAGCTGAATTTATCAGCTTGTGTGGTTCTCACAGACGGAGCTATTTCACATTTTCACGTCATTTTTAACTCGATGAACTGATGCATCACTTTCTTTTTTTCCACATTATTGGCTTTCAGCATGGATTGCATCATTTTGTGTCACATTCTCCTAAAAGCCTTCTTTTATTTAAAAAGTTGGATTAACCATGAAGTGATTAATTAGGGTCGTTTATAGTCATACAGAAAATTATTTTTGTATGACTGACTTTTCTTCTTTGTTAATAATTCAGTTGGAGATTTGTTCCTGTGCTTAGAATCATTGTCCTGTTGCATGACTCAGTTTTGCCTAAGCTTTGGGTGTTGGATAAAGCCACACACAGGAACTACTTTGGTATGCTCTGGTATACAGAGGCGTTTATGATCTGTGCCTGCAAAAGAAGCTCAAATCATCACTCCTCCATTGCTGTACTGTAGCTGCCAGTTGAGGTGCTTTTGGTGATATTTCGCCAGCGTGGTGCCGTCCTGCATTATGGTTAATCATCTGTCAGAAGGACATTCACAGGGCCGTAAGGACCTTGACCTTACTGGTCAGAGCAGAGTAAGGACTGCCGCTACTGTCCACCAGTAGGACAAGAGACTCCGTGGAGAAGCAGCTGATTTTTTTGTTTGTTATTTATTTATCACAAAGTGCGCCAAATTTTTTTTCTTCCAAATATTTTATCCTACCACTGTTAGCTCTTTTTGCACGAGGTGCATGTCTACACAGACTCGCCACTTGTCCTTGTCTTTATTAGTATCTCTTTTTATTAAAAACGTGAGTTATGGATTAGAACAATTAATAAACTAGTCGTCACCTGGAAATCTTTGTGTGTGAGGGAACCCAATGATTTTCTGGCTGTGATGTGAATCTCCTTCCTGCTTTAACATTCCTGCAGCTGATGTTTGTGTGACTGACGTGTGCTTGTGTGCACACACACCTGCGCTCTTCCAGGTGTGTGATGACTCACAGTCATCGCCGAGCGTTGAGCCGAGCATCTGTGAAGACTCCGAGCATCTTCCTGCTGTGACTTACAGCTGGCTCGACCTCTCGGAGCTAACCGCGCATAGTAAACAACCCCCGCCCCCCTGACAGGCATTTCAGAAATACGATGTGTATCTCGCCGCCTTCCCCCCTCCCCTTTGACTGTAACTCAGCAAAAATACACTTATCAGTGCTCAGTGGTTGTAATCTTTGAAGGGCTCGTTTTTCATTTGAGTGTTTATCCGCTGATTGTTTCCCTCATTGGTCATAAAATTTGTGCTGTAGAGGCCAAACGCTTTTATTGCATTGTCTCGTCTGTGAGCCCCTCTTGTTTTCATTACAGCCCTGATCACTAACCTTTCACTGTGTTTTCCCCCCCAGGTTTTGTATGCAGAAGAGTGCCAAGTTGGTGCCAGGGGTGACGTTAGACCTCATTGAGAAGTAAGTGGCACTCCACAGCCATCCTTTGACTGTCTCCCTCTTTACAGGAGGGCTCAGTCTAAAGAGATCATTATCCTGTTTTCCTCGTGTCACTCTCTCCTGTCTGTCTTCCCGTCTGTCTCTTTGCTCTCGTCGCCGTCATTGTCAGCCCTCTCTGTTGTTTTCCATCCTGCAGGTATAATTCCCAGCCTTTGTTTCCTCCTCACAGTTGAAGCAGCAGCAGTTTGGCAGATTTAAAGCTGTGCATTTCTTGCATAAACCTGCGGGTGCCAAACGGCGGAGTGTGGAAGATCTCTTGCTCGTAGGCACATACACTGAGATTGATATTAACATTCAATATGGATGTCATATCCAGAGTTTTAGTAGTTTCACAGAACCATCAGCGTGGCTCCTTTTTCAAACCTTAGGTGCGGGGGTAGGGTAAAGTGACACCGATAAACTAAGTTGAGTGAGACTTGGTTTTTGAAGCCGTAAGTAACTTAAAAACGGGCTGTTAAATCTCAGCAGAAAACAGTACATCTCATTGGAAAGCACCTTGAGGTGCTGAAGTTGAAGACTGTGTCAGCAGTCTCTTAATGACATGTCACACTCTGTTTGCTTAAGGTGAGTAATCACTTGTCTTCACCTACTCAGATTTTGATTTCTGCCTGTCACTGACAGCCTGTGAGTGCACATCCACACATTACTTCCACATCTCTATTATCTACTGGACTTTAATTAGTTTTTGGATGAGGGTGTACACGGAGAAACTGTGAGCTCGTGTGCTCATTCTTGTCCTGTGTGTCTTTATATTCTTTTTCCTTTTTGTGTGTGTTTTGGTGCTTTGTACACAGCAGCAGTCCCACAGTGACGCAGTTTTCCTTTCCTGTCCAAAACATCATTTTGTTCTTTGGAGAGGATATTTCTAATCCCTCAACTCTGTCAGTGGCTTTCATAGTAGTTTGGTTTCTCAGATTGTAGGGTTTATCCACCTTAAAGGTGATCTAGTCTGCTTTTCCTTTATTATCTTACCTTTAATAGTAGCTGGATAGTAGGAACAGTAGGTCAGAGGTTCGAATCCCAGCAAGGGTATGTCCCAGGCTAGGCCCCCATGCTACCTCAGTTTTGGGAACAATGGAGATACTGCTCAGAACCCTCAAACTCTCAGGTCTCTGGTAGAGGACCCAAGCTTGACCCAGTAAATCCAATGAGCCTAAAGCTCAAGACTCGGACTGCTCTAAATGCTCCGATTTCAGGAAGTTTTTTCCACTCATGGTGTATGATGTCGATGAGAGTAGATTTACTGCCATGGTCCTCGCAGGCACACAGGTCTGACTGCACCATGTGATGGTTAAATCGTTTGTTTGCAAGCGGCAGCTAATCAGAAGAAAGTTTGCAGAATAGTGAGGGTGGCCTTAAGGGGAGGGGCTAATTGTTGATGCTTCGGCCTGCTCCAGAGAAGACCAAAGGTATGACATAGAAAGACTTTCTCAGGTTGCTTTTTTAATCTTTGATTATTAGTTTTTCTTCCCTTTGTGGTGAACTCTGATGTAGCTTCCTTTGCAGCTCAGGCTCACTCCAGCTTCGATCGCACACATAGCTATAACTACCTACATCAGGTTACCTGCTGTTGATTTTTGGATCACTGCATGCAAAAACATCTGCCTGGATTGTGAAATCCCTAAACAAATGGGCACAAATGTCCTGGGACGAATCTCTCTTTAAGTTGCGTTCATGGAAAGTCAACACTTTCCACTAATGTGGAAATATATGCTGGACGCATGATCTTGGTTTGCAGCTCCGCTTTGTTTTGCTGCCCATCACAAAGTTAAAGGTGTCATTTGCAGGTTTTTATCGTCCTCTGGAAATATCCTGTCGCTTCTGCAGCAGAGGTGTGAACACAACATATTTACATATTCACTTGTAAGCTTTTAATTTGAAAAATCTGAAGAACAAGTTTGTTGATAAAACTGAGCACATATGGAAAAATAAGAGAGATGATAAAAATGCATTTCTCCTGATGCAAAAACCACACAGGTTTTCTATGTAGAGCTAAATCTTTCATGTTTCTTGTCATTAACCTGCTGCCCAGGATTATAATTAGGATTGTTTGTTCCTTTTTTCAGTTGTACTCACTCTGCTTAAAGTTTCTTTCCTCCAGCTGTTACATTTCATAAATGATAAATTATGTGACTCATCACTCACTGTTTATTTCTGCTCTGTTCATACTTAATATCTGAGAAACTACGTGTAGAAGAAGTATTTCACCTGTTGTGGGCCCAGAGGAGGTGCAGCTGTGTTATTTGTTGGGGAATTTACAGGTTCACTATTGACTTGCTTCCCAAGTTTCTGTGAGATTAGTGGGGATTAGTCATAATTCTAACAAGTCTTCTCTCCACAATTTATTTGACATGGTTCTTATTATCTTGACTATAAATCTTTTTGCTTGTTTGTACTTTCTGTCTGATCTTTTCATTTGTACACGCCATTTTTTCCCCCCACTACTCTCTCATGGATGAGTGTTACAAGAGTAATGCCCGAGTACACAACAGCCACAGCTCCTGCGGCACGACTCCCATGGCACGATGGTAAAACCACTAGAGCGATGAAGAACACCTTTGATGAAATAACCTCTTCTTCCATTTCTGTTTCCTTTCTCCCCACTTTCCACCTTCTCAACCACACCAACATTAGTCGCTGGGTTTGACAGTATCCATTCATGCTCTAGCTCTCACGTCCTGTTTGTCTTTCATCACTTGTCTCACCAGAATTATTCTGCAGTAAAGTAGAAAAAGTAATATATGACCTGAATGCTGTAAGGAGAATTTTAGCACCCAGAAACGTCACACTAGTCTGCGTCAGAGATGGCGGTAGGGAAAGCATTTCCCCTCTCGTCTCATTCTGCCGTTAGGCCGCGAGTAAAACACTGAACAGCAACATCAAAGACGTGAAAGGTTAACAATGGTGTGAGAGTCTTTCTGCTAAATCAAAATGAAATTCAAAGTAGTTTCTGTCAAAGACAAAGGCACAATCTTAAAGAATGGACTATGTTGTAGCTTTGATTCCTGTAATGGTCTCTTAGTATGTATAGCCACGGCAAGCAGAGAGAACAAAAAACCTTCAAAGAGAAAAATCCAGGCTGTAGGGTGAACCCGTCACACACATGCCTTCTCTGCTTGACCCTTCATGCTACCTGTCTGCCTCAGAGATGAACACAGCAACAAACAAAGCAGTAAAAGTGGTAAGGGTGCACGGCAGCAAAATGCTGACCTTTTAGTATAGGCTCAACAGATTGCATTGGAGATGTTTTCAACTTGAAACTGTCCTAATTTAAAAAAAAAAAAAAAAAAGAGCTGTAAAATGTGTAATTCATGAGATACGTGACCTTGAGTTGATGCACAACCATGGAATTATTAACAGCAGGCTATTATATGAGGAATAAAACATGATACACAGAAAGACCAGTTTTTTGTTTGTTTTTTTTAAGATTTCTACATTAATATGACCAAAAGCAACATCTTATTTCCACACATTTACAGGCTCTTGTTTAAAGGGAATACAGTTAGACAGCTGAAGTGAAAATATTAGATTTAACCTCATATGCAATGTTTTTTCTGAAGAGCCGTGCTTTCTCCTCGGTCCTCTGCCATGCACCATCGCTGTCCGCTATGTAGCTGATTGTAAACCTATAGGTATGCACCTTAGCCAATGAGAGGTCTTCAGACACTTACAGGCTACTTTACTGGACTGATCTTTGTTGATTGAGGGTAACTTGGGTCATGAATTCTGTCATGTGTAATCTGGGGGTTTTCGAACCTTTTCCAGCCTGTTGAGCATCTTTATTCTTGAGGCTGTGTTCATGTTCACTCCCTTTTATTTATGCACAACAGAAGTCATCTCAAGGGACTTGCTGTCAGGTAAACACCCTGCAGTATTAGATAGAGAACCTCAATGATCCAGATGTCTTCTATGAGCAAACATTTAGCGACAGTGACGAGGAAGAACGCCCTTTTAACAGGAAAAGAATCTATCAGAACCAGGCTCATGGAGAGGGCTCACCCTCAGCTTGGAGCAGATGTCCCCTAGTTCAGGATAAAAGAATAGGAGAACACACAGAGACCACAAACAACACAGCAGACGACAGTCAAAGACGTGCAGCAGTGGCCTATAAACACTTGAAGCCTGAAACAAGAGTGGACTGCATCATGAGCCGGAGCCTGTAGCAGCATAACTCAGGGTCAGCCAATCCAGCCCTAGCATGAGTTGTCAAGATCACATTAAAGCAGGGTGCATACTCACAGAGTTGTGTTCATATTCATATTAATGCCGTACTTGTCTTCATTGAGGTTTCAGCAGACCTGAGTGTGACTGGCGAAGGTGTTTGTGTGAATTTAACACAGACGCTGGAAATCCTGATGCTTTAGTAGCTGTTTTGGCTGATTGCATCTCCTGCCTGTAGGACAGAGGGCTAAGTGTTGAGTCAGCTGGTGTCCGTCAAAGTGAAATAACGGATCATCTCTGAGCTCAGTATTTGACGTCATTAGTGACTTCTCTTCATTCAGATAATTCAAACATTCATTTCCACTGCTTTGCAAATTACGCTTGGCTGTATGTTCTGCTGACTTAGGGCGACTATAGGTAGTGACTTTTGTGTTTATCTCATCGCTTCGCTCTTGATACTAAATACTAGAAGTCTTAAAGCAGGGGTGTGGGAACTCCAGGCGTCAAGGGCCAGTGTCCTGCAGGTTTTAGATGTCTTTGATCCAACACAGCTGATTTAAAGGCTAAATTACCTCCTCAACTTATCCTGAAGTTCTCCAGATGCCTGGTAATGAACTAATTGTTTGATTTAGGTGTGTTGACCCAGGATGATATCTAAAACCTGCAGGACACCGGCCCTCAAGGCCTGGAGTTCCCCACCCCTGCCTTAAAGCTTCCGTTAGATTATGGAGTTCAAATGTGACCCTTGATTAAGAGTCGTACAGATAGTTTTTTTTTCATCTCAAACTTGCCTTAAATAAATTCTTTCACCTCGTAATATTGAAATGATCAAGCTCTCTGTACTCTGTGCTTGCCCAAAAGGCCATTTCCTTCTTTTATCTTGTTACAAGCCAGACTTTCAACAAGACCACGTTATAGACTGTATATAAAAGATGGCTTTATCCCCCTTACCGTCATTTGTTTGTTCTAATCCTCATTTTCTAACTTTAATGTTAGATTTAAAACCCTTTGTATTGGTTTTGGAGCCAGGACTTAACATATTTAAGACGAGTCTGTTTTACATGTTAAGTGTAACTAAAGCTAGCAAGTAGAGCAGGGCGATATGGCCAAAAATATTTATCACGATATACATTTAAAAATGTGCGATAACGATATAACTGATAAAATATAACTATAAAATTGAAACGAGACAAAATACTTTACAACTCCACAACTTTATTAGTGAAAAAAACCCCATCAATGTATTTTCACTTAAACAAGCAGCTGTTTTTATGCGGATTAAAGTTTAAAAATTTAACAGTGCAAATGCAAATTCCTCCCTGACAGTTTAACCAAGAGGCATTTCCAGTGGAAACTGGCTGACATATCCTCAGCATAACCATGTATAATATCCACAAAACTTAAAAAAAGGATGCGCACACACACACAATACGGTAATATTATGTTGAGGCACAGTACATATCACTCCGCGAGGCTTCTGACTACGATAGCCGTAATGCTCCGACAATCCATCAAGCGGTGCGGCTTCGTAGCTTAGCAAAGTTGTACTACAACATTTTTGACAAATTCTCGAGCGCCGTGTACATAAAATCGTTTCGAGGTCAGTAAACACAACCAGAATTCATACATAAGGCACACAGGATTATAAGGGGCACTGTCGTGGCTCAAGAGTTGGGAGTTCGCCTTGTAATCGGAAGGTTGCCGGTTCGAGCCCCGGCTTGGACAGTCTCGGTCGTTGTGTCCTTGGGCAAGACACTTCACCCGTTGCCTACTGGTGGTGGTCAGAGGGCCCAGTGGCGCCAGTGTCCAGCAGCCTCGCCTCTGTCAGTGCGCCCCAGGGTGACTGTGGCTACAATGTAGCTTGCCATCACGAACGGTATGATATGGCCCAGCCCTACTAGCAAGCCTCCTTAGCAAGCTGCATCTGTAAAATGTACGGATTCAACGCACACACGTTTACCTGATAACTCCTACTAAGTACTTGTTAATATGCCAGGATTTCACTCTCAAACCCTGGAGCACAAACTCTGTGGGTTGTCTCTAACAGGCCACCAAAAATGCTCCAAAAGGCATCAACAGCATGGTCGAGTGCACCCGTTCACTGACTTGAATTAGCAAAATTGACAGTGGTTGGCTGTTGGGCCGCCACAAACAGTGAATGAGCAAATTAGCTGAACTGTAATGTTTTAACATGGGCGTCTATGGTGAATGACTCACTTCTCTATCATTAGAGGAATTGGCTTCATCTTTCAGCCCTGGAGGTTGATGCTCACCTGTTGGGTATAGAATTAAATTAAAACTTTTTGGGATTACGTTACATGGCTTCCCTTCTTTGTAGGTTTACTAACACATCAGCTCTTAGTTGTCCCCACAGCCGCTTAAAAACTAAAGAATATCAGGTGTTTTCCATTTGTGCTCCACAGCGTCATTACCAGAGAAAAATAGTTTTAAATGACTCTTTAATACTTTCTTCTTGTCTAAGGTACTTGTGCTATCTTTTTTTTTTTTTTTTTTTTTTTTTACTTCTTACACTATATTTATTTTCCTTATTATTTACTCTGATTTTATGCTTTGTTTCTATTACAAATATTAATAAAAATGTTTTTCTATTATCAATCAATCAAAGCTTTATTCGTCACATGCAGGTTGCCCTGCAGTGAAATAGGACCCCCCCCCCCCGACCTTACACATATAGCACAAACATTACATGGGGATACAGGTCAGAGATTGGTAGAATCAGAAAAAAACATTGAAATGTACACTACACTGGGGAAAGTACAAGAGGAAAAAAGAGACCCCTACTCATGCTATGCTTCCATGGTAGGACAGCATGAGAACAGGAAACAAAAAAAACTCCTCTGCACAAGAAGCACATAAATGTCAACAGCACAACATTGTGAAGACATGACAAGCCACAGGGGTGGGTGGGGGTTGAGGAGTAATCCGAAGCGAACACAGCAGCCACCCTGCACAGCGCTACCATTCCAGCGCGGCACACAGACCCGCCGTGCTGCCCCTTCAGGAAACAAGCATCGAAGGCGTTTGGAAGGGAGGGGGGATGAGTGTGTGCTTATCAGCAGTGTTGGGAAGGTTACTTTTAAAATGTATTCCATTACAGAATACAGAATACATGCCCCAAAATGTATTCTGTAACCTATTCCGTTACGTTACTCAATGACAGTAACGTATTCTGAATACTTTGGATTACTTAATATATTGTGGCGAGTTCAGACAAGGAGGAGACGGAGGTATCGTTTGGTCTTGCTTCCCGTGAGCTAGCCAGGGAGCACAGCCGTTTATTACATTTGCAGAAGAACACACTGCCACTAGCTAACTGCTCAGCGCGGCAACCACAACACACATAGGGCGCCCTCTGACCCCGGAAGGACACACCGTCGCAGCGAGAGGGCGTCACCCGTCACCATGGCAACATACACAAAACATAACTGTACAAGCAGAACCCCGAACAGCCCTGACCCGCTACAATATTATCATGCTTTTTACAACAACGTGAATGTACTATTGCTGTGTGATTTATTACTATTACTGAAGGTGCTCAGGAACTTTTACTCGTGCACCATAGAGAGCATCCTGGCGGGAAACATCTTAACCTGGTTTGGGAACAGCACCATGCAGGACAGACGAGCTCTACAGAGGGTTGTGCGGTCAGCTGAGCGCACCATCCGCTCCGAGCTCCCTGACCTGCACTCAATCTACAGCAGGCGGTGCTGGACCAAGGCCAGGAAGATCGTGAAGGACCTCAGCCATCCCAACAACAGACTGTTCTCTCT
The DNA here is from genome assembly GCF_057381915.1 of Diplotaxodon limnothrissa. NCBI lineage: Eukaryota > Metazoa > Chordata > Actinopteri > Cichliformes > Cichlidae > Diplotaxodon > Diplotaxodon limnothrissa. Next base: position 40,268,317 of record NC_140601.1, read on the forward strand.
GTTGAGGTCAGGAAAGCGATTCCGCTCCCTGAAGACCAACACAGAGAGACTGAGGAGGAGCTTCTTCCCGCAGGCGATACGGTCTCTCAATCACACCACCACACAGTACTGACCCACACATATGGTTCTTACACACACACACTGGACTTTCTGGACTTTGGTTTTGCACAACACTGGTCACTATATTCTTCATTTCCGGTTAATACTTGTACAGCTGCTGTTATTGTGTATATATTTATTTATATTTAGATTTCTTCATACATTCTTATATAGTTCTATATTGTGTATTGTGTATTTTGTTGTACAGTTATTTTATTTTCAACTTTAATTTATATATTTATCTTTATCTTATTCTTCCCAGTTAAATTTACCCTTCATTCTAATTTGTGTTGTACAGTTATTTCATTTTTAACCTTAATTTATATTTTATTCCTTCCTAGTTAAATTTACCCTTTTTAATTTTTCATATTTATTTCCTATCTTATTCATAGCCTTTTCCTTTTTTGTTCTCTTTAGGTCACGAGCAGTTGTCCAAGCATTTCACTACATATCGTACTGTGTATGACTGTGTACGTGACAAATAAAATTTGAATTTGATTTGAATTTGATTTGAATTTGATTTGAAGGTCCGCGACTCCGAACTGTAGTAAAGGGACCTCTGACTAATGCTGGGCTCACACTGTGCGATTTTTGGCCCATTTTGAGCCGATTTTTGAGTCGTGCGATCGTTTTGGCGATCGGCCCGATTTTGGCCTTCATCGTGCGTCGTGCATCGTGTAGTATACGTGAGGTAACGAGAAGCGATTGACACCTCACGACCAGCTCCCGATCATCAATCGCTTGGTCGTGAGGGTGTCACCGCAGTTTGCCACACTGCGCACGCGCAAACACAAATGTCAGCCAAAAAGACGGCGTAGCACGGCAGTGCAGCGTGTGATCTGGACACAAGCGATGGAGGCACAACCTGTAGAACCATCCGAGCCCTTTCGATGTGGCCTCACAAAATTATCACGACCACAACAACCGTGAAAATAGTTGGATCGACACTGCTGCTCAATCACAGCTGCCTGACCAATGTTTTTCATTAGCAATTTAGCAAAGTTGATGGTGGTGGTGTGTCTGTGTGAGTGAAAGACGGAGAGGGAGAGCGAGCGACAGAATTTCTGTTATAACCTTCATTTTTATGGACGCACAGTGTGAGCACTCAGGTCGCATCAGAGCATCGGGCCGTATAGTGTGAGACCCTGCATCGTGACCTATGAACTTCTAACCCCTGCGAGTCAATCGTACAGTTTGAGCAGGAGCTGAATCGCGCGACTGAAAAAATCGCACAGTGTAAGCCCAGCATAATACGGCGGGGTCCCTGTCGGCTGGTAGCCGAAAAATAGCTCTACTTTGTTGTGTGGGTCAACTTTTCTTGCGACAGACAGAGAGAGGCGTTGAAAGGCTGCTCCAACGGAACTTGTTGTTTTCGGAGGAAAACACGAACACAGTGTACAGTCGAGTCTTAATAGCTTACTTACAACTGGGCTCGTCAGGCACTCTTCTTGGCTGCAGTGGTTATTATTATATTTACATGCTTCCAGCTCCCGTTTTTGCTCGATGACTGCTCGTACCTTTCCACTCCCCTTTTTCTCCCTCCTAGCGCTCACAGACACATAACGTGTTGGCAGTCCATTCTCCCAGCAGCACGGACTACACTGCCCATGATGCTACATTCTTTAGAGCTATGCTTGTAGCATTCTGCCTGTTAGCTTAGCACAACAACAACGAAAAGGCGCTCTCTCACCCAGGAAACACACAGTCGCAGAGAGAGAGAGAGCGTCGCCCTGTAACCATGGCAACCGTAACGCTGCCGCCTGGAACAAAAGAACGTAGCTGTCAAACAAAACCCAAACAGTCCTGACCCGCGACAATATGAAACAGGAAAGTACCGCAGTGTATTCCATTTATTTCAACAAAGTAACTGTATTCTGAATACCACCTTTTTAAACGGTAACTGTAACGGAATACAGTTACTCATATTTTGTATTCTAAATACGTAACGGCGGTACATGTATTCCGTTACTCCCCAACACTGCTTATCAGTGTAAGTGTACGTGTGTGCGTGTCCAGAGTTCAGCGGAGACAGTGTCCTTCGCTCTATCAGGCTAAGTAAACAGTCTGCCAGCCAACCCAGGTGGCCTTCATGGGACGGGAAGAATAGTCATCACACAGTCGTTATCAGGGAGTTGTTTTGGTGGGCTCCAGCCTTGGGCCTGCAGCTGGCGCCGTGGTGTCCGAATGTTGAATATTGTTAATTTCTGTTTTGTGAGCAGCTCGAATTTTAGCACTCTGAGACAGGTCCCTCAACTTCGCGTTGAAGAGCTGCGAGCCTCCCCATGATGGTATCAAACTTCAGTTCCAAGGTGTTGTCAGTCTTTTGATTCTGAGACTTCACAACTGCAGTGATCCGTTCCGCGATGTTTTCCAACTGTCGCTCAAGGGTGTCATTTTGAGCAGGCCTTTCTCTGATGTTTCCCCTCATACGCTCAATGGTGTTGTTTTGAGCCTTCACAGCAGCAGTAAGCGTCTCCAAGGTGTTGACCATATTACGTTCGTTGTGAGAGGTCGCACCTCGTCCCCGCGCTTCGAATCCAGCGGGCAGCCATGTGGGGGTTTGAACAGCCGGTTCCGCTCTCTTATTTCTCCGATAAAGCAGGGCTAGGCCAACGCCGATCAGCATGAACCCTGTTATCATGGTTCCGAATAGGTAGATATCTTCAGCGTCCTCGATCGACAGTCCCGCCAGGCACACGGTCCTCCAGTTCTGCCACCCGTCCATCGTGTAACCGGCAGGGAAAGTCCCTCCAGGGCACTCAGGCTCTCCCGAGCCCCGACTTCTCGTTGAGAAAAGGGTGTCAATAGCACTCAGGGACCAGTTGATCAAATCCATAATTCTCTTTTAGGTTTAGAGAACGACAGTGAGAGGCTGTTCCAGGGAAAGTAATGCACGCAAGACAAGACAAGGACATAGAGGCTAAGCAGGGAAGATAAGGGTGAGGAGGAGAGGAGAAAGTGCGACCGCCTTCGCTGAGAGCTGAGAGCTGTCCTCTGTGTGTCGTGTACGGTCTGTTTGTTTGTTATTTATAACGATTTAATGTTGACTGTACGATGCCAGTGTGTCCTGTAAAGAACTAAATAACTAAGTTTTCAAAAATACTAGACAAACATTAGTGATGGCGACTAGTCAGCTGGCTCGGTGGTATCCTAGCAACAACAATACCTAAATCACACCTAGGGCTGAACGATATATCGCATTTGCGATAATATCGCGTCATGATCAAGTGCAATTTTCTAACCGCAAAGGCTACATCGTTCCCTCGCTCACCTGGAGACCGCTGGAAGCACTGTGAGAATCATGTTCTTTGATTTCTCCAGTGCCTTCAACACCATTCTTCCCTCGGTTCTAAAGGACAAGCTGGAGAACTCTGGAGTGGACCATCACCTCACTACCTGGATTTTGGACTACCTCACCGACCGACCACAGTATGTGAGGACTCAGGGCTGTGTGTCAGACAGGGTCGTCTGCAGTACGGGGGCCCCACAGGGAACGGTTCTGGCTCCGTTCCTCTTCACCATCTACACTGCAGACTTCTCCCACAATTCCACCCAGTGCTTCCTGCAGAAGTTCTCTGATGACTCTGCAATAGTCGGCCTCATCACTGATGGGGACGACAAGGAGTACAGAGGTCTGACCCAAGACTTTGTGGACTGGTGCCAGCTGAACTACCTCCAGATCAACGCCAGTAAAACCAAGGAACTGGTGGTAGACTTCCGCAGGCACAAGCATTCTCCACTGCAACCACTGAACATCCAAGGTATGGACATTGAGGCTGTGGACAGCTACAGGTACCTTGGTGTTCATCTGAACAACAGACTGGACTGGACTCATAACTCAGACGCCCTCTACAGGAAAGGGCAGAGCAGGCTGTACCTGCTGCGGAGACTCAGGTCGTTTGGAGTGGAGGGCCCACTCCTGAAGACCTTCTATGACTCTGTTGTGGCTTCTGCTATCTTTTATGGTGTGGTCTGCTGGGGCGGCAGCATCTCTGCTGGGGACAGGAAGAGACTGAACAGGGTGATCCGAAGGGCCAGCTCTGTTCTGGGATGCCCTCTGGACCCAGTGGAGGTGGTGAGTGACAGGAGAACGGCGGCTAAGCTGTCATCCCTGTTGGACAACATCTCCCACCCCATGCAGCAGACTGTGACAGCACTGAGCAGCTCCTTCAGTGGGAGACTGCGGCACCCACGGTGTGGGACGGAGAGATTTCGCAGGTCTTTCCTCCCCACTGCTGTCAGACTTCATAATAAAGACTTTAACTGATCAAGCACACACATCCATACATATGCAATAATGCTAAGTGCAATAATCCTTTCTGTCATCGTTGTATTTTTACTCAGTTGTATATAGTATTTGTATTTGTATTCTATTTTTATCTTATTGTATATTTATTTTATTGTATTCTACTGTATATAGTATTTTATTTTATTCTATTCTGTACAGTTGTGTACTGTATTTATTCTTATTGTATTCTAATTTTTGCCTCATAACTTTTGCACTGTCCACTTCCTGCTGTGACAAAACAAATTTCCCACGTGTGGGACTAATAAAGGTTATCTTATCTTATCTTATCTTATACTCTGGACATGTCCAAATTCATGGGCTGCATCCTCCTGAGGCCGCATTTGTAGACCGATTACGTCACAGCGACGCGCCGAAGGCTGTCCAAATTACTACCATATCCCAGAATTCATAGCGCGGCCCAGCCAAACTCCAGTTTCCAACAATGGCGGCCGCTACTAAGTTTTAAAATTACTCATACTAATCTTTCTGGGTCACAAAATAAACTTTTAAAATATTTTCAGGCGAGAAAGTAGCTGTGTAAACATCAAATATCTGCTCGGTTTATCAAGATATCCCATATTTGCAAAAGTGCTTCGACGTTTTCAGAGGCGTCTGCTACCCACCAGCTCGACAGCTAGCCGGGAGCTCGAGGGTTACTGATGCGGCCGAGAACGGCACAACTCCCGGCACATCATTTTCAGATCACCGCGGAGTTTCGCTGCTCGGGTTAAACGTAATATATAAGTCACTTAGACAACCTAAAAATGTTATTGTTGGGCTTTTTTCAGTGTTTTGTTTGTTCGTGAGTAAATCGGTTTGGCTGAGATTAAAGTTATTAGATTAGATAAAATAAAACTTTATTAATCCCCCGGGTGGGTTCCTCCTTGGTTTTCACACAGCTGACTAAACGTCAAACAGAAAACTGATTAAACAGAAGTATGAGACAGTCGAGAATTTACGCCAGTGTCTGGTTATATTTTAGATAGCAAGAAGCAGACGGCCGAGTTTATTAAACTCCACCGAGACAGCGGTGACGCTAATCAGAACTAGACCGTCCAATTTCACGCCTTTAAACTTTAAAGGCGTGTTTGTGTGTGTGTTTATACAATTGCTATTATGTTTGCACTTTATGTGTAATGTTACTGACTGCAGAGATCAGTAAGATGTGTGTATTTTTTATTTATTAGTTTTATTTATTTAATATTATTTTTTAATTGAATGACTGTCTAGTAGTTCACAGATGTCGAAAAACTGAGTGTGGTAAAGCCACTGATTTTGTTTATGTATATTTCTGCAATCTGCACATTGTACTGACTTTCATTTTAATGTTTACACCAGGGTTCCTTGTCAGCACTTTATGCTCAGATGTTTGTAAGCTAAAAATAAACTATTGTGTATGTTCAAATATACTGTTGTGATTGAAGAAGTTAAATAAAAATGTCAGTCATCAATTCATGCATCACCTCATGTCATCATAACAGAGGTCTGTCTTCCAGGAAAGAACAGTTTAAAATTAATGTAATATAGTATTGGCCATACTATATGATGTATTGCTTGTCTTTGTTTAATAATACAGAAGACAAAGACCTTAAAAAATAATCGCATATCTCATCGCAATCGCAATATTGGGGCAAAAAATCGCAATTAGATTATTTTCCATAATCGTTCAGCCCTAATCACACCTGGTGGTTTTTCTTTGTAGGCTCCAACAGAGAGAACCAGGACAGCTTGTTATTTTTCAGCCTTTTAAAACGTGTCTTGCGTAATTGGTTACAAATAGTATTCAAAGCAGCCTTTTTTTAATCCTCTTTGTCATCTTTTTGCCGAGTCCTGCTTGGACACGTGGGCATGAGCATGTGTTGCACTCGCTGACCACTCACTGGGCTCGTATTCTCACCTTTAAAGGTCATCCGCAGTTGGAAACAATGCACGTTACACTCATCGCTCCTGAGATGTTACAAACATTTGTGGTGAAATGAATTCCACATAATGGCGGCGTCGAGTAATTGCATGTTGTTGGTTTGTTTATTAATTTGATCATTCCTCTGTTTTTGCTCCATCTGTGCACCCTTCTGTCTCTGCTTCCCACATACATCCAACACACATTCTAGCTGCATCCAGTCACAATAGGCTCTTGCATAAGGAGTCACGAAGCACAGCGCATGTGGATTTTACGCGCTCGGTATGTCTCATGCTACGGCGTCTTTCATCGCTCATCAGTTCTCTTTTATCTCACGTGGGGGTCACATAACTGTCGTAGGTTGATCCATATTCACAGTGAGACTCCCCCCGGTGTGCAGAGCCAGCCCCCCCAACCCCTCCGAGCGTCTGACACCGTCTGTGTGGCACTCACTGGGGAGTCCCTGAAGTTAGACTCCAATATTGAAGAAATCATATCGCTGAAAATGGCACCTCAGCCTTTAAAATACATTAATTGATCCCGTAAGGGAATACTTGGTGCACTCGCTGCACAGAGATATCAGAGAGGAGCTACATGGCAGCTGCCCTCGGGGTGCGTGCCTTTTCTCTTTAGATAAGATCAACAGCTTATTCCTTTTACAGAGGATTTTATGACCCTGCTCACATCCAGAAGCTTGTTTTCAGACATGCTGAGGATGGATTGGTGTTGGGCGTTTGGTGCATCAGTGGTATAAAAACAAAATCTGTCATTGGGCCTTATTCTGCCCAATGATACCAGAGAACTATGGTTTAAAGAGAAAGACCAAGAGATGGTTTTCATCCCCCCTTTTACCCCTTTAAATATAAGTAAATACATTTTTTAAATCTTTTTTGGCTTATATTTCAGACGTTATACTGTTTGCTAGTCTTGGAATACCCACTGGAGCTTATAGGCAGCTTTGCAGGGAGGTTTGTTGTGATCTGCGCAGCCTTAGTCACAATTCAGCCTTTCATGATTTTCTCTTTTTTAACTTCGACATTTCAGTTTGTTTCATGTGTGTCTGACCTCTCGTCTTCAAGCCTCTGGTGGTTTGGAAAGCAGATGAGTTCATCAGTATGACTAGCGCAAACTTTGATGTTTCATCAAGTGCCTCAACAAACAAACTATATCACTGATTAATGATGCTCATTCACAGTACAGCCTGATAAGATCCATGTGCGTTCTCACATAAAACAAGCGCATCAGTATAAAAATGATATACAAAATACCGTAGTACAGCAAAACACCAGAAAATGTGAAGAAATGACAGGTTTTGATCGATGACACAAGCCTCAAAGCCTCAGAGGGCATTTTTCCAGGCCGTTCAGTGAGCTATCCATCTATCTGTTCATCCGTCCACCAGTGCAATGTCTTTTTCTGTCCCCAAATATATTATATTGGATACTAAGCAAGGATATGAACTGCTGAGTGTTCATCCTTACTGCTGACTTGCCAAACATCTTTGGCAAGCACTCAAAGTGCTCAGGAGCTGGCCGGCCCTCATGGTTATACAGTTGGCTTGTACCTGCCAGGAGCTTCACAGCTTCCATTATCTGTCACTTAGAGGAAGAGAGGGGAGGTTTAGGTCAGAAAAAGTTCACACGCTCTGTGTATTAAAAAGTACTTTGTTGGCGATTCTAAATAGCTTAAAATGCTGCTGCGGGACTTTATTGCTGATGCTTTATAGTGAATGGAATCAAGTGTTTACCACTGAGGTGGCTGTGTGTTATATATGTTGTCATTTTTTGACCGGTAATGGTTCTGTGTAGAGACATCTTGGTTCTTGACAGTGCTGTAGTGCACCAACTAACGATTATAAAATCAGGCTGGAAACAATAACGTTAGGGAGTGACTGTCGGTGATGACACAACGTGATCAAATTGGGCGAGCGCACTTCTGGATGTCAGTGTTGTGCAATTACTGTAACCGATTTCTGAGCCAATCATTACCGAGCCTCCATTATTTATTCACCAAAACTTGTTTCCCTCTCATTTTATACATTATTAAAGAAGCCAAAACCACTTCTGGTTTACAGTTATGTTTTGATCTTGCAAGTTTATTATCTCATTATCTCAGGATAACATAGTTTTTGTGTCCTCATAGCAAGTTCATCGTCAGAGTTGTCTCACACAGGAAAAGTTCATTTTCATGTTGGTTTGAAAACTTCACTCAGAAAGGATGGAGAGCAGCTGTTCTCGAACTTGTTGGCCTGCATTTGTTTTTGTTGTCTTTCTTTATATTTATTATTGCAGAAAACATCATAAACAATTAATCATCTTCTAACCATGGTAAATACAGTCCTGATTTTCTAGATATGAAGCAACATGTACCTTTTAACCATTTTGGTCTAACAAACCAAAATCACCGATAATAATTCAGAAATATTGCAATTTCTTCCCCCAAAAGGTTTGCACGTCTATTTTTTAACACATTTTTAGCATAACTGAAGAATTCATATGATAATTACGACCAAATTCTATATGAATGTTTACGATAATAATGATTACATTTCCAAAATGTCAAAGTTCAAGCAATCAGTCCCTTCAGTTCAGTTGAGTGTTGTTGAAAGAGTAATCTTTATAGGAACAAATCTGAACGTTTGATGTTTTAAATCATATCCATACTCAAACAGGTTTTCAGCTTTGTTTGCTGCAGTGATCGAGGTCGTGCAGGCTCTTAACAGTGTTTTCCTGCATTTATCTTTCCTGTACATTTGTCATTAATTTAAAATATATTTCTTTATTCGGGCTCAAATGGCTCACACTAACTGTAATGCCTCTGAGGCAGCTAATGTTTGCCCATTCTCCTAGTTTCCCCTCATTGCTTTTAATAGTGCTCATTAAAAGGCAGACGGGTAGGTGTTGTAAAGGTAATTTTCTTGGTTTTGCTACGGCGATTACTGTCGGGGCGTCTTGTTCTCTTTCAGCAGCACATTCTCAAGCTCTCATTTCCACGGTGCTGGTCATGGAATAACCGTCTTTAAGTATGATGTACAGTTCATGGGTTTACACATGTCAAGTCACTGTGGCGCAAACGCACAGCTGTGTGAATAATGCAATAATGTCAGACAGGAGCCAAATGCTGGATTTCTGTAGCGAGATGTGATTCATAGAAATTACATTATAGTCGGATTTCCTGGTGAGCAATTTTAAGCCCTGAGAAAACTCCACTCGGTCATTTTCATGAGGTTTGGTCTGAAGATAATCTGTGCTAGATTGATGAACCTGATTAAAATCTGGCACTTTTACTGTATGGCGCATAAGTCATGAGCCAACCCATTGTTGTTTTGCAAGGAAAATGTGAAATATGTACAGTAGTCAGCGAAACATGCAAAAATGAATGGAAGTTTGTGCAATTCTAAAAATCTTGAAAGTCAGTATTTGGTATGACCAAGAAATTCCCAGAAGTAGGAACATTCAGGAACATTCATCCAAGCTTTTTGAAGTGCAACCAAAGCTTTTCTTTGTGTGTTGGCTGCGTTTTGTTCCACTCTGTTAAGATGATGCCACACTGCTTCAATAATGTTGAGGTCCAGACTCTCGAGAGGAAAATCTATTATTGATGGTGTTCTGCTGTGTGATCTTATATCCAGGTATGCTTTTACTGCAGTGGCCACGTGTTAAAATACATTGCAAATCAGACACTTCCCAGATGGTATTACATGGTGTATCAAAGGCTGTGTTCGTATTTCCTACGTCTGATAAGATCTCCATCACCACTGACTGAAATCCTCTCCAATCCACTCTTGTACCAGACTTCCAGGAACTTTCAGCTGTTTGTTTTACACGTTGATTTTAGCGTGAGATGAGGATTTTAGTGAAGCACCACTGATAATGACACGAGCCTTTTAGTAAACGTATTCAGTACTAAGCAGTGAAGCAGCTGTCTATGATTGATTTTTAGAGATAAAGGTTAACAATGTCCTTCCGGCCTTTTTGATTTAAACCAACGATGAAAAACGAAAAGGTTAAAATGGTTTTAATAACAGAGGTATATAAAGTCGTCGATATTTTTTATCATCTTCTCCAGTGGTGATAACAAATAGTCACGGGTCAGATGAGTTGCCCGGGTATTGATTATGTCAGAGGTATGTGTTGCTGGTCATTTTGGCGGCTGATCCTTTGCAAGTCGTCAGCTTACAAATTGCAGTAATAATTGGTGGATTTACACAACATCACCAAGGTTGCAGAGGAGAAAAGAGTACCTTGTTATTGGAAAGTACTTCTGGGTGCTCTTCCAGTCCACTCTCCTACTCTTAGCCACCAACCATCGAAAATTTGATGAACTCCTGCTTTGTTTTCTGAACTGAGTGGTTTCCCAAAAGGTTGATTCTGTTCACCTGACATAACGTTTTTATTTGGGGGGAAACGTTTCGTCACTCATCCAGGTGACCAGAATCAAGCTTTTTGGGATTTACTTACCTGGATGATTGAGCATGCATCAAGACAGCCGAGTGGTTTCTGTCATATTTCGGGGTCAAATTGATTGGGTGTGCAGCATTGGTTAGTGAGGGCGATATCTGCCTTTACAGCATACCAGGGCCACCCTTGGAAAAACCAAAAACCTGTTCTGATGGTTGTCAAATTTCTTCTTTGTTCTTTCTTTTGTGCGGAAAAGAAAGAAGAATAACAAAGCACCCAGTTCTTAGAGGGATATGGTGACTTTATTCATGGGACATGGGGTTACACCAGTTGCCCACACGCTCGCTCCACTTTGAGAGAGTTGAGGTTGCTCTCATGCCAGAAAAGCTGAGGGATCTGATTAGGTGGTCATTCCTACAAACATATGTAGCCGCCCCGAGCTGCTGCAGTGGAACACAAATCTTAATTACTGTTGACAATGACAGATGCACGCACAAATTGATTTGTGATTAACTTGATTAAAAAGTCCACTTGGAGTTTATTACGCGACGACTGCAACCTGAAGCCTTTTGCACGTGGCTCTCACATATGATCTGAGCTAAACAGTGCATGTATCTTTGATGTCGCTCTGTGTCTCGGGTCTTGTGCTCACAGGGTTACAGTATGTGTTCTGCACACAAGTGTATGAGTGCACACATATCCTGCCTCCCATTTCTTTTCGGCCTCTGAGTAAGCACCTAAGTGCAAATGTAAATTTCTTCAGATGTGTTGTGATGATAGTACTGAGCAGTTGCCACTTTGTCCTCTGAGTAAACTATGTGACATACAGTGAGCGCGGCTGACACAGCCATCTGTGTTGTGTTGTGTGTGTTGCAGGATCCCTGGCAGGCTCAATGACAGACGCACTCCCCTCGGAGAGCTCAACTGGATCTTCACAGCCATCACCGACACGATCGCCTGGAATGTTCTGCCCAGAGGTGAGGCGCTCACACGCAGGCACACAGTTTTGTTTAACAGTCGTGAGCAAGCTGTTCTCACCAAAATAATGTACCTTAAAAGATCTTAAGAAAGACATTAGTTGGGTTAGAAATAGTTTTCTTATGATGGAAAGTGAGTGCATCCCAAATTAAACTCATCTCAACTTCCAAAACAAATGTTGGGAATGAAAGACACTGGGAAAATATCACAGCCTGGAAAGCACACTAAAAAATAAACCATCAGCTAAAAACCCCAGCGAGCTTTAGAGGTGCACATCTGTGATTTCTCTGTGGACATCAAACTTAGTGTTTCAGTCCAGGTCAGGTTTTATGAAAATCTTGTGAATGCGAGAGGCTGAGAAGTCAGTGTGGCTGAAGAGTGCCACTGATGGTTGCCAGTGTTTTGCTAGATACGGCAAAAATGAGCCGAGGTTTCTGAGCGACAGCATCTGCTGCAAACCAGCTAAACTGTGCACAGTAATGGATTTTTCTGGGGTTAACCCGCCTGTCTGCTGAGGTCTAATTAAATAGGGAAACCTAAACCAGGGTTAATCCCAGTGGAGACTTTGAGTCCAGTGACTGCTGTCTGATGGTGATTCTGGATGTTTTGGCTCTACATGGGAAGCCGAGCTGCTTGTAGCAGAGACGCAATGCGTTTCCTGACATTTAGAGCTGGTGTAGGAGCAGGTTTATGGTACTCTGTGTGAGTTTCGAAGCTATAAATCGGATGACCATGCCTGGTGCAACTCGTTCTCCTTCAGATCTGGTCAGCCTCATTTCACGAACAGCTCTTTCTTTAAGAGGGTATAAATACTCATAATTTCCATAACGTACTTGTGCCAGGGTGCCGTCACAGAGCACATGAAAAAGCCAGAATTTGCTTTTGGCCATGTCATCATAGTCCTTGCTCACTGCCCATCCCACTCACCAGATTGCGCCCCCTCTGACTTCATCCTCTTCTCCAAAAAGAAATTAAAGGTAAAGCGTTGACATTTTCCAGCAATTAGCAGAAGCAGTGAAGTGACTGTAGTGGTGTCCAAGGTGACTTCCTTGACCTTGGTTTAGTTTTTGTTTGTTTTTCTTTTTTTCAGTCACAGAACTTTATAGCAGGGATTACCAAAACCAAAATATATGAACTAATACAATAAACAGATTGAACAGATACTCTTGCTTAACAACCCACAATAACAGTTAGTTTAAGCTAAAATACAAGTCAGTTCTAATCCAGAAATGAAATGGATAAATCTGGATGAGTGGCTGGAAGTTCTGCTTATTTGCTTCTATTTAATGTTTGTTTTGCACATTATGTCATTGTTCCATCACTTATGCACTTACGGGCTGCTGTATGTGCCCTGGTGCTTTTTTCTTTTCATTTTAATGCATATGGTTTAAGTTGCCAGAAGATAAAAATCAGCCAATTAAATCAAATCTGGCATATTTCCGTCAATGTCAATATCAATTTTTGAAAATGAACATAAATCAAACCATTGTTGTATTTCTCTATTTAGGGGCAATGAAGCCTTATAACATATTTATATCACAATAAATTATGAAAAAGAAGGTAAGAGTTTAATTTCTTCTAAAATGATTAGAGAAGCAAACATGCAGGAACATTTCCTCTTGTTGGAGCCGGAGACACATCTGAGGCGCGCTGCAATCTTTAGTTGAACATGTTTGGGCAGTGATTAAAAATGAAATGACCCCATGTGTTTCAGTTCTCAGGGAGCTCAAATTAGGGCACCTAATAAAAACTGCGCAGTAGTGACGCATCAGCAGTGCTAAAACTTTGAGAACGTCCCCAGTGGTAGAAAATAGTGAAGCTGTTTTCTATAAAATGCCAAAAGTGCAGTACGTGCAGGTTGGCTGCTCAAATTGAGATTAATTGTGTTTGGAGCGTCTAGCAGAGTAATTGGGGACATCATTTAAACATAATTTGGCAGACATAAAAACCCGTATATACACACACACACACACACACACACACACACACACACACACACACACACACACACACACACACACACGTAGCAAAACTCCTGCTTACAACACACAGCGCTGCCATTAGCCGTTACCCTCAAGCTCAGCCTCCCCAGATAAAAACGCACACAATTTCCTTTTTTTCTACATGTTGTTACAGTTTGCATGCATCGCACGCAGATTCCCTCATTGGCCACCTGTCTGTTGAATGCAACACACATCCACACAGAGGAGGGCTCAGACTCTCATGAGACAAACTGTATCCCAGCTAGAATAGCAATGTGACAAGGCTGATGGCTGCAGAAGCCTTTTAAACCCTCGGGGCTCTGCTGTTAATGAAGCATCTCGCATCAGAAAGAATCCCTGTAATGAAGGCACTGCACACCTAATCCAAATCTCTCTCTCTCTCTCTCACACACACACACACACACACACACACACACAATGACACTTCAGTGTTTAAACATCCCAACACTAGCAGTGGGCACAGAAGCTGTCAGACAGTGTCTCGTAAAATATCCCCAACACACAAGCGAAGTAATCATAATCATAAACTAAGAGATTGCCATGGGATTGGCCTGGCCCCATTACAGTGAATTGGTGAATACACTGAGTTGACGAAAACGTGACTGCGACACGGCTTAAATCTGCATTTTCCTGCCCTTTATATTCTCTAAGCATACAAACAAAGTAGCCCATTTTTCTCTAAAGTAGTCGCCTCGCTCTAGTTAAGCTTCTTTTTGTTTATCGAGTCTTTCAGGCCCCCGTTTCCTCCCACATGCAAACTTATCTCTGTGTTCACTTAAATCATTTGATGTTCCCTTTCTCTTTCTGCAGATTTGTTCCAGAAGTTGTTTCGTCAGGACCTGCTGGTGGCCAGCTTGTTTCGCAATTTTCTGTTAGCAGAGAGGATAATGAGGTCATACAACTGCACACCAGTCAGCAGCCCCCGCCTGCCCCCTACATACATGCACGCCATGTGGTAAGACGCACACAGCTTTGCAAAGCAGAAGGCAAGAGTACGAGGGAGAGTCATCCTTGAGGCTTTGCTGTTTGTTCAGGCGCACTGCAGTTGGAGTTTGAACAGACTTTCTAACAAACACACGTTATGATTAGAGAGCAGACAGTGTTGCCTTTTTTATGTGTGCCTGTTTAATGATTGTTAGTGTGGGGATATTAAAAAAGGCCATGAGTCTGGCATCTTATGCACAAAAGGAAAAATCTGCCTCAGGGCTCAGTTGTTCTAAAGTTATGGGTTTGATTGTTAAATGTTAAATGTCTGAAACTGTTTTCCATCAGGAATTACTTTGCGTCTTTCTGACCATTTAGTTTGGTTTTGCAATTCCTCATTTTACCAAAGCAATTAGGATAAACACTTTGAATGCAGTGAGATATTTCTGGGAGTTTAACTGCACTTGTAGAGAGTTTATGGAGCTCTCATTCAACTTCATCTTTGTGCATTCAGTAGACGTTTTCACAGACGTGCCACCCGCCTGCTGTTCAAATCTTCTGTTTTCAAGAGTAATCCAGTCAGAAGAAGCGACCTGAGAGCGTGACACCAGAGCTGATCGTGCTCACGCATGACAGTGTTTGTTTTACTACCGGATGCACTGCAGCCTGTTTTACCCGTGTCGCAGAAACAGCTCTGTGCTCTGTCTGAAAACAGAAGCAGGAGAAGGTGCACAGTAGCTGAGCATCTGTATGTGCAGCAGTGTGACCAAGAGCGTTGCTGTCACTCTAGTCTATAAGCAAAAACAGGACAGGGTGCGTCAGGG
Source organism: Diplotaxodon limnothrissa (assembly GCF_057381915.1). Lineage (NCBI taxonomy): Eukaryota > Metazoa > Chordata > Actinopteri > Cichliformes > Cichlidae > Diplotaxodon > Diplotaxodon limnothrissa. Next base: position 40,283,733 of record NC_140601.1, read on the forward strand.
TCTGCGTAAAAATGTAGACCCATCTGTGTAACTACAGTTACTACAACATATTAAAAGTGCCTTATTTACTCTCACAACCTCTAAATATAATGTTGAAGTGTAAGCCAAAACACGTAGGTGTCTTTATTTGCTGCTTCTCTGGAGCATATGCACGCTCTTCATTTATACTAAGTTTAGTTTCCACGAATCTTGTTTCTCATTTATCTTTGCATGTTGACAGTTTCCAGTTTGGCTCCATGTGCTGCTCTCTCCCACATGGCAGAGGCACACAGCTGCCTTCACCAGGGGCGGGGCAAAGTCTGTGTTTATGTTGATTGACTGGTAATTTTCACAGTATACCTGTAATACCAGTAACAAAGCAGGAAAGTGTGTTCTGATATGGAAAAGTACTTGTATACTCTATGTATATCTTTATGATTCACAAATCATGGGGCAGGGATAGCTCAGTAGGTAAAGTGGTCGCCCCATGATCGGAAGGTCGGCGGTTCGAATCCACTTAACGGCTACCCTGAGGTACCCCTGAGCAAGGTACCGTCCCTACACACTGCTCCCCGGGCGCCTGCTTAGTGGGCTGCCCACTGCTTCACTGAGTGAATGGGTCAAATGCAGAGAAAAACAAGTAATTTCCCCATGGGGATCAATAAAGTATCCATCATCATCCATCATCATTAAATACACCTTTGCATATGAAGTCTTTTTGCTGCTCACGCGAGGGGGTCGCACAGCGGCCTGCCTGCCTCCATCTCATCCTTATTCCCGACCATGTTCTTCTGTCACACCATCTGTCCTCCTTCACTACATCCATGAATGTTCTCTGTAGCCTTCCTCTTTTCTTCTCCTCGGCAAATGTGTGTGTTTTTAAATAGAAAATTCTTTATCTTTGCATCAGGACGGTCGAACACTAAAACTTATGTCTAAACGCTTAAAACTTAAGCCTCAGTTTTTAAACTGGGTCGATGGGTGAAGCTGAGGGAGTTATCAGCTATCACAAGATGCACGTTGCATCTGCAATCCAAACAAAACCTGTTTGGGTGTCTTTTAGTCCACCCAAGTGCTGAACATTCCCTTCTTTAACAGCAGGCCTGGCCTTTATTATGAATTAAAATTGTGAGGAATTAAATCAAAACGGGCAATTGGCCACCTGTGTGTTTGTCCTGACTGGGTTGTTTACACATGGAGGCCAGAACTGTTGTTTGTAGCATGCTGTAAGCATGTTAGCATGTATCTGCTGTAAAACTGAGTGTCGGCCTCAAGTGGTCATTTGAGGAACTGCAGTTATTTTCCTCTTTTGTTTCGTGGCATGAGAAGAGTGTTTGCTCTTCTCATGCTCACTTTGTCTGCGCACTACAGAACCTTGTTGCTGTAGCCTGATGTGGTGACTGTGCGGACGAGCGTCATTTAAAACAAAGAACAGATGACTCTGCATGGTCATTTCTCATCTCTGTCATTTTACTTGGTAGGAGCGTCACTGCTGAAACCCTTCTGTGCCTCAGATCTATTTTGTAGTCAACATAAATGCAGTGCAGAGACGAGACAGGTTGGATTTAGAGTAAAAGTGCTGCCGTTTCTTTTCCCACCCACTCACATTAACCTGCAGCCAAATGCGTCCACCTTTTGACTGAAAGCAACGAAAAAGCACTTGTCCTCTGGGGGATGTTAAAAGACTTTGTGGGACGTCTTTATCTGTGTCAGCCATGGCAGATTTAGTTTAAAAGCAGCCACACCACAAAAATAAACCAGGGGAAAAACAAAAAACCTTTTTGAATTATTTAATAACACAAAATAAGAGTTTAAAGGTTTTACTTATACTCACACAGTTTGGGACTGACAAGTTTCTGCATCATTTTACTGATTTATTAGTCATGTGTTCTCGTAACTACACTTGTAAACACAGAGACGAGCTTTTAAAGTCTTTTAGGCATTGCTAGGAACATTATCCCATCGTCTATCTTGCTTTACTTACACCAACACTTCTCCCACTATCTATTGTTTCTCCTCTTGGTCTTCTATAAATGCCTCCCTCCATCTCTCCCACTCATTATCTGGCTTGTGTTTGGGAAAAAAATCTCTCACTCTCATTGCCTCGAGGAGTGACTTGTTGTGTAACAGCCTGGCATCACTTATTGTAAAGAATACTGCTCTTTACTGAAGCAGTAGCCTTTCATTCTCATGCCTACCCACTTTTTTTTTTAGATTGTGGGTACATTACAGTTTACCGCCAAAGAAATGAAGAGTATCACTTTGTTTCACAGCAGCACATGCAGTATTAAGCACGACAGATTAACAGCAGAGAGGCGCTTTAAGAGTGCAGAAAACTAAACCGAATGGACAATGAAAAAGGGACGTGCTGGAGATATAAGGCTGGTGGAAAAATAAAAGTTTGGATGAACATAGATGGGAAAGGAAGGGAAACATAGAGGAGGAATTAAGCAGTTTGGGTGCTCGTTGATCGATGTTGGTGCCTGAACACCAACAGCAATTGTTATTCAGATGGAGGAGATGGGAGAGAGCAGATAAACCCCAGGTTGATTGCTCCCTCGTGGGCAGTTTTAGTGTGGGAGTGTGCGTGGGTGTGTGTCTGCTTTATATCTGCGCTCCTGTTTGCGCGTTGCTGCACCACTCTCTGCAGGCAACGCACTCGCACACACAAAAAGAGCTTAGTCAGCGCCAACTGGTCCCCTGCTCTGTCCCCTCATCGCACACAGACGGGCTTTGGTGTGATGAGTTACTCATTTGGATTCGCAGACATCATCCAAGTTAATGCTGTCATCCTAAACAGTGCAGCAGCCTCCTCCCCGTGAGTGTGTCCTCGCTGATAGCACTGCTCTATCTGCTGGTTTCCACACCATTGGGTTACATAAACACCAGCAGGGATGGAGATTTGTTGGCAATGTGTGCACACAGATTGTAATCCCAGTACTTGACGTTATGAAACCGAGAAAACACGTTTAATTCAGAGCGATTTTTTTATAATATTAACATCATATGTCCAAAAATAAGGCTCTCGCAGCTCTGTCAGCGCCAATGGATCTATTAATGATTACCATAACTCTGAAGGATGCTCCAGCAGCGTCTTCCCTCCTGTACTTGTAGAAGTTTTACTTTTTGTACCATATCAAGAAACAAACTGTATCTAAAAGCAACAATAATTGTTCTCCGAAACTAAGGAAAGCAGCTCGTATAACAACATCAGTAGCAGTCACACATGGCCACATTTTTTTAAACAATGTCTTTTTATTAAGAGTTTTTTTTTTATACATATGGACAAAAAGAGAAGAAAGGGATTACAGATGGTCTGTACATTCGGGGTAATCAGCCCGTACATTTAAGGCTGTGAAATAAAAGAAGAAGAAAAGAGAGAAACATAACTTAATCCCTGCAAAATAATCCCACCCAGGTCACTGCCCTGTACACTGTATTTCCACACCTGACATAAGAGAGTTTGCTGAAAAATTCTTATAGATTTTGAAATGCATGAAGGAAAGGACCCCACATGCTTTGATTTTTCCCAGTAGAGTTCTGGAGTAAATGTCTGATTTATTTATTTTTTTTCCAGTTTTAGACATGACATGAGGTCATATAACCACTGTTGGGAGGGGCAGCATCCCGCCACCTCCGTAGGATTGCCCTCCTAGCCAACAGGGAACAGAATGATAACGCCTGTCTTTTAGAGGCCTTTAGAAGCAAATATGATCACATTTAAAGAAGCATTTTAAAACGAGTTTTAAAGTTGCTGTATGGCAAACGGATCATTACATTAAGTAACAGCACTACAAGTAATATATAGTTTTAAGTTACAGTGGAGAAAGAAGCGGTTTCCACTAAGTGGGGAACTTCTTAGCAGCAGTGCAGTCACAGTATGATGTGACCCTGAAAAAATTGCAGTTTGCACTGAATCTAGATGGAGTCATAGGAGTGCCAGTGTTGATGATAAGCATGAAATTGAAAGTGTTAAGGATACACATACTATAATACTGCAAACAGTCCAACTCGGGTATAATGAAGGTCACTGACTCACTTTCTAGTTTGTTGAATCTTCTTTCTTCAGTAGCTGCACACCATCTACTCACTTTATGGCTAACTAAAGTAAGCTCATTCCCTCCTCTGTTGTTGCACTGGCCTGTGCCTGTGATATCACATCTCCAGTGTGGTTTTTGTCCCTCCCTTCACATGACTTCATATTACATGTTAGTCTGCACAACCTGCTTGGGTGGTCAGTAGAAGTAATTCAATTAAAAATGCTCCAAAAAGCATCAGCAGCACAAAACAGAGCAGAGGTCTAATTCAGTGATGAGCGACGATGAGGCCCAGCCGACACCGGTCGACTCCTTATGTCAGGACGACTGTCAGTCAAGGCTGGATATGAGTTATTAAAAAAGGGGATAAGCTGCCCACTGAGACCAAACCCTTTCTTTGTATCAGACTATAAAAAGGCTTTTTATCAAATCAAAATCAAATCACTTTTATTGTCACATCACATGTGCAGGCACACTGGCACAGCACATGCGAGTGAAATTCTTGTGTGCGAGCCCCACAAGCAACAGAGATGTGCAAACACAACAACACAAACGAGCAAAATACAAGAATGGCCAACCTGAAACTAATAAATATATGTACAATATATAATAGTGTATGCATTTCTGGATGTGTATACTAAATATTTTCCTGTGTGTGTGTGTGTGTGTGTGTGTGTGTGTGTGTGTGTGTGTGTGTGTGTGTGTATACACATTTTTACAAATTAAATAGTAAAAAAATAAAAAAATAAAAAAAAAATAATAATAATAAAATATATAAAATATACAGAGTTGAATATGTGCAAAACAAGTGGCATTTATATACAGTGTGGAGTGCATAATGTTTTATTGCTTTAAACTTCGACAACTTCATATGTGTGTCTATGGAGGCTGGCTCACTTTTTAAGCCAGCCTCATCACACTTCTAGAAATAAGTTGCCCAGCTAGTCTAAAGCTACTGTAGCAACTTCAGCGTAGCGTCTAAATAAGCACGAGGATTAAACCCGATTGGGTTGGTTAGCAAGGTGTTGTTCCACGTTTGTCTTTAAAAATGAGTTGGATAAAAACAAAATAACACAATACAGCACTCTGACTTGTGCATCTAGAGGAATCATTTGTTTGCTAACTGCAATGTAAGATATTCATGTAAACAGAAGTCTTAGTTGAAACAGTGCATGAATATAATCAGGGCTAGTACGTCAAAAATTAGGCCTCATATGGCACCAACACTGTAAAACGAGCAGCATCTGTTCTTAATAGAGCAGTAGTGTGTGTTTGCACGGGTAATATTTTCACTGGAAGGCGACTACACCGGCTCCTGAATAGATATACGCTTCTGTTTTTGCAGCAGCTGACAGAAGCTGGAATAGCCACAAATGCTTTCTACATGCTGTATTGCATGTTTGCATGTTACACATTCATCAGTGGGTCCATTATGTCTTTAACAATGTGCTGTTGACCAAGAGTGCAACTCTATTATATCACATTGAGATAATGGGAAAGGCCATTAAAGCAGGAGTCTCAGACAGAGTGAACTCAGCATCAGTGGTTCAGCATCACATTACGTTGCTGCGTATCGACTGGGAACATGACTCAACCCCCGCCTCCTGTTAACTGAGGGGAAAAAGCCCCATCGAGGCCCAGAGTTCAATTGTCTGCAATAAGGAGCTGGAAAGTGAAGGGAGAAGAGAGACGGGCAGAAAGAGAGAAAAGAGAAGCTGTGATAAGGTTTGATGTGAGTTGCATAACCCCATGAATTAGAAATGATGGCCATGAGAGGAGAGCTTGTGTTTCCAACGGGATTAAAGGCTCCTCACTGCCCTCCTCAGGACCTCAGGCTGCGAATTTAAAGAAGCCCGTGTGCATGATGAGGAGTGCGAGGGAGAAAACGTGAGCTGAGCAAAATGAGTGTTAGTGGCAGGATGGAAAAAATGGCCCAGGTCTGGTTTATGACCTGCTTTTGTTGATTCTGCTTGGGGCTACATGAGAATCAGTAGATCTGAGAGTTTACCTTTTGAGGATGGTGCTAAAACAAAACCCAACCCTAAGCTTACCTCCAACCCTTGACAAGACTCAGGTTAATCTGGAGAATACCAAGAGGTTAAAAAACAGTAAATAGTGAAATCCCTGCCAAGTCTTTAGCAATAAAATGTAATATTTACTAGGGGTGCAACGATATTCCTATCGATATTGAACCGTTCGATACAGTGCTTTCGGTTCGGTATGCATATGTATCGAACAATACAAAATTTGTAATTTATTTTATCAACTTTCCTTCTGACGATGCTGTCTGTGTTGAGCGCTCAGTGAATCTGCGTTCGACTACTCCGCCTAGGCTCGACAGTGCAGCCTAGGCGGAGTAGTCGAATGCAGATTCACTGAGCGCTCAACACAGACAGCATAGTCAGAAGGAAGAGCAGCAGGGCACCTCCCCCACTCTCATTCAGATCTGGCGTTTGGAATTATTTTGGTTTTCATTTGACGTATGACCCTGAAGGTAAGCGAGTCATGGACTAAAGTAAAACAGTATGTTGGATGTGCCATGCAATGCTCAATTACATGGGTGGGAACTAGTGTGTTAGCGCAGTTAGCTCGTTAACGTGTTGGCCGTCTAGCCCCATGCACGGGGCGATCGGCGGTAGCTCGTTAACGGAGATTTGCCGTGTTGTGGCGTTAAGGTCATTTCAACGAGATTAACCTGAAAGCACTAGTGGGAACACAACGAATATGACTGCACATTTACGCCGACATCATCCTAGTGCAAAGACAAGTGGAAGCAGACAAAAACAACAAGCACGCATGCTACAAACTTTAGCCGAGTCATTTAGACAGCCGTTAGCACATGATTCTCCTTATGCTGCTGAGAATATAGCCCAGAAGAAGTGGATAGTATAACTTTTATTTTGGAAAGAGACATTTCTCTGTAATAAACTCTCTTTTCCAAAGATGAGTGATTCCTCAATCAGATACAGGGCTCGCAATATCGCTAGCCCGACGTCCCGGGGCTAGCGATTTTTCCAGTCGGGCTACCAAAATCTTTCTCTGCCCTGCCCGTCGGGCTATTGTAGGAAGGAAAAAAATATGTCAATGCTTTTGCATTCTTTCGGAAATGTAGCTGGGTTATTATGTCATTGGCATCGGTGAGCCACTGTCAATATGTGACATATTGAAATCGCGTTTGAATTTGCGCTGTTTTTTGCTTTCACTTTGCAATCCCCTGAACTGTGTATAGAGAGCGACAGCACTGATCTGTGAGTGATGATAATTTGCGCACCAATTCCTCTGACATCGTCTTATTAATCGTTAGCTTACTATGCAAACATGACAAGTGAAATCTCCCACAGCAAGCTTAAACATGTGAGAGGTTGATTGCGCAGAGAATCGCTGAGCTTATGTGAGTGCGTGTGTAAAAGCAGCAGGATATATATTTTAGTTCTGCTGAGCCAAATAAGACGGGTCAGGGTGAAGAAGTGACAGCCAAAGAAAAGCTTACCACAAAACGGATAAGTTATGACAAATCAGACTAAGGCAAAAAGAAAGTGCAGCTTTATGGTTTCATGGACAAAATAATTTCTGTGGCTGCAATATGACGAGCTAAATAACCAGGGCTGCACATAAGTGGTCCGCAGGTGCGCATTCGCTGTCAAAATAAAAAACACGCACAAGGGTTAGCGTTAAATTTAAAAACTGTACTTTTGAGTTAAAATATATATTTATAATTTTAATAAATGGCAAATTAAAAAGGCATGAACATTTTTTTTTGTATCGAAAAAATATCGAACCGTGACACCAAAGTATCGAACCGAACCGAACCGTGAATTTTGTGTATCGTTGCACCCCTAATATTTACGTGTATTTTGGTTAAAAATGGAATAAATTAAAGGCCAGAGAATCGACATCAAGACTATTTCTGTTATGTAAAGAACTATTTTGGAAATTTTTGGAAATTGGCCGCCACTCTGAACATCCATGGTTTGTTTTTGGGGGCGTTTCCAGTTTACACAGTGTCCTGAAGCCCAATAATAATGAGCTGTGTGAAATGAGCCATGTTGCTTATGGTTTAAAACATGTGTAGCGTACAGTCACCAAGACTGGAGAACCACCACAAAAATACCACCGCACCAAATTTACTGTTGCTCCTGCATTAAGGTGAAGGATACATACAAATTATTTTCCAAGACTCTGGAAATTATATGGATAAAATTAGTCTGTTTGTTACCAGGGTCACTGTGGACAACATCGTATGAAGGTATTACGACAGTTGGCCTGGACTCATATGGAGTTCTGGTATATAGGATATAAGGTGAAGTGTCACAGAGTCCTTACCCTATAATACATCGCTAGCACACATTGTTCTTTAGAAAATATCACTGGATCTAAATTCTTGGATTCAGGGTCTCAGTTCATGCCTGGTATGGAAAGAATTTTGAGTCTTAGCTGTTTGATATATGCAGCTTCTAACTCGTAAAGGTAGCAAACGGTGCCACAGTTTAATGCGATCTTCCTTTGGCCATCCCACACTACCAAGTGTGATTGGCAGTTTTTTTTTTATTTATTCATTTATTTATTTTTTGTTATTCTTCCTGGAAAGTCCTGAAAATAAGTTTTATTTAAGGATCTTCCTCATGACATATGATGTCACTTACATGCGGTGTGTGTGTGTTTCCTCTCTACAGGCAAGCGTGGGACCTGGCCGTGGACATATGCCTCTCTCAGCTGCCCACCATCATCGAGGAGGGCACCGCCTTCAGAGTAAGTGTGTGTGTGTGTGTGTGTGAGAGACAAATAAGCACAGAGCCACTGATGCCTCTGATGCATCATGTTGTTGTGTTTTTTGGCATTAAATGCATGAAGCTTGGAGGCTAGGGGACCTCTAGCATTGATGGATGTCTTTCATCTTGAATGTGTCCAGCACTGACACCTGTAAACAACAAACTATTCTTGTTTGCACTGCAAGTTCGCCACCACCCGCATATACAGCATCTCTATTAATCTCTCAAACACACTCGCACACACTCATCCCCGGCGGATTACATTGTAAAATGTCAAGTCTAATAACTCAAGTATGAGCGTCAAATAAAAAAATAGTTTCAGAAAGCACTGGCCCTGCACTTTCAGCCGCTCGACTGTTTATCGTTATATTTACTGACGAGGCAGGGGGCCGTGATGGAGATGCTGAGTGTAATGGAAGCGCTCTTCAAAAAAGCTGATTGAGCTGATGATGACTTAACAAATATGGGTCATCGTAACACTTTTTTTGTTTTGTTTTTTGTATCTGTGTGAGTCAACAGCGTATCTGTAACACTGTCTTGGTGTATTTTCCCTACAACATCATAAGTGATGTTTTTCAGGGCCTTTGCAGGTGGCCAGTTTCATTGTTGTGATCTTGTAGCTTTGATTGGTTTAAGCAACTAAAGTCTTTTATTGGGTTTTGGCAGCAGAGCTACTTGGTTAGGTTAAAGGAACAAACGTGTTTTAGAAGGTTTAAACAACTGAATTTGTCAGGACTATGAAACAAAATTACTTCGGTTTAAACAACAAAGCGATTTGATTAGGTTCTGGCAACAAAATGTCTTTGTTAGGCTCATGTGACAAAACTACTTGGTTGGGTTTAGAAGATCCATTAGTCAGCTGGAACATCCATTGAGTTGAAGTTTAGTTTTCCAGAAAGAGACCCCAAATTTTATCAAATGTGCCCTTTTGGTTCTGGATGGAGCAGTGGATCTTTTCCAGACTGAGACACGACATGAGATCAGCAAGCCACTGACCATAGTAGGGCGGGGCAGCAGCTTTCCACCTCATCAAAATGGCACTTCTAGCCAAGAGGGAACCAAAGGACAGCACCCTGCGCTTTGCTCCGTGAATGTACTTATCATCCTCTCCCGCTGTACCAAAGAGAGCAAGTAGGGGTTGACAGCTAGTTTCAGGCCAGTAGCCTTGTTCAAAGTGCAGGAAACCACCTCCCAAAAATTTGCCAGGGCAGGGCGGGTCCAAAACATGTGGGTTAGATTGGCATCATCAGACCCGCACCTGTTACAGCGAGGGTCTAAAGTGGGATCAAGCTTAGCTAGTTTGGATTTAGATAAGTGGGCCCTGTGGACTACTTTGAATTGTAACAGGGAATGACGGGCGCAGAGTGATGTAGAGTTTACCAGAGAAAGGTCCCAGACGTCATCTGACATAGATATACCCAACTCCTTCTCTCATGTGGACTTGAGGCCCACAACGCGGGCTGGGGTTACACTGCACAGTTTGTTATAGATCCGAGACATTACAGCTTTGCCTGATAGTTGCAAATTAAGGAGCTCGTCCAGTAAGTTAGCAGCTGGAGCTTCTGGAAAGGACACTGTTTTTAGTATTGTTATAATTAATAACAGTCTTTTACATAAAAGTAAAAAATCCTGCAGCATCATTGCTTATAATGCTGTGGGAACAAGAATGAGCCGACCAACGGTTACTAGACTCTGCAACAACGATGGAGAACACACAGCAGCTTTTCCCATGTTAGGGCTCTTATATGGGAACTCCACCTTCTCTCCACCTGGCCCTGGGAGGTGAGCATCGCTCCCCCAGGAGCAGTTTTCCACACTCACTCCTCCTCCTACTTTCTCTTGCACTTGGGCTAAAAACACTTACCAACACTATAATTGAGCCTCTGAGGACTCCTAAAGCAGATCTGCCTGCTCCGTCTTTCAGGAGCCTTTAATTCCTCTCTGATGTGCTTTGACTCCTTTAGCTCTCTTTGTTGGGCTTTGTCACAGCTGAGTAAAGAAAAAAAAAGGAGAATGTTATTTATGGTAGATTGAGTCTCTGCTCATGTTAATTAACTCCTCTCTAGCACCTGTAAAACACCCCAACAGTCATATTTTATTTCATATGGAACCAAAAATGCCACTCGTGCCCCACATCTTTGTTACTTTATGTAATAACTTTATTTCTTTATGTATTTTTGATATTTCATGGCATTTTATAAATCTTTCTAAAATATCTTTTATGTAATTTGCAGCTAAAAAAGGAAAATTGTGTCATTCATCACAGTAACTACTTTATCAAGGCAACACATTTAAAATCAGTGTTCAGTTTTTAAAAATGTAATAAGTTTATGTCAGTGTAAAGATGTTGGTCCAAAGCAGGAAGCAGAGACCAAATTCAGGACAAAATGATGTTGTGTATGAATTTATTGGGATTTGATGAGCCAGCATTTTGTCGTATTTCTTGTCTTGCAACAACTCAGCTAGTTATTTAACTACATGCCTGTGACGTTAATTTTTAATTAATTTTGACAGCTTCACCCACATTCGCTCATTGGTATACAGTATCACACATTTGTTACACACAGTACTGTATGGCTGTGTCTGTCAAAAGTCTCAACAGTAACAAATGAAAAAAAGTAGTTACTTTAGTTACATCACAGGTGTCATCTTTAAGTAAGCAGCGCTACTTTTCACAATTGTGTCAGTGTCTGAGTGTGTAGGGTTATTAAGCTTTGATTATGCTCAAATTAATGTAACCATCCAACAGCGAAGCGCTGATATTTTCCCCTCCCGACATCCATCAGCGGTCTACACGAGGCTGTCGCAATTCAAACACTCTGCGTGATCGAAAACTCTGCGGCCAGCAGCCAATCAATCAGACAATGTGCCATGACAGCAGAGAGAGGAGAAGGGAAGGTGATCATGACAGATCAGGATTTATGTTGTTACTGCAGTGCGGTGTCACTCCTGAGCTCATTATGTTCATGTTTTTATGAAATGATGGGCTTGTAACTGCAGGACTACCTCATTATGAGCGTGTGTGTGTGTGTGTGTGTGTCCATTTGAAAGCGAGAGAAAGCTGAAGCAGAATAAATGATTTGAAATGGTGATAAATATTTCATTGCTTCTTGTGTCCACAGCACAGTCCTTTCTTCGCAGAGCAGCTGACAGCGTTTCAGGTGTGGTTGACGATGGGCGTAGAGAACAGAAACCCACCTGAGCAGCTCCCAATTGTACTGCAGGTACAGACGCACACACACACACCTCGACACACACCCACAGCTTTATGAGACTGGAACTGCTGAGGACAAACGGGGGGTGGGGTAAAATGTCTAACAAATGGCCGGGGACAGAACTGAACTCGGGCCACTGAAATAACTAAGCGAGCTAAGGAGGCGCTGCTTTCTGTGCCCACATTTCCATTTAAATGTAGATAATAATTCATAAAAGCAAGACGCTAATTTTCTCCACCTCGCCATTGCAGATAAACCAGTCAAATATAACGAGAAAACTATAGAAAAGGATATAAAAATCCAGCTTTCATATGCAAAACGTGGAACGGAGATCGCAAACCAAAAGAGAGACACTAAAGTAAAAGATGAAGATAAAAAATGCTTGAAAAAGACAAGAAAATGAAATGAAATGCAATTATACTTTCAACATGCAATAATAATTCTGTATCAGTATGAGTCTTTGTTTTGCAAATGTCACAGTGCTAACAGGTCTCTTTTAATTTACTACACAACATACTCCTACCTTCAGGTCGTCCCTCTTGCAAATTGAGCTCATTATTTTCAGACCAATTATTATTTTTTTACAAGCCTGCAAGAAAACCTGCGACATGAATGTTGTGTTTTCTGTAGCGCTGAACTTTGTAGAAGCGGCTTGCAGCTCCTCTCTTATTTCACGAGGGGTCGCTACAGCGGGTAGCGCCGAGTTTTTGATTGGCACAATCCAACGAGGCATCAGTGTCTCCTCCCAGGATCAAACCCGGGATCTCGTTAGGCGAACGTGTAAACCACCACACTCTGGAGAGAGTGAAAGGTCCAAGAGTGAAATCTGGGCACGTCCTCGTAGAGTGCATCAGCTGCTGAGTAACTGCGGTCATATGCTTCATTTTCCTCTTCCCACCTCCACCACCACCATCACCCCGCGGGGTTGTACAGTTGTATTATATCACAGTACATAGTAGTGCTATATCACAGCATAGTAGCTGTCCGTGTTGAATGGTAATTTTCTGCTGACTCAGCGCGCTCCCAGCAGCAGCACGTCCATACAGCAGTTCTGTCGGGAGCCGTTAAAAGCTGAGGAAAAGGCAGACTGATCGGCGAGCACCGGGTACAGCGTGTGTGTGTGTTGTTGATGTGGATATAAGAGGAAAGGAGCAGCAGCCTTTGAGATTACACAACATATTGCAGCTGTACACCATAAGGGCAATGTCATCTAGTGTGAGGGCTACTTCCTGCTCCGTGATGTAATTGATGGGCACATAAACAGGTTTTCTACCTATTTAAGTATGCAGTTGCATAAGAATGAAGCTAAAGAGTCGGGTGAATTCTTACAGGATTTACAGTCAAAGGCCAAAATATAATCTGACTCAATTTGAAAAGTGCAAAGAGTGACAAAAAAGATGAGCAACGGGCAGGAAACCATCAATAACGCTCTTTAATGAAATGAGCAAAGGGAGAACAACAGAGCCCAGGAAGCAGTCCTTCATCCTGGACGGATTATTGGAGTTACAATGTTTCCAAGTTGTGACGCTATAGTAACAACAACACACTCAAACACGTGTTGTTTTTTTTTAATCTTCTTCTCTATGTATCACCCAGGTGATTCATACCTGCAGGTGCATCATAACGTGACGCAACGTGCGTCGACGTTCATACATACAGCGTCATGAGAGGAAGCGCTTACTCACTGCACTGAAGGGGATGGGAAGCATGTTGTTGCACACATGAGCCGCTCCAGTAAACATGCACACGCACTTTAATGTGTGTGCATGTTTAGAGAATTGCTCAGATATTTATTTGCATAAAATGAGCTTATGATTAGGGCTGTGTGGAATCATAATAACAATTTTATTTGTGTAGCACTCTATAAATTCCTTTCCAACTTTTTTCACTTCCGATACAACGCCCGCGGTGTCTGACGACATTAATCTCCTGTTAAATCACAAAGCTGTATTCCTCACGGTGAGGAAGAGATTCGGACCACCTTGTTTTTCCGTAACGTAACATCAGCTATCAGATAAATGATCTGAACGTACTTGATTGTTTGCTGCTGCTGTTTCTAGTTACGCTTGTTTCTCCTTTCCCTACTGTTGGTCTCGCTGTGAGTGCAACCCCTCACACACTGAGTGGAGCTAAAACAACATAATGTTAATTTGACTGAGTTGACCTCAACATAATATGTTATTTTAAGTGTGACAAAGAGTCTCCACCAACTTTTACACTGAACATAACCAGAGTGAGAACAAAGGGGGAAAACCTCATGGCTGAAAGTATTTCAGGTGGAAAGTACCTCCTAACTATTGAACCCTTGCTGTTAGCTACCTGCATACTATGTTAGCTATCCTCTTAGCAACTGGAGTCCTGACGAAGCAAGCTAAACTGAATTGTTCCATTGTAACCTGATTAGAGATGGACCGATCCGATATTACGTATCGGTATCGGTCCGATACTGACCTAAATTACTGGATCGGATATCGGAGAAAAATAAAAAATGTAATCCAATCCATTAAATGAGTCATTCCTACTATTCGGTGCCATTTCAGTGTGATCACTCTTCATCAAAAAATACAAAATTTTGAATTATTTTAACATTTCATCTAAAAGAGGGATTTTCAACCTATAAGAAAAATGTATTGGTCCAGCTAAGGATATTATATTATAATATTTTTTAAAATCAAAGTCTTTACCCATGACGTGCCAAATGTCCACCCTGTTACAGGACATTCAATTTTCTATTAATAACTGTTTTGAATACACAGTTATAGTAATATTTACATTTTCTAAAAGCTACAATGTCCCTTTTTAAAATCTGCAAGGAAATTTCATGTTACAGTGCATAGCAATAACAGGGGTGACGGTAACAGGGGGGAGATTTTATGCTAAACTTAGCCATTACTACTAGTATGATGAACAACAAGCTAGTACATGGTGACCACTAAGAACCATTTTTAACATGTTTATTAGCCATATTATAAAAATTACCAAAAAAAAATTGTTTCCACTATTAATAAGCGTAACAGGTTGGACGTGTTATGCTTTGCCACATTACAAAATCTTGCTAAAACATTGAAAAAAGGGTTGATTAAAGAGTGGTACTTACTCGTCTTCTTCTTGAAAGTTTTCCCTCCAAAATATGTTACATCCGGGAGTGTCATGTGACTAAAAGAATAATCAGGTGATGTGTTCTATGGAATTCTTATCAGAGTAACAGGGGTGACAGTTGATTCAGGGACACAACATTTTTTAAAGATTTTAAGTATTAAACGTGCATTAATAATAAAAAAGAACATTTGATGAGGAACATTAGAAATAAGCCAATCCAGAAATGATGAAAAATTTAGATTTTTTTTTTTTTTTAAGTTATATTTGTAACTGAAGTCGAGCAAGCATGACTGGGGACATAGTACTTTAGTGACTTGTGCTAAAATAAAAGTAATTTACTTTTAATGTATTTATCCTGTGTATATATCAGTGTTCTATGGTAGAGGGGGGTTAAACATACAAGAAAATGGTTTAGAAATAAGCATTAGACAAGTTTTACACTAAATATACCATATTATGTCATTAGGACTCAAATGAATAGTAAGAATGACCCAAATATCACGAAAGCACCTCACAAAACTTGCAACACGCCGTAACTTGCCTCAGAACGTTAGCACGTCGGAGCAGTATGCATCACGTGATAGAGCGGCTGTGGCATGCGGGACCTGTCGGTGGTCTGGATAGCATGTGGAGCTTCGCTAGCAACCTGGCATTTCATCTCCGACAAAGTTATCCCCGAGAGAAGTAAAGCAAGTGTGTAAGTCCATCTCTGAATGTAAAGCATTCCTGCGTTAAGCTTAACGAGCGACTGCCTCTCGCTCTCCGGCTGCTACTTCAATCATGAAACTGCTTAATGATCAGCTGATCGGCTTTTCTGTCGCGAGTCCGTGTCTCTAGTTTGTTTTTGGCCCACTTTGCACCAGAAAGAGGAAACCAGCGGCTGAACAACAGCAGCACGTTTAAGCTTGATAAGCTGTTGTTAGAATTTATTTAATATTACTTTCTACACCAGGATCTTTTCTACGTAGCTGACGCTGGTAACTGTGCAGGGGCGGATCTAGCAAAGTTTAGCCAGGGGGGCCGATAGGGCATGAACAGGGAAAAGGGGGCACAAAGACATACTTTTCTTTCTTATTCTCATTTAAAATGTCTAGCTTTTAATAAATAATTATTTGACACCCAAAGTTTTAATTTGATGTAAAATGAATAGAAGTCAATTACTGTATATAGTGACTATTAAGTCTAATATATATACCCTAGTAAGCTATAGTACTTTTTCCTTTGGGAAGGTACCATCTGTGCAGTCTGCAATTTTGTTGAAGAAAGATGTTGAATCTATTTAATATTTCTTGAAAAATAATTGATTTCTGTGCATTTTTTTCACACTTCATCAAATTAAGGTTGATTACGTCGATTAAGCATCATGAGGTGGAGCGTGAGGGGTGGTTCCCTATTTTTTATTTTTTTATTTTTGTTGTTGCTGGGAGTTGGAACCCTATTAGTTAGGTTGCTTAATATTTACGCTAAGTACTCTTTAAAATACCAGAATAGTGAGGATGGTGTAGGTTTAAGTTTATTAGATTGATCAGTATTGCTGAACTATGAAATATTTTTTTTGTATACAGGTATAACAGAATAGCTTTAGTGTAGTTGTTGTTTTAAACTTGAGTATGAACTTGCAGACTTGCAAAATGCAGCAAGATATTTTAAAAAACAGCTTTGTTGATTAAAAAACACTATATCGGATTCATATCGGTATCGGCAGATATCCAAATTTATGATATCGGTATCGGTATCGGACATAAAAAAGTGGTATCGTGCCATCTCTAAACCTGATCCAGCTCTTCAAGTCCTAATTGGACAGATATCAAATCTAAATACTAGATCGGTAAATTAATTGCAATAATCAATAACAAACTTCCATCCATAGACCTATAAAAAGTACTAATGATTTGGCCAAACTGATGCATTAAGGAAGGCTGTTCCAAAGTTGAGCACCTCAAAAGCATGGCCTAATTGTAAACAATGTTAAAGATGGCTGTAGCTTCTGAGTGCCTTAAACCTGCTGGCAGGGGCGACTCCTGGGTGTGCAAAGACTTGCAGTTGTCTAGCACCGTACAGAAAACGACCCTTGGATTCTTTTCTCTCTGCCCTCTGTGGAAACTGCCCTGATGACTTTATTGGGCTCAATCAGTAGTTTTAGGTTACATTGAAGAAAAGATTAAGTTCGTTTTTGAATTATGGTTATTGTTACAGTCATTAAGGAAGGATAGTCAAGGGTGTGTTGTGTCCGTGACTTCACTGTTAGAGCTACTGCTCATTCGTCGCGTCCGGGTCCAAAGAGATGGCGGTGGGGAAATTGCTCAGTTCCTGGCTTCATTATGAGACTTCACTAATTAGTGGGTGATGTCACCATGCTATGACCATTTTTACACTGACTATGCATCTAAAAATATATAGAGAATTGGGAAAGGGGTGGGGACTGGATGAGGAATGAGATTTTTTTTTTCCTTTAAACCGAGATCAGGAGGATTTCTTTAGTATTTTTGCCAGGTGGCTTTTTTCCTTCCTGCAGAGCACGCGCCTGCGTCACACACTTCCTTGTTCCCACACACTTCCTCAGAGTTGAAGGCATCCCTGGTCCGGTCTTTCCCGGATCTGTTTCTGTGGTCACACCCTGCGGGTCGAAGGCACGGAGGAAGTCATTAATACATTATGATTCCCTGGAAATTTCTTAATGTATGTGTGTGTGTGGGTGTGTATTCCTGGGTTCCTCCATATGCTTGCTCCCACACACACTGCAGGGTGGTCACATGGGGATGGACCAGTGTCCAGCCTTCACACAGGCTTTGTGGCACACTGCACATAATGTTAGTCCAACCAAACATACACGCATACAATTTGAGCGCTTAACATTTGCGTCCTTAAAATACTTCTACTTGGCCAAAACCGTTACATCGTGATCCCGTTTGGCATCTCTGCTGCTTTGGGTTTTTCTTGGCTCAGAATCGGCCTGTGGGGCTGACTGCACGCGGCAGTAAGCATGATCGCAGCATACAACAGCGGCAATGAGTTCATTGGACAGAAATCTGTGCATGTTCCTGTTATTTTTGTCTCTTTGGTAAAAAACAAACAAAACAAAAAACAATTCAAATGAAACCCCAATTAACAACAAAAGAATGCCAATTACATCATTCAAAAGGGTAGGGGATTTTCCTTTGGGGCTTAAGTGGCTGCCAAAATTTCTCTGCAGGGAAAAAAAAGCCCAATCAGGTATTTACCCGTACCAGTATCGCAGTAAGATCTCAAATAACATGGCAGCCAAGAGGACGCACCCTGCCGCCCACTCATGAAATCTGGTGCCAGTGTGTTAGCAGTACTGGTGGGAGAGCCACCTGTTTTACTGCACCTCTACGACATTTCTGCTCTTGTTCTTCCTCCTCCTGCTACTTTAATCTTAGACTTCCTCTCAGTTCAGAGGCGGCAGCATCGACCTTTGACCTCTGCTCTCTTTCAGGTCCTCCTGAGTCAGGTGCACCGGCTGCGTGCTCTGGACCTGCTCGGACGGTTTCTGGATTTGGGACCCTGGGCCGTCAGTCTGGTGCGTTTTTGCTATGAATGTTTAAAAAAATAACAATCGCAACCCTCCATCCTGTGCTCAGCACCGGAGGCAGGGAGCGCCACGTGTCCTTTAAACACATGCCTCTCATAGCTTACATCATTATCTCTTTATTAAAAGGAAATATGAAACTGAGTTTGTTTTCACTGATTTAGAGGTTTGCAAAGCTCGACAATATTCACTTTTGTAAACGTATCCAAGACAGAAAAAAATGAAGAATCTAAGACTTGTGTCAGGATGTGCAAAATATCTGTTATGCAATTTTTTTAGGTTTTAAAAACACTATGACAGCTGAATATTAGGTTATTGTTTAGATTTCTTGCATTTTGAAATGGGCAGTGGACCTGGCTGTACTAGTTAGCATGCTGCTAGCAGTTTGTCTTCTTTTTTGTTAATTTATTTATATTTTAAATAGGATATTAGTGTTTTTAGTGGATTAAAGTCAGGTGCTGCTGCCCGTCACTGAGGAGAAAGCAGATACATCTGAAGACTGAATGTAAAACCATCAGCTGTATGCTTTTTTTAGTTACACGTATAACACCAGATTATTATCTTATTATGAACAGGACGCTGCTGCATCTGTAAAACCTCCAGTGAAAATCTTTTTAGAATTTAGCATTTGTAATTCAGATCAATATAAGTTTAAGATTAAAATCCCAAAGTATGGTGTTTTTGCTGTTGGATAGTTTATTTAATTGAATATTGTATAATAGCCAAATTGTTAGCACGCTCCTCGAAAAG
This sequence comes from Diplotaxodon limnothrissa, assembly GCF_057381915.1. Lineage (NCBI taxonomy): Eukaryota > Metazoa > Chordata > Actinopteri > Cichliformes > Cichlidae > Diplotaxodon > Diplotaxodon limnothrissa. Next base: position 40,303,132 of record NC_140601.1, read on the forward strand.
AGGATCTCTCGTTCTTTTAGCTGGAAGGTGAAATAAGTCCAAAGCCAGGTTGTATTTTCAACAAGTCTTTCGGGCTCCCAGCTTGTGCTCGGCTACTTTTCATTCTGGTGTTCGCCTTGACTTTTGTAAACCACAGGTGCGTCTCGGCCTTCACACTTGGACGGTCAGGTTCAACAGCAAAGCTTGACCCATAACGGTAACATCAATACAGCTTTATAAACACCAGCGCTCCATGTTTGCCTGTTCTGTGTTTCAGGCCTTGTCCGTGGGGATCTTCCCCTACGTGTTAAAGCTGCTTCAGAGCTCAGCCAGAGAGCTGCGGCCGCTGCTGGTTTTCATCTGGGCTAAAATCCTCGCTGTGGACAGCGTACGTAAAATCACACTCTCACACTTCAAAGTCCAGTTTATTCTATATTATTATATTTATTTTCATAGACTGAAAAAGGTTCATTTACTTGAATTAACTTTTTCCTTGTTTCCTACAATAATTTATCTGATTTAACTCCTCCGACACTTTTTGAAGATGTTTGAATCAGACGCAGACTTTGATCTCGAGCTTCACTGCTCGTCACTTTGTTTCATGTTACAGACGAAAAACATGATAAACCCTGAAGTACAGAAGCAGCTTGTGGCATCGGAAGAGCTTTCTGGCGCTGATGAAATAATTAGGAGTAATCTAGGATTTACATCTCAATTCTGCCATGTTTCATATTTTAGTCCCTGCTCGGGGCCGTACGCTCCTGCAATAATAACATTTATAATCAGTATTCATGCAAAGTTTTGAGGCTCTGCTTGAAAGAAACAAACATACCCCATAATATATCTGCTGTGAAGTCTCCACCATCTTCTCCTTCTTTCTGTTTCCACAGTCATGTCAAGCTGACCTGGTGAAAGACAATGGGCACAAGTACTTCCTGTCAGTGTTGGCTGACAATTACATGCCTGTGAGTATCCGCCATCGTCATCAAGAAAGCAAAATCCTGTTTAAATATTCCAGCTGGGAGTCTTGAAGTGGACTTCTGTTATTTTTTATCTGGTGTTACTCCTTTCATGTAATTTCTCAACCAGCTGCTGTACTTCACTCCTTTAATGTTCTTGTTCTGAAAACAGTGTTTAAACTCTTCAGTCTCTCTAGTAAATTTTCTGCCTAAATGAAGGATCCACCTCTTAAGAAACAATAATAGTCTGTAGTAACACTAAAAATATGCCTGTTGTCTTTAGGAATAAGTTATTAATACAAGCGAAAATTCCATCAATATAATATTAGTTTCATCTTTTTATTGTGACTTCTCGCCATTTCCCTTTTTTCAGAGTTTTCATGACATTGCGTTATTATAGAAATTGACATTTATTTACTGAGTTCAATTATAAAATTAGGAAACGGTTCCGATGCGCTAACGATCAGACACGTTTTCATTGTGTTTTTTCTATAAGTTATCTAAAATGTTACTGTTTTGATATCGATATGCAAAAACACAGAGCAAAGTGACCCGGAAAGAGTCACGTGATCCATGTTTGATGGCAAAATAATTTGCTAACTGCTAATCAGTTAGCTCTTAATGACAAATGTTTGTTCCTCATCTCCAAACTTCATCTTTAGTCAACTCAGTCCTCTGTGTAGTGGCATGAGAGGAACACGTGATGACTCTTATCCTTCTTTAACTTGAAACCTGATATTGAACTTGACCCTGGTCAAGCCCTATAAATTGAAGCGGTCAAGCGGAGAATGTCAGTGAAGTTGCTTTGCTTGGAGCTGTATCTCTGGCCTCTAAAAGGAAACCATGAAAGTTAATGTCGACCAGGTGCACAAAAATCTGAGCAGTCTGAATCCTGAATTTTTTGCTCACCTTGCTGTCTAAAATTTTGTCCCTGTTTAATATGAAGATTTTCCACTCGCATATTAAAGTATAATAGGTCCACTTTATCTTACTGCTTCACAACAAATTAGTTTAAGATAAACGAGAAACGTAGAGTGGAAGTGACGTAAAAACTTAATTCTGTCCTTTTCCCTGTTTCAGGCTGAGCATCGGACCATGGCTGTCTTCATTTTAGCTGTTATAGTGAACAACTATACCACAGGGCAGGTAGGAGGATGTCTGAACACGTCGCTGTCTGTTTGCTTGCTAGAAATCCAAATAGGCGAACATATTCATTCACTTCCCTCAACAGAACGGCGCCTTCTTTCGGGGCCAGCCGTCACTTTGAAAGATCACTCTCTCGTCTATTGTGTATTTCTGGGAGATATTGGTTATGTGACAGTTTTGTCACCCACAGTCACCTCTGCAATCTCCGTTTCCGTCCCACAGCCACCTCTGCGGTGACACTTTATCACCGCAGGTGTCACTTCGGCCTGCTGCTGGCGTCCGGTGTTCAATCCCAGAAGCCTTTTGTGTCTGACGCTAATCAAACGTCCAGGGGTGCGATGTAGGGATGTAGCTCGTCATTTCATGGAGTCGACACGCACGCACGCACTTCTTGACACTCTATTCCACAAAGAAATATTCCACCATCATTCCGTTTCGCTCCTGCTCCTGGTCTCTGTGGTTATTTTTCTGTCTAGTTGTGAATGTTATTTGACTCATTCATTTCTCCTCTACTCCTCCCTGTCTCGACATTACAGTATATAAATGTGACAAATCATAAAAGCTGTATGTGCTCTCAAGCTCAGAAACAGCCATTCTTCTCCGGTATCCCTGTGTCCTTAGCACGCCTACCTCTCTCACAGGTCTGTGTAAATAATAGATGATCCTCAGCATTACACTGAGACTCTCTGCCTGCTCCACATCTCCATTATTTATTCCTCTTCCTTTCAACAACAGCGCTCATTACTGCAGTTTCGCTGTTGCGAACATGTCACCGAGCCATGGTGTCTTAATATTCCAGCTCTCTGGGTTCAGCTGGGAGGATCCATCAGAGCCGAGAGAACGATGAGAAACATTAGGAGTGGGGAGGGTTACGCTGTGTAGCTGCTGACAAATGATGCGCTGTTATGATGCCTCAATTTGTTGGAGACAAAAGAAGATTTTCTCCCCCTCTCGTTTATTGCGGTTCGTGTGTGTAAGAGAGGTTGAATTTTCAAGAAAACTTGAGAAGTGACACATTTACTAGATCTTTGCATATCACACGGGTCTTTTAAACTGCACAGAGAAGTCAGACTGTACTTTGAAGTTATATTTGGTATATTTGGCTTCTTTGTAATTTCTTTGTAATTTACAGAACTCCCATAAACGCATCATATGCAGGCAGCTGGTTGGTCAGCTATTTGCAGTTATGCAGCAAAAAAATATGCAGACCAAAAATTCAAGCAAAAAAAATGAACAACCAACTTTTTTCCTAGATCCAAAAGATTGCTGTCCTCCTTTTACTCTACTGTGACCACTCACCGTTTCAGGGTTGCAGTGAGGCTGGATCCTGCAGGTCTCAGCAGGGGTGGGGCTTCCTGGATGGGGAACCAGTCCATCACATGACTAACAGTGACAGATGGGCGACCACAATCACTAACACCTGGAGCTAATGGCAATTTAGAATCTTCAATTAATCTAAAAATCATGTAATGTAATACTACTACTACTACTACTAATAATAATAATAATAGTGGCAATATTAGTATTAAATCCTTTCTGAGTGCTGGATGTCTTTTTAAAGAAAGACCTGTCTAACAGTACCACATATACATTATACAACACTATATTATACATGTGAATAAATCTACTCATAAATATACTTTTTAAAACTTTCCAATGTAACTTCACAGGCTTTTGTAATTAATTCCATTTGTAGGCAGCAAAATATTTAATTCCTGTTCTTACTACTGCCGGACATTGTAACACTGTGATCAGATCCAGTGGGGTAGTTAATGAATTAGTACCACCGTATAATCCTGCTTGTTTGAGAGTGCTAAGGAGCATTGTCCCACTTTTACATATAAGAGTCATCGATGTGGTAGGAATGAATCATACGTGATAAAAAGGCCGTGCACTGTGATGCAAAGAGTCACGAGGCTTCAAGGTTGAGAAGAAAGTACGCTTAGAAACAGTGTCGCTAAAACTGAACTGTGAAAAACAGTGACGGACACGTTTCCATGTTCCACGTGTGCTTTAGAATAAAGTCTAGTACGCCGTCAGTCCTGGGTATTATAACAATGAATCATTTGTGGAGATGAAGGGTTTGAACGTGCACTGTAGGTTGGGTAGTTTTATCTTGTACTGTTGAACATTTGAACTACACACAGACAGGCTAGGTAACCAATTACCTTTTGTTCACAGATGATTTTTTTTAAAGCCCAAATGGGTTGAAAGGAAAAAGTCATGCTGCCACAGAGCTCATCATCTTTTTGTCCATCACACAGTGTGAGGTTACAGGTTAGTGGTTATTAACTGGCTAATGAGCTACAAGTCTGCTCCCAGCTTCACACCTGTGCGCTGCTCGAGATGACTGCAGATATTGTATTTTATTAGATTTAGCGGGATGGTTATTGTTAACCACCACAGTCCAGCGTCTCACGACGAATCCAAATGAGAGTAATTCAGTGATGTTGTTTCAGCTCCCACGGTTCTGTCAGTCTTTCTCAAATCTCATCTGCAGGTGCGCCCGCTTTTATAACCAAAAGCTTCACATCTGTGCATCTCATACACTCATCGCTCATTCTGCATCGCTCCTTCTCTCCCCTCCAGGAGGCCTGTCTGCAGGGCAACCTGATAGCAAACTGCCTGGAGCAGCTGTCAGACCCCCATCCCTTGCTCCGCCAGTGGGTGGCTATTTGCCTGGGACGCATCTGGCAGAACTTTGACCCGGCGCGTTGGTGTGGGGTTCGCGACAGCGCCCACGAGAAGCTCTACACTCTGCTTTCAGATCCCATTCCAGAGGTGAGACGTCAAGTGTTGCACGCGTTGTGTCTAATACAAGAAAGTCTTTAGAGATGATTAAGACGTTCGTTTGAGGAAAAAGGAAGAGCAGCACAGCTTAATTTCCAAAATATGCATAACCTTCAGATTTAGTTCTTCAACTTAAATTAAACCAGATTTTTAGACAGATTTTCATGTTCTAAGAAATGTTACCTTGAAACTTCTGCCCTGATTCTAGTTTCAGTAAAAGTCCTGTCGACCTGTTGTTGCAGGCTAGAGACCTACACAGGATTCAAGGGAAGTGCTGAAAGTTAGTAGTAATAGCAATTTCTTAACTTCTTTCCAACACATGAAGAGTTTTCCTTTCTTCAGAGGCTGTGCCGAGTGGATCAATTAACGCAATTAACTGACTTTATTGTGAAGCATATTGTTAGTTGCTCGGACCAGTGTAACCTGGACAGGGTTTAACTGATGGCCTGCAGCCAGTGAAACCTCGTGTCAGTTAGGATGATTGACCAGCTGCTGTTTGTTTAACTGTGTTTCCTCCAAACTGCCTCAAGGAGCTCTCACTCACATTTAGTTTTTTGTGTTGGGGGGATTTTTGCTGTCAGTAGAATATTTCACAGGTTGTTTCACTTGAATTAGTGACTAAAAAGGTCAGTGTGCAAATACGTATTACACGATTCAGCCCAAGAAGCCTCGTTTGTTGTTGTCGTTTTTTAATGTGCTGATGAAAAAAAACAAGACATTCCAGTAGATCAGTTTCTGGGTGACATTTAAACACAAAATCTGTATGACAAACATTAGCTGGTGACCACTGGCTAACATCTGGAGTCCAACAGACCCTCTGCTGTCACAGCAGCACCTGTAGATACTCAATCTGCCACTGCCAAAGCATCGGAACCACGAGGTGGCAGAATACGCAGATCGGTCTCTGCATGCATCAGAATATTTTGACTTCTGCTTGAGTTTTTCATTTGGACGAGTCTTAGAAGAGTTGTATAAGAAAAAGGCATCTCAACTAAAACTATAGTCTAGAGTGCAGCTAAATAAAGAGAATATTTTAAGAGTTTGGGGCTTTTTACTTTTGAAATGTAATATCAGTGGTCAGTCAGGGAAAAAAGAAAAGACTTTTCAGACTTCCCATTACAAAACTCAAAAACAAAGTTTTTTGTAAGAAATAATAAAGAAAGAAAACAATGTGGACAGGAAATGAAAAGATTTCCCTTCCTTTCATTTAAAGACATTTTTCTCTGAACTCTTACATCATGAAGCTTCCCAAAAATATTCCGATGTCCAAGATGACAAATGTCTTAAATTTATAATAAGACATTTTTATTGATATTCCACAGTCTGTAATTTTAACTGTTCAGTTGTTTTACTGTGCCGGTGTTTTTAAATCTGTCTCTTCTTAGAAGTCATAAAAATAAACATGAAATTATAGAAAAATCACAAACAGACCATGAATGTATTTATTTGGCTCTCCACAGTTTGGACTGATGCGTGGTAACAAATGTTACTAAACACTGGGCCAAATGTCTTTATTTTCAGTGCCTCCTGAGTCACAAATGAGCGATGGCGTCAGGAGTTTGTCCACATCAGATGTGGGTCCAGTCACATGCTGTGAATTCTCCGGACCATTATTATTTTTGACTTTGTTCTAGGAAGCTAGCAGCTTAAAAACTGAATCAGACATCTGCGTTTTTGCACACCTCCAGGTGGAGTTGAGAAAACTTCAGGGATGCAGTGTGTTTGTTAGAAAAGGTTTAAAGCATGTTTGTTTTCTGCGGGACTGCCCTGCTCAGTGCACTCGCTCAATCTTTAACACCAGCCCACGCTGGCTTCTGTCTGACTGGGTCATGAGTGGACCAGAGGGACAGTGAGTCTGAGTTTGCCCTGAAGTTCACCAAGACACTCGGTGCCCCCTGTTCACACAAGCCACACGGGGAACATCTGTTCCTGGCTCAGTAACGGCGTCCTTCCCAGCGCAGACAGCTGCTTTGGCTGTGGGCTTGAAACTGAGGTCTGCAGACAGCATCTGTGACCCACACATGTTCTGTTGGTTTGTTCAAGCCCACTGAAAGCTCCAACTGACTGATTCTGATCAAACTGTGGCGAAATTGTGCATTCACAGATAGGTTACTGCGTTTTAAAGCTCTCCTTGTGTTAAATTCAAACATTATTTGTGTTTTGATAGTTGCTTTGCTCACGTTGCACAGCCACATCGTAAGCAGGCAGTTCTCTTTTGAGGACAAGACCCTGTGAAATAAAATTATTCAACAAAATATTCTACTTTTATTTTTGGGTTGTAGCTGGGGAAATGAATTCAGGAATTAAAGTCAATTTTTTTTAAAACTCTGAAGAGATGGGAACACGTGCCCGTGTATGCACAGAGGCTTCTGGAAGTAGGTGAAGATGCACAGAGGTGAGTGACTGTGCAAAGAGTTTAATTACGTTTAAGCAAAAGTCTGAGGGGACAGAACTGAGATGGCATCTAAAATCGTACATGGCTCTGCAACCCACAAACACACAGATATGCAGACAAAATCCTCAATCAGAGCTCACTCGAGCTGAGGAAAAACATTCCTCCTACGCCTGCTCCTCCATTCAGAATAATGTTTATCAAGTTAATCTAAGACCATTTTAAAAGGAAAGCACCCCTTTAGTAGCACATGTTTTAATTTTATTTAATTAATTTATTTTTTTATGAATGGATGATGTCTCATATCTCCTTGTTCAACACAGTCTCGTGACAGTTGTGAAATAGCTATGAATTCAAATCTGTTGATTCATGTTCTTAAACACAAAATTTCCAGCTTGATTGTCAGGTCTCTCCCGTCCAACATAACCATTTATTCCTGCCTAGTCTATTCTATTCTATTCTATTCTATATGTACTGATTCGTGTCTATTTACACAAAACCAATGTTTTCCATTAAAGGTAGGGTCTGGAATTTCAAACAGCCGTGTTCGTTTGGAATAAGATTGTGGTTTGGGGGAAAATACAATTGTTTTTTTTCTTTCCTGCTTTGTCTAAACTAAAGTTGTGCTGCAGACAGAAAATATATTTCCAGTTGAAATGCACGACATTCAAATTTGTGACTATTTTCCTTTGTGTTGTGAGACGAGACTGCTTTTTATTGTTGTCGGGATCTTTTATGTTCCGTTTCTGACAACATCCAACAACTCTTATATAACCTATACTCACCTTTCACTTTGTTAAGTACACCATTTGAAATGCTTGCTAACCCAAATATTTAGTCAGCCAGTCACTTGGCGGAAACTAAATAGATTTAGGCATTAGGCACAGTGAAGACGACCTGCTGAAGTTTGAAGTGAGCGTCAGAATGTGAAAGAAATGGGATTTAAGTAACTTTGAATGTGGCATGATTGCTGGTATCGGACGGGCTGGTCTTAGTGTTTCAGACACTGCTGAGCTGCTGAGATTGACTCACCATAACAGTGAGTTCACTGCACTCATATGTCCTCTACATTCACTTGATCTCGATCCGGTAACACAACTTTGGCATGTGGTGGAGCGGGAGATTCTCACTGTGTATTTTTTAGCCATGTGATGCTATCAAGTCGTTGTGGACAAAATCCCTGAGAAATGTTTTCATAACCTCATTGAATCTGTGCTAAGACGGTCCTGAAGGCAAATTGTCTAGTGAGTGTATATGACATGTTGCATTTTCCTGTAACTATTGTCTTAAAGATTACCTTGGATTTTCTGATTTTAATCAGCTCTTGCTGAAGTGAATTATGAAATGTTCATCTGAACTGTTTGAGCTGAACCTCTTTAATTGGAGCAAACTGCAACAAAGTAACATCTGTTTATTTTAGCATCACTGCAGCTGTGTCCTGAAATCTAATCGCCTCCAAAAAAGTGTTTTTTGGGGTTTGGGTGTTTTTTGTCGCCAGAACAGGAAAATAAGCTAACCAAATATTCATTCTTGTGTGGTAATAAGGTTTGGTTTGTGAATCCGATCCCTGATGGGAAATTCCTTTTGGGCAAAGCAGGTTTAGATTAAAAATCCAATGAGGCAGCGTAGAAAAAGTAATGAGTTAGTGATACAGGTCAGCGAAGCATCCAGCATCTCTGAATTTCATACTGGTGCAGTGAGAGAATATTGAACTATAATTACCTCTAAAACTCTTCCCCACTGGTTCCACAAGACATTAAAATATTTTTGTATCAGTTTGCTGAGGAAATATTTGGTTTTCGGGGTAAACGGCCGAACCCCAAAATCACTGTCAGGTAAAAATAAATAGAAAGCTAGAGCTGCAGCGTTTACTGTGGAGACTAAACCACAGCGAAGCCAGCTTTTAACTTTTAACATCATTACTGAACGAGGAGGAGAGAAAGCTTAAGGTGTTGTGTGGGTTGTGCTGTTGCAGGTGAGGTGTGCAGCTGTCTTTGCTTTGGGGACGTTTGTGGGGAACTCTGCTGAGAGGACGGACCACTCCACCACCATCGACCACAACGTGGCCATGATGCTGGCCCAGCTCATCAACGATGGCAGCCCTGTGGTCCGAAAGGTTGCTACAGCACGCAGACAGACACTTGCATAAAATATAGTTGCAAACTGATAAATGTAGAAATTGGGAATTTAAAAAAATGTGCAAAAACAGCAGAAGGACATAAAACTAGGCCTAGAAAGACAAAAGAAAGTGTACTTTATTGGTCCCCATGGGGAAAATCCCTCTCTGCATTTAACCCATTCACTCAGTGAAGCAGTGGGCAGCCACTGGGCGCCCGGGGAGCAGTGTGTAGGGACGGTACCTTGCTCAGGGGTACCTCAGGGTAGCTGTTCAGGGGAATCGAACCCCCGACCTTCCGATCATGGGGCCACCACTCTACCTACTGAGCTATCCCTGCCCTAAACTACACTTCTACTAAGATCACTGGTGTACTGGTGCATTTGAGATGATTTAATTCCATGAAATAATCCACGGCCTGTGTGTGGCCTGCTGGGTATTGATAAGTTCCTGCACTTGGCTGCTCTTTGTTACTTGTGAAACTAGAAATTTTAATTTTTTTAAACAACATTTCATATTTCAAGATAACCAGACAAAAACCCAAAAAGTCTGTTTGTTTAAGAGTTGCTAACAAATGTGTCTTGAGAAAAGACAGCAAGAGAAGATTGTAGCGTTTGCTTTTTGTTTTGTGGCAGGTAAAAGATCCAAAAATAAACCAATAAAAACATCTGAATTAGAGGACTTAGCTCCTTTGTTACCTTACACCTAAAACAAACGGAACGATCATCATGGTTGATGCTGTCTTTTTTGCATATGCATTTGGCAGGAGCTGGTGGTAGCACTCAGTCACCTGGTCGTCCAATATGAGAGCAACTTCTGTACTGTTGCCCTCCAGTTTATTGAGGAAGAGAAGAACTACTCCGTGCCGTCACCGGCCAACACCGCGGGTATGTGATCAGCAGTTCCTTTAATCAGAGTCACTGTGTCAGATTTTAAGCATGTGGGATTTGTACACGCGTAGGCCAAAACCTAGTTTGAGATTTTCATTGTGTTATTATCTGAATGACCCTTGACCCAGAATATGACTTTTTTATAATCATTTGAATAAGGTTGATGTTTCCTGTGATACAGATCGGGCTTAATTTACAGGATATTTATGTATCAGTGGTAAGAGATCAAATTTAGCAGCGGTCAGAGGATTGAAAGCTGAAGTCATACCTCTCCTGTATGCAGGTGTGTGCAGGGAGAGTGGGTCGACTGGGATGAGTGAGTTTATGTAGAGTCAATTTGAATTTCTTGTTTCCATTTTTTATGGCTCGATTTAGGACGAAGAGAAGGTGAAATGGCAAATCACTATTTTTTTTTTTTTCTTATCTTAAGGCAGAACTGTTGTCGCGTACATGGCAAACATGTGTACAGCTGTTTACTGAGAAATTAGATTTGGACTTGAGTCAAAATTCTCAAAGGTTCTTAGTCAGAAACGCAAAACCACTTAAACAGTTTTTTAAGTTGTTATTTTAGGTTATGAAGTTCCCACAATGATTGAGTTGGGTCAGACTGGGAAACCTAATCATTTTGAGCTGTTTGGGATAATCTGTGATCTGATTAATGTGCTTTTCTGCATTTCATGCTCAGAGCCTGGTAACCTGACTCCAGTGAGGGACAGCCCGGCCATCCCTCGCTTACGATCAGTCAACTCCTACACCAACATCCGAACTGCTACCACTGCCCGCAACCTGAACAAAAGTCTGCAAAACCTCAACCTCAATGAAGAGGGTAAGACCGAGCGACAGGGAGTGCTGGCAAATTAATGTGTGTGAAGTAGACAAAGTCGAGTTTAAGAATGATTTTTAGGAGGGTTGCATTAAGACATAGACTTATAGAGCTTATTAAATTGAACTATTTCAAGGAAAGAGAAATATCACATTCTACATCAGCTGCGGATTCTGGATGTTATTCTTCAGGCTAACTTCTGCATTTTGTTATTCCTGAGTGTGACTCAGTGTGCATTAATAAGAGGTTTCACAACCACCAGAGAGGTCGTGACCAGGTTTCCAAACAGGCAGAGTTCTTCAGCTTGTTGATTCGAACCCGGCTCTCACGTGTAAAAAAAACATTTTCACATCATCTTTGTCACGATGCTTAACTCGACACTCGTGTGTCATGTTAGGCATAAGCGTAACACCCAGAGAATATTTAGTACGCCTGCAGTATTTTGTTGTGTAAGTGTATGTTTGCTATTCAGAGGTGGACCTTGGCCCTTTCCCAGAGAAATCCCTATCCAAAAACACTTCTTCATGCTAACACTCTGCTGTGGAGGGCACGCCAACCTAGTGAGTCAAACTGCATCAAAGTTACCAAGAGAGACTAAACTTGTCAAATCCAGCTAAATGAAATTTTTTAATTGTTGCTGCTTCACCTTTGCACTGGCCGATGATTATTGAGAGTTTTTCCACCTATAAATGTTATAATTTTCATCTTAGTCTTCAGCTTTGCCTCTCCATTTTCTTTTAATTTTTACTTTAAAGTAAAAGTATTTTTTCTATATCCTCTTACCTCCTTTAGGCTCTTATTCAAGTCCACATTTTATATGCTACTCTGCCTGAGCAGCTTTGCATGATTCAGAGTTCAGAGTAATCAGAATCAGAAAGAATCAGAAAGGGTTTTATTGCCAAATGTTGAGCAGGTTTACAACATTAGGAAATTGCTGCGGTGCTTCAGTGCAAACATGCTGTCATAAATTACGCTTAAATAGACATGAAAATAAAAATAAGAATAAGAATTAAAAGTGCTAAGTGGATAGATATATACATGATATATACATGAGTGCAGGTGGTGATCAGTGCCAAACATGGAATGATGCAGTGAACACAGCGTAGGGTCATGTGTTAGTGGTGGGAACAGTCATACGGTTATTGTTCATGTGTCCGACAGCAGAGGGGAAGAAACTGTTCTTATGGCGAGAGGTTCTGGTGCGAATGGACCGGAGCCTCCTGCCTGAGGGGAGCAGGTCAAACAGACTGTGTCCAGGGTGAGAAGGGTCAGCTGAGATCCGAGCTGCACGCCCCAGTGTCCTGGAGGTGTACAGGTCCTGCAGAGATGGGAGTCTGCAGCCAATCACCTTCTCAGCAGAGCGCACAACACGCTGCAGTCTCTGTTTGTCCCTGATAGTGGCTCCAGCGTACCACACGGTGATGGAGGAGGTGAGGATGGACTCGATGATTGCAGTGTAGAATTGCATCATCGTCCGTGTTGGCAGGTTGAATTTCTTCAGCTGCCTCAGGAAGTACATCCTCTGCTGGGCTTTCTTGATGACGGAGGTGATGGTGGGCTCCCACTTCAGGTCCTGGGTGATGGTGGTACCCAGGAAGCGGAACGAGTCCACAGAGGTGATGGGGGTGTCAGTCAGGATGATGGGGGGGAGTGGAGCTGTGTGCTTCCTGAAGTCCACAATAATCTCCACTGTCTTCTGGGCATTCAGCACCAGGTTGTTGTGGCTGCACCAGGACACCAGACGTTCAACCTCCCTCCTGTAGGCAGACTCATCCCCGTCCGAGATGAGTCCGATAACGGTGGTGTCATCTGCAAACTTGATTAGCTTGACAGACTGGTGGGTGGAGGTGCAGCAGTTGGTGTACAGGGAGAAGAGCAGAGGAGAAAGAACACAGCCCTGAGGGGAGCCGGTGCTGATGGTCCGGGAGTCCGAGACATTCTTTCCCAGCCTCACATGCTGCTTCCTGTCCGTCAGGAAGTCAGTGATCCACCGGCAGATGGGATCAGGCACATTCATCTGGGAAAGCTTGTCTCGGAGATGGTCTTGAAGGATGGTGTTGAAGGCAGAGCTGAAGTCCACAAACAGGATCCTGGTGTAGGTTCCTGGGGAGTCCAGATGCTGCAGGATGAAGTGTAGGGCCATGTTGATGGCGTCATCTACAGACCTGTTGGCTCTGTATGCAAACTGCAGGGGGTCCAGGAGGGGGGCCGTGAGGGTCTTGAGATGGGAGAGAACTAGGCGCTCAAATGACTTCATGACCACAGATGTCAGAGCCACGGGTCTGTAGTCATTTAGTCCAGTGATCCTAGGTTTCTTGGGGACAGGGATTATGGTAGAGGACTTGAAGCAGGCAGGCACATGACATGCCTGCAGTGAGGAGTTGAAAATGCCAGAAAACACTGGGGCCAGCTCGTTTGCACAGTGTCTGAGGGTGGCAGGAGACACACCGTCTGGGCCGGGAGCTTTTGAGCATTCAGACTCTTAAACTGCTTCCTCACACCTGCTTCATGAATATGAAGAGTTGTGGTGGGAGGAGGTGGTGTGAAATCCTCCTTTGTGTGGGGTGAGGAGGGGGGTGTTGCAGGTGAAGTGATTGAAGGTGGTGATGGCTCTATGGAGGGGGGAGAGGTGGGGGAATGAGTGTCCAAAGTGTCTCTATTGTTGGGGTCGTTGGAGGTGTGAAGGCTGCCTGATGGCTCGTCAAAACGGCAGTAAAAGTCGTTAAGGGTGTTGGCCAAGAGCAAGTCATCAGTGGAGTGGGGGGTTTTAGGCTTGTAGTTGGTGATATTCCTAAAACCTTTCTACACAGAGGCTGAGTCATTCTCTGAGATCTGCTGCTGCATCTTCTCAGAGTGCTGATGTTTGGCAATGTCCACTTCTTTAGTGAACCTGTACTTGGCCTCTCTGTAGCAGTCCCTGTCTCCGCTTCTGAACGCCTTTCTCTTTTCCAGCCACAGCTTTTTGAGTTTAGGAGTAAACCAGGGTTTGTCATTGTTATAACTCACCCTGGTGCGTGATGGCACAATGCTGTCCTCACAGAAGTGGATATAGGAGGTGACAGTGTCCGTAAACTCGTCCAAGCTGTTAGAAGCAGCCTTCATTGTGTCCCAGTCTGTAGACTCCAAACACGTGCGAAGCTCCTCCACAGCCTCGTTGCTCCACAGTTTTTTGGTCCTCACGACAGGTTTGGAGAGCTTCAGCCTCTGTCTGTACGCGGGGATTAGGTGGATCATGACGTGGTCAGAAAGTCCGAGTGAAGCGCGGGGCACCGCACGATAGGCCCCGCTGATCGTGCTGTAACAGTGGTCTAATGTCCTCTCCTCTCTGGTCGGGCATTTAATATACTGCTTGTATTTGGGAAGCTCATGGCTCAGATTGGCTTTGTTAAAGTCCCCAAGAGCAATGATGAGAGAGTTCGGGAATGTCCGCTCCATGTGCAGTATCTGCTCCGCGAGTGCGCACTGAGCTGCCTGCGCATCCGCATCTGGCGGGATGTAAACAGCGGCCAGGATGAATGAAGCAAACTCCCGCGGAGAATAAAACGGTTTGCAGTGAATGAAAAGGTATTCCAGAGAGGAAGAGCAGTGCTGAGCAATCACTGTTACATCTGTGCACCAGCCACTATTAATGTAGAAGCAGACACCTCCACCTTTGGTCTTACCAGAGAGAGAGGCCTGCCGGTCAGCGCGCAGCAGATGAAAGCCCTCCAGCTTGAGCGCGCTGTCCGGGATGTCCTCACAGAGCCACGTCTCCGTAAAACATAACACACAGGAGGAGGCAAAGTCTCTGTTCATGCTTCTCATCAGGGCCAGTTCGTCTGTCTTATTCCTGAGTGATCGTACATTGGAAAGGAAGATCCCAGGAAGAGCAGTTCGCAGTCCACGTCTCCTCAGACGCACGAGTGCGCCGGCTCGCTTACCTCTCTTTCGGCGTCTCACTTTCCTGATCAGAGTCTGCAGTAAATCTGCCGCGGATGCGACAAATATTGGAAGTAAATCCACAGGTGTTGTAGTCCTGTGGTTAAGAAGCTCTTCTCTGGTGTAAGAATATCCAGAGGAGTGCCCAGACACAGAAGTTATGCACAAAAACAAGACAGAAGTAACGCACTGAAGCACCAGGGCATCCATACGCGGCGCCATCTTGGATCGTAATCCTTATTTATCTTATATTGGGCGGGATTGGTGCTGCTCCTCAGGTCATCGTCTGTCTTTAAGGCCACCTTCCCTCAGAGCCAGCGACAATAAATAGATGACTGAGATAACCGTGTTAAGGAAATCGAGGGTTCAGAGCATCTGAATCCTGAGCGGCCTAATCACCAGTGGAAATGTGGAGCTGTCCATGGTGCTGAACTCTAAACCAAAGGCATACTGCACTGTATGACGCTGGGTGACCGGGGAGGGGATCTTTGCAGCCAATCATTGACAAAACAAACTAACAGAGCTTCAGTTATCAGTCAGCATGAGCTAGACCAGCTGCCTTTGTTTTTAACAGGGTGATTATTCACGTCTCTTTTGATGTTGAATGACAAGCTGCACAAGCAACCAGCTCACTCTGAATATTGTCATATGTTTTACTTGATATATTTTTTGGCAAATCTGGAGCATTTAAATGAATGCAGTTTGATTTGCTTGTGAGCAGATCACCTCAGCATCAAAGCACGACTCGAGTACGTGTGAATCCTCCCTGTTAACAAGAAGGGTTTGCTGACATTTGGCCAGCTCACAGAGTTTTCTTCATGTTACTTGTTTGGCAGGTATTCTATCTTTACTAATCCCCAGTACAAAAATCATTTTTAGGACTCAAATTTTTAACTTTTTTGTTTGTTTTTGGGTTTGCTTTGTGTTTGTTTTTGTTTTTTTGGTCTGCCGCTGGTGTGATTCAGGGTAATTTGGTCAGTTGGTCCTTGCGTTGTCCATTTCTGTCCTTCCTGGTGGTCAGCGTGACAACCACAAAACAGAGGAAAAGCTGTACGGACTGAAATTGAGTCTTTCAACCCGTCACGCTTATTTTCTGCTTCTCAAACAGCCGTAACTTCAAGGAAAAGCTTTGTCCGCTTCAGAAAACCTTTTGTGAACTTTTCTTCTTATTCATATTTAAAAAAGGGAAGTTAAAGTGTGAGTAAAAACAATAAAAAACCTAATGCTAATCAAAATATTCATGGAATAATTTAAGCCGTAGCCACGTAAATCTAACACGAGGGTCCAGGGCTTTTCAAGCACAACTCACTGTCCTTAGTGAGCTTGTGACCTCCTGTTTGTGTTCAGTGATTCAGACAGCCAAAGCTAACTGCCCTCCCTCTGTCTACCACTGCCAGGCTGAGCAATGACTAAGCCCTGAGTGGTGCTAAATCACTGGCACTTGGTGAAGTGCCTAACCTACTGCTCACACCATTTCTAATTCACATTCTCAGTGCTTATTCCAATGCACAGGGGTGTTTATCATCAATAAGCACCGAGCAGAACGTATTTCCATTCTCCACCAATCTCCATTTCCACATTTCAGCCTGCAGTTTGTTTGGCCGATGCATGGGAGTTGGAGTTGTGTGAGTCAGAGTAATGAGCGGTGTTTATGGTAGTTACAGCAGGAAACAAGTGGATCTGACGTCTGAAATGAAGTTATGACTTCTGTCGTTGGCCTCCAAGTTTACACATTTCACACTTGATTGGCTGTTCAGTTTTGTTTTCTTTTTTTCAATGTACATAATGGCATATTTACAGCAGCTAATCAGCTTCCTTTTCAACTGATTACGTTTGTAATGCTCATAACTTATTGCTGTCCTCTATCCAGGTGGACCAGCAGCCTTCTCTCCTGGTAACTTGAGCACCAGCAGCAGTGCCAGCAGCACCCTGGGGAGTCCTGACAACGACGAGTACATCCTCTCTTTTGAAACCATCGACAAAATGCGACGGGTGTCCTCGTATTCTTCTCTGAACTCCCTCATAGGTAACCAATGTCCAGTACTACCCGAGTTCTGTCTGTGGTTTCCTACAAGTAAATGTTGAAAAATACTTAAAGTGTGCAAGGGTAGAGAACGACCCTGAGGAGGCACTGAGGACGTGAGATGTGTGAGGCAGGTGTTACTCACTGATCCTCAGGCCAGAGAAGAATGGAGAGCGACACAGAAGCACCGGGCAGCTCTGACCCCGGGGGCTCTTTTGAAGTTGATGACTTTTCCCCTCCAGGATCCCTTGAAGCAGACATTAATGTGGTGGAGGACCATGGTGGTCCCAAGCCATATCAATTCAAGCCACTGACTCGGGCACCAGTAAGACCCAGAGCTCGCTCTTTCTCTATCAGGGGACTGTCCTGCTGCAGCCCAGTCATATGATGTAAAAGGAAACTGTTCAGCTCAGTAGCAGTGATTCTTCAACCAGGAAACACCGCTGCGAAAAGTCCTGTGTCTCGAAGAGAATTTTTTTTTTTTTTTTTTTTTGAAGAGAGCAAAAAGCGTTTTTCAAACTATGAAATGTAGGTTTGTTTTTTTTGTGTTTTTTTTTTTTAAAGATTTTGGTATAAAACATGCAGAAAATATAGGCTAGACACACACATGCATACTGTCATTTACTATCGAAGTCAAAACCTCATCTGCCACAATAACCGTCTTTAGCAACACTTGCATTTACAAAACCACAGATGATTTAAGAAGCAGCATGCACAAGGTAAACAAACATTATATAACAGCAGCTATGCACTATTCTAAACCCAGATTTATTTAATATCTTGATAAGAGCACCGACCACTAACAGCTATATTCACAGGCAAAGCAACTAATAGCTAATAACATGTAAGCTGACGGTGTGGTGTCAGCTCGCTTAATACGCAATCTGTTCTATTGCTAGCAAAGAAATAGTCAGTAGATACAGGTGGAGGAACAACATGCAACAGTAGCATGCTAACCTATATCAATTTCACAATCATTTAACATTCAGATGGGTTGTTTTAAGTTTATAGAGCTCTATTATGATGTCTCAAAGCAAATTAGTTTACCTTTAAGCCAGTAGTCTTCTTTGAGATGGGCTGTTGGTTTTGAAAATGAGCATCTTGTTTGGAAAATCATCCATCCATCTTCATCCGCTTTATCCGGGGCCAGGTCGCTGGGGCAGCAGCCTAAGCAAAGAGGCCCAGACCTCCCTCTCCCCAGCCACCTCCTCCAGCTTATCCGGGGGAACACCAAGGCGTTCCCAGGCCAGCCGAGAGATATAATCTCTCCAGCGTGTCCTGGGTCTGCCCCGGGGCCTCCTCCCGGTGGGACATGCCTGGAACACCTCACCCAGGAGGCGCCCAGGAGGCATCCTTGTCAGATGCCTGAACCACCTCAGCTGGCTCCTTTCGATGTGGAGCAGCAGCAGCTCTACTCTGAGCCCCTCCCGGATGGCCGAACTTCTCACCCTATCTCTAAGGGAGAGGCCAGCCACCCTTCGGAGGAAGCTCATTTCTGCCGCTTGTATCCGCGATCTCGTTCTTTCGGTCACTACCCACAGCTCGTGGCCATAGGTGAGGGTAGGGACGTAGATCGACCGGTAAATTGAGAGCTTCGCTTTTACACTCAGCTCCCTCTTCACCACGACGGACCGGTGCAGCGTCCGCATTACTGCAGCTGCAGCCCCAATCCGTCTGTCGATCTCCGGCTCCCTTCTCCCATCACTCGCGAACAAGACCCCGAGATACTTGAACTCCTCCACTTGGAGCAGGAACTCATCCCCGACCCGGAGTGGGCACTCCACCTTTTTGTGGCTGAGAACCATGGCCTCAGATTTGGAGGTGCTGATCCTCATTCCCGCTGCTTCACACTCGGCTGCGAACCGTTCCAGTGTGAGCTGGAGGCCCTCACCCGATGAAGCCAACAGAACCACATCATCCGCGAAAAGCAGAGATGAGATTCTGAGGCCACCAAAGCGAAAGCCCTCCGCCACTTGGCTGCGCCTAGAAATCCTGTCCATAAAAATTATGAACAGAACCGGAGACAAAGGGCATGTAGAAAATCATTGTTTTATTTATTATTTCATTGTATATAAGCTTTGCTAACTGTGTGTCGGCTGTATCTGGAAACATTCATTAGCATGACTAATGCAGCTGTAACCCTGCTGGATGATGCAGTCAGCAGCAGGGACAGTGTTGCAATATTTTCCATCACGTGAGCAGCAATCCTCAGGGGGCTGTGCGTGAGAGAAAAATAGAAGGAAATAAATGACCTGAAGAAGGTGAAGGGAAGAGGAAGAGTGCGAGGCCTCAGTAGAGTAACCCTGAAACAAGGCCACAGACGGAAAAGCTCCAAATCCAAGAATAGAGCAAGTGTAAAGGTTTGCAGATGTGTAAAGGACACCATAGAAGGGAGCGGGGGGCTGGGACATTAAAGTGCTTTTCCTGATACACACCGAAGTCGCCCCTGTTCACTTACTGCTGCTTGCAGGTGATTGGCGGGCTGCGCCATGCGCCCTGACAGGCAGTTTGTGTGTGAGCAGAACAACTATTAACTCACTTCCACCCCCACAAGAAAGAGGAAAGTGAAACTCAGGATTCCCTCTCCCTCTTTTTTCCTTTTTTAATGTTAAATTTTAACTTGGAAACCTTTCTTAATCTCCCAGCTGCCCCATCACATCTCAGTTAATGCTTTTAACACAGCAAAAATGTAAAATTGAGCTCTGAAGAATACATTCAAGTTGCCGTGAAAGTAGTTTGAGGTATTGTAATAAAAGTTGGCTTTGTTTTAGTTATTTTCATATCGGTCCTCTGAGGAGAAAGCAAACCAGTGTCTTCTCTATTTTAACTGTGTAAATGTGCACAGAGACCTGCTCAAACGCACATTTGAGTTATTCTGTAAGACACACATTGTTCTGGCTTTTTTCTGCTCTCTAAAAGAAACCTCAGGGATTTCTCGGCTAATCCAGAAACCTGAAGTCAAATTCATCAGGGCCTTCCAGCTGTTCTGGTGGGATTTTCAGAGTTTTTTCATGTTTTTTTGTTTTTAATAGCGCAGACACAATAGGAAACCAAAGCTTGGAAATTAATGTTTGATGAAGAAAATCATTAAAAACACGTTGGCAGTGTTCGCTCTCTTTACCCTTTAGTCTGACAAATCTAAAATTTGATGCCCATTGAAACGTTTTTCAACATGCACTGCTGGCGTGAGCTTCCCGTCCATGTAAATGGGTTATTAAATAAATAAACATATTGGGGTCTCACCCACTAAACGGTTCCCCCAGCACAGCTGAGCAGAGTCCAAACACTCCCCTCAGCGAGCCAGTATAAACACCTTCTCTCACAGTGGGCAGAGAAGATGAATGGATGTTTCTGGGACACGAAGAAAGGGCTAAAATGCTTACTGGAAACAAAAAGCATTAACTTGTTTCTCACTTTGTGGTAAACAGCAGCATGCATTCACCGATTTATCTCATCTATCTGCAAACAAAGAAATGTTGAGAGGGTACGTGTATTATAGGCCAGCATTTTGGAACAGATTTCAATGCTGAATGCAGCAGCTGCAGGAGTCTGCCTGCACAAAACCAACAGGGTAATAAAAGTGTGCTGTGGGCCAGGGTCAGAGCACTGATTGATGGACTTACTATTTGTTATTATAATTACCCCCAAGCTGGGAGGTTCATTTGTAAGGCATAAATATCTAATATGGCTTCAGCCGAGGTTCAGAGATTGTTTTTAATCTTTTGTTTTCAGTAACATAAAAAAGTCTTTGATGTTGTGCTTGGAGGACACTGTTTTGGGATGTAAGGTTTTTAGATGTCTGCCTGATTTATCGTTCCTCGATTTAGTGCTGAATGTTGTTGATGAGTAATCTGAAGAAAACGGCGACACACGGCTTATGTAAAATATCTTTATAAAACACGATACAGTACTGAAACTAGATGCATATTGCGCATTTGCAGCTTGTGGCATCTATACATGCAGTCATACATGCAGTACTGCTTCTCTGAGTGTGGGTCACAGTTGAAGCAGAGCTGTACGGTCCTTGCTACCGCCTCCCTCCCTTCTCCAGGAATACTGAGGCACTCCCAGGCAGGCCACACGGGTCTGTTCAGAGGTCTTCTCTCAGGTGGACGTTTCTAAGACACCTCACCTTGGAGCCATCCTGTCCATGCATAAAATCTGCAGCTCTGCTCTGAGCTCCCCTTGTCTGACTTAGCATTTAACCTCACCTCTAAACACAAACCCAGACGCACTGTTGAGGATTGTCGTGTCTGCCTCTTGTTTACAGGGTGAGCTTAGATTGATAAGCTGCAACACAACAGACTGGTACAGCAGTCCACTTGTCAACCACCTCCTCCACTCTGAACTGCGCCCTGAGGTGCTTTAACTCCACCATATGCAACATTTAATCCCCAATTCAAAGCAGGTTTCAAATTTAGAATTGCTCAGCTTTCATCCAAACCTCATGGTGAAAGGTCACCTAGAGGGCAGCAGCCCACATCATCTGCAAAAAACTGATCTTGTAACCACGAAGGTGGACAAAGCCCTTTCCGTGGTTAAGTTCTGTCCACAAAGGTTACTTCCTTTTGGATGCAGTATTTATTTCAGCCGTTACAGCCATTCGCCCTCTAACGACCCTTAATAGCTGCACCACGTCCATCCATCTAGCAGCTGACAAAGACAACATCAACCGTTTTATCTTTGTGATGGTGCTAAAAAAGCTAATATACAAAAGTCAGTAAGGTTCACAGTCTGTGAACCGCGCTATTTTCATTCCAGACTAAAGCTGTGAAGCTGTGCATCTAAGGTAGGCCATGACTAATGCAGACTTTTAGTCTGCCTGGGCCAACTTTCAAATTTGTTACATCAGAAGCTTAAATTCACTTTTGTCAGTGTGTTTGAGGCAGTCTCACATTTAAAGAGCACCGCAGGTATGATTTGGGGCTGCTTACACTGCTTACCTCTCGCTCGAAATATATTAAAAATATATTTTACACACACGAGGTCCTTCACTGCTTTCAGACATTCTGATGTACTTTTTATGTTTCAGCCGTTTAAATCTCCCAAAAAATGATATGCAGTGTTAAAAGTGATTTATGTCATCTGCAAGAATTGGTGGAGGCTATAAAAAAATGATGCAGTGGTTCATTTAGCCAGCGGTTAACATCTTTACTACTGTACATCCGTTTCTCTCTGCACAAGACTTGGGACGACACGAGTGTCACGTCAGGACACGGCTGTGCTGCAGCGCTCAGCCAGTGAATGATATTCACCGTCACGTTCTTTCATGTGGACTGTGTAGGGATGGTGCACTGGTAATTTGTGCGCAGCAGTTAAATGGGAGAGGAACCCTATTTCACATTTATCAAGTGGCTGTTTACTGCAGCAGCTAGCACGCTGGCTAGCTGTCGCTAATCATATCCTGGCCCTCAGGCTGCAGTCTAATCACCTCTTTAACTCCCTCGCTCTCTTCCTCCCGCAGTCACTCTTGCTCTCTCCGTCACTTCATCTCTCCGTCCTTGTTCAGGATGCTTTTTTTTCTTACTTATTCTTTGTCTTCTCTCTTTATATCTTGCCTTTTTGATCACTCTCTGTCATATGTCAGAGCACAGAGGCTTCTGAAATGTATGATCCATCTCTGTTCTCTTTTTCCCTCCTTCTGCACTCTGTTTGGGATTCGCTGCGCCGACACCACATCTTTCATATTGCATCCATCCCCTAGTTGCTGCCTTCTGTCTTCCTCCATTTTTGGGGGGAGCGGTTGCCCTTTTTGTCTCCCTTGTTTGAAGCACTTTCTGGCAGGGAGTCTCAGTTAGTGGGTCCAGACTTCAGTCGTTCTCGTTACCTCTCAGGGTTTATAAATCCTGGATTTTTAGAAAAGTGGAGATTTGGGCAGGGTAGAGCGTGACAGCGGTCATCCTTAGAGGTCAAATTTGCACGGCTGCCTTCATAGTCGGAGAGATCTGAGAAGAAGGAGGGAATAATCAATTCAAAATGAGAAACTGCAACAGCTGGGGACTGCCAAGTGTCCCGGTGCCTGACACTGAGAAAGACGGCAGATTGAAGCTGACGGACTGAAGGACTTTTAGATGGAGCTAGAGTAGAAAAGGGGCTGCAGCAGGAAGAGGGCTAAGTAAGGAAAACATGCAGGAGCAAGTAAAGGCTCACAATCTAGGGTGAGTTTGAATAAGAAAAAGAGTTCATTCTAACACAAAGAGACACAACAGGCTGGTGGTGCCTCCAAACAAACTGTTGTCAGCAAGAAACTCTTGTGAAAATGACAGAAGGAGGAGAAAGTTCAAAGAACAACAAACAAGCTTCAGAGAAAATCAGCAAATTGTCACATTCGCTGCAAAGTCGATGCAGAAGAAAAGAATAATGACGAGTGAACAAAAACACCTTGACAACAGGAAATGTTTGTTCATTTGTATTCATGATAACAGCAACAGTTCTCGGCAGTGGAGCTCCGGTGGATGCGGAGAGCCAGCTGTTTGTTGCGCGTGTGTGTTGTGCGTTGATTAATTGTGTACATTAGCTTACACCAGAGGTCCGTTTCCCTCTGCCAGCCAAAAAAACCTATAACTGCAGGAGAGGTAAATGACCGGAGAGGGTAGCATGAAGCTAATGAGATGAGCACTTAGCTCTTCTTGTAATGAACTTGAAGTGAATTATAAGATCTACATCAGAGTGAGGTGTACAGTATGAGTTTGTGGGTGTTTTGTACGTGTGTTAATTTTCTCAATGTGTGTGATTTGTGTCCGTTGTTTAAAACTTTGCTTCCAAGCTGAATTTTCTCGTTTTATTTGTCTCTTCTAGGCGTGTCCTTCAACAGTGTTTACACTCAGATCTGGAGAGTGCTGCTTCATCTGGCTGCAGACCCTTTTCCTGAAGTGTCAGATCTGGCCATGAAGGTCCTCAATAGCATAGCATACAAGGTGCGTTATGTTCGGGTCTTTAAAGCTTTTATCACAAACTGTGTATTAAAGACTGACTTTCATTTGGCTCAGTCACACCAGAGCAAGAACAGGATAACAACCTTCTCTTGAGTAGGAAGTAAAACCTGACCTGTGGTTTCCCGGCAACTGCAGTGAATTAGTTTTTGTTTGGAAACAGATTGCAAGTATTTGTGGGAACCGGGCTACTGCTTTTGATCACAAGATGATTACACAAGTTGTCTAATAGAACCCAGCGTTTCTCCAAACAAGTGCAGATGACTCAGACTGACTTCATTCACTGGTCGATAATGGTTTGCAAACAACAGCAGACAGGTTGCTGACACCTTACAGCCAGTTGGACTGGGATGCGACTCTGCAATAGGGTGGTTGCTAAGCAGGTTTATCCTGGTTCCAATATACAGTCCTTAAAAAAAATTATTAGGCCAAGCAGCAAGAAAATAGAAATATTTTATAATTTTGTGCTTTGACTGACTCCATCTTCATGCTGGTTTGTCGCCGTTTTGATGCACCAGACCTGCTTTGAAAATGGCAACAGACTGATTTCATGTTCACTTTACGTGGTCACACTTATTTTGGTCTTGCTGCATTCAGTTCCCAAGCACTGTTTTTTTTTTTTTTTTTTTTTTCCCCCAGTGTGACTGTAGCATAGTTGGTTGTGGAGTCCCTTTCTGAAGCCTCAGTGTTAGCATTTTGATGGTTGCTATGTTGTAATTAGCAGTAAGCTAATGCTTGCAAGCTTGGATAACGTATTCATCCATAGATTGAATACAAACATCGACAAAGACACCTGTGAATTGGCGCTGGGCATTATTAGAGGTGTGTGTGCTTTGCCTGCACAGGTAGCTGTAGCCACCAATCGAGTCGCTGAACTCCGTGTTTGTGGTTTCGGTGCTTTTTGGAGAATTTTTAATGAATTTGTCCAATAAATAATAATGTGCCTTAATTTAATGTAAAATACCCATAGAATAAGTATTGAGGCTGTTAAAAATCTAAAGCGGTAATGTTGGGCCTTTTTTATCATGATCTAAATGGATTGACTTCCTTTTAGAGCCGCCCTCATGTGGCCATTAGAGGAACTGCATCCGCTTCGTTTTTCAGCTCTTCAGGTTGCTGATTGTTTCTCAAAAAGGCGTATGTGTATCACTGACAAGCATTCAAGAAAGAGCGGGGAAATTAGTTTTACAGCTTTTGCTTACTGCATTTTGAATTTAAGGTTTGAGCCTTTTCTTCCTTTTCCCGCTGTCCACGTTATAAGTAATTCTTAAAACTGAGTATCATCTCATTTTCTGGAGTCTAATATAATGAGGATATTATAATTGATTTTTTGTCTCTGTATCCCCGTATATCAGTTCTTTTTCACCTCATGGTTATACAGTGAAAAAGATCAGCTTCCAGCACACATGCCCCTCCCTCCCACTGGCATTTGCTTCCTCCGAAAGGCCATTACTTTTGTGCAAATGCAATTAAGGGCCAATGACTCCCCGAGGCTTGGCAGAGCGCAGCAGAGCAAAGAGGCTGCCGTAACTTAAGGAGCTATAATAACCACTATACTCCACCACCCATCCTAAGCCTCGGGCAGGATTTCTTGTGTTTTCCACCACCAACACCAATTGTTCCCTCTGTTACCTTCACACAGGCAGCATCTCTGCATCGAGGCTTCCGTCTCAGCTGCAATAAAACAAAGAACAGGACGCGATTAACAATATAATGCAATAGACGTTTTCTTCTGCCAGCACCGTAACACATTTTTGGAGCATGAGTTATTGTGGACCTGCACACTCAAGTCAATTTAACAAACAGTGGTGTCATATTTATAAAGATTAGGTCCCTGACAAGCAACATAAGAGAACAAGGAAGACGCCTTGAATGGAAGGAGACAGGATTCAGTCGTGCCCTGCACCTGCTCAGGACACTTTTGCGACACGTTTAGAGGGTTAATCATCATCAGTCATGTTAATCTTTCAAGCTGTGAACTTGAGACTTGATTTACAGAGTTGCACAGGCTCAATTTTTAAACCCACAGAGTCTGACTAATATAGTTGTTTGTAGTTATTTATTTACTCATGTACCCAATCCTGACTCTGCACAGATCGGCTGCTTGTTTCGTTTGTGGCTTTCCAAACACATGTGGCCAACAGGGAAGCCGCGTCCTCACAAGTTGAACGTTGTTTCTCTTCTTTAAATTCCAATACTGAGATATCAGCAAATAGTTAATAATATATCATAATATCAGGTCCCCTGCAGTAGCCAGGGCATGTCCTTTCACTCACACATTAAACAAATGTGCAGGACGCCCCATCAGTTTGTGCGGCTTTGTCAGAAATAGAAGCAGTCTCAGAGTGATGCTCAGAAACGAGGTTGTGTGTTGTTACTCGTAATGTAATTCCTTGTTTTGCAGTCTTAAAAGCTCAGTGAAAAGCCCTCAGTTGCAGCAAGAACAGGAACTGGAAAGCGAGATCATATTTTCCTTGTTCGTGGTCTCTTGACGCTCCTTTTCATGAATTTTAAGTCTTCTCTTTTCCTTCAACCTTCAGCTGGTCTTGGCTGAAGGTTTTCTCTCCCCACACCTCGTTCTGTTGGGGGTTTCTTCCTGGTCAAAGGAAGTTCTTCTTCTCCACCATCACCGAGTGATTGTTAATTCGGGTCCTCTGATCACTGGGATTTTGTTTGTAATATGTTACTTTCTCAGACATATGTTGTATCTGTAGTATGTAAATAACATTGAATTGAATTGTCTAAGGATGGCTTCCTTTCAAGTTGTTATAGATTAATAAATGTATTATATCTCTATGTAACATCTGCTTGTAAATAGGACTCAAACAAATGTTCTTAGAACAAATGACAGAACTGTACAAAAATGTAACAAAATATCACAACAAAGACGAGAAAGACTACGAAAAAACAAGACCTTAAACAGAATAAGCACAAGTACTTTGATTTGGGATGAAAAACAAAGTATTTTGTAAATAAATAAAACGATGACGGCCAAATATTTAAACGTAATTTATTCCAATGAGGAGAAGGATAGAAAACAGACATTAAAGAGGATTTGATCTTAGCGTTTGATGCAGAATTTGAAGGAGCAAAATACTGTTCTGGACTATAACGATATCATGAGTGCACATTTTAAACAGTGGTGTTCAGAATCAGAATCAGAAACTTTATTGTCATTGTCATGAGAACAACGAAATTAAGAATGGTCCCCGATCATTGCATCATCCCTAGCAATATCAAAATATAAATAAAACAATAAAATTCAATAAATAAAATAGAATACTTAAAATACTAATAAGATATAACAGTAAAACATTCACATACATTCCCACACACATGCTTCAGACCGTGCATAGATTAACACAAGAGTGGCGTGATGGACATTTTTTTGTAGTATTCAGATGTGTTATTGCAGTTGGATAACAGCTGTGTTTGAGTCTATTAGTCCTTGCTCTGATTGCCCTGTACCGTCTGCCTGAGGGCAACAGTTCGAACAGGGAGTGGCCAGGATGTGAGGTGTCTTTTATGATGTTTTGGGCCTTTTTAAAACAGTGGGCATTGTGTAGAACTTCCAGTGTGGGGAGAGGGCAGCCAGTGATCTTTTGGGCGGTGTTAGTGATCCCTTGGAGTGCTTTCCTCTGAGCCCCTGTGCAGCTAGTGTACCAGATGCATATGCAGTAAGTTAGAACACTCTCAATGGTGGCTCTGTAGAAGGACACCAGCAGTCTCTGTGTGAGGTTATTCCTCCTGAGAATTCTCAGGAAGTACAGTCTCTGTTGGGCCTTTTTCAGCAGCTCGGAGGTGTTCACACTCCAGGAAAGGTTCTCCTCTATATTGACTCCCAGGAAGCGGAAGCTTGCCACCCTTTCTACACAGTCCCCATTTATGAATAGTGGTTGGATCTCTGCCTTTTTCCTTCTGAAGTCTATTATGAGTTCTTTGGTTTTTGAAGTGTTGAGGAGGAGGTTATTGGCCTTACACCATGACGTCAGCTGCTCCACCTCGTCTCTGTACGTAGACTCGTCTCCCTTGGAAATGAGCCCCACCACTGTGGTGTCATCTGCAAATTTCACAAAGATGTTGCTGTGGTGGCGAGGAGTGCAGTCGTGTGTGTAGAGAGAGTAGAGCAGTGGACTGAGCACACAGCCCTGGGGTGAGCCAGTGCTGAGACTCAGGGCTGAGGATGTGTGATGGCCAACTCTGACTCTCTGTCTACGGCCCGAGAGGAAGCTATTGATCCACATGCAGGTGCTGTATGGAAGCCCCAGGTCTTGTAGCTTGGCCACCAGTTTGTGTGGAAGGATGGTGTTAAAAGCTGAGCAGTAATCCACGAAGAGCATCCGCACATAGCTACCATGCTCTTCCAGGTGAGTTAATGCAGCATGGAGTGCTGTGGCTACAGCGTCTTCCGTGGATCGGTTTGCTCTGTAGGCAAACTGGTGTGGATCCAGGCTGCGGGGCAGGGCTGCTGTGATGTGTCTGCGGACCAGCTTCTCAAAGCATTTCATTACCACTGGGGTGAGTGCCACCGGTCTGTAGTCATTCAGGCCGGTGATGTGGGGCTTCTTAGGCAAGGGGACTATGGTGGAGGACTTCAGGCAGAGTGGGACAGTCGCCTGTGCGAGGGATTTGTTGAAAATCCTGGTGAAGATCCCAGCCAGCTGTCCTGCACAATCCCTCAATATTCGACCTGGCACACCATCAGGACCCGCCACCTTCCTCGGGTTAACAGCCTGCAGCATGCGCCTCACCTCGTGCTCTTCCAGGGTGAGGGTGGTGCTGCTATGGGTGGCGTGTTGCTGCTGTGGCTCCAATACCTCCGGTACCCTGGTCTCAAAGCGGGCAAAGAAGATATTCAGCTCCTCTGCCAGCTCCAGGTCACCGTCCGCAGCTCCGAGATTGATCTTATAGTTGGTTAGGTGCTGGATGCCTTGCCACACCTGCCGGCTGGTATTACTCTTCAAATGGTCCTCGATCCTCCTCCTATAGTCCCCCTTTGCCTCTCTGATGCCTCTCTTCAGGTTGGATCGGGCTGTGGTGTAGTAATCCCTGTTGCCAGACCTGAACGCAATGTTCCTCTCCTTCAGCAGCTGCCTGACCTCCCGGGTCATCCAGGGCTTTTGGTTGGGATAAGCCCGGATCCGTTTGACTGCTGTAACAGTGTCTATGCAGTGTTTTATATAGCAGAGGACACCGTCTGTGAACATTTCCAAGTCCTGATGTTCAAAGATATCCCAGTTAGTCCTGTCAAAACAGTCCTGCAGCTGCTGAGAGGCACCCTCTGGCCATATGGTAATATTTAACGGTCTTTTTTATTTTTCCCTCTCTCTCAAAGAGCTCGGCAACAGCTGCTTATTTTAAGAACCCTCATTCAAGTTCACAAGTGCTAACGGCTCTTTTAATTAAGATTTTAAATGTCAAATGTTATTGATTCGTAACAAAGCGAAACAAGGTCAGGAGCTAATTAAAATGTACTTTCTTCCAAGATGATTAAGGCTCTAAATGCTTTTTTTATAGTCCAGTGTTGCTGTCTGATGCTGGGACTCTTGGAGATTTTTAATAGTATATACATTTTGAACACATTGTGATTCTTTTATTCAGGTGCATCCAGTCGTTTTCACAGATGTGTCACTAATAAAGTTGGATCACATCCATCTGAAACAAATCCAGAGGTTTTTTTATGTTTGAATGGCAAAGATTTACTATCCAACACCGCCCTTATCTCCCAGTTGTTTGCCTGTATTGAAAGGAGATTATTGGTTAAGAGAGAGAGAGGATGAGAAGTTCGACCATTCGGGAGGGGCTCAGAGTAGAGCCGCTGCTCCTCCACATCGAAAGCAGCCAGTTGAGGTGGTTCGGGCATCTGAGAAGGACGCCTCATGGCTGAGGTGTTCTGGGCATGTCCCACCGGGAGGAGGCCCCGGGACAGACCCAGGACACGCTGGAGAGATTATAACTCTCGGCTGGCCGGGGAACGCCTTGGACAAGCTGGAGGAGGTTGCCGGGAAGACGGAGGTCTGGGCTTCTCTGCTTAGGCTCTGCCCCCACAACCCGGCCCCGGATAAGCAGAAGAAGATAGATTATGGTTAAGAACTTAAGGTTCTCAATGAAGCCCCCAAACATCATCTTTACTGTGAAAAACAGTTTAATTTAAAGTTTCTCCTCATCTACAAGGTCTTGAAAAATCAGGCCCCATCTTAGCTCAATGACCTCATTGCACCATGTAAGCCCAGCAGAGCGCTTCACTCTCAGACTGCTGGTTGGCTTACACTTGGAGTAGAATGAGAGGCGGAGCTTTCAGCTCCAGTTTGCAGTCAGGAGACAGACATACTAGTTTTTTAAGATTAGACTTGAAACCTTTTGATAAAGCGTAAATTCGGGCTGGATTAAAAAAGGACCCTGAACTTTCCCTTAGTTATGCTGCAGTCGGCTCAGGCTGGGGCATTAAATCCCTCAGGAGGAGGGATTTAATGCGAGTACTGCTTCTCTGCTCACCACATGTGTATAGACCACAGATGCCGCAGATAGCAGCACCTCTATCTGCCTCTGAGCCACCTCTGAGCTGGTTCTGTTAAATGGAGGTTTCTCCTTCCTGCCAGTGGTCGTGTGATTGTTGGAGTCTTTACCCTACGGTGTAGAGCACCTGGAGGTGACTGTAGTTTTGATTTGGCGCTATAGAAATAAACCTCAATTGAATGGAAGAATTCTCTCAATTACCCTCAATCACCTTCAGCTGTTCGATCTCATCATCACATGTCACAGCGATGTCGGGTGCTTTCTCCAGCAGTAAGAAAGCTCTACATAATTTACCAGGATTATTCAGACTTTTCTTTTTTTTCCCTGAGCTGTCATCCGCTTCCACAGCTGTATCCTTCGACAGCCTCTGACTAATGTGTTTGCGCAGTTGACTCGCTTTCCAGCCAATTAATGATAGAGGAAGTGTGGGGAAGTGGGTTGAAGTCGGAGAACGAGCCTGTTTCCCTGCGTGGAGTAGTGCAGCTGCTAGCACCAGTTCCAGCCCAGGTTCCCGCTAAAGCTGCAGTTTTGCATGTCTCTCCCGCGTTAGCGTCTGGTTTGTTTGCCACATGTTGACGATCAGCAAACACCGATGAATAATCCATGAGCATGTTACTTCACTGAGTGGAAACGCTCTTCCGCCCTGATGCTTTTTGTTTCAAAGACCTTTTGTTTGTGCAGTTCAGGTTTCCTGTTGTTTGTGTGCTTACCGCTGCCCTCCTCAACATGCGCTTCTCCTTTGTGTCACACATCCATCCCACAATTTCTGCAAAAGACATAAGCGCGTCCTTTAGTTCCTTATCTGCTTTTCCTTTTGTGCCCCGTCCCATCATATTGATCTTGTTGTGCATGAGTGGAAAAGCTGCTTTCATTAGTGATCTGGCTTTTTCCATAATAATTGTTCCAGCTGTTTTTACTGCTGTTTTCTTTCATTTGACTTGCCTCCTAATGAAGCGCCAACAGCTAACCCTCATAGCTGATGTCTCGTCCCCCTCACAGATGCAGCCGTTTTTATGGGCCCGGTCTTTGCATTAAAAACTTTCCTGCCTCGCTCTCAGCCTTTCAGACGCACACAGAAGCAAAAGATGCTCACTGCAATTAGCATAGAAATCAAATCAAAGGTAGTAAAATGTGTTTGCTTGTGTTAACTGGATTTACGCTGCACACAGTTCTCTCCCCACCTGGCTCGAGTAAACAACAGCTCTGCTATTCATCAGCGATGCTTTGCCTCTATTGTCTTTATTAAGTTTGCCCCTCCCTCGTGTGCAGCCATTAGACAACTCACAATGAAGAGGTTATATTACCTGCTCACTTAATGGGATAAACCTGTGGAAATTTAGCAAACTTTGTGAAGTCCTGCACTTTTTATGCAGTTACAGCAGGAAGATTATCCAGATTTTTGGGCTCGTTTCTGATCTAGACACTTCTGCATATTTGTCTCTGAAAGCTTTTGAAAAATCTGGGAAGAAATATCATAATTTCAAACTATAAATCCAAATGTGATCATCTTCAGAAACAAGAATAAACAGACCTTTTTTTTTTTCTCCCTCAGGCTACGATGAATGCCAGACCTCAGAGGATCCTGGACTCAGGATCGCTCACCCAGTCAGCCCCGGCCAGCCCCACCAGCAAGGGCACGCACATACACCAGGCTGGGTGAGGACGGAGCTCACACATGCATGAACGCAGTGACACACCGAAAACTCATTAAACGGAAACCCCAGAGCATTTGAATCATGTGTTAGGCAAAAAAAAGTTGCATTTAATCATCACGATGTGCGTCATTTGTAGCAGGCGAATGGGATTCTGGCCAAATGTTACTTTAAATTTTATAGTGAATTATATTCATGGTGCATGAACCAGGATAAAATATAAAAATCAAGCAAAATTAAGTGTAGATTCAGAAGAAAAATAATTATTAGCATTTTAAAATTGAAATATTATTCATGAGCTGTTTGATTTCACGATTGAATAATTTCCCAATTTGTTTGTTTGTGCGTCCAACACCCTTCTGTCATGGTAAATAGTTTTCTATGTGCATTAGAGGAAAGATTCCACCCTTTAATTCAGAACTTTCAGCTTTGCAAACCCTTTCATGGTCATCGCTCGTCACGCCTCTGCAGCAAATCCAGAGCTGCTGTTACATTACACAACCTGAAAGTTTCCTTCTCACTACTTTAATGTGCACATCTGCAGTTTCACCATTATCTCAAACCTGTGCAGAGAGCAAATCATCGGCTTCTAGATCAGACCAAAATTTCTCAGGAGCAGCAGCAGCTGGGTTGAACAGTCTGGGAAAACTCAGTACTGTCCAAGCCTGAAAGTGTCTCATCAGGTCAGAAGAGCGAGGCCGTGTCCCGTGAGAGGCCCTGAGGTTCGACCATAACGTCCCGAGGTGTCTGAGGGATTTTTGGCTACGTTAAGACAGCCTTCATTCATAGCCGGCTCTACTTCCAGGATTTGACTTTGTCCTCCAATACGATTCAAGTTTAAGAGGCGCATTTTTTGCATACTAGAGGAGATCCCCCATGCATTAAAGAAATAGATGTGCAAGTAGTGAGAGGAGGACTACAGATGAGTGAAAAAGCAAAGAAATAGCAGCTGTCCTTTAGACAACACAGAAGAAGCGATGTTAGATTTAGCAGCTGTGTTACATTTAGATGTAACACAGCTGCTAATTTAAAAATAAAAGCACGTAAAATGTGCATTCGTAAACTGACCCCTTAATCCTCTTGTCCTCTTTTCCTTTACTTCAGTGGTTCTCCACCAATGCCCAGCACCAGCAGCTCCAGTCTGACCAACGACGTTCCCAAACCCCCCACCAGGGAGCAGCCGGCCACACGACCGCCTTACACCCCAACGCTGGGAGGACAGGCGCCCCACTCACACCAGTTTACCCGCACTCGCAAAATGTTTGACAAGGGACCCGAGCAGGTAGAGAAAGATGAAACCTGCCGTGCTGCTGCTAGTCACTCTTGTCCTCTCTCGCTGTTTCGTTTAACTCTTTAAATCACAGTTTTTTTTCTTTTTGTGTTTTTCTTTAGGCAGCTGAAGACAGCGATGAACCAGGTGGTCACAGGAACTACATCAGTCCGGCCCTCCAGACAGGCTTGTGCGACTGGAGCGCCAAGTATTTTGCTCAGCCTGTCATGAAGGTCAGTGTCATCATTTGTGTTCCTCACATGTCAAACTGGTCAGCTTGCTTACTCTCCCACAAAAGGCTGGCTCATCGCACATCACTATGTCGCTGATGGTTGGTGAAGTGTGCACGGCGGGCTCTGGCCTCTAATGCATTTACCACCCTGTCATATCAATAATGGAGTGACTATCAGTGCTGTCTAATTAGTACTCACTCCAATCGCTCACCTCAATGGTGAGAGAAGTTTAACTCAGGCAGATTGCGAGCAGTTTTTTCACCCAGGAACGCCCCTTTAGAGGCGACGAGAGAGTCGGGGAAGACCTCAGCCCCTTTCAGACACTGACAATAAAAAATGGTTTTAATACAGAGAAAGTGCTGCTTAGTGCACCTTTAAAAGGAGAAAGGACATCGCCATTTTCAAATCAAGAACTTAGAAATGTTTTCTTGTCTTCCTCCGTATTCCACTGCTAAGCCATCTACCACTTTAAAATCAGCTTAAGTCAGTTGCTAAGCAACAAAGCAGCACAATATGGCAGATAATTTTCTGTTTACACACATTTATGTGAATTTGTGTCACTGGTGTGTGTTTATCGTGCTTTTTTGCAACAGTTTGAGGACAGATTGAGCTGTCTGAGGACATAAACTCTGTGTTATAGGATTTATTTTAAAAAGTAATGAAGTCTTATGGAAAACAGCAGGGTGGGGACCGATCACAGTGAGAGAGAAAGTACCTGCTGTTTGTACGAGATGGCTTTGCTGAATAATGAGCTCCATAATGTAACATCCTCCTGAGTGAAACTTAAGATTAAGACAAGTGCTTTCACCCGGCACAGTAGTAACACCGAAATGCTTTAATATTAAATCAAACTAACGCGTGTTTAAACGGCCTGAACGTGTCGTCTTTTCCAGGAAAAAAGGCAAACAGTGTCAGCACATTTTTGTAGGTTAAACAGGAAGAAAAGCGATATAAAAAGAGCCAGGGTCAAACAGAGGAGAAAATGGAAACTTTGCAAAGTGCGTGAAAAATAATAGGGGGTCGTTTTTGCTCATGGCTGATATAGAAAGAAGATATTAGTAAAATAAAAATATTTACAAAACATGTAAGATGTTGTAGGGGGAAAGTGGTGGACAGGAGAAAGAGAACACAGGAAGAAAAAAATAAAAGATGATGAAAGTAAAATATTTGAAAAGGAAAGCAGACACTGAGGGGCAAATAGAGGTGGGCGAGGAGGAAAACAGAGATGCTAAAAGTGAAAGAAAACTCAATATGAAGAGCATGGTGGTGGGATGAATAGGATGAAAGAAATACGGGGCCAGGAGTGGCAACAAAGGCTGATAAAAAGCAGAGAGATGACTGGATGTGAAGGCGAGTGAACGAGCTCAGAGTAGATGGAGGAGGAGGAGTAAAGGGGAGTTTTGCCGCAAATCATAACGCTGTGTTGGCAAAATTTTGAGTGCTGTCATCAAACTTAACTCCATTACAAAGCCATGTGTGTGTGTCTCAAAGTCTGCACACAGGTTATCATATCACTGTGTCAGCAGCACACTAGAAGAATGTGTATATTTGTGTTATTGTCTCCACACATCTCACATGAGAGACAGAAGACACGTCCTCTGCTTCAGGTTCATATTTGTTTGAGAAGCAAAGAGCCGTGGTTACATGCACAGCTTCGTGTGGACTTATTATACTCATATTTTTATTCTCGGACTCTAACTTTGTCTCAAATCCAGCTTTATTCTGATGCTTGTCCAGTTCAGGGTCTGACATTATTTTTTGTCTTGAAGTGTTTTACTCCTATTTTATTAGTCATCACTTTTAATGTCCGTGTTATTTTTCCTAATTATATTAATGTTTTTTTTTCCCAGGGGCATATTTTTCAGAGATCATGGATGATTGTAAAACACAAATACAGAACTTTTTGAGAGCTTACAGTCATAAGACAGCATTAATAACTGTAGGTCAGGTTGTGATGAAATCAGCAGAGACTGAAACCTAAAAACATTTCCAGCTCATTTTAATTTTATTTAAGTCATTTTGTGATCACGAGTTTCAGCTAGGCCTCAGTCGTGTAGTCCTAGAGCAGCTAACTTGTTAGCAAACACCAACAACGTTTCACTGAGCAGTTATGAAACTTTAAAAAGTGCAACGAAAGGGGGAAGGGGGGGTTTTAATGTGTTATTTTTTCCAGCATTTTTGAGCCTCCCAGACTTCTGCAGTTCAGGACATGGCAACATGAAAATGTCAGGACTGAACACCATATTTATACCAAGTGTTGCCTTCTATCTGTAACCAGCTTTGAGCCTCAGTAGCAAAATTTGTAAAGGCAAAAGTGCCCCACTTTAATCTCTGCCATAGAGAAACTGCAGCATTGGTAACGTGGCTGCTTCATTTGTTTTCTGATCATTTGCTGAATTTTGAGAAATCTTTCAAGGGCCATGTCACCACGTGCTCCAGGCGGTCAAAACTAGCTGCACCATATGAAAGTTTGCCTGATTAGTAGACATTAGGACAGCGTTCCTGAAATATGTCTGTCCATCTTGGATTGAAAGATTTTCATACCATCCAGCTTTGAACCGCTGAGAGAAATAGGACCATCATTTTGCAGACACAGCCAACAATGTCACCACAATTTGTTCACGCTGGTCATCTTTCATCTGGCATAGCCCAAAACATTTCAGATGTACAGATTTGAAGTTTAGAAAGTAGTGTTCATCGCATCCCACAGCTCAACACTCCCAAGATGCAATGCTAAATGTCAATGAGAAGTAAATGTGTGAAACCTCAAGGGCTGAAAAAAGAGGCTAAGGTGATAGTGCCGAAAACTACAGTACCTGTAACTGTCCTCTGAAGCTGGCTCCAAAAGTGAGCCAGTCACCATAAAACTTAAACTGTTAAAATGTCCACCGTTTGTAGCCAAAAGCAAAGTTTGGGTTTTTAATTGAGAGGGGCTGTTTCTGCCAGGCTTCAGCTCTACAGGCCTCCTCTGCCATGTTTGTGCTGTTGGTGCCCTTTGGAGCAGTTTAATGGAAACCTCTGACAAATAATCTGGTTTACTGTTTGGACCATCTGAGAGGTTTGTGATTTAATTTTGGTTGAGGTCAATTCTAGTAATTTGTTACCTGCAAAGTAATGGATGCAGTTTGGTAACCAAGCGCCATCCTTTCATCTCAATATGGTCACTATTAGACCAAAACACTAACGTGGACGTGGCCAAAATGCAGATGACCTCACAGCGGTTGCATCCATCTTTTTTGTACAGTTTACGGGTCTGAAATCACAGGTTAGCTGCTGACTGTTGACAGCCTGTTTGGCTGTCCACATACTTTGGCCTTACTCTACACTACACACTATCGATTTTACTGTATATGCACAGCGTGCAGAGCTGTGTGGAGATTGTGTGAGAGACTCTCACACACATTTTTACTCCTCAGGGTCTCATTATACGTGACATTAGCAGCTGACACGCTGCAGCATACCAACCCTTGCAACGACAGCATCAGCCAGCGATTTCCACACAGGTCGACATCAGACTTCTAAATCTGCCTCCTCTGAGAAACCATAAAACCCCAGAGACCCTGTATATGAATGATTTGACTGAACACACGCTACATACATCTTTCTCACAGACACAAATCTGTTTATTCGCTGTGAGGTGTTACAGTATGTGTGTTTTATTTCTCCAAAAGCCAACACACGCCAGGCGAGGACATTGCAGGAACAGTGGCAACATGGTACTATAACTTTGTGGGTGGGTGGGGTAGGGACTGTTTAGCATTCATGTGGCGTGGGAGGCCTTGCTGTAGAAATGTGCTTCATAAGCACACGCTGGCACCCGACATTTAAAACCACACACATACATTTACAGTTTTCCTCTGTTGTTTATTCACAGCCGCGCAGTTAACGTTTAATTTATGACTTTAATTCATGGCGCTGAAGAATGACACAGACTTGCTTTATATTAAACTCTGCATATTTAATGTCCAGTTTTAAAAAAAAAAAAAAAAATTTGATTCTCTTCCCTTAAAATAAAGTGGGCGCAAAGTCTGTGGGGCCCATTTTGTTACGTAAGACTTAATAAAGTTAATACTTTTAATATTGTCCCACTGCTCAATAGATGTGATGAGATGTGATTACATAAAGTGAACTTGATACCTGGACTCATTATCTTGGTAATCGCATGAGCGTCCCTTAACATTGCACCGAGGCGATTCAGGCTTTCCTGTGAAGTTGAAAAACTTTATGGGAATGAGCACAGATTCTGAAAGGAAAGTCTTAACATTTAAGAAACTACGAATCAATCAAAAGGTTTATAATAATCTTGTCCATGTTTTAGTGGCCTCACTGGAACATGTGTATCTCTAAAGCTCGCTATACTGACAGGGCACTGAGTCCTGCCAGCACAAGGAGGAAATACATACTGTGTAAATAAATGATGGATGGGGGTAGCCACTGTGACATAACCTACTGGTTTCTGCAGCGTGCTGAAACCAGTAGGTTATGTACGTCTTTTATCCTGTCTTCGTTCTCTCACCCCAACCGGTCGCAGCAGATGGCCCCGCCCCTCCCTGAGCCTGGTTCTGCTGGAGGTTTCTTCCTGTTAAAATT
Source organism: Diplotaxodon limnothrissa (assembly GCF_057381915.1). Taxonomy (NCBI): domain Eukaryota; kingdom Metazoa; phylum Chordata; class Actinopteri; order Cichliformes; family Cichlidae; genus Diplotaxodon; species Diplotaxodon limnothrissa. The sequence continues at coordinate 40,341,361 of NC_140601.1, forward strand.
GAGTTTTTCCTTCCCACTGTCACCAAAGTGCTTGCTCATAGGGGTCATATGATTGTTGGGTTTTTCTCTGTATGTATTATTATAGGGTCTATTGTTGTGATTTGACGCTGTACAAATAAAACTGTATTGAACTGAACCGTCAATATTAGCATGTTTTTAATAGTCTGCAGAGACCATATTTGAACGAGAGGTTGAGTGCTAAACTAGCAGCTAATGCAAACTTAGTTAGCAAGCTACTGCATCCATGTATTAAATGATTTCATCTCAGAAACAAATCTGAGAAGTAGTAACCATAAGGGTAACATAAACATTTACAATGTGTGTCACTTTATTAGGTACACAGCAAGCTATTTACCTCCTACTTTTTATTGACACCAACAACCAGCCACAGGACAAATCCACCAGTATCAACAATCCAACTGCAATTTCTCCATGAGCTGCAAATTCTAGTTAAGATTAAATTTATTACTATAAGATTATCTTTATAAGAGCATAGACATGAGGACTAAATCATCTTTGGATACACTAAAATGTAGTATTTTGACCCTTGGCTAAATAGCTGTGCTAATATTAGATTTTTATTAGATAATTTGGCTGCTAAAATAATTAACTTTGTGAACTCCTGTGGCTTTTTGTGTGTCTCAGGTAACTACAGAAGCTTGCTGACATAGAGATAGCACCAGCATTGAGCTACATTAATCATCTGGCACACAGAAACCTAAAATGTTGAGCCTTTGCTAACTACAGAAGCTGTTAAGAGAACAAATCTAACTGAAAACAGGGTTGATATTAATATTTCAAGTGACGATATTGCTTCTGCAAACTCTATCTTGTAATTTTCATTAATTCGACTTGAGGGAAGTAAAAACGTCAGGTGTGGAAAATATACAAAATTGTTCTTTTTCTTTAAATTTTACTCAGAATAGAAACTAGAAGGTTTTTTTCCTTTCATTGATAGTAACCATTATCCAGAGAAGAGTCCAGGCTGTATCAGCGAAGGAGGGATTATAATGGTTTCATCTGTTATTTGGTGCAGTGGTCTCTGAATGTGGGGGAGAGCACAACAGGATTTAATTAAGTTTTCAACTTTGAAATTTTAAATGTACACTCAGCAAAAGTGTCAATGTTCAAGGCTCAATAAAAATGGATTTATTGCGGCAGTAATTCGATATTGTCCCTCTGAATTTTTTATTCGTTTGTTTGCTTATCGTTGTAGAAATGTTCCAGATGGGGAGAGCAGTTGTAAATCTCTTTTTCTCTCTCTTTGTCTTTTCTTTCATGCAATCTCGCAGATCCCCGAGGAGCACGACCTGGAGAGTCAGGTGAGGTTGGAGCGTCAGTGGAGGTTTCTGAGAAATGCTCGCGTAAGAAGGCAGAGTCGAAGCATCATACAAAGAGGTCAGTAATGCGCACAAAAGACCTTCTTCTTCTTCTTCTAACTTGTTCTAAACACATTTATATTTCACGTCGCTGCCTGGAAGAAAGAATCGTCTTAATGTCCTGAGGAGGATTTTCATAGGGGAGATGTTCAAATGAAATGAACAGATATTACTGGAAATTAAATTAATTATTAAAATCTCTTCCCTGGTTTTCATCCTATTCAGTATTGCATTAAATGATTCCTCTTTTGAAAGGTAGAGTGACTTTGGTTAGGGAGCATACGACATACACAAGCTCTGCAGTCACTTCACTCGAGCACTTAGCTTCTAACAGAGCCATGTGTAATTGAATGTTTACGGAGCCTTAATGAGAGCAGGATCTGGGTGAAATCCAGACTGTCCAGACAGAGCCTCCAACGGCACTTTTCCTTGTCGGCTGCTCTTTGTTTCATCCGTTTCTCTGCCAGGAGGTGATTATTATTCTGCCATTCTCACCAGATTCATGTTTTGTGTTTTTCACACACATTACTGATTGTTGGGAAGCTTGATTTTTAGCGGTATTGTAATGAGAGGACTTCACAAATTATGTAGGGATGGGCTCAGGTGCATATGATGAAAGAGCAGAGGAGAGAAAAGTGACTGCACCTTGACTGAGTAAATCATCAGTCAGAAGGTTGGCCTGTGCTCAAGTATATCCTGCTTTATCATCTGTTTCACCGTAAATAGGGTCAGAATTTGCTAAAATCAACTAGCAGCCGAGGTCGTAATCTCACAAAGGAACACGGCTTCGTTTTCACCTCCTCCTCGCTTGTAGAAACACTGCAGACGTTTAAAAAAAAAAAAAAAAAAAAAAAAAAGGTGTTTCACTTCTTCATTTAGTGAAGGATTACTTGATACTTTCTTAACTTGGCACCAACTTCTTTTATCTGCTGTGTTTTAGCATCAGGTCATTGCTGCACAGCTGTTTGATGCAGTTTCTTTCACTTTCACATCTGCATAAAGCGGCTGTTTATGGAAGTTATTTTTGTTTGTTTGTTTTTCTAACAAAGGTTCATTGGTAATATAATACCCAAGCACAAAATAGTCCCTGTGTTAGTTGATTAAACTGTTACAAGTGACTGACAGTCGTGTCTAATTGACTATTTCCGGAGCCCTAATGAGGCTAACTTGGGTGAAATCCAGACTGTCCCCGAAAAACATCAAGATGCATCAAAAATTTTAGGTGAGCAAGTTTGCAAATGATTCGCAGGGATGGAAGGCTTGATTGAAATCAGTTCACAGCAGGAGACGTCCTCTTTGTGAGTCACAGGTCTCCCCTCACATGCACTCGCACATTAAAGAGGCTCCAGTGCCAGCATACACACACACTCCCCGGGTGAAGTTTGAGCAGCTCTCAAACAGAATAACTAACACCCCCGACGTCACCGGCAGCCCCCTCCACACATGCACACACAAACACACACACACAGTCACGAGGCGATTGGCGTCAGAGCTGAGGCTTGCTCACGCACACGTCTATCCCGCTCTCGTTAAATCATTGAATTCCCCTCGCAGTTTTCTGAAAGAGAGAAGTAGTAGGGTTGCCCTCATTCAGTCGAATCCCTCCAGAGAGAGAACCAAGGCGAGAGGAAGGAGGGAGGAGGAGGGGGGAGGGTACGATGGAGGAAGATGGAGGAGTTGAGAACGAGGCAGCAAAGCTAGCAAAGAGAGAAGAGAACAAACGATGTTCTGTAGCCTGTGAACCTGATCTGACTTGTACTGTTGTTTTTGTTGGCGGTGCAAAGTCTGCCCACTTCACTGTGCACTTCTGAGGTGTACTCTGTTTTTACAGTCGCTCTGTATCTACTGTGATGTCACACTTCGTGCACATAAAGCGAGTCGTGATGATGATCTCGGCCGGCTTTTAACCGCCGGCCTCTGCAGCTTCTCCCTCCAACTACATTTTCCTCCGTCACAGCTGCATCCATCCCCCTTCATTGTTCTTCATCTCGTTACGGCGGTCTCGGGAGTGAGTTCGTGTAGCCAAGGACGGGGTCGGCAGCCGGCATGTGTTGTTGCCATGACAACATATAGTGAGGCAGTCAAGTCATCAGATTTATCAACGTGTTTTTACTCGCAGCGAAACCTGCCAGTGGGGTACACAACTCCACTGTTTTCTTTGCCTCGGCTCTTCCACCGCAGACCGTTTCATGTTTTGCTCTGTTCTCCTTCTTTGCCTCAAGTCTTCCTGTCGATGGCCAGGCTGTGCTTTGTCCTTTTTTTCCTTTATTCCACGTTCTACTTCTGAAAATGTCTTCCAGGAAACTTTATTTGCTTTTTGTTTTAACTTATACAAATACTTTAAAAACCAAATACTTGTCTTTAAATTTTTTTTCTCAGTACTACTGTTAAAAGTATAAAGTTCAGATCATACTTGACCTTTGTGTTGTGTTGGGAATCTCGGCCCCGATTCCGTATTTAATTTATGTTCACCAAGCAATACTACAGCCCAGTATTTAATGTGTGCACCCAAAGCATAGATGTATGTTTTTAAAATAAATAAAGTCAAATAAAATAGAGTTAAGTGCATAAAACCTGCAGTCTTTCCAGTGGCCAGCAGCTGGCGACTCGTCTGGTTGCTAAAAGAAGTCTGATTGTATAAAAGTCTGTGAGAAAATGGCCCTACTTCTCACTTGAGTTGATTTTATGATCTGTGCCTTTATTTTCATGTCACATACAGTATCATGGTGATTTGGTAAATGACGGAGCCATTCAGGGTAAAAAAGGTGATAAAGCAGGGTGTGCTGCCAGACTAACCTCTCACTTGTTGTTCACACTTTCAAAACTCAACTTGTACAAAGTGCTTTGGGTACTCAGGTAGAGTCTATGAGAGCCAGGCCATTTATACAGCCTATGATGCAAAACCTCATGAAGAATAAATTTCTCTTTTTCCAAAAGCTATTAGAAATGTGTCAGTGAGCCACATTATTGCGCTGAGTGTACCTTTTATTATCCTTTATTATCCTATACAATTAAAAACTAGTAATTAAACTGTATTCTTTGAACATTTCTTTTTAATCTGCTGACAGAGCATGGAAATATGAACTGCATTAGTGTGTTTAAGAAACTTAGAGGACAAAAGAATAATTTTCACGAACACAAAACTCAATAATGTGCCACTGAGAGAGTCCTGAGGCCCTCAGCTGGTGTCTTTGGTATTCTTGGACATGACAAAACCTGTCAGTCAGTTTAAGAAAGTGTGCACTGCTAATGGACTTTTAAATAAACCTTTTTGTTGTAGCTCTTATGTTATTTTGTTCCTCTGTTTTGTACTAAAATGCTTTTGATTTTGATCAGAGGCAGAATTTGAAAAATCTGCAAGAGAAATCTTTTAAGTTTATTTGTTAAAAACCACACGCTGATCTCTGGGATACAAAAACTGGAAAAAAGATGGAAGGAATCGAGCTGTTAACAGTTTTGCCATTTTAAAAGTTTAAAAGAAAGCTTCATGGAGAGCCAAGGCCAAAAAAGATGAGTCGCTACGTAGAAGTAAAAGCACTGTGAAAATTTAACACCTCAATAGGTACAAAAATTACTACCTAAAGCCCAACTCATAAACTCTCCTAAATGCTTCTCGGGTGGCAGGAAAGTTACCTGAGTATCGAGCAGTAGTAGGTACTGACCCCAGACCAACAGTGAACAGCTGTAGGCTCCCTGATTCAGCCAAAAGCAAGAGGAAGGCGGGACAGACTACATTTTATTTGTTCATTAAGTTACTCCCTGTAAGGTTGCAGCTGCAGGCGTGGGTTAGGTGTGCCAGCAGACAGGTTGTTCCCCCATTTGCGTGCCACTTACTTTAACCTGCATCGGGAAACAAACCTCCGGTTTGGATGAATCCATCATCCTTTCATACCAACTTTTGGATTTTCTCCTCTGTTTCAGGTATTTCTCGCTTGGATGATCAAATATTCATCAACCGCAACCCCGGAGTGCCATCAGTGGTCAAGTTCCACCCCTTCAACACCTGCATCGCTGTGGCTGACAAGGACAGCATCTGGTCAGAGACTACCACATTCAGTTAAAATGTTAAACAGATCATATTGTCGTCTAATGAGTGTGTTTGTTTTAGCTTTTGGGACTGGGAGAAGGGCGAGAGACTGGACTACTTCTACAACGGAAACCCTCGTTATACTCGCATCACATCCATGGAGTACCTGAACGGACACGACTGCTCACTGCTGCTCACCGCAACAGGTTTCTAACACACACACACACGCACAAAAGTGTGAGTTCAGATGCACAAGTGCATCCAAGTTATCAGCGCAAATGTCCACGCCCACTGGCAACAGCAGAAATCGCAGAGAGGCTCATTTGTAGCAGCAACAAGCCTTAAACACTTGGCTGTTACACACAGAGCACTCATGTGTAGTCATCATCATTCATCAAAAGAAGAAAGCAATTACCCTCCATGGCTTTATCTTCATCACCCACAGGAACCGGAGAAAACAACTCGACATTAAAATACAAACACATTTATTTTGTTTGGTCTTCCTTCTGTTAAATTAAGCTAAGAAGCTTTGATAAAAGGCTTCAGTATTGATAAATCTAAATTCCATCTCATCAAAAAGTAATGTTCACTTATTCAGCTTTTCCCCATCACTCATGCTCTGAAGGATAGCAGGGCAGGACATTAGTTATAAAAAAGAATCAGCATTAAAAGAAGTAAAACGCAGGCTGTAAATCAAGTGGAGACTTTTATGGCCTGTAATAGCTTCCTCATAAGAGTGCACGGACGTGTTTTATCTTGGTGTCTTTGCCGCAGAGGTTTTGGAGGTTAGATTCCTGCCTCGTTGTTTCTTTCTGGCGAGATGCTCACAGGCACAGAGCCTTTTAAGATGCCGCTCGGCGTTACACACTCTCCGTCTTCTTTTGAGGAGTGTGTGTTGACAGTCAAGACACAGTGTGTGTGTGAAAGAGTCTTGGTTCAGGGTTTTCATCAACGCAGTTCAACACTTTAAAGTGCATAAAGATTACAAACAGGATGCTGGTGTCTGTGCAGCTGCGTCCAGCCTCAGCGTTTACACCACGCTGCATTTTTTTTCCTGCCTCTCTCTCTCTTACTCTGTATCTTTCCCTCTCTCTCTCGTCTCTCCAGATGATGGAGCGCTACGGATCTGGAAGAACTTTGCTGACCAGAAGAATCCGGAGATGGTGACGGCGTGGCAGGGTCTCTCCGATATGCTGCCCACTACCCGAGGTCAGCCCTCCATCAGCACGCACAGTAAAGACCAACGCTCTTTATTACTGTGTCACCAACCCATCCGCAGTCCCACCCATACCCCAAAACCACAAACTGTCCCAAAGCATCCCAGTCATACGTCCTCATTGCTCCGCCTACAGAGAAGGTCTGAGAGGAGGGTTTTTTTCTCCTTAAACTAAGTAATGAAAAAAACTAAAAGAAAAAATTCAATTTTGCTGAAACGATACAGCCACAGCTGACAATTACAGTAAAGTACATCTAATAAAGTAGGTTAAGGTTACGTTCACACTTATATCTTTTTAAATTAAACACAGCTCAGGTTTTAGATGGATAAAAGAAAAAGTCCAACACATAACTGGACTAAAATCACACAGCACTGAAGCCTGAAGGTAGTTTTTCTTGTTTTTTTTACAGTGTGTTTGGTGTTTTAAACCTCAGAAATTCATCTCTGAATAAAAGGTGGCACCGATGAGAGCATTTCAGTCGCACAGTGACCCAGACCCCATCAAACCCAGCAGCAAACACTCACTCGCACAGCTTCGGTTTTAATTACCGCACGTGTGCTCATCCCACAGAGCTGTTCAAATCACTAAAAATGTCAGATTTGAGGGGCAGCAGCCAGGGCAGACCACTTCACCGTCACTGGAAGTCCGGGAGAGTTTGTCACAAGCTGCTTTAAAAATAACCAATTTCACACAAATGAAAAATGACACAGCCGAAACTTTATTTCCATACTTTTGCATTCGGGTTGTTTCTGCTGCCGGTGGCGGCCGGTTTAAGTCCACGAATGTAGGTCTAATTTAAAATCCGCTGTCAGCTTCACCTCCCTCACCTTCTCACACGTTCAACATCTGTCATATATACCTGTCACACCTGAAACAGCGGGGGCTGTTTAACCTACTGCGGGCCCTACATTCCAAGTCTGCACGTAATCAATCACGAAATGCAGAAGGTAGGTATTTCTCATTCTTCCCCTGTGAGACTGTTCACATTGCTTTAGTGATCGTTATAAAACTGGGACTGTGGACGTTGGTGGATCCGCTGCCATGTTTACCTTCGTGTTGACACACTTACACACAACTCCCGAGGCGGAGATATTCACAAATGCGATGCAGGCACCCACTGTACACACCTGTCAGACACTTCCACCCACCGGTGTGTTGCGTCAGGTTGCGCACGATCTCCTTAACTCTCTCCCCTGCTTTAAATTTCTGCCTCGAGCGTTTCTCAGCCGATACTACTGGGATGTTTTTGGGAGCAACTGTGACAGCTGTAAGAATGACTGTTTCTGAGCATAACCTGTGTGATAAACGCAGCGATTACCTACGTAGCGCTCATCCATCCGTATTAAAATGGTGCACTTTAGCACGAGCGCAGAAGTTTTTTTTTGTTTTTTTAATAACTGCGTGTCCCATACGAGATGCGGCACCGTGTTTGGCTAATTGGCAGCAGCCAGAGCAGAGCTGTCAGATTGAGTGACTGGCTGATTCAGTGCCTGACTGCATATCTGTGCAGAGGTGTGGACCTCATGCCGTGTGCACATACGTGTTTCCGTCATTACCGAGTCACCAGATCTCTGCGGGCCCCTGCAGGGAGGAGACACACTTAACTAACAGCGGTCTCTGTCTGACTCTCACGACACAAACCGCCCTGAGAAGCTCTCCCTCCGCGGAGGACTGTCCGACAGCGAGCCACAGCCATGTTTTCTCTGAAACTTTAACATTTAATGGTGTGCTTGTTATCCTGGATGTGTCGTCGGTGACAGTCCACTGTTTTGCAGTCTGTATGCAGAACCTAGTGAAGGCATCAGTTTTAATATAAGCAGCCACTCAGATGAGACCTCGCTTGAAAAAGTTTTACTGAAGAATCCAGCTTTGGCTTGTTGTGCTCCAAAATGTAAAAAAAATAAAAATGAACTTGGCAGTAGATCTCAGAAACCTCAGCAATCTCACGCAGACTCTGCTTTCCCTGGTGCATTCACACCCACCACCTCCTGGCCCAGTATTCAGTTCTGAGTTATTACCATTGCTTGGAACGTCTTTCAGATTGAGTACAATAACGCTGTGTTTAGAATTTTTAAGATTTTTAGCGTTGCCTCAGCTGCATTAATAATGTAAAACCTAATGAAATATTACACAAGTCTGTCTTCTCGCTGCCAAAATCCTGCTCTACCTCTGTAGGCAGTTGCAACAAGACTGAGCATTTCTCAAGGAGATGCTGCCAGACAAACACACTCACACAAGAGTACCAGCAGGACCTGTCCTCACTCAACCCGCCCCCCCTCCCATCGTCCAATAACACGCTCCTGTGCTGTTTTTCATCAATGATCCATCTCTGTGGACTGTCTGGCTTTTTGTTATTTTGCTGGGTCTTTGATATTGTTTTGTGGTCCCCCCCCCCCCCCCCGAGAGAGAGAGGCTGAACAAGGCAGCAAGACCGAAGCAACAAGTCTCCATAAGAATCCATACATATTTGTGCACCTTGATTATTTCCAGGTGTTGTTTTTGTTATTGACCAGCCACAAACTGATGCACACTCAGCTCCACCCTGCCTGCTTTTTAACGCTGTGGGTGAAGGGATCTTAGATTCTGCGTCCTGCAGGTTCGGATGCTGGGGACGCAGTTTGTAATGCAGAGGTGGCAGCTCGGCTCAAATCTCCTTCCGCTCTTTGGTGTTGACGTGCCGCTGTTTGTCATTTGGGAGTTACCACGCTGGGAAGCAGCAGCCTTGTTCATTCCTCTGCTCTTCAAGTGCATGTAGAGTAATACCCATGAAGTGGCGAGGAGTACCCACCGTCACTTCATGGGTATTACAGCTCTGTTAGGTGTGTGTGGATGTTGGGTTAGCATGCACAGGGGTTCTTGCTAATTTGTCGCTTGCTTTGTTACGTTCCTGCTCTCCTCCCCCCCCCCCCCCCTCTCCATCTTCCCTTCCTTCCTCCATACGCTCCTCTTCCCCCTGCTCGCAGGTCTGGCCAGAAGGGTCTCCATCTATCTTGACAGGAGTAAGCAAGGAGGTGAGTGTTGCATTTCCCTTCTATTCTCCCTCACTACTAAAGCACGTGCTGCACTAAACAGCCAAGGGTGTGTCTTTCATTTAGAAATTTCCTTTATTCCCCTGACCACTACCAGCACGCTTCATTCATTCACCTGTCTGGTGATGTTTCATTACTCCATCCCTGACAGTCAACCCAAGTTCAGAGCACGCTCCATGATGAAAAAACTTCCACTAGCACAGACATGTCCTCTTCAGAAGGCCAGCACAAACTTTTTAAAGTTGATATCAAAAGCTCTTAATTCCTACCTCCTTTAACCTTTAACTCTAATCAGGTTGTTATTTACAAACTTAGTTTTCCTTAATTTCAGACAAAAGTGAGAAAGCAGATTTCTGTTCCTCTAGCCAGCGACAGTTTAATGAATGTCAGATTGTAGCAGCTGTCTGCACTTGAGTCTTTTGCAATAAAAGATTCTGGTTTTCAGAGGCAGTGCATGTCAAGCAATATCAGTGTAAATAAGCCAGTGTTACCTAAACAGATAATTATGCAGATGTTAAATGAGCAGTTAAAAATCAGCCACTGCTCAAACAATCAGAACCCACTTTGTAAGTAAACACTGGGAGATTCTTGCAGCTATATTTAGCTGGCTAACTAACCGCCCTAATCTTTAAAACTAACCAGTCATGAAAGTTTAAAAAGCTGCAGGACATGTAAATGGCGTGTGACCATATGAACGTCATGTCTAAATGGTATTATGCTAAATTGAACTAAATCTCCATGACCAAGGCAAAAATCAGTGAAAAATGGCTGATTAGCTTTAGACATGTTGGTTCTTTGTTAGCAGTAAGCTTCATTTTTAGTAACATAACTCTCTAAATACACTGGAATGGTTTGCTGGGATATATGCAAACATCCTCAAAGTGTATACACACTGCAGGAGACACATTAGCTGTGATCTGATTATATTGAAACTGTAACCCCAAAAAGTAATCTCTGTGGAAATATTGTTTGGCTTCTTTAGATTGTGAGGAACTGCAAAAAAGATCATCCTTAAACCCATGCATCATAACTTCAGCCACACGCACACCGCTTTGACTTGGCTAGTTATTCAGCTTTTAAATTATGGGATCCTTGTACCGAACACTCAGTTGCAGGCACATTTGCAAATGGGTATTTGATTAACTCGGCATGTAAAATAATACTTTCACATAGCTGCATAGTCTCCAGTCACTCTTCATCGTCACCTCAAACAGCTTCTTTCATTTATTTAAAAAAAAACGTGCACACACACAAATTGAATCTGGTCCCATGGGTGTCGGTGTTTAATTGGGACTATGTCTGTCTCACTGGAGGGTTCAGCCTGTTAAACTTCAGAGGAAACAGTGGAATTACAGGACTGCGGCTGGCAACTGGCTCTGAGAAGTTATTCCTGCAGCTGCTGCAGCTGCATTAGTATGCAGAGGCTGTCGCTGGAGGTAGAGCTTTGTGCAGAAAACAAGAGGGATAAGGTTTCTAGGTAAAAATGGGAGAATTCTTAAGAGGGAAGGTCAGACAGCGGTTAAAAGGGGTGGATAAGTAGGCGGATGGCAGAGGAGAAGATTGGAAGACAGGATAGATGGAGAGAAAATAAGGAAAGAAAAGTTGGAGATGACTTGAAAATAAGGTCATGCTCGTGTTTATTTAAGGCTGAAAGGAAGCACAGAGAGAGCAAACCAGAAATTTCTAATCAGTGTTTGTTCTGGGGTTAGATGGACTGAAGCGAACAAACGTCACAGCTCTGCAGATTAGACTAAGAGCCGATCTAATTAAGTTCTGATACATATAATTGCAATATGTTACAACACAGCTTTGTCCTTTGTTTTATTTTTATTCCTTTTAATGCCATTAGGTTTGTTTCTTTTTTTCTCCTCTTTAATCATCTTTCTCTTTGTCCCTTTTCTTGTGCATGAGCAGAAGTAGGGCTGACTTCGCTTCTTTGGTTAAATGGAGACACGCTTTGTGTCCTGCTTTACATTCAGCCTTGCTGCCTGGGACCTTGTTAACATCAGGCCTCCAGAACCTTGTGTGAAGTTGCAGTGATACAAAAGGCTGCAGGGTTTTTGTCTGCAGCTTTTACATAAACGCACATCACAGATTTTCACTGTTTTGTAGGTGAACACATTTTTAAAAACTACATAATAAAAAGCTAAAGAGATTATTGTCACTACAGGATTCTAAAAATGTATAACGTTTGATATAAAATTCCTAAAATATATAAATTATTATTTTTTAGATGTAAAGCCAGTGTTTATATTCAGGATCTGACGCCTCGATCATCTTCTACAGCTGATTGGGTGCCGGAGTTTAGAAAAGCAGCCACTGGGAGGTGAATCAGAAAGATATTCCTGCCTGTGAGACCTCCAGCAGCAATCCTGGATCAGAACCCATTTCCTTAAGTTATTTAAAATGGCGTGAGAACTTTGTGCTAGTCTCCTCTCCCCAATAATCAGATCAACAGGTGATAATGTCGGCCGCTTAGAGCTCATTTCAGGAGGTCTGTGTCAGCCAAGCAGGTCCGAGCTCTTTCAAAGGTTAACCAAATGCCAAAGTGGGGAAGTCTCCCTGCCCGTCAGAACGCTCCCGTATCGTGACATCATTGTCTATCAGAGGCACGCGCGTGCTGGGTAAGTTCCCAGTAATCTTGGAGGTTTATTACCAGAATCCTGGAAGACCTTTTCAAAGCAAACAGGATAAAGTGAGGAGATTGAAAAACGCTGAGGGAGAGAAGAAGCAGGAAGGCCTCAGCGCCAGTTTTAATAAGCTGCAGTGTGTGGGATAGTTAGGCCGTCACTGGAGATAATGGTGCAGAATAAGAAGTCAGAGGAAGGCGTCTTCTCCGGAGAGGAAAGATGGGAGTGAATCAAAGATATTTATGCAAAGGAATAGATAAATATCACAAATTGGGGATTTTCTTGGCAAACTGGTGCCGGAGCAGTGATGATCCACCACAAGCCTGCTGGCTGTTACTGGTGTTAAACTAGCTTTTTTTGCCCAGTTAATGATTCAGCAAGGGGAAGGCCATCTGCTAACAATATCAGTGCCGTTTTTGACTGGGGAGGACTCAAGCAGAGAGGGCGAAATACCAGATTTAAAGAGAGATTGTACCTGGAAGCTATCTATGCCTCCACCTCTGTAACGTGGTCAGATTTCCAGCTGAGGAAACATTGCCCACACTCCTTTTGCCAGCTCCTTCCTTCTCACAACTCAATTCTGCATGTCCAAATTGATTTCTGTGTGGGTAACTAAGACCCGCTCAGGCCCACAAAGGTTCCCTCTAAGGCAGGATGATATCCCGTTTTGAGCAGCTGAGTGTTGTCTGCAAGAGACAGAACTGAAAGGTTTGGTTTAAGGTTTCAGATCTGTGACCCTCTGAACTCAAAGTGAAGTTTTTTGACAGCTGTCAGGGAGAATTTAGCCGCTTGAAGTGGGACAGAATGGAAGAGCTAACGCGGGAAAGATAGTGGAAGCGAGAAGTTAGCGAGAGGAGCACCTGGATAGAGAGGCAGAGAGATGGAGAGACAAACGAGACTGCAAGCCGGCGTACAGCTAAATGTTCTTCGAGCGTCTCAAGCTTAATATATCTTAATTAGGACTGAAGCATCAGCTCCAGCAGGGGTGAATGGGGGCTGCACACTGCTTCACTGCTATTTTGGGCATTGATTTTAATTCAAAAAGTGTTCCTTTATCTCTTCTGATCCTCTTTCTTTTCTAGAATATTTTCTAGAATGTAACAGAAGCAACAAGTCAGCCATATTTCTTTTAATCGGCTTCTTTTAGTCATCAAGTCAGTGGAACATCTGGGAAGTTTGCGCTTTGTCACTTTGCCCAGGAAGTTAACTAAAAAGAGTTAAGTCATTAGCGCATGATGCATAGAAATTGTGACTTTTGTTTCACATAGAAAGAGTTAAGAAAGGAAATCTTCAGAAGAAAGTCACAAAGGCTGTGTTCAAGGAGCATCGTGTTTCAAATCCCTGAGACAAGAAATACAATTTCAAACTCAGCCGTATTATCAGACTTCAGTCAGCATCTGTATGGAATATTTCTGATTTGGGGCTGTGACTCTGGTCAGGGACTCTGCCTTCCACGTGAATGCACCTAAAAGCGTAAAGCAGGGAGAGCAGGAGCAAGACCTTTGTACAAAACAGAACAGGCTTCGGTGCCAACAGGTAGGACACTGATCAAGTTAGACGCAGTGTAAAAAGGTGGCACTGGGGTGGAGGTGTGCTGTGACACAGCTGGCAGATTCACAGCAGCTATAGGCAGGCTGAAGGAAGTCGAATAGCTTATTCCCTGTGAGCAGTACCAGAGGTAATGTGGTAAACACTGCAATCAGCTGACTTGCCAGGAGTGCAGCCTGAGTTTGACATTCCCAAAAGCAACGTTTGCCAAACATTACCAACTTCATTTTGTGTCATTACCGAAACAAATGATGAAACTAATAAAGGGTGAAAGCAGCTAATATTTTGCTCGTCATCTGTTTAATTTGTAATGACGTTTGTTTTCGAATCACTATATGCTTTAGTTCTGCCCGGCAGTCCTTTAATGCTTTGCAGGAAAAGCAGGTCTGTGCATCATTTTATTTGACTCCAGTTTTCCCCTGACTTTGAGAACCACTGGCCCAAAGAATTTCTTATTGTGAGAGCACACAGAGAAAGGCGTTGATGAGCTGTATGTAAATCTTTGGGAAAGTTTGCTGATGTGCGTTTCCTCCTGCACACACTTCAGTGCACTGGGGAATCTTCCCTTCTCCCCTCCACTCATTGTAACCCAGATTTCCTCATTACCAGTCTGTCAGCCTCAAAGGGAATGCCGCCTCCTCCTTTTCACAGCGTGAGAAGCCCGCACAGTCTTGTGAAGCGGTTTCCCCTGCATGCTATTCCCCAACATGTGCCAAGGCACACCGGCGGCGTGACGCCCGAGCGGGCCGGGTGACGTCACGCTTTGATTTGAAGCCGCCGCACGGGGCTTGGGTTTTCCTGACAGTGTAAGAGAAGCCGAGCGGTATTGTGACACAGCAGCGGAAGCTCAGTCACGACTGATAAATGAGACGCGTGAATGATTCGAGATCAGCCGGGGGAGATGTCTAATAATTAACGTGTTCGCTCTTCAACAAGGTTTAGGAAGAGCAAAGAAAATAGCTTCTTCTCTTTTCATCTACACTTCGTTTTGCAAAGGAAGCAAATGAGAATAAAAATAAGCAGTGTTAAAAAAAATTAGATGAATGTATGAAGCAAGGTGCTGACACAGGTGGGTGAGCTGGAGATGGCTATTGATTGTGTAAAAACAGGAGGAGGAAGTGACTCAGAGAGAAAGGAGGAGGAACAGGAGGAAATGAAGCTTGGCGTGATGAGTTTCAAGAGGATAGAAAAGGAGGCTGTTTCTGTAACGTCTGTGGTGAAAGCACTCCTGCAAGAAAGGGGGAGAGATGGAGTGTGTTTTTAATGTGTGTTTTGCTACCTGCCCCATTATTTCTTCTCCTCCACCATTCAACCCTCCGTTAGAGCGTCTGCACTCTGGCTTGTTGGAAATGCATTTCTCCATCTGCGCCAAGGTTATCAAAGTGAGCTAAGAGGATTTATTCTGTTTACTAAAATGAAAAAAAGATGCATTATGTACTTTGAAAATTACGTCAATTAAAATGGAAAACACACAGGCTTTAGCTTTTAACACAACACAGACAAGGTGCAGTGACACGTACTGTATATGTACAGAGAATCAAGTAGTTTGTGTGCACCCTCATTGTGGTTTAATAGAATAACCTTCCTTGCTTTAATTTGCCCCGTGACCTTTGTAACCCCTCATTTCCGGTCTGTCTCGCCCATCATTTCCTGTCATTTTGGCTTTCACTGAAGGCAGAAAAGCCTCCGAAAAATGCAGACGAGCAGCACGTGTGGTTAAAGCTCCATTAAAATGCTGGTCACTGCAGGTTAGCTGACCAGACATAAATTTAGTAGTTCGCACAGAGTTTGAAGGTCTTGCACATGTAATATGCATAAAACCTGTTACGTGTGTTAATCCTGAGCCGTTTGATAGAAAAGATTTGCTTCCAGTCTGTCGTCCAGACGATTGATGTCAGAGGTCTGTTCAGGTTAATGCTCTCAGAATCATGTGACTTTCATCTGTCTACCATTTGCTATTAAAGCATGCCGCTAGCTTTGCCCTTTAAAACTGTGCCGCCACTATCAAGCATGTTAACTCATAGTTTAAAGCCAGAAGCTGCAACTTCTCTGTTTTCACTGTACGGTCAGCCGATCGAGCTCCTGCTCATTTTCTCCAACACAAAAAAAAAAGGTTATTACTGGTCCGGGTTTCCTGCGACAGAAAGAGAGAGAGGCAGAATTACTGTGTGCAGCGATAAAGCTGAAATTACACTCCTGCCTTCAGTGGATCATTTCAGTAAATTATGAATATTCTGCACTTGTCTCAGTAGGCATTTGCTTAATTATTTATCTGTTTTATTCTTGACAGTAAACAGTTTGTAGCATTTAAGTGGCTTTGCTGTTACATTTGAATTATGGCTAAACGAGCACCTTTGAAAGTATTGGCTTTTGTTTGTTTGTTGTTTTATGAACGCAGATATTTTAGTGGTTGTTCTGGATTCATTTTGCTTGCCAGCGGCAAATATTAGTGTTGCTGCTTTACTCAAAGGCAGGCCAGACTGCAGTGTGAAGAGCAGCGAATGGGAGCAGCCGAGGGATCGTTAGCCAAATAAAGATATCTGGTGCATAGGACCAGCAGGGGGGTCAGCTTAGACCTGGAGGGGTGCTGAACCCTGACTATACACACAAAGTTGGCTTGTAACTACACTCATCAGCCACTTTATTAGGTATGTCTCACTCTACCACGTTGGACCCTCTTTTGCCTTTTCTTTAGAGACTTTGGCTCGTGTTAACACGACAGCATCATGCACTTGCTCCAGAGTCGTCAGCCGCACATCCTGCTCTCCTGTTACACCACATCATGAAGTTGCTCTATTGGTGACTCCATCCATCCGCCCGGTGGTGCCAGTGTCCGGCAGCCTCGCCTCTGTCAGTGCGCCCCAGGGTGGCTGTGGCTACAATGTAGCTTGCCATCACCAGTGTGTGAATGTGTGTGTGAATGTGTGGATGACTGGATATGTAAAGCGCTTTGGGGTCCTTAGGGACTAGTAAAGCGCTATATAAATACAGGCCATCCACTCTCTGCTGCTAATCCTTTCCAGGGTCGCGGGGGGGCTGGAGCCTATCCCAGCTGTCTTAGGGCGAGAGGCAGGGTCCACCCTGGACAGGTCGCCAGTCTGTCGCAGGGCTAACACATAGACGCAGACGACCATTTGCTCTCACATTCACACCTCTGGGCAATTTAGAGTTTCCAGTTAACCTATCCCCACTAACTGCATGTCTTTGGACTGTGGGAGGAAGCTTGAGTACCTGGAGAGAACCCACGCAAAGATGGGGAGAACATGCAAACTCCACACAGGAAGAACCCGCCCTGATGGTGGACCTTAATGCTGTGAGGCAACAGTGCTAACCACTGTGCCACCATGCTGCCTCTATTTGTGACTGTGGAAGCTATTAACAGTCATAAAGCGATGGACGTGGTCAGCACATGGTTACTGTAGACTTCCTGTCAGCTTCAAGCTGTCTGGAATCAACAAGGTGTTTTCACCCAGAGAACGAGCACTCACTGGGTGTCTTCCCTCTTTCTGGCCATTCTGTGAACCCTGGAGATGGTTTTAATGGAAAATCCCAGCACATCAGCAGTTTCTGAAATACTCAGCCCAGCTGGCACCAGCAACCATTCAATGACATTCAAAATCATTTAAATCCCCTTTCTTTTCCGCTCTAATGGTTCATTTGAATTTTAGTAGATAATCTTCACCATGCCTACGTGTCTAAGTGCGCTGAGCTGCTACCTTGTGATTGGCTGGTTAGAGATTTATGTTAATGAGCAGTTTAACTGGTGTAAAATGGCTGGTGAACGTATTTTATGGGGGTTCATATTTACTAAGCCTGCTGGAAAGTTTCAGAAAATAATTTTCCTCCATGAGAGCCCTCCTGTTTTTCCTAAAAACAATTTTAGAGTGTTAGCACAAATTCGCGTTATGTCCCGTACATCTGTTTTCTTAATCGCTGATTCAGTTCAGTCGCTGGAGCTTATCCCAGCTGTCATAGAGCAAAACAGTGGGTACACTCTGGTCATGTCACCAGTCCGTCGCCCCATTCATCCTCACACTCCCATTCAAACTTGGGTCAAAGGATTTAAACTGACTAACAGCAGTAAAGAAAAGGAGGAGGCATTTATTTGCTGTTCAGCTTGTTGAACTGTTCAAATTAATAGTGTCAAAACTAGAGACCATAATTGACCAGTTGACCCGTGGCCGTGTGGAGGAAGCTCGCTGAAACGGTCACACCCTAGCCGCTCATCGTGGAGCGTGCTGTCGGCTGCAGTTAGCTTCCCTCCGCAGACGTTCCTGAGCCAGCACAGCTTGTGCTGCACTGTTCACTTGATTCCTGCTGTGACTGCCAGCACACGAAGAGTCCTGCTGTCTTCAGCTTCTTCCTTCCTCACTTTTTCGCTCGAGTGCCATTTGACTCATCAAAGCCGGAATCTGCTGACAGGCGCAGTTCCAGGGTCACTGTTTGCATCTCCCAGTGGTCGTCCTGACAGGGAGGATGCAAAATGCTAAACAATGCTTCAGTCTGCATGAAGTGCGCCTTTGTACACTCGGGAATGACTTGGTTTTAATGGTCCGAGTTTTACTGCAAAAACATTTCTTCTGCACCTTTACACTCTGCAGACAGCAGGGTTTTTGCTCATTCTTTGATTGTTCCTTTCTGTTGTATTTATTAGTGACGCACTGGTGCAGGAGCCTGCCGCACTAATCTTTCATTTGACTTGGTACATGTGTCAGCGTGAGCCTCCTGAAACCTCCGACAGATTGCGTGGGCTGTGTATTACTGGGATCAGCACATGTTCTGTGTGTTTAGCAGCTGTGTTTATAGGTGTTTGTAAAGGTCCCTTTTTAAATGAAATTTAAAAAAAACATCAAATTCAAACTGCAGCTCGCAGATTGTGTGCAAATTATTCTTATGCTGTTCGTGTAATTGTGATTAAAAGCCACCTTCTGTTGTTTTGAAAACAATAAATAATCCTGGTGTGTGCTTCGTATCGAGCGCACAGTCCCATTTGTGCTTGTTGTAAGTGTCGCTGTGTCGTCCTGTGTTTGTAGGAGCAGGTATGGTCGTGGACTGGGAGCAGGAGACGGGGTTCCTCATGACGTCTGGAGACGTCCGAGTCGTCAGGATCTGGGACACTGACAGAGAAATGAAGGTCCAGGTACTCGGCACACCTCACTGCTTTGTGTTTCTCTTCATTAGTTTTATAAAATCGGGTAAAAGAGCTGAGGGCAAATGGAGCATCTGTTGGTCTGTGTCAGTCAAGTGTGACTCTCTGCCCTCCTTCTAGTTCCTAAATCATTGTCGTGACCTTCATCTGATTTAGTTTATTCCTTCATGTCTCTGGAAAGTAGTTTCAGAAAATATGAGACTTGAAGGTTTCATGTTTCTAAGTAGAATTTCAATCTTAACGAGACTTTTATTGCCATTTGTCATAAATCTAAACATCAAAGGAAAAGAGGGAGACAGCAGAGGAGGTTCAGGGATGTAGTGAAGGAGGACATGCAGAGGGACAGGGTGAGATGGAAGCAGATGATTCGCTGTGGCGACCTCTACAGAGCGCAGTTGTTGTGATCTAAACGTCAACACTTTACATCAGATCTTCTGTGTATCCAAAAATCACACTTTGGTCCTTTCACGATTCGTTGACAATACAAAATGATCCTTTAGCAGGATTTTGAGTCTAGCTTTCAACTTTTCCCAAACGAGGCCGCTGTGTGGAAGCATTTTGGTGGAATTTTAGATTTAAGCTGTAATATTCATCAGGAACAACTCGGATTACTTTCTTGGTGCTAAAACATGAAAACAACCCTGTTTTTGAGGCGTTTCACATTAAAACTTAATGTGTTCACGGAGCTCTCTGCTGCTGCTGCTGCTGTTTGTTTGGGCAAAGTAATGGAAGTGTGAGGCAGAGCCGGTACCATTAGTGTGGTTTCTTTCTTTTCTCCTTGTTTTTACACATCTAATGGACCTCGGTGTGCTAATCATTGTCATGATGGATGGACTTAATACAAGTACAAATGGCCCCAGTCTCGCCTATGGCTGCATATTGATGCTGCGCCCAGCTTCAAATGAGCCAACAGAGCACATGATTGATGATTTTAAAGGAGGTTTAATGTGAAATGAGCGTTACCTTTACAGACCTTAACAAGAGGATTTGTGTGTGTTCTTGTGTGCGTGTGTTCGTGCGCCAGGACATCCCAACAGGAGCGGACAGCTGTGTGACCAGCCTCTCCTGCGACTCCCAGCGTTCGCTGATCGTTGCCGGTCTGGGTGACGGGTCTGTGCGGGTCTTTGATCGGAGGATGGGCCCCAATGAATGGTAGCCTCCCATCATCACTTTCTAATCCCATTAAATCACTTTCAAATTTATGATTTCTCAGTACGGTTTTATTTTACTGTCTCAACGTTATTTAATTTCACTGAAGAACATACATGGCAGTTTCTCCTACTCCAGACTCATGCATTATTCACTTCTCTAATCTATATTTATTGTATGTAGTGTGCCATAAATCTCCCTTTGGGGTTGCCTCATCCTTTAATGGACCCCGTGCCCCCAGCTTGGTTAAACATTATTTTAATTTCAGCCCCTGAGGGGGAAAACAAGGCAGTTAAAACATGAAGTGGCCCATAAATCTTTAAATGAAGCTAATTTAATAGTTCCCCTTCAGGCTGGGAGTTACATCTTTCAGCAACTGTTGCCTCCCCATGTTGATCAGCCCAGAGCTGATGGTTGGACTCGGTCTTAGGAAAATTTTGTATAGAGAAGCTTCTTTTTTCAGTGCTTGGAGAAAAGAGTCCTTAAAATTCGGCCTTAGACAGATCAGGCGCTCGTTCTGGCACATCTGTGCTCCGACTGTAAAGTGTTTCTTTACTTATCCGGTAATTCGAGCGCCGCTCAGCCCCAAGAAGATGGTCATACAAAATAAAATCAGAAAGACTGCTTTTTCTCCCCACCTTGATGCCACTCTGCCACCCAGTGGTGTGTCATCCTCGTTACATGTAGAGCAGCAGGATTTATCTTCAGTTTTGTTTTGTTTTTTTTAATACCACACTGGTTACCCAAGAAGAAAGTCACCACCCAGTTAAATCAGCGGTCAGATCAGAGCCTTTCTACTGAATGTGCATCCAGCTTTACTGTACAGCCAGATCGTTTAGTCACATTACTTGATTTGCTTTTAATTAAGGAAAGAAAGAAATTTAACGACTGTAACGGCGTTTAAAGTGTTGCTGGATGAGGCTTCAAGAAAAGCTCCTTCGTGTGATAGACACGTGTTTTTATTCTCGCTTCTGCTGCAATCATTTAATTCTTCAGGGCTTTTTCACACCCAGTTAGCCCAAAGCAGTGAGTCAGTCAATCAAAACACAGTGAGTAGCAGATATTTTCGGCCTCACTGCACCCATGGATGATCAGACACTAGAGGCTCTCCTGTTGGTGGTGAAAATACCACTTAATGTACCAAAAGACATATTTTTTAAATGGTTTGTTTTGACTTGATGTCACTTGTAGCGTAGTTAACTGACGCTTGTTGTGTCTCCGCAGTCGTGTGATGACCTACAGGGAGCACGGAGCCTGGGTGGTAAAAGCTCATCTACAGAAGGAGACAGACGGGCACATCATCAGCGTCAGGTATCCTCTTTCACCTGCTCAGACTCACAGACACTAACTTGAATGTTTTCTTGCCTGTGCTGACTCTGGTTATCCCGTCAGTGTTAACGGAGATGTGCGGTTCTTTGAGCCACGGATGCCGGAGTCCATCAATGTGCTACAGACGGTGAAAGGCTTAACGGCTCTAGACATCCACCCACAGGCCAACCTGTTCGCCTGGTGAGTTGGTTTGCTTGACGTTGGGTCAAACCCAGAGAATCAGATGCTTTTTCCTCAAGTAAATACCTAAATGCACGCGTGTGACTCTTCTGTGTTTCACTGTCGACCTTCCAGTGGATCGATGAACCAGTTCATAGCGGTCTACAATGCAAACGGCGACGTGATCAGCAACATTAAGTACTATGACGGTTTCATGGGACAAAGGATTGGTGCCATCAGCTGTTTAGCCTTCCATCCTCACTGGGTAAAACTAGAGCTCAACTGTGTATCTGTATCGTCTTTGTTGTTGTGTTAAGCTAACACCTATACCTGACACATAAATGTTATTAAAAAACTGAATATCTCTAATTTAGTGAAATTTAAAAAACAATGCATCCCAAAGTGGAAATGTTCGAGTGAGCTTTCCTTTAGAGGTACTTAGCCACAGCATTTAATCTGCAATTCAGTCTTCACTTTAAAACTGCACTCATCAATTTTATATCAAACAATTATGCAAATTGTGAAAGATGTTCCTTGTCACATTGAACCCAAAGAGAAATTTCATTTGTTTAGCTCATTTCTTTGGTTTTCTTACTCGGAGCTCATTAAATTTGCCTCCAGTCACAGTTGTTACCTCCTTTAGTGACAAACCTCCACATCAAAGAGCACTCGGGCAAAGTTAGCTGGTGTACACAGAGTCAGGTATTCTTCTCTGGAGCGGTGGGAGGTGAATATTGGGCTCGCAGTTAGTCAGAAACATGACGGCGAATGAATGCTAATGTCCGAAACTGGACAACACTGACTCTCTAGGTTGGTTACCAACTTCTGGTTAAAAGAAGTTACCAAGTAACCTCCCCTGTCTTTTCTCTCCGTCTCCCTGCAGCCTCACTTGGCGGTAGGCAGCAACGACTACTACATGTCCATCTACTCGGCAGAGAAGAGGCTCAGATAACACACCAGCATCCATCACCTCTCCTCCCCATCATCACACATGAATTGTGACCCTGAGCCTCAAGCACCGGGATGTAAATGACGTTCTTTTTTGTTTTTCGTGTACATATGCAATTACCACCCTGAATGTTCTAGTGATGGCTGCTGACGAAAACTCATGCTACAGACGACTCTCTATATATATTATATTATCATTGTTTATTCATATTCTTATTATGAAGCTAATGATTGTAGACTTGGCTGTGCTGAGTGTGTATATTTAAATAGCATCTACAGAAGAAGAGAGGTTCTATTTTAAAAAAGAAAAGAAAATGGTACCTGTCGATCACCGGGGGCCTCTCCTCGCCACACAGCGAGCATCACTACCTGAACAAACTCTGACCCAATCCAGATGTGGCGAGAGAGGACAGCACGCACACACTGTTCAAACACATTAACCGGTGCAGGAAACATGAACTCGCCACGCCACCGAACCCCGGTGCGTGTGCGTAAACTGGCCGAGGATGCGGAGTTTCGTGACTTCGCAGCACCTGCCGCCAAGACGCTTGGAAGGGCTTGGAAGGACGGACCCCGGAAAGGTGGATTGTGATTACTGTTCCCTGAAAACGTCAAGCCGGCAGACGTGACGAGTTTGTTTTTGTGAGTGTTAGAAGGAATTATAGCACAGATGTGCCCTGCCCACAGCGGGCTCTCATAGCCTTGGACTTGCCCAAAAAGACACCTGCTCCCATTCTGCAGTTCTCCTCCTCGCTTCCTTCGCCCCAGCGTGCCAAACAAAATCATCATTTCCATGCAGTCCCCTTCGCTGTGGCTCGGAGGGGTGTGCTTTTTGTTTTGTTTGTTTTAGCTAAACCTGCTTTGTTACTAGGATGACGCATGCCCTTGTATCTAGCACAGTGAGAGGAGAGCTAGCCAAGTACCTGGTCCTACCTGGAGACCGCGGCAGCTACCTACCTGCCTCTGCAAAGCAATAAGACTGCTCGTGATCGATCCAGCCTCAAGCTCTTCCTGTTTCCCACAGAAAAACACACTTCCATTTGGAGGGGGTGTTCGGCTGCCACAGTACAGCAATACAAACGCACACATTTCCATTCACGACAGCGAGTTTCCTTTAGACTTCATCGTATGGCTGTGCCATCTTTACCTGCTGTCACAGTAAAGATGGCGGTTTTTATGATTTACCTGAGGGTCAAACAAGCCCTCAAAAAGCTGCTTTCATTTTTATGGCTTCTGGAAAATACAAATAGAAGTAAAGCTTCTTGTTAATTTAAACCAATCAGGCGCAGCTTTGTCTTCATTCAGATCCTTTTTTTTTTTTTTTTGATGAACCCCCGCTGCAGGGTTTCATTTCAGCTCTTATTTTGCTTTTATTGCAGACTTCTTTGGATTGATTATGTGTAACGGAGCGAAAGTGCGCCGCATGCTTAGAGAGCGCCGACTCACCTGTTGTTGCTCGCTGCATCAGGTTTTAGTCAGCCCCCTAGATTTCGCTCAGGTATTTCACGAGCCCCCGTTAGCCCCCTCCTCCCCCTGCAGCATGATAGGCAGGTGAGGTCAGTCACAAGCAAGAGATCATGAAAACTGACGTCAATGTGGTGCTCTTTCCTAAAGCTTTTTTTTTTTTTTTTTTTTTGTGCATTATCACCATCTTCGTGCCTCTCCTCTGAGGCAGCTTTGCCTTTTTAATCTTTTTTTTTTCATTCTTTTCTTGTATTTTTCTATGTTTTTAATTCTTCTTTGTTCGCCTTGGCCTTGGGGGGTGGGTGGGGGAGCTTTAGCATTCAAAGGCTGCTCCCCCCTCTCTTTTCCTGCCACACCTCCCATCTGCATCGCGCCTCCCGAGCTCTACTTTTCCCCCACAGACGGAGTGGATTTGTAGACTGAAAGTGAACTGGAAACACCAAACATACCACACAACATGCAGTCCGGTCACCACGTCAGTCTCCACCCTCACGCTCACTGAGCTGGTCCAAGCCCTCAGCTCACACTCACATTCATCTCTGAGTATCCTGCTTTGAGTTTTAAGATTTTAGAGCTGGACAAAAAGTCTTTAGTAGGAAAGGAAAAGTGAAACAATCAGGTTTGTGTCTGTGACTTCAGACTGCTTTGCTGACTGTGGTTCATAAAGCAGGAGATGAAATCAGTGAAATAAACCAAATACAACACCGGGTTTTGTCTGTTTCCTCAATGTGTATTCAAAGAAGCCTCCAGATGTTGCTGAGCTGTTTCTACTGAAACACACTACAAACAGGAGAATATCCTTTATGGATGAATTTCTAAATTATAAATAATTGTTCACAAACAAGCGTCTGTTGTCTTATTTTAATTTCTAGTTTCGTGTGAATTTATATTAATTTTGTAAAGTCAAAGAAAACTTTATGAAAAAAAAGAACATCTGCTTTGCTTTTCTAAATTAAAGAGAGATCTTAAAACTCCACTGCTTAGTTTATTAGAGTTATATTTTGTTTTAGGTTTGTTGGGAAGTCCCGGCACCACGTGGAAGTCTCAATGCACCACACACGCATTGTCTCATATCCTGAAGCTGCATCGGTTCAGCTGTTTCAAACAAATATGTAAGAAAACGATATATGTACTACTCAAAGCTGACGAGATCTCCTAGTGGTTCAAACTGAAACCAAAATAAAACCGGATTAGGGGAGGGCAAGGTTTCATGTTAATGTGGGCTTTGTTAGTTTTCTTGGAGTTTCTGAGATTTCATTAATTTAAACAACTTTTGTCTCAACTTAGTGCATCACCATATGTTTAACACCTGAGCTTGTTTCAAAGTTTGTGTCAATTTGACTTCTAAAAAAACCATAAACAGGTTGAATGGGATGATTTAAAATTGCATTTCTATAAAGTTGCACCACAAACTAACAGCTTGCATACATTCTACTGGCCAGCAGGAGGCGACACCTCTGGTTTCAAAAAGAGGACTAATTATATAGTAAATTGTATAGACCTATATAATATATACAAATTCTATATAATTATATAAGTGAGAAAATGGGACACTTGGCACATGTTATTTTTGATCTCATTAAACATTTAACTGAAGTTCAGTCTCATTTTAAGTCTTATTGAACACAACATGGTGTTCATTTTATTTTGTCACTATGGGCCAAACGTCTTGCTCATCACATCCGTCACACCGAGATGGATGTTTAGTCTCTTTTCTATACAATTGTATTTAAATAGCGCCAAATCACAACAACAGTTGGCTCAATATGCTTTTTATTGTTAAAAAAAATTGTAACAAAAATGCAGAGAAAACACCAACAATCAGGTGACCCCCCCTATGAGCAAGACCTGTGGCGACAGTGGCAACGAAAAACTCCCTTTTAACAGGAAGAAACCTCTGGATCAGGGAGGAGCCATCTGCTGTGACTGGTTGGGGGTGATGGGAGGAACCTTTGAAATTTCAAAAAGCTCCATGGGCACTCAAGATCCTTTAAGAAAAGTCCCCGATGGACTTTTGGCTCCCAGCTAACCTCTCGTTGCCCACAACATCCTGTTAGCTGCTTTTAGCAAATTCAGCAGCTGAATCAGAGAGTTCAAAATCACCCAAATGCTACAGCTGCTGGAATAACACTGGATGGAATTAATCGTCCTGTCCTACTTTACTGGGTTTGGTCGTTCGTGTGTGATTGAGTGTGATGGCATGATCTGTTAGGACCACAAAGTGTACGTTTTTATAAAGATGAATTCTACAATTAAAGCAAAAATTAATTAATTTGATGTATTTAAAAATAAATGCAGTAAATCCCAAATAATTTTATTATACAGAGCAGTTAAGAGCATTATAAGCCCATGAATAAAACTTTCAAATTAAAAAGGGAACTATGAAAAGATCAGTCAACTTGGGCATAAATTACATAATGTTTTAATTAATAAAAATCCAATTTCATACTCTATTTAGAAAAAATGAATTTTCAAATAAATAATTCAGGATAACATTAAATAAGGATGAATTTTTAATAATCATTTACACCCCGCCCTTCTTTCTCTTGTTTCGTAGTCTGTTTATTCAAAGTTTCATTAATTATTTGTAAATGAATTTAGACCCATTACTGCATAATTTAATTGTGCAGATAGATATAAGTCTAAAAATACCATGTTTTGTGGTGATGGTAACAATAACAGCTGTGTCTTTAATAAAATGATTAAAGCGTGCCTGTAAAGTTTCATTCTGTTTTAATGTCATTTCTAGTGACGTGCTTGTTTATAGTTTAAAAAGACTGAATATTTCCAGCTGCAGGTTCAGCTCCAAACTGAAAAATGTTCCAACAATATAAAACAGGTTTTCTTAAAGGCACATACTCATAGAAGTTGGCATTTCTTTAGTTAGATGATAGAAAAGCACCATGAAATCTGACCGTTCCCATTTCAACTAACCAGAGAACTGCTGCAGTAAAAGCATGTGGTAGGTTACTGCAGATAAGTAGGTTTGAGGCCTGTGGTTGTTTCACAGCTGCATTTTCTTTTTGTTCTTTATAGTATGTTTTATCATCACTGTGTTGTCTATAACTTTAATTCATTATAGTAATAATTTTTTAACCCTGAAAATGAAGACAAAGCCTTCACTTTGCAAGTCTGGACCGACCTCACTACAGTGGGTGACCTCATCAAATCAAGATTCACTGAGGAAATCCTCCTGATGTTGGCTCAGAAGAGACACGTGAGTGAGCTGGACCTGTTCAGAAGTTTTTGTGTCAAGTCCCTCCAGACGTCACTCGAATGCCTCTGGAATCATTTAGTCTTTGTTTACGGGTGGGGTCTGTCCAGGGACGAGGCTGATGTGGTTCCTTAACAGAAGAAGAAACAATGTTTTTCGGAAGTTTTTAATTCTTGAAAACGTATTTTAATTTTGGATAATTTCTTCAATATTAATTTGCCAGTTTTTTTTTCTCTAAATATTAAACGCTCCCATGGTTCAGTTTGACCTTACTATTGTTTTTATAGCGTTTTATTTACCTGAGAACTTAATTCACCTTTATAGCTAATTGTCCATATGATTTCCAACTTTGGAAAGCACTTTACAGTTTTATGTAATTTTAAATAAGCTAATAGTAAACTAAAATTAAACACAGGTATATTTTTAGGTCTTTTACTTCAATTATAATCTGTTCATTTAGAATTGAATACTTTGTGGTTGATTTTGCTCTGGAATTATTTTACCACATCACAGACCAAACAAAGTAGTGGGAATATTTCCATCTCCATGTGTCCTGTAAGCTGTGCTCAGATTTATGTCAGGGAAAACTGTTTTCAGCAGCTGAGCCAAGCATCTTCCCATCAGGAAACTGCTTCTCTATGCAAAGAATGTTGTACTCGTCTTCTTCTCCCTACCTGCATGGCCAGGTCAGAGGTCAAAGGCCTCACTTCTGCACCCCATGCTATTCAGCATTATTGTGGCTACTATTTCACACACAGAGACACAGAGGAGGCCAGAGGAGAACATTCCACAACAGCAAAGGCCGGGGCAGTTTGAACATCCTGAGGAAACAACACTCACTTCCTGTCAAATTAAGCCAAGCCGATGACTGCTTGGTGTGATAACCGTCGTCACTGCCTTACCAATGAGCGGCTGAGCTAAAGCACCACGTTAATGTCCCGCTCCCGCCTCCCAGATCCTGACCAGCCACACGACCACACCAGCAGCCAGCTTTGTCACAAGCTTGTTAACCTCCAGGACAGCCAGCAGCGTTCCTAAGACAGCATGGGCCTCCCACAACGGCTCATCCTCACCCTCCTGTCCATCTGTGAGAATACTCACTTTTAATTTTATATAGAAACTTTTTTATTTGAGGATACAGTTGATGATTGTCTCTAACTTTGTGGTTTAAATTCTTTATTTCTTCCAAGACCTATACTCAGCAACCGTGGTGAACACACAGCAAGGTGAGTACCATTTAAGCTAAATGAGAGATTTAAATCCATGCTTAGACTTGATCTGCAGGAAACACAAGAGCTGAACTTGCTCTCAGAAAGAACCTGTTTTATTGTTGACTTTCCATTTACTGGGTTGGCGTCAATCACCTATCTTCCACTAAGACTGTGGAAACAGTCTGAGTTGTTATCAGAGATTTCTGGTCTCTGCCATGGTGGAAAAGTTGCGACACAAAGCGTTGGGAACATGTTGGCGAGCGTTGTCACACACCTCCCTGTACTCTGAAGTTGGTTTGTGATGGAAGGCATGAGTCACTTTGGATCAGCTGTGCAGCTGTGCAGATTCACGTCTGACACAAGGCGTGTGTTATCAGCAGGTCCAAACTGGAAGTAAAACCCAGGTTTAAGTGGCTTTGTGGATGTGTTTGATGTATTTTTCTGAATCAGGTGTAGCTTTTGCAGTTGTTGGGCATTTTGGGTCATTTCTTAGGTGTGTTTGTGGAAATGTTCTGGGCAAAAAAGCTGAACCTCAAATCGCGCCTGATGAATCCATTGATGTGAGTGTTCGTGTGGTCGATAAGAACCACCTAGAGTGTGTAGATTCAAGTGTCTTATAGTGTTAAAGTCCTCAGTACGAGTAGAAACACACAAATAACCAGTTTTATTCACTTCTTTCCAGATTGTGTCTGATGAAAGTGTTTTAACCTCCTAAGACCCGAACTCTTCCACCACATGCATTTTTAATTTCTCTTTGATATTTGGTCACATTGGGACCCAATGAATGTAAAAACAAAGAATCACCAGATTTTTTTTTTTTTTTTTTACCCGATTTTTGTTCCTAAGAAAAATGAGAGTCACGTATGAGGATATTCGTTTTAAATTTTGATGAAACAGAGGCAGCATAATGTCCTCGTGAGTGGATATCAGGCCCGCGTAGAGCAAAATTTAGTAATTTGGTCTGGAGAACCCAAAATGTGATGTCCACATATGTGGACGCCAGGTCCTAGGAGGTTAAAGATCAGGAGAGGTAAATAATTTAACAAGACAATAGCCAAGACACACTACACTCTTAAATGAATAGATAGATAAAGACATAAAAGGGTTTTTTTTTTATTTAAAGTACATTTTTAGCAAATTTCACACACAGCTGGGTGTACAGGCGAGACACATTGTAGGAAATAAATACATACAGTACTAATAAATACATAATACACAATAAACACAATAATAAATACATCTTATAATGTGCAGTTTTTTTAAATACATCTCAGTCTTTTCATCTCCAGATTTACATGTACATAGTATTTTGCACTTTCCAGTGAAAAAAGCTCATTTAGGAGCTTCTGGCTGTGTGTATCTGTTTTCCTACACACAAAGGGAGAAAAACTGTTTTTACATCATTTTGGATTTTATGTCTTTTATTGTTTCTGCAATGATAATTTCGCCTCAATATTCACAAAGCCATTCAGTCCATTTTCAAATGTACTGCTTGCCATACGGCACATTATGTTTTTATGTTTTATACAAAATAAATCAGCTAAAGGGTTCATTTTTTTTGCTCTCCTCTTCTAATATTTTTCAGTACTCATATTTAAATACTTTGATTACTCAATTATTATTTTATCCTTTTACTCATGTTGTCCTGCGCCCAAAAGCCATATAACTTAGAAACTGTGATTCTTAAAAGTGTGGTATGTATTGTCAACATGTAGAAAGTACCATATACAGATTTAAAATATCATGTCACATTTGACCTCCGACCTCTCTTTTAAAGGCAATAGACTGATCTTTAGGTCAAAGTGATAATAATGCTATACAGAGAGATTATTTGTATTGACAACATATACGATATATGGGGATTCTAAATATAATATTATATTTAAATTATATTTATATTCTAAATATCGCCTCTTATCCTCAGCTGGACCTGATTCCTCCTCTTTAAGGTCAAATAACCTTTCATTAAAAGTCCTTTATCTTTAAAACTTTGCTTAAAATGTTGTTGCCTTTGTTTCCATTGGCAACATTTAGGAAATGATACCGGTGTTTTAAATATCACATTATAGTTTGGATCCAATTATGTCACATTTGATCTCAGATCTCCCACCTGCCTTTCTTTGAAGCTGACCCCAAAATGTGTTATATCTTCATTTTAGGTTCTTCCTTCCCACTGTTTGAACAGGTACGACATCATAGAAGCGAAAACTGTTGTTTTAAACCAGACTATTTAAATAAAACTGAATTAAAATTTTTAGATATTTTGTGGATTAAAACATACAGTATTTCTTTATTTTCTATGTAGTAAAATATAAGAAAAATTAGTACTGCAGGATGTTATATCCAACTCAACATGTCAGTATTGTGACTCACTATCTGTATGGAGCACCAGCAGCAGATCTCTGCCCTGCATGCATGCTTTTTTCCTCATCACCAGCTCTGCCAGTCCTGTTGAATGATGCTGGGCATGCTCCAGATTCATCACACCCTGAAATGGTGAAAGGTCCCCCGAGTAGCTGTTTGTCTAACAAAGTGCTTTTCCTGCCTTCTCAGGGTTTGTTTACTTCCTCTAAACAACACACTCTGAGTCACAGCAGCAGCCTGTTGTCTCTAATACTTGACCATATGGTGATCTAGTGGGGAGACTTCAACATACCTGTGCAGATGCTTTTTGTTTCTCATTACCTGCAGAAAAAAACCACAGTTGTTAATTTAAAAGTCTTTTCCTCTCTGGTTGCAGATGAGACTAGGATGCAAAGTGTTGTCCCTAAAGATTTGCGAACATGAACACCTGTGTCCTGAGAATGACTCATTAGTTTTTACCTGTGAAACATAACTGAGTCATGGCTTTGGGACTAACTCCGGTGATTATCAAAGCTTTCCCATGCTGCTGTGTAAACGATGGCAGATGTAATTAAACCAGAAAAAAGGGGCTGAGAATTAAAAAGCATCACTAAAAGAAAACTGATTACACACACAAAACTAAACAAAACAAAGAAAATGAGTGTTTCACAAGGACAGAAATAAAGGAGCAAATACAAAAATGCACACGTATGATCCTGTAGTGTTTACAAAGTGATTCTTATCAGTTTTGTGAGTAAAAAATGGGGGAGGAGGAGTCACCTACCTTTGTTTTTTCACCCAAGAATTTTACACTCATACAATATGAATTGTTTGTATTTTGCATTGTCTCTTGTATGAGTCTCACATCCAGCCAGGACATAGCTACCAGTATGATGGCATTCCACAGAAAAACATCAGCTTCCTGAGCACGAAACTCGATACTGTGACAGCTGTTAAAGATGTTTTTGTTGTAGTTGTTGAAAATATATCAGCAAAATGACCTCCAGGGAGTGCCATTTTAAATAGGAAGTGATTGAACTGTGACTCAGAAGCTGGACAAAGAGGCTTAAAGGTTTGTCATTCTTGTTTGTAAAATTTAAAGCAAATGAAACCAGAAGCAGAGTTTGATTTTTTTGCAGCTCATCCCGGACGAGCCCCCAACCTGTCACTGCTCGGTTCTTAGGCTGTGGCATGAAAGTAAAGGACGCAGTGATGAACGGTGAACTTGTGAATCATGATAGATTAAATCAACCAAGAAGACAAATAGACTCATTTCCTTTTTCTTCCCTGGAACAAGTGGACTAAATGTTCTGGCTACCTCAGCCAAGTGTTGCCATGGTGCCTTCAGGGACACCTAAGTATAATCGTAACCCTGATGAAGGCCATTAGCTGAAATACATGTGCTACAAATGTTTCTGGAGCTTCACCCTCCACCTGAATTGTTTCAGTTTAATATGAACCCATTTGTGAGAAATCAAGCACCTACTGCACAGAAGCCCTGGGGAGAGGATTGTTTTTCCTCATAAGAGACAGCCAACCATTTTCTTCATCATTAGTCAGTTGTGTTGTGATTAAAATGTGACATGTTACTAACACAGACCTGTCATTATTCCCCCAAAGTCAATGTTAATTTATCTGTTATATAAGGAGGAATCCTGAGTTGATATTGTTCATATCAATGCTAATTCAGGATTTTCAAAATATTTTCAAAGAACGATAAATTCTGGACCTTTTACTGTTTCTTCTATATGATCATAATTGCTGTTTATTAGCTGTACTTCTCTCATTTTTGCAAAAATGGCAAAGCAAGCTGAGTATCTTTGGTTAAAGCTTAATATTTCTCCTTAACAGCTCCTGTAAATTTCAGCTCCTTTTAGAAAAAATTGCTCCTTTTCTAAAAAACAAATACATAATCAAACGTTTTGTTTTCACGGGGAGTTCTAAACACTAACAATCTCTCACTCCTGAGTCAAAACAAACATAACAGCATATAACTGTGTAACGCAAAGCAAGAAATCCACCAAGCATATCTATACTATGATGTGCTCGGGATAGATACATTGAGGAAAAACATAAATATTGTAAAACTAAATAGTAGTGAACTGTAACATAAGGTTCTTCATAAAGTAATATGTAGAATTTACTTTCAAATTAAATTAAAGTCAATTCAATTCAGAGTTATTTATAGTAGAACAAACTGTCTGAAGCCTGAGTTTTGGCTCATACTCTAAGCTCATTATCTGGAACTCTGGTGTATAATATGAGCTTACATCACAATATATATGTGACAGAAAATAAGAAGAGTGGACTGCACTGTACACTTCAACATGGCTGAACTCTCAAAGGAGTAAAATTAATATAAAAATGGTTTGAGGTTAAAAGTTTTAGGCTGAGGATATATGGTCGGATGAATGAGTTCTAACTGATTTTGTTAAATCTCATTTCATAGAATTCAAAATTCAAAGTGTCGAGCTAATCATTGAGCCCAGGAACGATGTGACTGCGGGGACCAATGTGACTCTGAGATGCCATGCCACAGTGAGCACGAGTACTGGCAAGGGGCTGATTCGTGAGTACACCATATTGAAGAATGACAAGATAGTGTACACCAAGACCATTGGCTCCTCTGAGGACTTCGTGTACCAGCTGCACAATGCCAGAGTCTTCAGCACAGGCTTGTATCAGTGCAAGCTAGACATCCAAGGCGACACCAAGTTGAGCAAAGCGCAAAGACTCAACGTACAAGGTGGGTTTGTTTTCATGCAAAGCTGCAGTATTATCAGATTATGATAGAGTTTTTGAATTCATGAGGATGTACTTATGAATTTATGAAAGAAAAATTAGTTTTTACACATTTTGCATTTTCTTTCTGTTTTATGACACATGACTGACATGCTTGCAATATTCTCCCTACACACTGGTCAGCTGTGGGAAGTTCACATCAAGCTCAGAACTATGCGCCAACAGCCATGACATCATCTTAAATTATATATATGTGCTTTTAGTGTGGAGAGCAGAAGCCTGAAGCCGCAGTTATTGGGGACCTATTGGTCATTGTTTACAAGAAATGTGATGTCCATTTATGCTGGTACTTAAAGCTTTAAAAACTGACCCACTCGTGCCTTTCCATCTGGTGGACCGTACCAGCAGTCCTGCACAACAGCTTACAATAATTGTCAGGTGCAGAACAGTCCAAAAGCACAAGTTATGACATTGTTAGTGACATCACTGCTGGGGTAATTCTGTCCAGTTCTGACATCTCTGTTATATTATTGGTCACAATACAGCAAAAGTATCTCCATAAAGAGACTAACCTCAAATTTGACACCGGAGAAGTTACCTAATCAGTACACCCACCAAGGGAAAGCACCCAAAATCTTGGAGAAGAAATCCTCAAAATTGGCCAGACTGAGGTGGAAGAATTCTCTTAACAGGTAGAGATCTCCAGCAGAATCGCAGCCAGGGACGGGCAGCCATCTGCTGCGATTGGCTGGAAAAGAGAAGAAAGGAGAGCAGAGAGAGAAAAGCACAAAACAAGATCAGATTATGATCAAAAATCTTTTTAACCTTCGTGTGACACTGTGGATGTGTTTGAATGCAATACCAAGTACATGTGGGAGATCTGTCTGTTTATGTTTCCAGGACTCTCGCAGCCAGTTCTCCATCTTAATACGAACGTTGTTAATGAAGGGGAGGAGGTACAAGCCACCTGTATAGCTCCGGGTGAAATAGGGTCCTTCATCTTCTTCTTCTTCGATAATGATGAACAGATAAGCAGGGTGGAAGGACTCTCCAACCAAGCAAAGACCACTTTCAGGTTAAGCGGTGCTGACATCCACAAAATTCACTGCTCCTACAAGATCCGCACAGCAGAGGACACCTTCCCTTCAACAAAAAGCAACAACGTCACTGTTTCAGTCAAAGGTCAGTAGCATTTTGAAACTGTGCTGCTTTTTGAAAGCACTGGTCTCACCTCAGTGCTTCATTTATTTTGTCTCCACAGAGCTTTCTATTACACCAGAACTGAAGATTTTCCCTGACTCCACAATCTATGAAGGAGACCACCTCAACATCTCGTGTAGTGCAAAAAATGTTCACTCCAGCTCTGAAGGTTACAAGCTATTCCTGAGCCAGGGCACCAAGCTTCTCAGGACTGGCAACTCTACAATAAACCACAACATGGTTGCAGTACCAAAGGCCTCTGAAGCGCTTACATTTGACTGCAGAGTGGTAGTGAGAAATGTGGAGAAATACTCTGAGAAGAAGATTTCAGTGGTTGGTAAGTGGACACAGGAAAGATGACCTCTGTAAACAGTTATCTGAAGCTTATTTTTTGGATGGCTGTAGGACCACTGGTTCATGGACTCAATATTTTGAATAATAAAGTATACTTTATTGATCTGCATTTAACCCATTCACTCAGTGAATGAGTAATTCATTCATTCACTGAGTGTGCTTGTATTACCGTCCCTACACACTGCTCCCTGCAGTACCTTACTCAGGGGTACCTCAGGGTAGAGTTTCAAACCCCCCACCATCCGATCATCGGGCCACCACCTTACCTACTGAGCTATTCCCACCCCCTAATGAAGCCCTAATGTTAGTGCTTTGGCTGTGCAATTAATGCAACTTTGTAGCCATTTGCTATTTCAGTAATAATAATATGCACTTTAGCACACTAATGGTCTTTTAAAATAGTTTAAGCATTTTTTGTGTTACTGCATTAATGTTTGCAAAAATGTATCCATCTAGACGCTGACTTGGTGTGTTTTGTAAACCTATCCACAGAGCTCTTCTCAGTGCCCAGTCTCACCATGTCTCCCACTGAAGTCTTTCAAGGGCAAATTATGACATTGACCTGCAACAGTGATCGTTTTGCCTCTCAAAGAATCAACAGGGAGGATTTGGAGTACACTCTTTATCCATCTAAAAACTTACCAAGCTCTGGTAAACCTGGAGTATTTAATGTGAAGGCCCTGCAGAATGATTTCAACTACACCTGCTCAGCTGAAGCCAAAGGCATCAAGAAAGATAGCAAAACCCTGATGATTCGTCCTAAAGGTGAGTTTTCTTTATCTCTGTTTGGGTCCAGGGTATAGTGCACACTGATGCCCTTCTGGTCCTTCAGTGCATAAATGTGTCAATAAATAGCTTCATCTCTAAATGCACTGATGTGTCCATGTGGCACAGGCAGTATAGCAGCTTGTCCCTCGTCTTCAAGTAGCTTTGCGTGATGTGTGCAGAGACAATGTGTGAGTCCTGGTAAATATGGTCTAATGGTTCATCAGACTAAATTGTTATGTCAGTGCAGTCAAGTCCATTTTACATACAAGTCATGATAGGACTCCTTCTACATTGGTGCTGGCCCAGCTCTTGTATTACAGTTATCAGTTATCACCTGAATTAAGAGAAATCAAATTTCAGTAAAAAAACAAAACAAAAGCTACTAGCTGCTTAAATAAATGAACAAATAAAAATAATAAAGTGCATCGCCAATTTAATAGACTACGCTTATTCCCATGGCATCAGATACTTTTGTCAAATCGCTGCCTGACACTCGTAGTTTAGACAGATCAGTTACTCCTAAATCATCACTTAAGGACAATGTTAAGGACCATTTAAATGCACAGAGAAAGCCTTGTTTTTCAATGTGTGAGGTACTAAACCAAGCCTTTTGTTAAACCTAATGCCTGAACCTAAGTAAGTTCTCAACATAAAACTCCCGAACAGGACATGAGCTGCGTTCTCCAAGCTGGCAAACCTGTGACTCGCCACCATCACCCAGGAGAACTGTTTTCTCTGTTTTCACATTACTCCATCAAGGCAATAATGCCAAAGGATAATAATGGAATAATAATAATGGTAACACTGGAAACTAGAACCAAGAATCTTGGCTATGAAACCTGACTTGAAAATAAAATATAAAATATACTTCAGGGGGAAAAAAATCTGAGAAATCTGAAATGTAGAAATTGTCAGGAAACGTTTGCTGTGTATCATTTAAAAAAAAAAAATCAAAAATGAATCAGAGTTTACTGTGATTGATTGTAATCCAGCTGTTTGTCTTCAGCTAACCATGGCAGTTAGTGGAGGCGGCTGGCTCACGATTTTGTATTTATTTCACTGTGAATAACCGGATGCATCAAAATCTCCTTATTTTGCTGTTTTTACAAATTTAACCACACTGACAGTAACTAAAATTCAATTTAGATTTTAAGCAATAAAAACTACCAGTGTGTAAATCGGCAAACCCATTCTGAGACATGAAAATGAACCGAAAACAGTCATTTAAAAATATTGTTTTATTGCAGTCATAGCTCTTAATAAAAGCTGATAAAAAAAATTCTTCCTTTCTTAGTATTATTACAACATCGTCGTATCCAGTTTGATAGCTGGAGTTGGGCCCAGTTATCAAACAGGCTGCTAGTCCAACAAAGGGCTAACACAAAAACACAAACAACCATTCAGGTTCACAAAATTAAAAATCACCTTTTAATCAGCAAGGAGACTTTCATTAAATTGTGAATAATTTATGTTTCTACACTATGACACAAATAGCCACTATTTAAGCCTTCAGCAGCAACTTTTGTTTTACTTTTTCAGTTCATAAAGTCTGTGCTCTGTTTCTCCTCTGTAGTTCATGTCTCTGCTCTAAAGATTTCAATTGAGGACAAGGTGATCCTGAAAAAGAGCTTCACCATCTTGTGTCAGTCGAATGGCAGCCTGCCGATAAACTACACCCTGTTTAAGGATAACGTCCAAGTGGGCACAAAAGTCATCCGAGAGCAAAATCGACAAGCTGTCTTTATGGATGTCATCAATGAGCCTGGTGAAAGACAGTACAGGTGTGAGGCGAAGAATAGTCTCCATTCCAACAAAACTGGCTCCAGTCAACACCTCAGCGTGAATGTCATCGGTAAATATTTAAGCCTAACTGATTTTTTTTGTTCGTTTCTTTACATTTTTTTTTAAATAAAAGATGAGAGATGAGAATATATGTAGAACATTTGGGATAAAGGGTGGAAACCAACAGAAAGAGCTAGCCTGGCTCTGTCTTTAAAGGGAATTTTGTCCTCTGTAAAATATCACTTTGACCACCAGGTGGCAGTGTTTTAAAAGTGGGCACATTAAGATGTTTTTGGATTCATTCGATTTTTAACTTTGAACGTTTATCGTTAATTCCACCTCTATTTTCTCGAGAAGCTTTGCTCGGGGTGACATTGTAAATAAGAACTTATTGTTAATGATTTGTCTGGTTAATTGAAGCTCGCATTTACTCACTGCAACACCTTTTGGCATTAAGCGGTATAACATGAAAGGACCACCCAACCCTAACTCTATTGTGTGTGTATTTGAAGAGATAGTGTGTATCTCTTCAAATCAGTACACACACAGTTTGAACTTGCATCCTGTTCAAACTTTTAGTTACATTTACAACAAGAAACGGTGTCCTTCCTGTTTAATCTGCACAAAAACCACTGTAAACACTGTAAGCTTAAGTTCTTGTTTTAAAGCCAAAGTAAAACTTTACAATGCTGCCTAATCTCACCTCTTTGCTTCCATGTTTTGTTCTCCCAGTGCCTTTGAGCCAAATGACTCTGGCCGTCATCCCTTCTTCACTAGAAATCTCAGAGGGAGAAGAACTCAATTTCATATGTAGTGTTAATGGCACAGGGCCAGTCACCTTTAAGTGGTACCGAACCGGCAGTGTAGTACCGTTGCAAACCAACACCACCACAGAGACCTACTCAAACTTGGAGATAAAACCAGTCTCCAAAAATGACAGTGACGAGTACTACTGTGAGGCTTCCAACGGCGCCAACAAGGTCAGAAGTGAGAACGTAAATGTACAAGGTGAGACTGAGCTCAGCAGGCATCACCCTGCTCTTATTGGTCGTACAGTATTTTATTTCAATGTCAGAAACAGCCCCAAACCACGACCTTTTCTTCAGTCTAACCAAGTCTTCAGTCCTGCAGGAAATTTATTTTGCATTGCAATACCACAAGTAGCCAGTAGGACAGAAAGGCAGCTAAGGTGGATGGATTCACTATGACTTTAGCCAGTTAGTTTAGCACATGTTCTGTCCCAGACAGTGTTGGGGAGTAACGGAATACATGTACCGGCGTTACATATTTAAAATACAAAATATGAGTAACTTTATTTACCATTTAAAAGGTGGTATTCAGAATACAGTTACTTTGTTGAAATAAAGGGATTACACGGCGGTCTTTTCCTGTTTCATATGTTAGGCTGTCTCCTCTCTATTTTTGGTAATTCCACGCCGGTGGAAACAAAACACGCAATAACAGAGTGCCTGAGTCCAATCTCGGGGCCCATGTCACCTCCACTTGCGGCCCGTATAATGATGTAATGAAATATTTTTTTAAATTATTGCTCAAACAATTATTTAATATGAAGGCAATAGGCAGAGTGTTACAGGCATAGCCCTAAAGAATGTAGTCTCATGGGCAGTGCAGCCCAGTTGTAAGTGAGTTATCAAGACTTAACTGTACACTGTGTTCGTGTTTTCCTCCGAAACAATAAGTTCTGTTGGAGCAGCTTTTCTTCGCCTCTCTCTGTCTCTCGCTAGCAAAGTTGACCCAGACAACAAAGTAAAGCTAGTTTTTGGTTACGAGCCCGACATGGAACATGAAGCATTAGCCAGAGGTCCCTTTACTGTGGTTCGGAGCCGCGGACCTGATTTATATATGCGCGGAATAGTTTTCTACACGGGATCGCTGCAAAAAGTGCAGCCTTACCTAATGTCCACCTACTGTTACACATCTATATTAAGATTTCAAGATCTAGTTGGTATTGGTAAAAGTAATAAATCACACAGCAATAGTACATTCATGTAGATGTAAAAAGCTTGATAATATATTAAGTAATCCAAAGTATTCAGAATACGCTACTCTCATTGAGTAATGTAACGGAATACATTATAAAAAACATTTTGGGGCATGTATTCTGAATTTTGACTTGATGATAGTAAAAGCTGACAAAGATGTCTCCAGATCTGCAGATGGATATTTCAGACTGCACACACTGACTGTCCTGCAAACGCACATTTCCATCTCCTGTAATGCTTAGAAAGAGGAACGGTTTAAACGTGGAAGGTTTCCAAACAAACAAACAAAAACAATGATCATTGTATTCATCTACCTTTAACCCCATCTTAGCACCTTCTTCTCCTTCATAAGCTGCTGTTTTTTCCCTTTTATGTTCTTTTGTGTTACTGACTTCACCTCCCATCTGTGTCTCTCTACAGTATTCATGGCACCGTGGAAAAAAGGGTTGATTGTCGTGGCCTGTCTGCTGCTGCTGCTGCTGTTAGTTCTGCTCTTGTTGGCGAGCATGCTGAACATCAAATCTAAGAGAGGTAGAGAGACTTACAATCCTCCAGCAACTCAGGCCTCTGTTGTCTATGTATGACAACCAACCGTCCTTCGCCTTTTTCCCTCTGCTCCCCTCACTTGTCCTCTCTTATTGTAGATAGAAGAGAAGCAGCTGCTGAACTGTC
Source organism: Diplotaxodon limnothrissa (assembly GCF_057381915.1). Lineage (NCBI taxonomy): Eukaryota > Metazoa > Chordata > Actinopteri > Cichliformes > Cichlidae > Diplotaxodon > Diplotaxodon limnothrissa. The sequence goes on from NC_140601.1 coordinate 40,381,678, forward strand.
GGTGTGAGTTATCATGAATACTTGCTTCCTCTGAATGTCACAGATATTGCAGATGTTAGTTTTATTCGCTCATGGCTCGGGTCCTGTAGTAGTGTTTGGTGTCTCTAAAGAACTATACTGGTTGTTGTGCATATTAGTGTGGTTAAAATAACAAAAAGATCATGTGTTACAAAGTTTAAAGGAGATCTTTTGTTTGTCTGAAGCAAGCTTCTTCAACTCCTCCTTCTTAAATTCAACCGTCTTCTGATTGGCTGCTCCTCGAAAATAGAAGATTTAAACAGCAGGTGGGTGTGGCTTCTGTGCTCACACCCACAGCATTGAATCTGAAAATTACCTGGACAGAGACTGACCTTACTATTTGAAAATCTGGCTATGTTTCACATGAACATCAATAATGATATTGATGAGGATAATGAGGAAGAGTGTAATAGATCGCCTTTAATGTCCAAGAATATCCTTATCTCTGAATAGTACCCTACCTACATCGGCTGTAATAAGCCATCATACAAACATCTAATACAGCACGTGCTTTATTATTCTGGTCTATGTTTAAAAGAAATCACAAATACACTAACTGTTAATTAAAAAACACCAATACTATAAACCCTGGTAGAAAATGAATGAAACTACGAGCTTAAACAATCACAGCACATATCCTGCGCTTTGTTTTGGGTTTTTGTTTCAGCCAGTTTTCCAAAAAGTCAATTTTTTTCAATTACTCTTATTAAATCTGCTTATTCAGGCATGGTTGATTTTTATAAAGAAAACGTGTGCAGGCAAGAAGCAGGCTGTAAGCTAGAGAACAAATGACCACAACATGCAGAACCACCTCTATAGTTTTGTTTTTATGTATGTTGCTATGGTGATTAGTGGAATTTGTTTGATTTCTTTTTGAATTCACTGCTGCCTGAGCTAACTTTATTTTCACCATTTCTCAGAAAGCCTTCGAGCCCTAAATCAGATGACCCTTTAACAGTGAATCTAACCCACGACACAGACGTTTATAATGCAGCCACAGGTAGATTGGTTTTACTTTTCTCCTGTGTGTCACTAACTGGCCTCATTAGTCATTATGCTACCATCCAATAATCCTTCCCCTCACTCGCACAATCGTAGCCTGCAGCATGTAACCCACACCCCCCAATGATCCATGTTCTACTATGCATGCATGGCTCCTGCAAAGGAGACCTGGTTACCTTTTGTTTGTGGTACAGTCTGTGTTGCCCTTCTGTTCATGTTCACATGTTTGAGTGTGTTGTCTGTCTTTGCTGTCACTGTTTTTAGTATTTTAGTTGGAAATGTTTGTGTCTAAGCAGAGGCAGGAAATGTAGGATTTTGCTGCAGGAAGTAAACAGCCTTAGGTGCATGCTGGGTGATAGTGAAGTCACATGGCAGGGCACTGATTGTCACACTTGTTGCAAACTGCTCAGCGCGCCCGTTATCATCTTCTTCCAGACGCAGTGTCTTTCTTTGATGGCAAGGAGGGGAGAGTGACCAATGGGACGCGACATAGCGTGGCGTCGGTACCTGCTGACATCAGCAACAGGAGCAGCTACAGTATCCCAGCCACAGTGTAGAGATGCCCCAGCAGTGGGCGGAGGGACATTGATGCAATGTTTACTTACTCTGAAGGAAAAGGAAGTTCACAGAAAGACATTTCAGGATGAATACGAGCAAAAGTAATCCTGTTAATAATGCTAATTTTTTAGGACATTATAGACAGATATTTTCTCACTACAAAGGAGGCTAAAAAACTACACTCACTGCTCCCTCTCCCCTCCTCCTGCCACCTAAATGGCCTCTGAATTTATACCAAACATTATCGTGTCTGGCTGTTTGTTTCTTTGCTCACTGTGTCTGTCTGCAGTTGCACGACTACAACTCTACTTTGCTCTACTTGTCTCAAATGCATTTTTAAAATCGGGCTGATTTGTAAATACGCTTTATTATACTCACAGGAAACGTGTGTATATACTTTTGGTTGATCCCTTTTCTGACTGGAAGAGAGACTTGTAGAATAAATATAATGGTTTAATTTAGAGGTGTGTTGGTGCCCTTTATTCGTTATACTTCTTTTTTCCTGCTCATCTGAGGATACATTTGTGTAAAAATGTCCAAGAATAATATTTATTATTATCATACATGCATAGTGTTTGGTTATCCTATACCCAAGGCAAAAAAAAAAAATCAACATTAATATCTGAGAAAGAATGTGTGCAACAGAGACTTCCTTGAAAAACTGAAACAATGGAGTCTGCAAGAGACTTCCTATGTTGGAGCAGAGCACGCTCACGGGGATCGTTGCTGATAAAAACCAGTGTTGGTGAGGAGGGTTGGAGCTTATTTTGTTTCAGCCCAGGCAAGTTTGAATGAGTGCAGTAGGTGGAGGAAATTAATCACACAAGCTTTGGTTTACCAACTGGGAAGTTGTTTTTGCTTTTCAGCCGCTGCTGAATTAACAACCTATTGTTTACGAAGCAGTAAAAGATTTCTGTGTGCTCCAGATGAGAATCTAAAATCTGCTGCTTTTGTTACGGTTTCAATCTCCCCCGGAGGGCCGAGCTGAGGGAGTGTGCCGCCAAAAGTTTATCTCATTATCTCTTCTGACCATGTGAAAACATGAAGGGAGATTTGGGGAAATGCATTTATTCTCATTCTTGACAAGACTTAGATGGGGAGGCTGGTAACTCTGTGTGTGAGGCTACCAGCCGCACACCCAACAGCAACAAGGAGATCAAAAAGTAATGAACCACACCTGTGGTTATGTAATGTAAGCGTTTACTACTAGTTACCTATTAAGGTATGTTTTTTTATTCTTACTGGTGCACATTTTTTGTTACTTTAATTTTGGCGGATGACTAATAACCTGTAATCAATTAAGCAGTCAATCAATCTGCCTGTCTGCTTTACAGTGAAGGTGGACAGAGCTGAAGTCAGCGTGTGGAGTAAACGGAAACCTGAAACAGGTGAGATGAGATACGAACATCATCACTGTTTAATGCTCTGACATGATTTCATTTAAAATGAGTTAAATTTAGAGAGAAAGTTCCCACCTGACCCCCTCAGAAACAGCTTGTTCTTTTTTAAAATAACTTCAGCAAATTTAATGAGCTGTCCTGGATTTACCCTTTTTGTCTCACTTTATGACAGCTGTCCATTATGAAGTTTATAAAAAATACTGATTGTGAGACATGGTGTGAAAATGATTTGGTTGCAGCTCTGAACAGAGCTTACATCTGTTTTTCAGCCCTGAACATTTTATGTGGATATCCCACATTCTTCTGAAGCTATGAGGCCTGAAACAATAACACGAATTAAAAAAATAAAAATCCAAATTTAAACCCACACCATTATACTTTGCATGGTTTCTCCAAAGCAGGGGTCTCGAACTCCAGGCCTGTCCTGCAGGTTTTAGATCGTGCCCTGGGTCAACACACCTGGATCAAATAATTAGTTCATTACCAGGCCTCTGGAGAACTTCAAGACATGTTGAGGAGGTAATTTAGCCATTTGAATCAGCTGTTTTGGATCAAGGACACATGTAAACCCTACAGGACACCGGCCCTCGAGGCCTGGAGTTCGAGACCCCTGCTCTAAAGTGCAGAATTTATTCTAGAAAAAAAAGAAGAAGAAGGTCACGTGGTCAGATGATCCTTCTACTAAAAATGTACCTCTCAAAGGAATTTAAGCCTTACAAAGTAGGTTTTCCTGGTGTAGTTGGGAGTAGCTGGAATTGTGTAGCCATCCTCCAGATTTATACCACAGCTTTTTTCCAGCCTGGCTTCATAGCTATAGCATTGCAAGATGAAAGTGAAATAGTTCAATTCAATTCAATTCAATTCAATTTTATTTATATAGCACCAAATCACAACAAAAGTCGCCTCAAGGCGCTTCATAGATACAGAGAAAAACCCAACAATCATATGAGTTCAGTGTGTTAAAGATTTTTTTATTGGTGCAGAAAGCGATGATGAGATCAGCGAGGTGTCCAACGAGCCTAACGTGGAGTACACGGAGGTGGTGCACGCCCGGTCAACAGATCCTGCCAGAGGTCAGCAGTGCACGAACACAGAAGGGAAATAATCCAGTATTTATTTTAAAAAATGAAACAACTGTGCGAGAAGACACATTAGGACACAGACTTAGGCATACAATACTTATAGAAACAAGGCCGGTCGTCAGGAATATTAGGAAGCTATTGTGTGCGATGTGAATGAAGAGGGAAAAGAGGGGTGAAATAAATACAATAACAAATAGAGAAAATAAGTAAATAATAAATAAATGGCTTAATATATAATAATATGCAGCTTTACACAAAATGTTTTTTAAACCTTTTGTTGGTCTGTCCTTGTTCCTTTCTTCGCAGTTTCCCCAAACCTCCTGAAAAAAGTCATTTTCCCCTGCTTTATGCACTTCCTTTATAGTTGATAAGAGCAACCAACGCGTACTAGGAGGGGTCTAATTACCCATAATTAATACATCTCCAGGTTGCTGTAAATGCAGAGATAACTGCTGGGATTTCCACAATCATTGCAGACCTTATAAACAGGAAGGGTTTAACTAAATGCCAGAGTGATTTCTGCTTCTTCTTCTTCCTCGTGGTCTTGTGCTCAAGGTCCCATCGGACCTGAGATGGCAGTTGGAGTGTGACATAACCTGCCTATTTATAGATCACAGAGACAGTATCTGCTAAAGTTTGTCTTTTGATGCTCAGGCAGACTAATGTGTTTCTTTTGACTTTAACAGTTCCACTGAGAAAAGGCACAGACACAGTTTACAGTGAGCTCCAAAACTCTCCAAATGGTGAGTTTGATCTTTGAAGCAGCTCTCGTTATTTATTTTTGTAATTATGATTTTACATTTTAACTTTAGATTTGTTTATATAACTACAAAGGGGTTTATTTTTATTTTTTTACCAAACTTTTCAATTTGCTTCAGCTTTTGAAACTGTTTTAGCATCTTTCAGCTCATTGTTTTGGTTTCCTAACCAGATAAGCTGCTTTTGAAAGTGAATATGGAAAACTGGAAAAACCTATTTCATTAAAAAAAAAATTATGTTTAATTTGCCCCTATAATTATTTATAATTAAGTAGATGTTTATTCAAATTTGATGGATTTGTTCATTCTCAGATGAAAAACAGCAGAACCATCTGTCATGGAAAATGAGTTTTTGTCACTTCAGTTTTTTGTTAGAAAGGACTCTCACTGTGAGACAGTCGATGTATTCTTAATAAAATGAAAAGGCATTTTATCCCACTAATATGTGTTTTTCTCTAAATGTTATCAGGCAGTAGGCTAAAATTTGAACAGCAATTTATTTATTTTTTATTTTCACCATCTCACCATCCACAGATGAACCTCTCTCACACTGCTTAACTTAATCTGTGAGAAACTATTCAGAAAGTTAGTTTCACAATGGTGCTGCTCAGCAGTCTGATGTCTTCCTTAAGAGTTTGTGATATGGAGGGCTAAAACTGCCAACATCAAATAAATAATAGGTACATAAAGAATAATAAGCACATACTAAAGAATGATATGCCAGAATATCCACCGTAAATAATAATTAATGTAAGAGTTAATTAATTTGAGATATTTACAATATTTTAGTTGCCTTTAAAAAATGGAGCCATCAAAAAATTTTAAACATTTAAATTAGGCCTGTGCTGTATTATGAATAATATGTTCACTGTTTTATTGTTGCTCTCAGACTCTACTGACACAAACAATAATTTTACTCTTCAGCCGATATCAGTTGACAGTCTGCTCTTTCTTTGTTCTGCTTGCTTTTGTTGTTAGGGTTTTCCACAAAATTTGGGGAAAATACAAAAAATTGTTACAAATACACAAAAATGTGAATAAATATATGTGGAAATTGTGGGATAAATAAATCCAGACATTCATTAAACATACATACAAATTAAAAACGAAAAATATCAGTATTGTAAAGACCTGCAGTTCTGGTCCTCTGTAGTATGGAAACCTCCCAATGAAAGCCAGTGTTGTTCTGAGTCTATATAATTAGGCTTTGGTTATCAGCCTATTGATTGTTTAATCATATAAGCTTATTATCTGGTTGTGCTGCTTCTGAGTGACAAATAATGAGATAATGCAGCTTTAAAACCTGCAGTCTGATTTTATCAGAGACACTTCAGATCTAACCAAATATCATTTGAAGATTAAAAACTTCCATTACTCATAGAAAGACAGCTTACCCCTTCCAGCTACACAACCATGACCATATCCTGTTACTACTGGCAGGGACTTCCTGTTATTAGAACAGCAGCCAGACGCTGCATGTCTCTATCAAGAAGTCCATCGGAGTCCTAATGTTTCCTGTCCAGCACTGATAAAAGACGATGAGAGAAGAATCTTTAAAAGAGAGAATGTGGTAGATATCGATTTGGATGACTGAGACTGAACTTATAGGCTGAAACAAAGGCTTTTGCAGAGGAAGAACGAATGAGTCAGCAAGGTCACCCAGGTCAACATAACTGCCAAATGACTAATGAATGACGCTGAGGTCAGCCAGTGACTGAGCAGTGTACACACCCAACCAATGCACATTTAACCACTGATACTATTTCCTGCAGGTGCTGCTGATCCCCCCGACTATGTGAGTAATTATCTGCACAGTCACACTCGTCTTCAGACGTCTTTGGTGGGATTGTTGGCAAGAGAGCACATGTTTCACTTTTTATTACTGCCTGTGACCTGTTTATACGCCCTTATATTAAGTATACAAATACATGACATCCACCCATCCATTGATTCTCTTCCTCTTATCCTTATCAAGGTTGGAGCATGTCCCAGTTATCATAGCAAGACAAATACAAGACATGTAACAGTAATCTCGTGTTTTTTTTAGTGTTTTCAAAAGCAGAGTCCATGTTTAATTTGATAACAGGAGTTCCTTCAGTCTTGTACATCACGTCATTTCCAGAAACATCCATTGTGTTTACTGTACTTTATACGCTCAGGAATATAAAAACATAGAAGTTTCTGGCACCTGCTTCCAAGGTGCACAGATGAGATGATGAAGTCTGGAGACTTGTCATGTGTATGAGCTGAGGTGTTTTAGCTTGTCGCCTTCACCAGAATCATCACGAGGCAAAATCATTTTAAATAGATTTGCTATGTCATACATGGATCTGCCACTGAGTCTGGGTGGCCTTTGGGAGCCTTTGGAAGCAGACCTATCAACTTCAAGTGGTGCAAAACTTCAACAGCACGCTTCAGTTGCACTTCAACGATTTACGGAACAAAATGGTGCCACCCAGGTTTTCTATTGGACCCCTTTCCATGGCCTGAAGCCACATGACTGCTGTAGATGCCCAGCCCATCCTTAGATATGGCAGAGGACGTATATGACTTGTTCTTTTCTATTTTTATGACGGCCCTGAAGCACTTCAGTCAAACAATTAAATACTTCTATAAAAGTGCTGCTGGAGTTTTAACCTCTTCACTTCCTCAGTATCACACACGGATTAATGCATCCGTAATCTTTTTAAGATTGCATCTAAATTTGATGAGGTATTATGAGTTATAAATGCATTGAATGTATTCACTTCACTTGTTACATTCAAGTGTTAAAAGCCTCAGTATTGCACACTGAGTGTATGAGTTCATGATAATGGCGGGTACAGCTCGTCAGTTGAATCATGCATAAGCACCTGTGGAGTGATGATTAGTACTGGTGCTGTATATTTTTATGCATTAATGAATGAGTCATGCTTTTATCTTCTTCTGGAAGTGACACAAGATGAGAAGCAGTATAAGTTTATCTTCATTTTATTGCACACTTGTATTTTTCTGCCAGTGGGTAAAATAGTCACCACAGTTTTATATAGTAACTCATGTAATGTATCCTTCTGCTCTCGGTGACCCTCTGCAGGCCGATAATCCAGAGAGAGGGAAACGGCTGTCAAAGTTTCCAGACGAGAACAAAAGCATTTGGGCCGGGGCTTCCTTCCCTATCAGGCAGTCAGATCAGGCGCTGCGGTCCAGTCAAATTACCTTCAATCCCATCTCAGCCAACATACTGTCTCCCACTGAGCTCTAAACATACCACTGATGGCCGCGCTATTTGTCCTTAAATGGTGCTCAAGGCGGTTAAACTGGGGAATTTGAAGAATAAACTGAGGATGTGACATCACTGTCTAAAAGTGGCTAATTTCTCATTGTTGTGTGTTCTGGATAGCAGATTTGGTTTGCTCAGGTCAGAATATTTGGTAGACAATTTGCAGTTTTTGCTTTTGGTATCTGTTATGATGCATAAAATCCACATAAGCATAAAACATAAAATCAGATTTGAAAGTATCATATCTTATTTGCAGCCACGATCAAATACTGCTTTGTGTTGTGTATTTAATAATCAGAATCTTTATTGTCTTTGCTTGTGTGTCTGCAGGGTTCGGTAGAATACGCTGAGCTCAACCGTGAACAATTTGAGATTAGTCAGTACGATCCACAGGTCCACAGCTACCAGGACCTCCCTGAGCCGGTGGACTAATAAGATCACAGCTGTCTCTCCAGTCTTCTCGTACTGCTGTGCTGTTTTTGTTGAGCTTTTTTTTTTTTTTTTTAATGAGCATGCATGAGTATGACATTTGTTATCAGAAATATGTCTCTCTGTCACATACAAAGATACCAATGCGATGTAAAGGGAGTTCAGGTAAAATGAGGTTAACTCTAAACGAAAAAGAAACACACAAATGTTCAAAAAAATGCATCGCAGTTATGTGTACAGATGCTACTTTTTTTGTTGTTCCCTCCTTTTTCTTATTTTACTTTTTCATTTTCAAAAATGAGAAAGTGGAATTTAAAACCAAAGATTTAAGTTGTTCATATTAAAAAACAAACAAACCCACATTACAGTTTTGGCACTGTGTAACAACTGTCATTATGGCACTGCACCGCTAGGGGGTGTCTTTACACTATTGTGGTAGCAGGGGAGACCCTTACACTGGACTGTCTGCAGCCAGTGCAGAAGAGCATGCTGCTCTCTTCTCACCTGATATCAGAAAGACCTTGTAACGGGCGGGTGCAGACATCTACCTGACCCCGGGACATGTATGGCCGGATTGTCTAGAGCCGTGGAGAACTTTCCACTATCGACTTCTTACTGTTAATGCCAAATAAAAGCCCGGTGTCCTACCTGCCTGACTGGACTTCCATGCTACACTCCCACTGGGCCTGCTAGCTGCTCCTCCCTCACCACACATGTTACTCTTACATGTACAGTTTCAGTTCTTAAAAATTCATGCATGCATAATCATTAAAAGCAATGTATATATCCTTTTAAATTTTTCCTGTTTTTTGACTTAATCATTTTTAATTTCATGTTGATTTGTAATTTCCCACCATCAAAAAAATATAGATTTTCAAAACAGCATCCTCCATATTCTTTATTTTAAAGGTATGTTTTATATAAATATCCCGACCTTCTTACCTATCTTGAAATCTCGGCATTTAGCCGTGGTTCAGGAGGTAGAGCGGGTCGCCTGCTAATGAACTTGTCTGTGGTTTGATCTCTGGTTTCTTTTGCATGTCAGAGCATCCTCGGGCATGACCCCTAGTTTGCCCTGATACATCGACTGAAGTGTGTGTGAATGTTAGGTTAGGGGAGGAAATGGTTGTATGAACACGGTGGATAAATGTCACCTTCAGGGGCATCAACATTTCACTGGCGCCGAATGTAACGATGATGTTTAAGAATGATATTAATATAATATTAATAATAACATGTGTTAAATAAAAGTTTAATTGATCTTTTATACAGCTTTGTACACTTGTGGATTCAGACTCCACCTTCCTGTACAGTATTTTTATTGTTTATCTCATTTGCCAAAATGAGTAAAGCCCCTGCTGCCAGCTACTACAGTTGTGACTTTACATTATGATACAAACAAATGGGTGTCAAATATGTGAAAAAGCCCAGTTAAAGGGTTCTGGTCCAACATGTTTAGCTTCAGTGTGTTTGGCATTTATTCTCTGAAGCTCTACTAGAGTAAAAAAAAATACCCATTTTTATTATGATTCAAATAAAATATTCACAAAGTGGTGCAATCGCCTCAGTTTGAGTGTGTTGTATGAAATCAAGCCTAACAGCTCTAATCATTGTTTTCTCAAATAAGTAATTTCCACTAGAGTTCGCCATTGCACCAGTGGGGTGAGTCTTTCTTTTCTTTACAGTTTGTTGGTACTTGGTTCCACCTTGTGGCAGTGAGTTACAGTGAAAACCAGAAGCATGACTGTAGTTCGATCTGTGGGGGCAGAGATGGTCCTAGCCCCTTTGGTGCCCTGGGCGAACACTCCCTCTGGTGCCACACACACACACACACACATATTAAGGGTTGTAGATGAACATATTTTATAATGAAAACTGTTGTAGGAACTATACTGAATTTAACCAGATAAACATTATATATACAGTATCTCACAAAAGTGAGAACACCCCTCACATTTTTTAAAATATTTTGTTATATCTTTTCATGGGACAATTGAAGATATGACACTTTGATACAATGTAAAGTAGTCAGTGTACAGCTTGTACAACATTGTAAATTTGCTGTCCCCTCTAAATAACTCAACACACAGCCATTATTGCCTAAATCGCTGGCAACAAAAGTGAGTACACTCCTAAGTGTAAATGTCTATAAAGTTCGCTGACCCGTAATGAGTCACCATGTTAGTTTCTTACTGACAGCTCCAGAACTAAGTACAAACAGCACTAAACATTTGACTCAAAGATAGAGGAATGCGAGGAACAAAAAAGTGCACTAGTTTATTTGTAGTTTCAGCATTTCACAGATTTAACAAAGAAGGTCAACAAACAACTCAGGTACGGGTAGAGGAAGGCAGCACTTGCGTTTGGAGCAGATTTCTTGGCAGATGAGAACATTCATGCTGATGGACATCATCCAAATGACTTCTAGGTTAACAGAAAATGCTAATCAAAGCTAATATCAGAATAAACATGGGCCAAGTTAGCAACTGTTAAAAGAATAAAATCCACACCACTTCTGATATCATCTAGATGCCACAAAAGATGTCTCCAGGCACTGCTCCCTTTACGTTGCCCACGCGCTCAGTTGCGCACGGCTGACACAGTCTCCACGCACAGAAAATCTGCACTGAATCGACAATAAAATGAACACATAACAATTCATTCTGTACTATTTTGCAGTGCGAGTCAGTGAGTGACGGGTGACTGGCTGCTCCAGCCAAGGATGCGATTCGCATACGTATGTACGCAGCTAATCAAAGTCATTGACGGGCTATGACAGCATCTTACCGCGGTAAAGTGAGCCGTCATTTGTGAGCCGCGGTCAAGCCAGCCGCCTCCTATCCGCAGCATAAATTTCCTTGCGCTTTTACACCAGTCTTTACGGTAGCGCCTTTTCGCTTTGTATAAAAATTCATTAAAAATCATCCTGAGTAGTTGATGTCCAACTTTCAACACATCCCTCCTCTGGGACACCTACTGTACCTGTGTGCCAAGTTTCATCCAGATTTACTGTAGAATTTGTCAGAAATTAAAGGAAACTTATATTCAATTCAATACAGTCAATACAATATAATTATGTCAATTTTCAAAAATTCATTAAAAATCATCCTGAGTAGTTGAGGTCCAACTTTCAACAGATTCCTTCTCTGGGACACCTACTGTACCTCTGGGCCAGGTTTCATCTCAATCTGCTGCATCAATAATTGTTTAATATTGATGGATCAAAAGTGCTGCTGAGAGAGTCATGACAGTGACTATAAAGAGACAGCATATTTGCTTTTCTTCACTGACTCGCTCTGAAATCCAGATTTTAATTTTGGAATATTAGGTGTACTTGTGGTTCCTATAGAATTTTAAGGTTGAACGGTAATCAGAGTCTTCATCTCTTAGACCTCTCTTCTGTGGATGCAGCTCACATCATTCTGTACAATACGATCATTTTTAATTCTACAACTGTTTATAATCTGCATAGTTCACATTTCTGTATAGCTGTATATCTCATATTCTGTATAGTTTTTTTTTATTTCATATTCTGTATAGTTTTTTATATTTATATCCTGTTCATAGCCTGTACATAGTTTGTACTCACTACAGCCTGTAACTATACTTATAGTTATAGCATATTCATAACATACCTTCATACCGTGTACATTGTAACATACCATAATAGACCCATTTCTGTAATATACTTACATACCTATATTATTGCTAATATATATTCTAATATATCTATATCATGGCTAAAGCACTTCTGGATGGATGCAAACTGCATTTTCTTGCCTTGTACCTGTGACATGTGCAATGACAATAAAGTTGAATTCTATTCTATTCTAAATTAATTCAGAAGACAAACACCCATCTCTGCTTTTGAGATTAGCATTAACACCCTCAGTTTTGACAAATAATACAGTTATAGTGGATCAGGTGCCCCTGAATCTTCCCTTATTTGTGCTGCAATAAGCCTAGGCTGGCAAAATGGGTCAAAAGAAGGACTTGACAGGCTTAGAAAAGTCAAAAATAGTGAGATATCTTGCAGAGGGATGCAGCAGTCTCAAAATTGCAAAGCTTCTGAAGCGTGATCATCGAACAATCAAGCGTTTCATTCAAAACAGTCAACAGGGTCGCAAGAAGCGTGTGGAAAAACCAAGGCGCAAAATAACTGCCCATGAACTGAGAAAAGTCAAGCGTGCAGCTGCCAAGATGCCACTTGCCACCAGTTTGGCCATATTTCAGAGCTGCAACATCACTGGAGTGCCCAAAAGCACAAGGTGTGCAATACTCAGAGACATGGCCAAGGTAAGAAAGGCTGAAAGACGACCACCACTGAACAAGACACACAAGCTGAAACGTCAAGACTGGGCTAAGAAATGTCTCAAGACTGGTTTTTCTAAGGTTTTATGGACTGATGAAATGAGAGTGAGTCTTGATGGGCCAGATGGATGGGCCCGTGGCTGGATTGGTAAAGGGCAGAGAGCTCCAGTCTGACTCAGACGCCAGCAAGGTGGAGGTGGAGTACTGGTTTGGGCTGGTATCATCAAAGATGAGCTTGTGGGGCCTTTTCGGGTTGAGGATGGAGTCAAGCTCAACTCCCAGTCCTACTGCCAGTTTCTGGAAGACACCTTCTTCAAGCAGTGGTACAGGAAGAAGTCTGCATCCTTCAAGAAAAACATGATTATCATGCAGGACATTGCTCCATCACACGCGTCCAAGTACTCCACAGCGTGGCTGGCAAGAAAGGGTATAAAAGAAGAAAAACTAATGACATGGCCTCCTTGTTCACCTGAGCTGAACCCCATTGAGAACCTGTGGTCCATCATCAAATGTGAGATTTACAAGGAGGGAAAACAGTACACCTCTCTGAACAGTGTCTGGGAGGCTGTGGTTGCTGCTGCACGCAATGTTGATGGTGAACAGATCAAAACACTGACAGAATCCATGGATGGCAGGCTTTTGAGTGTCCTTGCAAAGAAAGGTGGCTATATTGGTCGCTGATTTGTTTTTGTTTTGTTTTTGAATGTCAGAAATGTATATTTGTGAATGTGGAGATGTTATATTGGTTTCACTGGTAAAAATAAATCATTGAAATGGGTATATATTTGTTTTTTGTTAAGTTGCCTAATAATTATGCACAGTAATAGTCACCTGCACACACAGATATCCCCCTAAAATAGCTAAAACTAAAAACAAACTAAAAACTACTTCCACAAACATTCAGCTTTGATATTATGAGTTTTTTGGGTTCATTGAGAACATGGTTGTTGTTCAATAATAAAATTATTCCTCAAAAATTCAACTTGCCTAATAATTCTGCACTCCCTGTATAAATAGAATAGAATAGAATCGAGTACTTCAGACCGGGAGATTGGCAAAATGTATAAATAGGATGGCGATTAGGGGAATTGGAGACAGCTGTGTAACACAGCAGGGATACATTGGGAATAAGAAGACAGTGGACGTAAGACTCAACACAAGAAAGAGACAAGAGGCCACCAAACTAAAACACAGACCTAAGATACACGAGCTTGACACAGACAAAACCATAAACAGACATGAAGACAAGACTGGCTTTAACACTAGAGTGTTTTCACAAGTCTTCCATCCACTTGTGGAATGCTGAAAAAGAACTACACTTAAAAGCAATATGGAACTGAAAACAAAAGAATACATAATGTAAACATATCATCAAATAATCCAGGACTCACAAACAATGATATGATGAACAGAACTATAAAGAACAAAACTGAGAAATGCTTGGTAAACTGACCAAGGACTATGTCATCATGTCATTTTTTAAATATCATAGTTAATGTGTCCTGATTTGTAGATAGTGCCATCTTACAAATACCAGGAAATCCAACTGGGTGACAAGCCAGAGTTGTCTGCCCACACACCCACTGACTAGAAAAAGGGTTGAAACCTCAACTACTAAGGATGATTTTTAATGAATTTTTGAAAATTGACATAATTCTATTGTATTGGCTATATTGCATTGGATATAAGTACCCTTTAATTTCTGAGGAATTCTACAGTAAATCTGGCTGAAACTTGGCACACAGGTACAGTAGGTGTCCCAGAGGAGGGATGTGTTGAAAGTTGGACCTCAACTACTCAGGATGATTTTTCATGAATTTTTGAAAATTGACATAATTCTAGTGTATTGGCTGTATTGAATTGCAAGGCAAGGCAAGGCAAGGCAAGGCAAGTTTATTTGTATAGCACAATTCAACAACAAGGTGATTCAAAGTGCTTTACAGAGACATTAGAAACAAGAACAAATAAAAAGCATGATTTAAAATTGAATAAAACAAGCAAATAAACTAACTAACTAATTAACAAACAAACAAACAACAGTATATAAAATCAAAACAGATAAAATCAGAACAGTAGATAAAATCAGTAGTTAAATGTAAGTTTTGAAATTTAAGCTTAAAGTGTGGATTTGGTGCTTTATTCAAATGCAGCTGAGAACAGGTGAGTCTTCAACCTGGATTTAAATAAACTGAGTATTTCAGCTGATCTGAGGTTTTCTGGGAGTTTGTTCCAGATATAAGGAGCATAAAAGCTGAATGCAGCTTCTCCGTGTCTGGTTCTGACTCTGGGAACTGATAAAAGACCGGATCCAGATGACCTGAGGGATCTGGATGGTTCATACTGGGTCAGGAGGTCATTGATGTATTTTGGTCCTAAACCATTCAGAGCTTTATAGGCCAGCATCAGAACTTTAAAGTCTATCCTCTGACGGACAGGCAGCCAGTGTAAGGACCTCAGAGCTGGACTGATGTGGTCCACTTTTTTGGTCTTAGTGAGGACTCGAGCAGCAGAGTTCTGAATGAGCTGTAGTTGTCTGACTGATTTTTTAGGTAGACCTGTAAAGATGCTGTTACAGTAATCAAGCCTACTAAAGATGAATGCATGGACTAGTTTTTCCAGGTCCTGTTGAGACATCAGATCTTTTATCCTTGATATATTCTTGAGGTGATAGTAAGCTGACTTTGTTATTGTCTTAATGTGTTTTTCTAAGTTTAGGTCTGCATCCATCACTACACCCAAATTTCTCGCTTGGTTTGTGGTTTTTAGATGTATAGATTGAAGTTCTCTGGTGACCTGTAATCGTTTTTCTTTGGCGCCAAAGACTATTACCTCAGTTTTGTTTTTGTTTAGCTGGAGAAAATTGTGGCACAACCAGTCATTGATTTCCTCAATGCATTTACCAAGAGCCTGTACAGGGCCTCGGTCTCCTGGTGACATTGTGATATATATTTGTGTGTCATCTGCATAGCTGTGATAGTTTATTTTGTTGTTGTTTATAATCTGTGCCAGTGGGAGCATGTAGATGTTAAACAGAAGGGGTCCCAAGATGGAACCTTGGGGAACTCCACATGTGATACTTGTCTGCTCAGATGTGAAGTTACCTATTGATACAAAGTATTTCCTGTTTTCTACGTATGTTTTGAACCAGTTTAGTACAGTTCCTGAAAGACCTGTCCAGTTCTCCAGTCGTTTGAGTAATATGTTGTGGTCAACTGTATCAAATGCTGCACTGAGATCCAGTAAAACTAGGACTGACATTTTTCCACTGTCTGTATTCAGACATATGTCATTAAACACTTTTGTCAGAGCGGTTTCAGTGCTGTGGTTCTGTCTAAAACCTGACTGGAAGGCATCGTAGCAATTATTCTGTTTTAAGAAGTAACTGAGCTGTTGGGAAACTGCTTTTTCAATGATCTTACTTAAAAACGGGAGATTTGAGATCGGCCTGTAGTTGTTCATTTGTGTCTTGTCAAGATTGTCCTTTTTCAGTATAGGTTTGATTACAGCAGTTTTTAGTGATTCTGGAAACACACCTGATAATAAAGAAAAGTTGACGATCTGTAACAGGTCTGACTCTAAAGTCTTTGAGACCTTTTTGAAAAAACTTGTTGGCAGGACATCTAAACAGCAGGAGGAGGAGTTCAGTTGACCTAAGATGTCCTCCAGGTCTTTGCTGTTAATAGGTTGAAACTGTTTCATGGTGTTTAAACTGTTTTTTGGTGGACACAGTACATATCCTGGATCTGCTGTTGATGTACCAATTGCTTGTCTAATTTTTTGGATTTTTTCAGTGAAGAATTTGGCAAAGTCATTGCAGGCCATGGTCGAATGAAGTTCAGCTGCCACTGACACAGGAGGGTTTGTTAGCCTGTCAACTGTAGAAAATAAGACCCGAGCATTATGGCTGTTTTTAGTGATGATGTCAGAGAAGTAGGACCTCCTTGCATTCCTCAGTTGTAAATTATAATTGTGAAGTTTCTCTTTATAAATGTCATAATGAACCTGGAGGTTTGTTTTTCTCCATCTGCGCTCAGCTTTCCTACACTCTCTTTTTTCATTTTTCACCAGTGTGGAGTTTCTCCATGGAGACTTTTTCCTTCCAGAGATAACCTTCACCTTAATGGGAGCAATAGTGTCCATTACATTTAACATGTTAGCATTGAAGCTATTGACGAGCTCATTGACTGACCCTCTGGGCAGGTCAGGTGTTAATGGGAAGACCTGGTTAAAAATTGCACTACTGTGTTCAGTTATACACCGTTTTGTGATCACTGTTGTTGATATATTTATGTGGGCTGAGATTTTACTTTCAAAGAAAACACACATATTGCATATAAATGTCCTTTAATTTCTGAGGAATTTTACAGTAAATCTGGCTGAAACTTGGCACACAGGTACAGTAGGTGTCCCAGAGGAGGGATGTGTTGAAAGTTGGACCTCAACTACTCAGGATGATTTTTCATGAATTTCTGACATTTCCATAATTGTATTGACTGTATCGGGCTGTTTCATTGTAATTTGTGTGCGCGCATGCGCGTGCGACTGTTCGCGCGCGTGCACGTGCGCGCGTGTATAGGCTTTCAATCGGCACATAAAGCGAAAAGGCGCTACCGTAAAGACTGGTGTAAAAGCGCAAGGAAATTTATGCGGCGGATAAGAGGCGGCTGGCTTGACCGCGGCTCACAAATGACGGCTCACTTTACCGCGGTAGCATCTTTATGTGCCGCCACCGGTGTTTTAGCTAGGTAAGTGGTGTGGCCGATGTGGTGCTTATGTTGACCTTTTATAATAATGGCAAAACGAAGAGGCAGTGGCACATGCCCTCACCAAGCCAAAGTAAAAAAGCAATGCAATTCTTTTAAGATGGTTTTGCAAACAGAAGAAAAAACTGGGTGAGATTTTTTTCTTTTTCGAGCGAGAAAGGCCCGCTCTGCAAAACATGTTGCGAGGCCAAAATAGCAAGCGAGTTTTCGGGGGGAAAGTGTGGACAGCACAAAAGTCATTAGAAAGCAGTTAGAAGTGTAAGATGGGGATGGGGTACATTGTTGGAGGAGAGCGCCAAAGACCGAGAGAACAGGAATAAGCTGTAAAGAAATCCAACCCCGAGCAAGTTAAAGTTCTCATCAACAATATTCTACTACATGCCATCAACATGAATTATTCTATGCTATCGGTTCAACAAATTCACAATCACATGGCAAAGTATATGAGTATACCAGAAAGCTGGCGAAGCAAAAATGATGCCTTTGAGTTTGTGAATTCAATGAATCAAACAGTGCAGAATGAGATGATGTGTAAAGTTAAAAATGCACCTTGGCACACCCTGATCATAGATGAGAGCACAGACATAACAGTGCACAGAATACTAGTCCTGTATATTAAATACAGGGAGGAAAATAACGTCAACTATAAAACTGTTTGGTGGCATCATCCAGCTGACAACATGCACCTTTCAGGATAATGTGCAGGCAATAACTCAGTTTTACACCAAGCATGAACTAGACATGCAGAGAATGGTGATGCTGACCTCTGATGGTGCCTCAGTAATGCGAGGAAAGCACAACGGATTTGCAGCTTTATTAAATCGGCAAATACCACAACTCACTGAACAACACTGTGTGGTCCATAGAGAGGACTTTGATGATGCGTCGAAAGATGTACCTTTGATGCGTGATGTGGAACAGTTCATTTCACTTTCTCTAGATCCACAGTAAACAGGAGAAAATCAGAAGACCTAGCAAAGATTCTTGATGAGGATACACTGTCAAAGTCATTCAGGCCTCTGTACAAAGTGCGATGGCTGTCTACTGCAAGACAGAATCCAGTGATAAAAGAGATCCAGTGGCAAGTTACTGTTACAAAAAGGTAACCAATTCAAACGTCAAGGTTACTCTTACCGCTCTCTGAGATGTTTTGCGTGAGCTGGCAGACCTGTCTTTCTTTTCAAAAATGCAACCTGACTGTGATGGAAGAGCTCTGCTTTGCAAGAGCAAAGATTGTGAAGTTGCGTTCCCAATACTCAACAGAGGTAAAGGATGTTAAGTGGAGTGACCGTGTCAGAGAGGCAATGAGGGCCTCATCAGCTGATGGCAGAAATACCGGTGAGATTACTCGTTTGATTCGTAACCTCTACGATCACTTGGGTGCTCGTTTTTCAGAGGATAAATTAATGGAGTGGTTTGCATTTGACATTGAGGCATTGAGCTCAGACATCAGCTCTGAGTATGGAGCAGCAGACATTGCCACACTGGCAAAGAAGTATGAGGCAATTCTCCACCACCCACATTTTGTGGAGGTCAGTGACAGTGAATATGCTGAATTCAAGTACATAATGAGGCAAAAACTTAAACTCAGGTCAATCAGCACATTCTCAGATATGGTGGCTGCAACACTAAAATGTAAAGAGCTAAAACACATCTCACAGCTTGTAGATTTGTGCTACATTTCAAGCATCCAGTGCAGATTGCGAAAGATAAGATAAGATAAGATAAGATAACCTTTATTAGTCCCACACGTGGGAAATTTGTTTTGTCACAGCAGGAAGTGGACAGTGCAAAAGTTATGAGGCAAAAATTAGAATACAATAAGAATAAATACAGTACACAACTGTACAGAATAGAATAAAATAAAATACTATATACAGTAGAATAAAATAAAATAAATATACAATAAGATAAAAATAGAATACAAATACAAATACTATATACAACTGAGTAAAAATACAACGATGACAGAAAGGATTATTGCACTTAGTATTATTGCATATGTATGGATGTGTGTGCTTGATCAGTTAAAGTCTTTATTATGGAGTCTGACAGCAGTGGGGAGGAAAGACCTGCAAAATCTCTCCGTCCCACACCGTGGGTGCCGCAGTCTCCCACTGAAGGAGCTGCTCAGTGCTGTCACAGTCTGCTGCATGGGGTGGGAGATGTTGTCCATCAGGGATGACAGCTTAGCCGCCGTTCTCCTGTCACTCACCACCTCCACTGGGTCCAGAGGGCATCCTAGAACAGAGCTGGCCCTTCGGAAAGAGGCTTTAGTTTAATGCATAGGTGTCAAACTCTGGCCCGCGGGCCAAATTTGGCCCACAGCCTACTTACATTTGGCCCGCGAAGCCATACCAAATTACTATCAGAGCTGGCCTACTGGTATTATACAGCTAATATATATATTGTTTAGTATTAAGCTTTGCTTGTTCCATATTCAGTTTTTCAGCAAAACGTGTTTGAGTCCATAAGAAAAGATTCATTCTTATATCTGGAGGAATAAATATATTTCAATAAATATTAACGTTAGCCCGCGACTTTGTTCCAGTTTTGAATTTCGGCCCACTGTGTATTTGAGTTTGAC
This sequence comes from Diplotaxodon limnothrissa, assembly GCF_057381915.1. Classification (NCBI taxonomy): domain Eukaryota; kingdom Metazoa; phylum Chordata; class Actinopteri; order Cichliformes; family Cichlidae; genus Diplotaxodon; species Diplotaxodon limnothrissa. The sequence goes on from NC_140601.1 coordinate 40,401,845, forward strand.
ACCCCTGGTTTAATGAATCGTATGAAAACAGATTCCAGGAATCGTCTTGAAGTGGACCATTTGGACCTGCTGATGCGCATAAAGTCAAACCTGCAAGCAGATGAGGCCATCAACTTGGACGATGCATACAACCACGTGAGAAGGGCAGACGGGAAAATTAAGGTGAAAAAACTGTGTAATTATATATTCTGCAGAGTTAATTGAATTTTCACAGTATCACATGCTTGTGCAACAGTACACATGTCACTATGTAAATGTGAAAGTTTTAATGTGAACAAAATTTTATCTCTAAAAGGTGCACATGTCTCAATTCCTCCAGAACAGGAACAACAAAGTGCAGCCACTGGAGAAGTGAGAAGGACACACAGGAAAAATAAGGTGAAATTTAAGTTCTCAGTTGGATTTGTGCTCATCTAGTGTCATTTATTTATAAATTTCATTTATGGATATTGATCATTAAATACTGTCGCTACTTTATGAGTAGTAGAAATGCAAATAATCATGTCATTACTTACTGTATTTTGCAGACAAAGAGTTACAGGACTCTCCCACAGACCACAGCAGGAGCTTCACACACTGGCTCATACTCATAATACAAGTCAGAGCTTTACATTAAAAATGTTAATTGTGTTTTCAAAATTGGAGTTTATAGTTGGTTTGGTTGGCAGTTCATGTTTTGCCTTAGCTAAAATTAAATATTTATACTTCCAATAGCATTAACATACTACAGGTCATGAAGAAGACCTTTGTCATTTTCACTGTCAGTGGGCTAAAGAACTTAATTAAAACATTCTAACAGAAATGTAAATGCTGTAATTTGATTCTTTTGATAAACTATGTAACTTGCATGGATGCGATGCTGGCGAGACCACAGTGCACACGTGTGATGTTGCTCACAGTGGTCCTGTCACAGTGCGGGGAAAGTAGGACCCAAATGCAGGACTTTCTGAATGGAGATGGTGCGTTTATTTACAATGAAAAGAAACTATAAAACAGTGCCAACAATCCACAGCGTCTGTGTTCTCTGAGCGCTCGTTCCTAATCCCCGTGCCGTGATCTGTGGTAAGTGTTTAGTCCTCCTCGGTGCCTTTGTACAACAGTGTGCTGCTCCCGCCACACGTTTCCACAATCCACCTGGAAACGAGAGAGTCCACAGTGAGTACCGTCCCATCCACCGGCCGACAAAAACACTTTAACCATTCCAACAGGAGAAGTTCAGCGACCACAGTAACTGTGAGCAGGAGCACTGACTATGTTCCTAGTTTAACAATCCCGCGCTGGCTGCCTCTCCGATCCTCTCTTGAGTAGTGTTTCCTTGACGATCGGCAACAGGTGGCTGATTACACCAGGTGTGGCTGGCTCAAAGGCTGAAGACTCTCCAGGCCTGGTATGGCAGCAAAACTCACACACCGCAACACACACACCCAAACACAGAGACAGGGAAACAAGGGACCAGGAGCAGATCACACCAACAACAACAATAAACAATCCACATAGTCAGATAGAAATTATAATATTCATTAAACCCAAGAACAATGCATGAGCCCTGACCCAGGCCCATCAGGTCCATCAACCGCTCAGGGAGTTTGTGTGTTTGCTCAGACACATGAAAAGTGAGAGGGAACATTGTCTGCAGGAAGAGGTGTATTAGACATTCTTATTATCAGAACTGCTGTCTGAACTCTGTCATACCATCATCTTCATCAGAGCTTTGGCACGCGTCCCTGGAGTTTGGAAGATCCTGAGGTATTCCTCTCTGACATCCTTCAGTGGCAGTTACATAAAGTACATTATATGTTATTAGCATAAATATTGTTCATAATGGGTTGATTTTTATTTTCAAATTAAGAAAAGTTGTTGAAAAATGTCCAATTCTGTAAATGATTAAAGGTTGCCACCCTTAGCCATCTTGCTGTCTTCTTTTCCAAAACTCATTGCAAAACTTTAAGGTTGTTTAGACACTAATTAAACCGTGTTTTAGTTAACAAATAAATGTGAAGTTTCGCGGTATTAAATTTTATTTACTTTAATAAAACCAGTGTCTGGCATGAAGTTCAGTTTGTGTTTGTCTCCATCTAGTGTTTAGTTATAATCCTTACAAAACTGTTTGACTAAACCATGTCGTCTTTTACTATTAAAAAAGCTTTTAAAGCAATTCTCGACCCAAAAATTCTGTCTGTAGTCTCAAAACATATTTTAGCCTTATATGTTTGTATGTTCCCTATTTCCTCCAAGACAAGTGACCCAATCTAGATGAAACTTTAACTAAACAATGCCTAGGCCACTGTGAGTGCCAACATTTATAAGTTATAAGCAAATATTTTTATATAAATTCCTCAATCGTGTACCATTGACAGTTCAGCTGAGCACCAAAGACAATGTCATAGTATAGGATGGAATGTCAGATCACAATGGTGTCTCACAATGTATCATAATAGCATTGTAACTATGTATGTGTGTTTATGTTGCTATTAAAAAATGGGGTAGTTCAAGACTTTTGCACAATACTGCTATAACTGTTAGATTATTATTTACTTTTTTAATTAACAACAAACAGAATAATTGTGAAATGGTGAAAAAAACGTCTACAAGCATGTTTGTGATGCTGAGCAAACTGAATCTCCACTGAAATCAGAGCCTATCCTCACAGTAATTAAAACATGCAGCCTAAAAGCTTTAAAAATAGTCAGAAAGAAAAAAACAGATCCAAGTTATTTTTCAGTTGTTGTTGTCTTTTATTTTCCAATTGTTTTTTGTAATAAATTTGGAATTTCCAATAGGAGAATCTGGAGGAAAGCCAAGAACACAGGATGAACCCCAGAGAGCGGCTGAGGGAGCAAAATACTCCTAAACCTTCCTCTGATGATCACCCACAGAACCACTATGGTGCTTAGAATTCAGTACGATGTTATAGAGATATAGCACCATAGGCAAAGACCCTACAAAAAAGCCCTCCAACAATCAGATGATCCCCTATGAACAAGCACGTGGCGACAGCGGGAAGGAAAAACTCCCTTTTAACAGGAAGAAACCGGCAGAACCAGGTTCAGGAAGGGGCGGGGCCATCTGCCGCAACCGGTTGGGGGTGATGGAAAAGAGAACCATCTTTCCAAAAAGTTGGTACATTCATTCAGATCACAAAAGTATTCTGGACACTAGTTTAAACAAGCTGAGCTAATTTAGGATGGACACAGTCAGACATTAACAACTGGCCAGTGACAGACACATGGTGAGTGTACTCTTGTCTTACCTTGTGTTTTGAGGAAAGCAAATTAGCATTTTTTCAATTATCCAATGTATTACATTTAAGATTACAGCTTATGTGTCCAAAAATCATTATCTGTGCACTATTTTTAAATAGTTGCACATGTCCCAACTTTTGAAAAGATGATTGTTTGTAGGTCTTTTTAAAATTCCAGATCTCCTTTGTTAACTTAACTTTCTAAGAGGTATTTTAACTCATTCACTGCCATTGACGTCTATAGCCGTCAATTGCAGTGAATGAGTCAATGGGTTTAACTCATTCACTGCCAATGGCTGGCAGTGAATGAGTTAACAAGCCCTACATTGCATTTTTTCTTATCTTGAGAAATGAGCCTCAGATCAGTTTTCAAGATAGAAATTACAGAACAGGGTTTGTCCAGACGGGTGGGTTTGTCACTGTATAGTCAAGTCTGTGAATGTCACTGTCCAGGGCTCTATTGAGCGTGTTGAAAAGACGAGAAAACCAGCCAGTACTCTTCTTGAGAGTACTGGCTGGTGATGTGCTTGAAGGCAGGGGTATTTTTTGTTCATTACTTTCTTCACTGGGGGACTCTGGTGTTGGAATCTCACGCACTGGAGAAAGTTTACCATCCTTGACAACTCTCCATATCATCCCAGAATTCTTTGACCTTACTAAAGATTTCTGGAGCTGTGACACTAAAACCTCTGAAACAGCAATCTCAAATGCTTCGTCACCAGATTCCAGCCTGCAACAAGTATTTGGATCCAAACTCCTTGCACAGCTTTTTATAGATGGGGATGTGCAGGTTTTCAACACTTGGTGGGGGAATGGAATCCAGTTCTTTTTCAGCCCTCATTGTTACACCACCCATTAATTGAATCAGGTCCACGTTTAGTATGGATGTTCTGGTTTTTGATGCAATATGGTCGACTAACTTAGCAAGAAGCACAGTAAGAAAGGTCATGTTGACTGGACAGTCAGGAGACTCCAGACTTGGTGAAGAATTCTCCTGGTAGGCTAAAATCAGTGCTGAAGGGACAAATGTTTCTGAATACTTAGGGAGCTCTGGAGTTGGAGGAGGACTCAGATTATCCGTGCACAATGAATTCTCTAAGGAACAGTCACTTATTTGTGGGATTTCTGCATCTTCCTCCTCCTCCACATCTAGACAGCAGGTCTGCTTACAGTTAGAGTCTGAGCATGTCATGCTGTCAGATGCCTTGTCTGTGATTTTTCTGCTGACATTCAAGATGCATTTAAAACTCTCAGTCACATTATACACCATTTGTATAATGCTCATACCTGTCACTGAGTCATGGGTTTGTGGGGTAGGAGCTGGCCCTGTGATACGAGCCAGCGACGTGTTGACTCTTTTAGTAATTTCTGCTGAAAACAGCTTTACTAATATATCCAAGTTGTGGGACTTACCTTGTGCCGTGGACAGGGCTTCACCAAAACAGTGATGAAGGGTGTTTCTGAAGCTGGCTTGAATATTATTTTCTGTTACTCTGCAGCAGCTGCAGCCATCCTGCAAACTTACCTTATCTCCACATGCATGATTGTGCCCCTTGGCTAATTTCTTCTATAATCGCATGGCACATGTTGGACAACAGAATGACAGCTTTTGATCCAGGGTCACCATCGGCTAAGGACGCCCACTGACTAAAAGATGAAAAAAAGATAAATAGTTGAGAAAACAAACATTTAACCAGAGTATATGTGTGTATTAGTGATCATTTTTGCTGCTTGTAAGCTTGATGGCTTTAAATGTGTGACTTACTCCTCTGAAACATCTTTCACATAGGGGGTGATGATTTTTCCAAGATTTTCCAGCGTCAGAAGAGGCAATTTCAAATGCCTGCAATCCAATTCCAACATCTAGAAAGAAAAGGCAGTCAGGTTTTTAGAAATCTTTGACACAATAACAAAATGTTCTGCAATGGGATTTTAAAATCGTCACTGTTAAATGCTTTGCACTGCAGTTCACTAATGAAATCCAACAACTGATAAGACAAAAATATATGTGTGATATGTCACACTAACAATATACAGTATATTAACAATTTGACTTCACATATTATTTGATAGAGCAATGTACTGAAGGTTATTTTATCAGGAATAAAAGTAATTTATCCAGAAATGTTTTTTTTATTTATTCATTTATTCATTTATTTTTTACCTTATCCGGTTGAAGCAACGAAACGATTTCCACAGATTTCCTTCTGTTCACTTCACTAAATTCTGTCATGTCTTTACCGTTTAGCACAATTGCAAACTGCACGTTTTTCTAATCATTTCCAAGTATTTGATTGTCCGCTGAAGCTTCTTCACGCCAAAAGTCTGTCTACAGTTTGAATTCTCGGGTTCTTCATAGGTCACAAAGCTGACGTTCGATGAGTGCGCGCAAACGTGCACGTGCTGCGCACACTCATCGAACCTGTGGGGCAGGTTCAGTTTTCTGTTACGTTGGCGGAGGGATATTAAGACAATACAGAGTTTGCTTCATTCAGTCATTTGATATGAGAAGCAGCGGTTTCCTCAACTTCGAGCCAAAAACACACTTTTACCATTTAGTCCACATCTACTGTAGGGATGTGGTGCCATTTTTTTTTTTTTACCAATCATTTAAGTTTTTATTGACAATATAGTATGTTCAGGTGAAAATTTTAATTATTACTGAATAAATAAAAATGTATAATTATTAGAGAAAAAATATTCACAGGATTCCAGCGGGCCTTTCATTAAATACAGCAACTTTAATAACTGTTGATATTTATTTATATTTATTTTCTCTTCTGTCAAGCTTTCCAAACTAAATTAAGTAGTGTCTTCCTCTAAATCATCAGCATGGCCAAGTTCCTACAACAATGGTGAATTTGATCAGTTGATCTCTGTTACAGGCTACACACCACTACCTTTCTCTTACTTTGAAGGTCAGTTAGTTGTTTCAGCTAACTGCAGACCAAATTATTGTGTTTGTGTTTTTTATTCTTAATATTCAGGTTCTGGTTTTCTTTAATGATTCCCTCGTTAATCCCTTGTGTATTTAAGTCCTGTGTTTTCCTCTGCCCTTTGTTGCTTTGTATACCTTCATTGCTGTGTGTCTCCTCCGTGCTCATGACAATTCCTAGTCCTGTGGTCCTGGTTAGTTTCCTAGCTTTCAAGATTTTAGTTTCTTGTTTCTAGTTCCTGCTTAGTTTTTGTATTTGATGTCTGAGTTTTCTCCAGCAAATAAAGTTGCCCTTTTGAGTTCCACCTTTTGTTTGAGTCCGATGTTCGGGTCCTCATCCTGCCTGCCACACAGCCTCACTTGACATGATAATTGCAGAGGAAAGGTTTATTTGAAGAGTTTTAGTCAGGGTTTAGAATTCATCATGACACTGAAACCCCACTGAAGGTTATGCATAATTGTTTTATAGTCTAACCAATATTATTTAATAAAATCAAAGAAATGTGCTCTGCTAGTTTAAATCATTGATAGAATTAATTTCACAGGGTTCCATGTTGAGACCAGAGCTATCTTCATGCTTGTGTGGGGCAATATTATTTGAAAACACTGCATACATTTTCATTGCAGTGCATATGATACCAAGTTTTATTTATTAATAAAGTGTAAGGGGTTTGCTCGTATCACTAAAATTAGAAACATGCTGTCTCAGAGTGAGGGTGAAAAATTAGTTCATCAATTAATTTTTGGGCCTTTTTGGCCTTTATTACTACAAGCCAACTGTGAGAAGACACCCAACAAATGGCCCGGGGCAATTTCAAACCAGGGCCTTTGCAAGTGACTCACGAGGTGTAAACTTTGCACACTTACAGTAAGTGACTTTAAATACTGTCCCGCACCAAGTGGTTGGAGAGCTTTAAGGCCGGGGTAGTTCATGGACAGGGATTAGTAAACAAAACAGAAACGTGACTTTGTCACGGTTTGGGGCTGCTGTATATGTATTTTTAGTTGTAGTTTTTTTCTTCTTGTTCTTCTTCTTCTTTTCCCACTGAAGGTGGCTAAAGGTGGGTCTTGTGCAAGCCCCACCCACTAGTGGTGTCTCCTTAGTTCCCATTTGTCACCTGTCACCTGCTTTCCATCTGGTAATCTTTTTTAAACACCATCTGAAGTCACAAGTCCCCACCAGATTGTTGTTGTGGTCAGTGTGGTAACCAGGCCAGCTTAAGCTCCCTGTGTTTTAATTTTTTGCCTTCTGCTAGTATGTAATCTGTTTTGAAAGCCAAGTTCACCTTTTGAGACACTTATCTTCCATGAGAACCAATGAAAACAGTGCCGAGGTGCTTTAAACCTGCATTGTATCTGAAGATTGTGGGAAAACTGCAACAATTTTTCAGTCTTCTGTTGTCCATTTCTGGTGGGCTGCAGAGGCGGTCTAGCCCATTTGGTGCCCTGGGCAAACGCTCCCTCTGGTCATTCTTCGTACATTGAGAAGAGGAGACTAATCAACAATACATCTCTTCAAATTAATGGCTAATTAATATTGTTCTGAACACAGTCCAAAAGATTCAATAAGCCACATCAATGTCTGCCGTCTGTTTGCTATCATAGCCAAATGCCTATCAAACATAAACAGAGGTTCTCACTATCCCTACTAATAATTAATGTTATCTTGTTTCAGGATACATGTTATACATAATACCTGCCATTATCCAACGACACATCTGCTTACCTCTATCTTTTGGTCGTTTCTCCTCCTCTTCTCTTTTTTCTTCTAAACTGATGACTTTGACATTTTCTTGTCCATCAGTGTTAATTTTGCACTCCAGTATCAACACCCATCCGCTAACTCGAGAATTACCACGACATAACCTAACAGACCTAACCTTAGTGCACAGATTCGGTTTGTATAGGGTTTTTTTCCTGGTATTTCACACAACCCAAGAAAAAATAATTAACATAATGGGCTTGGATTGACAACATTATGAATGAAATGTGCACTATTTGGAAGTTGCCCGCTCCCCTTCCCTTTCGACAGGTTGTGTGTGAGACTTCAGCGCAGCAGCAGCAGCAAGCAGGCGCCCCGAGGGCCCTCACGCTCACTTTTCATGTATATGTGTGTGATAGAATTTAGAAAACACATCGGTGCAAATAATTCGTCTATATCATGATGTCTCGTTTTTTTGTGTTTGTTGTTTGTTTTTTTTAAATTTTGTTTTATTTTGCAAGCTGGTTATTAGATGCAGCTCCAGCCCCTCCCCTCTCCTCCCTCTGCATTACATGTAAAATAGTATAGTTTATGGTTTCATATAATATTATAGTTTATGTTTTTCAGCTCAATCTCGTGTACCGGTGTAATGCAGTTTAACGCAAAGAGCAGTTGCAATAGTTTGAATCTAAGATATCAAATTATGAAAAATATTATGATGTTCCAGATTCTCTCTCAGATGCATTTATAAAAATATGCACTTTTATACCAGGATGTAATTATTGAAAAAGTGAAAAACGAGTGTATTGGTAAATCAGCTTAAGGATGATGTGGCACTAAAAAAGAAAGTCCGTGTGATCTTTTTTATGCAAGGTCACCAAGCAAAAGTAGAAGTGCTCTGCAGATAAAGGGCCTGTGTGTATATCGCAAGCATCACTTTGTAGCTTGCATGACTCTGCATATGTATAATACAGTTTGTTTGTTTGTTTTAATCTTTGTTGTAGAAAATGAAAAACTTCATGTGAAGTTCAGAACAATTGTATCAAATCTGGCGCTTTACACATTTGAATCCGGAAACGCAGGCAGTAGTTTAGACTCTAAGAATGTTTTAAATCATCTAGTTTTGATTTTACACCAGGATGCATTTTGTTATGTTACTGGTAGCACTGATATTCAGGCTTGTGACGCACGTTGCTGGCTTTCTGGATAGCCTCATTTTACATACATAGGGTATGTTGCTTGCCCAAGTGTTATGATGGCTGGATAATTATTTTGTGACTGGTTTTTATGAGACCTGTGACAACATTGCCCAGGGTGTTTTTATCTTTTGGATTAAATTAGAAAACACATTCTCTCAATATAAATAATTTAATAAAAAGATAATAAAAAGATTTAAGATCTGTACCAGCCAAACCTTATAATAGTTTAAAGTACTGAGGCATACATTTAATTTAAATTGAAAAACATCATTTGAAATGAATCTGGGAAAAACAAAAAACGCTGACATCTTTATACACTTCAACTGTTCCACTGAGGACTTCAACCAAAAATATGCTATTATCTGTTTCTCATTAATAACACAGAACTGATTCTTTCCATATTTGTGGGAAAATAATCTTAAACCAATCAGCTTCCACATTAAAACTACAGACTTAACATTGTTTTCCAGGAAAACTGTGGATCTGATGTTTCTGGTGGTTATGCACTGCCAGCAGATTCTTTATGGAGCTTCAGCGCATCGAGATATTTCCTATTTATGCATTATCAGACTGGGAGCTGGGATGTTTGGTGGTCAGGTCATTCTGTCAGTGTGACTCTTTGGGTTTAAATTGTAAGAAATAAATGTGTAAAATTACAGAAAACATTCTGGTAGCTCATTAAAATAATCTGAAATTTCAGTTGTAGATGGTGAAAACAGGGACTTTACTTTGGTGTGGGGGAGCTCCTTATCAATAGGACAAGCTGTAAAATTGATTAAAATACAAAATTTAAGCTATCCGCCACAAACGCACAGCACCCCAAAGCCTTGCATCTTATTACATAGAAATAAATAAGTGATTACTGGTTTCAGCGGGCCGGATTGGAGTCTTTTCCGGCCGATTCTGGCATCTAGGCCTCATGTTTGACACCTCTACTGTGGAGGAAATGACACATTGTTGTTTACCATCTCACTTAAAGTTACATTTAAACATCCTCTCACATCGTATCCATTAGAAACGGAACATATCAGTAATTTTGCCATGACATCATCATCCGCTTTTTTGATTATAAACCCACGTCAGAGTCAGAGGTCCCTTTAATCAAATGTCCTCTTCCAGTAACCTCAGCGGCTCAAAGGGCCTTCACAGGTGCTGTTGTCATGGTAACTGCCATTGGACTTTCCTTTCTTTTTTTAAATGAATATATTTAAAGATGAACTGTCATCTCTCTCTGCCTCTGCAAACCTCCTTATTAAAATACCATTAAGTTTTAATGACACGGCTTCAGCTAAATGGCCGAACCGTGAGCGTGAGCGTGGTTAACCTCCATCAGAGTCTCCTCATCTTTCATCGTGTCCTCCTGCTTTGTTTGTCATGATTATTACTGAACTTCCAGCTGCAGTCAACCATACGAACAATCACATTTTCACTTTGCCTCTTCACATCTTTCCAGTTCTGTGATTTAAGCTTATCCACAACTGCTCATCCAGTTCAACACTGTTATGTTATCAGCTGCAGTATATGCTGAGTGTACAGTATAAACTATTGGAACTAAGAGCATTTACTCAAGGAATGATCTTACACGCCACTTCCTGAAAATGCAGGAATGCTGTTTAAAATGGGAACAATAAACCTTACAAACAGGACTTGATTTTCAAAATTTCTAATTTTAATTAATCTGACTATATGATAATTTTTCACTTCATCTCAGACCATCTTAAATGACCTCAGTCCCAGAGAAGGCAGAAGCACTTCTGGAGCTTATGTGTGTGTTATGTTTTGGTGACCCTGTTTCAGGACTTAGCAGCTATAAAGCCAAGCTTTTCTTGAATCTAGATCAAACTAAAAATAGAGTAAATATTCAACTTATAAGTATAAAGCCACACTAAATGACTGCTAATATGATTCTAGACATGTCAGTACTCACCTGTTGTTAGCAGTATTGCCACAATACCAGAAAGTAATGGACTGGTTCTTATATTGCACTGTTCTACTCTACTTAAGCTGTCAAAGTGCTTCCCACAACTTGTTTCATTCACTCACTCATTCCTAGAGGCACTTTTTTCTATGCCAAAGTGTTTTCTCTCTAACCTTCCTACCTTAATGAATGCATCATCAAATTAAGGTTCATCTTGCCCAAGGACACTTTGGCATTGAGATTGGAGCCGACGAGCAAATCACAGAGCTCCCTATTAGTAGAAGGTTGCTCTACCTACCTGCTGAGCTACAGCCAGGCTAGTGACATTAGTAATATCAGTGATATACCAAACAAATCAAACTCCCCCGAATCAGCCATCTGAATCAGACCAACTGCAGCTGAGTGTTGGCATCCTCTGCTGTGCTCTGGCCCAGTAATGGTTCACATGTTTTTGGATCTGTGGGTCCAGGCAGTTAGTTGTGTTTAAAACCAACTGACTCTCATATGACTTGAGTTTGTTTAACCATCTGCTCTAACGCTGGAGTACTTCAGCACATTCTGGGGTGTCTTTCATACCTTTTTTTAATAGCCAAGTAAACATACACACACTCAAACACACACATATTTGCTCTGCCAGACAGTACCCCATAACCTTCATCTTATTACATGAATATTTGCTCCACTGTGTGCTTGTATCTAATGTTGAAGTGACCGTTGAATGTTTTAACCTTCAAAGACTTCTATCTTTTCTTTGCCAACCTTATAGTTACATGAAACCCACACTATTTATAAATATGCATGCAGACATGCGATTTTATTTGAATCTTCCATGAATTGCTGTGATTATCATATAAAGCAGACAATTCAGGGCCGTCTGGCCTGATCACATAAAAGTTAAACATATGATAAAAAAAAGTAAATTAAGTTTAGAGCGCTAACAGTCAGTGAGGGCAGTATTTGCCTTTAAAAAACTGACCTTGATAAAATAAACTGATTGCCCCTCCATGAAAGCTAGCTGCACACGAGGTGGAAACTAACAGTTATAGTCATGTGAGAGACATGATAAAGAAATCATGTACACCTGAGCAGGTCCTAAAAGTCAGGAAACATAGCATTTTACACCACGTCATCATTTATTTAGCAAAAGCTGAGCCAAAAAATAGAAGCGGTGTGTGAACATTTATGTCCTTACTGCTTCCATAGGAATCAAGAGGGAAAGCAGCAGCTGATAATCAAATACACTTGATTAAGTTATCAAAGCAGACGTTCTTGGTAGATTGGCGTCTGGACCTTTCTGCCAAAGAGGAATACCAGGAATCACCAGAATCAAGGTGCTGCAGTGACCCGGTTAAAGTGCAGACATCACACTGACTGAAATGCTGTGCGTGAATGAATACCCACAAACTTCAATGAACTGAAACAAGAGTGGGACCAAATTCCTCCACGCTGATTATTTCAAATGGTGTTACAAGCTAAAGTATTGTACTTATATGTGAAACTTAGGAACTGATGGGGTGGGTTTTTTTTCCACATGACTGTAGATGTAAGAGTAACAGAAATATCAACAAACACTAACTCTCCAGATTTGGAATGTAACCTTTATTTGTCAACTGATATTTTTATTAACAGAACCTCTGTATGGTTTCATTACATCGTGTAGTAAAGCTGTGAGGAAGTTCATCCTAACTTGGCATAAAGATGTTTTGGTGTTTCTGATGTGACAGATTTCAGGATGTGGCCAAACCAAGTGTGAACGTGACAAACTGTCACGCTGCTTCAGCCCGCCAGCTCGAGCTCAGGACACGTGTGGACTGAAGTTGAAGTTGAAAGCCGTTATCGTCATTATACACAGTATAGCAAGATTAAAAGCAGCTCTGTAAAAGTGCACATATACTCAGCACATTTTAATAAGCTATACAATAAAATAATCATACAAATAAAAAAAATACACAATACCGGAGTGACACAGACAGACAGTTTGAGCACCGACAATTTAAACACGGACATGAGTTCATGCTAAAGTCCAAGGAGCAGCGTAATGAGCAGTAGGGGTAGTAGGCTACAGTGTGCCACAGAACCAGTTCCTCAAAACACTTACTGATGACAGGGGTTAGTGCAATTGAGTGGAAGTCATTGAGACTGGTTATGGGTGACTTTTTGGGGGATGGGGATGATTATGGCAGATTTCAAGCACGATGGGATAACGGCTTGTTCCAGAGACAGGTTGAAGATGTCAGTGAAGACCTGTGCTGGCTGCGAGGCACATTCCTTGAGCACCTTCCCAGGTACTCCACCTGCAGCCTTCCTGGGGTTCACTGCACAGAGGTGTGACATCACATCCTGTGTCTCAAGAATAAGTGGGGAGTTATTAGAGGCTGGTGTGGGTTGTGGTGGTCACTGGCGTGGTGTGGCTGACTGCTGTGTTTGAGACTCAAAGCGGGCAAAAAAGCTGTTCAGCTGTTCAGTGATTGTATTTAGAATGAACAGGAAAGCCTCTTTTTCCTTATAGGAAACAAAATTTAAAGGTGAGAGGTTAGACACTGAAAAGCTTTGTGTATTCAGTATTTGTTTAACCAGTATCACTGCTTTAGCACACACTGAATCTTTTATCCTCCTGAAATATTGACCGGACAGTCCACTGTTTCCTGCAGTCACTTCCTCGTATACAAATACTGTGGGTTAACATAATCCATAAATTGTGGGTGTCACTTCATAATTGCGTGATAATTGAGATGCATGGATGAATGAAGAGGGTTATGGATGAATACTAATATGCTCAAACATTACTGCTCTAGTCAGAAAGGCTTGCTGCCAGGAAACTGAATCGAGTTTATTTATATAGCACCAAATCACAACAACAGTAACCTCAAAGTGCTTTATACTGTACAGGATTCTGGAGAAAACCTCAGGTATCAAATGAACCCCTATGAGTAACCATTTTGCGACAGAGGGAATGAAAAATTCACTTTTAATAGGAAGAAACTTCCAGCAGAGCCAGGCTCAGCGAGGGGCAGCCATCTGCAGTGACCAGTAAGGTGTAGAGAAATGTATCAACATCTGAGGAATCGAAAGAGGTGAGTGAAGAAGTGCTCAGTGCATCATGGGAAGTTCTGCAGAAACTAAGAGACAGTTCAGGGTCACCTGATTCAACACTAACATCAGCTTTAATAAAAAGGAAAGTTTAAAGCCTGATCCTAAAAGTAAAGAGTGCATCTGTTTCCTGAATCCTGACTGGGAGCTGGTTTCCGAGTAGAGGGGTCTGATCCCTGAAGGCTCTGCCTCCCATTCTACTTTTAGAAACTAGAAAAACATGAGCGGTCACTGACAGAAGGGAACTAATCCCACGTTCATCGGTTATCAGATAGAGAGCTCTGAGGAAACTTAGAGGCGTTAACAGCGATTACGTAAGCATGTCAGAAAATAAAACTGCGAAAGTGACTTTTCTGAAAGCTCTGATAGAGCTGAATATTACGGCATAAAGAGGCTCCTCACATCAGCCAGTCTGGATAATGTTCTGACTTTTGCCTTGGTCATCATGAGTCATCTTATTATGTGTAGTCCTGTAAGTTGTTTCTAATGCAATTTTTATTTGACATGACTCTTTAACAGTAAAAAATTAAGCTATCAAGGTTTATTATAAGTCTTTTAGAATCTAATATTTTTGGATCTAGGTCCATATATAGACTATAGTCTGTCAGCTTATATCAGCTTGTGTTGTTTTGACTGTTTCCACACTGGAGGTGCAGTATCAGGTCATATCTGTTATCAAAAGTCAACCTGCCACCCTGTTTCGAAGGTTCCAGAGTGTGGCATGATTATTGCTCCTGCTTGTATTACTGTGACTAAATGAGTGCAGAATTGTTGTGCTGCTTCTCCTTCTTTTTTTAGAAACGGTTTAGGACCAGTGGCATGTGTCAGTATCACTGAATCACCGTTAGAACCATTACATCTACTGTCAAACATACACTTCTGTTTAATTAGAATGAAATTTATTTTTGCAGCAGTTTTAAAACTCTCACTCGAACGCAGCGATGGGGACAAGATTACTTATTTTAATCTCAAACTTCTGCCAAAGTTGATTATTAGGGACTTACTGCTGAGGCCCTGTTACAGAACAAATGTGGGAGTGTTCTTAATGTGAACATTTGAAAAATTCAGGGTGTTTATGGGGTTAAACACCAGTCTCTTTGTGTTTTTGAGTCCCCAGACATTAAATACTTCTGGATCACGTCTTTTTTCGACAACACTGATACTTCCTAATGAAATCCTTTACTGGTGGAAGTTGTGAAGTTGTGAGTGGTTTACCAATTTACTCTTCTCTATCAGAGACAGTCTGAGCTATGAAAGACCCTATAATTTAGATATAATGTTCCACATTGTTACATTTTATGTGCTTACTCACCACCAGATGTTCATTTATTCTGCATTTGAATGGGTTATGTATTTCAGTTTGGCCTCAAATAAGTACCAGCTTTGTATAAAATAAACGTGTGCCTGTAGCTACTGTGATAGAAGATGTGACAGTTATGTCATTGCTTTAGCAATCTGGGAGTCTAACCAAGCGAGTGGTGACCTATAATAAGAAAACTACACGTGCTGCCTGTTTGATTGTGTGCACATATTTATTTTTCCTAATCTTTAACTGTTTGCGTTATGGTTTCAGCAGAATTGGCTGCACCCTCTTTTTAAAATGTTTTCTTAACCTCCACCAGTCGAACCTGCCCCGCTGTGTTTCCAAACATAAGCACCGACTATACCTGCTGAACTGCTTTTCTCGTTCCTCACTGAAGCATTCATATATTATACTGCACAGACACCTGTAACATATAGTATATCCAAAAAACCCTGTGGTGCCATGAACATATCTGTTTATGTAAAATATTCGAAGTGACCTGCAGATGAAGTTCGCTCTCTGTGATAAAAACATGCCACAGTGTCCTGCGTATATTCTTGAACTTTTTAACTTTCTCTTTGTCCTCAGCAGCATTTGTTGTTTGTGCCTCAAGCTGCAGTAACACAGTTTTTCAGTGGCTTTCTCAAGTAAAGGTCTAAATTCTGCCAGTTAACCAAGCATTGTCTCTTTGTTTAAAAAAGCACCAAGTTGAAATGATAGTTTAAAAATAATCCTGTTAATGCCAATATTTAAAATATGGTTATTAATTACTGATACTAGCAAATTCAACACTGTTTCCAAAAAAGTTGGGACACTTTAAGTTTAAGCTTTGTGACATGGTGTGTTATCGTGCTGGAAGCAGTCATCAGAAGATGAATACACTGTGGTGATGCAGCGATGGACATGGTGAGCAACAATACTCAGGGACGCTGTTGAGTTTAAATAATACTCAGCCCTAACTATTGATACAAGGCAGAATGGATCCCTCCGTTCATGTTGTTTACATGAAAAATGTGGCCCTACCATCCAAATCGCAAGTCAGCAGATCAAGCAAAGTCTTTTCAGTCTGGCAATTTTGTTGAGCCCATGTGAATTTTAGCCTCAGTTTCTTGTTCCTAGCTGACATGTGTGGCAGCTGGTGTGGTCTACTGCTGCTGTAGCCCATCAAGGTTTGACACGATGTGCAATCTTGGTTGTAACCAGCGGTTATTGGTTTTAACTGTTGCAGTAACCGTCAGCTTGAAGGAGTCTGGCCATTATATTCTTTTAAGAATCCCCAAAATGTCTGCTTGGAGCTCATAAAGATGAATGTCTGAAGCAGATGTTTCCTCCTAGTGAACTCATCTGTGCTGCTAAGACAAAAATCATGTAACTCCAATGTTGACTACCAACAGGGAGCACTTACAAAAACTTCAGGAAAAGGTTTGTAATGTCAATTTCACCAGTTTATTGTGGCAATTTCGTATAGATTCCCTGTTAACTTTTCTAACTGGCCATGATGTTCAGGCCCTCAGCCAGAACTGCACTGAAAACACACTTTATTCTGCGGTGGAAATCGTAGCAGTGTTTCAGGAATACTCATTTAAAACTACAAAATGAATACTTAAAAAAAGTGAACACAAATTTCTACAATCTTTAGGCTGTTATTTTTATGTCATTTTCTTTTTTTTTCTTCTATTTTTTACCTACTTCCCCTTTTCAATGGTGCATGCTTTACCCTCTGAGCCAGTTTTGTTTTGTCACAATAATTATATTAATATTTTATTCTACAGTAGGTTGTTTTTAATGCTCATGTCAGCTCATCTATATATAGTATATATATAGATGAGCTGACATATATATATATATATATATATAGTAACAAGCTGGATAAACTATCCAGCTTGTTACTAGCACACAGTTCAACAACCAGTATCTGTGACTGCGGATGCATTAGTACACGTGGCACTAAATCTGCTGAACAATACATACAGGTTTTGCAACCACATATAATGGCATTCATCTAGATGACACCTTTTCAGGAAGACAATGCAAAACTTCATTCTGCACATATTCAATAAAAGAGAGTGTCTGGGTTTTAAACTGCATGCTTGCAACTATAGAGCAATAAATATGAATTAAGATGCCCTGAAAAATGTGAAAACATTTGGCTTCGAATCTCCAGGAACTGATGTCCATCCGTTCCTGAACGCAGTGATGCAACACAGTGGTAAACATGCCTCATAACATATTTAAAATGTTTTGTTGGATTTTTTTTTTTAATAGCATGATTTTTGAAAAAAAGAACACTTCTCACTTTAAACATTGTCTTTCATCTGGTTTGAATCAACTAAAGGGCTTTTGATAATTTACAGATAATCACATTGCACTTTTCTTGACATTTTACAGTGTGTCCTGACTTCTTAGTAAAGAAGGTTGTAAAACATACACTAAAATTTTCTCAAATGACTGATTTTCACAAGTAATGTTCTCATGTATGCCTGTATCTCACCATCGCAGCAGTTTTGGTTTTATTTGGTTTAAAATATGTGTATTGCAAAGATTTCTGTAGCACCATCCCACCAGATTTCCCTTTCACCAACTATTGACACAGCGTTCTGGGGATTATCCAGAGTGAGTACAGAAAGTTCCGTTTATTTGTTCAGTTCTGTTGTCAAACCAGGCTGCAATGGAGGTGTTAATGTAAAAATCAGTGTGGCAGATAAGCGTTAGTCATTCAGACTTTGCTCTGTCCTCTTTGCAAATACCCAGTTTCCAACCCCCAGCTGGTTGCATCAGTTTACACTCATATTCACCCCACAGCCAAGAGCCGAAAAAAAGAAAAGGCATTCAGTGAATTCCGATGTTTCACTATACTGTATTTCACATATTGCACTCGTGGTTCGTGCGCTGTAATGTGCTCTAATAAAGTAAATCTATAAAATATGATTACATAGTTGAGTTTGTTTCCCTGTTTAAAAAGTGTGGGCAGTTAAAAGCTTCCCATCCAGTTTTCCTGCTCTCGGCGGACTGATGTGTGCAGGGAGCGCCTCTCTTTCACTTCCAGGTGCAGCCCGCTGCGATCCAGTCACAATTCAACACGAACTGCTTTCTGCCTCATAAAGGCGCATGCGCACTACGCCTGACCCTCCGGTTTCTGCGTGCACTGCCACGTTAGTAGCGGTAGACACAAAATACCAGCTACTCTCCCAACCTTAAACGAGGGGAAACGGACCTGAAACTAACACCCGTTCCTCCACCACAGCCGTAGCCGAGCTCGTCTGAACCTTTCGTCTATTTTAGGGAAGAAAACTCGACGGCGACGATGTTGAAGTTTCTGATTTTCTGCACACTGGCTGTGGCCATCAACGCTGAGATAGCCGAGGAAGAAGATGTCCTGGTGCTGAAGAAGAGTAACTTCGACGAGGCTCTCCAGGCTCACCCCAACATCCTGGTTGAGTTCTGTAAGTGATTCTGACTGCTTTTAAAAGGTCTCCAGCTCAAGCTAAGCCTCCCGCTGCGGTCTCAGCTCGTGCAGAGCTAAGCTAGCCGAGTTAAGCCTGACATAATGTTAGCATTAAACTTTGACACTTGAGATAAGTTGCTGCTGGTTAGCTAACTCACCGACGTTGGGTTTGGTTTTTCGTTCATGCGTGACTGTAATTCACCGAGCTACAGAGCTGCTGTAGTTATTCCTTTAATGAAACAGAGAGCCTTGATCATCGGGCTGTTTTCTCGCTGTGATGGTAAAAGTAGTCAAGCTAACACCGAAGTGTAACGGGACTCTGCCGCGGAGGCAAAACTTGGCTGTGACCCTCAGATTTATTTTCTGCAAACCTCAACCAGTTTGTAACATCTGTGCGAATATAGTATTTCCTTAAATTAGCTTTATCTCTGGTGAATTGTATAGAAATTGTGCAGTGCCGTACTTAAGATACATCTGTTGCTTTAAGAGCATTATTAAGGCCACAAAGGGGTTTTTTGCACGCCTCAAATTGGGCCTTTGGGGGTGTCTGAGGAAGTTGCTGTGCACATAGCAAAAGGCAGTGAGTCTTCTCTGAAGTTAGAGAAGTCTGTGTTAGTTCTGAGTATTTAGCGTATCTTATAATCGGGGAAATATAGCGAGTTTTTTTTAATAAGGTGGGTTTTTTTTATTAATACAAAATTTCCCCCTAATTTGAGTCGCCAAATTGTGAAATGCAGGAAAGCTGGGATGGTGGAGAGCAGATAAATGGGTCAAGATAGGTTTCGATCGGCTGTTGCGGTTTCATGCGGTAGCTTTCGCTTTTCTTGCACCTCCTGATAATTCATTTCCCGATTGAATTGGCTTATTAAACTGGTTAGTTTGGGCTTTGCAGGCCCGTCCCGCTTCACTTTTGTCTGATTGTTGACCTCCTTCACAAAGTGTGTGACAGCTGATTGGACTAGTCGGCTCTCGGGATGGGAGGGATGAAGGGCTTTGTTTGCCCACGTCCTCCTCAGCTGGGCGGGATCTCTGCGTGCATGGAGCTAGGTTGACGTGTACTTCACAAAAGTTCAACTGTGTGTGTTTGTAATGACCCGAGTGGTACAAGGAAGTTTAGTTCTTTGTCAATACGTTTTAAAAAATGAGGTCATTAGTTGACGTGGCCTTTCTGATAAGCAGGTTTATCGGTTCCAAGTGTATAAGTACACTTCGCGACTGAACGTGAAACAAGAGGAGAGAGGCACACACAAGGTTTTGTTCTTCAGCAAAATTGTCTTTATAATCTAAGATTATCTGATCTTAGTCTTCAAGTTGTTATTATTATTATTTTAATCCTGGAAACATTTAAATGTGCAACTTTAATATTGGAAAAGGTTTTTCTCTTGCAATAACCCCCCCCCCCCCCCCCCCCCACCCACACACACACACACACACACACACACCTCCCAGTTTCATTATTTTTTTTTATTTTGGTAAATTAGTGATATTTCAATGGTGCCTTCTAATTGGGCATTCAAAGTATTTTTTACTATGAGCCACACTAAGTCAGGCACTCTCACACCGTCTTAACTCTGATTTCTGTATCTTGTCTAAGGATGTTTAATATACAGACTGAAGGAGTCAGGGATTGAACCACCAACCTACCCTCCTTATCCACATACAGATATATTATGGATCCTTAAGGGAATCATCAAAAGTACAAGTATCCTTTAAGAAAGCTGCTAATTTCACTTTAAGTTGCTCTAAAACATTCAGATATTTTCACTATAGAATAACAGGACACTATATTGGCCATGTTTGTTTTTTTGTTTAAATGATGATAAACAGAATTGATTGTTTAGGAAAACCTCTTTATTATCCCATTGTGCCAAGCAAAGGGAGACTCAAATACTTTAATCCCACTCACACACCATCCTTGAGCAAAAATCAAATTGTACAAATTTGTGAAGCTGGATCCAAGAGATGAAATGGGGATGGAAATTCAGAACCACTTTGGAGTGTCCTATCAATCAGGATCGAATGCCTCCAGGCACTCGAGCACTTTCATCAGTGCTGCTGTCGTTTTCTGACAGCAACAATTTTGCAAAAAGACATCAGGCTCATTGCAGTCGAGCTTTTGAACATCCAAGTCCTATTTCAATAGACTTTCTACAGTCTCTACATAGTTTTCATCACAGAAGCACTGAGGCGTCAGTAAAATATTCTCTAAAGAACTGAACCTATAATCAGAACTGACTACAAATTAAATCTTATCAATCATCCCCAAGGACAGAAGGTGATGCGGAAATGGCCGATGGATAGTTTGGATGAATGTAGCTTTTTAATTTGCTGATTAATACAAATTCTCATGTGGTCTTTTGTTCTTTGTCACATTTTTGTTTTCCACCATTATGATCTGATATCATTCTCGGTAGCAATACAAACCTTTCTCTGTGTGGTTTCCTCAGATGCCCCATGGTGCGGTCACTGCAAGGCCCTGGCTCCAGAGTATGCCAAGGCTGCTGGCATGCTGAAGGCAGAGAGTTCAGACATCCGCCTGGCTAAAGTGGACGCCACAGAGGAAACAGAACTCGCCCAAGAGTACGGCGTCCGGGGATACCCCACCATAAAGTTCTTCAAGGGTGGAGACAAGGAATCTCCCAAAGAGTACTCAGGTGAGTGGGGATGGATGCGTTTCATTCATAAGTTTTAGTTTAAAAATTGGGGTGGACCATAGTTGTTTCTGGCTGCTGATTTCCAAGTAATTAAAATAGGAGTGAGGGGAGGGGGTGGAAGCATTTAAACGGTTAACACGGAGTTATTCACATACACACGCTGTCAAGCTGCCGTTTCAGCTGGTCGTGGCCCTCTCGACCTTTGTAACTTGGCATTTTGTGCCACTGCAGCTGGATTAAAGACAGAGGTGATTGTGTCCATTTCTAAATTATATCTGTACTAAAGTTCAGCGATTCAGACTATACCAAGGGACATATTACCTTGGGGGTGACACGTGTCATTAAGGAGCATACTGCAGCGGCTACTCGCACTATAACAGCGAGCATAAATGATTATTAAAACGAGAAAGCATCTCGTTTCCTTCAGCAGTGAGTCTGTACTCGATGACCGTCATGAATCTGCTTTGGTTATCAGTGTCTGTACTGCCTCTGTTCTAGCAGGATGACAAACATAAAGGAACAGAAGCTCCAGCATTGGGACTTTTTCAGAGGTCAAAGCCAATTAAGTTATAAGTGACTGTTTCTGGGGGTTTACAGGTATTCTTGTTTGTGGCCCCCATGCTAAATGTAGCCTATCCTTGTTTTCAGACTTGATAACATCAGAAGAACATTATTTCTAAAAGTCAAACCAAAACACAGACACAAGGAAGGCTCAGATCTTTTGTACAAGAGTAGAAATGTTGCATAAACAAGCTAATAAAAGCCAAAATTTGTTAAATAATTAGGAAGTTTCATTGCTGTGAACAGGTGTCGTATACACACACGAGCAGGATTCCTGCCAAATCAAAATACGCAAACGGCCTAATATAAAACAGAACGGTGGATTAAAACATTTCTGGAGTAGGATCACCAGAGCCCTCGTAGAAAGAAGTCTACATCCATGCTGTTTATAAAACAAGAATAATTTAAGTGTAGTGAGTGCAGTAACGTTTAGTCATCTAGTCAACTACTTGCATAGGTCCCCGTCAGCTCGGGGAAGGATGGACTTATGGAAAGATGACAAACTTCCACGTCAGCTTCCTGATCGAGTCTTATCAGTTACACAATGTCCTTCCTGATTCATCCATCACATGATCATTTTTCATATTTAAGCAGAAACATCAGCTTTAATTAACAGTAGCTGACTCATAAAGGATGGCAAGCTGCAGGACTCTTAAAGTAAATTTTAATCATCCTGTGGTTAAACCAGATGGGCGTATCATAGTTTCATGTGGAGAGATTTATTATTTCAATTGTTTTTAGTTTTTCTGAAGTGTCAACAACCAGAAAAAACATAAATATATAATTGAACACTTTAATTAAATGTGAAGAAGATAAATTGGTATGAATATTTGGTTCATTCCACCGACCTGTTTTACATGCAGTATAATAGAAACAGCACAACACAAACTGATATCCTAAACGTTCATCCTTTAGTTTAATTTCTGCCTCATGATGAAATTTATATGAACTACACACTTTGGGAATAACTGATGAGAAATCTGAAGTTTATCCTTTGTTACACATCTACAATACTTGTCTTTGTAGTATTGGGAGGAGACACCAATCCCCTGGGGGTTGCTTCAGGAAGGGCACCGGTGTAAAAATCTGTCAAACGTGCAGAGTTACCCGCTGTGACGATCTCCTGTGAATAAGGGAGCACCTGAAAGTAGCTTGTAGTAGTTTTAGAAACTGTTGACTTTCACTTTATTTATTTATTTTTTAGCTTTAGCAAGAATCACATCTACACATCTACTTTTATAGTATTTATTTTAGCATCATTCATCATGTTTCTCAGCTGGTGCTAAAATACTGAGCTGATGGTGCATTGCTGCTTTGTGACTTTTCTCCTTCAATGCTCTTTGATGAATTGGTCTTGCCTCTGAAATGATGCAATCTTAAGTTCTGTCTGAGCATAGTGACTGACTATTGTGTCATAAAAATGATGTTATTACAGGGTTAGGGGTTTAGATTAAATTGCTGAAGCCGGGCCCGAGTGACTCCTAAGTAATATGATCTGCACAGCAGCCTAAACATGAGCCAGCCAATCGGCTGCATTAGACGGGCAGTGGGCGGGCCTTGCTCCGCACGTTCCCCTCACGCTGCCTCTGGGATGTGGTCGAGGTATGTGCATTTCTTCACGTCTCCTCTGCTGGCCTGACTCAGTTTTCAGCTGGAGGAGAAGAGAGCAGGTTGGGAAGTGCTTTTGTGGAAACGACTACTCTGACTTTAAAAAAAAAAAGCCGCCTCCCACGCACTGCCTGAAACCTCAAAGTGCTGCATAAAGACTACGTGCTGAATCGCCTCATCGTTTTCATAGTGAAACTGCTGTTGCATCACAGGTCCAGCCTCTTTTAAGTCCAGTTTAAGTAAAACCCGCAGAAAGTAAACATGTTTTAACGGCCTCACAAATGTGGCGTACAGTTTTATATTTTTCAATCATTGTGTGGTGATTAAACTGCTGAGGTACTTGAATATGAAAGGGGAAACGACTGAGCCTGAGTTGAAGTTGTAAAGAGCAGTTAGGTTTCAGAAATTGCAGAAGTGCAAAAATTTTAACTGGCAAAGGCGCTTAAATGTTCACACCCATAAAGTGAGTCGGTTGCCTCCGTGTGTTACGTGTGACCACAGGAAGTGCTGTGCAAATTCACTTCAATCTCACGCCCCCAAAAAATTTCAAGGTCTGCCTGATCATTGGTGCTTTTTAAATAGTTTTGTACTTAAAACTAATTGGTGCACTGAATTTTTAGGCATAGTGTTACTAATGTTTTTGGGGATACAGAGGTGATTGTGAGAATAAACTCTTTAAAAATGTGATTGTCCCTGTTCAGCATGCAATTGCACCTTTCTTAAAACTCTTGATGACGTGAGTGGTTTGCTGTAACGAAAACAAATTCAGGCCAAAAAGGACAAATTAAATAAAATATGCACGTGTTTTTATACACAGACTGTAGGTTATGTCCCCAATACAAAAACATGCATGCAATGTAAAGTTGGTATTTTGTTTGCTGGTATATTATTTTTTATTTATAATCATGCTTGGTTGAGATGGTAGAGTGCCACGTAATCAGCTGATGCTAGTGTTCATTGTTGACAAGCTGCCTTCATAAAAACGTACAGGTGCGCTGCACAGACACAGATCCCAGGTAATTTGTGTCATGTAAGATTTATGAAAATGTAAATTTCTGAAACTTTACTGACGGGCCTTTTTTGTGTATTGTGAAGTTGGACGTTTATGGGAATTAATGGAGCCTTTAATGGCCAGTCGAGGAACTGATGGTATTTAGCACTGGTGTTGGCTTCATTTTGTTTAAGACTGTTGCTGGTTAAAGTTAGACTGTGTTTGGGTAACGGTTTGGCTCTTACAAAACTGCTTTCAACAATATTCTAACAGCTCATCTAAATGTAATGAAATTTAGCACTGCTCTGACTCGTAGCTCGGGTTCAACTAGGTGGGCAAAGAAGAGGCAGGCACATAGATGTTTTTCAAATTAATATTCATGTACCCATTTTTCCCCCCACTCAAGATCAGCTATTTCTATTGAAATCCAAACTAAAAAGCCTGAATTACTGTTTTGTTTCAGCTGGCAGGCAGGCGGATGACATCGTCAACTGGCTGAAGAAGCGCACAGGGCCCGCCGTCGCCACCCTGAATGAGGTCACCGACGCAGAGTCTCTGATCGCTGATAATGAGGTGGCAGTCATCGGATTCTTCAAGGTGCGATTCGGATCTCTATAACTGAAATGTGTTTACGGTATCATCTCTAAAAGCAGAAGATTAGTCCTAATTCCTGCCTTTCCTTTAAAAATATACATATATTGTCGTGTTGCAATCAAAGCAGAGGTTGAAGCTACTGCAAGTTTCAATCAGAGGATTGCTGTTTGTCTTTTAGGATGCAGAGTCTGCTGGTGCCCAGGCCTATGAAAAAGCAGCTCAGGCCATAGATGACATTCCCTTCGCCAAGACCTCCAGCGATGCCATTTACTCCAAGTTTGAAGTGTCCAAGGACAGCGTTGTCCTCTTCAAGAAGGTGACTCTCAAATATTCTCTTGCGTCTGTTTGTACACAAACATGTGGACAAACTGTGTTCACAGGACATCAGGAAGACATAGTTCTCTTACTGATTTCATCTAAAGCTGTTACTCAGTCTGAGGTGTAATCGGAATACATTGTAAATATGTTGTTTGTGCCTGTGAAACGCACTTCCATGTGTGAGTATTTACAGTGGAGCTGCAGAAGACGCCACAGCTGTGTCTCTGATCCACACCTCTGTAATTTGATGCTGTTGAACCCACAGTATCCGCTCTCCGGTGCTAAACTTGGCTCGTTTGAGCTACTTGAACGTTTAAGACGTGCACTTTGCTCGCCCTCACTGCCGTGCATGTTGTTAGGTTACTGTCTGTCCTCCAAGCAGCTCCTGTTGGCTAAAGGCAGAGGATGAATGCATGTAATTTGAATGCCTTCCTATAAGCCTGTATAGGTAATAAAACTCACTATAATTTACACAAGAGGTCATTAACTACAGCCATCTCATGTGCAGTTGGTCAGAGATCAGTTTGTTATCTTCAGCCTGTTGATTCATCAGATTGAGTCAAAGTCCAGAGGATCTTTCAGAAGTGGTGCGTTGGCAACCATGTAACACGAGGAACCTACGGAAATGAAAACCGCTGAAAATTTACAATATCAATTACAATGCAAATATCAGTTACGAAAAGTCTGTGGATGTTTTATTGGCCAAGCGTGTTCACATGATGTCAATGTTAACCTCAAAATCATGTCAGTTACATAAATTCAAAAGAGCTCAAATTTAAAGAACATGTAAAAACAATGGCAGATTACTTGATTTAAAAAAATGGGTTTGAAAACATTTTCACTAAAATAAAAACAAACTAGAGTTTAGAAAAAACTGAAACAGTAATGTGTACCTAAAGCTAAAATACTGTAGTTCATATCGTTTTAGTGGTTGTCAGTTTGGTAAAATGTGCCAGCACCTCCTGCTTGGTCACTTTGTTGAACGTGTTTATTCAGATGTTTGGTGTCTACATGAGTTTTTCCCCTGAGCAATGATCAACAGTGAAACTCAAGAAACCGAAACATTTTCACACAGCAAAATCTGAACTATGAGCAAATCCTGGAAGCTCGACTCAAATTTAAAAGCTGCTGTGATGCCTTGCGTTGGTTTCTGGACTAACCCTTGGTGCAGTGGTTGCTGCCATGTTAGTTTTTTGGAGCCAAAGGTGGCTGAAATGACAAACAGCTGACACTAGGAAGCTCTGTTAGATGGCTGCATCTGTAAATTGTGATGGTACAACACACGTGCACAGATGCATGCTAACAAGTGCCAAATGTAACAGAGAAGAAGTAAAGCATAAACTTAAACTGCTGCAGCACAGCAAACAATGTTAACACAAACAAGGTGCAGAGATCCGGTTTGATGACAGAATAATCGAGTTGAGGTCGAGCAGGCAGCTTAATCACACCGGTTAATTGTAGTGATCGCACCCAAAACTTTAAACCGCATCAAGGGTGATTATTTTTAAGTGTACCACTGTTTTTTTTTTTTTGTTTGTTTGTTTTTTTTAAATGGCATAAAGGGGGGGGATTTGGCTGGTGTCGAACATTTTGCCCGGCGAGTGCTGCCAGTTTGTCAGTATTTAGAGCCACCTCTAAAAAAATATGAACACTCGGAGCAAAGTGTTACTAATTGACTAGAACGCTTCAGTTTTAATGTTGTTGGAAACATTATCTGAAGCTTCAGGTTTCTAAACCAATGGCATGTTGAGTTTTTCATAGCTTTATGCTGTCAGCAGAGACAGGAAAGCGGCATTATCTATCTTGATAGATGGAAAGTAATCTTGCAAACACAATAACTGTATTTTCAAACCTAACCTTAAACTGTGACACCGCATGTGTGTGTCCACGCACTGCAGGACAGCTACTGGCCTATTTCTGACATCGGTGTGTATTTAATAAATTAATAACAGGCAGCTCTGTCCTTGTGTTTGATAGTTGGGAGGTGATCTGTAATAAAAAAAACAATTTCATGCAGTCCTTGTTGCTGCAGCATGAAGCAACTTCACAACATAAGTGTTCGGCCCTTAGGGTGTTGGGTGATCTGGCACATGTACAAGTGCTTAGTCCTCCTCGTGCCATTTTCTGGCCTCTGAAACCTGTTGGTAACTTCATACTGGCACAAACATCGCGGACATGTGTGCAGCTCTTAAGCAAACGCTCCCAAAGCAGGGGCTCTGTTTTAATAAACAGCTGGGAGTCTTTCACTTGTTTATTTGACCGAGGATTTTGGAGCTTAAGTTTCAGTGCCATTCAGGCTGGCAGTACGCCACAGGCCAAATTTCCTCTCTGCTATTGTGCCAGTAAGAGCTGCCTGGCACAGCTGCACCACTGCTATTCTTAACAACCGATAAAAGTCTCTTCGGTCTGCTGGGGGTTACCGGGCGACTTTAAAGTGCTCTGTCTGGGAAATCTATGTCCGGTGTTCACAGGCAGACTAGATGTGACAACAGGTGGGTAATATTTGCAACTATAATGTTTCTATGTTTCCTTTGCAGTTTGATGAGGGACGCAATACCTTCGATGGTGAGCTGACCAAAGAAGCGCTTCAGTCCTTTGTCAAGGCCAACCAGCTGCCCCTGGTCATTGAGTTCACCGAGCAGGTAATCGATGGGGCTGCTCACAGCATTTAGATCCCTTTTTCTCACACCATAATGCTGTCCGCACTCCAGATGTTTTCCTCACGTGTCAAACTGTTTTCTCCAGACTGCCCCTAAAATCTTCGGCGGAGAAATCAAGTCCCACATCCTCATGTTCCTGCCCAAAGCTGCCTCAGACTTCCAGGACAAAATGGACCAGTTTAAGAAGGCCGCAGAGGGATTCAAGGGTCAGGTACGGCAAAGCTGTCACTGTAAAGTGCAAAATTGTACCATCAAGAGAGCAGTGTGGTTTTTCTTTTGGGATTGAGATGCGGGGTTTTCCAGAAAGTCTGCAGTTATTGCCCATAAAGGACATTATAGGTGTTTACAAATGTCAATAGGTGGCTGGCTATATTAGCCAACCTAACTGTTAGAGGTTATCTCTAATCACGTGGACAAGCAATTTTGAGAGTTGGTACACATCACTCAATCGGAAGAGTGGGTGTTCTCCATCATGCTAGAAAATAAGGTGCAGCACTCAGTGTCCAGCAGAAGGGAGCCAGCCATCAGTGACCTGCAATGAAGGAACGTGTTATTTGGGTGTTTTTTATATGGAGACCTCAAGGAAAACGCATTATTGAAAATGTATTTTCAGCCAAGCAGACACATGTGTTGTTGGTAAAGATGGTGAAAAACGTTTCTTTTTGAAGGTGTTTTTTGTTTTTTCTCCAGTAAACATCCAAAGTTGGCAAACATTTAATCACACTTCTTAAACTTGGCTCTTTGTACCTGTATACACCCTGACGCACGCATCAGGAGGGCTATTTTGAGTAAAATCATTCACTGACTCCGCCCTCTCTTCTGTCCAGATCCTGTTCATCTTCATCGACAGTGACATTGACGACAACCAGCGAATCTTGGAGTTCTTCGGCCTGAAGAAAGAGGAGTGCCCTGCCATCCGCCTCATCACTCTGGAGGACGAGATGACCAAGTACAAGCCAGAGAACGACGCCATCACTGCAGAAAGCATCACTCAGTTCTGCAAACTGTTCACTGAGGGCAAACTCAAGGTGAGGGACACCGCTATACATAGACTTTATTCTGGCCACAAGAAATGTTAATTTTGGACTTAATAGTCTCCATAAATCACATAGTGAAGGCGATTGCATGACCACATCCAGAGTGCAAACATCTTTTTGGAATCTTACAAGCAATTACAGCCTTAATCCGCTTAATGCCATAAAGTATCTGTGTGATCCTTGCCTGTAGGAATGTGCTTTAAATACTCTCTCCAAACCACAGTTCGCTTTTTAAAGAAGTGATTGTCTGTTTCTCACAGCCCCACCTCATGAGCCAGGACATCCCTAAAGACTGGGACAAAAACCCTGTCAAGGTTTTGGTCGGCAAAAACTTTGAGGAGGTCGCCTTCAATCCCTCGAAGAACGTCTTTGTGGAATTCTGTAAGAGCTTTCCTTTCTTTCTGCATTTCAACCTTTTTTATTTTATGGTGCAGCGTGTTTATCTCCCATATCCTTAAATGAGAAGTGGGGCAAGCAGGTCGGGGGGGTGTTCACCTGTTGGGGCGATGGCGTATTTTTGCAGTCACTCTCTTGGGTGCGAGCTTTGGCAAAGCCCCTTGTCTGAAACTCAAATCGTCTTGCTTTGCCCAAGCTAAGCCAGATACCTGCTCATTCTCGAGGCTCACTCATGCACGCTCTCTGCAAATTAATTTGCTACCAGACACTTGATGCTGAAAAGCTCTGGTTAAATTTAGCTGTAGGATTGTTTGTTAGTGATCCTTGTCCAGATTTGCACTATTTTTGGAGCATTTTTTCCATATCTGGTTTATGTTGAGGTATGAACATCAGGAAAGGCCCCATATTCCCCGACAGGTGATGCGTTTTCTAGCCAGCCAAAGGATAGAGCCAGGTCAGGAAGCCGAGGCTGCACATGGCATGCACACTCTGTGGTTACTTGTTTCTAGCTTTATACTGTAAAGCGTTTCAAACTGAATTTTACTCACTGAGATAAAAAGAAAAACATTCCATGCATATTGAGTAAAGAGTTTCTTTCTGCAGTATAGAATTACATTTTGAGGTTTCAAATAAATGCTAAACAAATAAGTGCAAACATGTCTGCTAGTGTCTGAGCAGTTTACACCTTTTAACAAAATTAAACCTCCTTTGACTCTCTTTGATGAAAGGCCTTAAAATCAGTCCACAGGCTGGTAGAGGTAACCTCGGGGCCTTTTCTGCTCCCAGTGAACAACACTAGCTAAAGTTAGCTTAGATATTGAATCCACTATTGACAGGCTTCCAGCACATAGCTGCAGACACGCAAACCCAACTCAAACACAACCTGCAGTGGCTTCAGAAAGGATTTTGTCAGCTGCTACTTTATATCCACCGTAGCTGGTAAGCATCAGTGTGCTGATGCTGTTTACTCCATCCTGGGGTGTCCTTTTTAACCAGTTTTGTAAAAGTTACATTGTTTTCCCTGAGCTGATGGTTGTTGCTGTTTTTATCAAAAAATATTCACCATTAAAATTCTGGTTTTCTTTGAATAATCTTTGTGGTGATTTAGATGCACCATGGTGTGGACACTGCAAACAGCTGGCTCCAATCTGGGAGAAGCTGGGAGAGAAGTACAAGGACAGCGCCGACACTATTGTAGCCAAAATGGACTCCACAGCCAATGAGATTGAGGCTGTCAAAGTCCACAGTTTCCCCACTTTGAAGTTCTTCCCTGCAGGAGAAGAGCGCAAGGTGAGTGCTGACTGCTTTAACAGACTGTATGTAAAAGATGGAGATGGCTGACGTGGACGTTCTGAGTTTAGAGAAGGAAATGAAACCTGGCCTTCCTTGATCTGTGACCTCAGTAAAACTGTGGTCAGGACAGCTACTGGACTATTTGTCGGTCATTAGTTTCAGAGTACAGAACAATGTTGAATTTGGATTTGTTCACATTTGGGTTAAAAAAAAAAGCTGATGAATCCAAGTTAAAAACAAATGACTACTAATACTGATACTTTTTAATAAACATTAGAAAATGATTCCCACTGGCCCGAACGCCACACCAGTTTTAATAACGGTTGGCATGTTACGACTGAAACTCCCTTGTCTGATCACTGAGCCGGAGAGAAGCCATTTCCACCCTCACACTAATCTTATTTATGTCTTTGCTGAGTTCTTGGAATCTGAAATCATTGCTATTGGGGTCACCTCAGTGCTATTACTGCCTCCTGATTTAGCAGCGTTAACCTTGTGCAGAAACATGAGCCCACTCCTGAAAGTTTCTGCAGCATTTTGTTGGTGTGCGGTTCTGGAGCATTCCTGCTCGATGGCTTCACTCACTTTAAGATGGCCTGCACCTGCCTTGCGCTTTATTGCCACTTTCTCTCAGGAATCTTAAACGAGTGCTATATACCAGGGTCACCCCATAATAAGTCTGCAGATTAGCCTGTGACACTGATTAGTGGAAGCATGCAGAGGAGTCTGGAGGTGGCTGCAATGACAGACATGATTATGTCTGATTTAAAATGCTAAAATTAAATTTGCTGGTTTTCCAAAAGTTGACCGTCTGTCTTTACTTTTGTCCTGCATATAGAGCAGCTTTGGACATTATAAAATAAGCAAATCTACTCAGTGTTTGCAATTAAATGCTTTGTGTGCATTTCTCAGAAACAAATATGGAAAAGTTTTTAACTTTGAACAAATTTATATCAAATTTATGTTTTCAGTGCACAAGATTTTATTTCCAATTTTATTTGTAGTGTTTTCCAAAAGGAAATAAGTCTTTTGGATGAGGATTAGTATGCACATCAGTCAGAGGAGACTCTTCCTTTCTTGGTTTTCTTTCTGAAATGACGTCTCATCTGCAGGTGATCGACTACAACGGGGAGAGAACACTTGAGGGCTTCACCAAGTTCCTGGAGAGTGGCGGCAAAGAAGGCGGTGCCCCCGCAGGAGATGATGACGATGACCTGGAACCTGAGGTGAGATCCTCTGAACAGAGGTGCTCTGAAGTGCACAGACGGCACTCTTGCGGTCACCGTTGAACCTCATTGATTAGATGCTCGCCGGTATCGCATTTGAGCTTTCACGGATGTAGATGTCCAAATAATCTGATGTCTGGGTGCAGGTTTGAGGCAAAGCTGTTTTCTTGCCCAGATGTAAGCAGCTGATCAAAATGTATGTTTAAATTTTCTGGATAAAAGCCAGAATTACGACATCTATGGATTCAAATACTTGAAGAAAATAAAGACTTTGGTGAAGTTTCTGAAACTCGATGTATGCAGAGATACTCTACCGTACTTCCCTGTGTCACTCTGGCGTGCACGTTAGCATGGGAGACTTTCTCCTGACACCTTCCCACTCCACCGTTGCCACCACGCCACCCCTTCACACAAGTCTAATTGCAGCCCAGTCCTTTAATGCCTCCTGCAGCTGTTGTCGCTGTTCACTGGGCTTCGCCTGGAGAGCTGAGCCTCCAGGAAAAAAGCAGCACGTGCAGCGTAGCAGTCACCATTAGCATCTTCACATATCCCACACCTCTCCTCACCACACCTGTCCTCAGACTAGACAGAAGAAATGCCCTGTAAAGCAGAGATGTCATCAAAATGGCGAGCTGTGTGTCTGATGGTGTTGACTCAAGGTCTTGTTTAGTGATGAAGGGATTCAGGGTGACATCGGGGGTTATTTTCGGTAGTTTGCCGCAGCAGCAGGATTTGTTGAGTTGTCTCAATAAGCAAAGTCTTACTTTAACTCTGACTGTATCAGTAGATATCAGCATTTTTCAATTAAAGTGTTCCTTTAATGTCGTTGAGTGGTTTATGTTGACAGTTTATATTTAAGCTATAAACCATCTGTGGTACAGAGTAAATTGGACTTTGTTGAATCTCTAACCCTTGTTCTCTGCTCTGCAGGACTTGGAAGACGTGGAGGACGACTCCGATAGTGAGGACGGCACTGACGACGACGGACACGATGAGTTGTAAACGTCGGCAGAAACGGAGAGAGAGGAGAGTCCCGCCCTAACCCTCCCAAACAGTCACCATCACCACCTTCACTTCTTTGTGGACCTTCCCTGTCCTGTGAACATTCATTATTCCCCTTTAACTGCCTCTCAGTCAGTCAGTAAGCTGGCCTGATAACAGCCCGCCAGCTAGTCAGTCCATCATTGGCATGGCAGGGTTTTTTTTTTTTTTCTTTTTTTTTAACCCCCTCCCCGGCTCGTCACATCTGCAACCTCCAAACCTCTGGCTCAGACTGGTCTTGTCCCACCTGGCGGGACCCTGTGGAACAGTGCACCATTTCCTGTGGGAGACCTCAATGCCTTGTCTGCAAAGCTCCACATCAGCTGTCTGCCTTGTATATTTTGAACCAAATGTAAGAAAGAAAAAAAAAATGGCATTGAGATCCAAGTTTTCAAAATGTTTGTTTTTCCACACGCCCCCCTCCTTTTAAAGAGTCGTTGCTGTTCATTTGTTCAGTGTGGGTATCAGCAAATCGAGCGTTGTAACCTATGTTTGTATGTAAGGGGGGGGCGGGCTGCTGCCAGTGTTCTTCTCCCTCTGATAGGACCACAGGTTTGTGTGACGGTTTTGTAAGGACTGATCTCTCAGGGGAAAAGGGGCCATCCTGTAGATGTTTTCACTAAAATAACCCCCATGGTGTAGCACAAAGAGCCCCCCATCTGTAGCCGAGACCAATTTATTTTCTTTCTTTCGGGGGGGGGGGGGGTCTGTCATTTCTTCATTCCCAAATCTTTCGGTTCTGTCTCCTCGTTTCAGCGCGGCTACTAACTATTCTGAAAGGAACAAAGTTAACTTTTTGGGGAAATCGTATTTTATTTAATTGCTTTCACTTTGAGTTTTGTTTTTTTTTTATTATTATTTAGGACTTGTCATCTTTTTCTTTTTTTAAATAATGTACCATTGTGCCCAACTGTTGCCGGTTTGGCCCGGTTGGGGCAGAGTTGGCCTGTGTGGACGCTCTCAGACCTGGTGGGTGGGAGTATGGGGGATTCTGATGGGTTGCACTGCATTCATGCCTAATCAGAGATTCATGTGTTTACTACAGCAAACAGAGATTGGTTAAGTTTACTGGTCAGGTTGGTCTGAGAGACGTGTCTGATATCTGAAGCGGGGAGGGAACAATTGGAACAGCCCCACCCCTCACCCATACTGTACCTCCTGCATCCCTTTTGGCTCTACGCAGCACCCTTACTTTGCCTGCGTGTGTGTGTGCGCGCGAGTGAGTGAGTGTGGGGCAGGGAGGGGAAGCTTGAGTAGAGCGAGGTGATGTCAGCTGAACAGCGATGGTGGTGTGGGAGGGGGAATCCTAACGAAGCATTCCATCATATCCAAATTAATGTGGAAAACGTGAAATGGTGGCCAATAAATAAATTAAAAAAAAATGTAAAAATGAAATGCCTCATGTTTGTTTGTTTTTTTTCCTTTTTTTTTTTTTGTTTTTTTCCTTTTTTTGTATTTTATTTGTTACTGAAACTACACACTACCGATTTATTTCAAACATGATCTAAATGAGAGCTACTCCCCCAACTGTATACGGTAGATAATGTTCAATCTGGAAAAAAGTAGTCAAAAGTAAATGATTATAAATTTAAGCCCATATGGAGTATTCAAAATCAAAATGGGATTTATTAAAAATGAAATGAAGCAAAAATAAAGACCTGGAAGACAGAAGGATCTATAATAAATGTAGTTATATTAATAAGTGCAGAAAATGACCAAAAATTCCTTTTTGTTGAATCTATAGGTTACAACTGTAGATTTAGCTTTTACAGATTTGTGTTTTCAGTCTTTTATGTCACAGGTTTAAAACATGAATTATTAAAGGAGGCAGAGTCCTGATAAAGCCACAGTCTCAAAGCCAACACTCAAAAATGTCAGTGTCCTCAGAGACTAAAACTATAACACTTTTTCAACCTCTTAGTACAATATTTTTTCAGTTTCTATTTTTCTAAAATATAGATTTGGTTTCAGTGAACAGCATTTTTTTTTTTTTTTTTTGTTTTGTTTTTTTTTTTTTTTTTTTTTTGTTTCAGGTATTACTGAAGTAACTTTGGACCAAACTGGGATGCTGGAATCGCATCAATAGCACAGACAGACGTGTAGTTCATTGAAATGCTGTAATAAATCAAAACTACCCTACATATTGTTTATGGTATTTAAAGTTAAAATTAAATCCCAGCAAAGTCGAAATGCATCGTGTGCGCACGTCTTCAGCTGTTTGTGTTCACAGATCAGCTGAACATGCAGTACAGCCTCACAGGGCTGCTAATGTGCCCGTTGACTGGTGTTTGTGCCGCTTTCCGGCACGTAGCCAGCATACTGGAGGTCAGCAGTGGGGTCAACAGTCCAAGCCCTCTGCCCCTCCCAGTGCAGCCTTTCAGTCAGCAAACTGAGGCCTGCGAAACTGGAGCGAGGAGTTTCTCAGTCCTAAAATGTGGCTCTGTTAATTATTCTCCAGAGGCTGGGTTGTCTCCTGGTTTGTCTTATTCCACCGTGAAGGTCTCAAAGCTCCATACTAAGTGGTTAAACAAATAACTAGTCAATAAAAAAAAACCCAGTGTGTGATTGTCCCTCCTCGGTGAGAGCCGCAGACCTGTTCGTCGATGTTCAGTTTCTAAACTTTTTAAATGACTGATTAAACTATGCTGTGGACACAGGACGGTGCATGTTTAGCTGATGTAAAGTCCCCAGGATGAATTTTTGTGGTTAAAAATGATCAGGCACGCAGTCACTGTCTCATTCTCACCATCTGATGATGAATCACTGAATCCTGTAACACGCCCATGAGTCAGTCAGTGAGCGAGGGCCAGACGGGAAAAAAGGCTCACATCAGACTTTTCTTTATTGCAGAAAGCCTTTTTTTTAATTCTGCTTTATTTCTCCATGCATTCACTTTTCATCCACGCCATCATTTATTCAAGTCACAGGGGAGGCTGTCTAAGCAGAGATGCTTACTTCATCTTATTTATTATTACTTACTTTGCCCATATTAGCTTCTCTTCATTGGCTTCTTGTTAAAACCAGAACTTAAAATCTTTCTCTTCGCATGCAAGGTCTTAAATAATCAGTGTATCACCTTCAGTTTTCAGGCTGTACTTTTAAGATTTGGCTTAAAACTTTCCTTTTTCACCAAGCTTGTAGTTAAGGCTGTATCAGGTGACCATCCCTTAGTTGTTCTACAATAGGTAAAGGTTGCTGGGGCTTTCCCATAATGCACCGAGTGTTTCCCTGTCACTCTACATGATACCAGGAGCCACCACAGGCTCAATACCAAACTTGATGAGAAATTTTTTTTTTAAAACAAATTTAAAAGAGGCGGAGTCAGAGGACTTCACAAATGTGTTTACATTTTTCATCTGGAGATTATCATTGAACAAAACTTCAAGGCAATTCATCCATCTGTATTTTAGCATCGCACAGCTCGAAAGACAAAAACAGCTTAAAGTGAAATGAAGCAAATCTTCACATTTAAGGAGTCTGAGGAAGACTGTGCTGCCTTACTGATAAAGAGGATGATGCAAACCCCAGTAATCTGGAAGTTACCCATCCTGTGTTACACATAATGATGACCATGATGACAGTCGTCCTTTCTTGACTGTTTGTGTCAGGCAGTTACTGGTCAACAGCCTCCACATGCCAGCAACCTTACCCCTCTGTGACCCCCCCACCAACACCGCCTGGTGTTTACTAGAAGCCTCCATCTTCTCCCACCCCCTCCCAGCTGGCAAGATGTCACCGCTATCTTTAAGTGAACAGCATCTGGGCATGTGGGGGTGACAGCAGCGGTAAGGGTTACTGGCTGTAATGTCTGGAGACGTGAAGCTTGTGACAGGCCAGTGGGACGGCCTGCCAGAGGGACTACTCATCTTCCAAATCTCGCCACTGGATCTGTGAGGTGTTGCATCCTAAAATAGCCCGACAGAGTATAAAAAGACCCACGGGGAGGCCGGGCCTTCAGAGGAACTCTTCACTAGAAAGCAAGAGAGCCACACTGAGAACAGACCGACTGATCTTTTTCTAGTTGCTGCATTTGAAAACTTCTGCAGAGACCATGATGAAATACTATCACTGCCCTGCATCCCAGACCTTGGGAATCAAACCTTGCAGCCAGGACATCCCAATCACCTGCAGAGGCGCTGCTTCTCTGAAGCCAATCCGAAGTGTCCACTTCCCCAATGACATCCTTTTCCAGGACTATGTGCGACAGGGCGAGCTAGAAAGGATTGGACGCTTCATCCGAGCCCAGAGAGTGACGCTCGACACCATTTACCACTCCGGTGAGAGCCACGCAAATGAAAGGCTCAGTTACACTAGTAGAAATGTTTCTTCTCAGACTTTATTCAGTGCGCTAACTGTGTCCTGCTTTCCTCTCTGAGCAGGCATGGCTGCAATCCACGAGGCCGTCCTGTCTGGGAACCTGGAGTGTGTGAAGCTCCTGGTCCAGTATGGAGCAGATATCCACCAGAGAGACGAGGAGGGATGGACCCCTCTGCACATGGCCTGCAGTGATGGCTTCCCAGACATCGCACGGTGAGCCTCGAGACTTTCTCCTTTATAGTTAAAAAGTTTAGCTTAAGGGAAGATTGTGTGCAATGCAAATCCAAGGAAGCCACACGAATCGCAGTGAGCCAGCTGGAGGAGGCTGACATCATGTTTACAGTGGCTCCACAGATGTAGAAGGTCACGCTCCCTGACACTGAAGCATGGTGATCTTTTTCACTGACGACGGTTTATCTTTCTTTCAGCTTTCTTCTCTCCCTGGGTGCCGACCCCGAGCTGGAGAACGACTGCGGGGAGAAGCCGGCTGATCTCATCGATGAGGACAACAAGGAGCTGCTGGAGCTTTTCGGGCTAGCTGCCAACGACTGAGACTCCCTGAAGCAGCCTTTAAACCCTGAAAATCGTCTGCTCTGCAGGAATGGTTAGGCAAAGCCACGTCGGTCCAGGATCCTGACTCTGTGAGGTGCCTCAACTTTGATCCAGGACTGCGGAGGTCTGGTGGAAGGAGGGCTGACAGAGCTGGTCTGGATGCCCTCTGAGTGGAGTCGATGTTCGCTGGAAGGAGGACTCCACCTAAAACTCCAGCAGCACAGATTTGTTGTTTCCTGTCAGGGCTTCAGATCTTTTTTTTAAATGCTGTGAACGAAATGAATCTTTGGATTTTGTTTGGTAGAAACTTTACGACTTTTGCCTGTTGAAAGCTTTGAACTAACAAAACCAAACAGGCTGCAGTGTGTGCAGTGTGCGGCTTATCAAGTTGGTTACTTGTGCCTTTTGATTATTGTGAGTTAAATG
This sequence comes from Diplotaxodon limnothrissa, assembly GCF_057381915.1. Taxonomy (NCBI): domain Eukaryota; kingdom Metazoa; phylum Chordata; class Actinopteri; order Cichliformes; family Cichlidae; genus Diplotaxodon; species Diplotaxodon limnothrissa. The sequence goes on from NC_140601.1 coordinate 40,440,352, forward strand.
TTCTCTTTATAGTCTTTTGTATGACTTTTTATACTTATTTTTTAAATAAAGTTTATCAGTTTGTCTGACTTTGCCGTCATTTCCCTGCTTAACGTGAAAAAACCTCTGTCTCATGTTTCACATGAACATATGTCAATGCTGCATTTGCATCTTTAAAATGACATCAAACTAATCGATCACAGAGGAAAACCGCAAAAAGCCATCATAGCCTCTTGTGCCAAAAACTGCAGTACCTCCAGTGACCACTTGAGGCTGGCTCCAGTTGATCCCATTTTAAAGCGTCGAGATGAGCATTTTGCTTCCCCATGTTGGTATGAATATTAAACATATAAGGTTAATTCATAATAAATCAAAATGAATGACTGAGCCCACAAAACTTATCTCAGCACTGTTTACAAAGGTCAGAGGTGAAGGATCATTTGCATAGGAAACTTATGGCCAACTATGGAAGCACATCCTGGGAGCGTTTCAGCCACAGCAGCCTCAGGTCAGCTAATTGGTTGGTGGGACAAAATGAAAAAGGTATTCTGGACGTATTCCCTCAACACTGCCACTTACTGTGGTTTTAATGAGGACTTACTGTAGATCTATTTCTTACAGTCAGTATGTTGGTCCTAAATTTGACCCAAGTGACTGGCACTGACCTGAAAATATTGTGTTTCCTCAGTGACAGCGCAGTGTCTTCAGTGTATCTGCTCTATTTTAGTGTCCGTTTTGTTTTGGGTTTCAGTCTCTTGTGGCTACTCTACCCTGACTTTGCACTTCCTGTGAGATGCCCTGAGAGGATAGAGAAATAATGCATGTGCTTATAGCTTTCCCCTTGTTGAGGGAACCGGTAATTGTTCTGTTGAAATCTTTGTGTCTCTGCAGCCTGAAGATTAAGATTTTTTTTAACTTGGTCAAATTTTTGGCCATTCTCTGGCCATTCTTTTCTGGCCACTTTTGACTTTTCTTTTTTTCTCATTCCGTTTATTGAGCACAGGTGAGTTGAGGGACACCACTAATACTTCAACTAGTTTTTGTTTTTTCACCTTTTTTGGTTTGTGGTAAGGCATAATGTTAGAACTGTAGCTGCTTTGACATAATAATAACTTTATTTGTAAAGCACTTTTCAAAACCCAAGTGCTTCATAGTTAGAATAAAAGCCGAATACAGAGATGTATGTGGAAACATGCAGACACATAAACAAACAGGTTATCATCCATAAAGTCAGATATTCACTCCAACTATGGCCAAAATAAATATGAAAAGATTAAGGGATATATTAATATGAGTCACTAAACTGCTAAATATTTCAAAATATGGTGGGTGAAACTGATCTCAGAACAGGCAGTCCTCTGAGGACCAGATTCTGTAATTTTGGTGCTGTGCCAATGGCTATGACATAATCAGAGCAACAATGCCACAAATCCCAGGCAGCTGTAAGTTTTGCAGATGTGCACATGCATGACACATTTAAGGTGCTGGTGTAAATTTGTAAACTTTGGCACTGTTGACCGAAGACAAAGGAAGAAGAGGGAGAGTGTGGAGGTGAGAATAGCGAGCGGGGACTGTGAGGGGTAAAGACAGATGGAGCATACTGGACAATATGAATATGGAGCTCCCCAGCAGGAGGCAAGGTTCCCCCCCCTTTGGTGGTCCTCCTCGGGTCCTTGTACTCTGGGGCCTCTGGATATCTGGGGCCTGGATCTCCTCCATACCTGCTTCATACCCTGGTGGACGGGGCTATGGCTCCCCACACTCCCTAGCAGATCGTTACATGGAGAAACCTTTGGAATACAAGCATGCTGATCCACACAGGTATGCACACAGGTGTACACACGGGTATTCACAGACGCGGACTACACCTTTCTTGGCTGCTGCCTCAAAGCACATAGTGTGCTGTCTATCTTGCGTGCTGCACAATATAGTTTATTATTTAGTATCTACTGTTATCTACTGCTAGCTTTATTGTGATGGTGCTGTTTTTTTTTTATTATGTTGCTCTTTGCTGTTTGCTTTCTCTTCTGTTTTTTTTCTCCATACAGGTGATCCAGGTGTTTTGTTTGTTTTTCTTTTCTTTTTTTTTCTTTCTTCCCCCCCTTCTCACCGTCTCTTCTCCCCTCTGGTTTTCTTTCTCTCCCTCTCTTTCTTTCATTCTTTCTCCCTGTCCTATCCCCCAGTCATTTCTGTCCCGTTTGTAGCAACCGAAAATAAAATAAATTCATAATTATAATAAAGGTCAATCAAATGGACCAATATGGCAAGGCCATGATGATCCACTTGGTAAAATAAATCCACTTGGCATCTTTCTTGGCCTTAAGACAACAATTCTGGTGGCTAAAGATCCAAACGGGACACAAAAAAAGAAAAGGCTAAATTATCATATCGTAACAACAACAAATCCTAAATGGGCCTTAAGCACCTCTGAGAAAATCTTATGGTTAAAAAGAAAAGAAGTCATCATAGTTACTGTATCATTTCCTGTCTATGCTCCTCCAGTTCTTTTTTGGACACTTCATAGATGATCGACACACCAATGCAGTCTGAAGAGACGTTGACGATGGTGTTGCATCGATCTCTGAAAGGCAAAGAATGACCACAGAACGCAGCCAGTCAGCAAATTGTTCTTTCTGAACTCTGATAATGAGTTTCAACCCTCAAACACATGAACAGCTAAACATAGCACATCAATACAAATATGAACAGTCATCATAGTGGTGATGATGTGGGTTTGTTTTGCAGCCCCAGGCCTTCAGCAGCTTTCAGTCATTGAGCCGACCATGAACTCTTCTGTATATCAAACTATTCTAGAGTCAAATGTGAGGCCATCTGCCGACAGCTAGAACTGGGCTGAAAAAGAGCTGTGCATAAATGAATGCCTGAAAACCTGAATGAACTGAAGCAGCATTGTTGAAAAGAGTGGGCTGAAATTCCTCCACAATGACATGCAAGATGATAAAGCCCCACAAAACAGTTACTTCGAGTTACTGCAGGACTTCAGGAATTTGCTGAGATCTTTGGAACTTTACACAAACACAGCAAACAGTTTTTAAGATGTGAAAAGGCAGCAGTAGTAATGTGTCAGACATTAAAATGAACAGAAAGCGAAACTTACAGGAGCCATTCTACAGCCACCAGAATAGAGGCATCCTGAGCAGGTAAGCCGACCGCTGTCAGAACAAACAGAGTGGTCACTGCTCCTGTAGCTGGGATCCCTCCTGCGCCGATGCTGGTGGCTGCTGCCGTCACACTGCACACCAAAGCAAAGCATACAGACTCTTCAGAGTCTGCATGATGCATTTTTAAAGGCCTGAAACAACAGAAATACTGAGGTACGCAATGGTAAATAACTGGCTCAAGTTCAGATTGATGCGGTTGAGCTGGGCGATGAAAACGACTGCGACCACTTCGTAAAGGACGCTTCCGTTCATGTTGGTGCTGGTGCAGATGGGCAGCATGAAGCGAGGGACTCTTCTTTTGATCCTCAGTTTCTCCTCACAGCACAAAAACATGAGGGGCAATGCAGCAGAGCTATGAGAGGCAGCACATCATTTGTTAGTGCTTGAACAGCTATGGAATTATAAAACATTTACTCGGTCAGCTGTGAGGCCTTTGCTAAAACCTTTTCTTTATCTGGCTTCACTTAAACCAACATATTTTACAAAGAAGGTCAGACTATGTCAGAAATTAATAATAGAAACTGGCTGCAACACGAGTAGCAGTATTGAGAAAATGGAAAAATGTGTCATAAATAAAGCCTAACAGAAGCCAGGAAGGAAAAAGTGAACCACCTTCATAAGCCTGTAAATCCAGGATTACATCTGAACTTACCCTCTGATTACAACAGAACACCGCCCTCAGTGTGTGTCTTACCTGGATGAGATCAGCATTGCAGTGACTAAAGTGACCGCTCTCATGACAGGGAGGGGGTTACGCCTCACAAACAAGAAAAAGATCATTGGCAGAATCACCAGGCCATGGATCAGAAGCCTGAAAAAACAGTATATACACAGCCAACTGTGATTATACCAAATACAGTTTCTCACTGCCTAAAACAATGAGACTCAACTGAAGGATTTATATATCTCCATTGTTCCAAATCCCCCCAAAGACGACTTTTTTTTTTAGATAACAGACCTATCTGGTAGTTAGTCACTTCTGACAGAAACCCTTCATTTTTGTTTTTTAGCCTTCATCGTGCTAATTTTTCCATCCCACAACTTTGTAAAAGATTTGGATAAAAATGAAAGTTACTCTGAATGAATCATCAGTGTAAACCCTGTCTGTTAGATTTTTTAAACGAACAATGAGTATTTTTATTTACACTTGCAATTTAAAAAAGAAATAGTGCTGTTTTGGTATAAACTAGCACATTTGGTTTTTATTTTGTATTTCTTTTTTATTCTTTCTGTTTTATTGTAATATTTAATTTTAGTAAATAAATTGCAGGAGCAACCTTTTCTAATGTTCCCATGTAAACTTTATTTGAATTATTTCAACAGCAGCTTTCAACTGTCAACAGTGGAAACGGTGAAAACACCTGCGATGGCTCCATTAGCCCACTAGATGTAGCTGTTTAACCTGGTGGGATTTTCACCTGCAACAAATATGCCAAAAAGAGCGAGTTCTGATCATCTGTGACCAGCTAAACATTTTAATAACAGCTGCTATCAACATAAAAGAAAAAGAAGGAAATAAAGAAACCACTGGCGCATGCGCAATTAATATTGACATTATTTTAATTCACATTTACCCTGATTAAAATTCAGTGATTAAGCCTGTTGACTTGCCTCATACTGTTTGACTTGCATCAGAAGTAAATTAACCCTGTAAGTTTATTTATAAAACACTTCCACAGACATTTAGTCACAGAGCGCTGTGCAGCTAAACAATAACCTGGAATAATCACAATAAAGTGAAATTAAAATACATTTAACAGCAGCACAAAACCATACCGCTCAGAACAAAGTAATTGGTGGGTTAACCAGTCATCACTTACCACCAGCAACCCCCAACACACTTAGGAACAAAAACTTGTTGACCAGGACAAAGTTCCAGCATTTGAGCAGCCTTTGCCTCCAGATCGCAGCATCGGCAGCAGTGTTTTCCTCCTCACGACCGTTAGTCGCCATTTTTCTGCTGCACAGTTAGCTAAAAATTTAGCCACATTCGCTGGCTACTAATCAGGCATTTATAAAATAATTTATAATTAGATATTTATGAACAAAGTTGAGAAACCATTTCGATAAATAAATAATGAATATAATGAACATAAAATGATCGCAAGCCTCAGAAATCTGACTTTTACCGACTTTTCACAGGTATTCTAGGATGGAAGTCACGTGACCACCAAGCGAAACTCCTTGGCGCGCTGATTCCAACTTTTGATTGTTTGTTTTTGTTTATTTGTGATCGTTTTTATTTATTTGTTTGTTTTTATCTTTGGAGAAGTTTGTCTATTTATTTATTTATTCTGTGAGAAAATTTGGTCAGTGTGAGGAATGGGAAAAAATACAAATAAAAATGTACTTATGAAAAGAAAGGACGAGGGCACAGAAGTTATTACAAACTGAATTCAAAAGAGGAGATGAAGGCTCGCTGGCTTTCTGATTTGCTCATTCTTGGACTGTTTAAAAGTCAAGTTTCATTTCATTGTTCAGCTGGTGAACATTGGGTTTCCTGCCAGAACATTTGCATTGATAATCTGAGAATAACTTTCTTGATCCCAAAGGGAAACTTGAGTGTCTGACATAACTCATGTCCTATTTGTATGAGAATTTAAAAGCCTGATGGCTGTGGGTGCGAATGATCATCCAGTACTGATGTTTTTCTGTTCCTGTACCACCCGCAGTGTGTCCAATCTGCCAGCTTTCTTCACTGCTTTGCCCAGCCTCCTTGCATCCATGTTTCTGATGCTGTCTTCCCAGCAGGCCGCAGCATAGAAAATCACACTTGCAGTTACAGACTGACAGAACATCTCCAGCAATTTACTGCAGATGCCGGGAGATCTTAGTTTCCTTAACAAATAGAGGCGACTTTAGTTTGTATCTAGGGTTTTAGAGAGGTTCATACTGAGGTAGTTTTTGTGATGACCTGTAAAACTTAAAACAGTGCAATCAATGACATAATTCCCTGATTAGTCAACTTGCAGAAAATTGTAACTTTTTTTTGCAAAAAAGTGCAACACAAGGTTCAGGTTCACAAAGTTGAATGTATACTTACTTTCCTTTTATTTGGGGACTGTTTCTTAAAAATATACAAATTACAGGTGTCATTTTTTTCATTTCTACTTAACATTTCCAGCACAGAACTGTTGTAATTGAATTTTTCTCATGTGGTTTACTGTGTTGCTTTTGTTTTAGTTTTGTGTTCTTTTCATTTGTGACTTTAACTTTGAAAACTCAAAGAACTGTGAGCTCGTTTTCATTAAAGTGAGCTGTCTTCTGATCTGAGCTAACATTCCCTGCTACGTCCAGCTGTCTGCCAGCTTTTTCTGGCTCAGAAATTTTCCTTTTTTTCCTTTTTTTTTTTTTAATCTGTCAGTCATAGTGGTCATTTTTGTGTGCCTGATATTTCTAATAGTAACACTCATTTAAATTAGCCCCATATATTTTCATTACAAAGCTGTTATCGAGGGTGTTGTTTTAATTTTTCTTGTTTTTAATACTGCCAAAAAGCAGTTGATGCAAATCACTTTAAACTGCAATGTAAAAATTCAAATGTCAGACAGATTTGGGCTCAGAGAGGGGAGGCCATCTGCTTCAGCTAGTGAAGGTATAGCTTTTGTATCAGAAATACTAAGATAATAAATTTTATTAGTTTACTGGTTTCCATGCTTTCACTTCAATACTGTGATTTCCTCGACTCATCAAGCCTTATTTTATTCATGGTCCAGTTTGGTCGGGCTTTACCGAAGCTCTAACAAACTGATGCTGCTATTTAATTTGACCAAAGCTAAAAATAAGTCAATACAGTTTATTTATAAACCATATTTTTGTTCAAGAATATACTTATTAATTTCCAACATGAAACAAAGTAAAAGAAAGAAACTAAACAATATCTGTTTTTTGAATCCAGCAGTGGATAAATTGCAAACAGATAAAGAGCAGAGAGGTGTGGGATAAGAGATAAGAGATGGGTCCGTGGACAGGTTTGTGAAACTCAAAAGGACAGTGATGATCTGATTGTAACGTCAGTGACTCCACACTAAAAGGTCAACGACTGAAGATATATAATTGTTGCTTGAGAGAGTTGAGTGAGAGGATCTGAATGGATTTTATTGTTATTCTTCAACTGTTAGTAGGTGTGGCTGCTAAGTTAATGGACCGCTGATGTGGTAGTTTATATTTCTAATCAACAGATTAATTAGATTAGTGCAGATACAAGATCAAAGGTAAGAAATGTGGCGTGATAGAAAGCGGGCTAACATCTTGTAACTTCTATTTACAGGTTCCTCATTTGATTTGGTCTTTATTCAAAACATTTTTGTAATGAAAGTACGTTTATGGAAATAGCTGATTATACAGCAAAAACACAAACACATGTCAATGTCATGTCCCCGGGGGCCAAACCTGACCTTTTGAAAGATTTGGCTTACCTGTTTGTAGCTGTGGTAGTTTCTTTATATCACGTTCATTGTCAGTTTTATTGCTACGAGTTCCTTTAACAGCTTGCAATTGAAAAGAAAGTATTTTTCTTCTTCCTGCTCCTTTTCACACATGGTTGTAGTGCTTTATTGATAGAAAGTGTGGTTGGTTTGTTTGATCTGTTGTACCAAGTGTGAAATGAATAAATAAATGAAATGAAATGAAAGTCTTTAAGTATTTTGCCAGAACTCTCAAAGAGTATTCCTCACTGACACTGAGAGCTAACAGGACTAGTTTTCTAAGGTTAACTGGTTGACATGATGTATTGAAGAGAATAATCATCAGACACTTTTATGTTCCACAGAGCCGTAAACTCAAATCTAAACAGCGTAAAATCAAATAATTGGCCTGGTGATGATCTCACCGTATACATTTTGCTTGGAAACTGACTGTCATTAACCTCATAACTAATGTTTCCTTTTTGCTGCATGTGGCAGTTATACACATCAAATTCAAATCAATTCAATGTGGTTAAAATCAGATTTATGAACATTACAATAGCTTATACCCAAGGTAAAGTATCTCTGAGAAAACCCAAGAAATCAGATTATCCCCTATGAACAAGTTAACTCTATGTTTTTGAGTGGATTAATTTGCAGTTTATTTGTTCAGCTGGGTGAAACTGCTAGGTAAATACAATTAGCATTAAAGAAACTAAAATTTAGTCCCCTATAGTATTCTCTTTTTAATTCCAATAATCCACAAGGTTTTTAAGACATAATGTGTAGTAATCATTTCAATTTTAATGAACAACACGTATCTTTTTGAGCTCCAGGCTTTCTCCAGAACTCCAAACATTAAAATCCTCAAAGGAATCAATAACCTTCTACCAGTTTGAATGAATTATTAGGGGTTTATTGTAGCTGCATTTGCTTTTCTTTGTAATAGTTTTTGTCATGTCCCACCAATGTCTGAGTGTGTTTGTAGTGACCTTTGTACTGACATGTTGACCTGCAGGAATCTTTGCTGTTTTCTTCAGTCATGAAATAAAAACACTTTAGAAAGGTTTCTGCCTGCGGGATAAAAAGGCTGTACAGTCCCACAAAAAGAAGGATCACCTGATCACTCTACGTAGGTCCACAATCAATATCATTTCATCATTTTAAAACTTACAGTAAATCAAACATGTTTTCTACATCAGTGTCAGAAAATATAACAAACTTTTCATTAAATTAATAAATCACTGGAATATCACATCTAATCCAACAAACTAATTCACTTATTGGTTTGTTGGATTGATTAAATTCATCATTTTTAAATACACTTGTTGCTGAATATTAGTTTTTGTAGAAGCACCAGTGGTGTGAAACATGTAAACAGTCAGGAGGATGCAGGAAAAGGTGTGGGCCTGTAGGTGGGTTTCAGACACATAAACGGTTAGGCTCTCAGTGTAATGCGAATTATTCTGCAAATTAAAGCCACCAACTGAAATCCTCAGGCAATGTTTGAAAGCAGTTCAGTAACAGCTCTGGGTGGTCATTGTTGTTTTTTCTATGACCGTTGACAGTGCTGCTTACAGGTTACAGCTTACCGAAACTATGTTGCTAAACTTTGTTCCTTATCTGTGGTATCAAAGTACTACTAAACTACTTCAGCAGTAACAGTGAAAATGCAGCTAGTACACAATCTCAGATTTTATTTGCATGTATAAAATTGGTGCTTTTTGTGTTTGGAAAATGTCAAACTATTAAATTGCATGAGAAAAAAATCATAATTTACATCAGAGCGGATCTTCTAATATAACATATTTCTAATTTTCAAAAGTTTGATTCCTTTTTTTTCTGCTGTGTTTAATCCCGGTAAGAAGAAGAACTTCTTATTCATTTGTGTTCTTCTGTCATATTAACGCTACCTCTTTTTATTACTATTGTTGTTTCTTTTAAAATGTTGACTTGAATTTAACTTTTCATAAACATTCACAAAGCGATATTTCAGTTAAAACAAATCTATCACTTACATATAACAGTTTAATGAAGAATACTGTATAAGAATGAGTCAAAACAGTTTGTCTAAATATTTCTGATTCTGGCTTCTCTACACTGGCTCCCTATATTTTTTAGAATCACTTTAAACATTTTACTGATTGCTTTTAAAGAACTTTTGTGTCTGGAGCTAGAAAGCAGAAATGTTGACCCAATATGTCTCAGATGCCAACACAAGGCCTTTGAAGTCCATCATCATGGTAATAAAAACTTTTGCCATCAACCAAACCATAAAAAGTTAGGGCTTGTGGAGTCAGGGACCTCCTTGAAATCTTCTCCTAAATCACTTTTTTTTTTTTAATCTTTTGATGGCCACAAGCTTTGAGCTGCTTTATTTACGATATTCCCTGCCAAATATTACTTTTTAATTATTTGTAGTTTTCATGGTCAGAAATTGAACGTTTGTCTTTTGTAGGTTTTATTCTCAGTGCTTGAGGCAACTGTTGGTGCGATTTGGTGCTATGTAAAAAAAAAGTAAATATAACTGAACCGAATTCTCTGTTTAAATCTGTCCTGCTTATATCAAGCAAAACGGTTTTTGATACTTCATTGTGTTTTGGAAATGTAAAAATATTATATATCACACTTATCCTTTAAATATAGAAAATGCTACATATTCATTTACATATTAATCGTTTACTATTAAAGTGTCTTTTTTTTTCAAAAGGCGGAGCTTCTGCGTCAGCGAAGCTTCCCTCTGACGTCATTTCCGTCAATTTCAACATCGCGCCGCCGGTAGCTTATAAACAGCCTCCTCTGCACGCTTTGTCGGTAGTCTTTGTCCGTCTTCTTTGTCGGTGAAGTTTAAACAGCGCCATGGGTGATAAGATGGACATGTCTCTGGACGACATTATCAAGATGAGCAAGAAAGGAGGCGGAGGTAGAGGCCGCGGGAGAGGAACGTTCGCCCGGGCTGGAGGCTCAGGTCGAGGCGGCGGGCCGTCGAGGCCGGCGCGGGGCCGACAGAGCAACTTCAACCGAAACAACAGATCCACGCCGTACACGAGGGTATGGAAGAAAAGCGGTTGAAATTGTGAAAATAGTTAAAATATTGGAAATGTATTTTAAAATGAGTCATTAAAGGTGTAATTACGTGATTACGGACTTCCGGAAACTAGCATGGTTCAGTTAACAGTAACAGGAGAAGCTAGGAGCTGAACCAGCATGGACTCTGAGGGACTTTTCTGTGCCTGTTTTCTTGTATTTCTTCGGCTGCTGTGATTGATATGGATGTTTTACCCTCGCTGCAGTGTTTTTTTTTTTTTGTTGTTTTTTTTTTGCTGTTGTTGTTTTTTGTTTTTGTCTTTGTCAGCATTTTATAGCCTGCTCGAGCAAAAAGAGCCGAAATCCTGTCTACCAAACTATTTTTTTTTGTTTGCCTCCTGACAAAACTGCTTCAAAGTGGGGCCTTTGCTTCATTTTTTTGGCCGCATACTTAACATGGGGTTTTTTCCAACCTGTGGAAACTCGCTGCCTTACTGTCACCACCTCTGTGGAAAGAAGAGTGTTTTCAGGCACTGAAGAAAGACTCTCATCCCTTTTGAATGGACTCCTCCTGTGAAGACCTGGATGATGCCTCTAGCCTGATTCCCGTGATGTTTATAGGGAGTAATGACCATAAACTGGTTATTAGATTACATTTTTCAATAGCCTTCAGACATTCAATATTCAAGTGCTTTAAGCCATCATAGTAGCACTCTGAGTTTCCTAGAACAAAACACAAACTAAGCCTGTATTTAATTTTTTTGTCTCCACAGCCCAGAGAGTTGCCTGATAAATGGCAGCACGATATGTTTGAGGAGCATGTTGGTGGACGTGCTGGAAACAGTGGTGGAAACGGCGGAGGAAACAGTGGTGGAAATGGCGGAGGAAACGGCAGCAAGCTGCTGATTTCCAATCTGGACTTTGGTGTCTCTGATTCTGATATCAGGGTAATTAGCTAAGCTCAGATCTATTTTGCTCACCTCAGATGCTGAGGAATGGCACTGATTTTCCAGATTTTACTTTTTAGGAGCTGTTTGCTGAGTTCGGAGCGTTGAAGAAGGCATCTATACACTATGATCGGTCTGGTCGCAGTAAAGGAACTGCAGACGTCCACTTTGTAAATAAGGCAGATGCACTGAAAGCCATGAAGCACTATAACGGCGTACCGCTTGATGGTGAGGATTTGTTCCCATGCTTGTTCTCTTGTTTAGGCGTGTGCACATGGGTGTTGTTAATGGTAACTAACTAAATTTATACTTCTGTTATTTTTATTTTTATTTTTTCCCGCCAGGCCGCCCTATGAAAATCCAACAAGCCACTTTAGAATTCGACACACAGAACACACAGAATACACAAGGGTATGTTTTTTTGTTTTTAAAAAAAGGATCTGGGGTTGTAAATCAAGGTTGATGGGTTAATGTGATGACATAGGCATTGAAAATGGGTTACGATGTTACGCAGTTTAAAAAAAAAAAAAAATCAATTTATGTATTACACGGATTTTGAGATTTGATAAGTGATTTATTGCAAAATCGACAACAAATTCCATTAATTTTCTTCCATTTATCTGGGTGGGGGGAGCTTGTTAGGCTTTTACAGGTTCTCTGGAGTAACTCTCTTTCTTTTTATTGTTTGCAGCTCAAACAAAGGTTTTGATCGGACTAGGCTCGGTCAGCCCAGGGTTGAAAGGCGGCGAGGAGGAGGTGGTGGTGGAGGCGGCGGTGGCGGTGGAGGTTTTAGAGGCCGCGGGAGGGGAGGAGGAAACAGACCCCAGCTTTCTGCAGAGGAACTTGATGCCCAGTTGGATGCCTATAATGCTGAGGTATGTAATCAGGCTGCATAAAATCAGTTTCCTTAATTATTTGGATAATACTGTGAACACAATTTTCTAATCTGTTTCTTCTTCTTCTTCTTCTTTTTTTTCTTCATCTTAGTGTAAGATGGACACCAGTTAAAAGGACTCTGATGGGATGATGCTCCCGTTCCTTTTATCATTTTTTTATTTTGGCTAATCAGATGTGATGGATCAGACCCTTGTGTTTTAAAGACATTTTGTATGGACCATTTTTTTGTTTTGGGTGTTATTTTCAAATTTTCTCTTTTTATAACCATAAAACCATGTTATCAGGATTCAGGAACTGTTGTTGCCTTAAACCTGTAATGAGAATCTTTGTTCTCTTTTTTTTTTTTTTTTTTTTTTTTTTTTTTTTTTTTTTTTTGTATAAACATGGTTGAATGACAGACTTCTGAATGTAAATTTAAAAACAAAAAAAGTTGCATTTTAATGTACACTGGTTCTGTCACTCAGTACTGTATATTTGACACATGGACACGTTCAAAGGATTTTGTACATAAATTCATGATATTGAGTCATCTTTAGAAAAACGTCTCTCGTCTTCTTGGACTCCTCACAGTGGTGCCAAATGTTGACTGGCCATGTTCAGGCCAACTACTGAAACAATGTTAAACTAAAGCCTTTGTCTTTGTAATGGTGCATTCTCAAAGCACCACACAATGAATTACCTGAGAAGTCTCTACCACTGGTACTCTTCCTCATACAAGATCAACATCTTGATCTTGCTGCTTGTACCTCTTCATATTGTCTTTGCTCCGTCTTCTTGGTGGTGTCTCTCATATGTTCAGTATCTGAATTGATATTAGGGCTGCAGCAACCGATTATCTTAGAAATTGAGTAATCTCGGTTATTTAATCAAGTAATTGGATAGGAAATACTTTTCTCTAATGAGCAATACTAAATATACAAAGGAGGGCGGTGCAGGTTTTTCAAAATGAACTCCTTGCAATGTTTTAATGAAAACGTTTGTCAAGAAGGACAACAAAACCCTTTGTATTAATGTGCAAATAAATGAAATTTAAACAAAAACACAAGTAAAAAATGCATAAATAACTTAAGGTACATTCAGAAGGTCAAACTCAATAAAATATGTATATGAAGTTTACCTTTACTTCCCAGTAAAGCTTTTATTGCTGATTACAGAGCTGCTGTTTTGGACACTAGAAACACGTTTTCTCTCGCTCCACCTGAGCTCAGCTGCTCTTCGCAGCGTGTGTGCAAACTGCACCAGTGTCATCCTCACTGCTGCTGTTGTGTTATCAGTGTGTGTGGGGTTAACATTGCTCCTGAGTACCATTTCAGGTCTGTTTTTAAATCACAAATGTTTCACATTTCCATAGCGACAGTGGTATGAGCCGTGCCTTAAACAGCATCGAAACAAAGAATTTGTATTAAGAATTTTTTATAATAGAGTTATTCGAATTACTCGATAATTCGTAGCTCTAACTGATAACTTTCAGCATCACACAGTGAAACTAATGTAGTCATGTTTTATCTTATAATTTTATAAAAATGTAAACAGATTTCAAGACAAGACTTGTATTTCTTCATGTCTAGACTACTGCAAAAGCCTTTTTACTTCCTGCACTCATTTTTGCATTTGAACACTGGCTTCCAGAATGTTATAGAATTGATGTAACTGATAACTAGTTTTAAGGCCATTGGCTTTACAACTTCTGCATCTTTCAACTGCAGTTGTGCGATAATGATCCACACGGGGATGCCGGTCCCTGCCTCACTGAAGACTTAAGGCAACAGTGTTTGCAGTCAGTGCCCCGAGGCACTGGTCCTTGGTTATTAATAAATAATAATGGCTTTTATTTTTGGCCATTAGCAAAGAGACCAGGAAAGGGCCAGAAAAAAACAAAGAAACAGAAAACAACTAATTGAATTAGATGGAAAGAACACATAAATTGGTAATAAAAAAGATTTAGGTTGAAGTTATGGCTCATTACACCCGTGCCACATATTATATATGATTAAGAAAAATTATTGCTTTGTAGCCACAGCACCTAGACGCCACGCAGTCATTCAGATGACATTCAACTGTATTCCAGTATAAGTAAATGTGTAACTTTTGTATAGGCGACTCCATCTGTCTGACACCTAAAGCTTCCCAAAGCTGGGCCATGCAAGAGGAGAACAACAAGCAAAACAGGAACAGAAAGACTGAAAAAGAAAAGAATCAAGGTGTTGCAGAGACGAGACCTCAACCCGATTTAAATGCTGTGGTGGGAACTTTAAGAGCGCTGTACACAAACAAATGCCCACAAACCTCAATGAACTGAATCAGCGCTGTAAGGAAGAGAGAGCTGAAATTCTTTCACAATGACAAGAGACTGATAAAGTCATACAGAAATGATTATTGGGGTGTACTTAGTTGTTCACAGGAACTGCATAGTAGTGTCCAGTGAGAACTTTCTTAAGAAAAAAAAAAAAGAAAAAGAAAAATTATCAGAAGGTGTAGGTTTTGTAAGAATTTGCCTCTGCACACACAAAAGATTTTAAATCAGACAAACAAACATGTACTTCAAGGGGTTTTACAAGTAAGTATTAGAAGCAATCAGTGTTTTTTTAATACACAAGTCAGTTTTAAATATGTCCCGTTATCCTCTGTACCTTTTATCACAGTACAAAGTGTGACAGCAGAGCGAAACTATCCCACTGAACCCAAAACTAAACACAAGCTGTTAAGCGCGTCACCTACGTAGGGCGTGCGCGCCGCGGACCCGCTCCCGGGAACGTGACGCGCGGGCGGCGCACGGGGCGGCGCCGTCCCCTTGTTCGCCATACTTGCAGGAGAGCCCAGAGAGCAACGAACGCACTTACTGCAAAGGCTCCTGAAAACACTACTGCGTTTAATTTAAAGGTAAGCGTCTCCAGCTTCGAGGACAGCTTCTAACGCCCTCTCTAGAGCAACCATAACCGGCGCGCGTCCGTGAAGCCGCTCCGTTGTCGCGCCCGCTCCTGTCAGCTGATGATAACTTGTCATGCTAATGTTAGCTGCAGGCTCCGGTTAGCTCGGCTGAATTGTTCCCAGCGGTTAACGAGCTAGCCACTTGTCTCGCTCCTCAGTCCCACCCTGTGTGAGAGGGGGGGTCGGCGGCAGGAAAAGTTGAGCCACATTGTTCAGTATTAATGAGTTTAATCGTTCAGGCTAATGAACCAGTGGCGTGAGTAAACTGATGTGCTGTCAAAAGGAGGTTTGTTACCCGGCTAATAATGACAGATATATTTACTATTTTATCACCATGGCAGCTGCGGTTCATCTGGGGTTTTTCGCGGATAATACATAATTGAGGAAAATTTGCAAAGATCCGTGATATTATCTTTAAAATAAACATGCGTTCATTAAATTTCATTGAAAGAGCTGTTTTGTTTTTAATTTAATTTAATGCAGAAAAAATAAATATAGGAAACTCTGAAAGTCTTTGTGTTTATATGCCTGCCTAAGGCAAACAATAACACACTTTGACCAACGAACTATTAATTCTGTGTGTTAGTTAGAGATCAATACGTTAAAAAAAGCCCCACAAAAAGAAAAGTTACACTTTGTTTTTAATATATGTTATTGTTACTCTGTTCATCTGGGATTAGATTCACCTAGATTACAAACGACAAAATGACAGTCAGACCTTCCAAGAGCTAGTTTATGAACAAAAATGTATACGATTTAGAGATTACATGATATATTAGAGTATTATTATTATTATTTCTTATTATTTTATAAGTGAGCCTTTATATAGGTTTATATATAGGTTCATTCTTCTGTCAGGTGTGTATAGAGTGTGAAATGATTTGATAATGAACCTAAATAATAAATAATCATCTGTTAGCCTCTATTACACTTTAACAAAACTTAAATTCTTTGCACATGGAGTTACTCATTAACAGGCTGCCGTTATGAAGGTCAGATAGATGTAATGGCACTTTGGCGCCGGTTTGTTGACTTTTTACTTGTTGGCGTTAACGTTTTCACAGCAGAGAAATAAATAGGGGTGCAACGATATTCGTATCGATATTGAACCGTTCGATACAGTGCTTTCGGTTCGGTACGCATATGTATCGAACAATACAACATTTGTAATTTATTTTATCAATTTTCCTTCTGACGATGCTGTCTGTGTTGAGCGCTCAGTGAATCTGCGTTCGACTACTCCGCCTAGGCTGCACTGTCCAGCGCAGATCCACTGAGCGCTCAACACAGACAGCATAGTCAGAAGGAAGAGCGCAGGGCACCTCCCCCACCCTCATTCAGATCTGGCGTTTGGAATTATTTTGGTTTTCATGTGACGTATGACCCTGAAGGTAAGCGAGTCATGGACTAAAGTAAAACAGTATGTTGGATGTGCCACGCAATGCTCAATTACATGGGTGGGAGCTAGTGTGTTAGCGCAGTTAGCTCGTTAACGTGTTGGCCGTCTAGCCCCATGCACGGAGCTATCGGCGGTAGCTCGTTAACGGAGATTTGCCGTGTTGTGGCGTTAAGGTCATTTCAACGAGATTAACCTGAAAGCACTAGCGGGAACACAACGAATATGACTGCACATTTACGCCGACATCATCCTAGTGCAAAGACAAGTGGAAGCAGACAAAAAAAAGCAAGCATGCTACTAACTTTAGCCGAGTCATTTAGACAGCTGTTAGCACATGATTCTCCTTATGCTGCTGAGAATATAGCCCAGAAGAAGCGGATAGTATAGCTTTTATTTTGGAAAGAGACATTTCTCTGTAATAAACTCTCTTTTCCAAAGATGAGTGATTCCTCAATCAGATACAGGGCTTGCAATATCGCTAGCCCGATGTCCCGGAGCTAGCGATTTTTTTCAGTCGGGCTACCAAAATCTATCTCTTCCCTGCCCGTCGGGCTATTGTAGGAAAAATATATGTCAATGCTTTTGCATTCTTTCAGAAATGTAGCTGGGTAATTATGTCATTGGCATCGGTGAGCCACTGTCAATATGTGACATATTGAAGTTGCGTTTGAATTTGCGCTTGTTTTTTTGCTTTCACTTTGCAATCGTGCGAACTGCGTATAGAGAGCGACAGCACTGATCTGTGAGTGATGATAATTTGTGCACCAATTCCTCTGACATCGTCTTATTAATCGTTAGCTTACTATGCAAACATGACAAGTGAAATCTCCCGCAGCTTAAACATGTGAGAGGTTGATCGCGCAGAGAATCGCTGAGCTTATGTGAGTGCGTGTGTAAAAGCATTTCAGTTCTGCTGAGCCAAATAAGACAGGTCAGGGTGAAGAAGTGACAGCCAAAGAAAAGCTTACCACAAAACGGAGAAGTTATGACAAATCAGACTATAAGTCAAAAAGAAAGTGCAGCTTTATGGTTTCATGGACAAAAGAATTTCTGTGGCTGCAATATGACGAGCTAAATAACCAGGGCTGCACATAAGTGGTCCGCAGGTGCGCATTCGCTGTCAAAATAAAAAACACGCACAAGGGTTAGGGTTAAATTTAAAAACTGTACTTTTGAGTTAAAATATATATTTATAATTTTAATAAATGACAAATTAAAAATGCATGAACATTTTTTGTATCGAAAAAATATCGAACCGTGACACCAAAGTATCGAACCGAACCGAACCGTGAATTTTGTGTATCGTTGCACCCCTAGTTTATATAGGTTCATTCTTCTGTCAGGTGTGTATAGAGTGTGAAATGATTTGATAATGAACCTAAATAATAAATAATCATCTGTTAGCCTCTATTACACATTAACAAAACTTAAATTCTTTGCACATGGAGTTACTCATTACCAGGCTGCCGTTATGAAGGTCAGATAGATGTAATGGCACTTTGGCGCCGGTTTGTTGACTTTTTACTTGTTGGCGTTAACGTTTTCACAGCAGAGAAATAAACTCACGCCCCCACAGCGAAAGTCTTTCTCTTTTTTAAAGAAGCAAACACAGCTACTCCCTTGGAGCATCTCATTCCCCCTCTTTGCTGTTCTTGAATGTAGCTGGAGTCCCTTTCAGCTGTTAACAAACTGTTGGCTTGTGTATGGCGTGCATCATGGCTGGATTGAACATGAGTGTACCGCTATTTCAGTGATGTCGAATTGATACAGGAGCTCAGATCTTCTCAGATCATACAAAAGGAAATGCTGCAACATTTGGAAATTATAAGACTTTCTGGAGATCTGGAGACTTTCAGTTTGCATATTCACCTGACTGTGATATGAGAAACTGTTTTGATGACACGGTATAACTTTGATTTATTAAGTTAGCATAACCAGGAGGAAGCCAGTGATGTGTGAAATAGTTTTGGTGACACTACTTTGGTTGAAAGAGGGCGCCATTTTTGTTTTTACTGTTTCATTTATACGTTGTTAACGACTAACTTAATGTTTTATAAAGCTCAGTTTGATTTAATTTCTTTCTAACTGTACCAAATTTAATAATTCCCTGCTAAGCACGTCTGAAGAGCCAACTATGTCGCTCTTTACTGAATTTTTGCACTAAAGAGACTTAAAACAGTCAAACAGCTAAGGTAGCAGTTAGTTTGTTTAACCCTTACCTGGTTTTTCTGCGCTGAGATTGGACCAATGACAGATGTGCTGAAATAGCATGCAGTTTTTATGCATTCTATGCGTAGACTGTTTCATAGACAGTCTGGCAGCTTGTGCAATATTAGATAAACATGGAAAACATGCTTGTGGATGGTCCTAAAATATGGGAGAAACTGGGAAAAGCAGGAATGTTGACAGATTTGGTAAGGTGTGTCAATGCAGGTCCCCATAATCATTCTCTCCTCAGTGCTACTATTGGTCCACTAACGTAACATATTTAACTACTTAAAAAGCCCAGTGGATGAGAAAAGAAAGAAATTCAATAAATGCAAAAGACGAATAACAAGATATAATTTAATATATTTTATAATTTCTCTTTGGCAAATAAATTACACATGACTAATACAAGGAGGTGAGTCTGTATTTCCAACCCTACAAAAGCTGTAAAGAAAGGAGTTGTCAGAAGATATTTATTTTATAATAAATGGTTATATAGTAGCAGCTATGAAGCCCGGTTCACATATATTTGCTCATTGTGTCCAGGTTGTTGGTTGCATTGGTGGACATAGCAGACTCTGGTTGCTTAGGTAACCCACTAATGTATTTACCACCCAGTGATAAATCAATCAGTGGTATAATTCACTCACATTGGTAGTCGCTTAAGATGATCACCTCAAAGCTGAGAAGAGTTTGGCTCACTTATTTTCGACTGCTCCTACAAGACATTTTATATTCCCAGTTCTTGTGTAGGTCAGGCTCAGATTTTTTTTATATGTTAGTATTTGAGGAAAATTTTCCGTATTTATTGATTAATGCAAACCACTTGATTACAAAAAAATCCTCAATGTAACTTCTTTGCTTCAGTGCTTTGTAAGCATTTCATCCACATTTGTGACTAAAATAGACATGAAATAGTGACGTGGAGTATTAGAAGATTCACGCCAGGTAGTTCCTACATTTCTCAGCAAAAAGACGGAAAACACAACAGCAGCTGTGGAGATGATGCTGTCACAGTTTAACGTGGAGCCACAGTCTGTCTACAGACACGTGGTGAAAAGCGGGGAGGTGGCGTTGTTACCGAGAAAGTGAACTCAGCTGCAGTGAAAAGAAAACATGTTTGTCTCGTCCAAAACTATTAAAACCTTTCTGATAAACAGCTGGTGTGAGTCCTTCGTCTATCCACATCAACAACCAGCGCAAACATGACATAAAGCAAACTTTCAGCTCCTCGCATAGGCCACCGTTTTCCTTACACAGAGAAAAATCCATGTTAAAGCTAGAGAAGTTAGAATAAAAGCCTATTTATGCAGATTAACTGTTAACTCAATTAAACTGGCAGCAGCCCAGGGTGTACTAGACTAGATTTATTTCAAGGCTTTTGTAACATTGTTTTTCAGATTTAGATGAATATAAAACATAAATAATGTCATACACATTAAATTAAATTTTATTTATAGTTAAAAAACAAAAACAAATAAAAGTTGTTTTTTTTTTTTTTTTTTATCTTGCAGGTCAGTAAAAGCATGCATGGGGTCCGCAAAACTTTAAGCACTGACGTGGGGCTGTTAGTTTGGATAGTAAATTATTATTAAGTAAGCCGTCGGCAGGTTCTGAACATGTTGTAACATCATGATGATTCTTTAAAAAGCAATTACAGACGGCATTAAACAGACAGACACACGCACACGGTCGCTGACTAACATGCACAAAAATGCACAACAAACATTAACCTTGACCATCGTTGATCCCTGACATCATCGTCCATGTGCAAAACATTGTTGTTTGCAGGGTATTGTTGTCTCCCTGCCGTGCGGGCGGCCAGTACGGACACCTAAGATTGGAATGCGATAACTCGAGAATGAGGCAACCTCGGAGCTTCAAATTATTACTATAGGAATTATCTATCTGCATATCTCAGGGAACTCAACCTGAAGGTCAGAGGTCAAGTTTTCTGAAAATCTTGTGAATGCGATAACCTAAGAACAAGGCAACAAAGGGGTAGCACCAGTCGCCGTAATTTAAATTATATTGCTGCTCAAAATTACAGCAGGCAGAAACCTCCATGTCTCTATTAAATTCTGTATT
The DNA here is from genome assembly GCF_057381915.1 of Diplotaxodon limnothrissa. NCBI lineage: Eukaryota > Metazoa > Chordata > Actinopteri > Cichliformes > Cichlidae > Diplotaxodon > Diplotaxodon limnothrissa. The sequence continues at coordinate 40,461,413 of NC_140601.1, forward strand.
TGTTATTAATGTTTGCATGAGGCCGGCAGGGGTAACAGTCTGGATTGGCTGTTGCCCTGCAGGTTGTTGTTCTTAGTGTTTGATACAAAAATAGATGAACCCAAAAGAACCCAACACCAAACAGAGGATGTAAACGTTAGTGACACAGTGCACTGATGAGGCTACAGGCTCCCGCATGCTTCCTCTGTTTGTGAAATTGAAGTTTCTTTAAGCTTCCCGTCCTGTTTGCGAGCCTGCTGAAGGCTGTGTGGGGCGAGTCTGTCAAACTGGGTTCTAGTCCACTCATGAAATGTCCTAATGTTAATATTTGGCATGACAGCACAAGGGGAGTCTTCTTAATATCACTTTTATTAACTTCTTACATCATGTCCTGTGAGAACACGTGAACTGTTGAAAGTGAAAACACACGAGGATACTTTTTTTTACAATTCATAAAACATGGGATTTTTTTCAGCTTTCCTCAAATAAAAGCACAAATATTATTATACAAATTTATTTAAATCTAAAATACATTATGAGCTTACCAGAAATTAAATTTTTAACCTTTTTATTGTATGTTTGCTCAAATGGAAAAGCTTGTGACAGGAGAACCATAGTGCTTAAACGCATGCACGATAGTTCATTTGAAAGGTAACTTCTACTATCTGGAAAATGTGACTGTTCCATATTTCAGACCTGTGCTAATCCCGTGAGGTATTGACGTTACAGGTGTCCTTACTCCTCATGAAAACATCTTCAGTTGTCCAAATTTAATCATATGAGGTTAAATATAAATATTTTATTTCCTCACTTTGTGGAGAAAAAGCGGCTGAGCAGGCAGTGGGACATTTGTGCTTTTATTAGTAACAATACAAAGTGAATATCCTAAAATTTATTCACTTGAGTTTTGGTTGACAGCTCACTCAAAGTGCAACTCAAGGTCAAAATCAGTGATGGCCAATTTAATTTAGGTGGGACACATACAGCCCAGTATGAGCTAAAGTGGACAGTTGTATATTGTTTCCCTTTCTCTACAATGGTGAATGGACTGGTACTCATATAGCATCTTTCTGCTTAATTTGTGCACTCAAAATGCCTCATTCACCTAATCACACACACACATTCATACACCTTCTGACCTTCCGATGGATGCATCGGGGTCAACTCGAGGTTCGGTATCAGATGGACTGGAGGAAATCAATCCACTGACCTTCTGATTAAACAGAGCCTCAGTGTCACGAAGTTTAAGTACACATTTACTGAACCAACCATCAGTTATAAAAGTGAGCTGAAGAAAAATAACACATCAGTTTTCCACATTATGAAAAAAACTGCTGATTGCCCATCAGCACGGCTCTTTAGGGTCACACTTTGCATAAAACTGTGTCAGAATGATCACTTTCTGTGTTGCCCGATTGACCAAACTTTGGAGAATAAAGTAAATGGAGCTTGCCTAGTAATAAATTATTATATGGTCTCACAGAATAAGATAGCAGTGTATAAAGGGATTAAATTAGCCTTTTGTGAGACAATAAAATCTAAAAGCTACCAGTAAAAGACTGATGTACTTGCACGGTGCTCAGTGGGAAAAATATTTAGCTTTAAGAAATTTCATAACAGGGAGACCATGCAAACCAAAAATCTAAATAAAAAACTAAGAGTTAATGCCAGGAGTTTCACTCCTCGTCGAGTAACCGTGATCTAAATTTGACCTCAGTTAAATCTGCAATTTAGTTATGCAAAACATGAACTCAAATGAAGATTGCATTAAAAAAAACCAGTTATTTTTTATCATTGTACATGGCTCTAATAATGCATTTTATTTTTATTGAGTGGAAGGTATATCTGAAGTCGCAAGAGAAACTTGACCAAAGTAAAAGTTTGGTGTTTAAAGGCTCTGCTTGATTAAGGAGAATTTGTGCAACCAGCAGCTAATAATCACATTTTGAAGATGTTCTTGAAGTCTTACTTTAGTCACACAATTTTGGTTCCTTCAGGTGCAAGAAATTGTGTATATATAATGGTGCATTTGTAAGGAATAGAAAAGCGGAAAATTGAAGCAGGATTTTGGCTCCTGCTCAGGCATGTTTATGGCTGCGGCTCCTCGCATAGTTCACGTCTGTGCTGCTTATAGACATTTCTATGATGCCTGCTAGTTTAGGCAGTTCATAAGAGAAGAGAGAGGTATGCAGACAAACTCAAACTTACGATTTGTATCACAAAAATCACTAATCACTAAAATTATTTGGGACATTTGCATTATCCACAATTCTTTTCAAACTTCCAGTCTTTTAGTTACAGCTACAGTTTACACAGTGTTGCATCTGAGGCTGGAGACTCGAAGCATTTAATCCATCTGTTGCTGCTGAAATGTAAACGAATGTCATGGAGGTATTAAACACTGCTGGCTGAGCACTGCTGGGTGGAGATGGAGGTACAATTAGTTCACAGCTACGTTTGCTGTATTGTTGAACTAACTGAAGCAGATTACAGTGATGTTGACTTAGCAGTTAATTTTTTTATCAGTTGTGAAAAATGTCCAGCCTAGTTAAATATCACCTAATGAATAAGAACGGATTATAAAAAAATCAAGAGTATAGTGACTAAAACGATCATGGTGCATCAGATCTTTCTAGCGTGCATGTTGACATTATTTCACTAACTTTTATAGTCAGAGGAAACACATCGGCTCTGTTTTGGTCCTTTTCCTGTACAGCAGTGAGCTTTCGCCCCTCCCTGAAAGCTCGGACTCGCTCGTGTTCAGCTTTGACCAAGATGATGGAAAAACCTGGTCTGCCTAGAAGGAGAAAAACTAACGAAGTTTCCATAGGCGAACATGTTCTAGAAGAAAGAAAAACGAGTACACCTGCCAGCATCCCTCACCCAAACTCTTAACTGTTTGCTATCACTGAGTTTGTGGCTGTTGCTGCAGGGCTTCTGAGGTGGGCAGCTCCAATATCTACCACAAACATCCTGCAGTACAGGCTGCAGGCTGGCAGGGACCAGCAGTTTCCCTTAAGAGTACTCCCCATGTCATAACCTTGTACGTCCTCCACCACAGCTGTGTACCCCTTTATTTCTTACATTTATCTATTTATTAAATAAAACATTTTATTGAAATTGTACATAAATCCTAAGAAAATCCCCTGTAAAATATTCTAAGTTCAGTAAATACATCTTGTTTCTTAAAATCTCCTCCTATGTCTCCGAAACACCTCTCGAAGTTGGAGTTGTCCAGGAGGCGTCCTGTTCAGATGCCCAGACCACCTCAAATGGCTCCATTCATGCGCTTGACATTCTTTTAAATGTCTAGTCTAGGCATGGATGTTTTTTGTCATAATGGAGCAGCCCTGTGAAGCAGTAGAGTCACTGCATCTGAGCAAAGAGAGTTTACGTCCTGAATTCTCTCTGCTGGTTTTTCCACATTACTGAGAGTTCGTTGTGTGCAGAGCTGTCCTTTAGGTTTTTTTAAAAAATGCTCCTGTAATTATTTACAACATCAAAGTGGCTGCTCTTAAGTGATTAAAGATACACAACCAGGACTAAAGTGTAATTGTAAGCGATGTATGCTAGAGTGGCAGTGGTGCATTCAGGCCCTGTGTTTTTTCTGTTTTGCTGTGGGTGGGAGGGGGGCTTTAATGTGAGCTTTAAGACTCTCGGTCCAAGCACAGCTCTTCCTGCTTTTGTTACACTGTGCGTTTGAGCAGTGGAAAGTTTTTGGGCATTAGCCTCCTTAAAACGGGAACACAGTTAGTTTCTGTGCAAATGAAACACAAACCCATTGTCTCTGCATCAGGTTAACTCGATCATCTTGCTTTCCTGACATAAATGAGATGGCTTCCTTACTTGGAGGTTTATGAGGACAAAACAAATGTTATTCCTTGTTCTTGTTATCCTTGAAACTCTTCCCTGATAACATCGCTGAGAAAAACAAATATACACAACTGCGGTGTACACTGCTGTGAAGCTGTTGCTTGGTTGAATGTAATAGAGGTGAAAAAGACCAGACTCATGTCATCCATGCCAGGGGAACACAGTTGTTTTCATCTGACCTAAATAACTGCATCATGGGATGCTTGACGCCTCGTTCATGACTCCCCTCTCATTATTACTACTTCAAAGAAGTGAGATTAGATGACATAAAATGCTACACACAGCAGAGTTTGTCTTTTTGTTTACAACAAAACACTTGCCTCCCCAAGAGACAAGTGTTAGTAAGAATATAGGACGTCTGCCCACCTGCTTTCTTTCCATGCTCGCTATACCGTCACTCACATTTTTTCCCCCCTCCAGACATGGCTGACGATGACGTGACTACAGAGCAGCTAGCAGCTATCGCCGCTGAAAATGAAGAGCCAGAGCCAGTGAACTACAAACCTCCAGCCCAGAAGTCAGTGAAGGAGATCCATGAGCTGGATAAGGATGACGAAAGCCTACGCAAATATAAGGAAGCCCTGCTTGGCTCTGGGATCTCTGAGGCTGGTAATACACTGTGTGTGTCTGAGTGTGTGTGTAACGGTTCTGCAAAACCACAGTTCAAATTGTATCTCGGTTTTTCTTTAGAAGTGATTAATTAAAAACAGAAAAATATGTTTATTTGATTTAATGATAAACGTTAAAGTCCATTACTCTGATGTGTTTCTTGTTCACCGCTTCAACAATACAGAAGAGGTCCCTGTAGGTATCACAGTGCAGGAAGGTGGTGCTGTGTTACAATAAAGCAGATGTTTTTGTTGTTTTTGGTTTGTCATTGAACTGTTACATCCTGTTTGATGCATTGTGCATTTTATTAAAAAAACAGGACTAAGCTGGAGTTGTATGTCTTTATAGTAACCTGTGGCCTAGTGTTGTCTGTCAAACACTGATGATCAGTACGCTTCCTGCTGTGAGGAGAAAGTTTGAATTGTTGCCTGAGAACAAACTGAAGAGTAATTAATGCAGAATCTGTCCCAACTACAGCAGCCTGTCCTGATTTCAGCTCCCCTGAGTTCAAACACTTCAAACACGTAGCTGATTTTTACATCACATGCAGACCTCCTATAAATGTCTGGGTTTAGCAGACTGCATGTGAAAATGACGTTAAAGTGTCTTTAAGGATAAATAAAAGTTATGAATATAAACTATGGAGCAGCCAGCAGTAATCTGGGTAGTATGAGACACATGTTTAGCATGTTTGCTACATCTGTACTGAATCACCTGTTTCTTTGGTCTTGTCTCAGATCCCAATGTTCCCAACGTCCAGGTGATCCGGATGAGTTTGGTCTGTGATAGTGCTCCTGAGCCGCTGGTCCTGGACCTCTGTGGTGAGTCTGTGTTCAGGCAGAAATCAAGTAGAAGTTTCTGATTGAACCCCAACATTCAGTGTTTGATAACTAATGGCGCCATAATGGCCGCAGGTTTCCGTAGACCAGGGGTCGGCAACCTGCGGCTCTTTAGTCCTTATAGTGCGGCTCCGCGTGGTTTGGGAAAATAAATTAGAAGTATTTAGCTGAAGTATATTTTCTTTATGTTAGTTTTTTTTAACTTGTAGTTCTAAATTGGAAGATTGTTGTGATATTGAAATATAAAAATAAAATTATATTCTATTATTTTTTTCATCGCTCAATATAAGCGTCACACTTGCGGAAGCCGGTGTACCCGCCGAAACGCCGTGCATTTATCGAGACTTCCAACCCCAGGTAGGCCAATTATGGATCTTCGGATCCACATTATGTCAGCAGCTGTTCTCCACCGTGAACTATGTTAAAAACAAACACCGCTCACGTCTCACAGATGACAACTTACTGTCCTGCGTAAAGATAAAGTGACTTCGTACAGCCCCGATTTGCAGACGCTGTGCGCAGAGGTTCAGGAGCAGAAGTCTCATTGTAAACATATCACGGCAGACCCGACGATGTTTGCATGAACACGCTTTTCAGCATCTCTTTATTGACCACTTTTCACACACGGTTGCTGTACGCACACAGCCGGCTGTAGCTTTGCAGCTCACAGCCCGACACACACCAACACATCAGCATAGATACCACAGACGTTAAGGCGGCGAGGCGAGGCACACACATTAACCAGGTAAAATACATGTTTAGGCAGAATTTTGCAAATATCTATTTTTCATTTTTCAGCAGCATAGTGCTTTTTTTCCAATTATTTTTTTTTAAAATTCAGGTCAAGGCTCCAAACGCCCAAAGGCGATTTATATATCACAACAGTTTTTGTTTGCTACGTGGTTCATTTTAGTTTCCTTTCCATTTGTTATATTTCTTTAAGAGTTCAAAATGTGTTAATTACATGAATAAAATGTAATTTTCTCTGTAGCACTTCATGAAATTCATAAGCAACACACCTTAGTTGTTCACACAAAGCATAAAGGTAAAAAGCAATATATACAGTGTTAACTTCATTTTAGATGTCAAAAAGTATTTGCGGCTCCCAGTGTTTTCTTTTGCGTGGAAACCGGGTCCAAATGGCTCTTTGAGTGTTAAAGGTTGCTGACCGCTGCCGTAGGGGAACCTGGGGAAGGATTATTAATAAGTGGCCCGCAGTTATGTTTGTTTCCGGGTTTGTCTCTTCTGGTCCGCTGCTTTAGGTTTTCAGTTGTTTGCTATTTCCCAGCTGCCTGGGCACCTTCTTCATACCCATGTGCATGTGCAGCGATCGTGGTTGGCACTGTGGAAAAAACATTTGTGCGTGACTCAAGGAGTACCTGGATAACTCTGTGTCCCGCCAACATCCTCACCTCAGTTATTTTTTCAATTTTTATTTTGTTTAAAGTTAGAGGAATCTGCTGCTGAGTTCAGTATGTGCAAGATATTTTCAAGTTTCTTGAGTAGCCGCACCAAAATAATTGTAAATATGAGAGGATATAATTGAGCATCCTCGAGTTCATTCAGAGTGATGAGCTCACCTGTGAAGCAAACTGCTGAGACAAACTCACAAACAAGTAGGGGTGAAAAATCTATACTGGATAGTATCGCGATATTTTGTATCATGTGACACCAAATATTGATGTTTTATTAAATAAAATAATCTGGGGTTACTATAAATACATTATTGTTGCCTTATTGTAAATTCGACACGTAACCATAACAGTTAATAAGAGAGACGAAATTAATATCAAGCAGGTTCTTTGAGTTCATGTTATTGGTGCAGCCGTCCAACAGTCCCCGTTTCGCATGTTGCCCCTTGGGAAAATTAATTTCCCGGCTCCCATCTATAAAATAATTGAAATGCCTTTTTTCTCTCATGGGCCAGTAAATCTCCTTCAGTGGTGGTGGTGGGGGACTCGAGGCCCCGCTGCCAAAGTCAACAACGTGTTGTTCCATCACATTTTCACACCATTATTTTCTTTCAAATCATTTTCATCCTGTTTCAAAGCTCTCAGACGTGCTTGTCCTGCACCCCCAGTACAGACTCTGCCTATTATAACTCCATCCAGCAGCACTTACTCTGTGAAGGTCTGAATCTGCTACTAATAAGATTTACTGACACATCCCAGAAGCAGAGAGAAATGGACAAACTACAGCGACTGGATTTAGTTTTTTAATTCGTGGCACTAATTTAAAAGTTAATGTAAATTATTCCAGAGTTTTATAATCTTGTAGGTCTGAACTGCATCTTCTCACTCCTCTGGAGCAGCTTTGGGCCCAGCTGGCCTAGATTTGGATCAGTCCAGGACATTTTGTCCTGTTCCTCGTTGCAGCTTTTACTGCTTTCTCAGATAAAGTTGTGACTGTCCACACGGTAAATAAAGGCACAACAGTCCAGTTTGGCTGATTGTGACTTTTTCAAAAATCCTGCCATTAATTCTAGTTTAAAGTCACAGATAGCCCTCAGCTATGCTCGTGTGTTTGTCCTTAAAGCTGAATATTGTCAGGCTTAAGAAACACTGAATTGAACTCTGTTAAGGCAAAAAGTGCCCCCCCCCCTTCAGGAGACGTTAAAATGAATTGTCCCCATTGTGTTTGTATTTGGAGATAAAACATGTTTTGCTTTTCAATAAAAAGTCCCTGAAACTAATATTTTTAAGATGTTTCATGGCACAGTCATTTCTCCTCTTATGCAAGGAACCAAAACGTTTAATAAGGTTGATGATAAAACGCGCCCTCACAGTTTCGGGTTCAATTGACTTACAAACTGGCCCAAAATATAAGACTCTTACTTCTGTGATCACAGAGACTGTGATAAAAAGAAGCTTGCAGGACGAAGAAGGAAAAGCAGAAGAAGCAAAGATTAGTGTAAGTTGTCTGTTTTTGTACTTCAGGAGCAGGAAATAAAACTGGAACACTAACTTTCTGAACTTTAAAATATTTCTTAGTTTCTGCAGAGGTTTGAGTCTCTTTGGGCTCACTTCCTTCTTTGTTGTTGGTTTCTTGTGAAGCTTGGGTTTAAGAGGACTCAAAGGAAGAGGAGGACACACTCTACTCAGCAAGAACATACTAGAAACAGCTCAGTTTAAAAGCCTTTTTTAGAGGCCTGGGAACAACAGGTCAGCATGGCAGTCAGCTCCCACGGGACTGCCAGAGGATTTTAGTGTCCCGAGGACTCACTGATTGTAGGAAACAAAGGGAGGGATGTAAATGTGTCACGCAGGGCGGCGTGATTAAGGCAAAAAACTGAAACTGTTATAATCTGGATTATTTAAGAGTGTAATTAAAAAACAAACAAGAAATTACTGAACCAAAAAACATTTTGCAGAGGTTTTCCTTTAAATTCAGATATAATTAAATTAGTGGTTTACAGATTAGTGGGTGATTTTAAGGGGTACCAATCAGAAGGTCAGTTATTAAGTTGCCAGTTGACGTAGTGTCCTTGAGCACGATACTGAGCCTCATATGCGTTTTTGCTCGACAGGCTTGTAGCGTAGAAGTATGACAACTAATAACTTTACTTTCTCTAGACCAAAAGCTTTCCTTGTCCAAAAATCTCTCCTGTGTCGCCTCTTTTCTTAATCACTTATGTTCTGCACATTTTTAATCTTAGCTTTGTTTTCTGTACTAGAGTAACAGAGTGTATACAGGAAAAAAGCACGTTTGTTAAGACATTAGGACACTTCCATCTAGAGAAGTGATCCAGTGGAACTTGTGCTTTTAACAAGACTCTCTGTTAGTAGTAGATGGTGTTTTCGCCATGAACCGTTCGCCAGTGTTGCTCTGCTAAGGGAGGCAATAAAGGAAGCACCGAAGCAGCTTTCCTCAGTATTTGGATCATTTGAAGAGCTCCCATCGTGGTTTCCATGTAAATGCTTTCGGGTCATGTCACTCTGTGGGGAACATTGCTAACAACATTTGACCAGTCAGCTGCTGGGTTTGTGCTTTCAGGAAGGGGTAGATAACAAAGGAAGGTGCTGCTGTAAAGGTAGAAGGTGCACATCGTTTAAAACAAAAGACAAGATGCTTTGGTGACGTTTTCATCCTGTTTTGGTGAAACAGCCTGACGTCTCTAATTAAAAGCAGTTTTAAATTGTTTATGGTCGATTAACCTCCAAGTTTGATCCACTCGTTTTTATTTCTTTTTAATATAAACCGATACAGTCACAGTCAGCAGCTCGGTGCTAAAATCTAAGGTCATACACTGTTTTAGTTCCAGCTTACCAGAATGTAAAGTAGATGTAAAATAAAAGCTTAGAGGCTAAAGTGTGAGCTCACTGTATGGAGCAGTGTGCGAGTGCTCAGAATAGAAGCAGCTCAGTTTGTGCTCGTGAGCTTCACCTCACGATCGTGATCTTAAAGAGACGATCTGCATTATAATTAACACCTCGTTATCTCACAGTAATGTTTGAGGTCTACAGAGTGAAACGATGTTAGTGGATGGTTCCAGGAGCTACGATAACATGTGTTCAGTGAATCTTTAAGATTGAAACATGAGGGTAAAGACGTGTGTGACTCTCACAGCGTAACAAGTACTTTGGTGGTAACTGTGCGCTCAGTACAGCTGTGAAATATCAACATTGTGTCAGTTAATAAAAACTCAGTACTTTAGATAATTGTGTAATTTTACCTTTTTGATTTTATATGATTTATTGATGTTTACACCTTCATGCATTTGTTTTAAATTTATTTTTAAATTCATTTTTGCCAAAAGAGACAATAACAAACAAAGTCACTGTGAAGTGAAATCAGATGTCCTAACAGATCTGTGCCCTGCAGACTGTCTAGCTCTCGCTTTTTACCAGCTTTCCTGTGCAAATGTTTTACTCAATAATTTATTTGTGAGAAATCATATATTCAGCTGCCTCTCCAGTAAGTCTCATCTTGGACTGCAGCTGATGACGGTGGTATTGTTCTCCTCTGCTGCCTTTGTGAGCTCAGCATAGCGCCACCTGCTGCAGGTTTGTGTTTGAGTGGCTGTCAAGCTCACGACGGATCTCCACAGCAGAGGGAGGGCTGCTGTCGACAGCTACAGTCCAAGATGTTCAAGTTCCCCCATCTGCATGACCTGTGGGTCGCTCTTGGGGAAGCAGCTTAATGAAATCCAAGACCATAATAATAGTAACAGCAGCCTGGCCAAAGAGCCAGGACACGACACAGGAAGGGTCGCGGCTAAGCAGGTTAGCGAAGTTAGCGAAGACTGATCAGCGTGAGAGTGAGAGGATTGCATGAATGAATGAATCAATGGCACTAGTCCTTATAACAGATGAAATTAAAAAATGCTGAAGTGAACTGTCACTGAGGTTTGGACCTTATATTGATTTGTCTGTGTTTGTTGTTGCTCACAGGAGACCTGGAAGCCTTTAAGAAGCAGGCCTTTGTCCTGAAGGAGGGAGTAGAATACAGAATAAAGATCAGCTTTAAGGTGAGAGCTGCTGGTCCGTTTAAGAAATGAGTGATCTGTCCTTGTTTTCTGCAGACCATGTTAAAGTACAGCTGTTCCACTGATAGTGATGTTTTCAAATCTGTGAAGTTTGGGTCACTGGACAGGACTCGACAGCCATCCTCTAAGGCACATTTTACAGAAATATTGTTGGCACAGGAGCTCAATGTTGGCAGATTGCTGCTCAGTGAGGCTTTGATATTAAAAACATTTATTTCCTGCCATTAACTATAGGAAATATTGCTCACTTCCTCTGAATCCACTGAGTGTAATGTAGGCACAGACGATGTACATAGCAACAAAACAACAAGAGACACACATTGTTATTTATCTGGAACCACATCACAATTACAAAGCAGGTTTTAGAGCCACAAAGAGCCATCTGTAGCCACTCAATAACAAAAAATACAAAATCTCAAAGTAATTGGTGTCAGGTCATCTGCGCTCTCATTAAAACATTAATTGGTAGCAGGAGAATTGTAGTAGATGCTCACAGGATGAAAAGAGTCTTTTTATCAGCTTAAAAACAGTTTTCAGCTAAAAGCATGTTGGAAATCATCTTTTTGGTGCAGAAATGGTATTTTATGCCTGTCAGACTGTGTTATCCTTGTCATTTTTATAGTTTCATACAAGAAATGGGACCAAATTCTGTTTCTGTGAGAGGCAGCCAATAACGAGTTGATGTTATATTTATACACAATGTTGGTTCACCCTCAAGTTAGGTGCATTTTTAAGCTTGAATTATTCACAGTTCAGGGTTAATTAGTTTAACAGGAAAAAAAAACATTTTTATAGAAAAAGGTCCACAGACTGAAAATGAGTGAAAAAGCAGCCAATGTCCAAAAACCACTTTCTTCAAGAACTTTTGATCAAGTCAGAAGAAAGTCTGGCTCCTTGGAAGCAAAGTTTAAAGAAATGAGGGCCAGCTCAAGACTTTTGCACAGTGCCATAGACTTGTTGATCTGTCTTACTGTCACATGTCTGATGCAATGTCTTTGTGTCCTCAGGTGAACAGGGAGATCGTATCGGGGCTGAAGTATGTGCAGCAGACGTTCAGGAAAGGAATGAAGAGTGAGTGAAAAACGTCTGTACAAACACAGTTCCTCTGAAGATCAGCGTTACTGGTTGGATGCAGCTCCTGCATGTAAAGCTGATCATGTGCTAACAGCCAAACAGCAGCCTACAACAACCAGAGGCTCATTAGCTGTGCTGCTAATCAGTCTTTTTATATACAAGCATGCACAGCTGTTACTTTGCTAAATGAGCTATTAATGTCAGTTTGGGGCTGATTATTGAGCCAGCCGCTGATGTTGAATCGGTGTTTTTCCTGGATCAAAAAGGCTCCTTTGGAGCGAGCTGAAATGAGCCTGTGTAACAGATAATTGCTGGGAGTTTTACTTTGGCTCTTTGTTTAAAAAAATCTTGTCTCTCCTTGGCGCGTTAGCTACAGTTACAGCACATTTGTTTACGTTCAAACACGTACAGGCCTCAGTCTCACAGTCACCCCTCACACAACTTAAATGTTTCTCTTCATCAGTAAATTTAAAAGTTTTTTCCTTACAATGAAAGAGATAAAAGAGTGCTTAAGCACACAGAGGGGATACTGAGTCACAGAGTAATGGGTAATACTGAGTAACCACAGATGTAACAGCAGCTCTGAATTAAGGCGAGTGAAAGTTGATAAGACGTCTCATGTCACAACAACACTGTTACAAGCTGAACAAACAGTGAAGCAACAATCCTGAGACCTCCTGTGATCCAGAGCTTCTGCAGGGCCTGAAGCTTTATAAGTTATTGAAAACAGCCTCTCACAAAATGCTACTTTTTTAAGTATTATTTGAACATTTTTGCCTTTATTGGATGGTGGAGCAGTGAGGAGAGGAGAGTCACAGCTGCTGGGACTGCTGCACTCGCCTGCTTACCTACTGAGCTGAAGCGGCTAACTCAGGCTCTTTTTAAAGCCTATGTTTGTGTTTTGCATGTTTAGCTTCTTTTAAAAAAATATTTAATTGGATTTTTATTTTAATAACAATTTCAGGGAATCACAGAATGACTCAAAGGCAGTGCCGTTACACTGTTGTGAATCTGTTTCACCTTTTTTGGTGCAAATTGAAGTGACAACAGGTTCACAGGAGAGGCAACAAGAGCACTCCCCAAAATAAGAGTGAGCTGCTCCCTGCAGCCCATTCAGTTTCAGTCTAGCTCCTCCAGGATGGCACATCCACATGAAGGTTTTCCAGATCAAGAGTGTGGAGGAGGAACGGGAGTGCTCCTGTTTCTGACACACGAGGATCTCGCTGGTTGTTGTTTTGCAGAGCTCTAGCAGTGCTGCTCTTACTCCCTCATACAGACGAGCGTTCCTGCTGCTGGGTTGACGTCCAGCTCTCCTCTCTTAATATCTCCATCTCCTGCTGTGCAGTGCAACCTCGTGACAGCCCATCACAGTGATCTTATTTTACAGGATTAAGTTGTATAAATTATAGAAGTTATAGAAAACTTTTATAATTATATATCCATGTATATTTAAAAATTTAAGTCCTGTGAAGCTGTTATTTTAATTTTTTTTGCTGTAACTGACTCCTCGCAGCCACCTGCAGTGTCTTCATGGCCCACACGTTGGTAATTACCAGCCTGTTCACAATCTGAGCTGAGCGTGATGTAAAGATCTAACGTTTCCTCTCGTTTGTTGACAGTTGACAAGTCAGACTACATGGTGGGCAGCTATGGGCCGCGTGGTGCTGAATACGACTTCCTGACTACGGTGGAGGAGGCGCCCAAGGGCCTGCTGGCCCGTGGCAACTACGTCATCAAATCCAAGTTCACCGACGACGACAAGCACGACCACCTGTCCTGGGAGTGGAACCTGAACATCAAGAAAGACTGGAAAGACTAAAAGAGGCCTTTGTGTTTGGAGCTGGGGGTGTAGGGGGGGCCGCAAGGGATTCCCTCAGCCCCTCCCCTCCTCCTCCATCTTCCTCCTCATCCTCCTCCCATCCCTGCCACGTCCACCGCCATTTCTGCCTTCTTTGTTTTTGTCGTGCATTTCATGCTCTCATGCCTTATCTCACGCCTCGCTGTCTTAACGCCCCACCCGCCCCGCTCTGTCAGCACCAGTAGCAGCAGCAGTAGCAGTAGCAGCAACCTAACCCCCCCCCCCGTCTGTCCGTCCATCAACACCTTCCTGCTCAACGTTTCATTGGTTGCGCACGAGCCCACCTCTGTCCATGCACTCATGCGCCCCACCGAGCTGTGCCAAGTAGCACCTTACTCCTGCGCCCGCCGCCCTCCTCTGCTTCCTGTTTTTTCCCCCAGTTTTTCACTGCTTCAAGAGATTAAGTCCTGCCCTCCACCTCCCCCGAAAAGGTGTCTTCCTCTCTCAGTATAAGTACATGTGGAAAAGCAACTGTACAATCAACTTTTGTTTGCCTTTTTTATATAATGGTATCAATGGTTGTGTAATGTGATTGTATTCACACCACAGTTAATCAGCTGTTCTTAGCACCACCCCCCAGCATCCACCTCCCCGTCTGCCCGCTTGCCAACCGCTCCACGCTCGTTTTGCTCACCTACTCGCTCGCTGTCTTTTGATATGATTACCAGTACCTGCCTTGAAAGAAAAACAAAACGAAACACATTCATTCAGAGCTGCTCTACGCCGCCTCTTTCTTTTCTAAATGTACTTGCACGCTCCCTGTCAGATGGGAGGCGTGGCCAAAGTGAACAAGGGAGTGGAAAGTATAAAAAGTAGCTGCCTTACGTATCGATTAATGTTTCTTTAGCATGCCTTGTGTGCACGAGCAGCGCTCGCGATCAAGTAGTCTGAATACGAAGGGCTCGCTCTCGCTGCCAACGAATAACCACCTGTAGCCCTGTTGTAGTGGAGACTGTTTATACAGGTGACTGAATGGCAGCTCTGCACACGCCCACTGCCCCCTCCACGCTAAACGCTTCCTGTAATCGGAGGGAACTGAATGTTAACTATTGGAGAAATTTTAATCTGGCACTCTCGCTTCTTTTAGCCAAGAGGCCTTAGCACCAACTACGATCACGTGGAGAAAAACGGTAAAAACATTTTTAGATTTTTCTTCCCCCCCCCCACTTTGCCTTAATGTTTGCCCCCTCCCCGCCGCTCTCGTTCGTTCAGATCGCTTCATAGGTTGCAGTCAGGAGATCCCAGGTGTGGAGGAGGCTGAGCCAGGCGCCGTCTGCTGCTGCCGCCGCCACTGCCGGAGACCT
This sequence comes from Diplotaxodon limnothrissa, assembly GCF_057381915.1. Taxonomy (NCBI): domain Eukaryota; kingdom Metazoa; phylum Chordata; class Actinopteri; order Cichliformes; family Cichlidae; genus Diplotaxodon; species Diplotaxodon limnothrissa. The sequence continues at coordinate 40,476,434 of NC_140601.1, forward strand.
CGGCGGCGTCTGGTCTCACCCGCAGACAGAGGAAAACTGACATGAACAGTCAGGTGACACTACCAGAGAAAACACATGCTCGCTATTTAAATGAAGAATGAAGGTTTTAAAAACACGACTGACCAGTGACACTAAATATGAAGCAAACTCGTACTGTACCGAAACACATGGATGTAAAGCTTCTGTTTGTTCCTTCCTCATCCTCTTCTTCTGATGATAATTATGAATTCCTGCTCCATACATTCCTTCACATTGTACAGTTTCTATGAAAACGCTGGCATGCTGGTGGGGTTGTATATTCTATCATCATTTGTGGTTGCTCTTCTCGGTCAATAAAGATTTTGCTCAACCTGGCCTCTGACGTTCTGGTGTTTTGCAAATAAAGCTTTTTGCTGTATTACACTGTGAATAAATTCCACTCAGGCTATGAAAGTGATGACTTTCACAGCCTGAATGGAGCTGCAGGTAAGGCAAAGTAGCATTTCAAAACAAATGTATTTTACTAAAATTATTTATCTGTAGTACTTACAAAGTGATGCTGATTACTTGTGTATGCACTGTCTGCTCGGATCAGCTGGGTTTGTAGCGTTTCAAAGTTGCAGAGCGCCCTCTGGTGGACAAACTGTTTGGTGAATGGTGTTTCTCCTGCCTCTTCAGTTTTGATTTGTTGGTCATTATAAGTGCTGCCACAGATATATTAGTAAATGGCTAATATCAGCCGATACATGGCCCCCACTGATAGAGCAGACTAATTATTGCATTTATTTCTATTACTACTATTATTTAAACAGCTGTAATGAATATGGGATAAATAAAATTGCAGCAGAGCCCAGTACTGTCGGAGATTTGTTCCTGTCAAAAGAGTCAGGATAAGAGCAGCAATTCCCAAACTGTTTAAAAATTGGACAATTTGGATCTGGAAAGTCCAGCCAACACAGAAGTGGTTTAAACATTAGTCCACCAGGGTCGGGGAGGGGGGTGGCGGGTGTATCTGTGGCTACACAAACACTTATGGGACTATAAATGTGTCAGATTGACCATGTCTACAAGTCAGCACTGCTAAATTATGTAATCATCTCAGATTAATCTATACAATCTGATTTCTTTTTGCACAAATGGAACAAAGCAGTCTTACATTTTTTTTTTTTAAATATGTGCACTGAAGAACATATCCTGGTCAAAAAAAGCCTCCAAGGTCCCTCAAAGTGATACTGCAGGCCAAGGTAATGCCATCAGAGTAAGAATCTGGTTATTTCTAGGGCCGAGGACAATAGCCTCAGTTTTATCTGATTTTAGAAGCAGAAAATTTGAGGTCATCCGGGTCTTTATGTCTGCAAGAAATTCCTGCAGGTTCAGGTGTTCGGTTTCATTTACTCCTGCTCATCCTGAGCACCCTCTGCTGGACACTAAATGAACTGCAAACAACGGGCTCTCTATCGCCCTCTGGTGGACAAACAGTGTAAGGACCTTTCCATATCAAATAACAGATCCTCGTATTCTCGGGACTTCTTGTCGAGAGGGGACTCTGCAGCTGTGGAACAAAAATGTCGATATTTTATTTTTATTATTATTTTTTCCATCCAATTTTAGTCTAAAGTGCTCAAATCAAAGGCAACTGGACTTCTTTTAGGTTCTTGAAGACATTTCACCTCTCATCTGATGGAGTGTCCCATCCATTTAACCTCTAGTGAGGTTGTAACCTTTGAGCTGATGCTGACACGCCTGAACACGTCAGGACATGTTCATGAGTCTCTGCCCTGCCCTACAATCAGGTGAGTTCTGGTCACGCAGGCAGGTGATGGTTGAAACACTTAGGAATGTATCTCTCTGCTTTTATAGGCCGCTGACAGTTGGTGGTGTAGGCCTCCACCTCTGCTCTGCCATGTTGAACCCACCTCCAAGGTAGAGCCCCCACCCTCATCAGCATTTAAACACTGAAGAAGCCTTTCAGATGAGTGATGAAGCATCTTCAAGCACTTACAGATCGAAAGGGAGACGGTCCCATTTTTAACTTTGTAGGTTAACGTGTAGAAAAACACGTTCCCGAGAGTCTCAGGAATTTCACTGCGTCTTTTAAGTTCAGGCATGAAGTGAGCTGCCTCCTGAACTTCTGTTGTGGTATAATTACACTCACAAGGTCTAATTATCGTTTGAAAACAGGCACCATGGAGGGGGTGTCTCCTGTAAATCCTTAACTGAGCAATCAGGATGCTTTAGCAGAATTCTAATGATTTATGGGCAAAATCAGATCCACTGGACCCGAGAGCCGTTTAAGAGTTTTGAAATATTATTAAGAAGTTGAGAGTGAAAACTTAAATAAAATGTGGGCCTCGATGTTTTATTCACATGTAATGTGGGATTGCTCTTTATCAACAAAAACAAACAACAGATACTTCAACATTTAAGCCCATACTGTATTTTATACTCAACAGTGTACACTGCCAAAGCAAAATAGAAATATTACTTACAAATGCATATCGAAAGGCACGGCATCAAAATACAATATAACATGCATTTGTTGTGGTTGGTTTTATCTTTAAAATTGAAGTAAACATTCAAAAACTGACCCATCCGGCCTTCCTGTTGGACAACGGCCGTCTGTCACATGGTGAATACTTAGCTGGGGGTGGGGCTTTCACAAGCATCCAGTCAAAAATGGCAAAATAGAACTACGAGTAAAGAACAGTTAAGTTGGAGCATGCGTCCTCCGCCTCCTGAAATACCTGTGTGACAAATATTTTCTGTAAACGTCCCTCTGAACATGAGCTGTGCCTGACGTCCATGATTAGCACCCAAAACTCTCCTGAAGCTGCGACTACACCTTTACATCATGTCCTCAGGACGGCCGGCCCCTGAACATAAATGTTTCACATACATCCAGAGGAGCCGGGAGATGTGCGAATTTGGTCCATCTTCTACAGCAGCCAGCTAAAAACAGAAAGCATCGGCCCAAGACTCGTCCTGAGAAACAACACTGACCGCTTGAGGTTTTCCCCCCAAAAGGACATTAAAAAACAACCGGGGCTGGTTTTTGGCACGTTGACGTTATTTGTGACCACCCCGCACACCTGACTGGCTCTTATGCAAATCTTTCACCCCGTCTAAAAACACACTGAGCTCTCACTGTGCATGGCTTTAAGTCTCTTAATACAAAGTTTCACCAGAGCGAAGCACATTAAAATATTTAATTTCTTTTTTTTTTTAAAAATACAACAATAAAAACTTATTTAAAAAAAAAAAATGTGGGAGTGGGAAGCAGGGACATCCTGTCCGTCCACAGGAGGTGAAGTTCAGCTTGGTTTACAGTAGATCTGCCAAAACATAAAAGGCCCAAACACAGACAATAACCCTGAAAATGACGTTACTCCAGTTACTGTTGAAAGTTGTGCAGTGTGTCTCTTCCTCGTTTGTGTCGTCCGTGCTGGACAAAAAAATACATCCTGTAATACTTGTTACGTCCATGGAGGTGAATATTTTCTGTCACAGGTTCATCTCGAGAGTTTGCTAATGACTCGAATCAGAGCGGCGTTCTCATCCTTGAGCCTCTGGTTGTCAGCTCGGAGGTCCCCGAGAACCTGCAGACACATCAGGAGACATCGCTTTAGCCTCAACGCTCTTAGAAAGACGAACTCTGCCTTAAAGAGACAAAACACAGCTGGCCTGATGCACTTCCAATCTACAGGGCATTTCACACGTCTACTGTAGAGATTTACAGCTACTGTAAACAGATTTTTGTAGCCCGTCTTAAACCTCCTTTCATTCTTTAATAAAGACTCAGCGAATCATTAGTTTCATTAAGCGGCAATAAGTTGTTACGTTACCTTTTTCTATCCTTCTAAGCTCCTTCTTTCCCTATTGATTTATCCGGCTGGACATCTGGGCTCCTGGATTGTTTACGTGACCTTAGAAAAATCTGAATCTGTAATCTGAACCACCACAGCCGTGTCACAGTTCAGGACACGAGGGTCCTCGCGGGTCACATGAGTTCAATCATTACGGGAAACTGTGGAGCTCTGCAGAATTTGCTGAGACTGCACAAACACAAGCTTCGACCTCTGGGCTGAAAACGTACGTGTCGAGGTCACAAAACGCTCACAATAGCCAGCGTTACATCAGGAATAATCACGTTTGCAGCCTGCAATAAAAAAAGGCTTCGGTCTTTACGGATAGGTTCCCTCACCCTCGCCAGCTGGGGTCACCGAACTGAACTTCTCGGACTCGTTTGCGTCTTTTGGAGCATTTTTAATGGGATTATCTAACAAATCACATGTTTGCTGACTGATATCTAGAGTTTTATCAGTGTGCTACTCAGCACTAATTAGCAGGTATCCACGTCTGCCTGTTTCACACACGTGAATGCAGCCCGCCAGCTCCGCCCTGCCACCCAAAACAGGGCGGCTACTTCCATCTTCTGATGTAGGTCATTGTAAGAAACGTTTTAGTGGCGACTCCTTCATCCTGCAGAAACGTGTGTGTTATCACATCTGCATTACAAACTGGTCTCACCAGATCTTACAGAGCACAAGAATTCAGCTCCCACCTGCCTACATTACTGACTACACAAGCACGCGTGCCACTCAGTAATGTAGGCAGACGTGACGCATTTTGGGACAAACTTAACTGACTAAAAATACCAGCGTTAGTTTACTGGTTTTATTTTTGTGGGGTTAAAAAAAAAAAAGAAGTTTATTTTGTTTTCATTGAGCTTTTCATTTACTATCCAGTGAACGCCATTTCTCAGAGGCTCACGCCAAACTTCATACAGCCGCACAAACACATCTCAGTCTCAATAAACTGATGTATCGAAGGATTAAAAGCTTCTAGCTTTCTAGAAGCTTCTGAGGTCACGGCGTATGACAGAATAACTGAGCGTGTCACTGCCCACACAGCTCACTGCTTTCGTTTCGATTTGTGTGTCGCAGCCCTAAAGTGGTTCCTATTCTGCTCTCGTTTGTTATCAGTCGGCTTTCAGCTCTGAAGTGAACATCTGTACCTTCAGCTCGTCTTCCAGTTCCCCTGCTTTCCTCTGGAGCTTCAGCTTCTCCTGTGAACAAGAACAGCGGCACATCAAACTGGCTGAAGCAGCCGGAGCAAATGTGTGTGAAACTGAGGTTTCAACCGGGGTTTCACGCACTGCAGAGCCTGCAGAGCTGTTAATGTGCCCCCACACTCTGACCTCATATTTGATCACAACTTCCAAGATAGCTATGAACACAGAAAATACTCAGCCCCCACAGTTTTAACAGGAAATAAAGGCTTAGTTTCATTAGCGTCCCCGTCAGTCACAAATAAGTCTCAAACAACACACTTTAGGAGGGGACAGAAACTGAAAGGTCTCACACTTCAGATGCTTCGGTATCTGAGAACTCAGGAAATGTTCATGTTGACAGAGAAATAAACAGAAAAGGCCGCCAGCATGGAGAGAAGTGAGTGAGTGAGTGGAGAACCTTTCCTGAAGACTCCTTAAAGATATTTTGCAGATGTATCTACAGTTGTCTTGGGTGGCTCGAGACTTTTGCACAGCACCGTAGGTGGCGAGCCTGCATATCTAGACTGACAACATCTAGGAGGCGGATGTGATGTGCCAAGACATGCAGCTTGATGATTTTGTTCCCTGTTGAAAGCTCAAAGCTCTTCTAAAACATTCTGTAAGCACAGACTGGAGGCGCTCTTCCTATTTTATACCTTTTGTGTTTTATTATCCTTTGTTACTGCACCATGTCCATTTTTGTTACGCTCGATTTAATGAATTTATTTTTTTAAGCTTCTGATGGTGTGAATTCTTGAAAAAGATTTTGATCTCAGGGGATTTTCCCAGCTAAAAAAACAAACAAAACAAAAAGCCAACACCAGCCAACCGCAAACAAGCAAAAAACAACTTACATATCTCTCCAGCTCCAGCAGGGCCGGCCGGTCTGTGCTGCTCTCCTGACTCTGCCACACACAGAAATGATGATTTTATTCAGGTGCACGGATGTAATGTGAGAGCTGATGACAAACTAACAAAATAAAATGTTGCTCTTTTAGCTCGATGTTTTACTCTTGGGCTCTAGAATAGCTTTGCATGATTCACAGCTCAAATAATCTTCATCTTATATTCTGGATGTTCCTGTCATTTAGAGCATCGGCGTCTCGCTGTGACTTTGAAGCCTAGTTCTGGTTTCCTCTGCTTACTTTGGCTGACACGATGGCAAAGCCCAGAGAGCACGTCCCTGTTTTTAAATAACACCTCACACGCTGCTTAAATGTCAGAGGCATCAGCAAACCTGCCCAACCTGTCGGAGTCTCTCCAGCTCCACTTTGTTTTGGCTGAGCTGCAGCTGCATCTCCTGCAGCTTCTCCTTCAGAGACACATTCTCCTGCAGCATCTTGAAGTACAGCTGAAGGGAAACACAACACATTAGTGAAGGATTTGCAAGAAAATACAAGTGTGTGTTTGTTTCAGGTGACCAGGTGGAAACAGTTGGTTGAGGTTTCAGTCTGTGGTCCTGGATTTAGTGAGCTACATATCGGTTTCAGCCTTGAGGCTGGTTTTCTGGTGTGTGTGGTGAAGGTCGGCTACGTACCGGTCTATAATCAGATGCATCTGACAGCTGACTCCCACTGCAGAGACACATAAGAGAGATCCCTCCATGATATCAAAACACATCACAAATCGTATGGACCTTGTTCTCTGAATGCAGGAACACAATCGAGTAAATCAGAGGAGAAACCAAAGAAAGAAAGAGGCAAGTCTTAGATGGTCTGGACTCGTGGATGTAGAGGCAAAGATGGCGCTGCGAAGCAAGAGAAGCAAACCAAAGAGAAGATTCGTGGAAGCGAAGGAGGACAGAGGAGAAGCCAAGTGAACGGACCAGATGATCACTCCAAAAGGGAGCCGCCGAACGAAGGAGGAACGAAGTTTTGCGACACTGCTGCACTCATGATTTGTGCCTTTCAGTGAATTTGTCTGTTTTTAAATGGTTAATAAACAGTGCTGGGTGTACGTGACGTGATCGTTTCTCAGGACAAGCCAGACAAGGTTTAAAGACCGCTCCCCTAACAACAGGCATGTCTGAAATCACTAAAATATGAAGAAAAGCAAACCCCCACAAATAAACAAGCAAAAAAAGAAATTATTTTCCATCTGCTTTTCTACTAAGGCGTGCGTCGGTAACCTTCCCTATCAAAAGAGCCATTTTTGCTCCTCCTACCAAACAACGGGAGGAAAAAAGCAGCGCACACGGTGACGGGCGACCAATCATCAAAAAGGGAAAAGAAGCAGAACCAGCAAAAGTCAGGGGAATAAAATGACAAAAGCAGGAAAATGACAGCTTTGTGTAAAATTTCTAAGATCTGACCTCAATATTTATACGCTCTAATCATTTACTCATATTCAGAGCAAGATGCAGATCAACAAGATTGTATGAACAACAAAAAAAAAGGGTAAAGAAAAGGATGCACATGCACTTCAAATATTAATCTGCTAATTTTAGCGTTCGTTAAAGAGGCAGCGGTGAGGACTTTATTTCAGGTAAGGCTCACTTGACAATCCTGCTGGCTGTGTCACATCACAGTGGCGTAATTTCTTTTATCTCATTTATAATTATTTAGGCGCAGCATCGAGGAATGTGTCACACCGGGCGAATTATTCCCTCCCGCCTCAAACAGGCGTCGCTGTAAAACTAATGAGTCTAGAAAAGCTCGTATTCTCTCTGCCTAATCCTCCTCCTAAATGACATCCATCATTTAATCTTGTTCACACTGAACAAATCTGCTCCTGGACGGGTGTGAACGCGTTGTTTGGAGAACCAAAACATTTCAGGATCTCACCAAATCATCAACAATTCAAACCAGCAGAAATGCCAGTTCACAGTCAGAGAATACAGCTCATTACATCTGAAATGCAGACATTTATTTCAGACATCAGGATCAAAAGCGGGAAAAAAATATAGAGATGCATGAAATAAATGTACAGAAAACAAATTATTTCATTTGCACGTGTGTGAAATAAAAGAAATGCATGACACACAAGAATGAATGAGACTCACAGGGTTGTACTGTTGTTATCATCTGGATGAACGTTGTCCTCGTTCTGCAAAACAAGATATTCACAGTTAAGACTTCAACAACCGACTCAAATATCCATCTTGTTTCATATAAATGAGATTCGAATGCAAACATTCACACATTACAGCAGCAGGATGTTTATTTCTTTTATTAAAAACAGCCTGCTTCCCCGAAGCTGCTGTTTCTGACACAACAGGAAGTAGCCCAGATGTGCTCATGACTCGAGGCAGTTGCCTCATTCGCTCACTGCTCTAAACCCTTATCAGCTCGCCTGGTCGTCGCATTTATCTTGAGCTACCGAGCTGCAGGTTTTCGATGCGCTAATACACGATCTATCGCTATCACACAGTCTCCTCTATTTAAGCGTCTCTGAGCTTTTGTGCTGGAATATCTTGTCTTCAAGACACTCAGGATGGGGCGCACAGTGCCAGGTTATAAAAGTCAACAGGTGGCCGGCCTAAGCGCCACAAAGACCGTGGCGCACACCTGACGATGTGACGTCAAACTCACATGATGTCTACAGTACAGGATCTAAAATGGCTTTGCTCACTGTTTGTTTATGTCTTGAGTTACACAATGACTCATAAGGTTGCCCTCTCACCAACTTCAGTGCTGTGGAAAACAGGAAGGAAGACTGGGAAATTACTTTATCTGCACCGCTCTCACCTCTTCCCCCGGCTTAACGACGCCGGTGGAGCGTCTTTCCCTCCTCACTCTCCGTCTGTCCTTTGCTTGCAGACGCTTGTCTCCCTCCGGCTCCTCCTGCTTCACCTGTGGGTCTGTGTCTGAAACACAAGGAGGTCAACAGAAAACGCTCGTGAGGCGTGTGGAGTTCAGGCAGAGGCATCGTAGCGCTGCATAAACGTAGATTCGTTTCCAAATGAAACTTGGCGCCATAGCCGCCTTATCTTTGCCTCCTGGCTTCATCTCAGATCACTGCACGTCGAGGCTTGTGAGGAATGAGTTCAGACAACACAAACTGCTGGTTTGGGCTTTGAACTGAATGTTCTTGCAACTTAACTTTAAAAACTGATTTTGCTTCATCATATCAGATGGTGAACTGCACCAAAAAAACCCCACAAAACACGGGTGGAGCGTGCTGAGTGATAAAAGTACGATAAATGGGTCAGATGGTTTCTACCGCAGCTCAATGAGTTTGAGTATGCAGTAGCCGCCCTATCTACCCATAGAAACACAGCACAAGCAGCACTAGCCTTCGCAGTATGTGAGAAACCATCATTTCCTTTAAGACGCTGCCCTTAAGAGCACTCCACCCAAAAGCTGCCTCATATGTCACTTATATTGTGGGAGTCTTCCTGTAAACAGAGGCGATGTAAGACTTCCAGCCACACAAACAGCAAACGCGTATGGTGGGTTTCGCCATGCTCAGGTAGTTTCCAAGTATTTCACTTTGAGTTTTTTAAGGAGTCTTTAAATATTTTAAAGATATTTTAACCAATAAATCAGGACTCAGCGGTGGGACTGCTGAGTCTGGCTGATTTTCCCTGTAACTCGTTGCGTTCGGTGCACCTCTGTGCTGCTTGTTGTCCTAAATGAACTGCTCCCTGGAAACCCTGTAACATATGGTACAAGCTACACCCTCCCACAGGCTCCAACCTGACCCACTGGATGGCCTTTGAAAAATGTGAAAATTGAAAATAATGACACAAATGTTAGACTGACTGTATTTTTGCCATTACTTTTATTAACTATTGTTATTATTAAATTAAACTGAGAAGCTCCTGCTGTTTCGTTGTTGTTTGTCTTTCCAGTGAATGGGTCCGTGGGTACAAACAAACAAACGTTTTCTGTTAGTTAAAACTATTTTTTTGTGTTGGTTTTATTGTAAACAGGATAGAGTCTGAGTGTTGAGACTTTTCCCTGCAACCTTTAGCACACAGTGCCCACGCTGATGCGCTTCTTTTATTTCCTGCAACACCATTTCTTTATAATGTGTATAAACTGAAATGCATTTTTGCAAATCGCATTTATTTTTCTTAAGCAATTAAATGTGTAACTAAACCTGTTAACACTAAAAGAAGACGACACAAGTTGCAGATGTTTGTATACAGTAGCTTTACTGGTATGACCTACTTAAGCTCAAACTAGGGTCATACGTGGCCTGCGGTCTAAAATTAGTTTTACACCCCTAACCGAACAGTCGTAGCTGGACTTCTGACCTGATTTTCAGTTTTTCTCAGACTCATATTCATCTTTGACTACAGACTGCATATTAAAGATGGACACAGCCACCGTGATGTCACAGTTGTGAAGTCGCGAGCCTGGCATTTTGAATCTGGGTGTGATCATGGCGACATATATCTGACCGTGCCGTACATGCAGGTGCAGAGAACAGACATCCTACTCCAGAATCCGAGCTATCGGTTGCTTCACCTGCATAACACGCATACCTGAATGCTTAAACAATCCTGAGGAGGGACGCCGGCAGGAAAGCAGCAGTTGGAAAAAGACTAATGCTGAAAAGTCAGCAAGATTCTTACATTTGAAGTGACAAGTTAACAGCTGTTCTTACACTTTGGGTATTAAATATTCATATGATGATTCTACGTTTAAGTTTTAAAAGTTAACTGATCTGACAGATTAGATGCAATGACTGTATCTGCTGAAAAAGAGGAAGCGAAAGCACTGCCAGAAATATTCAGACAGGACGAGCAGACACAAGTCGGACTCACTAAGAAACTTGTGACTGACCCAATAAAGTCGTCTATGTTAAAGTTTACAGAAGTCAAGTGATAAATGGTTTCATGTTCCCCATACGCTTTCATACAACGTGGCTTCTTTTTACAACCAAATGAGGCGCCCCCTGTTGGCGATTCGTAAAAACACAGGATTAAGTCACGTCCCCTTTCAGGCTGTATACACACCAGCTCCCTCGGTTTTAACAGAACTTGGAAGATAATTCTGACATTGCTGATCGCAGATGTGCCGCACTTCTTTGGTTTAATTCCTTTTTAAACTTTGGTGCTACACAGACACACAACAATAACTTTTATAGTGAAAATTATGAAATTCTTCTGAATTTATCCAGTTTTTGGGTTCTTAGCTGTCTGTGTCACTCACCTCTTTCTGCAGTCGTGATGGTGACGAGGGGGCTGACCGGCTGGATGGTTCGAGGTGAAGAATCGCCAGATTTAGCCACACACTTCTCAGCTTCTTTGAGGTCCGTTAGAGTCACACCCTGCATGCACAGAGCACAAACAAAACCGCCAAGAGGAATTAAAAACATTGCAGTACACTGCTGCTAACTCAGCACTGGTGCAGCAGTATGATGCTCTTAAAATCATCCTAGTAAATTATTCACTCTTCCCCAAACTGTGTTCAAATGTTTAATTATCACGGGCGTCTGCACGCTTTTTACAGGGACTGTTAACAAAAAAATAACAAAAAACTGAATAGCATGTACTGAATCTGGATAAGAAGTATTACCTGTGTGGGGCGGCGAGTCTGCCGCAACAGCTTAGAGCGAGCTTTCCTCTGAGACTCGGACTCTTCGTCTCTCGCTGGGGCCTGGAATCTAAACACACAAACGACTTCCCTCATCAGACACTTTTCAAAGCATTTTCACTGTTAGTAAAGTGTTTGTTTCTCTTACTTGCGCCTGTCAGCGTTGGGAGCGTTGGGACTATCTGCGGCAGCGTCCTTCGTCTGAGGGGTGGGTTGTACTCTGGCAGTGCGGCTCGCCTTGTCCTGCTCCTTCTCCTCCTCTTGTTTATTTGTTGGTGTCTGGATCACATAGGAGAGAAGAAAAAAGGACAACGGATTATATGTCACCATTTCAGAATCAGATTTATGACCCGAGTGAAAAAATAAAAAACGCTAATATCAGCATGTGTTGAAATGTATTCTTTGTTTTTTTACTTGGCATGCTTATCCTTCATTGGGGGGGGGGGACCCAGCCTCAGGTATGAATCAGAGAAACTGCATTCTTTTGCACTCCAGCCTTGCATGCTGCTGCTTGCTCAGCACAAGCTTCAGCTTTGAATAAGTAGTTTCAATAAACTAGTTTTGGGCTCATTTAAAAGCAGTAGCACAACTCTTTACTGCAACATGTTTTATCATATCTGATCACATGCGCTACACACCATTACCTAACACCTGCTGAAAATGAAACATCCTGTAAGATAAACTCTGATTTTTTACCTTGTCGGCCGGAGTGACAGCAGACGTCGCACTCTCTGTATCGGGAGTGGAGACAGTTGAGCTTTCTGCACAAAAACAGGAATCGGCATCATTCACTACAATCAGCACACTGATGCTGATTTACAGAGCATGCAGTACTCATGACCAGGGAGGTTTACCGGGGCTGCTCTCTTTCTCCTCGCTCAGGTCCAAGCCTCCTGAAATGCCCCGCTCCTTAGACTGGTCTTGTAAAGTCATCTTTTCTCTGCTGCTCATCCTGCACACCGAGCTCCTGCAGGTACAATAAGGGAGACACAAGTCACGTGGCAATTTGTAACTTTTGCTTTGAAACGAAAGAATTTTTATTTAATTCTGGATAAGAAACAGATGATTATTAACCTCCGCCGCTTGTTTTGTGCATTCGTAGCGTTGGACCCCGGTTGCCTGTCCAATACTGACCTCTCATTAAGCCACTATGAAAGAAAAAGAGAGGCACAATCAAGAAACCCAAACTACCAGATTACATAAATGCACAATATGAGGTAAAGACAAACTTACATTGGCTTGTTTTTGAGATAATTCCTCCAGGAGCTCTGAAACGCTTTCATCAGCAACATCAAATGGGGTCTGACCCTAAAAGTATTCAAGCAAACTGTTAAAGAGGCTGACTAGATGAATTCGATGCAGGAAGATAAGTTTTCTTTATCCGGGACTCACCCCTTTGCTGCGAGCTTCCATATTGCACAGCTGTTCAGCCAGGATGCGACAGGCCTCCCCCTGACCCCAGTGAGCTGCAGCATGGAGGGGTGTCCAGCCATCAAAGTCCACAGCTGACACATCCAGCCCGCACTGACAGAGTATCCTGGAACAGCAAAGGAAGATATAAAGTCAAACTACTGAATAGAAGAAGAGCACAGTCCAGACAAACACCTACCCTCACTTAAAATCTGATTTTAAGCTTAATGTCAAAGATCTACAACACAATAAGTCAGAAATGTTTACTTCAGGGCCTCGAGGTAGCCTTTGGCTGCAGCCACGTGCAGCGGGGTGGCTCCAGTCTTTGGGTGTCGCACGTCAGCAGGCAGGCCCTCAGTCAGCCACGTGCGGGCGTCTGCCATGATTTGCTCCTCCTCCCGACGTTTAGCTGACTCCACGTCCACACCTGAATAAACACACAATGTCAAATTAACGTGTTTCCTGTTTTTTTAATGAATTTCTGTCTAAAGATTGGAGGACTTGTCATCCTAGCGTCTTAGCTCTAAAGCTAAATCCTCAAGTGTCCAGCCTATAACTTTGAAATTAAGTCCCATTACCATCTAGGATGAACGCCATCCGCATACACGCATCACACACATGTACAAAAAAGGCAACCACCGAGAAACAAAGTTTCCAGTTTTTTCACATTTTAGCCAGCACCACTAACAGAAACATGTATGGGCCATAACTGGGCCAAGTCAAGTTTGAATGCAGTTGCAGCTGTTAAAGTTCCATTGATGAGAAATAAGTTGATTAAAGTTTCAGACACACAAACATACAAGTCACCCTCCAATAAAAAGCACAAATCATAACCATTCAACTTTCTCCTTTAAAAGCTGCCACTTTGTACTGTGAAACTCAGCTTCCTGCTACATGCGGAGCTCTCCCAGGAAAGAAACATCACTGGATCTCCTCCGCTTTGCTGAATAAAAACATTTTAACTTTAGCTTCACTTTGCGGAGCCGAATTTGGTGACTGGGGAAGATGGAGCGTGATGAAAATCATGCTCAGCACTGCACTTCAGATCTTTTGTGGGAAATGTTCTCCCTCTGAGAGTTTCAGAAGAACTAATGCTGTAAGTGTGATAGTAGTGGATGAATTAATAATGTCAGGAGAGCTTAATTGATGAAAATGCTTCTGGTTGCGCTCCTGACCTGATACACTGACTTATTTTTTCTGAAGACCCCTGTTTGGTCACTGGATTGTAGCTGCAGAAACAACATCTGTGACCAGCAACATTCCTTAACATGAAGATGAGGTCACCTCCAGCCCGTTGATGGAGATGACCTTAGTTGTCAACATGGTGCTACTCAGTACATAAACTGTCACAAAATGTATGCCACGCAAAATCCTGATCACAAAGCTCACTAATGGCACCTGCTGCATGCACATGACCGTGTCTCACACCGTTTGGATGCAAAAGGAACAGCTCCAGAACTTTGATTGCACAAAGAAACGCCTTCCAACTACACACAGAAAAAGACTTACCGTGTCTCCGAGTGTAACTCTGAAGTAGGGACTCAGTGGTTTCATCCAGAGCAATGTCCGCAGGAACATCACCATCACAGTTCACAGCAGTGAGAGAAGCACCTTCCTGCAGGAGGAACCTGACAAAACAAACATGGAGGTAGAGACGATTCATTTAACCTCAGAAGGCCAACACAATGACCTTTAAACAGACGACTTCTGGTCATGTTATCGGTGTTTGTGGCGCATGCACATTGGAACAAAACACTTAGTCACTGAAATGACACTGAAATGATAAAATGGAAAAAAGTTTTCTTTCTCTAAATGTGAGCTGTGTGTGTGCTGGCACAGCCCACTCATGCTTCATCCGCCAAACATGATAACAATGTTTGTATTGTTGACTGCAGAAAGACTGGCACTGAAGCTACACACACACAGAAGCAAAGCTGCTGTGTTCTGCTATTGTACACACTCTGTGATGTCAGCGTGGCCGCAGGAGGCAGCAACATGTAGCGCCGTCCATCCCTCATTGTCAACCTGGTTCACACTGGCACCCAGCTCCAAAAGGAAGGTCACAATTTCTATGCTGCCGTCTATGCAGGCCTGTGTCAGAGGAGAGGAAAAAAAAAATTACGAAACTGCACAATTTTTTATTCACGAGCCAATAAAACTTCAGGGGGAGAAACTGCTTCACCTGGTGTAGAGCAGTGATCCCGTCTGCATTGGAGCAGTTAATAATTGCTGCTGTATCCTCGCCATTCCTTCTTTTAGTCTGTTTGGCCTCCTCCAAAATCACCTTGGCCTCCTCCGTGTCTCCGCTGGCACAGGCTGCGAGAAACTCAGCAGCAATATCAAATTTCACCTTTTTCCTGAAAACAGAGGAGACAGGCAGCTGCATGAATTCACTATTCAGCTCTTATACACACCATACAGACCAAACTCACAATGAAATACACGCTGTAAGGGAAACTATGATCGTTTCAAGTAAACCGAAATGTGTAGGTGCAAACCGAAAAATGAAAGTTTTGATGTAGAACTGAATGAATGTAACTGAACACTGCAACAAAAGAGACCTCAACAACTGAGCTAGGTGGTGTAAACGCAGTGCACTGATCAACAGAAGGACACCACCTGTGTGAAACAAAATGTAGTGGGTGTTGATTGTACCGAGCTTTCTCATCAGGCCAAAATAAACTGTAAACTGTGCTGCTACTGTTATGGATTTGTGACTGGCTATATAAGCCATACGCAGCAACTTAAAACTGATGGCTTGTTGGGCCGATGCAGCTGGGAGTTTTTGATTTTTTACAATTTTACGATCTACAAGAACTAAAAGAGTTGATTGAATGACAAGGTATGTCATAATAAATGTGCGGAAGGGGCGAATATAGTGAAATTCTCACAGTGACGCATCTATAAAAATTTACAACCAAACCCAACTGAATACAAGTCCGTTGTATACTTTCAGGACCCACGCAAACTCTGACAGACCCTACAACTTATCCCTCACATCCTTGTAAGACTAACAGAGAAATACCCACTGAAAAACTTCCACAAGATTTCTTGGGGACTATTTTCAGGTGCGTATGAATAAAGTTATTGTCTGTATAGGCTTTTAGTCATCCAGATCAGGGTCATCTAAGGAGCTTGGAAAGAAAAGCGACTGGACTTCTTAAAGTTTCTTGAGAATGTTTCATCTCTCATCCGACAAGTGTCTTCAGTACTACAACACACAGCTGTAGGTCAAAACTGTGACACCTGATGGAGAGAAATAATCCTTTCTGATCTTGCATCACCGCTAAATCATTAATGGGAAACGCTGCAACTTGGGATGTGTTTTGTCTTACTACTTTATTTAATCTACGGTCTCGGTTATGTATTGCGGTATATCACAGATCTAATAATGTTTTATCAGAAACATTGTAACTAAACATCCCCCCCGCCAAATTTTTGATCCTTTTTTTCCAGGATCTTTTGACAATGGCAACACATTTGTATTATATCAGCCTCAATTTGTTAAACAAATGTGCCTTCAATAAACTGGCAAAGGCCTTTTTGTGTCTGTCATCATAAATACTGACCTTTGTTTCCATCGTCAATATTCATAATGTTGCATCATCTCAGACGGACAACTAGGCAATAACTACTCAAATACTATGATTAGCATTAGGCTCTTTAACTTGAAACTGGCTCATTAAAGGTCGTCTGGATAAAAACAACCACTGCAAATCGTATAAGTTATAGCAGGCTGGAAAACAACGAAAGGAATTATGATATATGCGCTTTAAAATAGGAGATTTTAGACCATCTCAGACCAGCAGTGGTGGGACTGATGGAAATAAAAACCTTCACCTAAGACACTTGGCTAGCTAGCTACCGCTCACAGCAAATTCCGGCCTCTGAAAGTATGCATGGCAACAAATAAACATTAAAATGTTAAATAAAGGACTGTAGAGCGGGCGTGTTTTCTGCTGTGGTGTGATTCTATTATCGAGCCCATCTACAGCCCAAACCCCCGCACAGCATTCCTCCCTCAGCCTATCGTCAGATGTTGGAGCTAAGCTAGCAGGCTGTTAGCCGGTTTGACAGGAGATGTTTCCTGACCGTCGCCTCTCGTCTCCTCCCCCAGATAGCGGCTGGTCCTTCGGCGGGTCGTCGAGCTCGGCCTCGGGCTCCCCTCCTCCGTTCCCGGCATCGCCCCGCCGCCTCAGCCTGGGCACATCTGAGGCTCTGTCGGTGGAGGAGCCGGCCCAGCGCTTCAGCTGCTCCCGCCGCTTGGTCCTCGCGTCTCCCATTTATGCGTCCGCGGAGGACCGTGTTTTTAAAAATAAAACACACACAGAGGCAGCAGCGGCGGACACTCCCTCCATGTGTATGCTTTCACTTCCTGGTTCTCTAGCTCCGGGCTCCGTTCTGCGTAGTAGAATGAGCCTTGGCTCGTGCCCGCGGGCACAAGGAGCGCGCAGAGCTGTGCAGGCCTGCCCCCGTGACGTCACCACCGCTGGTTTCGTTTGCAGCAGGCCCTGGAAAGGAAATACAGAAATAGTTTAATGCTTGGGTACTGTGCAAAGCTGCTGCTGAACTCCCTGACATTGTGGTTTCTCATAGTCCGTTTTAGCCTAATGCTTACTTAATAGTGAGAGGACAAATACTAGAAGCGCTAGAAACACTATGCATGTCACAATTCACACCATCTCAGTTCTATTTAAAAAGCACCAGTTTGTAAAAACCCACCTCAAAACACTCTTTCCAGCACTGTTAGGACCCAATCAGCCATCCCCTATGAGCAAGCACTCTGTGATGATCGGAAGGAAAAAGTCTCTTTTAACAGGAAGAGGCCTTTTGTATAACCAGGCTCAAAAAGGAGTTCATAGAGACAAAAACACAAGAACAAAATACAGAAATTACATACAAACACAGAGGAAGTAAAAAGAGGTGAGTGGAGAAGAAATAGAAATCTTGGCTAGCCCCCCCAACTATGAGCTTTATGTAAAGATTTAAGCCTGATTTTAAATTAGAGAGGCCCTGAATTCAAACCGGGACCACAGTAGAGGGGTCTGATAGCTGAAGGCTCTGCATTTTACGCTCTCTACTTTTAGAAACTCTAGAAACCAGAAGTAAGCCTACACTTTGAAAAGTGAAGGCAAGGCAAGTTTATTTATATAGCACAATTCAACAACAAGGTGATTCAAAGTGCTTTACAGAGACATTAAAAAACAAAAACAAATAAAAAGCATGATTTAAAATTGATTAAAAAAACAGTAGATAAAACCAGAACAGTAGATAAAATCAGTAGTTAAAATGTAAGTTTTGAAATTTAAACTTAAAAGTGTGGATTTGGTGTTTTATTCAAATACAGCTGAGAACAGGTGAGTCTTCGCCTGGATTTAAATAAACTGAGTGTTTCAGCTGATCTGAGGCTTTCTGGGATTTTGTTCCAGATATATGGAGCATAAAAGCTGAATGCAGCTTCTCCGTGTCTGGTTCTGACTCTGGGAACTGATAAAAAACCGCATCCAGATGACCTGAGGGATCTGGAAGGTTCATACTGGGTCAGGAGTATTGTATTTTGTGTATTTTGTATTATGTATTTTGGTCCTAAACCATTCAGAGCTTTATAGACCAGCATCAGAACTTTAAAGTCTATCCTCTGACGGACAGGCAGCCAGTGTAAAGACCTCAGAGCTGGACTGATGTGGTCGACTTTTTTGGTCTTAGTGAGGACTCGAGCAGCAGATGTCTGACTGATTTTTTAGGCAGACCTGTAAAGATGCTGTTACAGTAATCAAGCCTACTAAAGATGAATGCATGGACTAGTTTTTCCAGGTCCTGTTGAGACATCAGATCTTTTATCCTTGATATATTCTTGAGGTGATAGTAAGCTGACTTTGTTATTGTCTTAATGTGTTTTTCTAAGTTTAGGTCTGCATCCGTCACTACACCCAAATTTCTCGCCTGGTTTGTGGTTTTTAGATGTATAGATTGAAGTTCTCTGGTGACCTGTAATCGTTTTTCTTTGGCGCCAAAGACTATTACCTCAGTTTTGTTTTTGTTTAGTTGGAGAAAATTGTGGCACAACCAGTCATTAATTTCCTCAATGCATTTACCAAGAGCCTGTACAGGGCCTCGGTCTCCTGGTGACATTGTGATATATATTTGTGTGTCATCTGCATAGCTGTGATAGTTTATTTTGTTGTTCTTTATAATCTGTGCCAGTGGGAGCATGTAAATGTTAAACAGAGGGGGTCCCAAGATGGAACCTTGGGGAACTCCACATGTGATACTTGTCTGCTCAGATGTGAAGTTACCTATTGATACAAAGTATTTCCTGTTTTCTAAGTATGTTTTGAACCAGTTTAGTACAGTTCCTGAAAGACCTGTCCAGTTCTCCAGTCGTTTGAGTAATATGTTGTGGTCAACTGTATCAAATGCTGCACTGAGATCCAGTAAAACTAGGACTGACATTTTTCCACTGTCTGTATTCAGACATATGTCATTAAACACTTTGGTCAGAGCGGTTTCAGTGCTGTGGTTCTGTCTAAAACCTGACTGGAAGGCATCATAGCAGTTATTCTGTTTTAAGAAATAATTGAGCTGTTGAGAAACTGCTTTTTCAATGATCTTACTTAACGACTTTTACTGCCGTTTTGACGAGCCATCGGGCAGCCTTCACACCTCCAACGGCCCCAACAATAGAGACACTTTGGACACTCATTCCCCCACCTCTCCCCCCTCCATAGAGCCATCACCACCGTCAAACACTTCACCTACAACACCCCCCTCCTCACCCCACACAAAAGAGGATTTCACACCACCTCCTCCCACCACAACTTTTCATATTCATGAAGCAGATGTGAGGAAGCAGTTTAAGAGTCTGAATGCTCAAAAGCTCCCGGCCCAGACGGCGTGTCTCCTGCCACCCCCAGACACTGTGCAAACGAGCTGGCCCCAGTGTTTTCTGGCATTTTCAACTCCTCACTGCAGGCATGTCATGTGCCTGCCTGCTTCAAGTCCTCTACCATAATCCCTGTCCCCAAGAAACCTAGGATCACTGGACTAAATGACTACAGACCCGTGGCTCTGACATCTGTGGTCATGAAGTCATTTGAGCGCCTGGTTCTCTCCTATCTCAAGACCCTCACGGCCCCCCTCCTGGACCCCCTGCAGTTTGCATACAGAGCCAACAGGTCTGTAGATGATGCCATCAACATGGCCCTACACTTCATCCTGCAGCATCTGGACTCCCCAGGAACCTACACCAGGATCCTATTTGTGGACTTCAGCTCTGCCTTCAACACCATCCTTCCAGACCATCTCCGAGGCAAGCTTTCCCAGATGAATGTGCCTGATCCCATCTGCCGGTGGATCACTGACTTCCTGACGGACAGGAAGCAGCACGTGAGGCTGGGAAAGAATGTCTCGGACTCCCGGACCATCAGCACCGGCTCCCCTCAGGGCTGTGTTCTTTCTCCTCTGCTCTTCTGTAATATATTTACATATCTATATTATTGCTAATATTTATTGTAATATATCTATATCACTAAAGCACTTCTGGATGGATGCAAACTGCATTTCGTTGCCCTGTACCTGTGCATGTGCAATGACAATAAAGTTTAATTCTATTCTATTCTCCCTGTATACCAACTGCTGCACCTTCACCCACCAGTCTGTCAAGCTAATCAAGTTTGCAGATGACACCACCGTTATTGGACTCATCTCGGACGGGGATGAGTCTGCCTACAGGAGGGAGGTTGAACGTCTGGTGTCCTGGTGCAGCCACAACAACCTGGTGCTGAATGCCCAGAAGACAGTGGAGATTATTGTGGACTTCAGGAAGCACACAGCCCCACTCCCCCCCATCATCCTGACTGACACCCCCATCACCTCTGTGGACTCATTCCGCTTCCTGGGTACCACCATCACCCAGGACCTGAAGTGGGAGCCCACCATCATTCCATGTTTGGCACTGATCACCACCTGCACTCATGTATATATCTATCTACTTAGCACTTTTAATTCTTATTCTTATTTTTATTTTCATGTGTATTTAAGCGTAATTTATGACAGTATGTTTGCACTGAAGCACCGCAGTAATTTCCTAATGTTGTAAACCTGCTCAACATTTGGCAATAAAACCCTTTCTGATTCTGATTCTGATTCATTTAGATGGATGGTTGTCCGATATAGATCCAGGGTCCTTTGATAGTGGAGCAAATTTGTTCTGCAGTTTGACATTCAGTTGTTTTGGAGGTTTGTTGTTAACCTTCCTATTCACGGTTGTCCAGTCCTGTTTCCTCCTGTATACAGGGGTAGAAGAGCTTCTCTGTCTCGTAGGAAGTGAAGGCCAGTCGGTTTCAGAGATTTCAGCTCGCTGTGCCCTGCCTGTGATACGTCCTCCCCCTACCAGGAGACATGATTTATGTCTTGGTTTTGCACCAAGACAGTCCAAGGGGGGATTATCGCTTGAGGATTTATTATAATGCACAGAGTCTACTTTCTTGGTCATGTTATATGTGCTCCTTAGCTGTGTACTAGCTTGCTCATCGCCATTGTTTTGAATCAAAGGCAAGGTTGTTTCATTTCCACACAGTCCATTTACCTCCACGTTTACTTCTAAGCGATGAATTTTTGTCTCCAGTACTGCAATCTTCTGCAGGAGGCTGTGGTAGTCATCTGTGGAGAGGGAAGGCATCTTGTTGCTAGTTAGTCAAGTCAAGTCAAGTCAAGTTTATTTATAAAGCACATTTAAAAACAACCGAGGCTGACCAAAGTGCTGTACAATAAAATACAAATATAAAATACAATAAAACACAAGTACATAAAACACCTCACTGATAAAACAATAAATTAAAACAATAAGTTAAACCTTGCTAAAAGCCAATGAGAAGAGGTGAGTTTTAAGAGCAGTTTTAAAAGTTCCAAGGCTTGTGGAGAATCTGATGTGAGGAGGTAAACTGTTCCACAGTCTGGGTGCAGCCACAGCAAAAGCCCTCTCTCCCCTAGTCTTTAGTCTGTACCTGGGAACATCTAAAAGCATCAGGTCTGCTGACCTCAAAGATCTCCTGGGGCGGTAAATGCTAAGAAGCTCTGCCAGGTAAGGAGGTGCAGTACCGTTAAGAACCTTAAAAACCAGCAGTAAAATTTTAAAATCAATCCCAAAAGCAACTGGGAGCCAGTGGAGAGAGCAGAGGACCGGAGTGATGTGGTCTCTCTTTTTGGAACCAGTCAGCATGCGAGCAGCAGCGTTCTGCACCAGTTGGAGGCGATGCAGACAGGAACGATCTAAACCAGCATAAAGGGAGTTACAGTAGTCCAGTCGTGAAGTAATAAAAGCATGGACCACCCTTTCTAGATCGTTCCTGGACAGGTAGGACTTGACTTTAGCTAAAATCCGTAGATGATAAAAAGATCCCTTGACTACGGAGCTGATTTGTTTATCAAATTTAAAAGCACTGTCAAAAGTAACACCGAGGCTCTTAATGGAGGAAGTACATTCGGAAGTTAGGGGTCCCATAAAGTCAAAGGAAAGGTCGGGGTCTTTAGGAAGCCCAAACACAATGACTTCAGTTTTACTTTCATTTAGATGTAGAAAGTTAAGAGCCATCCAAGTCTTAATGTCAGACAAACAGGAGAATAACGGCTGCAGAGAGTCCTTACAGTCTAACCTCAGAGGGAGGTAGATCTGAATGTCATCAGCAAAGGTGTGGAAGGACACATTATGTTTGCGCAGCACATCGCCCAGAGGGAGCAAATACAGAGTAAACAGCAGGGGGCCTAGAATGGACCCCTGAGGTACACCACAAGTTAAAGGAGCTCTGGGAGATGACAGTTCACCGAGGTGAACAGAAAAACTCCTGTTATCCAGATAGGACTGGAAAAACTTTAAAACAGTACCTTTCAAACCGACACAGTGTTCTAGGCGGGATAACAGTATGTTGTGATCAACAGTGTCGAAGGCTGCTGTCAGGTCTAAGGTTACTAGGACAGCAGCACAACCAGAGTCTACAGTTAAAAGCAAATCATTAAAAACTCTCAGTAAGGCGGTTTCAGTGCTGTGACGAGCTCTAAAGCCAGACTGAAACTTCTCATAGAGACTGTCTGTGAAGGTTCTCAGTCATCCAGGTCATCGTAGTCAAAGGAGCTTGCAAAGAAAAGCGTCTGGACTTCTTTAAGTTGCTTGAAGACGTTTCACCTCTCATCCGAGAAGCTTCTTCAGTTCTAAGGTCAAATGGTGGAGAGTCCCAGATATAAACCTAGTGGGAGTGACCCCCCACAGAGGGACAAAAGGACCCCCTGATGATCCTCTAATCGCCTGAGCCAAGGTGTGAAACTGGGTGTGGGTCCCAATCAGCCAGAGTTTCGGGTGTGTTTATTGTGAAACCTGGCCCCACCTTATCATGCAAATTCCTGAGGTCAGATGGCCCAGGATGTGAGTGGGCGTTAAGGCGTCTGGGAAGGGATCTCAAAACTGGATTATAGATGGCAGAGAGTTGGTGTCGTAAAACCCCGCCTCTGTTCAAAGATGGTCGCTCACAGTGGATATAGATGGCTTCTTTCACTCCTCTTTCAAACCATCTGTCCTCTCTGTCTCATAGAGACTGTTGTTGTCTAAAAATGACTGGAGCTGCCTGAGGACAACTCGTTCCAGTACTTTGGACAGAAAGGGCAGATTGGAAATGGGCCTATAATTGGAGAGTATAGATGGATCCAGATTAGGCTTTTTGAGAAGAGGTTGAACAACTGCATGCTTAAAAAGTGTTGGGAAACAACCAGAGCTGAGACAGGCATTGATCAGGACCAGAAGGACAGGTCCAACTGAGTCCAGGACCTGCTTCAGAAGACGAGAGGGAATAGCGTCAGTGGAACAGTTGGTAGACTTGACCTTGCAGACTGTTTCATGCAGCTGAGAAAGAGAGATTAGCTCAAACTGGTTAAAGGCAGAGTGGCACGAGGGAGAAACACAGGGGTTGAAAAGTGGAGGTGGAATGACAGACTGCAGGGAGGAAATCTTATTAACAAAGAAATATAAAAAGTCATTGCAGAGGGTGGCAGAAGGTGTGAGGCAGGTGGACATATGAGGATTAACAATGGAGTTTAAAACACGAAACAGAGTCTGAGGTTTATGGACATTACTGCTGACCAGGTTAGATATGTAGGAGGACTTAGCCTCTTTAGCAGCTTTCTGATAAGTTAAAAGAGAGTCTCTCAGGATATTGAAGGAGATTTGCAGCTTGTCCTTTTTCCACTTTCTCTCAGCACACCTGCAGGAGCGCCTGAGAGCACGAACAGAGTCTGTAATCCAGGGTTCAGCGTGAGCTTTGGGACGGAGTGATTTTAGGGGAGCGATGGAGTCCAGAATAGAAGTGCATGTTGAGTTAAAAAGAGCAGTTAAATCTTCTGCACACAGGGAGTCAATCCAGTCCACCGTGGAGAGCTCAGAGTTGTTGAAAGCAGCAGAGAACTGGGATGGTACATGGGTATTGATGATCCGGTGGCGGCGTGAAGGAGCTTTAACTGCAGCAACAGAACAATCTGCAGTGGCAGAAAACAGAACAGGAAGGTGATCAGAGATACACGCACTCTCACAGATTTCAGAGACGTGGATACTCAGGCCGTGAGACATGACGAGGTCCAGTGTGTGACCTTTCTCATGTGTGGAGCCAGACACACACTGAGTCAGGTTAAAAGAGTCCAGCAGTGATACAAAGTCTCTAACCAGAGGTTTAGATGGACAACACACATGGATGTTCAGATCGCCAACAATAAGAAAATGATCGAAATCTACTGAAAGTCCTGATAAGAATTCCCCAAACTCACTGATAAAGTCCTTGTTGAATTTGGGAGGACGGTACACTACTGCACACAGTAATGGAGTAGATGAGTTCAGTTTAAAAAGCTGCAGTTCAAAGCTGGAAAAGGAGAAAGATGAAATCTGATGACAGTCATAAACTGATTTAAAAACACAGGCAAGGCCTCCACCTTTACCAGAAGACCTGGGAGAGTTGAAAAAACAACAGCCTGGAGGAAGAAGCTCAGAGAAAGCCACAGTCTCACCAGCATGTAGCCAGGTCTCAGTCAGGAACATAAAATCCAGTTCATGAGAAGAGAAAAAACATCTTATTGGAGAGAGATCGAGTGTTGATCAAAGCCATAGATAAGGTGAGATCAGTAGCTGTCATCGGGGTTGATGTGCGGCTGAGTGGGCGGAGGTTTGAAATAACGATACCAAGTCTGCGGATCCGTGGCTGGAGAGGAGCCGATGACCCAACACCCGGAACAGAAGCAACCAGCGACGTACTTGGAGAGTCACGCAGGAGAGGAGCAGGCATCAGGCGCGGGCCGGAGGTGGAAGAGAGTCGCTCACCTGAGGAGGACGCCACCGCCGGCATGGTGAGGAGCGAACCAGACGACTGAAGGAAGCGCGGGCCGAGAAGCGGGCCCACCGGTGAAACAGGAGCAACACCAGGCGGAGTTGGAGAGACAGTGCGCACCCAGGGTCCTCTGGGTTGGAGTGAGCCTCTCACAGTGGCAGAGTAGCAGAAACCCATTTGTACAAGGAGAGGATCAGCCAGGCAAGAAAGTGACAGCCTAGCGGTTAGCACCTTTCCAGGCTATCGTGGCTGTTCGGTGCCCAGATGCTGTAATCAGGCTTCAGCTGTGTGTAGGCCACAGACACACGGAGCGCTGAAGATAAGGTAACTACACTCAACAAAAATATAAACGCAACACCTTTGTTACTGCTCCCATTCCCCATGGGATGGACGTAGAGACCTAAAATTCATTCCAGATACACAATATAACCATCCCTCCCAAACAGTGGTCACAAATCAGTCCAAATGTGTGGTAGTGGGCACATCTGCTATATTGAGATAATCCATCCCACCTCACAGGTGTGCCACATCAGGATGCTGATCTGACATCATGAGTAGTGCACAGGTGTACCTCAGACTGCCCACAACAAAAGGCCACCCTGGAATGTGCAGTTTTTTGCACTATTGGGGGTCTGGGGACCCAGAACCGGTCAGTATCTGGTGTGACCACCATTTGCCTCATGCAGTGCAACACATCATCGCATGGAGTCTATCAGATTGTCAATTGTGGCCTGTGGAATGTTGGTCCACTCCACTTCAATGGCTGTGCGAGGTTGTTGGATATTCGTGGGAACTGGTACACGCTGTCGTATACGCCGGTCAAGCACATCCCGAACATGCTCAATGGGTGACATGTCCGGTGAGTATGCTGGCCATGCAAGAACTGGGACATTCTCAGCTGCCATCTGCCCTGAACAATGTGAACCATGATTCATCCGTGAAGCGCACACCTCTCCAACGTGCCAGACGCCATCGAATGTGAGCATTTGCCCACACAAGTCTGTTACGGTGACGAGCTGGAGTCAGGTCAAGACCCCGATGAGGACGACGGGCATGCAGTTGAGCTTCCCTGAGACGGTTTCTGACAGTTTGTGCAGAAATTGTTTGGTTGTGCAAACCAATTGTTCCAGCAGCTGTCTGGGTGGCTGGTCTCAGACGATCTTGGAGGTGAACCTGCTGGATGTGGAGGTCCTGGGCTGGTGTGGTTGCACGAGGTCTGCGGTTGTGAGGCCGGTTGGATGTGCTGCCATATTCTCTGAAACGCCTGTGGAGACGGCTTATGGTTGAGAAATGAACATTCAATGCACGGGCGACAGATCTGGTTGACATTCCTGCTGTCAGCATGCCAATTGCACGCTCCCTCATTGCTTGTGGCATCTGTGGCATTTTGCTGTGAGACAAAACTGCACATTCCAGGGTGGCCTTTTGTTGTGGGCAGTCTGAGGTACACCTGTGCACTACTCATGATGTCAGATCAGCATCCTGATGTGGCACACCTGTGAGGTGGGATGGATTATCTCAATATAGCAGATGTTCCCACTACCACACATTTGGACTGATTTGTGACCACTGTTTGGGAGGGATGGTTATATTGTGTATCTGGAATGAATTTTAGGTCTCTACGTCCATCCCATGGGGAATGGGAGCAGTAACAAAGGTGTTGCGTTTATATTTTTGTTGAGTGTATAAAAATGTTGCTGTTTCTGTTAAGAACATTTTAGTCCTAATGATCTATAAGTGTCCAGAAGCTATCGCAGGTAAGCTCATACGGAAAAAAGGGAAAAAATCAGCATAAAAATCAATAAAAATAAACAAATAAATAAATTTCAATAAAAGAAGCAAAGCATTTAAAGAGCAAATAGAGGAAGCGTCCACACTCACAAAAGGGGAGGAGTTACTGCACAAAAGGGGGAGGTGTTATGACCAACAGAGCCCTGTTAGATCTTTAAGATATGATGTGGTCTGATCATTCATGACTTTCTGGTGTGTTCAGGCAAGGTATCATTTGTTGTCAGTACAGGTGTTCCACAAGTATCGCTTCTCACTTTTATTTACCATATAAACACTTTTATCACTGCCACCCTAAACTCTGATGATACGGTTTCATATATCACTAGCTCTTCCCTTGATCTGGCCTTTTTTTAACCAAATAGGTCATACACACATTTAAAACAAGCACAATAAAAGAGACAACAGTGCAACGGTTGTGAAAGGAAAAAGATGAAAAAATCCAAAAAGAATAGAATAAGTATATTACAACATGGTCTTAGGTTGTAAGATACACTTAATTGTTGTTAAGGTGACATAGTTGAGGTAAATCGTGCAATCCTGTCCCCCCCCAACATCCCCCAAAATCAACCCCACCTGAGGATGGCTTGTTTCACCTGCATGGAGTGCTCTTTTGACCGCATGTTGTCTGTTCACAGCAAAATCTTCCAAATGCAAGAACCACACGTCAAATCAAGTCCAGGCCTTTTATCTTATGCCACGAGACCTCCGACGTGTTGATATGAAAATGACTATGCACATTTGGAGGTACTAAATTGTTATGGAATCAGCTGTTCCAGGTCAAATCATGGAGAGTTGATTGGAGTAGGTACTAATGGAAAAGGGTCTATAGAGCCCCAAACATAAGCAATAGGGTAGGATTCTCTTGTAAAGAGAAATGAAACCAACAAAACCAAGGCCACTACAGCCTCCTAAAGCTTTACTAGCAATATAAGATAACTCTCACCCCTCCATACCCCCTGCTCCCCCCCACCACTGGTCCTGCAACTGATGTAGGAAAAAAAAAACATAAAATAAAAGTGGTGCAGATATGTGCATGTATGTGTACGTGTTGTGTGCAGGCAGGTGTGGTGGTAAGGAGGACCGAATGTGAGGGAAACACAGCTGGGACAAATAAGGGCTGACGAACCAAGGGAAGCAAAACCGGATACATTAACATGAGACACGGACTTTCAAAGTAAAGCAGGAAACATAACACAGAAATGCTGACTTGACAAGGGGCGACGGCTGACAGGGGAGAGGGACTATAGAACACAGAGACATAAACAATAAGACAGAGAACTCTAACAAAGAAACCAAAAGACTAGAAATGATAAAGAATATCAAATTCAAAGTTCAATAATAATGAAAACTCAAAACTCTGGGTTGATGACCCAGGTCTCCTAACAGTACAGGTTACAGAAGTGCAGCACGTTGACTTGAGCAAATACTCAAAACTGCCACTGAACAAAAAGTATGGAAGTGTGACGCTTATGTATTGAAAAAAAGAGACTGAAGAATGGAAAAGTTGGAAAAGTCAAGGGGAGCAACTATCTCCGTCTCCTGTCACATCCCGACCAAACTGGATGAGATGTGATAGGAGGCCATTTTTAATCTTCAGTCTGCTTTTGATACCTTTCATCAAACATAAGTTTGTCCATTGTTTCATTGACTGTTTCACAGAGCGCTGTGTTTCATCACAGCTGATTCTTTCCTAATTCATCACATTATCTTATGTAATAATCAAAAAATGCTCAGTTTCTGTTACATTTAAACATAGTAGTTACAATATCTGGTTACAGGAGATTAGCCATTTGTCATTTGTCTGTCTGAAAGATAGACAAATATATATTCTGAATATATTCTGAAAGATTTGGTTTTTTCAATGTGAAAGACACATGCAATGTATTTCCATGCGTAAGAATGTGAGTAATAGTCTTTAACAAGGAAACTCATGATGCTGGGTTTCAGTTTTGCAACTTCCTGTTTTATTTTTGTAATTCTTAATGAAATTACACTGTGGTAACCTTCACCTTCCTTTTGGATTAATCACTTACACTGAGTAACCCCACCTGTGTTGTCTCTCATACCTGTTTCCAATAAGAGATCAGCCTCTTTATGAGAGAACAACCTTCAGCTTTTTTGATCTGTGGCCTTAATAAACACTTTTCTAAGTGTTTCTAAGAGCCTTTCACGGAGTAAGTCACTAGTTTTAGGCCATATTGACTAAAGATAAAGTCCATTTTGTAAACTCTCACGTCAGAAAAGACATTTAAACTGAATGTATGTACCATGGTCACATATACACACACCAGTGTTGTTAACCACTATTCACGAGTTTATGCAGAAAGTTCACAGCCATGGATGTGAAAATGACAAAAGACAAAGATGTGGGGTCAAATTTTCTTTCTTCTTCTTCTTCTTCTTCTTCTTTTTTTTTTTTTTGTAAATAACATACACAAATCTTTACAATGATAAAAGACGTTGTAGATTCTCAATCCAGTCAGGGACCACAGAATTGTGCAAGCCCTGTAAGAGGAAATTCAGAAACAGTTCAATGCTTTGTCTAACAACTGCACTTCTAGGGAATAACAGCTACACAATTGTGAGGTTAAAAATGGCTCTATGATTAGAAGACACTTGGGAGATTTCTGGGAAAACAGCAGGTCTCCTTGTCCCGGTATTAAAGGCACTGGAAAAGTCAAGAAACAGGATCCTGACCGTGCCTTTTCCCCCATCCAGGTGTGAGTGGGCTCTGTGTAGGAGGTACAGGATGGCATCCTCCACTCCGACACCCGCCTTGTATGCAAACTGTAGTGGGTCCTGGGCATGTTGTACCTGTGGTCGGAGGAGGTTGAGGAAGAGCCGCTCTAGAGTCTTCATAAGATGTGACGTCAGTGCCACCGGTCGGAAGTCATTCAGCTCATTGGGCCGGTTCTTTTTGGGGACCGGGACGATGCAGGACGTCTTCCATAGGGTGGGCACTCTCCCCGCCTTCAGTCAGGAACATAAAATCCAGTTCATGAGAAGAGAAAAAAATCCTTGAGCAGAAACGTCTTATTGGAGAGAGATCGAGTGTTGATCAAAGCCATAGATAAGGTGAGATCAGTAGCTGTCATCGGGGTTGATGTGCGGCTGAGTGGGCGGAGGTTTGAAATAACGATACCAAGTCTGCGGATCCGTGGCTGGAGAGGAGCCGATGACCCAACACCCGGAACAGAAGCAACCAGCGACGTACTTGGAGAGTCACGCAGGAGAGGAGCAGGCATCAGGCGCGGGCCGGAGGTGGAAGAGAGTCGCTCACCTGAGGAGGACGCCACCGCCGGCATGGTGAGGAGCGAACCAGACGACTGAAGGAAGCGCGGGCCGAGAAGCGGGCCCACCGGTGAAACAGGAGCAGCACCAGGCGGAGTTGGAGAGACAGTGCGCACCCAGGGTCCTCTGGGTTGGAGTGAGCCTCTCACAGTGGCAGAGTAGCAGAAACCCATTTGTACAAGGAGAGGATCAGCCAGGCAAGAAAGTGACAGCCTAGCGGTTAGCACCTTTCCAGGCTATCGTGGCTGTTCGGTGCCCAGATGCTGTAATCAGGCTTCAGCTGTGTGTAGGCCACAGACACACGGAGCGCTGAAGATAAGGTAACTACACTCAACAAAAATATAAACGCAACACCTTTGTTACTGCTCCCATTCCCCATGGGATGGACGTAGAGACCTAAAATTCATTCCAGATACACAATATAACCATCCCTCCCAAACAGTGGTCACAAATCAGTCCAAATGTGTGGTAGTGGGCACATCTGCTATATTGAGATAATCCATCCCACCTCACAGGTGTGCCACATCAGGATGCTGATCTGACATCATGAGTAGTGCACAGGTGTACCTCAGACTGCCCACAACAAAAGGCCACCCTGGAATGTGCAGTTTTTTGCACTATTGGGGGTCTGGGGACCCAGAACCGGTCAGTATCTGGTGTGACCACCATTTGCCTCATGCAGTGCAACACATCATCGCATGGAGTCTATCAGATTGTCAATTGTGGCCTGTGGAATGTTGGTCCACTCCACTTCAATGGCTGTGCGAGGTTGTTGGATATTCGTGGGAACTGGTACACGCTGTCGTATACGCCGGTCAAGCACATCCCGAACATGCTCAATGGGTGACATGTCCGGTGAGTATGCTGGCCATGCAAGAACTGGGACATTCTCAGCTGCCATCTGCCCTGAACAATGTGAACCATGATTCATCCGTGAAGCGCACACCTCTCCAACGTGCCAGACGCCATCGAATGTGAGCATTTGCCCACACAAGTCTGTTACGGCGACGAGCTGGAGTCAGGTCAAGACCCCGATGAGGACGACGGGCATGCAGTTGAGCGTCCCTGAGACGGTTTCTGACAGTTTGTGCAGAAATTGTTTGGTTGTGTAAACCAATTGTTCCAGCAGCTGTCTGGGTGGCTGGTCTCAGACGTTCTTGGAGGTGAACCTGCTGGATGTGGAGGTCCTGGGCTGGTGTGGTTACACGAGGTCTGCGGTTGTGAGGCCGGTTGGATGTGCTGCCATATTCTCTGAAACGCCTGTGGAGACGGCTTATGGTTGAGAAATGAACATTCAATGCACGGGCGACAGATCTGGTTGACAGTCCTGCTGTCAGCATGCCAATTGCACGCTCCCTCATTGCTTGTGGCATCTGTGGCATTTTGCTGTGAGACAAAACTGCACATTCCAGGGTGGCCTTTTGTTGTGGGCAGTCTGAGGTACACCTGTGCACTACTCATGATGTCAGATCAGCATCCTGATGTGGCACACCTGTGAGGTGGGATGGATTATCTCAATATAGCAGATGTTCCCACTACCACACATTTGGACTGATTTGTGACCACTGTTTGGGAGGGATGGTTATATTGTGTATCTGGAATGAATTTTAGGTCTCTACGTCCATCCCATGGGGAATGGGAGCAGTAACAAAGGTGTTGCGTTTATATTTTTGTTGAGTGTATAAAAATGTTGCTGTTTCTGTTAAGAACATTTTAGTCCTAATGATCTATAAGTGTCCAGAAGCTATCGCAGGTAAGCTCATACGGAAAAAAGGGAAAAAATCAGCATAAAAATCAATAAAAATAAACAAATAAATAAATTTCAATAAAAGAAGCAAAGCATTTAAAGAGCAAATAGAGGAAGCGTCCACACTCACAAAAGGGGAGGAGTTACTGCACAAAAGGGGGAGGTGTTATGACCAACAGAGCCCTGTTAGATCTTTAAGATATGATGTGGTCTGATCATTCATGACTTTCTGGTGTGTTCAGGCAAGGTATCATTTGTTGTCAGTACAGGTGTTCCACAAGTATCGCTTCTCACTTTTATTTACCATATAAACACTTTTATCACTGCCACCCTAAACTCTGATGATACGGTTTCATATATCACTAGCTCTTCCCTTGATCTGGCCTTTTTTTAACCAAATAGGTCATACACACATTTAAAACAAGCACAATAAAAGAGACAACAGTGCAACGGTTGTGAAAGGAAAAAGATGAAAAAATCCAAAAAGAATAGAATAAGTATATTACAACATGGTCTTAGGTTGTAAGATACACTTAATTGTTGTTAAGGTGACATAGTTGAGATAAATCGTGCAATCCTGTCCCCCCCCAACATCCCCCAAAATCAACCCCACCTGAGGATGGCTTGTTTCACCTGCATGGAGTGCTCTTTTGACCGCATGTTGTCTGTTCACAGCAAAATCTTCCAAATGCAAGAACCACACGTCAAATCAAGTCCAGGCCTTTTATCTTATGCCACGAGACCTCCGACGTGTTGATATGAAAACGACTATGCACATTTGGAGGTACTAAATTGTTATGGAATCAGCTGTTCCAGGTCAAATCATGGAGAGTTGATTGGAGTAGGTACTAATGGAAAAGGGTCTATAGAGCCCCAAACATAAGCAATAGGGTAGGATTCTCTTGTAAAGAGAAATGAAACCAACAAAACCAAGGCCACTACAGCCTCCTAAAGCTTTACTAGCAATATAAGATAACTCTCACCCCTCCATACCCCCTGCTCCCCCCCACCACTGGTCCTGCAACTGATGTAGGAAAAAAAAAACATAAAATAAAAGTGGTGCAGATATGTGCATGTATGTGTACGTGTTGTGTGCAGGCAGGTGTGGTGGTAAGGAGGACCGAATGTGAGGGAAACACAGCTGGGACAAATAAGGGCTGACGAACCAAGGGAAGCAAAACCGGATACATTAACATGAGACACGGACTTTCAAAGTAAAACAGGAAACATAACACAGAAATGCTGACTTGACAAGGGGCGACGGCTGACAGGGGAGAGGGACTATAGAACACAGAGACATAAACAATAAGACAGAGAACTCTAACAAAGAAACCAAAAGACTAGAAATGATAAAGAATATCAAATTCAAAGTTCAATAATAATGAAAACTCAAAACTCTGGGTTGATGACCCAGGTCTCCTAACAGTACAGGTTACAGAAGTGCAGCACGTTGACTTGAGCAAATACTCAAAACTGCCACTGAACAAAAAGTATGGAAGTGTGACGCTTATGTATTGAAAAAAAGAGACTGAAGAATGGAAAAGTTGGAAAAGTCAAGGGGAGCAACTGTCTCCGTCTCCTGTCACATCCCGACCAAACTGGATGAGATGTGATAGGAGGCCATTTTTAATCTTCAGTCTGCTTTTGATACCTTTCATCAAACATAAGTTTGTCCATTGTTTCATTGACTGTTTCACAGAGCGCTGTGTTTCATCACAGCTGATTCTTTCCTAATTCATCACATTATCTTATGTAATAATCAAAAAATGCTCAGTTTCTGTTACATTTAAACATAGTAGTTACAATATCTGGTTACAGGAGATTAGCCATTTGTCATTTGTCTGTCTGAAAGATAGACAAATATATATTCTGAATATATTCTGAAAGATTTGGTTTTTTCAATGTGAAAGACACATGCAATGTATTTCCATGCGTAAGAATGTGAGTAATAGTCTTTAACAAGGAAACTCATGATGCTGGGTTTCAGTTTTGCAACTTCCTGTTTTATTTCTGTAATTCTTAATGAAATTACACTGTGGTAACCTTCACCTTCCTTTTGGATTAATCACTTACACTGAGTAACCCCACCTGTGTTGTCTCTCATACCTGTTTCCAATAAGAGATCAGCCTCTTTATGAGAGAACAACCTTCAGCTTTTTTGATCTGTGGCCTTAATAAACACTTTTCTAAGTGTTTCTAAGAGCCTTTCACGGAGTAAGTCACTAGTTTTAGGCCATATTGAATAAAGATAAAGTCCATTTTGTAAACTCTCACGTCAGAAAAGACATTTAAACTGAATGTATGTACCATGGTCACATATACACACACCAGTGTTGTTAACCACTATTCACGAGTTTATGCAGAAAGTTCACAGCCATGGATGTGAAAATGACAAAAGACAAAGATGTGGGGTCAAATTTTCTTTCTTCTTCTTCTTCTTTTTTTTTTTTTGTAAATAACATACACAAATCTTTACAATGATAAAAGACGTTGTAGATTCTCAATCCAGTCAGGGACCACAGAATTGTGCAAGCCCTGTAAGAGGAAATTCAGAAACAGTTCAATGCTTTGTCTAACAACTGCACTTCTAGGGAATAACAGCTACACAATTGTGAGGTTAAAAATGGCTCTATGATTAGAAGACACTTGGGAGATTTCTGGGAAAACAGCAGGTCTCCTTGTCCCGGTCTTTACAAACACTTCAGCAAAAATTTTTTTTTTTTTTACCTCCATCTAATCAAAACTGCAAATCTGAGAGTGAATAAGAGCCTTGTAAGAACCACTCTCTGGTGTTGATGATAATAAAAATCTGTTAAGTTACAAAGTTCTTTCCAAGGCACGGAATAGAAAGATCATAAAATTAGGAATAAGAACAAACAATACAGTTTAACATGCAAGCTTGGAAACAATTTTTTTAAAAAAGCGTAAAAAGAAATAAAGCAGATTAGTAAAATAAACCAAATCTTTCCCTTTTAGTTTACAGCTCCCTCAGAAATACATAAAACATCTCTGGCCAAGGTCATCAAGCTTTAAGGAGGATCTTATGCACCCGAGGGGTCAAAATCTGAATATGTTTTTAATTATTATATAAATTCTTCATCTTGTTAAAGTCTTCTTGAGATTTAAAATGTCTTTTTAAAACAGACCACTTCTAATCATAAACCATCACAAATGTAGCTTCACAGATGACAAACATGCAAACATAACTTTAAGAGCAGTCACAAGACCAAAAGGAATACAAACCCAATTCCAAAAAAGTTGTATAATGTGGACGTGATAAATCTAAATAGAAAAAATGCAATTGTTTAGCCAGGCTGGCATAGAGTCAGAGCCTTGTTGAGGCAAGCACTCATTTAACCTTAACTAGCAATGACTCCATGAATAACCTTTACCCTTTACAAGTGGTCCACGTTGCTAAGTGGCTCTTTCCACCGATTGCTTTTATTTTTATACATCTCTGTTTGGGCCGGTTCCTGCAGACGCACACCTGCATGTCCAAAGAGCATAATGAGGTTTTTGCTCTCACAGCATTTTAAAAATGTTCATTCTGTTGAAACTCTGCATTAGTATCCAGCTCTGACAATTTCACTTCCTTGTTTTTCCAAGAAAACAAGGTGTGGTATAGTTAAACTTTTTCTCTTTTTTAGTCAATTTTGGCTGGAAGCATGCAGATTTAAAGGAACCAGTCCAAGCAGAGATAAAACATATTCCAAGTTTTACCTTGGAAACCAGTTCTTTAATGTGTGAATGACAAATTCTGATTAATACAGCGTGTGCCATGTTCCCGCACTGGTTGGCCTCATTTTCTTACGGTCTCTGAGTCTAGGAAGGAGCCCCGGGGTTCCCACTCCTTGGCCCTGTGTCTCTTCAGAGTGGTAATCAGTCCCTAGTGGGTTTCCTGTGCTGTTCTAAGCGCTCTATTTGAGTGTTCTTGTCTCTCTGGTTTCTGGTGTTTCATGAGTTTCTGAAAAGCAGTTCAGGCCTCAGAATCTTTTATCTGTCCCTGTTGAGCTAGTCATTTCCTGTTGAACCCTCCAGTGGGTGACTCGCGTGCCTGCCCATCCTCCTATTACCCTCATCTACCACCCCAAAGCAAACCAGTGACTCTGTATAATCATCCTTCCCACACATCTCCAGGTGAGGAACCTCGCTCACCTTGCATGACTCGCCTTGTGGATTCTTTAATAGTCTCACCTGGTCTAACCAAACTCTGCTCTCTCCCGGTGAGATCTCCCTCCATCCTGTCCAATCTCCCAGCTGTCCTCGCTGACATCCCCTCCTGTGCTTGTTTTCCTTGAGCTAAAGAAACTGTTGAACCGTATCACTGGAAAGGGGCTCAAACTCACTTCTCTTTGGCTCTTAAAAACCAAAAAAACCAAAAACATGTTCTGTTCAATGTTATTGAAATGCTAGAATTACTAGAAGTCGAATAATGCTTAATCTATTTTAATCACAATAGGACCAGGTGACTCATTCACTGAATCTGTAACCTGTAATATTTTATTAACACACTAAAAAGTCTCGGCGTGTTTTTCGGATGTATTGGCTGAAAACTTTGAATTTATTGCAGGTCGTTTTTACAAATAAGCAGCCTGACCTCAGCAACCTTTAAATCAGACGTGGTCAAAAGGATCATTGTGAAAGCCTGCAGTGTTAACTCTTGTAAACATTCCAACATGGACTTGGGGTCAAATTCCACGTTAACATTTTTCCAGTGGCTCTCTGTGCTCAGCACTTCTACTTTGGCTAATAGAGAAGGAGACGTAAGTAAATATTTTATTTACTTTTATCGCACTGTTCCAATCATAAAACAGACTTTGAATACGCAGTGATTGTAATTATCCTTCTGCTCAACATGTTTTTGTGAAAGTTGGATTGAAGGAATGATAATGTTAAAAAAAACATGTTTTAAAGCATTTAAATGTGAATTAAAACTGTACATTTAGTGTTTTAATAAAATATGGTTAATAAGGACGTTTTACTTTTGATCATTACTGTTTTAATTAATGTTTTAAATTAACATTTTACTGTTTTATTGGATTGAGTTACACTTTAGAATTCATTTTAGTACTTGTACTGTTTTATTATTTATCATTTCTTATTTTAATGTTGTCTTATTGTATCCCTGTTTTGGTTCTTTCTGGAGATGTTCCTGTTTAAATTTGTTTACTTGAAAAACTCTTTATATAATTTTTTATATGACAAAATTTGTCATGGACAGGGAGCAACTAAAACCTAGACTGGGAAAAACTAATGAACAAACCTGAAAACATAAGGACATGGAGAATAGCGAGCAGAGAGCCGCGGAGGTTTACCAAATTACACAGACGAGCTGACAACAAACAAATAGACAGGCACACACTATAAATACACACAAGGTAACGAGGGAATGACACACCAAAGGGGAACACAGCTGAACCTAATTAGACACAACGAGACACAGACCTTCAAAGTAAAACAGGAAATTCACAAACTGTTCAACACAAACTCGGGGACACAAACAGAGCACAGGGGGGGGAGAACACATTTAGGAATAATAAAACACTAAAAATACAAGAACTAAACGCTAAGAACTAATACAAAATCAGGAGAAACTAGAAAATAATAACAATAAACTCAAAACGCTGCGTCAGCGACCCAGAACCATGACAAAATTAACAAAAACATTTCCATAGAAGTTTTATTTCTTCTCTTTGTATATATTTTCTGTTTACTTGTAAACCCATCTGTTAGTGAGAGCCACTACAGTCACAATAAGAGGATATTCTCACCTGCAGTAATTCATATTTAGCAGTTCAGCTCTGTTCAGGGTCCTAAATCATTAATGCTATCATCTGATGTAAGTTTAGGATGTGGCAGTAAGATCATCTGATCTCCCAGAATTCAGTTTAAACTTGAATCCATGCCTTCCTTAAACTAATATTTGTTTGATTAATGTGTCCGCTGGCTTCAAATCAACTTGATAAAACTTTTTTTGTAATCGTGGGTGCAGCTTTCATCTTGTTTCAAACGTCCGTGAGACTCATTGGTTCTGAACTTTGACCTGACTTTTTCTTTGTCTTTTTTTTAGTTTTAGTTTTGAATCCTGAACCAAGATTACAAAAGATTACAAGATTACACAACACCCAGTGATGAAACAGCACTTCTTGTTTTTCACTGCCATGCCTCAGCCAGAGATATATGTTAAAATCATATGAATGTCTGAGTGTCTTTTGAATGACAAAATTGTTCACGTGCACAGGAATCAGGCAAATGCACATGTCCTGAATCAATTTACTTGTGTTTATATAGTGCCAATCTCCAGATTCCAGATGCTTTATTTTGAAAGGCTGCGAACACTACTCAGTGATAGTGGGGAGGAAGAACGGCCCACTATTTAACAGGACAAAACTGTCAGAAAAACCACCCGTTTTTCATCTGTAGAAAATCAGATTGAACGTGTAGAAGTGGATTAAACTAACAGCATGAGTAATACAGTGTATCACACAGGGATCTTTTGCTGTAGATTTCACCATATCTCTCTTCCCCTCACTCCTTCCCCCTCCTCTGCCCTTTGTTCTGAACCTTTTCAGAGCAAATTACCTCACTGAGCTGAAGACTAAGATCGTCCCGCCTCCCCCGAGAAAAACACATTTCCTCTTCTCCACTTCTAGAATTAGTGTCTCAATTTCACATCATAAATAGCACTTAAATGAAGTTGTTACTTTAATTATATACCTATGTCCACCTGAAAGCAAAAATGTGACGATGGTAGAGAGAAAGAACTCCCATATAACAGGAAGAGGCCAACACCAGGGAGGGGCAGCCATGTGCTGCATACAAAGAGAGAAGGACGCAAACTTCAGGAGCGTGAACGCAAAAGTTAATGACATTTAGTGAAAGTGTACAAATCCATGACGAGTATAAAGAGGGTAATAGAGGAAAATGCGCACTGCACCATGGGAAGTCTTACAGTAGTCTGAGCCTATATCAGGATAATAACACTGAGCCCAAACTCGACCTCTGTCAAAAAGTGAAGATTTAAGGCCGATTTAAATCCTGTCCTGAATCAAAACTGAGAGCTGGTTCCACAGGAGGAGGGCCCGAGGAAGAACCACAGTGTGAGAGTGAAGCACTCTACTGTCATATGAAGTATTTAAGCTATGATGTGGCCTGATTGTAGAACTTTGTGTGAAAGATGAAGCATTTTAATTAAGTTCTGAATTTAATAGACATCCAGTGAAAAGAAGCTACTATCAGACAAATACAATCTCTCCACAGTGAAACTCACTGTGGACTTTCAGGGTTGAGTTAAAGTTTTAGGGTTAGAGCAGAAATAACAAATAATATTTGCTTGTTTTTTTAAGCATCACCTGTTTCCTGATTATTTTTTTGTGTGTGCAAATTAAAGAAGGCAGAATTCCACAATGGCTGAGATAAAAACTCACACAGCTTTACAAATAAGATGTAAATGATGTTTATGAAAATGTACGCCTGTGTATATACACACAGTGTCAGTCGTTGATCTTCACTTTTGTATGTGCCAGATTTCTGTTCCTTGAGGTTTTCACAGGCACTATTCTCTTTCTAAGTGTTTTTGATGGCAATATAAAGATTAATATCCACTATTTGTGATTTTATATAATTCCTTCACTACCATTCTTTACTAGAAAGAAAAAGGAACAAGATTTAGATTGTCTCCATGCTCAGAATTGACTCAAATCATTCATTCATGTTGTCATTAAAGGACAAGAAAGCACTTTGACTTTTTGACTTATGATCAGCTTTCATTTCTCATTTTCATGTCAACATTCCCAGCAACTAAAGTTTCTCATCACTTTCTTTTCTCTCATTTGTAGTATGTCTCCACCATGCCAACACCCGGCTGTGCACTCAGTCCCACACCACACCCTGACCCGGCTGGCACGGGAGTGGCTGGCAGAGGACACGCCAAACTTTGATCCTGCAGGAGTGTGTGTGGGCTCACGGGAAGTGGAAGCAAGGTTGTTGTGTAAAACTCCACACAGCATCCTAGCTGGGTGTCCCTTCTTCACAGCAGTGTTCACTGAAGTGGGCTGCACAGTGGACTGGATTTACCAGGAAGGAACTGAGATCGGTAGGCATTGCATAGTTCCTTCCA
Organism: Diplotaxodon limnothrissa; assembly: GCF_057381915.1. Classification (NCBI taxonomy): domain Eukaryota; kingdom Metazoa; phylum Chordata; class Actinopteri; order Cichliformes; family Cichlidae; genus Diplotaxodon; species Diplotaxodon limnothrissa. Next base: position 40,516,665 of record NC_140601.1, read on the forward strand.
TAGCAGTAAAATACAAGAAAAGTTCTGTGAATTTGTGTTTGTGACCTTTGCAGTAGCAAAGAACTTCACATGAGTCAGATAGCAGATAATGAATGGAAATGTATCATGTATTCTATGGGCCTTCAGAAGCCAGTTTAACATCTAACAGAAAAGGTGTGAAACCACATAAAGCTAACTTCCTGCTGCCTCTATTGCCCCACTTGTTACTTTTAGAGACTTTCTGGCCTCTGAAGCTCTGATGATTCAATGGTTGAAGGTCTGAGGGAGAAAAAACCCCTGATAATGAGAAAGTCCCAGGAAACTTAAAGTTGACGTAGGTGTAGAAGACATGACTATTTACTGTCATGGGTGGGTGTGAAACATTCAGCACTATCGAGTGTGTTTGAGTTTTTTGGAGGGTTCTTTTTCTGCTCATTCCCAGCTCCATATTTTTTTTTTTTACTGGGCACCAGAGTAGCTTTGCATGATTCACAGTTCAAAATAATCCTTATTTGTTCTACACTGGGTCTTGGTGTGACCTCTCAGCTCATCCAGTCTGAAACAAGCTATTTAACCCATCCCCGCTTAAGACAACTTTTCTCTGATTGGCTGATGTTTAAACAGAAAGTTTGAACAGCAGGTGGGTGATGTTTCTGTGCTCATCTCCAGCCGTTTGATTGAAACACTGATATTAGATCGTTACTCTCTTTGACTTCAAAAGAACAAAGAGTTAAAAAAGATAGCTAAGGTTGAGTCACCAGCCTTCAGCTCACACAGATTAATTGTTCATACTCTGACATAATCATCATCTGAAAGTTTGGCCATGTTTAATATGAACAACAGTAAATATATAACAGAAAATAATTTAACTGAATAGAATAATAGTTTAATTGTCCCACAAGAGGAAATTTGGTTGTAACACATATACAAACAGAACAGGACACAGAACAGAAACACACACAATTTTTACATATTTACATCATGGAGAATAGTTACCAAAACAGAGTTCTGTACAGTTTTTATAATTGGAGTACAGATAAATGGCAAACCCAGGTTGTAGAGTGCAAACAGAGAGCTGTATCACATACACACTAAAATGTGGGCATACAGTATACCTGAAGCAAAATCCCAAAATATTTCCAAGTAACTAGAGAACTATCTTTGGTAGGAAAACAACAATGGAGCCAAAAGGCAAAACACAACACTAAAAGAAGATTAATAGCATAACGACATATCTGCTGAAAGTATAGGAACAGGAAATGACATCAACCACTCAACAGGGAACGAATAAAAGTTTTTTTTCCATAAAGTGAAAATTCAGTTTTCTTCTTGTAAATTACTCTCAAAGTAAATTACAGACTTTTATTCAGATCCGTTTTTATATTACCTGCTTTTATCCACAGGTGAAGATGCTGTCACCCTGACGGCTGTGGTGAGGGGCCCGGCAAACTCCCTCCTCCTCGGGGAACGACCGGCTCTTAACTGCCTGGCACGGGCATCGGGCATTGCCACCCGCTGCTCTCAGCTCCAGGCTATTGCAAAGGCACACGGCTGGCACGGGGAGGTGGCTGGCACGCGTAAGACTACTCCGGGCTTTCGTCTGGTGGAGAAATATGCCATGTTGGTTGGCGGCGTGTCCATGCACAGACAAGATTTGAGTGGGATGGTGATGTTAAAGGACAATCATGTGTGGGCATCGGGAAGTATCACAGAGGTGGGCATCAAAGATCAGTACATAAAATGTAAGTAATCTAAACTCCAGCATAAAGTTCAGCAGACTGAAAGTAATGTCTTTGATAACGTTGGATCCTGAATTTTGAAGACCTGATTCAAAAGCCTCAAAAACTATCAACAAGAGACAGCAGGGCTTCATGAAACGTCTATAGGCTGTATATAAAAGAGCCACCATGATATCACCCAGTGGTTTCTGGGACCTGAAGATTCAGGTTTGTTTGGGGTTATCTTTATTTTACTATAAAATTGACAAAAATAAGAAAATGTAAAAAATAATAATCATGTTTTCAGTTTCAGACCATAAAACCAGGAAAGTGTTATCTGAGGTGATAAAATGATTATTTCTTAATAGACTTCTATACCGTCTGATTTATTTTTGCAACCAGAGTTCCTGCCCCTGCCAGCTTTAGAAAGAATGCATCCATCCAAAAGCTACTCCTATAGTTTTGAAAAGGTTTTGAGAATCAATATTTTCAATACTGCTGCACTGTTTCTAATGAAATATTTTGATTTTCTGTGCCCTCCTTGCTCCCCTTCCTCACATTCTTTGCCTGTCTTCACTGTAAGTATACAATGAAGGCAAAAACACCCCATAGATTTGTTTTGTAAATTTACAGTTACCTCAGGGAACTTTATATCAACAACAAACCTCAGACAGCCTGCACATTCAAAACCAAAAGCTTGAGGTAACGGTTTTGACTGTCAAAGGGGCATGTTTCTGTTTGCAACATCCAAACAGAAGCAGGATTACATGTAGACATGTTTTCTTTTGTTTTTGATTTGTTTTTTCTGTCATGTGTTGGCAGAGAGGGGACTCAATGCAGGAGACTGAAGCAGGCAAAAATACATGAGAAGGAAGGGTTTGGGTTTTTGTTTTTTTTTGCTGTTACCGAAATTCAACAATAAATAAACCCTGAAAGAGGAAGCAAAACAAGAATACATCACAAGAAGTGTGAGTAATAACAGAAGCAGAAGACTGAGGAAAAATGACGAAAGCAGCGACTGGCAGTATCAGTCTGCATACCTGTGTTTGCATTTTGTTTCTAAGGTGATATTTGAGAGGATGCTACGTCTAGGCAAAAGAAATATTCCTGAGTTGAATTTTTAGATTAATCTATGTAAAACTCTGTTCAGTTTTTATGGGATTTTAAGCCTTAACATAATTTTTTAACATAGTTTTACAAAAGTTGTGAAATTATTTTATTTTAAAACACTGGGATTCACAAGAGGTCATGAGATTACCGAAAGCAGTCATCCTCTTTGCACAGGAAAGCAAAGAGGAAGCTTGTCTGTTTTACTTTCCTTTATCTAGATTCTGTAGCTCAGGCCTCACAGCTCTCATCAGGTCAGCTGTGCTCACTAAAAAGCAGACAAACACAAACGCACAACCCCGTTTGCTCCCCAGGCGGTGAAAGCTGCCCGCTCGGTGTGCGGCTTCAGCAGTAAGATTGAGGTGGAGTGTCGCTCAGCAGAGGAGGGCAGGGAGGCAGCCAGAGCGGGAGCAGACGTCATCATGCTGGACAACTTTCAACCTCAGGTGGCGAATATTATAGAAACACAGACCCAGGGTGATTGTTGTTTTTGTTCCATGGTTACACTTCTCCTCTTTCACCTGCAGGAGCTCCGAGTCACAGCTCAGGCACTGAAGGAGGAGTTCTCTGCTCTTCTGATAGAAGCCAGTGGAGGAGTCACGCCAGAAAACGTAGCTCTGTATCTCTCCTCACATGTGGACATCGTTTCTCTGGGCTGCATAACGCAGGGCTGCCCAGTGGTGGACTTTTCACTCAAGGTTCAAAAGCCTGATGCTCGATTAAACAGGATGTTTAATCAACCGCAAATTGATTGATAAAAAAATCACCAATAAAACATTTCTAATAATATGCCAGACTGTGGAAAATGTGATTGTTGTGTTAACACATTAATACTTTCCAAGAAAGACTGCATTTAAAGTCGTCTGCGTTTGAGGCATCTTGTTTGCTTACTCTTTATTTCTCTGTGGTAAGGATCAGCGATGAGCCTAAAATTATGTTGCACTCTGCACAGTGTTGTAGGCCAAAGGAAAAGTCTTTCAGATCTCAAATACAATATGCCTGATTTTTTTTTTTTTTTTAATATTTCCTGTATTGCATTAATGCAATACAGGAAATATTACAGCCCAACTGTTACATTCATTACCCCAAATTTCTCAGAGAACCAAAGAGCAACAGAACTTTGTTAAAGTCCAGAATATTATATCCCTAACAGTAGAAACAGTAGAAACAGTAGAAGCCGAAGGAACTGCGCCGTGAATGCAGGATAAAGATGAATGAAACTGTTTGAAGTTAAGAAGCAGTAAGATGGATTCTCCTTGCACGCTTAATAGTGCTGAGTGGTAGAAGTAAAGACAAAAGTCTCCTAAATGCCAGGCAGTAGACCAGACCACCGAGAGACAAGTTTCAAATTCACATTCAAATTTTATTTGTCACACACACAACCTTACACAGTATGACATGAGGTGAAATGCTTGTACCTGTGCAATGCAATGCCCGACCATTAAATGACAGTGGTTTTACAGTATTTACAATTTACAGGTTATACAAAATTTACAGATTTAACTTACCGTAGAAATTTACAGTAAAAAAATGTGCAAATAGCAGAAAGAGATTATAAATTATAGGAAGTGTGCATGAAGAAAAACCAGAGTGCGTGTGGTGATGTGATGTGTGTGGGAGAGTCCAGTCCTACACCTGGTTCAGGGCCCGAATAGCCTGCTGTTCCCAAACCAGGTGGAGATGTTTCCCGTCAGGACGCTCTCGATGGTGCAGGAGTAAAAGTAAAAGTTCTTGAGCACCTTCAGTGGCAGATGGAAGTCTCTAAGTCTTCTGAGGAAGAAGAGACGCTGACGGGCTTTCTTAACCAGGGTGTTGATGTGACAGCACCATGACAGGTCCTGAGTGATGTGGACACCCAGGTATCGGAAACTGTCCACTCTCTGCACTGGCGTGCCACTGATGATGAGGGGCTTGTAATTCCTCGCCTGCTTTGTAGTGAAGTCCACGATCAGCTCCTTAGATTGCTGACGTTTAGGAGGAGGTTATTCTCCTGGCACCAGGTCTCCAGGTTCCTAATCTCCTCCAGGTAGGCCGTCTCGATGTTGTCGGAGATCAGGCCCACAACAGCAGTGTCGTCAGCTAACTTGACAATGGAGGTGGTGTCTGATGTGGCTACACAGTCATAAGTGTACAGTGAGTACAGCAGGGGGCTTAAAACACAGCCCTGAGGTGCTCCAGTGCTGAGTGAGATGGAGGGGGAGACTTGTTTTCCCACCCTCACTGATTGGGGTCTGTCTGTGAGGAAGTTGAGGATCCACTGACACAGTGATGAGCTGAGTCCTAGATCCGTCAACTTGGTGAAAAGCTTAGAGGGAATTATTGTGTTGAATGCTGAACTGTAGTCCACGAACAGCATCCTAACATAATTCCCTCTGCCAGTCTCCAGGTGACTCAGGGATGTGTGGAGCAGGTGAGATATGGCATCGTCTGTGGAACGATTAGTCCGGTAAGCAAGCTGAAGTGAGTCGATGGTGGCAGGAAGTGAAGAAGAAGTTTGTTTTGCATCTCGTCGTTAGCACAAGAGCGTTTGGATGCTATTATGATACTTAATATCATATGATTATATTTACAAAGATGCACTCAGAAGGACCAGTTAAATTTCAAGCTTGTAGCTGGTGGCGACTCCTCTATTTAAAAAAAATAATCCTTATTATAGACATGCATGTTGGAAAATGAACCCTCTTTATTTATAATCTGTGACCCCTTTAAAGTCTTTGCTGATCAGTTTAAAGTGTTTAAAATTGTATTTTATACAGGATGGAGTTATTTGTTTTTATTCAAAGTCTCTGCTGTGTCAAAACAGCGGTAATTCAAAGTGAGCTCTATGGGCGGGTCAGCCTGCACCACACGAGCGTGTCGTGTCCCTGTTTCTCAGCCAGATCGCCCCTCATGACTCAAACTCCATGTGATGAGAACAATTTGTGTTTACTAGTTTTATATATATTTAAAAACAACCTGAAAGCTTACTTGTAAACAAATATTTTATACTATGGAACAGTTTATGCAGCTTTTACTTTCAAGTTTCAAAGAGAACAGCAGGCTGTTCTTACAAGTTTTTCCACAAGTTCCTCATTTTTATCTAAACACCACCCACCACGATTTTAAAACCTTCTTATGCATTTATGGTGCTGTAGCTGTAAACAGCAATCACTGTGTGGACGTGGAAAGCTTTCACACACTTCATTTACTATATTTAAAAAATATATATTTTAAACCTGAAAAACAAAAAGCAGAAATCCAATAAAATAAAAATGTTAAGAAGTCCTTGAAGGAAATTACTGTGCTGACTCCTAGTTTCTTTTGTTGACTCAGTAGACTGAATAACCGCAAACCGGTTGTAGCTGTTTTGTTCAAAAGACTCGGCTGGAGCTCTTCTGAAAACATTTAGATCTAATTTATGAGGGGTCCAGGGTCCTAGCTCATCAATCAAGAGCTATTTCTACTTTTTTCCATCTTTTTTCCCTTCAATAAAATTCTCACATTTCTTTTTAAAGAAGTGAAAAGTGAAGGATTTAAGGAATTGCCGAAAAAAGAGGAAGCAGGAAGCGAAGATAAACACTTTGTCGAGCGCACTGTCGTGAGAAATTTGTCTCTACCACCTGTTACGGAAACGCCCTTCACAGGAAGTATTGCACAGGCACATGCTTGAAGAAACTTCAGCAGCAGTGTTAGACCTGAAAGATGCACTGGCGACAGCACATCTATTTCCTCACCTTCGTGGTGATTGTTGGTAAGTTTCAAAATGATTGAATTTATTGTCATTTCTGAGATAGAGTTCATCTGCGGACAGGCATGGCTGCTTTGTATATTTTCATTATATTATTTTTAGAAGTCTAAATTTTTATTTTGATGAAAGAAAAATGTTTTGGTGTTGAAAAAAACTGAAACTAATCAGGAAATCCTCACAGGAAGAGTGTTTAGAACAGGAGCATGCTAGACACACTTTGAATTATTTATGCAGCTTCATGTGGATTTACAACTTAACAATAAAGATTTAATTGAGTATCCGGTTTCATTGGTTGAGTTATGTTTGCTTCAGTTGTGTTGAGCTGTAGAAAAGCTCATCCAAACCATCCGCCCAACCAGAGGGCTGAATACAGTAGATTCAGTGCATGAGGGCTGGGGGCTGCACGTGTTTTAATGTTACATTGACGGACTGGTCAAAGACCCTTCAGCTGCATTATGTTCACCGTTTTACTGCTGTTTGGTGCTGAGCAGATCCAGGTGTGTACAGCTGTTCAAGGTTCTGTGTCTTTAAAGCCAAAACAAGGAGCTGAAAGGTGCAAAGAGATGTATATATTTTTTAAATGAGTCATCACAGTTTGAGAATTTGATTAATTCCTCTTTCCTTTTTTATATTGTTTTTTTTTTTTAATTTCACTTCAGTTTCGCTAGTTTCCAAATGTGTTTCCTCATTTCATTTTAGTTAGTATGGTTTAAAAATGTTTAGTTTGACCCTGCGACAGATCTGGGTGTAGCTGAGACAGGCGTCAGCACGGCAACCTGTAAACCTGAAATGCTTTCTCATGCTTTTTGTTTTGAGACATTTAATAGGAATAAATAGGAAATAAATACGAGAGAAAACCAAGTGAAAATTAGCCAAAAATGTAGTGAATTAATATGATTTTATTTACCCGTAATAATACAGTGACATGAAATCACAAAATTAAAGCGATGGAGCAAAAAATAAAAAAAATAAATAAAAAAAAAGCAGCACTGTATAGGCCAGGGGTGGGCAATCTCAGTCCACGAGGGCCGGTGTCCCTGCAGGTTTTAGATGGCTAAATTAGCTCCTCAACATGTCCTGAAGTTCTCCAGAGGCCTGGTAATGAACTAATCATGTGATTCAGGTGTGTTGACCCAAGGTGAGACCTAAAACCTGCAGGGACACCGGCCCTCGTGGACTGAGATTGCCCACCCCTGCTGTAGGCCCTACCTCGCAAAGTGCACGGACTCACACTCAGTTTAACCCCCTTCCCCCCATCAGTTTTCTGACACTGTTATCTTTGACACGTTTGAAAACTTACCAAAACAAAACTAGATACATTTCCTGTGCACTTTTTTTTTTAATCTTATTTTTAAGTAGTTACACAATGTTGCTTCAGTTATCTTGTTTTTCTACTTTCTATAATTTCAATATCTATTTCAGCTCAACATTTGGTTTTATTTACTATACTAACCTTTCTGCATCTTTTTGTTCATGTAAATAATTTTCATGCTTCGTGGTTAATTAATTTGCTACTCATCTACAGAAATGAAAAAATAGACTAAAGAAAAGAAAACTTGTGACTAGGAATGGGAATTGATAAGAAATTTGTGATCTGGATTCCATTATCAATATGATATGACTCATCGATTGTCCCTGGGTTGTCATTGGCTCAGTTTTGAGAGTTGCTAAGCAGCAATAAAGAAGTTACAGTCATGCATCCATGCTGCGGTTCAAATGTTTGTGCATGTTTGTGAGGTAGTTCCTGTCTTTGTTGTGATCAGTGTTGGACTTATTACTCATAAAATGAATTATTACACAGAATACTTTTTTTTTTCAAAGTAATGCAACATGTTACTTAATTACTCCCAGGAAAAAGTAATTTGCTATACTACTCGTTACATTACGTTAATGTTACTCTGTAAAATACCTGAAACACTGTCTCATAATCACTATTTAACAGTATAAACTTGAGGCTACAGCCACACACACCAACACAAAATCCCTAATGACGACACACATTTCTAAGATCTTTCTCTTAGTAGAACAAAACTAACCACAGAAAGAAAACATGAAAACCAGCACAAAAGAATCGCCATGGTGATTCTGCTTTAGAAACATGAACAGGTAGAAAGGGAGGCTGCGGCCTGACTGCTTGTTACCTGTTGAAGTTCAGGGTCTGGTTGTCTGATCCCAGAGTGAAAGACCCCAGCTTTCACTCTGGGATCATGGTTAGCATAGCGTTAGCATGCTGTTTTTTCTTGTATTTGGAGCAGCATAATACGGTTGGTTCTGTCCTCGACACAGTTTTCCACATTACCGTTTATCTCGTCCAATTGTGCAATAAAAATAATATAGATGCTCATTTCCACATTCTAGACAGCGTCACTATTTTCTTCCTCTGACAGCTGAAGTGAAATCAGCTGCTGATAAGTGGGACCACAGGCAGGCAGACTAGTCCCATTCCTTCCCGGTAGTCCCATTCCTTGGACAATTCCAAGAAATGGGACTACTGGGAACCAGTTTTCTGCAAAAGCCTACCCCGACTTGTGACACTGATGTGCTACGCTTCTAATTTTGCCTCAGTTATACAACTATTTTTATCTTGTGTTGCTGAATGTGGTCAAGTTATGAATGGGTTTCCCAGTTGATTGGGCGTATTTTTGCAGCTTGTCAAAGTGCCTATTATTTCTTTTACATTTGCCTCTGCTTGTATTTGCTAAGCAGCACATCCTGTCTTTACTTGCACTGACACACATCTGCACAGTCGAGCACCTGAATGACGGTTTCACTCCAAGATTTGAAATAAGGTTAACAACGGTGGCAGAAAGCTGAATGAGGTTTTTTTCTGCTGTGATCTCAAAGGGGGAAGCCCACGAGGTGTATAAAGTCTTTAATGTTGCCATGGTGAGCTGTGCAAAGTATAAATTGCCTGAAGTGTGTCACTATCATCTCTTACATCTGCAGACTTCTAATACAATTAAGAAGTGAGCTCATCAGACATCTTAATTTCATCGGGGCGATCGTGGCTCAAGAGTTAGGAGTTCGCCTTGTAATCGGAAGGTTGCCGGTTTGAGCCCCGGCTCGGACAGTCTCGGTTGTTGTGTCCTTGGGCAAGACACTTCACCTGTTGCCTACTGGTGGTGGTCAGAGGGCCCGGTGGCGCCAGTGTCCGGCAGCCTCGCCTCTGTCAGTGCGCCCCAGGGTGGCTGTGGTTACAATGTAGCTGACTGGATATGTAAAGAGCTTTGGGGTCCTTAGGGACTAGTAAAGCGCTATATAAATACAGGCCATTTACCATTTATCTCTATTTCACCACATCAGTTTCCTGTCAAAGTTCTTGTGGTTTGAGTTGCATTGTGGGTAAATGCCAGGTTTTGACAAGGGAGGAGCTTCTGTGAAATGACACAGATGGTATCTCTCGTCCTCCTTCTGAACTGTGTCTTATAAGTACTAACTCTTCTCCAAAAATAGAAGTAACTATTTTGCGGATAAGATAAGAAGCAGGAGAAGAAGGGCGACTGCACTTAATTCACCAGTGCTTGGCTGAGATTTTCTCTGCGTGTCAGCTGTGATGTTGACGATGAAGCCTCGAGCAGGGCGTTTTTCAAATTGTTCATGTTTTAAAACTGGATGATACCAGAAAGGGAGAGACTGAGTGGGTGTGACTGTGAAAGTGCAGCAGTGAACTCACCCTCGTTCTTCTTCTTTTGGACTTTTAGAATTGACCACATGTTTTATTCTATATAACCCAAAAGGAACTAATGAGCGTGTAAACCTATTAGGACAGTGTTTACTGTCATCTCACCTGTGGCTGTTATTAAAAAGAATGTGAGCTTCAGGTGGTGTCACCTTGGCTTCACTTTCAGACCTAGAATTTCTGTCCTTTTATATTTTTATGCTTCTCTCTCTGACTGAAACTGTTTAAATGGCCAGCAGGAAGTGACTCCTCTAAACTGCACCCATGAGTCTGCTTCTAACAGTCCTCATCTTTCTTGATACCAACTTTAATACTTTCCTGATGAGTCGTTATTCTTCAATCATTTTGTGAAACTTGTGTTCCCAATTAGGGTCCAGAAACACATTCAGAAAGTGAAGTACACAATAATACTCATGCATTCACTTCTTTTCCAGCTAGATCCATACTATGTGATGTTATCCTGGTATCTCTCCCTCAATTGTCACTAAAGTAAAAAAAAAAAAAACAACTTAAATGGACAAAAAGGACAAAAAGCTGACTCTCTGATCTCTAACCTACTAATGAACACATGCTGTTGGGTAGTTTTTGGGGCGTATCCCTACCAACTATACTTAGTGCAACTTCAGGATTTATCTCTGATGTTTAATATATATTATTAAAACTTCAGTTATTTGTATTCTTCTTAAATGCAGATATTTTATATTTTAAAGTTGGTAGAACTTTTGATCATATTTTTCTCCTTTTCTCAGCTTCAACCATCCCCGCCTGTTTGGCTTTTAACATCAAAATGACAGAGCCTAAGAAACACGAGGGCGAACCAGGTGATTTCTATGGATACAAAGTGCTACAGTACAAGTCTGGTGATGGTAACAAAAGGTATGTTCGCTGAAATTAAAATGAATATGTGAGATGATTCCAGTTTAGCATTCGAAAGCCTCTTGTGATGGGTTGTGGTTTTGACTTGAGCATTGAATACTGCTGTGACTAATCTAACGCGCTGCTTAAAACAGCAAATGCGTCTTTTTCTAGTTAAAACTGTTGCTGTATTTCAAACCCAAATGTTCAGAGTAATTAGAGAAATGAAAAGTTTCAATTTCTGGGACATTTCTTTCAGTATTTTATGTACCGTCATTTTAGAAAAGCTAAGCCGCGACATAAAGAGCAGCCGGTTATTTACTATGGCTGTGGTAACGCTGCTAGAAGTGTTCAGAGTGATTCTCTGCTTGCTAACAAAAATCTTTCAGGTGAATTTCAGTCATGCTGATGCACTTTCAAAGTGTGTATTCACTCACCAGAAGCTTCATGCAAGACAAGATTATCGACTAATTATTGCATTTAAAAATCAGCAGCTGCAGAGTTAAATTTAAAAAAAAATTTTTTTAAAATAGGAGCACTTGTAGCTGCTTTCATTTTACTGAAAACAGTCAAATTAACCGAAAATGTTTAAGGTGGCTTAAGGAGCACAGCAACACACATAGCATGCCATCAAAATATTAAAGTTGATGTTGTTAACTCAAAATCAAAGCTGGGGTGTCGCACTCATTTAATTCAAGGGACACACAGAACCCAGTTTGATCCAAGTGATCTGGAAAAGTAAATGCACAACAGAGCTACAACATTTTTTTTCTATGTTTCAAAAAATTTGTATAGATCTGCCAGGACTTTGAACTTTTCCTGTTTAATTAGTGTCATCATTTTCCACAGGATAGTCGTCACTGCACCTCTCAGGCTAAATGGATCTGGAGGAATTTACCAACCTCACCAAAACAAGTGGTTCAACCCTACTGGTATCAACAGAATATTACACAATTTATAACTTACAACTAAATACATTACTGTAAAAGTTTGTATTTTATAATAAAATGCTTCAGTTGCAGAGGACCTGCAGTCAAACACAACAGCAGTCAAACATCTTGGCTTGTCGATCGCTGCTGATTCCTCCGGCTCCAGATTCACTGTGAGTAAATCACTCTCTCTCCTCATCACTGTGAGCAAAACAAATTAATATGCGGAGCTTTATTTAACTTTTATGCTCTGATTTAGGTTTGCAGTCCAAGTTTGGTGCATGAATGCTATGAGAACTCCTATCTGAACAGTATTTGTTATGAGCTCTCGGATCAACTCCAGAAAATTTCCTCTTTCAAACCCGCGTTTCAAAGTAAAGTGTGTTTTGAAAAGGCATTCCTTAATGTTCAAATGATGACTAAATTATTTTATTTTTTCATAAATTTTATGGTATTGGGATACAGACATATTTTTGTTTTATTATTTTTCCAGAATGCACCAAAAAGACAGTGGACCTCGTCTTTCTGTTCGATGGATCAGCGAGTATGACTGAAGATGAATTCAACAAGAATAAAGATTTTATTGTGGATATAATGCACAGCCTGAAGAACACATCGATCAAGGTCACTGCATTACTGCAACATTTAAGCATTCACAGCTTTTATTTTTTACGATACTGTATATATAAGATATACTGTTTGGTGTCGTATCTAAATAATTTATGTTGGTTTTTCAGTTTGCAGCAGTTCAGTTCTCCACAACAGTCCACAAAGTGTTTGACTTCAACGACTATGCAGCTGGACGTGCTCTCGATAAACTTAAGGATGACAAACATTTAAAAACTCTCACCAACACACACAGAGCCCTCGAATTCATTTTGTAAGTTTTATTTAGTGTTAATGTGTTCATGTTTACAGCTTCGTTTATTTTGAGTGTGACAAAATCTGTTTTCTACTTTTGTTTCAGTGATCAAATCTTTGACAACAAAGCTGCAGGCGCCTCTCCTGATGCAACTAAAGCTCTGATTCTAATCACAGACGGAGATCCCTCTGATACAGACAGAAAAGGGATAATTAAAAAATATGATGAGAAAAATATAATTCGTCTTGTTATTGGGGTAATGTCATATATCATGTCTCCCCTTTCTTCTGTTTAGTGGCTCCTTTTAATGTATTTAGTTTTTACTGTTGTGGGTCAGAACAAGTCTAATGTGTAGAACTGATCTTTTTCTTATGCTGATGTCAGACTTGGAACTCCTTCATGTTTTAAAGCTGTGTTCTGGTTTCAGATCAAGGATGCAAAGCTGGATAAATTTAGGGCCATCGCTTCAGAACCAAAAGACAAAAATGCCTTCAAAATTGAGAATTATGATGGACTCAAAGGAGTACTGGAGAATTTTCAGAAAAAGATCTTTGCTGTGGAAGGTGGCGTCTAATTTCTTTCCCCAATTAAAAAGTATATGTTATCTTCCACATGTGCAGCTGTAACGTGTACTCCCTGATGATCCATATTTAGGTTCCAAAGGGGCTCGAGCAGGAAACCTGACTGATGAAATGTCTCAGAGTGGATTCAGCGCTGTTTTCAACAAGGTGAGCAAAATTTATCTGAGCACCTTAAACTCATCTGAGGATCAGAGTAAAGGCTTAGAAACCACACAACATGAGCTGAAGCTGAATTGTTTAAAGGCTTAAAACTTAATTTCTGCTGCTGAATAACTGAAAAAATGAGTCCAGCTGCATCAGGTCAGATGACACAGTTGATCTTATACATTCTTTTCTAATCATACCTGAGATTTCTGTCCTCTTTCTGTGGTCGCAAATTTTGAAGCCATCCTGATAACCTTCTCCCACCAACGATGTGGAGATCCAACCTCTTTAGATACAATTAAAATCAAGACACTCAAAAAGATGCTCTGGAAAAGAGTAGAATTCTTGGAACAGAGTTTAATACACTGAATCATATGAACAGCAGGAAAAATACATACAGACATTTAGCAAGAAAATTACAAAGCAGAAAGCAAGCAAAGCAAAACCCCGGGGTGTACAGCCTTATGCACAGACAGCAGAGCAACACAGAGACGGACAGAGAGAAACAGCAGAGGGGAAGAAAGTGCTGGGGGTGTCCTCTGGTCCCCTAGTATATAGGGACCAGTATCCCCGCACCCTGCTGCTGGGTAACTTTCTCACCCGTCCAAACACAGCTGCAGGGGTCAGGTAGCGGCCAAGGTCTTGGCCAGAGGCCAGTCAGGACTCCGGCTACCCTTTGGCTTTGGCTCATCACAACAGGTCATGACACGGTCAAACATCACACATTAATCCTAATTATTAAATCTTACACAGCAAGTGGCACATAACTACATAGGTTACATGCTTCAGTGTAGGTTCAAAGTGTGTGTGTGTGTGTGTGTGTGTGTGTGTGTGTGTGTGTGTGTGTGTGTGTGTGTGTGTGTGTGTGTGTGTGTTTATATCATATGGTATATTATCGTGATGTGTTCAGGATCTCTGTTACAATGTTACTGTTTTGGTTGTGCTGCATGAAAGATGTTGAGTGTGTATTGGGGAAGGTTAGTTACCGGAGCTGGAGAGTGAGTTATTCAGGCAAACTCTCAACAGCATTAACTGCCCTGTTACTGTAAAACTTTAATAAACCATGGTGAAACAAAATGCCTTGTGCTTAAGACTCTACATGAAAGTTAAAATATGGATGTTCAGTGCACATAGATATATATATATAGTTACATAGTTATACATATCATACAAAAACTCACCACATTTCCACTTGTGCGTTCCTGTTTTTAGGATACACTGATTCTGGGTTCAGTGGGAACAAACAGCTGGCGTGGTTCTCTCCAAGAACGTCGAGATAAAACAGAAACAATTGAGGATCAAGAAATGGAGATGGACTCCTACATGGGTAAACTTTATTTACACATTATCTGATGTTTCTTTTTTTAAAATAAGATTTCGTTATTTGGCTCAACACTAGAACAAATGAACTCTGGAAGGTTCCAGTCTAAATCAGTTTTAATATCTTCCAAGTACAACAAATACACACATTAGTTTTTCAAATAAAAACATGTTGTGTGTTATATTTGCCTCTTGCAGGATATTCTGTCTCTGTTGGAGAGAGAAGTGGGGTTTCTTTGTATTTCACGGGTGCACCCCGGTTTCAGCACACAGGACAGGTTGTACTTTTCAAACAAAACAGCAACAAGTGGACCACAGCACAAAGAATAACTGGAGACCAGGTCAGTACCTTTTAATTGTTTTTCTTCATATGGCTCCGTTTGACTTTGGAAGTAATTCTATGTCTCCATGTCATTGTTGATACCTGATTGTAGTGTTGCCTTGAAATAAATGCAAATATTCTTGATCAAATCTACTGTTATTTCTATTTTAAATCACTTCTATGTGTAGATCAGCAATTCACATTAACAATTATAGAAAGGTGCTCTATATTATAAAGTAAAGACAGTGAAATATTAGAGAACCACAACAAGCAGACGATCAGCATGATCAAACACTTGATTGAACTCTAGTAACAGGAACAGACATCTAGCAGACTGGTTGAGATAAAATAAGACAGAAAATAAGAGCATGGAGATAAACCACAAATGTCAAACATGACAAAACACAATTTAAAGGAGAGAGAAGACAGAAGTCACCAAGTTGCAGTAATGATGTCGTACAGGGATTGAAAAGATGGGAGTGAAAGAAATATGAAATGCATCACTAGTAGTCTGAGTCTAAAATGATGATAGCGTTCAATGTTTGCAACTTTCCAGACTTGTGCAAAGGCAAATAAACTCTGTGGCTACACAGAGGAAACCAAAGAACTTCCTTACACTGGCACCTTGTTTGATTTAATAAAAACAGTTCAAAAATAAAACTTGTTCAAAGCACCGTAAAGCATTAAACTTACTTTGCAGGCATACATGTCGGTTTCTGTAACTGTTTTTAGGGATTCTTGTTTTTGTCAGCATGTTTATTTTGTTTTGTGAAATCATATTTTCTGGCAGTAATATTGTGTTTTCTGTACATGAAGCATTTTCCCTGCATTGATGATTTTTGAGGCACATTTTTCTATATCCCTAAATGATATAAATCTATAATTAAAACAACACTGAACTAATGATATAACTAACTTGTCAGATCGGTTCCTACTTCGGCGCCGAGCTGTGTTCGGTGGATATTAACTCAGACAGTGACACTGATTTCCTGCTGGTGGGAGCGCCAACGTTTTACCAGCTTCAGGAGAAGAAAGAAGGTCAGATCTACATCTACACTCTGACTGATGAGGTGAGCCACCACTTTGTGATATTACAGTGTGACATTCAATGCTTTCATGATCAAACTCAATGAACTAATCTCCTCTTTTCTCATAGCTGCAACTGAAAAGTGAACTGATTGTGATGGGACCATCCATGGGTAGATTTGGCACCACCATATCCAGCCTCGCAGACCTGAATGGAGATGAACTCCGAGACGTTGCTGTCGGAGCTCCGCTTGAGGATGATAACAGAGGTGCTGTGTATATCTACCTTGGAGACAGACATAGAGGGATACGCAGCACTTTCAGCCAGGTGAGAGACGGACATGGAAACCACAGTAACCATAAACAGCAATGGGTTTGGAACAAGTGAAATATTTTTCAGTAATTTTGAATTTACTTTTAAAAACATTTTTCTGTCTCAGTCTTAACACTTACATAAGTTACATTCAGCAACAGCATCGTAGGAACTTATACAACTTATAAAACCTCATGCGTGTATAAATGGACACAGAAGGACATAGCCACTGTGACATCACTATAATTTAAGCTGAGAAAAGTCAAAATATCAAAGTAACATGAGAAACTTTTTAAGTTTCTCAATCTTTGACTTTACTAAATCAACATATTTAGCTGACTTTTCTTGTTCATCCAATAACAATATTCCTCTGAACTTAAAAATAAATGTTAAACTAAAAGAAAGTGAAATTCTTGTTTTTGCTATTAACAATGTTTGACAGCTTACTTATTTCCTGTTTGTCTTTTTTTTTTTTTTTTTTTGGCCACAAGATTGGAAAAATGGGAGCATCACTTAAAGAAAGATGTCTGCTGTTTACATTTTTTTTAAAAAGGGGGAAAACAGAGGATCAGATCAGAAATGTTCTTGCTAACCTGACAGGAATGTTGTAATTAGTAGGGGTGCAACGATACTCTTATCGATATTGAACCGTTCGATACAGTGCTTTCGGTTCAGTACGCATATGTATGAACAATACCAAATACATTTTTAATTTATTTTATCAACTTTCCTTCTGATGATGCTGTCTGTGTTGAGCGCTCAGTGGATCTGCGCTCGACAGTGCAGCCTAGGCGGAGTAGTCGAACGCAGATTCACTGAGCAGGCAAGCTAGCGAGACAGAAGTTAAGCTCTCCTTGCAACATGGCAAATTGAACCTCCCCCACCCTCATTCAGATCTGGCGTTTGGAACTATTTTGGTTTTCATGTGATGTATGACCCTGAAGGTAAGCGCGTCATGGACTAAAGTAAAACAGTATGTTGGATGTTCCACGCAATGCTCAATTACATGGGTGGGAGCTAGTGTGTTAGCGCAGTTAGCTCGTTAACGTGTTGGCCGTCCAGCCCCATGCACGGGCGATCTGCGGTAGCTCGTTAATGGAGATTTGCCGTGTTGTGGCGTTAACGTCATTTCAACGAGATTTACGCTGACAGCACTAGTGGGAACACAACGAATATGACTGCACATTTACGCTGACATCATCCTAGTGCAAAGACAAGTGGAAGCAGACAAAAACAACAAACACGCATGCTACAAACTTTACCCGAGTCATTTAGACAGCCGTTAGCACATGATTCTCCTTACGGGACCTGATATGTTTAATATGCTGCTGAGAATATAGCCCAGAAGAAGCGTATAGTATAGCTTTTATTTTGGAAAGAGCCATTTCTCTGTAATAAACTCTCTTTTCCAAAGATGAGTGATTCCTTAATCAGATACAGGGCTCGCAATATCGCCTGCCCAACGTCCAGGGGCTAGCGATTTTTCCAGTCGGGCTACCAAAATCTATCTCTGCCCTGCCTGTCGGGCTATCATAGGAAGGAAAAATATATGTCAATGCTTTTGCATTCTTTCGGAAATGTAGCTGGGTAATTATGTCATTGGCATCGGTGAGCCACTGTCAATATGTGACATATTGAAATCGCGTTTGAATTTGCCCTTGTCTTTTGCTTTCACTTTGCAATCACGTGAACTGTGTATAGAGAGCGATAGCACTGATTGGTGAGTGATGATAATTTGCGCACCAATTCCTCTGACATCGTCTTATCAATCGTTAGCTTACTACGCAAACATGACAAGTGAAATCTCCCGCAGCTTAAACATGTGAGAGGTTGATCGAGCAGAGAATCGCTGAGCGTTATGTGAGTGCGTGTGTAAAAGCAGCAGGATATATATTGTAGCGGGTCAGGGCTGTTCGGGGTTCTGTTTGTACAGTTATGTTTTGTTTATGTTGCCATAGTGACGGGTGACGCCCTCTCGCTGCTACGGCGTGTCCTTCCGGGGTCAGAGGGCGCCCTGTGTGGTGTTGTTGTTGTTGTTGTTGTTGCTGTGCTGTTGCCATGCTGAGCAGTTAGCTAGCGACAGTGTTCTTCTGCAGATGTCAATAAACGGCTGTGCTCCCTGGCTAGCTCACGGGAAGCAAGACCAAACGACACCTCCGTCTCCTCCTTGTCTGAGCTCGCCACATTGGTGTCAGAAGTGGGATGATGGTGGCACCCCATGTTCTGACCCCAGTGACTTTTCCCCCGCCGGTCGTGACCATCCGGTGCGCCAAAAGAAGGCACCTGGACATTTGCAGGACTTTGTGTGGGGTAATGGGGTCGTCGGGGACGACTGACCCCTTAGGTGGGGGCTATGTAGCGGGTCAGGGCTGTTCGGGGTTCTGTTTGTACAGTTATGTTTTATTTATGTTGCCATAGTGACGGGTGATGCCCTCTCGCTGCGACGGTGTGTCCTTCCGGGGTCAGAGGGCGGCCTGTGTGGTGTTGTTGTTGTTGTTGTTGTTGCTGTGCTGTTGCCGCGCTGAGCAGTTAGCTAGCGACAGTGTCCTTCTGCAGATGTCAATAAACGGCTGTGCTCCCTGGCTAGCTCACGGGAAGCAAGACCAAACGGTACCTCCGTCTCCTCCTTGTCTGAGCTCGCCACAATATTTTAGTTCTGCTGAGCCAAATAAGACAGGTCAGGGTGAAGAAGTGACAGCCAAAGAAAAGCTTACCACAAAACGAAAAAGTTATGACAAATCAGACTATAAGGCAAAAAGAAAGTGCAGCTTTATGGTTTCATGGACAAAAGAATTTCTGTGGCTGCAATACGACAAGCTAAATAACCAGGGCTGCACATAAGTGGTCCGCAGGTGCGCATTCGCTGTCAAAAAAAAAAAAAAAACGGGCACAAGATAAGAAGTTGCAACGCGTGTTTGCATACATAAGATTTTCAGGAGGAGGACAGACATTTGTTTAGAACTCTTAAAGATGTCGAAGAAGCTCCTTTAAGCAATTACTGTGATGTTACTCCACCTCCAAAGAAATGTCAGAAGGAGTCCGAATCACAAAAGAAGCACGTATTCTCGGAAGAGTAGTTGCAGGAGGTGAGCTGGCTTCAAACAAATGATGAACGCACAGAGATGTGGTGCGGAATGTGCCGTGAAAATGTAATAAATGACAAATTAAAAAGGCATGAACATTTTTTTTTATCGAAAAAATATCGAACCGTGACACCAAAGTATCGAACCGAACCGTGAATTTTGTGTATTGTTGCACCCCTAGTAATTAGGTCAAGAAAAATATTCAAGTGTCTGGAAGTAATAGTCAAAGGTTGTTCAAGGTTCAAGGTTCTTTATTTGTCACATGCATAGTTAAACAAGTATAACACACAGTGAAATGTAGCCTGACACGCTCGACATGTGCAAAAATGAGGGGGGGTAGAGGAAGAACATTTTATATATATATATATATATATATATATATATATATATATATATATATATATGTACATACATACATACACATACACACACACACACATATTGGGTGAATGTGCAGTAGTAGCAGTTGGGGATACTACTGTCAAAGTGCTTTACAGGTCAGCCAGTGAAAACAACGGGGAAAATAGAAATAGACTACAAAAAAACCACCACCACCAGTAGGCAACGGGTGAAGCGTCTTGCCCAAGGACGCAATGACCGAGACTGTCCAAGCCGGGGCTCAAACTGGCAACCTTCTGATTACAAGGCGAACTCCCAACTCTTGAGCCACGATCGCCTCTACGCTAAAATAAAATAATGTAAACTACAATAAAACAGAAAAACAGGGTGTTAATTCAAGCTAAAAGCCATCGTAGTGCTTTAATCTGCTGAGTCAACTGAGATTAAAATCTTTTAAGGTACAGCTGGCCATGAATCCCATGATTTTAAGTATCATTTCAAGTAACAAAAAAAAACTTTACCAGCACAAATCCCCAGCAAGTCAGCTCAATCTCTGAGCAGTGTTTACTTTTAATGGAATAGTATTTTATTGTATAATTTAGTACACATTACATAATTTTGTATTACTGTAATTGTTTTCTTCATTTGAATATAGTACACGTGTAGCATTCATTTCATTGTTTACTAACTAACAACAACAACAACAACAAACTTTATTTATATAGCACATTTAAAACCAGTGGTGTACAAAAAATGCTTAACATACAAGAGGGGGAGATGAAGTAACAGGGGAGGATCAAGGCTGTGGCAAAGTACCAACATGCTAGCATGTTAGATGGCATTTAAAACACAGAAGCAAAAGAAATCCATATAAAAGCATAAAAGAACAATATGTGTAAAGGATAAAACAGTCAAAAATTTTAAAAATGATTAAAAGTAGTTAAGAATGGACTGAAGATAGAAATAAGCATTAAACTAACTAACAACCAGTCATTAACTGGTAGAAAAGGTGAGGCTAAATAAGTGGGTTTTTAACCGCAGTTTGAAGGATTGAATGGAATCAGACTCGCGGATAGCAATGGGGAGGTTATACCGTAGACCGGGTGCAGCCAAGGCAAATGCTTGGTCACCTCTAGTCTTCAGCCAGGGTCTCAGCTGTACCAAGAGTTCCTGGGAAGATGATCTTAGTACTCTAGTAGGCGTGTATAATCTAAGTAGCTCAATGAGGTAGCTTGGAGCTATATTGTTAATAATTCGGAAGGTAAGCAGCAGGATTTTGAATCGAATGCGATACTTAACGGGAAGCCAATGCAGGTCAGCAAGGACAGGGGTGATAGAGACACGCCGCCCACTACCAGTAAGGAGACGAGCCGCATTCTGAATTTGCAGTCTATGGAGAAGAGTCGAGTTAAGACCAAAGTGAAGGGAGCTGCAATAATCCAACCTAGATGTCACGAAGGTGTGGATAAGCTTTTCCAGGTCCCTATGCGGGACATAATGCCTGACTTTGCTAATAAGACACAATTGATAGAAGCAAGATTTGACAACAGCAGACGCTTGTTTGTCAAATTTTAAAGAGCTATCCAAAAACACACCCAGGCCATTAACAGTGTCGGTGAGGAAACTATCAAAGGAACCGAAGGCATCACGGAGTTGGCCACAGGGAATACTACTGTCAAACACGAGAGATAAGCGAGCCAATCTTTGACTTTGCGCAAGCACTCACGAAAACCGTGCAAAGACATAGCAGGATCATCAGTTAATTCGAAATAGATCTGTATGTCGTCAGCGTGACAATTATGTGCAATGTTGTACTTCACAAAGATGCCTAAGGGGAGCATATACAGTGAGAAGAGCAGGGGGCCGAGGACAGATCCTTGAGGCATGCCACACGAGAGAGGTGCAGCAGAGGAGAGATAAGGGCCAAAAGTGATCGAGAAAGAGCTATTAGAAAGATATGATCTACCATATCAAAGGCCGAGGATGGATCCAGTAGGACCAGGACTGAAGAGCGTCCAGAGTCAGCAATCAGAAGGAGATCATTGAGCAAGGCTGTTTCAGGAAAGAGAATGAGGCAGCTCAGTCTCTTTCCTTTGACAAGAGTTTCTACCAATCCTACTATTAATGATACTAACTAATCATGTGAACATATTCCAGCTGATAAAATCCTGAAAATACAAGCCAAGGGCTTCAATTAACCTTCACATGAAACATCAGAATAGGAAACAAACAACTTGAGCTAATAGATTTTGACTTTGGAATGATTGCTGATATTTGTGAAACTGTTGATCTCTGGAATTTAAAAAAACAAAACAAGCAAAACACAAAAACAGCCAACTGTCTGTGAGTGGAAAAGGCTTAGATAAAGAGCATCGAGGCGACTGTTGTTGTCATTTGGTGCTGTATAAATACAATTAAATTAGAATAGAGAGGATGGAGGAGAATGGGCAAAATGTCATGTGAAATCTACATCACAAAGAGTAGCATTTCTTATAAGACCTTTGTTAAATTTTAATGTAAATACACCGTTTTTCTCTGCCATACAAATATGTGTGAAAACACTTTTTCAGTATTGAAATCTCTTATTTCAGAGAATCACAGGAGACAAAATAACACCTGGGATAAGATTCTTTGGACAGGCCATCGATGGGGGCGTCGGCATCAAAGAGGATGGCCTCCCAGATATTGTGATCGGATCACAGGGCGCTGCTGTTGTCTTAAGGTAGGGTTAGTGTGCTTAGTGTTAGGGTTACAGCTCCCTTTGCACAACTCTTGTGCTTTGAGTTTTAATTTGGGGGGAAAACACAAAGTTTAAGTTGTTGTTGTTGCCGCAAATTGCTCCATAATGTGTAGATGCAGTTTTTTGCAAATTGGTGAATTTCTGCCCATCATTACCTGTGAGAAACTCGACCACTTTCTCATTTTAAACATTTGATATTTTTTATGTTCTGTTGTGAATAAAATATGGATTTATGGATGCATTCTGTTGTTACATTTTATAAAGTGTCCCAAATTTTTCAGATTTGGTTTTGTATATAAAATAAAGAACTAATGTTGCTATACTGTATTATGTCCTGATATATAAAACCTTAGTATTGAAAGAGGGCATCATTACTACTTTCTTATTACTGTTCTTAAATGTCTTTCAGCTCCAAGCCCGTCTTTAATGTGATGGCTCACCTATCTTTCCACCCTAAGGAGATAAGCACAGAGAAACTTGACTGTCAGGGTGCAGAAGGAAATTTACTTATGCTTACCTTAACAGCCTGTTTTGAAATGGTAGAAGCAACAAAGAGCAAACAAGGTAGGAGCCTCATTCAGTAAACCATTTAACAGCTGCTGACTGCACCCTGTGAATGCATTATTGTAATCCTGCTCTGCGGGTTTACAGGGAATGTGCGCTCTGGACTGAACATCACATACATGTTCGCCGTGGACCCAATGAGACAAAAACATCGAGGTTTCTTCACTCAAACTGATACGAAAACCAGGAGTCTTACCTCCACCTATGAGCTGAAAGATGAAATGACTTGCTTAAACTTCTCCATCTACATGCACGTATGAAGCTGAATTCATAATATTTGCACATATTCTCAATCTGATCAAAAGCAAACCTCGTGTTTATTGCTCCTCTCTTGTTGCTTTTGCTTTACAGAAATGTGTGATCGACACGTTGTCACCGATCAGCATCAAATTAAACTTTTCTCAAGCTGACAGTGAGACTGCTAACATCACCCTGAACATGGACAGCAAAAAGCAGTCTGCTGTTGAGGTACGTTCTACATACAACATCAATATTCACAAAATTGACAAAGCTGCATCTACACATCCACTATTTTGAGTGTTAAATGAACACTTTGACAGTGTTATCAGTAGCCTAGTCAGGTTTAAAGATTAACAACGACTAACACTGAGCATTTTCAAACACTGGAAAATAACCTAAAATGTTAGGGATATTCCAGTGTTAGAAAATCAGTACTGCTTAGTGTTAGGCTCCTGTTAAAATATAACACTGTCAGTGTTCATTTAATACCGGAAAGAGTGAACCTATATAGAAACACTCTAGTGTCAATTTAACACTGTACAATTTTACCACATTCACCACCTCAGTTTAGTGTGTTAGGAAGGAAATCTTTTTTCTGGCATCAATTAAACACAAGTTTTATTTTTCGCAGGTTCCTTTTGAGAAACAATGTAGAAAAAATGACACTTGTATCGCTGAACTGGATGTCAAATTCAAATTCGAGTATGTATATCTACAAACACGACTCAGATATAATACGATTAATGTCATATGTTTAATATTAGGTGTTGTTTGTCTCTCTCAGGACTCCGACATTATTGGTGACAGAAAATAACTACTTCAATGTGACTATACATTTGAAAAATGATGGTGATGACTCATACAACACCAGCCTTATAATGTTCTATCCTCCAGGCCTCTCCTTCTCTAGGATGACTCTTATAAAGGTAACTATAAAGATACATTACAAGACAATACAGTTTTATTTAAATAGCACGTTTAAAAACCCAAAGGCACACCAAAGAGCTTCACAATGATACAAAGAATCAACATAAATCAATTAACAAAGTACAGATTAGGCACTAGCACTAGCACAGACAGAAAGGAGGCACTAATAGACCAGAAGAGTTAAGTAAAATGTCAATTCAGAAGGAAGGTCAGTTCATGGATACAAAATCTGAACTAAAAAGTAAAAAAAAAAACAGCAGTGAAATTAATTATAAGTTTATTGAAAGGGCATTAACTGGTCGGGAAAGTCAGGTTAAATAAGTAAGCCTTCAATCTTGATTTGAAGGATTGGATAGAGTCTGGGGCATGAATAGAAGCGGGGAGGCTAGTCCAAAGGTTGAAGCAGCTGAAGCAAAGACACGATCGCCTCTGGTTTTCAGCCTAAACTTAGTTTGGGCCATCACGCACGACAAGGAGTGTACAGATTGAGAAGTTCAGTGAGACAACTGGGTGCAAAATTATTCAGAGTTTTAAAGTGAGTAGCAAAATTTTTAACGATATTTGATAAGTAACCAATGTAAATCAACAAGAACGGGAGTGATAGGATCAAATTTTTTTAGCTCCAGTAAGAAGGCGAGCCACAGCATTCTGAACAAGCTGTAGCCTATGAAGAGAGACAGATTGGAGACTAGGGATGGGTATTGATAAGATTTTCACGATTCCGATTCCATTTTCGATTCTGTTTAACGATTCGATTCTCTTATCGATTCTTTTTTAAAAAGGAGAACACTAAGGTCGATTAGCTTAGAACTTTGTTTTATATCTTCTCTTTGAACAAGATAGAAACTTAGGAGTAACATGGCCTTACAAACCCAACAGTGAGAGCTTCAGAGATCCAGCCTACAGCTCTTCAATGGGGCGTCACAGGGTCTCCAGGAAAAAACATTGTAAATGTAAAATAATAAAATAAATATTCTTCTGTAGCAATAACAAAGTATAACATAAATTATTCTGTAGCAATTACACAAGAATATTCAGTAATGTCCCTGCCTACAATTAAACACATTCACTTACCGAAAATCATCTGCTGTGGCAAACGGGTTCAAGCCTTTGACCACAAACTCAGTCACTGCTCGGTGACATTCGTCTATCCTGGCCTGAAAGGAGACGCTACCGGTAGACTGCAGTGAGAACTGCCAGCATCTGAGCCAGACTCTGTCTGTCTCATCATGGTCACCTCAATGCACAGTAATGGCAGGTTTTGTAATAAGGCAGATCGCGCTAACATAATATGCACTGTTAGTTGATTATTTACCTGCCGCATTAACGGGAGAGGACGTGCAAACGTTACCGCTGCTGCTGGGTTGAGATTCACGAGTCCGGAGCGAATTAAAAACACGACATTCATTTAAGGTCATCGTGTGTTTTGTGAGCAAATGCTTTTGCATATTCGTAGTGTTTCCTCCGTTAAATGAAACATCTACTTTGCAAGTATTGCAAGTTGCCCTGTTGTCATCCGTTCTCGTAAAGTATAACCAAACTTTTGAGCGTTTAAGCCGCTTAGGCGCCGTGTTTCCTGCCAGATAAATGACGTTCCGCGACGTGGTGACCTCATTCGGGGCGACTGGAATCGATAAGGGAATCGTTTGCAAAAATGGCAAACAATTCCAAGGAATTGAAACAGTGGGAACCGGCTCTCAACAAGAACCGGTTTTCGATACCCATCCCTATCGGAGACCACAGTAAAGAGAATTGCAACAGTCTAACCCGGAGGTCACAAAAGCATGGATACCTTTTTCGAGGTTCCTGTGTGGTATATAATGCTTAGCTTTAGAAATCTAGCGAAATTGAAAGAAGCCAGATTTAACTACAGATGGAGGAGATATCCAAATAGACACCCGGGAGAGAGTGAGAGTTAGCAAGAGGCAACAAGCTGGTCTCGAGGAACATGGCTATTGAACACCATAATTTCATTTTGTTTTCTCATTTAAAATGAGAGAATTATCCGACAGCCAATCTTTGACCTCTCTCAGGCAAGCCAACAAGGAGTGCAGTGACAATGACAGATCATCAGTCAGTTGACAATAAATTTGAATGTTGTTAGTGTAGCAATGATGAGAACTACTGTATTTTTCAGAAACACAGTATTTCTGAAATGCCACTTTTCAGAAAAACCTATGGTCACGAGCTGTGGGTAGTGAGTGATAGAACGAGATTGAGGATACAAGCGGTGGAAATGAATATTAAACTGTAAAATTATGTCTCAAAATGGATTAACACTCATCGCATACAAGACCTTGCATATGATGAAGAGGAGTTTAAATTCTACATTTAACAGAGAGCCGTATGGGAGAAATAGGCTCTGTCTTTCTAGTCCTTTCAGTAATCTCACTGCAGTATTTTGGATTAACTGAAGGCTTTTCACAAAGCTTATAGGACAACCTGGTTATACACAATAGAGTTTACAGGTTGCAGGGAACTCGATTTTATGTGCATTTCTGTGCTGTGTTGCACAAAATCTGATAAGTTGCCTTAACTTCCTTCCTGTGGTTGTCCAGTAATGCATTTCCTCTTCTTTCTGCTTATGTCTTAAAATCCTAAAACTCACAATCTTAACCAATGTTTTTGCTGGGAAAAGGGAAATTAAATGAAAGGTTACTCATATCTGTTGGGTCTAATTACAAATGAATGAAAACCATAAGAATAAAATAATACTTTGGTGGAAAACTGCTTTTTTTTAAAATGAAAAAAGCAGATAACCTTACTGGAGCCACTCAATGCATACATCTATACAAACCCATTTTAAGAGGATCAGTTGTTCCCTTCATTGATGGTGCATGTTCAGCTCAGTGAAGTGATCACTGACTGATCCTCGTATAGTGACCACTGTGTAATAAAATGCAGGAGAAACTAAATGCATGCAATCTATTTTCATTTGCACATCAAAA
This sequence comes from Diplotaxodon limnothrissa, assembly GCF_057381915.1. Taxonomy (NCBI): domain Eukaryota; kingdom Metazoa; phylum Chordata; class Actinopteri; order Cichliformes; family Cichlidae; genus Diplotaxodon; species Diplotaxodon limnothrissa. Next base: position 40,544,068 of record NC_140601.1, read on the forward strand.
CAGAGCTCAGCATCAACAAGGTTATGAGCAGACGGTTTTTGGAGACATGTTGGCAAGTTTACTGTGTTTTACTGATGAATACGTTATTTTTGTCATCACGGACTTCTAGAACATTTTGAGATTGGCAGTATTTGATATCGCTTACGGACATGAACAGATTGCGACAGGTTGAATATAATGTCTTTTTTATAAGTATTTTTTAAGCATATTATACTCATTTAGTTCTTAGAAATGCAAAGTCAGTCCACCGTGAAGCATAGCACGATATTTCTTCTCACCTGCTCTTGTCAGGTTAAAGTGATGTTCAGTTGCATCCTTCCCCTGTGTGTGAATTTAGGACAACATCAAAGCAAGTGTTTCAAAATTTTAAGATTTTAGTTCATTACGGCACAGTGTTTTACACATGCTGTTCTTCAGATCATTAACAAGCTGCTCCGGTGTAGGTTTGGGCTAATCCATGGTTATTTTATGGTTCTTCAAACATAAATGCAGCAGGTAATCAAATAATTATTTGCCCTGCCATAAAGACAAAGATGACATTATGCAACCTTTCGTTAAGCCTAGTCAGCTTATCACAGAGAAAGGCAGAATCTTAAAATGTCCCTTCATACCCACATCCTTAAAATCTTTCCTCTAGACAGTTCTTTGAAAAATGCTGACAAAATATCACAAATATTCATATTAAAATATTAATTTTCATATGTAATTATAGAAACTTCCTGAAAGCTGACAGCTCTGCACATTTAACTGAACTGTCTCAAACTACTAAGATGGACTAAACATCATATATATGCATGACGGGGTTAGGGTTAGGATATATATATGTGTATATATATATATATATATATATATATATATATATATATATATATATATATATATATATATATATATATATGTGTGTGTGTGTGATGATGGTCAGGTTATACAATGCCTCGGTGACCTCCACTACACTATGCAGTATAGCTTAACCTTCAAAAGTTTAAACTTAGTGTTACCTGCAGTGTATCAAAGGAAATGTCACAGTAGGTGTAAAAACTTTTATTTTAGAGTCTCAGCTCATACCAACCATTTTCTTTTCTTAAAACAGTCATCAAGACTAACAACGCACGACTGCCGGGATCAAGAAGAACGCAACAAAACCATATGTGGTGTGAGCCAGCCTGTGTATCGCAGTAGATCCTACGTGAGTCATAAAACATCCAGATACCATCCTAACAGACAGAAGTGAAGTTTCACAAATGACCAAGTCTCTGAAACTTCAGTCTTAGCTTCCAGCTTCTCCTCCTTACATCTTTTCTCTTCATCTGTGAATCAGGCCTAACATCTTTTTCATTTCTTCCCACAAAAAGGCAACGTTTCAATCTTCCTTCCATGTCATGCATAATTATGAGTGGAATGACAAGATGTCCATGATAATTGAAGCAAAAAGGTACAACAATCTACTGCATAAACATTTCTCTAAAATATTTATTTTGATATTTACAAGAAATGTCTTTTTCACGCTCAGTGATAATCAAGACTCAAACAGGACCAGCACCCTCACCGAAAGCATCCCAGTGCAATTTGAAATTAAAATGATTTTAACAGTGTAAGTATCACTATTCACATAAAATATTATGTGTATCCTTATGTTTAATCTATTTCTACAAGTCAGTAGTTGTATAATTGTTCAGTGGCATGCTGCGATCATCTTTTCAGGAACCAAGACAGCACTACCTATCTGAACTTCACCTCAGATGAGACTGCACCTAAAGAAATGAACATTACATACAGGGTAAGACAGCGGTCCACAACCTTTTTTGCGCCACGGACCGGTTTAATGTCCAACAATATTTTCACGGACCGGTCTTTAAGGTGTCGCGGATAAATACAACAAAATAGACTGACACGACCAAGACAAAAACTCGGTATTTCGTAAATATAATAATAATCGTTAACTCTGTGTAATTGTGTAGCTTTAGCGTCCTCCTCTCTGCCCCGTAATGCTCTCTGGTCACCATGGTAACGCGTAAATATTTCTTTCAAAATAAGATCTTACTTTTCCCGTGTTGTAGTTGTGTGTACAACTACAACACGGGGAAAGACCCAGGGAAACAGAGTTAATGATAAAAACACTGAAAACCATACATTTCACACCCGAGCTTCAACTCTCGGGGCCCTGTACCAAATGACTCATGGACCGGTACCAGTCCGTGGCCCGGGGTCGGGCACCGCTGGGGTAAGACACATGACGACTCTGTAACAAGAAACTATCCAACTCAACTGGTGATCAATGATCTCATTGAATACTTTAATTGTCAAGATGCAGTTTTAAAACCATATTGATCTTCATTTAGTCAGGGTGACACAAAATCAGATGTTAGCCTATCAATAATTTGTTTCCAGAGTTCAGGCCCGTTCTTCCATAGACTGGTTCTATAGAGCCAGAAGTATTTTCATAACCCTGTGTATCGCCCCCTGGAGGCCATTCAAAATAATGCAAGTTTAAGGAACTTTGTTGGCTTCACTTTTCAGACCCAGAACCTACGTCCACCTTTTATACTGTCTGTGGTTTAGACCAAGCCTCAAGTGGCCATTAGAGGAGTTGATGGCTTTCCCGTATTGATTTCAGTTTTCAGCTGATCAATCAAAATTATCGATCATGTTCTTGCTAAACTAAACTAACTGGTTGTAACTGACTGATACAAGGCTGTTATCAGTATTTTCATCTGATTCTCATCAGAAAACTGAATATTTCCACATGTATTTATTTAAAATGACCATTTTGTCTATGACAATTTACAGATAGATAACACTGGTTTTAAGGAGTTTCCTGCAACCATCACCCTGGAATTCCCAACTCAACTGGAGCATAGCTTTGAAATGAAAAGCTATCAAATCTTTGTCAAGGAGGTAATTTTGTGTCTGAACACTGCTGCTCCATATGAAAATATAGAACCTTAAAGCTTACCATACTTTTTCTCTTTAAGAACAAAACACAGTGCACAGCCACTACTAACCACAAATTTAAGGTAAGTACAAGAGATTTAATAAAATATTGAGGTCTTGTAAAATTATTAATACCTTAAAAGGAAGCTGTTGTGCTACTGCTTTTATTTATTCGTGCTTGGACTCTATTAGACTAACTTTACATGACGCACAGTTCAAAGTAATCCTTATCTTATAAATGACTTTGCAACAACCTCTCAATTCATCCTCCATTTAAAACAAGAAGCTTTATCTAATTTTCTTTCCCTTAATCCAACTTTCTTCGGATTGGCTGCCCCTCAAAAACAGAAGGTTTGAACAGCTGGTTCTTCTGTATTGACAATATTCGATAAAGCAACTATCAGGGACATCAAACTGAGTGTTTAGAGAATACTTCCAACTGTACTGATGTAATTTAAAACATCATATTAGTATCCACAATTACTGCAGTGTATTTATGACAGATGAAGAAGTAATGAAAAGAATAATACGTCTCATTTAAAACATTTTCTTGGGGTTGTGGAACAGAACTGCTTACCAAAAAATAAGTGCGTGGCCATCGTCTGCAACACTTTCAATTTGAAGAACTATGCATCTGCTGAGTTTACACTATCGGGAAAAGTCCACTTTAAAGAAGCCGCACAACAGGCAGCCGTATGTACTAAATACACACAGAATACACATTACACATATATAAAAATAATAAATTACTTAAGATTAATTAATCTGCTCTTACTTTACAGAATGTTGCTTTTCTGAAAAAATACACTGGAGACAGCAGAAAGATTAACTTTGTAAGTTCTGTACATGTTGGCTATGACGACGCTCGGTATGTGCTGAACGATCCAGAGGTATGTTTGATTTTGACCACAGCATATTTCTGTCATTGCTTTTCCAGTAAACCTAATTTATTATATCTATTACCCACAGAATAAAGACCATTTGACACCATTCAAATTTCCAACAAAAAAGGTACCTTCAGTCTTTACATGAATAATTATTATAATTATTCAAACTATTTACTAGAGTGATGTTAAAAATGGTAAGGCACTACTTTGAAATCTTGTGTTTTCTCTGCCAACAGACTGAAGTTCGGGTTGATTTCTTTATCCTCCCAAATAAAATGCTGATCATTTTAACTGGAGCCGGTTTGGGACTCTTACTTCTGATCATAATCACAATCATCCTGTTTAAGGTGAGAGTTTATACTCAGCCTGAAGACTGTTATCTTTATATCAAGTTGTCTGAATCTCCATAACTGCACTGAGATCACCAAATTGCTATTTGGTCTAATGATTCTCTTTGTGTCTGTCACAAGCTCGGTTGCTTCAAGAGGAAAAAGTTTGGAGAAGATGATCTTGAGGATGACACTGTTGTAATACCAATCCCTGCTTCAACTGTAGGGACTGATAAGAAATCTGAGAAATCTTCCAATGATAATCAAACGCAGGAAAAATCACCTCTCATCTCCTCTGCCCCCGATGATGAACAGATCAAGCAGTCAGGCACTGATAACAAATCTGATCAACCTTCTGAGGAAAATAAGGTTCATGATGATGGTGCTGCTGAGGAGAAAAAGGATGAAGCTACTGTTACCATTAACGCATAAAGTCAAGGAGGATTTGGAATATATGGAACATTTGTTAGTCTTAGTGACAGTTTAGCATAGTTCAGACTGGACACAAGTAGAAAACGTGATTTAGGGGTATGATCTGGGTCTGTGTCCCAGATGACCGCCCCATATTTTTTAATTCTCTTATTATTCTTCATGAGTTGCAACACATAAACCACAGTGTAAAACAGTTCAAATTTTGATTTGCCTGGCTACAGAAGAATTTCGCACTTTGCCTCAGTGCATTGCCTTAACTCGGTGGCATTTATGGATTATGTTCACGTATGGTTTAATCTTTGGATGAGAGAGCTTTAACCTGCATTTCACAGTGATTTCTGTTAGGGTTCCTGAGCTCATACACTGATGCCAGAATCATGCCATGCAGCATATAGGTTTATGAGATTTACAAATCAGTGCATTCTATTTCTACTTTTTACAGTACTCTTACTGTTTCTGAATTAGGTTTTTACATCTCATGCAATAATTGTGGGTTCAGCTACATCAGTGAAAAATCAATGACACCAGACATGAAGCTGAATAAGCATCAGATGGATTGGCTTTCTACAAATGTTCAATGGTCACAGCACAGGAAAACATCAGCGAGTTTGTAGACACCTCCATGAAGGAGGCTGTTCATGCCAGACACAAGAGGCAAGCACTTCTGTTTAATATTCTGTTGAGATGTGACTAAAGAGTCATACCTGTAGCAATCCATAGTTCATGCAGAAACCCAAGGTTTAATAATTGTTGTTCATGTGACTGTTTAACACAACTTATTTAACACGCTTAATAATTCCTTCTCTGCTAATGTCAATAGCCTACCATGTATTCCCCATTAATGCACATTATTTACATTTTGATACACTGTAATATTTTTAATAGTTACCACCTATATGAAAAGGCTCTGCTGCCTTCTGCACAGGTATTTATTCAAAAAGCACTTCACCTTGTATTATATCTGACTGTGTTTAATATGTTGATTTTTGTAGAGTAATTAAAATTTTGAATAATTGATTCTGATCTCACTAAATGAGTTAATGTGAGTGAGAAGATCTTTAGTTCGTTACAGACATGAAAGTTAGGTAGACAAAAGTGTTGATAATAAAAAGTTTGCAGGCCGGATTGACAATAAACTTCATAAATTTGGGAGTTTAAATCTGAGATTACATCAGATATTTAGAAATTGTGGATGATGTTGGCAAAGTAAGACACCAATTTTAAATGTAGAAAATGTAAATGAAATGTAGATATTAAAGGGTGGAAAACAACATGTTCCTTTAATTTCCCTAATATTTTTAGTCTACTGTTGTTTGCATATTTGTACTTTTAGTTTGCTTTTCCGTGTTTTAAATGTCTTGCCTTTTATACACTGTTAATTTCCATTGGAATATATCCTAAGATCTGTATCCATGTGAACATGAATTATGACTTTTTTTTTTCTTTTTAAAAGAAATTCTGTATCTTAGTAAAAGTGAAATAATGTTTGTAAGATAAACAGATGCACAAACCACCTTTGTATCTGCAAATGAATAAAGACAATTTCCCATGTCATATATGCACTGACATGTGAACTGAGGGTGTTATCTCGGGTGTAAGACCGACTAAATCCTTAAACCACATGATTTTGGTAAAATATCTGGATATTTTTGGATACAGATATAGAAAACTCAAACTGTTTCCTTCTCTCGCTCTGTCCCCTGGTATTCTTCTGAACTTGGCCAACTCATGATATGGTCAATTGTTTTTTCTCCTACTCAGCTGTCTTCCTCTCTAACAGTTTTGAACTTCCTACAATAATTCAGCTGTCATCGTGTAAACTTGACCCACTAATCTTGTTGAACTTTCCCTCCCCTCTCTTGGCTCGTTGATAGTTAATATCGCACACTCCTCTCTTATCTCTGGTTCTGTTCTATCCTCTCTTAAAACTGCAATAATAACTCCAGTTTTGAAAAAGAATGGTTCAGACCGTACCGTTTTAAATAATTTCAGGCTAATTTCAAATTTGCCCTTCCGAGCCAAAACTCTCGAAAAAATAGTGGCTGTGCAGGTTCATATACACCTCACTGGAAATAACTTGTATGAAGTTTCTTGTTGTTGTTTTATACTTGTTTACTTGTAATACTTGTTTTTTATTTGCCTTTTGGATTCACCAATGCCCTTGCTGTTTTCCAGGCATTAGTTAATGATGTCTTTTTTTTTTGAACATAATTGTATTTCTCAGCTTATATATATGGACACAGCAAGGTCTTTGAGAAAAAAAATGAGAATGTCATCTGTCCATATCTATGTGAAGGTCAAGAAATGGGAGTTTCACACACTGCTGTCAGATCTCCATCAAACAGGGAACTCGAGGATGAGACATATGAAGCAGACAAATTGGGCTACTGACTGTTTATTCTGCATTGATCTGAGGATAGAAAACAGAATATATTAGTGCAGTCACTAATTTCATCCCTTTTGTGTGCTTAATTTTCCATGAATGTGGCGTAATGATATCAAAGCTGAGTCATTTTAAAAAAAAATAAACATACATTTTAATACGAATAAGCAGAATTCATAAATAAGGGAAATGGTTTTCAGTACTGAATTTTTTCAGGCTTTTGTTTGTAGTTTGTTGTTAGAGTTTATTAATAGAAAAAGAAGAACTGCGTTTATCAGAATGTAGTATTGAAACTATAAAATGATGACTGAGCCTTTTATTGGCTTTTTCTAATGTGCCTGAATTCTTACACGAGGCAGAGCAAAATATTTTAGCCTGGATAGCTGTTGACCTGATTAAGTGATGTTACACTAAATCAGATTATTTAATGAAAAAGTGTAAGGTCTTGAAGAAGATTTATTTATTGGGAGTGAATCTCATCTATACTTTTATTACTTTTTTCGTTGGGCAAACTAATTCAAATGAAAATGTGAGTGTATGGTGCTGAAGAGAGACTCTAATAATCTGAATAAACACTGTCATCTTAAAGGCCTTTAACCCTCTCAAGGCAGGCGTTGCCGATTTGCAACAGTTAAAAACTAACAACCTGATTACCCCACATACATATTTTATAGTTTTTTTCTTTACTCAGAAGTATCACTACAGGACTTGGTTGTGCATTAGCAACAAAAAGTTTAATTTGATCCTGAGAGGGTTAAACAGAAAGAGCAAAACCTTGCACATGCATTTTCCCTTTTGAGCAAGTTGCCCTGCAACAACAGGAGAAACTTACCAGTAGATCTTTTTTGTCCACTTTTTTACATTCAAAATCTTTTCACTAGAGAAAATAACAGAAACAGTTCTGCATGTGCCACTGAATTCAAGGCCACTATTATTTCAAGCCACTAAAATGTGCTGAACATTTATAAAACTGATTCAAAGTCTGGATTTTTAAAAATTACTGGCCAAAACCTCCACAGATGAACCTGCACTGATGTTCACAACTACTACATAACTGTGATATATGTACCACACTTTCTGTGTCTCAATGTAGTAACTGTCACAGTGACTGAAAAAACTTTTATTCTAGAGTCTCAGCTCATACCAGCTTTTTCTTTTTTCTTAAAACAGTCTTTGAGAGCGACACCTCGCATCTGCAATGCTCTGGAAGGAGTATTCAACACAACCGTGTGTGGTTTGAGCCTTCCTGTTTATGGCAGCAGATCCTCTGTGAGTCATACTGCAAGCAGATGCAATCCTAACAGACAAAATCAAGTTTCACAAACGCAAAACTGAAACTTTCATTTTAGCAACCGGCGTCTGCTGTGTAGAAATTCTCATCTATGAATCAGGTACAACGTCTTTGTCATTTCTTTGCACAAAAACACGACGATTGAATGTTCTTTCCACGTCTCTGTAACAACTGCTGCAAACAGGTACTACTGCCCAACATAATACAAAGGCAAACATTTTCTTTAAAATATTTACTTTGATTTTTAAAGCAATACCTTTTTCATTCTCAATGATAATCAAAACTCCCACAGGACCAGCATCCTGACCAAAGATCATGGCAAAATATGAAATTAAAGTAAACAGTATCAGTATTCGCACACTGCATCTGTTTTAGCATTACATATAGGATAAGACACTTAATTACTCTACAGCAAGAGACCGTCCACCAGACCTGATGATCAAACGTAACAGAATACTTTTTATGTAAAGCTGCGTTTTTAAAATGCTCTTCACTGATTATTATTTAGTAATTAATGTATGTTTGAAGACACTTTTCAGGAGCATGTTCGAGCAGCCATTGCACTTGTCATTAACTTTGCCATTCTGCTATTATGTGGTGGGTAGGTACTATAAAGCAAAAAAGGCAGAAAAAAAATCCTACAACACATGGAAGATGTCATACGGCTGTGTGGCAGGCAGGATGTAGGACCCAAACGCAAGACACTCAGACATAGGAAAAAACACTCAAAGAGGCTGCTTTATTGCAGTGCAAAAAACTCCATAAAAACAAACACACAAAAAACAAACCCAAACTACAAACTGGAAACTGATACTAAACACTAGGAAACCTGGAACGAGAGACTAGGGACGCGGATCACAGGGAGCACGGAGGGAACCACACACAGCATGACGAGGGTACGACGTGACACAGAGCAAGGAAAACACAGGTCTTAAACACACTGAGGGACACCGAGTGAATGAGACACAGGAGAAGAGCAGAGCTGGGAGTAATCAAACATGATGAGACATGGGATGGGTAAAGCAAAAGTAGAAACACTGACATAAGACAAGGGACCGTCAAAGTAAAACAGGAAGTATAACACAGAGACGGGGACTTAATGATAATACAAAATCAAAACACTGGGTCACTGACCCAGGACCGTGACAGAAGGGTTTTAATATGATGTTTATGTGATCCACTAAAGTGAAACTTAACACTATATTTTGTGAGAGGGGTCTGGAGGTGACTTTTATTACCTTTGGACAGGTAACAGAAACTGGAACAGACCAATCTCATTTTTAGCTCTACAACTCCAGGAAAAAGATACCACATAAGAGATGACCTTTATGTCTTTCTGCTAGTTAGCGCTAAAAGACGAGAAGATGAATAAATCATTAGAATTTTCTTCGCCAAAACTAAATTGCAAACTTGTTGGACACACAAAACAAGCCACATCATATTATTATTATTATTTAAATCACGAGCGTTACCAGTGAGTATACTCTGGATAATGTTTCTTTCTGACTCTAAGAATGACCAAAAATTACCCAAAAGTGGGCTCAATGTTTTATTCATTGTGATATGAAATGAGTGACAGAGCCCATAAACTCATCACCAAAGTGTGTGAATGTCAGATTTAGTGCTATGTATTCATCAGTTGGTTCCAACTATAGCTTTTATAATGGCTCTTTGAAGAGACTGTAGTTGTAAAATCATGCTGTTAACAGTGAAGTGTGATCTGCGTTTACTTGTTTAGCTCAAGCCTCTTTAACCCTTAACCTGGCAAAGTGCGAGTTTGGGAAAGCTGTCGACATATCTAGGTAAGCAGGTTGGACAGGGGCAAATTCGTCTCATAACTGCATAAATGGATGCAATTCTGTCCCACCCTACACCCAAGACAAGAGATGAACTCTCTTGTCTTGGGCGGTTTCTAGGTCTAGCTGACTATTACAGGTGTTTTTGCCACAACTTCTCTGTGGTAGTAGAGCCACTCACCACTCACACCATTGTTCTTAATATATCTTCTCCCCCTCCAGCACATAATGGGCTCTTTTGAGGAGATTTCTTATCACTGTTATGCTGATGATATTCAGTTGTACATCTCTTTAAGCCCCAGGATTTATCTAAGCTTCAGCTTTTAAATGACTGCTTAAATTCTATCAAACGTTTGATGGCTGTAAATTTCCTCCAACTCAACGAGGGGAAAACTGAAGTCCTCATATGTGCTCCGGACAGATTTGTATCCCAGATAGTGAAAGCCCTTGGTCTTCTTTCTGTTTATGTTAAATCCTCTATCAGGAATTTAGGTGTCACTTTTGACTCGACTCTTACATTGGATGGGCATGTGAAATCTCTGGTTCAGTCTTGTTTTTATCATTTAAGAAATGTGGCTAAGTTAAGCCCTATTTTATCTCGCCCTGAACTGGAGATAGCTATACATGCATTTATTTCCTCACGCTTGGACTATTGTAACTCTTTGTTTATGTGTCTAAGCAAAGGTTCTCTGGATCGTCTGCAGGTTGTGCAAAACGCTGCAGCTAGACTTTTGACAAAATCCTCCAAGTATTCTCATGTGACACCATTGCTATTTCAGCTACACTGGCTTCCTGTTGAACTTAGAGTACATTTTAAGATCCTGGTCTTGACATTTAGAGCCTTGCATGGACTGGCACCTCCCTACATCTCCGATCTGCTACAGCCCTATGTCCCTAGCAGGTCCCTGAGGTCATCTGATCAGGGCTTACTTGCTATAAAACAGGCTAAAATGAGAACTAATGGTGACAGAGCTTTTGCCACCGTGGCCCCTAGCCCTCACGTCATACTGGGCTCTTTTTGTGCCACTTTTTTCATTCGTATGAACGCCATTTCCGCTGTGTTGGGTGTAGCATAGCCAAACTTGCCAGCCGGTTTCGTTTTTGTAAAATCTTCAAATTTTCAGTCTGATTTTCTTACATCAGCCTAACACGGCTTAGCAGCAAAAATACTCACACTCAACACCCTAGGGACCGTTTTGTGCCCCATTGAAACCCATTATAAACGCTATTTTTCACGGCAAAAAAATTACGGTCAAATCGATCGTCTTCGGTTATGTTTCCGCTTCCGCTTGCAGTACTGGCCTTAGAGTTGTAATTTTTTTATTTGTCCACCGGGTGGCGCCCTTGCTCCACATGTGACGCCTGCTGGAACATACACATGTTCTCCAGCGGCCTGCTCGAGACAGATACCCGGAAAAGGCAGACTAATTTCCCGCGTACAGCAGCAGCTTGGCCCGCTGCTCGTTCCGGACCATTTTATGACCTTAGGTTCGTTTGATTTTTTTATTATTTTTTTTAATCAACAGGAAATGACGTATTTGTTTTCACGTGGTAGCGGAAGTGTGTGCTGCAGACACGGGAACCGAACCATATGCTCCGGCGCTGCGCGAAACACACCCGCGGCAGAGGCACTCCTCCCCGGGGGAGCAGGAGCAGCAGCGCCGCCTGGGGACATTTTTGGCTTCTGGAAAAAAAATTAAAACCGGATCGAAATTAATGTTCGTGCCAATCTTTTGTCCATCTAAAGGCCTAATTATAATAACAATAAAATATTACTTCAAATGTTTTTTTTGGAAAATATTTTATGTTTTATGTTTTATGTTTTTGGGGCAAAAAAAGCAGTGCGCTCATGTGACGAAACCGGGATATAAAGGGTTAAAATCCGCGAAATGTAATTAAAACTTGACATGAATATTTCAAGGAGAAGTAGGTCTAAAAGATTGGCTAATTTAAAGTGGAATAAAATATTAATATATAAATTTTTTATAGCACTTTTTGGGCGTGGTCGATAGTGTGCATTTTATGAAATGCGCTCCTGGAAAAAAAATAAAAGGCGATCGAAATGACTCTTGGTGCCAATCTTTAGTCCATCTAAAGGCCTAATTATAATAACAATTGAATATTACCTCAAATGTTTTTTTTGGAAAATATTCAAGTTTTTTGTTTTTTGGGGCAAAAAAAGCAGTGCGCTCATGTGACGAAACCGGGATATAAAGGGTTAAAATCCGCGAAATGTAATTAAAACTTGACATGAATATTTCAAGGAGAAGTAGGTCTAAAAGATTGGCTAATTTAAAGTGGAATAAAATATTAATATATAAATTTTTTATAGCACTTTTTCGGGCGTGGCAGAAAACGGTCCCTAGGGTGATGAACGTAAGTTTTTTAAAGGATGACGTGAGGGCTAGACTGTGGAACTCTCTCCCCCAAACATTAAGAACTGTGGACTCAGTAGTTGTTTTTAAAAGAACAACTCAAAACTCACCTTTTTAAAACTGTTTGGTTAAATTTCTGCCTGTTTTATATTGTCTGTTTTACCCTTTTATTATTTGTTATCTTATGTGCAGCACTTTGTGATTCTGTCTAGAAAGGTGCTATAGAAATAAAAATGTCTTTATTTATTTATTTATTTATTTATTTATTTATGTACAATCACAACCAGAGGTTGATCCTGATCAGATGTGTTCTTCCATAGACTTCTACAATATCGGAAGTCTTTATAACCTCATGTGTCATCCCCTCTGGGAGGAAAAGATGACTTGATGCTTGTTTAGTCTCCAACAAGTTAACAGGTTGGCAGCTGAATTTTCTATGCAGTTCAGTGTTGACCCCAAAACCATTTGGGAAGAGAAGGGGTTGAAGATTTGATTGTTTTATCATGCTCTTAATGAAACGAGGAAGAATAATAACGCCTCAAGATATTCAAAGATTCAAAGCATTCATTGTCATGTGTACCAATAAAAAGCATTTCTCTGTACAATGAAATTCTTTCTCTGCTGTCCACACACAGATGCTGGTTAATATGTACAATAGATAGAATACAAATAGTATGAATAAATAAATATCAGACCGCAAGACCCTACAGCGGATAGTGGGAACAGCAGAGAAGATCATCGGGGTCTCTCTACCCTCTATTGAGGACATCTACACCACACGCTGCATTCGCAAAGCCACCAGCATTGTGGCTGATCGGACACACCCCTCTCACACACTCTTTACACTCCTGCCATCTGGAAAAAGGTACCGAAGCATTCGGGCACGCACATCCAGACTGTGCAACAGCTTTTTTCCACAAGCCATCCGTCTCCTCAGCAAAAAGGGACTGACTGATAAACACGCACACACACACATACACTAACATTATCACTCAGCTTAACTCAAATACCTCAAAACATTGAGACTGGACTGACTAACCAACACAAGCGCAAACACACTGACCTACACCACCAAACCATCGCACACACCAACCTGTAAATGCTCTTTTGCACAATATTATTACTAGATATATTATATATATATATTTTTTTTGCACTAACTTGTCTTGTAGCACCTTGGTTCCTAGAGGAACGTTGTTTCGCCTCACTGTGTATTTTTAAACTGTATATGGTTGAAGTGACAATAAAGTTGAACTTGAACTTGAACTTGAAATGGAGACAAAAAAGAAAAATTGAAGTATTGAATAGATAGATTTATGTGCAAAAGAGCTATGAGCTTAATATGCTGGTTGATATGTGAGATGACCTGAAGTGCAAAAATTATTGATACTGTTAAAATAGGTCAGCTGTTTAAGAGTCTGATAGCAGTGGGGAAGAAGGAGTTGCTGAGTCGAGATACAAAATCAAGTCGAGTCTGGATTTCACACTTCTAAACCTTCGTTCCGAGGGCAGAAGTGTGAACAGTCCGTGTTGGGTGTGTGGGGTCTTTGAGGATGGAGGCAGCTCTCCTATGGACTCTGCGATGGCAGATGTTCTGCAGAGAGGGCAGCGGGGTCTTGGTGATCCTCACAGCATTTGTTATCACTCTCTGCAGGCATTTGTGGTCCATAACAGTAGTGCTGCCATACCATGCAGTGATGCAGCTGGTCAGGGTGCTCTCCACAATCCAGCTGTAGAAACTGCTGAGGATCTTGGCCAACACCCCAAATTTCCCCAGCCTCCTCAGGAAATACAGCTGCTGCTGAGCCTTCTTGACCAGCTGTGTGGTGTTCAGTGTGCAGGTGAGGTCCTCAGACATGTAGACGGCCAGGTACCTAAAGCTGCTCACCCTCTCCACTTCAAGCCCCAGGATGAACAGCAGCTGGTGAGGCCTCTTCTTCTTCCTCATGTCCACAATCATCTATTTTGTCTTATCAGTGTTGAGGGTGAGATTGTTCTCCTCACACCATGACACCAGACCGGCCACCTCTCTCCTGTAAGCAGCTTCGTCCCCTCCAGTGATGCAACCGATCACTGCAGTATCGTCCGCGAACTTTAGTATGGTGTTATCCCTATTGGATGCAACACAGTCGTGGGTGTACAGGGTGTAGAGGATGGGACTGAGGACGCAACCCTGTGGAACGCCAGTGTTAGTACTAATGCTGCCTGCCAGTCATAAAGTCCTGTGGTGGGTGGATAGGGTTGGGTGTAGGCCGAGTGTTGCCAGCTTGTGAGTGACACCATCTGGCTGAGGCCTGTCTATGCGCAGTTTGCATGTTCTCATTGTGTCTGCATGGGTTCTGTCCAGGTAGTGTGGCTTCTTCTCACAGTCCAAAGACAAGGAAATGGTAAATGGACTGGTTCTTATATAGCGCTTTTCTACTCTGAGCACTCAAAGCGCTTTACACAACTCGTTCATTCACCCAATCACACCCATTCACACAAGCACTTTTCTAAGTTTGTAGTGCTATCTAACTAACTAACATTCATACTCTGATGGAGTTAGTATATTGCCAAAGGATATTTAGCATGCAGATTGGAGCAGACTAGGAACGAACCACCAACTTCCGGTTAGTAGGTGACCTGCTCTGTAGCTAGTAGCTAGTTAGCAGGATTAGGTTAACTGGTGATTCTAATATGCCTGTAGTTGTGAATGTGAGCACAAATGGTTGTTTGTCTGTGTTACTCCCGCGACAGACTGGTGATCTGTACCCCAACTCCCACATTATGGTAGCTGGGTCAGGTCCCCCCCAGTTGATGAATGGTGTGGATTGAAGCCACGCTGTTGTAATAGATGCATCATGGGATTTTTCATTGTTCTGCTGAAATATGAAAGTCCTTCCTTGAAAAAAGATGTTGTCTGAATGGGAGCACGAGTTGCGCAGGTTATCCTGCCTTCTGCACATGTAGTTATAGCACTTAAACTGTCACTTATATTATACCCAGAGGTGGGAAGTAACAAAGTATCAATACTTTGTTAATGTATTTAAGAACTTTCAGGTATCTGTACTTTACTTGAGTAGTTATTTTTCTAGCATTTTTTACTCCCTACATTTTTAAACAAATATTGGTACTTTCTACTTCTTGTGTTTTGAAAATAAGCCCAAACAAAAGTTGAGCACAAAAAGAGCAATGTTTTTTTTATTGTCAGGTATTTTCAAATACATTTCTATCATCTCAACAAACATCTGTGAACACACAACCTGTTTGTGTGTAGTTTGTCACACGGTGTGTTGCTAGCTAAAGGTTCAGCTGCTTATTTCAGAGGGAGAGAAAAGAAAGAAAGCTTACATGTAAGTTCACATATAATCTTGATGTTGTGTTCACTCTGATGTAAATTAGCCCCATCTGAGTCTGTGAGTTTAACAGTTACAAAGTCGGCTGCCTTTTTGTTTACATCGGTCTTTAAAAGGTAATTTTAGATCTCAGTGACATTTTCAACTGGATGAACAAATATAATAAAATATTTGTACTACTGGCTTTTACAGCTTATTTCACAGGAGTGAATATATATATATAGAGAGAGAGAGTGAGAGATAGAGATAAAGAGATCTTAATGCTGAGAAAAACAAAACTGCCCACATAGACTGTGCTTTATTCACTTTGAATAAACAAACTTGTAAAAGCAACTTTAACAATATTATTTTGGACTTAAATGCACAAAAAGGGCAATATTTGTGTGGGCTGAAGTCATGTGCAGTGTAAAAAGATCTTTTAGTGCTCCCTCCTGGCAGATCTGTGTATATGCAGAAAGAGAAAAAGTCACATTAAGTCGTTTTCTGTGTACAAACGTCATGTTTGTCAGAAGCAGTAACCAATGAGGATGAACTCCAACAAGTACAAGCTCACCTTTTGAACTGCACATGTTTTAAGTTAAGCCTTTAGTCAAAACAACACCTCTGAAACGGACTGACAGGACTCAAGTGCAGCCTTTTTTCTAATGTGTGTGTGCGTGTGGAGTCCTGCCTGTGCCCCTCAGCAATAACATTTAGCTATTAATCACAATTTTGGTAAATAAAAGGAACGGGCGCGCATCAGTCACATGATGACCATTAACCAATCCTCGCCATTGACAACAGAGGAGCCGGGAACGAGCACGCAAAGAGCACGCGCATTGTTTTCCTCCTGGACTGTGCGGAGCTGTAAGAGATAGTGATGGGATTTCCGGCTCTTTTTAGAGATCCGGCTCTTTCGGTTCGGCTCACTAAAAAGAGTCGGCTCTTTCGGCTCCGAACCGGCTCTTCAGGTTGTTTTGTTGCTTTAATTTATTTATTATTAACAATAATATAAAATTATGCACAAAAGGAATTACTAACGTAAAAACAAGTGGTTTTATTTATATATGTTTATATATAAATATATGCGGTGGCCCCTAGAGACAAAACACGTACAAACTCCAAAACACATTTCTAGCATGAACTGAACTTCCAAAGCAGAGCTACTAGATCACTTAAATTACACAATTGAAAGCATGTGTGTATTGTTTGTGTATTTATACACAGGCACTCATATATATATATATTCAAATAATTTTAAAAAAAGTTCATTTACCTGTTATTACCACACACCAAATCCGGTCGTTGGTACTTGCTGGCTTGTGTAGCCACAAGATAACAAAGGCTCAACACTGCGCCCAGCATCCTGGAGCACTTCTGTTGTCTTTTGTACGTGTTTTGAGTTTTTATGTGCTTCTGAGTTTTTATATGCTTCTGAGTTTTTACGTGCTTCGGAGTTTGTACGTGTTTTTACGTGTTTTGGAGTTTGTACGTGTTTTTACGTGTTTTGGAGTTTGTACATGCTTCAGAGTTCGTATGTGATTTGAAGTTTGTATGTGCTTTGTCTCTAGGGGCCACCGTAAATATACTTTTATTTATTCACTCCACATAAAATGTAATAAATAAATCATATAATACAAAAATCAACTATTCACATTTCAAGTTTTAACTATTTAAATTTTCAGCTTTTTCCTTTCACAAATTTAAAGTGAAAAGAACACAAAACACTGCAAACCACAACACAATTTAATATAAATTATAATATGAAAACTAAAAGAACATGCATATTCTCTGTCATATGGACCTGCATAAATAAACTTTCTCAATCCTTTATCATCTGCAACCGAAAATAGTTGTGGATGATTACTATACCTTTCTAATGTTGTTGTCCCTGCCTCTCTTTCTCTCTCTCTGGCTCTGTTCCTGTGCTACTGAGTGTAACTACCGCCCCTCCCCCCTCTGCCCAGCGTAAAGCACAAGGCTCGCGTGCAGAGTGAAGCGGAAAAAAAGTGCGAGAGAGAGGCTGAGAGAAAGAAGAAAAAAAAAACCCACGTGACGGCTCGCGATAAGGAGTCGGCTCGCGTCGTTCACGTCAAAGAGGCGGCTCTAAGAGCCATTTCGTTCGCGAACGACCCATCACTAGTAAGAGAAACACAAATGAACTGGGAAACCAGACTGATGCCGCAAAAAACAGTAAGCAGGGTGTACAACGTACACTTCAGTCTTCAGCACACGGGAGTATTAGCTTATTATGTACACGTTGGCAAGTTGTCTTGTGGCAACTGACGAATTGAAACACATGAGCGTGCTGTGTTTGCGACACACAACAACTGTCCTTTTATAACCCCACAAGTAGTGCTGGTCATTAGCCGCTAGCTAACTGAGCAAGGCTGTCATGGGTCTGTAGCTCTGTCCACCGTTTTAGGGACATATTTAGTTTTAAAGTAAGTTACAGGGCTTTCCCCTGCCTTTCTGGGGTGCTTATTTTTCACTGAAAACTATCTAATATGCATAGCCACGTAATTATGGATTATTATAATTACGCTATAAAATCACTGTAGTTTAAAGAAAATACATTAAAAACAGATTATATTCGATTAATAATCAAAATTTAACAATTCTTGCGCCTAATCCATAATAAAATAATGATAGAAAAATGTTATAGAACCAAACTATTGTAATTGTGTTTATTATTGTTTTTATTTATAAGTTTTAATTTAAATAAAGTCTGTTACATAAAACATGCACACACACACACACAGTGATATTTTATACTTTTTCCAGAATACTGTATATACTATGGCCACAAGTTTGCATTATGGTGCTGATCCAGAATCCTTCCCTTAATATTTATTCCTAGTTCTATAAACAATATGTCTTTTTGATTATTCAGTTTGTTTGACTATCCACTGCGCAAGGCAGAAAGCTTGTTATTTTATCTGTGTAAAGATACAATAATTTTGTTCCTGTAAAATCGGCATTTGGTCATATTTGAAATATTAATCAGCTAACACCTCTACTATGGACTTTTTAATGGGAACATATTAAGTTTGTCAGATCAACACAGCCCTGCCCATCAACACTATCAGCAGCAGGAGCAGCAGCAACCCCTCAACAGCAACATTGTTCCCCATCAGGTTAAAAAAAGGCTACGTTTGCTTTGCGTTGTCCCCACCTGATGACAATGATATATTTTGATAAGATTCCATATTAGATTATTGATGAATGTGGGTTTTTGTTATTCGGCCTGGTTCTGTGCGCCCCTTTTTAACTTTGAGAACCCGCCCCTTCAAAGATCTCTGCACGGCCCTGTGTCCAGATAAATGAGAGGTGTGACCCTCCCATTGTTTGTGTTTCCTCCAAGTTCTTGAACCGGGCATCCTGTTTGGTGCTCACTAAAATGCTGGCTTGTGTCTTAATCCTATTTCAGACTAAGAGATCGGACTAGAGCAACACAGGACGATGAAGGACCACATAGTCTGGCTCATCTGTACAGTGGCTGTTGGTAAGATTTGAAACAGGTTTCCTCCATTTGAAATAGACAGAGATCCTTTGTTTGTCTGGGGAAAGAGTTGTGGGAGTTTTTCTGAATATGGACTTTGTGTATGCACTTCAAAAACAGGCAAGTGATTTCTTCCACATGCTCCCACTTTTAGAAACAAAGCCAATTCAGTTCTATTTACATAGTACTAAATTAAAACAACAATCATTATATTATAAGGTAAAGACCATACAGTAATGTGGCAAAAAGGACGCCTCTGAAACTGATGAAATCTTCCCTTAAACCTTTGTGGAATTGTTTGTGTTACGTTAAAAGAGCAGATTGTATGAGTATCTGTGTTATAGATCGAAATTTATTGTATTATTTTTAGACACTCTCTCATTTCAAATGTGTAAAGAGTAATAAATATATCCAATGTTCCTCTGATCCTCTAGGATAAGCTAGCTAACTATACGTAATCACATTCAGGAGCTGGAATTCCTGAATGTGTTATGTGTTCCTGCACATGTGTTATTATAGTTAACAAAAAGTGGCCTCCTCCTAACCAGAGAGGGAATTGTTTTACTATGGAGGGAATGGTTTTTTAACTGATGAAGTACACAGAGCTCACATACAGTGGAGGAAATATTTATTTGATCACTCAGAAAACAATGAGTTGCCGGGGGGGAGCGACAGCGCAGCTCGAGAGAACCCAGCAAACAGATCTTCCAGGGCCTGGGTCTGGCGCTCTGCCTGGTCCTGTAGCTTCTGCAGTTGTTGTCAGCTACCCAGTCAGAGCGCAGGGGTTTCCAGTAGTTTATTGACTGTGTTGTCATCTCGATTGAACAGTAAAATATATCTGTCACTGGAAATGTATCAGGAAAGCCCACCCAAGTAAACGGTGTGTGAGAAACACCATATATAGAAAAACGTGTTCATAGATAATGAGTGTGACAAGGCTCACTCATGGATTCCCTCCAAGCACAGAATACCAACAGTTCATTCAGCTCTCACAAACACATTATCTCAGCTCACATATACAGTGTTGTGGAAAAGGCTTTGCCCCCTTCCTGATTTCCTAATTTTATATGTTTGACATTGAGTCCTTTACAGCTCTGTGGAAGAATTTTGGCCCACTCATCTTTGCAGTATTGTAATTCAGCCATATCAGAGGGTTGCTGAGTTAGTTTTATGCCAGATATAATGGGACACACAGCTTCCAAAAAGTCAACTTTTGTCTCTCCAGTCCACAGAGTATTTTCCCGAAAGTCTTGGGGATCAAAAAGATGTTTTCTGGCAAAAATTTATATTTCGCACATAGCCATATAGGGTTAGATTATTTCTCACTCCATAAATACAATCATTTAGAATATGCATTTTGTTTTTACCTGTGTTATCTTTGTCTAATATTTAAATTTGTTTGATGATCTGAAAGTGTGACAAACATGCAAAAAAAACGAAATCAGGAAGGGAGCTAACATTTTTTTACACCTTTGTACATCATATTCAGTGGACCTGCCCTGTTATCAAGTCCAGTTCTGGGCGTGCTCTTTTCATATTCCTTTTTTCACACTAGCTTCTCACCCCGTTCCACCATGTGCTCTTTGTACTGCCTCTTCTTCAGGCCCCAGCATGATACTGAAATAGGAAGAGACTGACTGATGCAAAGTGATCAGTCTTACCCGACTCACTGCCCCCAAATGATTCAGGCACACCTTTCCCATCTGCAGCAGTGCAAAAACCATTTCCCGTATAAGCTGTGCTTTTTGTTTATTGGTGATGCAGGTTTCATTTAGGGTATTAAAGTCTTAGTTAGTATCAATTTCATGCTTTTCACTTTCTCAGCTTCAACCATCCCTGCCTGTTTGGCTTTTAATATTGACACAAGAAATCCTGAAGTCTTTCTGGGTGAACCAGGTGATTTCTTTGGATACCGAGTGCTACAGTACTTGAACAAGTCTAGTAATAACAAAGGGTAAGTTTGACTCAAGACATCGTATAATACTGTATCCTGTGAGTGATCTAACACTGTTGAAAGCACTAATTAAAACTCTTCTGCTGCACTTCAAACCCAACGTTCAACGTAATTACATAGATTTAGTAGAAAATTTAGTAATAATTTAGTAAAAATCTATTTTTAAAAATAAATATTTAAGTTTCTGTAACATTTCTTCCTTTTTAAGTGCATGAAACTAATTGTTTTTGACTAATTTGAAATACTGCATGGATGAAGGGAACCACATTTAACAGTAATTTCAAGGAACTGAAGTCAAATGTCCTTTAATACTGTAATGAGCAGGCATAAGCAGGCACGAGGCGCAGTGAGTGAGTAGCTAGTTATTTACTGTGACTGGTATCACATGTTGGAGTGTGCAGTGTGATGCTTTCCTTATTAAAGAAAAAATATATTTCGGATGAATTTAAACCATTCTGATCCTTTTACAAAGTGTGTAATCACCTTTGGTGTTCTGACTCTGTTCCTCCAATCTTCTCTCTGTGTTTGTTTGTCTGTTTTGTTTCCCCGCTTATGTCAAGTTAATCTCATCTCCTTTTTCAGTTTTCTTCCTATTGTAAGTTTGGATATTAATATAAAGGAGTACAAATATATCCTAAAAACTTTCATATTTAATGAACCATCTATTCTTCAAAGCCTGAATATCTAAATAAAGGGGGAGGAGAGATGGTAAATGGACTGGTTCTTTAGCTGTTTAGCACTTAAACACTGATGACCCATCATAGCAGAACAGAATTCCAGCAGTGATAGGGGATAGGAGAGGACCCCCTGGAGTTTAGACACTGGTGGTGGTGTTGAAGATGCAGAGGCTTGGATGGGGGTGAGACAGGTTTTACAAACAAGTGAATGAGTACTGAAACTTAAAGCAGTCAGAGTGGAGAGTGATTGGCTCACAGAAGGCAGGCAAGAAAATGACTGGACTAGAATAATGAGGTTGGTATGAATTTGACACGGCACGGTGGTTAGCACTGTTGCCGCACAGCAAGAAGGTCCTGAGTTCAATTCCACCATCAGGCCGGGGTCTTTCTGTGTGGAGTTTGCATGTTCTCCCCGTGTTTGCGTGGGTTCCCTCCGGGTACTCCGGCTTCCTCCCACCGTCCAAAGACATGCAGCTTGTGGGGATAGGTTAATTGGATAATCCAAATTGCCACTAGGTGTGAATGAATGTGAGTGTGAATGGTTGTCTGTCACTTGTGTGTTGGCCCTGCGACAGACTGGCGAACTGTCCAGGATGTACCCTGCCTCTCGCCCTATGACAGCTGGGATAGGCTCCAGCGCCCCCCGCGACCCTGAAAAGGAGAAGCGGAAGCGAATGGATGGATGGATGGATGAATTTGACAGCGTGGGAAAATGTAAGCAATGTAGAGAATAGACTAGGAGCTGAAGACCCAGGAAAGCAGGCAGATGATTACAGACCCTCCCCATAGAACTTATGCATAAACTTCATTAACTAATTAGTGTCATCATTTTCCACAGGATAGTCGTCACTGCACCTCTCAGGCTAAATGGATCTGGAGGAATTTACCAACCTCACCAAAACAAGTGGTTCAAACCTACTGGTATCAACAGAATATTACACAATTTACAACTTACAACTAAATACATTACTGTAAAAGTTTGTGTATTTTATAATAAAATGCTTCAGTTGCAGAGGACCTGCAGTCAAACACAACAGCAGTCAAACATCTTGGCTTGTCGATCGCTGCTGATTCCTCCGGCTCCAGATTCACTGTGAGTAAATCACTCTCTCTCCTCATCACTGTGAGCAAAACAAATTAATATGCAGAGCTTTATTTAACTTTTATGCTCTGATTTAGGTTTGCAGTCCAAGTTTGGTGCATGAATGCAATGAGAACTCCTATCTGAACAGTATTTGTTATGAGCTCTCTGATCAACTCCAGAAAATCTCCTCTTTCAAACCTGCGTATCAAGGTAAAGTGTTCCTCCATGTTTATTTTAGTAAAAGTAAGTAAGTAAAATGTATTTATATAGCCCTTTTTACAGATAAAATGACAAAGTGCTTCACAATAAAACCAGAAATATAAATATAACCTTTGTGCCGCTGCCTGAAAAGTCCACATGCTTTGAACCTAGTATGTGGGACCAACAGTAACCTCTGACCTGAAGACTTAAGAGTTCGGGAAGAAGGAAGAGGTGCTCAAAGCTCAGAGATATACTGGGGAGTTTCATCATGTTGTACATTCTGTACAGTCTGAAGGCGATCCAATGATGATTCGCTGAAACAAGTAATCAGAGCGTTACAGTAATCTGAAGAGAGATGAAAGTAGAATAATCCTTTTCTCTCCCCACATGCCACTGCCATTCTTGTTTATAGCCTGGTCACTTCCCGGATCGATTACTGCAACTCTCTTCTTTTTGGTCTTAGTCACAAATCTATCCATAAGCTTCAACGTGTCCAGAACTCTGCTGCTCGTATTATCACCAGGACCCCTTCTATGCACCACATCACCCCTGCTCTGCAGTAGCTTCACTGGCTTCTGGTTAAATACCACATCAATTTCAATATAATTTTGTACATATTCAAGGCTATACATCATCTCTCGCCTTCATACCTCTCTGACCTGGTTCAAATCACCATCCCTTCTCGGTGTCTCAGATCCTCCTCTTCTCTTTCTCTTTCCATCCCTTCCCCCCGGCTAGCCACCATGGGGCGCAGGGCTTTCTGTTGCTCTGCCCCCCGTCTTTGGAACTCCTTCCACCTGAGATAAGAAACATCACTTCCCTCCCTCTTTTTAAGTTCAGACGCAAAACTCAGCTATTCACATTAGCCTATTCCACATAAATCTTTCCATCCTGCTACTTTAATTTATTTTATATATTTGCTCAACATTTTATCCTTATTATTTTGTAAATTGTTACGTTTGTTGTTGTTATAGCTTGTGTACAGTGTCCTCGAGTGTTTTTTAAAGGCACTTTCTTAAATAAAAATGTATTAATATTATTATTATTTTGATTTTGTCTATATTTAACTGGAGGAAGTTGCCATTAACCATTGTTTGATTTCTGACAGACAATTATTTAAACAAGACCATTTATAAAACTTAGAAGCTTTGAAAGAACAATATAACTGAATGTCATCTGCACAGAGGTGATAAGAACTATTACTGCAACGTCTGATAATTTGGCCTAGAGGGATTATATAAAGCAAAAAGAGAATCAAACCCGAAACAAATCATTGAGGGACCCCACAGGGCAGAACTGATGTTTCAGACAAAATTTGATACATACAGACAGTAAAAGATCTTTCACATAGATGCAACATGAACCATTTCAAAACAACACCAGTAATCCTAAACAAGCCCTTAAGCCTATTTATCATGATCAATGGTATTAAAGCAGAGGTGAGATCCAGTAGAACCAGAATTGTTTACTTTCCAAAGTCTGCTGTGATCAAAATGTCACTAGGCATGTTACAGTGGGGCAAAAAAGTATTTAGTCAGCCACCGATTGTGCAAGTTCCCCCACTTAAAATGATGACAGAGGTCAGTAATTTGCACCAGAGGTACACTTCAACTGTGAGAGACAGAATGTGAAAAAAAAATCCATGAATCCACATGGTAGGATTTGTAAAGAATTTATTCGTAAATCAGGGTGGAAAATAAGTATTTGGTCACCTCAAACAAGGAAAATCTCTGGCTCTCACAGACCTGTAACGTCTTCTGTAAGAAGCTTTTCTGTCCCCCACTCGTTACCTGTATGAATGGCACCTGTTTGAACTCATCATCTGTATAAAAGACCTGTCCACAGCCTCAAACAGTCAGACTCCAAACTCCGCCATGGCCAAGACCAAAGAGCTTTCGAAGGACACCAGGAAAAGTATTGTAGACCTGCACCAGACTGGGAAGAGTGAATCTACAATAGGCAAGCAGCTTGGTGTGAAAAAATCAACTGTGGGAGCAACCATCAGAAAATGGAAGACATACAAGACCACTGATAATCTCCCTCGATCTGGGGCTCCACGCAAGATCTCATCCCGTGGGGTCAAAATGATCATGAGAACGGTGAGCAAAGATCCCAGAACCACACGGGGGGACCTGGTGAATGACCTGCAGAGAGCTGGGACCAAAGTAACAAAGGTCACCATCAGTAACACACTACAACGGCAGGGAATCAAATCCCGCAGTGCCAGACGTGTTCCGCTGCTGAAGCCAGTGCATGTCCAGGCCCGTCTGAAGTTTGCCAGAGAGCACATGGATGATACAGCAGAGGATTGGGAGAATGTCATGTGGTCAGATGAAACCAAAGTAGAACTTTTTGGTATAAACTCAACTCGTCGTGTTTGGAGGAAGAAGAATACTGAGTTGCATCCCAAGAACACCATACCTACTGTGAAGCATGGGGGTGGAAACATCATGCTATGGGGCTGTTTTTCTGCCAAGGGGACAGGACGACTGATCCGTGTTAAGGACAGAATGAATGGGGCCATGTATCGTGAGATTTTGAGCCAAAACCTCCTTCCATCAGTGAGAACTTTGAAGATGAAACGAGGCTGGGTCTTCCAACACGACAATGATCCAAAACACACCGCCCGGGCAACAAAGGAGTGGCTCCGTAAGAAGCATTTGAAAGTCCTGGAGTGGCCTAGCCAGTCTCCAGACCTCAACCCCATAGAAAATCTGTGGCGGGAGTTGAAAGTCCGTGTTGCTCGGCGACAGCCCCAAAACATCACTGCTCTCGAGAAGATCTGCATGGAGGAATGGGCCAAAATACCAGCTACTGTGTGTGCAAACCTGGTAAAGACCTATAGTAAACGTTTGACCTCTGTTATTGCCAATAAAGGTTATGTTACAAAGTATTGAGTTGTATTTTTGTTATTGACCAAATACTTATTTTCCACCCTGATTTACGAATAAATTCTTTACAAATCCTACCATGTGGATTCATGGATTTTTTTTTCACATTCTGTCTCTCACAGTTGAAGTGTACCTCTGGTGCAAATTACTGACCTCTGTCATCATTTTAGGTGGGGGAACTTGCACAATCGGTGGCTGACTAAATACTTTTTTGCCCCACTGTAAGTAAAGTGGTTTCAGTGGAATGCAATTTGCTCAAACCAGACTGGAAAAGGTCCATTACGTTGTTTTCTTCAAAAAGTAGTTAAGTTATTCTGCTACTGTTTTTTTCAACAATATTTAATACAAATGGTAATTTTGACCTGTAACTGCCTGGAAGAGTTATGATTAAATATGTTTTATTTTTCCAGAATGCACCAAAAAGACAGTGGACCTCGTCTTTCTGTTTGATGGATCAGGGAGTTTGACTCAAAATGAATTCAACAGAAATAAAGATTTTATTGTGGAGATAATGGACAGCCTGAAGAACATGTCGATCAAGGTCAGTTCACTACTGCAACATTTAAGCATTCACAGCTTTTATTTGTTAAGATATATTTACCGTTTAGTGTCGTATCTAAATAATTTATGTTGGTTTTTCAGTTTGCAGCAGTTCAGTTTGCCACAAGAGTCCACAAAGTGTTTGACTTCAATGACTATAAAGCCGGACGTGCTCTTGATAAACTCATGAAAGAAAATCATTTAAAAGGTCTCACCAACACACACAGAGCCATCGAATTTGTTCTGTAAGTTCAGTTATAATAAAAGAAGAAAGGCTCAACACAACTGTGACATTATTTGCATCTTAAGTTTGTTGATTTACTGTTAATGTGTTCATGTTCACAGCTTGGTTTATTGTGTTACAAAAGCTGTTTTTACTTTTGTTTCAGTGATGAAATCTTTGACAACAAAGCTGCAGGCGCCTCTCCTGATGCAACTAAAGCTCTGATTCTAATCACAGACGGAGATCCCTCTGATACAGACAGAAAAGGGATAATTAAAAAATATGATGAGAAAAATATAATTCGTCTTGTTATTGGGGTAATGCCATATATCATGTCTCCTTTTTTGTCACGTTTGGTTTCTTCTGTTCACTTCTGTATAACAATCAATGCTCTTTTTAATATATGTGATGAATATGAGTTTATTGTTGTGGGTCAGAACAAGTAAATTCCAATTTTTATTCTAATATTGTGTTTTTTTCTTATGCTGATGTCAGACTTGGAACTCCTTCATGTTTTAAAGCTGTGTTCTGGTTTCAGATCAAGGATGCAAAGCTGGATAAATTTAGGGCCATCGCTTCAGAACCAAAAGACAAAAATGCCTTCAAAATTGAGAATTATGATGGACTCACAGGAGTACTGGAGAATTTTCAGAAAGATGTCTTTGTTATGGAAGGTGGGGTCTAATTTCTTTCAATCAAGAATCAAGAATTCATGTCATCTCATCTTCCACATGTGCAGCTGTAACGTGTACTCCCTGATGGTCCATATTTAGGTTCCAAAGGGGCTCAAGCAAGAAACCTGACTGATGAAATGTCTCAGAGTGGATTCAGCGCTATTTTCAACAAGGTGAGCAAAATCTATCTGAGCACCCTAAAGAATCATCTGGAAATCAGACTAAAGCAGGGGTCTCAAACTTAAATGAGCTGTGGGTCACTGCCTGCACTGTCATCTCATGTGAGGGCCACTTTTAGTGTTCAGTAGTACAAACAAGAAAACACCCACAAATATTTCCCAAAATGTAGTGTTTTGTTTGTTTGTTTTTTAAATTTCAAATATTGTATAACAAGACAAAACTGCAAACATGAATGCACATTTTTTCTCACACTTAACTAACTTAAGCCTTTCATTGACCTACCAAATAAGCGAATTGGTACTCTCTTTCTGGCCAGACACAAGTGCAGACATAAATGTACAGTGAAGGGCCAAATTGCATTATATTTCTTCATATCAATATACGGAGTTTGAGTGAAGGACTTTATCCATGCTAAATTTAGCACTTCAGCATCCTTAAAACTTTTCTGCTGCTGACTAACTGGAAAATGAGTCCAGCTGCAGCAGGTCAGATGACACAGTTGATCTTCCGCTTCCTTTTCTAACCATACCTGGGATTCCTGTTTCATTACACCTGCACATTCCTGTTTATAGGATACACTGATTCTGGGTTCAGTGGGAACAAACAGCTGGCGTGGTTCTCTCCAAGAACGTCGAGATAAAACAGAAACAATTGAGGATCAAGAAATGGAGATGGACTCCTACATGGGTAAACTTTATTTACACATTATCTGATGTTTCTTTTTTAAAAATAAGATTTCGTTATTTGGCTCAACACTACAACAAATGAACTTTGGAAGGTTCCAGTCTAAATCAGTTTTAATATCTTCCAAGTACAACAAATACACACATTAGTTTTTCAAATAAAAACATGTTGTGTGTTATATTTGCCTCTTGCAGGATATTCTGTCTCTGTTGGAGAGAGAGGTGGGGTTTCTTTGTATTTCACGGGTGCACCCCGGTTTCAGCACACAGGACAGGTTGTACTTTTCAAACAAAACAGCAACAACTGGACCACAGCACAAAGAATAACTGGAGACCAGGTCGGTTACTTATATGGTAATTTTACTCTTCATATGGCTCAGTTTGTTTTTGGAAGTCATTGTGTGTCACCATGTCATTGTTGATACCTGATTGTAGTGTTGCCTTGAAATAAATGCAAATTTTCTTGATCAAATCTACTGTTATTTCTATTTTAAATCACTTCTATGTGTAGATCAGTGATTCACATTAACAATTATAGAAAGGTGCTCTATATTATAAAGTAAAGACAGTGAAATATTAGAGAACCACAACAAGCAGACGATCAGCATGATCAAACACTTGATTGAACTCTAGTAACAGGAACAGACATCTAGCAGACTGGTTGAGATAAAATAAGACAGAAAATAAGAGCATGGAGATAAACCACAAATGTCAAACATGACAAAACACAAGCTAAAGGAGAGAGAAGACAGAAGTCACCAAGGTGCTTTAGTGATATCCCTAAATGATATAAATCTATAATTAAAACAACACTGAACTAATGATATAACTAACTTGTCAGATCGGTTCCTACTTCGGCGCCGAGCTGTGTTCGGTGGATATTAACTCAGACAGTGACACTGATTTCCTGCTGGTGGGAGCGCTAACGTTTTACCAGCTTCAGGAGAAGAAAGAAGGTCAGATCTACATCTACACTCTGACTGATGAGGTGAGCCACCACTTTGTGATATTACAGTGTGACATTCAATGCTTTCATGATCAAACTCAATGAACTAATCTCCTCTTTTCTCATAGCTGCAACTGAAAAGTGAACTGATTGTGATGGGACCATCCATGGGTAGATTTGGCACCACCATATCCAGCCTCGCAGACCTGAATGGAGATGAACTCCGAGACGTTGCTGTCGGAGCTCCGCTTGAGGATGATAACAGAGGTGCTGTGTATATCTACCATGGCAACAAGCAGAGAGGAATATGCAGCACTTTCAGCCAGGTGAGAGACGGACAGAGGCAAAAAGGTGACCATAAATAATCAGCAATTTCAGTTTCCCTTCTTATGAATCCCTGCTTATCAAACTATATAAACATAAAAGATATTTAAAGCTACTGTGTCATCTTCATCTGGTTATTACATTCCTCAGGAGCCCCTTGAAGTTAAAAACTTCATTCTGCAGGACACTGGGCCAACAATTCCAATGACTTCAGATATGAAAACACCTTATTTTTATAAAAATTCTTGGTCTTGGACCTGGGGTTTAAATATTGGACTTTATTGTTCTATATTGGTTTCTCAGTTGCTTATCAGTAGTATATAACTGATAGGTTTGCTCGTTCACGTACGTGCACGCACACATTCACATTCATGCATGTGAACATGTGCGTGCACTACCCTATCCAGAACTGACAAGCTTGCTCATTGACGTAAACCCCGCACCTGTTTCCTCCTAGTGGGTGTGTTTTAATTAGGTTTTAATGTTTTCTCTGTTGATGATGTATTTCGGTTTTCAGTGTGAATTTATACAAACAGGAATTACTTTTTTATAGATGGAGGATCCAATTTTTTAATGTTGTTTTATCCTAACACTATGGAAAAGCCCTACAACAAGACTTGTTTGTTTTTAATCAGCAATCTGAAAGCTACATTTTCTGGATTTGTTTTTTAACTTGGAAAATAAAGCCTTATAAGAGTATTACTATTTCTAATTGTGGAGTGGAAGACCTATTTGGTTTTTTGGATGTTAGAAGCAACCTTATTGGATTTGTTTGACCCCCGTTATCTTACCCTCTGCAAGTCGAATTGTCAGTTAGACCAACACACGATCTTGCTCAACCTCCTGTTTTGCTTTCCTTTTATAGCTCTTTCCTGTTGGAGGACGTATTGTTTAAATCATGTGTAGTCTGTCTGAGAAAACGCAGTCCAAACCTTTGAAATGTCCTTTCATCAAAAACATTTGATGTCTGATGGCCAGCATTTGTTTCCCGAGAATTTGGACACCTACGGACATGTGAGGGCGTCCTGGTGTGTATCCTCAGTTACCCCCACCCAGCTGACACGTTTGCTCATCCATGTAAATGAAGTATTTTAGGGATCTACATTTCTAAATGTAAGACAAATACCATGTATTGAGTTCGGTGCCATCTTCAAGCGTAGACGTGTTATTAACAGGCCATATATTATTTAATTCAGTGTAATTATACGTAGTACACTAAGTATTTCGGTTTTCAGTGTGAATTTTATAAAAAAAGGAATTATTTTTTTAAACATGCAGGATCAAATTATTTAATGTTGCTTTATCCTTACACTGTGGAGAAGCCTTAAAGAAAGGCCTTCCTTGCGTTTGCGTATCAGATTTGTTTTTAACTTGATAAAACACAGTGTTAATCTTTTTTTTTTTCTTAAATCAGCTTTTTCACAGGTATCTGGGAAAACGCAGGACAACTTGCGTGAACTACCCTCCAGAACTGTCTAGAGTTCAAAGACTATGCGTCTCTTTTTTTTGCCTGTCCCGTTTGGCTCTTTTGCCATCAGAATTATTGTTTAAAGGCGAAGAAAGATGCCCAACGGATTTACTTTACCAAATGGACCATCCCAGACTTGCTGTAATGGTCTATTTGATTCACCTTTTATTGTTTATTTTATTTTCACTTGCTAAATACGGGACAGACTTGACTGGGGAAAAGAAAGGGGAGAAAGAAAGAGGGAAAGAAAAACAGCGGGGAAGAGTAACGGTGATAAAGGGCAAAAAACAAAAACCAACAAAATAAACAGACAAAAAATACATATATCAATCACCTGGATCACCTGTTGAGAAAGAAAAAAGAGAAAACAAGCAGAAAAAAAAACAATATAATAAACAACATCATCACGATGATCTATGGGAATATAACAGTAAATACTAAATATTAAACATTATTGTGCAGCACGTAAGATCGACAGCACACAGTGTGCTTTGAGGTAGCAGCCAAAAAGGGTGTAGTTTGTGGGTGTGATCACCCGTGTGTACACCTGTGAGCATGAGCGCGCTTGTATTTAAAAGGTTCCTTCATGTAATGATCTGCTAGAGGGTGTGGGGGAGCCACAGCCCTATCCCCCAGGGCATGAAGCAGGTATGGAGGAGATCAAGACTCCAGACATCCAGAGGCCCCAAGAGCAAAGGAGACCAAGGAAGAACAAAAGAGGGGCAGCCGCGCCACTATCCCAGAAAGAGCTGAGGAGAGCCCCAGATGAGGGGTCACACAGCAGCCGCGGAGCAGAAGACAGGGGGGGTTGCAGTGACGCGCCCGGGAGCTCCGCCGGCAGCCAGCCGTGCCAGAGTGACCGAGCCCCAGGCTGAGAGGCCGAGGGCACCCCACCCCCGAAGTGGCCCGAGCGAGCCACAGGCGCCAGGCCCCGATAAGCGGCCGCCAAGGAGTGAGTCGGTGTGTACCTGGACGCCCATCCCCGGACACAAAGAACCACCAACGCACCGATGTCTGAGGGAGTCCGCCACTGGCAGGGGGAGTGGTGGGGGAGATAGGCCTCCATACCTTGGAGGGCCTGAGATGTCCCCAGAGAGGTGGCGTCTGATACCCGACCTGACATATAGACACAGAAATACAGGCACACACAGATACAAACATCCATTCCCACCCTCATGCTCTCATATGCAATTACTCAACACTCACCCAACGTGGAGACAGACATAAAGAGACGCTGTACACACGATCACACTCCCCAAGCGTACTCTAAGCCCCAGGTCTAGGTACCCTTGCCCCTGGAGGGGGAAACTGCACCCAGACCCAGGTGGTGTTACCCTTTTCCCTGCGGTGGGGAGAGGCAGACCACCCCGACTCCGCAGCAGCAGGGAGGCCCCACATTCCAGACCCCAATCGGACGGCCAACTCCTCCTCCTGGCCCCCCCGCTCCAGCAGGCAGCAGAGAACGGGGGTTTGTGAAGACTCCAAACCTCCCTCCGCCCGCTCATTGTAGTGTTGATGCATGTGTGTTCTAAGGTGCATTTAAAACCCAGGAGGGCATGGAGCTGCCTGCCAGAGAGCAGCAGGTAAGCGCATAGCCCCCCCTGATAGCCCTCAATGTCTACGTGTATTTAAAATTGAGAGGTGGGCAACGACGCCAGGGGTGAGGTGTACACCCTGATGGTAACTTGGATTCCGTGTATCGTGCCCACCCCCAAGATCCTATATGTATGTGTAATGAGAGTGTGAGTAATGTGAATGTCTAAGTTGTGGGATAAAATTGAGGCAGAGGCAGCCAGAAGGGGACGGGGGGGGGGGGGGGGGGGGGGTAGCCTCCTCTGCACCCTGGTGACATACCCCTACTCCAAGGCCCTGCATGTGTGGGCGATTGTGGTGGACCGGGAAGAGGGAGGCAGCTGGAGATGGGGAGGGAAGGCCTGTGTGTCTCTTTAAAATCGTAGATGTTGAATTTTAGGCTACATGTTATTTATCTCCCACTGAGTCTGTTTGTCATATGCTATGTATAAAGGCTCTGGACCTTTCCAAAATGGCGTAGATCTGGCTTTAGTGTGATTAATTTACCACAATTTCAATTTCTGGGACGTTTTCAATTTTCACTCCTGTGACTACGACGAGTGTGGCTAGTTTTTTGTCTATTTGTGAAACTGAGCATGGGTGTGGACACTTCAAACTATACTGAGTGATGTGAGTTTTGTGCTGGATCACTTTCTTCAATTGTTAATTTTCTGGGAGCCCTGAAGACCCAAATTAGGGCTTTCAAGTTTTGCCCTGCCCCCCGGTCTGTGCAAGGTTGTGCGGCAAATCCCAATGTGGATGTTGAAGGTCCAGCCAGTCGGCGGAAAGACCAATTGATGCCTGGACGTGCATTGGAGCCGCAAAAAAAAATTGGATCCTCCATCTATAAAAAAACAATTCCTGTTTGTATAAATTCACACTGAAAACTGAAATACACTCCTAATCAAACAGATAAAACATTAAAACCTAACTAGAAAGTGCATTTTCTGAAGAAACTGCAGTGTGAATGCTTGAATCTGAATGTATGCACTGAAATGAATTAATTGCTGAATTTTGAGTTAAAAATATTGAATGAGATTTAAAAAAAACAAAAAAAAAAACGAATTTAACCTGAAAACAAAGGTGCTGAACTGCTAAAAGCTGAAGGTTACACAGAAGAAGGAGTTGGAAAAAAACTGAAAATGTTTTAAATGTAAATTATAAAACCCTAAGAAATGAGAAAAGAACATTTAGAGTCAGAAAACATCTGAATGAACATTAAAAGGTCATATTCTTTGAATCACTGAATGACTCAAATGTGATCCCTCCACTTTGATCCACACAGTTTAAAAAGTTTAAATGCCTGAGCTTTGAAAGATACGGTGTTGGAAAGAGAACAATAATGGCGACAATTTGAGGGTAAAATGATGGCTGTAACACTGTGGACACAGCAGCAGTTGAAAGAGAAGTGTTTAAGATGAATCTTGGTACAGTGGCAGGCAGAGCTCGTTAAGCAGGCAGGTGTGAGCCTGGTTGCTATAGTGACCGCACCCAATGGCTCCATACACACGTACACAGACATGCGCCTCACTTTTGCTGCTTAAAATGAACAGAAAAGTCAGGCCGAAACAAATCGTTCCCAAATGAAAAGTAAAAGTCGTATTGACAAAATTCTTTCACCGTGAGTGACAGCAATGTCTAGTCTACTGAATTCTCAGTTTTCATGCCTGTGGAGTTTATTATATGGACGTGGTGACAGTGGAAAGACACCATGCTCTTCTGATTTTCAAACGAACCTTCTGAGCCATTTTAACATTAGAGTCTATGGAAGAGTTGGAGGGAGGAGGCTGTGCATTGGTGACATTTACGAAAGAACCATAACACCTAGGACAATAGTAAACACATTGGATGAAAGAGGACAGCGATGGCTACGTTTTGAGGGTAAAATCATACCTGTAGAGCAAACGCTGCGGACACAGCAGCAGTTTTAAAAAAGATTTTAAGATTAATTTTTTTGCTCCTCTCACTCTAGCAGTTGAGCTGCCTCACTCTAGCCCCAACATTCCGTCCCATACACACCCATTATAAACTCTGAAACAGGTGAAAAAACATCATGAAACTTAAACTGGAACTGAAGAAAAAGTATAATAGATATTGAAAAGATCTAAGAACTAGGAGGAGACAGGGGGTTACGTCAACGAGCAAAGCTGTCAGTTATATACTACTGTTATCTACGTTTCTGCATAGAACATATTATATTTGTTCCCTTAGTATTTCCTCCCTCATTCTCAGGTGTCTTTATTCATGTCAGATAGCTGAAAGGCTACTACGTGCAGTGGACCCAAAAACAGACTCAGAGTCTGCTTACTTGGAAAGTGGGGAGTAGGGATGGGTATCGTTTAGGTTTTATCCGATACTGGTGCCAAACCGGTACTTTTGAAACAGTGCTGGTGCTTAACCGGTGCTTAAAGAATGGAAAACACAAACTTTGTCCAAAAACCTCTCATGTTTAGCTGTTTTTTTGTAAAAAGATAACAATGTTAGCCTTTTTTGCAGCTATGGGGCATATATGGCATCACTCTTGGCTGGAAGCAGTGCTTAAACAATGGAAAAACACCAACTTTGTCCAAAAACCTCTCATGTTTAACTTTTTTCCACTTTTTCTTTGGTCATTTTAGCCTTTTTGGCCAGGGTGAAGGGAGTATCTGCCATCAAACAAGAAGACAGCCGCATGTAACTACGATGGTGTTTGCTAGTTCACCTTACATGCATTAATTTAATAACGTGGTTAGCCTACTCAACGTAAATTACACACGAACAACATTAAGCTCCTCACGCAGAGAAGAACGGCTGCTGCTGCCGTCATCATCCGTCATCATTTCTGCTACACTGGCAGGGCTAGGGGCCAGGACTCTCCTCTTCGGGTTCTTGGGGATGTTGCTAACTCCGGGTCTGATAACAGGCACCACACCCGCAGTAGATGTGCTCGGTGTGAGCTCTTGCAGCAAGCTATCAAATACGGTGCATTTCTTGGCTTTTAAAAAAACGCTATGCGTTGCCAGGTGTTTCATCAGATTCGAGGTGTCACCTCCTTTGACAGTATCACAGTATCAGCTTAAAGCACTTGTTGCAGGCTGCTGAGTTTGCATCTTTTGCTGTGAAGTACAGCCAGACTTTTGACCGCTTCGCCTTGAGCATTTTTAATCTGTAGCTCTGCTCTAAAAGAACGTACGTACCTGGGCCCGCCTACTATCCTTGGAAAGGTAAAATGATTGGCTAGAATCCAAAGTGTACAACATCTCAGGAAAAATAGCACCGAAATAAAGCACCGAAATAAAGCACCGAAATGTGCGCTGCTTTTCGGTCTGGTTACTACCGTTTACCGGTACCCATCCCTAGTGGGGAGTAGTGCGCTCTGAGGGGGAGTGAACTGGGTGAGTGTCCAGGCTTAAGGTGAACTGAGCAAACCAAGATGTCTGACCTTTTCTCTCCTTTGCACTGACCTGGAGGTAAATGGTGAGAAGGAGGGCAGGCAGGTGAGATGTTTGAGCTTTTGCTTTTTCCAGAGCAGTGATCGAGGAGTAGACTAGCAGCAGAGAGAACCAGTAGAGCAACAGGTAAGTTTCAATGCTGACCCAAGGAAGAGGAAACTGGAGGTGCAGGTAGACTGATGTTAACACTAGGAGTAACAAGGTAAAGCTTAAACATTGAGGCCAATTTATCACCAAGGGGTAGCAGACGATCTGGTGGAGAGTAGAAGTCTGTGCTGTTTATAAATAGCGTCCCGCTGAGTTATTTGTTTCCTTTGCCTTGTGTTTAGTTTATTTCCATCCTTCTATCTCATTGACTTGATTTTCATGTCTCATTATCCTCCTCTGTCCACTTAGCCTTAGCTATTGTCCACATAACAATATTTTCTATTTACACTTTGCCACAGCATCGTATTTCCCTCCTCACAGCAAGCAAAATTATTTGTCCATTTCCAGGTCAGTGACTCCAGTTAGCTGAGGTAAAACCTTGCAGACAGCTAGGAGCACAGTTGTCCAAACAAAACAGCCATCTATCTGTAAACAGAAAAGGCTTCGATGAGAGAGTGAAGAGGAAAATGTATAAATACAACTTTTGTCTCCACCATGCAAGATGAGCATTGTTTTAGCTGTCAAATCTCTTGTTCCAGAGAATCACAGGAAAAGAAGTCACACCTGGGATAAAATTCTTTGGACAGGCCATCGATGGAGCTATTGACCTTGGAGGGAACGGACTCCCAGATATTGTGATTGGATCACAGGGTGCTGCTGTTGTCTTTAGGTATCAGAACTCTGTGCACGATTTATGTTGCTAAGTATTGTACATATCTACCTTACAAAGGCTTGATGCCAAACTACATACAAGATGCAATTATAAAAAACAAAAAATCTTTCCTGACTTAAATTTACTCTCCACCGCTCAGTTTAACTCATTTTGCCCTTTGGATCACTTCCTGTGCTTCTGCTACATGTCGTCCTTAGAAGCCTTGTTCTGACCAGCTGTCTGCACCTTTGCAAAGCGCTCTGCTTCTGCTCTACTATGTCAAAATAGCAACCCTCATACTTTGTGTTTTTTTCCAAAATTAAAATAAAGTTGGAGTTATTTAAATGCAACCTCAGATGGATAGCCACATAACACTCACCAATTAGTTACACTGTGGGAATGTCTTAAAGGCAAAGACCTGGATGGCCTTCAGCTTGCAGGCCCGTCTTTTTTTGGAACCAGCTCCCACATTAGATTCTGGAGATAGCTACCATCACTACTTTTAAGATTAGGCTTAAAACGTTTCATTTTGATAAATTATAACGTTGAGGCTGGATCTGGTGACCCTGAATCTTCCCTTAGATAAGTTAGAACTAGAACCAGCATGCTGTGGATTTTGTACAGTCTTTACCTTACAATACAAAGTGCCTTGAGGTGACTGTTGTTGTGATTTTGTGCCATAAAATTATGTCCTGGCACATAAAACCTTACTACTGAAATGCGGAAGTACGTTCTATTTTGACACGCCTGTTCATAAATGTCTTTCAGGGCCAAGCCCATCTTTGACGTGATGGCTCATCTAACTTTCCAACCTAAGGAGATAAACACTGAGATATTTGATTGTCTGGGTGCCGATGAAATTTTACCTATGGTTACCTTAACAGCCTGTTTTGAAATGGTAAAAGTAACAAAGAGCAAACAAGGTAGGTACCACATCCAGTAAAGATAAACAATTAAAAACTGCTGATTGCATCCTGTGAATGCATCATTTCAATTTTGCTTTTCGGGTTTACAGAGGCTGTGAGGTCTGGACTGAACATCACATTCACAGTCGCTGTGGATCCGATGAGACAAAAATATCGAGGTTTCTTCAGTCAAACTGATAAGACAGCCAGAAGTCTTACCTCCACCTATGAGATGCTTGATGAAACAGCTTGTTTTAACTTCTCCATCTACATGCATGTATGAAGCTAATAATATTTGCAAATATACTTAATCTGTTTATAATAAACTTTCCCATTCTGATCTTTGACTTAGCTTTTCTTTACTTTTCCCCATAAAGATGACAGTTAATTACTTCAAGAGTTACTCCTAGTAGGCTTTCAAAGGGGTAAAGAGATAAAAGAATAACAGTAATGTTAACCATGATCCTAATCCTTTGTTATCCTGTCCTTTAGCTTTTTTTAAACTCAAACTTTCAGAGATAAACAAATAATTTCTAACTCTATATAACAGATAAACCTTTTGTTCTGGTTTTGCTTTACAGAAATGTGTGAGTGAATTATTGTCACCTATCAGCATCAAATGTAACTTTTCCCAAGCTGACAATGAGACTGCAGCCACCACCCTGAATGTGGACAGCAAACGGCAGTCCGTTGTTGAGGTATGTACGGTGGCAAAACACCATACAATGAAATTAAATGTTAAATGGATCGGTACTTATATAGTGCTTTTCTACTCTACCCTGAACACTGACAGTTGCATTTCAGGGTCAGGGTACTGGGCCGGGGGCGGCATTACCTGGGCTAACGGTACTCTGGGGTCTTGGGTTGCTTAGGGTTAGCATGTGGTTTGTTCAGGTGTTTGCAAAGGCCCAAATTTCTGTTAGCAACATCATGCATTTGTTTCTGTTCTCGATGCAGTTTCCACTTTACCATCGCATTCTTGTCCTTTGTCCTTCACTTTTGTAAAGATGATGTCCATAACCAGGCTGTAGACTCCGCCAGAGTGATGCTAAAAAAACTAGTTTCATACATTTATTACTTCTAGGCTGGACTACTGTAATTTGTTATTATCAGGATGTCCTGAAAACATCCTGAATCACTTTCAGTTGATCTAAAATTATATAAATGAATTTAAAATCCTGCTCCTCACATACAAGGTCTTAAATAATAAACTTATGGGATAGATAAAGCTTTTGGAATGGCCTTCCCGAAGCCCAAACCTCAGCTTTATTGAAACCTTGTGGACTAAGCTTAGGAGCCAGGTGCGTGCCAGGAAAGCAACCAAATGAACTCTAAAAGTTCTGCTAAGAAAAGTGATCCAATATTCAGCCCTAAGTTTCTTGATGGCTGCCAAAAACATCTGGTTATGTTGCAGCTTGCTAACTAAATATTAGTGGGGTATACATATGTATTTGGGTCGGTATGTATAGTTTTTACCTTGTTTGGATAAATTAAAACTTGTACACCCAATTTGTATTTTTTTTTAATTAATTAAAGATATTTCAGTGAACTGTGGCTAATTCCACAATAATACATACCAAGAAAGAAAAGAAATTCTTAAAAGCCCCAAATTACCATTACATTCATGCCCATAATAAGCATAGGCAAACTTATAAGAGGATAACAGGCAACAGAGCCTGTAAACTACAAAGCTTTTGGCAGCATATTAATTTCTTTACATTTGACGGGACTTTAACATACTTACCAAATTAAAAGTTAACTTAGTTTGTCACATCAACATCATTTGGATCCAATAAGACATCGAAATTGTTCTACTCCAACTTTTTAGAACTTTATATTTTGATACAAACCAATTCTCTGACATCAGATAAACAGATGTATTATTTTTTCACAGGTTCCCTTTAAAAAAGCGTGTAGAAAAAATGCCACTTGTATCGCTGAACTGGATGTGGATTTCAGTTTTATGTACGTATATGTGACAATCATAGCATAGAAACTATAAGACTGAAGTCACATGTTTAATGTAAAAGGTTCTTTGTTTCTCTCAGGACTACACAATTATTAGTGGCAGAAGATGCGTACTTCAACGTGTCTATAAAACTGGCCAATCACGGTGATGACTCGTACAACACCATGCTAGCGATGCACTATCCTCCAGGCCTCTCCTTCAGTAGAATGACACTTATAGAGGTAACTCAGACTTTAAACTCATCTAATCTGATTAAATGATCTAATTTAATCCCAAAATAGATTTGAATAACAACTGCTATTTAAAGAATCAAGCCATGGTTTTACACATCACTAAATTTACAGGTTGTGGGGAGCACTGCTGTATGTGCATGAGGGGTGTGCTATATGCATATGTAAAAGTGTGTTCAGAAACTGAGCTCTCTTAACTTCTTCCATGTTTCTGCTGGGATTAAGAAAAGCATCTAAATGTATTTGGTGTAAATACTACAAGTTGAAAAATAATATTGTCACATAATATTTCAGTGAACAATTCTTTTCATGAAAATAAGGTTACTATGATTTTGGAGCAACTTAATGGTCAAAAGTATACAAACCTTTGAAGAGTATTAGTTGTTCCCTCAATTGCTGGTTCATGACAGTAGTAGTAATATTATTATCATTATTATTATTAATAATAATAATAATAGCAAATTTTGTTAAAAAGTTACAAAGTGCTTCATAAAAAGAAATATATAATTTATTAAAAATCCAGAAATAGTGGGAAAAAAACAAGACAAATAACAGAAAAATAAGGAGAGGAATAAATAGTGGAGCAGATAATTTTAAAAAATTGTGCAAATAGTAATATAAGCACCAAATCTGGCACAATTCCTCAGATTAATACACATTTAAAGTTTACTTGATTATCCACTTGAAAATCCAAGATGGTGGATTTTTTAAGACGGCCACCAAAAAACTCTCAATTGTTTAGTTTTTAGTAATCTTGGTGTCTAAACAGACATTTTCAAACCTCCCAAGTTCATTTTCCCATTATCAAGAGCCTAACAGCAAGACGTATAACCAGATTTATAATATTATTTTGAAAACAATATGCAGTCAGTTATGTCGTGTAGATGTTTGCTATTTAGCAGATCAACAGATTGCTGCAAGAAACAAACACATTTTAATATAAAGCACAATGGTGGAAATGCACCTGCCAAAGCAAGTCAGAGTTCACTGCACATTGTAAGGGCAGTGGCACAGTGTCGATGACATCTGCCCCTGCATACTCAATATGTCAGTTCCTGGAAGCGTGCAGTTAATTGTAGGGAGTGTTGTCCATGAAACTGCCAAGGCCTTTTTTCCTGTCTGCCCGGTCATCTGGGTTCCCATTGTTTGGATCCTAATTGATTGCTTGTTCACAGATTTTTCCGACCTAGCAGGCAGTACGTTTTACATGCTCCCTGAGGGCTGCAATGGTGGAATAGCATCATAACCCTTGTTTCCATGCAAATAACTAACCTTATTTACCAGTAACTGAATTTGTCCGGTCCTATATATTAATATGGTGAAGTGGCATAGACGTTCCCAGGGAGGCTGAGGAGTGTGAGTCTGTATTGGAGCACACCCTCTTCTTGAGGATGAGAACCCCCAGCTAAGTCTGCCAATCAAGAAGTACCGCCAAAATATCCATGCAACATTGTAGAAGTGTGTCAGTCAAGCCCTACAACATCCATAGCCTTCAGGAACTAGTGGTCTCACCCCCAGAGATAGACAAGAAGATGTGCGAGTGGAATTTAGGAGGTCTTCGAAGTATTCCTTGCACCGCCCGACAGTGTCCTCAGTCGAAAGCGCTCCACCCACACTATACATAGTGCAGGTAGAGTACTGCTTTCCCCTCCTGATATGCCTATAGGTTTGCCAGAATCTCTTAGAGGCAGTCCAAAAGTATTTTTTCCGTGGCATCTCCAAACTCCTCCTGAGGTTTTGCTTCAGCCACTACCTGAGCCACGTTCCGCTTGGCCTATCAATACCTATCAACTGCCTCCAAAGTCCCATAGGCTAACTAATCCCAATAGGACTCCTTCATCTTGATGGTTCCCTTTACCTCTGGTGTCCACCATATTGTTCAGGGGTAGAGGCAGTTACAACCACGACAGGGACCAACCACCTTGCGGCCGTACCTCAGTGTAGCAGCTTCAACAATGGAGGTGCTAAACATGGTCCATTCAGACTCAATGTCTCCAGTCTCCCTCTGAATGCTGTCGATGCTCTGCTGGAGGTGGGAGTTGAAGATCTTATGGACCGGGGCCTCTGACAAGCATTTCCAGTGCACCTCACTATATGTTTAGGCATCCCAGGTCTGTCCAGCATCATCCACCGCCACCTTCCCAACTCACCACCAGGTGGTGATAAGTTGACACCTCAGCACCTCTCTTCACTCGAGTGTCCAGTACATATGGCCGCATATCCAATGATACGATTACAAAATCGATCATCAACCTGGGACCTAAAGTGTCCTGGTGCCACGTGCACTTATGGACACCCTTATGTTCAAACATAGTGTTTGTTATGCAGTTTGCACAGAAGTC
Source organism: Diplotaxodon limnothrissa (assembly GCF_057381915.1). Classification (NCBI taxonomy): domain Eukaryota; kingdom Metazoa; phylum Chordata; class Actinopteri; order Cichliformes; family Cichlidae; genus Diplotaxodon; species Diplotaxodon limnothrissa. The sequence continues at coordinate 40,586,401 of NC_140601.1, forward strand.
CAGTAATAGAACACCACTCGGGTTCAGATCTAGCAGGCCATTCCTCCCATTCATGCCCCTCCAGGTCTCACTGTCATTGCCCACATGAGCTTTGAAGTCTCTCAGCAGGATGACAGAGACACCACCCCGCACAGGGGCTCCAAGAAGGCCAGGTACTCTCAATAGTCTTTCAATGCATAAGCACAGACGACAGTCAGGATATGTTCCCTTACCCGAAGGCTCAGAGAACAAACCCTCTCGTCCACTGGGAAAAACCACAATGTACAGGCAGCAAGCCAAGGGAATACTAAGATATCCACCACAACCTGCCACCTCTCACCAAGGACAGCTCCAGACTTAGGCAAAGTTCAGCCCCTCACCAGGAGAGTGGTTCCAGTTAACTCTTAACCTCACGCACTAACTCAGGCTCCTTCCCCACCACCTTAATGTACTTCAGAGCAAGGCCATTTAATGCTTTCTAATGCTAATGAATGGAAAGTCGGTACTAAATTTAATCGACAACCAGTTTAAATCCACCAGTACTGATTACTGGATATAACGCTTAAGTCAATATTAGGATTCAGCAAACAGCAGCAACTTTAAAGCAATATGGCTGACTTTGGTCTTGGCAGTAGTTGGCTACATCACCCATATGAACAAGACAATTTGAACAAAGAAAATTAGACTAGAACTAAATGACCTTAAAGTGAATTATTTTGTACATTAATCAAATTTCCATTAAGAAAACACCCAGACCTGAGTCTGGGTGCTGAGTTTTGCAAACACTTCGCTCATTGTTGTCCCCACTATTCACACATTTCAGATGATTTTAGAATTCAGACAGCTCGGGGGACTCAATTAACTTTGTACCTCAACAACACTTTGTACAAACCAATGGGTTTGTGGCTTATTTTGGCTGTCTGGTGTTTGGCAGGGGGCTGGTGTATAGCAAATAAAAAAACAGAAAAACCTCTAATTTATGTTTAAGGGAGACATTTGTATGAAACACAGAAGACTTAAGGAACTATTTAGTGGGACTTGGAGTTGTTTGTAGGTACAAAGAGCTCTTTCTTACAGTCTACAATCTTCAAAATTTTAAACTCAGTCTTACAGAATATCAAAAAAACTGTCACAGTAGCTGAAAAAGTTGTTATTCTAAAGAGTCTCAGCAGAGACTATTCTAAAAGTCTTTTTTTTCTTAAAACAGTCATCAAGATCAACGCCCCACAAATGCTCAGATCTAGAAGGAGTACTTGACAAAACCATATGTGGTGTGAGCCTTCCTCTGTTTCGCAGCAGATCCTCTGTGAGTCACAAAACACACAGATATCCTCCCAGCAGACAGAACTCAAGTTTCACAAATGGGGAACTGTCACAAGCTTTCTGAAACTTTTTGAGAAATATTTTTCTCTTCGTCTATGAATCAGGCCTAACCTCTTTTTAATTTCTTCCCACAAAAAGGCAACGTTTGAATCTTCTTTCTATGTCATGCATGACTTTGAATGGGATGATACAATCTCCATGACAATTGATGCAAATAGGTACGGAAATACTTAACGTACAAACCATATCTTTAAAAAATTTGCTTCTGATATTAAAAGACATTGCTTTCTCATCTACAGTAATAATCAAGACTCTAATAGGACCAGTGCACTGACCAAAAATATCCCAGTACAATATGAAATTAAAATGATATTAACAGTGTAAGTTTCACTATTCACACAAAATATTATGGAATGCTTCTATGTTATTTATTTCTGCAAGTCTGTAGTTGCATACTTGTTCAGCTGCATGCTGCGAACATATTTTCAGGAAGCAAGACAGCGCTACCTATCTGAACTTCACAACAGAGGACCCTGCACCTAAAGAAATGGGTATTACATACAGGGTAAGACATAATTACACTGTCAAAAAACCATTCAACAGAACTGATGATCAATGATCAAAATGAATACTTTTTCTTTCATTTGAAGTTTGAAAAGGGCATTCACTATTTTATAAAAATATATATTTTATTTATTATTTAATATATATTATTGACCACTATCCAGGAGCATGTTCAGTTTGATAAAAAACCAAACTGAACTGAATTTCACATTTTCATTGTTGAATCCGATTGTTCAGTGATGACGTGACGAATCCTACTTCCGGGCCTAAAGTAGTCTGCATTTAATATGGCTTTTGTGTTGTTAACATGTTTAATGTTATGTATTTTCTTCTATTTAATCTCAAAAAGCTCCTAAAACAGTCAGTGATCACTGTTGACCTCCCTCGGCTTTTATTACCGGTAATCATTTATTTAAGCTCAGTTTTTAAAACCTTAGGATGTAACTACAGCCCAGCCCATGCAGCAGTATATGAATGACTAACCTCGTATTGTGGATGGATTATCTCAGTTGTTCTCCTGGCTGAAGTTTGGTCCTTTTACAGCATCCTGCCATGCGATTACATTTGTTCCTGACCACTGAGAACACTCACGTTAACTTTTATCGAGTGGAAAAAAAGTTAGCTTGTTTATATTATGCTAACATAGCTGTGTCGCTAGCGGTCACGTAGCACATCATTATATACCAGCTAGCCCAACTTCAGTAACCCTACAAACGTCACTGCTGTTTAGTTTTCTGTCTTCATTTATGCTGGAAGTGATATCAGAGCTGTACGTTTTAATTTGTTTCCAAAACCCCGCAGTCAGGACATGCTATATTGTATTTAGATAGAAGCTAGCGAGCTAACTCCCTGCTAACTTCTAACTCCGTTAAATGTCATAAATTCCGTTTTCATGGATGCCTGGATGTTAAACTCAATTGTTACACCTGGTAGAGCAGAACGCTGATCATTTTATTAAAGATGAAAGACTTTAGACAGTTTTTCAACTCTCAGTAATGCCATAGTGATCGTTTGATATATGGACCTGCAGCGGAGTTTAGGTCCAGACACGGCTAGTGACGTCAGACTGAACAACCGGATTGCCATGTGTTCTCTTGACAGTAGCAGTTTATAAAGAGATAAAAAATATTAGCAGAAAGAAGGTAATTCAGCTTGTTGTTGGTGCGGCCTTCTGCGCTGGACCGAGTGATCATTTCACTGGATCAATAAAAATACCAACATTTACTTTGGACAGTGGTCCCAAAACAATATCGATAGGTTCAAGTAAATGTTAAGCTACACTTACTGACTGTAGCTGGCAGATGGGAGGGTGGTATCAATATTTTGATATTCATACATAAACTAAAATATACAAAAAATGTATGTATTTAAAATGACCATTCTCTCTCTACCAATTTACAGATAGATAACTTTGGTTTTAAGGATTTTCCTGTCAATGTTACCATGTTCTTCCCAACTGAACTGGAGCATAACTTTGAAATAAAAAGCTATGAAGTCTTTGTCAAGGAGGTAACTTTGTGTCTGCCAGAACATTTCTCAGTCATACTGGTGCTGGATATGAAAATATAGAGCCTTAAAGCTTACCATACTCTGTCTCTTTAAGAACAAAACGCAGTGCACAGCCACTACTAACCAGACGTCTGAGGTAAGTACAACGGATTTCACATAAAAAATATTGCTTGTATATTGACTATATGCTTAAACTTTCACAACATTGTCAAATCATAAGCGTAACCTGTTGTGTTTGTTTCTGTGTTTTTATGCTTGTACTCTACTGGAATCACTCTGCATTGTTCACAGTTCAGAATAATGACATCATTTTCTTACAGTGGACCTTGCTGTAGCCTTTCAATCGAGGCTCTCTCTTAAATAAGCCATTTTAGCTAATTTTCTTACTTAAGCTAACTTTTATCATAATCAGAAGGTTCCAGGAACATAATACAAAGCCAAAATTTGTCATAAACCATCGGTCTCCTCCTGTGCCCACCTCTTAATCTAGCTTGGTATCCGGTGACAGGTAGGATGGTTGGGATTGATGGCTTGCATCTTATTATACCTCTTATATTTTATTTAAAGTCACACAAATCACATAAATAATCCCAAATCTAATGCTTAGATTGAACGCAATCAGGTAATCTTGACAAAGTTTACATGTCTAAATGCAATGTATTGCGTGCCATTTGATTGGCTGATTAGATATATGTGTTAAAAAGTAGTTGAACAGATGTAACTAAAAATGTGGCCAGTGAGTGTATGACAGAAAGTCAGGAAAAGCCTAATAGGTCTCTCTTAAAAAACTAAACCTCTGGTTCCATTACAGGATTGCTTGCTAGAAAATAAGTGCATAACCATGGTCTGCAAAAGTTTCAATTTGGAGAAATATTCAGCCGCTGAGTTTACCCTGTTGGGAAAAGCAAATTTCCGAGACCTTGAACAGAAGCCAGCCGTATGTAATAACTAAATATGCAGACAAAATATACTCCACATATACATTTTTATATTAAATATAGAAAATCTTGTTAATCTGATCTTAACTTACAGAATCTTCCTTTTCTCAAAAAATACACTGGAGACAGTGGAAATGTAAAATTTGTAAGTTCTATACATGTTGGCTATAACAAGGATCGGTTTGTGTTGGAATCTCTTAAACAAAAGGTATGTCTAAGTTTGACCACAACATATTTCTGTCATTGCTTTTTCAGTAAACCTAATTTATTATATTTATGACCCACAGAAAAAAGACGATTTTACGCCGTTCCAGTTTCCAATGAGAAGGGTACCTGCAGTCTTCACTCATTCAAATAATACTACTAGATGGGTCAACATTAAAAAGAGTTGGGTAGCACTTAGATTTCTTTTCTGTTTTCTCTGGCAACAGATTGAAGTTCAGTTTGATTTCATTATCCCTCCAAATAAACTGCTGATTATTTCAACTGGAGTTAGTTTAGGACTCGTGCTCCTGATTGTAATCACAGTCGTGCTGTTTAAGGTGAGACTTAAAGACTTTTATCTTTATGTTAATTTAAGTGTAACTTGATTAAGCATATTGAAATAATGGTTTTACTATCTGGTCTAATGATTCTTTTTTTCTTTCGTCTCTCTCAAGTTGGGCTGCTTTAAGAGGAGAAAACTCACATATCACATACAACGAGAACGCATCAAAGCAACTGAAAATGTGGAGGAAACAAATGAAAGTACAGATATTTCTAATATACAACTACAGTGAAGGAGTAAATTTGAACATCTAGAAAATGCATTTAATTGGTTCCTTAAAATCTCAACAATTTCTAATCTACCTAGCAACAGCTCAATGAGAAACAGTCCCAAAACCATTGAAAGAACCACTGAACTTTGAAAATGAAAATTGTCCATTTCCAAAGTTGATAAAATTCCCCTTCAAGCTCCTACACTAAGCCATGTGATTATGCCATGCGGGGGGGTTTTGTCTTTAAAAAAAACAAAACAAGAGACCAAGCTTGGACCAGTGTACCAAAGTAGATCATCACTGATTATGATTGAAACCCTAGTCCCATTCCAAAACCTTAAACTTTTGTTTTGGAGAATAGAAAATGATATTTCTTTCTAATAAAATGAAGTGTTTTTGATGAACAGAGAAAACCATGTAAGTGACTGCTTATCTTGTACTTAAAGTTCAGTTTAAAGGGCTATTTCATTATCATTTGAATGTATATTATTTGTGTCAGATCCTTGTATTGAGTTCCCTTAAAGACAATGGAAATGCCAAAACATTGGACACATTAGTGATGTCAGCTGCATTTATGATATCCTAATTATTAATTATATGATGTCTTTATTTCGATGTGTAGAACATATCGTTTTATGAGTTAAGAGTTGGATGTTTGAATAACAAGGAGAGTATTTCTGAGTAATGTAAAATGTGATGGAGTGGCTGTTTGGTTTCTCCTATGTCGAGATCCAAACTTTAAATAACTGCACAGCTATTATTTTAAGGGTTCGGCAGATGCTTTCGATTATATGAGCTCTAAAATGATATTTTATGATTTTTTTAAATGATTTTTTTTTCACATAATGCATATATAAGAATAATATGTCCTGTGCTTAGTAAATATGTATAGAATGAACCTAGAACTGAAACAAACTGAGTTCGTTTAGAAACGAATGAATTGCACTGATATTGTGAAGATTCACTGATGATTGTGAAATGCAAAGCTTGCATCTATGAACAACAGTCTGGGAAAATAATTATATTTGTGGTAATGGAAAATTATAATTCCACCATATGTGTCAGGGTCCTGGGACTGGGCGACCCAGGATCCCTGAGCAGTTATGTATTATATTATTATTATTATTATTATTATTATTATATGTATTTTGGTATTGCTGCTGCTCTCCTCCATGATTGTAGATGTGAGTGTGTGTGTTTATGTCTGCGGGGATGCTTGGAGGATGGAGCTCAGCCACCTGCAGGCCTGAGGGGTGTGGCCCTGCGGAAGGACTGGCCACACCCGAAGCCACACACCTGCCGCTGATCAGGGCTCGTCGGGGGAGCTACTTAGGAGAGTCTTGGAGCTCCCACCGACGCGGGATCATTGCTTGGGACTCCACGTTAGTTACCCAGTTTAGGTTTTGGTCGTGTAGTGTATGCCTGCCATTGTTCAGTGTCCTGACTGCTGCCGCCATTGTTTCCCGCAGGAGGAGCGTGGAGGGCTTAAGGAGCAGCGAGCACCGGGAGTGCAGACACGGGAGCAGAGAGCACTTGGAGGACACGACACGGGAGTCTGGGGAGAAACACGGGGATTTATTGTTGTTTGATATCACCCTCTGTAAATAAACACTGTCTATACGTAGAGCACCGCGCCTGGGTCCTCCTTCCCCACTCCTTCCACGGTGTGCCATGCCGTACCGTGACAATATGTCCCTTAGTACTTTTAGATGCTTTAAAAAAGTAAAAGATTTAACACTGAGATATTTGTGGTTTACTCAGTGTATATCTAACTGACATATGCAGTATGACAAGCTGCCAGCAGATGATCCCTGTAAAGGACTAGTACAATAGTCTCATGATGTCAGTATGATAAGAAGGACACCTCAATTCCAATTACATTTTGCGTAATAAATTAGGATATTTATATTCCGTTGAATTCCGTTTTCCAAATTTTGCCAGACATAATGGGACATAAACGTTGTTTTTACTGCCTTTTACTGTATATTTCATTTAACTCTTAGCTGTTATATGCCTGTTAAGGGGATGAAACTCTTTTGTTTTGCTCAGCTGTGGAAGAAGATGAACGTGTGGAGCGCTGACACCCTGTAGTCTCATACAAATTACACGGATGCTTGCAATAACTGCATATAGACCACTTTCACTCGAGGGGTGTGTTTGTAGTAAAATGCCAAACAAGGGACGTTAGGCTGCGTTGCATGCTGGGAAATAATTTTGTTGCTAGGAGACCGTAAACCTCATTCGGTGACGGTACAGCGCTTTGTAGCTAGTTTGACAAAGCTCTAAACACTAAGGCAGTTTAATTATTATTTTGAGAGAACAATAAGATATTCTGGTGCTGAATATTTGATTCGATAGCCTGCTTAAATACAAGGTGACTGCAATCACAACACTGTCATCAGGCATCAACGAAGTTGAAAACGTTTTCTAACTTAACGGTAGGTTCAGTACAGGCCAACTGTCAGTTCGCTTCGACGTTTTCCAGCGTTTTAAGTACGTGACTTTAGCTAGTTGCATCACACTGTGCACTTGCTTTTTGCACTTCCTGTCCTCTTGTCCTTTTACTCTCTCAGGGACGAGAATATGGACTCAACTGCGAGGGGCGCGCAGCCGATCCTCCCTGCCCAAAGAAGTGCTAGTGGCTCCCCAGGTGGGTACATCCATTATTCTGTTCATTTGTGTTCATACAGCGCCAAATCACAACAACCGTCGCCTCAAGACGCTGTATATTGTACAGAGAAAACCCCAACAATCAGACGAATCCTTGAGCGCAAACACTTGGCGACAGTAGGAAGGTAAACTCCCCATTTAACAGGAAGAAACCTCCGGCATGACCAGGCTCAGGGAGGGGCAGCCATCAAGAGTGTGAGAGTGTGGGGAGTGAGACAGGACAAAACACGGGCTGTGGAAGAGAGACAATAATAACCAATGAATAAATGCAGAGTGGTGTATTTAAATAAGGTGAATGAAGAAGAAACACTAAGTGCATTGTAGGAAGCCCCCAGCAGCCTTGGTCTATTGCAGTATAACTAAGCAGGCTTCAGGGTCACATGATCCAGCGCTAAACATATGCATTGCAAAAATAAATTACAGTTTTTAAGTCTAATCTTAAGAGTAAAGAGGGTGTCTGTGTCCTGAATCCAAACTGGGAGCTGGTTCCATAATAAAAGGGTCTAAAAGCCTTAAAGGTCTCCTGTTTTACTTTTAAATATCCTAGAAACCTACAAGTAAACAACCAGTCTGACAGCAAAGTCCTATGGTCCTATGATGTCTTTAAGATAAGATGGGGCGTGATTATTCAAGACCTTGTATGTGATCAGAAGGAGTTTAAATTAAATTCTCAATTTAACAGGGAGCCAATGAAGAGAAGCTAATGCAGGAGAAATATGCTTAATCTCTCTAGTGCCTGTCAGTACTCTCACTATAGCATTTTGGATCAACTGAAGGGGTTTCAAAGCTTTTAGTTAATGAATTACAATAGTAACAAATATTTCTGGCACAACTACACCTACTGCATGGAGAAGATAAGGATCTAATGACGCAGAGACTCCAGCAACACTTAAAAGTAATGAGAAACAACTTTATTAAGTGACCAACACATTTCGGCTTGTAGCCTTCATGAGGGTCATTGTAAAATGTAAAACAGTTTGTGTTTAAGTAAAAGCCAGGAAACAGAAAACAATTTCAAATGGATAATTAAACCTTCACAAATAAACCAGCTGACCAACTGACATTTAACGAGGTGGTATTGGTCATTTAGTTAAGTCACAGCCCAAGTCACAGCCTTCGATTCTGGACTAAACCATTAAAGATTAAAAGGGGAGGGAAAAAATCCCCACATGTCTTAACGTAATACATACTCAAAATTACACAGAAAGATGCAAATAAGTTAATATAAAGAATAAAAAAAGATAAAATTTAAAAGTAAATATAAGTACAGGAACATTAAAAGAGGAAGATGATGGAAAAATGTAGTTAAAAAATCAGTTGGTCAGTTGGTCACTGAATAAAGTTGTTTCTCATTACTTTTGCTTGTGTAGTGTTGCGGGAGTCTCCGCATCAAATTAATTACAATAGTTCAGCCTAGAAGTAATAAATGCATGAAGTAATTTTTCAGCATCACCCTGAGCAAGAATGTTTTTAATTAAAGGGATCTTGCGTAAATGCAAGAAAGCAGTCCTACATATTTGCTTAATATGCACATTGAAGGACATTTCCTGGTCAAAACTTCAAGATTCCTCCCAGTGTTACTGGAGCCCAGGTAATGCCATCCAGAGTAAGAATCTGGTTAGACACCATTTCTAAGATTTCTATCTGAATTTAGAAACAGGAAATTAGAGGTCATCTAGGCCTTTATGTCTTTAAAATTATAGTGAGTGACATATAACCAGTAAGTCTCGGGTAGTCAACCTCTTTTGCAAATGTTAGGAATAAGTTTGGTTTCTACTTGATACTGTCACAGAGCTGCTGCAAAAGCTTCCTGAACTACAGAAGCCCCCTGACCCACCAAAGCCTCCATTCAGAGATCCCCAGGTGAGACTTGGCTTATTAAGTTCAAATGGTAGATGGTATGAGATCCAGTTTACTGTATACCCAGTGTCATCCATAGGAGTTTTTGCTTATCCATAAAATAAATGAAATGATAGGGGCTTTTGCATGTCTTTTGCTTTCCTTAAATGTAGGGTGTGTTGAAGAGATGTGTAAAACGAAACGAGCCCAGTGTTCTACATTTAAAAGCTCGCGAAGAGATGATTTTTCCAGGTTGGTACACAGAGCCACAGTCATCTAAAAGTCTGGAGCAACGGCGCCGTGAAGTTATCGACCTAACTTCTCAGCCATCCTCTAAAGATGCCACTGACCAACAGGTATTAGACGATAATATGTATGAAAAAAGCCTACTATGAGCTTTAATTTGTATCATATTTGCTACATCAGCATTTGTGGCAATTTGTTGCTTAATACTGTGTTGTACAATTTATTTAGTTTGGTTTGTTTGGGGGTTTTTTTTTAGAAGGTGCCTCTTACAGTGATAATGTAAACGTCTCAAAACTATCAAATATTCACCTGGGATTAAGGGTTTAAGGGATTCATTCTGCCTGGTTTCTAGGCTAAAACTGTATCCAACTATGCATTGCTTCACTTTTTGGAATTGCATTGTCTGCACAAGGGGCCACAGGTGACCATATTCCACATAGCCAGAGTGTAGTGGCGCAAGAACAAGTCCAACCATTGGGCCTTTGATGGGTGTCTTCGCCCTCTGTCTCCCCACGTTCCTGTCCCCCAGTTTGTTTTCACTGCTGAGCTATCCAATAAAGGCATAAACATGCCCTATTTTATGAAATCATGTGAATGCAATAACTGAAAAGGAAGTCACTGAGGATGTATGTCATAGCTGCATCTACTAGGAGGCTGAGGGGTTATTCTGGTGGCTGCCAGTGTTTATATATTTAGCAGTACACGCTTTGAGTTTTTTTAATCAAATCCAGATGAAATATTAACACTCATTCTTCTACATTTTTGTGTGCAAACTTTGGCTTTCACCAGTTCTGCACTTTGGAATGATTTAGTATATTTCAACAGCTTCAACATGTTCCTTAAATAATTCAATAATTACAGCAGTTCAACTCAAACCATTCAGCTTTCAGCATTCACACTGCATTTTCTTTAGGAAGTTAGTCAAGCTATCGTTATAAATCTTTTCACATCCATAAAAGAATCAAACTGTTATGAGCTTATGCAGTTTTTTGCTTACCTTTAATGTAGGTTGTGCCAAAGAGGCTTGTGAGACCTAAGAAACCGAGTCTCCAACACTTAAAAGCCTCTGAGCAGTCATCCACACCAAAAGATCTGAAACAAAGGCACCATGAAGCTGTCCACCTACCTCCTCTGCCATCCACTAAAAATGTCCAACAGGTATGAGAAGTCAATAGGTATGATTTTAAAAAAGCTTGCCCTTTAAAATATTGTGTGACCAGCCCTTGTCTGATGTCGCAAGCATTGCACACACAGTACAGAAAGTACTCTAGTCTAGTATTTATAAGTTAAAGTTAGTTAAAGTAAATACTGTATCATAAAAGAGGTCCCTTGACATATTCAGGCAGCTTGATAATGTAGCGGTAACACTACACACCTTTGGAGTGGGAGTCGGAAGTTCGATTCCCACCCAGTATCCATTAAGTAAGGGTCCTGGTTAGACCCCCCATGCTAAAAACCAAGCCCTGGAATGGTGTGGCTACTTCTGCAGCCTGTCAGCAGCTCAGACGCGAAACATTTCACTGCGTATCGTACTCTGTATGATTGTGTAGGTGACAAATAAAGCTTGTTTGAGGAATTTGTAATAATGGTAGCATATTTTACATTAAAAAGCAATATAGTGCTGTAGTACATCAGTAAACAATATCTATAGTGTACAGTGAATAGGTAGTTCCAAAATATGTCTAAAGCAATTTTCTGTCATAATTGCCACTATAACTGGAAAACTTAACTTCTCTCTTCTTTCCTCAGCCCTTAAAGGGTGTGATGTCAACCCCCCCTCTCCCAAGGCTTCCCATTAAGAGTTATATACAGTGGGACTATACTTCCAAATCTCAACTTAATGAGTACCACAGTACTGACTTTGTTTTGACTGACAGTCAAACTGTGATTTCGGAGTCTGATGGTGATGATGCAGGATTGCTAATTGTGAAGCGCTGGGAAAAGAACGTATGCAAGCTGCGATGCATCCCCTTCTTTGCACGCTACAGACTATGGAAACCTTTCTATGTCTGGCACAGAAATGTTCGTGCCAACAAGATGACTTTGGCCAGGGAGTCACTACAAAAAAATTTGTTTATTGTCATCCCGGTATGTGTATGTACAAACTGAAGTCTGTTTTTAGTGAGCTCTAAATATTTTCAGAGAGAGAAAGTCTTTGAATTATACAGATTTTAATAAAAGTGTGGTTCTTTTATCATGTTCTTTACATTTGTCTATGTTAATCAGAATCTAAGTCCTGCACTGATGGATATTAGGAAAATGTGCTGCCAACTTATTGAAACAGGCTTCTGTCACGTGAAGAAAAAGTATGCATACACACTGCAGGAATTCCAGGACAGTAAGATCAAACAACTACAAGAGGTGCAGTTGTATAAGAACTTTTCATATATATATGTGTATGTGTATGTATATACTGATATTGTCTGTTTCATTACATTGGTTATAAGGTTATTATTACATTATTGCTTTCTTTCTTATTATCAGGCATACAGCGACCTGAAGGGGTTTCATGAACTAGTAAAGGAGGAGACAGTTTATACCTGTGGCCGCTACTTGATGGATGCTAAAGCTCGTGTTGGTGCGTACATGATGTGGATACTGTTTAAGACACATGCTGGTGGCCACGAACTAATTGCCACTGTGGCTATATAAGCCACATAGGTTAACCTTGGCTTGAAGACCTTTCTGAGCAGGTTGGAACTGGAGAGATAGTCTCTTCACTCTGAGAATCTGGGTTACAATGTAACCAACTGTTCTCTTTCATCTCTCTGTCTTACATATTTCATATGTAAGAGTCCATATGAACTCCATGTGTCCATAGGCTTATATGGACTCTGTATAATTCAAAGACTTCCTTCAGTGGACTCTGTAAGACACCATGAGAAAACCAAGCATATGCAGCTGTTCAGGCAGTTCAGGCATTAGGCTAGACCCCTGCTAGCCACATGGGCACGGTCTGGGCCTAAGTAATACACACACTTACCATGGCCACCCTCTATAGGCATATTTATTCCACAACTTAAATAGGTGTCGTCCACTGGGCTAGCCATATTCTGTCTGGGAAATGTGCTGGAGTAATTTGGGTAACAATCACACGTCATATACTTAATGTTATACAGGTTCTAAAAACTATGGGTGTGATGCAGTTTTCTGTCGCTGCGACTGTTGAAATGTGACTCTGAGAGTCAGGTAGCAATTGCCAACAGCACAATGTTTTTTTGTAACTGTCTGGTGAGTTGGGTAGGATGAATGAAAGCAGCCTGACTTTTCCTCTAACTGGCCAGATTTCACGTGGCAAAAATGGCTACGACAGCAGGTTGGTGAAGCACCCAAGCTTTTCACTAGTTTGTGTAGGGGGAGACAACAGCCATCTCTGAAGAGGTCGGGGTGACCAGCTCTCTTCTTACAATTTAAGCAGACATGCTGATGTTACGCACACTACACGCATTATAGGTACTTAAAGAGTATCCATGCTGCGCTGTGGGGATGTAGGTTGCAGAGATAGTCTTGACACAATAGAGAAAGTTGATTTGTATATCCAGATGTAGATCACAAAGTTCAAAGCCTGTTCATGCTCGGTTTGTCACAGAACAAGAAAAGAAGAACGCATCAGGGACCAACATGTCTTTTTTCTTCAACCACGTCATCCAGTGGGTGCATTTTATTTCTGTCTTTGCTTCCCAAAATGTAATATGTTTTCTGTATTGATTTGTATATTAAGCATACTGTACTTTTTTGTTTTAATAACAAAACACTCACATAAGTAAATAAGCAAAATGGCAAAAATACAGAACAGATAATCATGGCTCAAGCACATCTGTCACACTAACGATGTCTTTGTTTCTTACCTGCCCAGCTTTGTTCGACTTGTTGACTATTTGGTTATCACCACCTTGCACAGCTGTGCAGTGATTGCAGTGGATGAAATACTGACTCTCCTGCAAGTGCAGGCAGGTCCAACACCCAGCAATGCCATCATTCAAAGCTGGACCCTTGACTCAGACGCTGCCACTGACTGTACTGAAAAAGAGATGGATGAAAAGGTAGGGGAATTATTCAGTACAAGTAACTGTAAAAATATTGCATTTATTTTTGTAGCCATGAGAAATCGAGATGTCAAGAGAACACATTCTTGTTTATGCCAATATATGTATCTTCATCAGACTATTGAGTCAGAAGCTCCTCAATTCCATCCTGTATTCATGTCTGAGTTGATCCTGGACACAAACAGCTTGACTTATAAACCCTCTGAAGAGAACTTCTGGGTATGATTAGTTTTTACACTGTATAGTTTTTTTGTTTCTAATCAGAAAATACCCATCAACATTATGTTTCTATTTCCTACAGGAGACTGTTGCAGATTTTATCAAGCATTTTGAGAACATGGTGACGTCAGTTAAGGATCTTACTAAAGATCCTATTTTTAATTCAGTGATTGAACCTCAAAGGGGTGAGGTTAGTGACGTTCTTCAATCTATTTCAACATATTTTCAACCTGCCTCATATTTATACTTAAAATTGTCAGATTTTTTGATATGATTGAAGTATTATGGTTATGTTGAATTTTAATTTGCAATTAATATGGGATTTTATTTGAATGTTTTATATGTTTCTGGAAGGTGGTAAATAAATATGAAAATGCACCCTCTTTGAAAGTTATCCTAAACAATGACGTCTACCTGCAAAGTTTAAAGCAAAGCATCCAGGTCAGTGTTTTTACTGTGTTGTTTTCCTAAGGTCTCATGGCGTCCTGATAGCTTTGAACTGAGCTGCTGTATTTTTCTCCTTCAGAGGTCATTCCAGATTGTATTTGCTGCTGCAAACGTGTACTCACACATGTTTGAGCACTTTCTGAGAATCTACAAGGAGAATGAAAGTTTGGATCTGGATGCACTGCAGGGACAGGATCAAGGTAATGTGCAGTACATCAGCATCAACACTGTTAGAGCTTTCTGTAAATTTCTGTGTTTTTTGTCTTTGTTTTGAAAAGATAAAGGTTTTATTTGTCAGATAGTTGGACACTTAAAAACAGCACATTCATGTGTTGTCACTGGGTGTATCGTTGAAATATGACAAATGTCCTCCCTCATAATATGCTTTTTAATATTTATTTAACTTTTGCATTGGTCCTTTCGGTCCTTTCTTGGCCTGCTGCTTTTCTTTAATGCGTTTTTTTGTTATGGAAATGTTTTATAGTTTACTGCCCAGACAGGATCCATATGACTCAGTGTGATTTCAATTGTGTCCTTACAAAACATATTTCATTTTGTCTTTTAATACTTCAAGCTGTCACCAAATTCACATACCTTCAGAGACCATTACATATTATTATTTCTACTCCATTAAGAAAATTATTATTCTCTTCTTGTAGCCAGCAGTCAGTTTGCAGCAATATTTTGTTTTAGCATATTCATTCCACTCTCTGTTGAAGCCTCTATATCTTAGATCATAGCTTGGATCATAGACCCCACAGTTTGATTGTTCTCAGCAAATTAAATTGTTCTTTACAAGTTTGGCAGAGTCTACAAGTAAAAGTCAGTGTACGTAATGATATGGATATGACATGGAATCTTTCTTATCACTGTAGGTTTAGGTAACAGTACAGGGTCAATCAATTGTTGTAGCCTATACTATATTGATTTTTTAAAACATTTTTTTCATTCTTAGTTTGATGGTTGTTATGTTTATTTTAGAACACCTTACATTATAAATGCTTTTAATATTCTTGGGAAAACGTTCGGTCTAAAAAAGCAAAATGGGGATATTGGACATGTTTCTGAATAGGAGAAAATAAAATAAAGTCACGAAGAATAATAAGTTAATAAGTTTTACTTGTTAACTTATTGTTCTTGTGGTTTGTTTACAAAAAGCAAAGAAACCACAAGATACATGTTATTTCCTTTTTTGCTGATAATTCTTGATTTTATCTCACAGATTTATCCTTCTTTCAAAAAGCGCTCAAGTTATACCCCACACAGCAAAAGGAAGCCGCGGGTATTCAGCAGAGGACACATCTTGGTTTACTGGTTGTGGACAAAGGACAGCTCAAAGAGAAGCTTGTGTCATCTTCCCTCCGAAATCTGGAGGTTAGGATTAGCCTATCTGCACATGCATGCAATACACTCAATAAGTTAGTCCACTAAAATGTATTTTTTTTCCCATTATTATTTTGTTTTTTGTTTTTCATCTAAATTTTACTCTTGATTGTTTTGGAAACATTTGGAAATGTTTTTGACCATAAAATGTGATTTAAGGTCATCAATCACATGCTCACCCAACTCGCTAAGAGGAAAGTAGACGCCATAGTGACGGAAGTTTGTGAGGCCGAAGTTAAACTAGGTTTCAGTCCTTCTACTACAGCTCAGCTGGCTGACTTTCTCACATTTGTGGATGAGATTCAGGAGAGGGTGAGACGCTCCTGTTTAATAATTAAATCCGATAAACCAATAAAACAGCAGCTTGTTTTCTTTTTCCTCAGCTTCCTTTCTCTGCTTTACTTGACTCCATATTTCCATTTTTTGTTTTGCTAGATTATAGAAATAAAAGAAGAGCAGAAATCAGTATCCAAAATGTACGATCTGATCAACATGTACTCAGTTCCCACACCACCAGAAGATCTTGTGAAGTTTGCCGCACTGGAACCCTTTATTGAGTCGTTAAGCTCTGTCATGCTAAAGGCAGTGCTACAGCGGAATGGTACTATGGAAAAGTTTTGCAGCTGCTTGCAGAAGGATATAAAGGAAATCAAACAGGAGGACATGAAAATCCAGCTTAAATTGCAGGTATAAAAAGATGATGACTTTGTTTTTAATTTTGTTGTTATTTTTCTTTTTAATAATGCTAACTAATGGACAATTAAAAAAAACAAAATACATTTGGTATAATTAAAAACTTGTGGATTTCAATGTGTAGGATCCACAAATTCTAGACATCAATGCTGATTCATCACAAGTGCATCTGCTGTTGAGGGAGATCAAGATTTCCATAGAAAAGCTACAGGCCAAAGCATCCTCCTGCATAGCCTACCAGAAGAAATTCAAGGTATTTCTTCTTTCAATGTAAACATATTTCATAGAAATTAGATCAGGCCATAACAGTTTCAATGTGTGCTAAAAAAAAGTTGTTACTTTAATTTTGAAAGCCAAACTTCTGACCACCTGAAAACAACTTACTCTCCCATTCTCTGTTTTTAATTAATAAAGATGGAGGTGACCAAATTTGAGTCACTGGAGCAGCTGACGGCAATGTTCAAGCTAAAGCAGTTGCTCTGGACCTCTCTGGAGCAATGGGACCCTTTACAGAACGGATGGCAGCAGGTGAGGTGCAAACGTTTAATTCTATATCTACAGCACTGAAAGTAATTCTTTCACCACCTGCTCAATTTGTGAGTGGGCGCAGGGAGGTTTGGGGTCTTCACTCACCCCGGTTCTGTTAGCCGTCAGGGCTGGGGGGCTGGGAGGAGGTGCTGGCCGTCAGATTGGGGTCTGGGATGCGGGGCCTCCCTGCTACTGCAGATAAGGAGGTGGTCCGCTTGCCTCCACCCCAGAGAGAAGGGTTACATCTCCTGGGTCTAGGTGCGGCTTGCCCCTCTGAGGGCGGGGGTACCTGGACCTGGGATATAGAGTATGTTTGGGGAGTGCGACTATCTGTGCAGTGTCTATTTGTGTCTGTCTACACGTTGGGTGAGTGCCGAGTATTTGGTTGTGCATATGGGGTGGGAATGCACGTCTGTGTCCGCGTACGCCTGTTCGTCTGTGTCTATATGTCAGGTTGGGTCTTAGACTCAACCTCTCTGGGTACATCTCAGGCCCTCTAAAGTACGGAGGCCTATCTCCCCTCACCACACTCCCTGCCGGTGGCTGATGCCCTCAGACGTTGGTGTGTTGGTGGTCCTTGTCGTCTGGGGCTGGGCGCTCATGTATGTACCGGCTCACTCCTGGTGGCCGATTGGCGGGGCCTGGCGCCTGTGGCCCGGCTGGGCCCCTTCCGGGGGATGGGATGCCCTCAGGCCTCTGGCCTCTGGGCCTGAAGCTCGGTCCTCTCTGGCACAGCTGGCTGCCGGCAGAGCCCGCGGGCACGCCACCGCAACCCCCTCTGGCCTCTGCTCCGTACCCTCATACCCTGGAGGACAGGGCTGTGGCTCCCCACACTCCCTAGCAGATCGTTACATGGAGAAACCTTTGGAATACAAGCATGCTGATCCACACAGGTGTGCACACGGGTGTTCACAGACGCGGACTACACCTTTCTTGGCTGCTGCCTCAAAGCACATTGTGCGCTGTCTATCTTGCGTGCTGCACAATATCGTTTAATATTTAGTATCTACTGTTATCTACTGCTAGCTAGTTTGTTGTGATGGTGCTGTTTTTTATTATGTTGCTCTTTTTTTGTTTGCTTTCTCTTCTGTTTTTTTTCTCCATACAGGTGATCCAGGTGTTTTGCTTGTTTTTCTTTCTTTCTCTCCCTCTCTTTCTTTCATTCTTTCTCCCTGTCCTATCCCCCAGTCATGTCTGTCCCATTTGTAGCAACCGAAAATAAAATAAATACATAATTATAATAAAGGTCAATCAAATGGACCAATATGGCAAGGCCATGATGATCCACTTGGTAAAATAAATCCGCTTGGCATCTTTCTTGGCCTTAAGACAACAATTCTGATGACTAAAGATCCAAACGGGACACAAAAAAAGAAAAAGAAAAGAAAAAAAAAGAAATGTCTGCAGTCTGAATGTCTGAACATACACTCACAAATACAAATGTTAAAAATGTGGAGCTGCTTTAAACCATTTTCGTGTCACTATATAATGAAATAAAAGCTGTCTGTATTTGACAAATATTACCCTGTTACCAGGATGACAGACAGCTAGTATGAACCCACAGAGAACGTGACTTTTTGGAATTGAAATGAAAGTACTTTGACCCACCCACAGCTGAGCCGTGTCATAGAGGCCACTCTGTGTGTGAGTTTGTGTGTGTCAGTCCTTCATGTCAGCATTCATCAGTTTGTTTGTGACTGGCAGAAACTTTGATGGCAGCAGCACAGTTGACCATGAGTGGTGTCACAACTACCAAAGGCTTAGTTATGATTTTGACTCTGATGTGTCTGCTCCATCTTTCAAGTGCACTGATAAACAAGGACAAACTGGAGGAGCTGAAGGGAAATGTTGAAACATCACAAAAGGAAACAGCGAGAAGGAAGGCTGAAAATAATTTAGACAGAGCCTATGTTCCAGCTATCTTTGATGATTTTGGACGTCTCATGGATCCTTTGTGTGAAGTTATGAAGCCATTGTTGATTTCTACATCACTGCTTAGACCAGTGTTGGATGCAATGGATGACCTAAAGACTTGTGATGGCAACACTAACACAACTAGAAAATAATAAAGATGAAATGTAGCATGTTAGTCAGCGTCTGTCTCTGGTATTAAATGTTCTGTATCTGTAAACCTTCTCTTTCATACTGTGCTGCCTCAAAATCAAAGCTAACTGTACACTTGACTTATAAACTTTGACAAGAAAAAAAAACATCTAAATGATTCAGAGAAGACTTTGAAGAAATTGCTGTGGTTGGATAAAAGTAATATCAAGCTGGGACAGGGCCCTATACACAAAATCTTGGGAATTTAGTTCCCTCAGCCAGAACACTGAAGAACACTGTGGATGGATCTTCCAGCATAACAATGACCCTAACATACCACCAAGGCAACAATGGAGCGGCTAAATAGGAAGCACATTAATGTTATTGAATGGCCAATTCAGTCTGTTGACCTGAATCCCGATAGAAAAATCTATGGAAGGAACAGCCATGCGACTGTTAAGATAGCTCTAAATCTTTTAGGATTAGAGAGTTTTCCATTAAAGAGAAGTGGGCCAAAATCCCTCCTGTGTGCAAACCTGGTGATAAATTACGAGAAAAATCTTACCGCTGTGCTTACCAACAAAGGTTTCTCTGTAAAGTACAAAGTCATGTTTTTCTTCAGGAACAAATACTTTCACTTAATGATTTCAATTAATTACATGCAAAATAATTTATAACTTTTATGCACTGTTTATTTATATGGATATTTAGATGATATTCCGTCTCTCACCATGAAAACAAGACACTGTTCATTTCTTTGTAAGTGAGCCAAGTTACAAATTTAGCAGGGGATTAAATGATTATTTCCTCCACTGTATAGCAAGTCTGTCCATGCATACACTATAAAGTACAGTTTATAAATGAATGCCATTAGCTCTACTGTGTTCTTTCATTTTATCCATCACTAGAGCACGCTTCAACAACTGGACATGGAGCAGTTTAGCTCACAAGTCAACAAATACAACAAGTACGTCAACCAGCTTGAAAAGGGTCTGCCACGTAACAATATAGTTCCCTGTCTGAAGAACAAGGTGGACGTGATGATGCACAGAGTGGGTAGAAAAAAGTGTTATGAAATATCTCATATTTTTTGTTTCATAGATAATGTTGCCAGCAGCCTCTTTATAAAATCATACCACATTAAAATATGGGCTGAAAGTAATAGACTGTTTTTGTGACTGCCCAAGTGGTATTTATGTGTTCTTTTTTTTAGCTGCCTGTGATCACTGATCTTCGTAACCCATGTCTGAAACCGGAACATTGGAAGACTTTGGAGTCTTTGGTGGGGACTTCCCTCAATGTGGATGAACTTACCATAGCTGGTTTAGAGGAGCTCAGTGTTTTCTCATATGGCAAGGAGATTCAGGAGGTAAAATGTATATAATATGAGATTTGCTTGTTCTGCTTAGGAGACTCTGGGTACTACTGAGTACACAACACATCCTAATACCTAATAAAAGTTACAGATTGATTAGAGATCCCAAATTTATCAGCTCATCATTAAATTGCAACTATAGTTATGGCAAACTCCTTAGGAACTGACACAAATATTAACTTTTAGGTTTCAGGACAAGCTTCAGGTGAGGCATCAATGGAGACCATTATCACAAAGGTATGTGGGTTAAATATAACTATTTATACAGATATTACATCTCATTAAAAGTACTAAATTAGAAGTTACATTTACATATCTCTCTATTTAATATACTATCCCCACATTTTATACCCAAATATGAGTAAAAGCCACTCAAATGTTACTTGATTTCAGAGAAAAAATGCTAATCTATTAGTGTAAAAGGGAAGAAACAGTTAGCTACGTTTGCATAACCAATTAACAAGACAAGATACGACACGTTACATGGCTATAACTATAATAGCATAAGAGGTCTAATGCAGCAGATGTTTCCACCATAGACAGGTTAACTGTTTTGGCTGCAGTGACAGATTTAGCACACTACTCAACACAATATCTACGCTCCTTTTGGAAATTCACGTTTATGGGAGAATAAACATGCATGCAAAACGATATTTAAGAAATTCCATGTGTTACTGCGTGTTGATGAAGCACTCCTAATGGGTCTTGCAGGTGGAGGATTTGTGGAAGAACACAGAGTTTACTGTGCTGTCCCATGGTGACACTAAGGATGTCTTTATCTTGGGAGGCACGGATGATATCCAGGTTGTGATGAGTTGCACTTTCATGCAGTCTATTGTAAAACATCACCAGTGTTTCAGTATCTCTAAATGTTTATGTTTCATCCCTCTGTGTTTATTTATGTGTGAAGGTACTCCTGGATGACAGCATTATCAGTGTGGGCGCAGTGGCATCCTCACGCTATGTAGCTCCCATCAAGGGGAGGGTCAAGAAATTGCTGACACAGCTGATCCTTTTTAACCAAACATTGGTAAAGTCTTTTAAAATAGTTTATTTCTAAGTGAAACTGGTTCAGCTGTAATAAAGGTTTGCTTTCTTAAATGCAGATCCAGTTTCATTCACATTGGCTTTCCTCAGTGGCTGTAGAAAAGAAAACAAAATACTTGCAAAATATATGATTTTTCAAAGTTTACTGAGTTCAGTAGATGGTTTAAGGGAACATTGTTGAGTTTTTTGTCTTTTTCATTAATTCCTATGCATTTTATATACTCTGTCTGCTCACTGTGTTTCTTTTTTTCCTTTCTAGGAGGAGTGGCTTACATGTCAAAGGAACTGGTTATACCTAGAAAGTATCTTTTTGGCTCCAGACATAAAAAGACAGCTGCCTGCTGAGTCAGAAATGTTTCTTAAAGTTGACAAGTCCTGGGAAGAGATCATGGCTAAAGTTAACTGGATGCCCAATGCTTTTGATGCAGCCACACAGACTGGTATGTGACTGTAAATGATTCATGACAGACACGACTGTGTTTCAGCGGTTTTCAGCATTCTTTATTTTCATGGTTGCTGTTTTACACACACGGCTGTAGCTTTGCAGCTCACAGCTGAACACATCACCCACAACAACAACAAAAGACAGACAGGACCCAGTTCAGACTTTAAGCCGGCGAGGCATGATTGCGGATGTCGCTCAGGTGTCACCACGCCACAGTGACCAAACACGATGCATTAAAACAGCATTGTAGGGATGTTAATGCTGAAAGACGAAGGCAGAATTACTGTACATGCAAATACATGCATTCATGAAGGCGACTATGCTGACACACTGCATACAAGCCTGTTGTTTTATTCCAAAAGGTCTGTTGGAGACTTTGCAGCAGAACAATGCTCTTTTGGATGAGATACAGAAGTGTCTGGAAGCTTACCTGGAGTCCAAGAGAGCCATCTTCCCAAGGTACTATGCACACATGATTTGTTTGTTTGTTACATGATAGAAAAGCAGGCCTGTACACTGTATTGCAGCTAGAAGCCTCAGATAAGAGTAGAAAAACAATGCTGTCAACACCAGACACCAGCAACTAGTATCTTCAGTTCCCAGACATCCCAGTTAAAATAAGATGGGATGCTACACAGTCATAAACACGGCCCTGTCCTCATTTTTTTAAAATTTGTTGTGACATTTGATGTTTTCTGTTGTGTGAATAAAATATGGTTGTATGTGATTTTAAAATCCCTTATTCCACCACGCCAAGTATATCATATTTGATATGCAAGTTTTGTGCATTCTTTGAGTTTTTGAGACTTCTACAACAACAGTGTAAATTTTGAATTTACACACATTTTGAATGGACTGTTTTAAACTTCACTTTGCTTGATCTTCATAAAAATCTCATGCTGCCGATTGATTCATAAAAATCAATCGGCAGCATGTTTAATTTTTAAATGCAATTAAAGATGCGGAGTTTGAAAGATTATTTGTGGATGCCGCGGTAATCTGGGTTCACCAAAAGTACATTTTGAAAGCAACAATTTTCATGTTTAGTCTATCGACATCTGATTGAAGATCATGGCAATGTAATATTCTTTTCCTTCCTTTAGATATGTTTCATAGACAATCTGATCTCTTAATGTCTAATTATTCATATTTTACATTTTTTGTTTTTAGAAAATGACAAACATTATTGTTAGATTGTTTGCATGCTGTGCTATGTACCTTTTGTCTGTGACTTACAGGTTTTACTTCTTATCCAATGATGAACTGCTAAAGATTCTTGCTCAGACACGTAACCCTCAGGCAGTGCAGCCTCACCTCAGGAAGTGTTTTGATGCCATCACTCGACTGGAGTTTGCTTTATTGCCTGAAGAACCTTCTGGTGCTCCAGAAATGTTGGATGATGGAGAGCAGAAGACCATATATAGCACAGACATCCTGAATATGGTGTCCCCTGAGGGAGAAAAGGTCAGGCTTGAGGAACCTTCAGTCATCTGGTCATTATTGTCTGTGTTTAATTCTGCATGTTATTCTCTCTTTAGGTCTTTGTTATAAAGTAGAAAAACTTTCTGATGTTTTTTACTCATTTGGCAGGTTAGAATTCCTAAATTGAACCAGTCATTGAGATACAAGTAAGATATGATTCTTAGGTAGCCAGTCATTTGAAAGCAAGAAGCTCACATGCACAAAATCTAAGAGAACAGTCTTAAAGAATAATATTATATCCTAATCACAAAGTATATGTAATTTTTAATGCAAGTGTGGATTTTATAGTTTGAGCTCTCTTTAATAAATACTACTTCTCTCTCACTTGGCAACCATCTTAGTATAGTAAGAACTACTGTATCTCAAGTGCAAGGACTTAGCAAGTACCAATTAAGGCATAAAAAGGGACATCCCAAGTCTTAGTTTGCACCCAAAACTAGAAACATAATAAGACATGAATGGTGATGTTATCATGGACATTTGTTTTACAAGAATTCTTTTGTTGACATCTGTTTGCTGCTCTGGGTTTTCTTATTCACATGAAAAACTCCAGTCTTTGCTCAGGTGTCAATTACAAAATAGTATAATAAGCACAAGAGGTGTAATCAAATCCTCAACCCTAACTGATTCTGTGGTTCTGTGCTTGAAGGTGGGTTTGGCTAAAGGTCTGAAAGCACAGGGAAATGTGGAAGACTGGCTTTGCAAAGTGGAGGAGGCTATGTTCTCCTCACTGCGACAGCTCAGCAAGGCTGCCATTGTAGACTACCAGAAGAAGTCTAGAGAGGAATGGGTGGTGGCAGGACACCCGTCACAGGTACACAAATACACGAACACACACACACACACGTGTGTTAAAGGAAAGTTGGGTGCTAGAGCCTTTTAGACTTTCGAAGGAGCACAGGTGCATGCTATCCTGTGTATAGTCATTTATTAGATTGGCACTGGAACAGATCAGGAAATCATTACTACTAAATTCCATTTTATAGGTATATTAACAATTAGCACTGCATAACTGTTTATGAGTCAACCAGACTCTTGCTGTCATATCTAAAGCTTTCATAGGTTTCTCAATTTATTTATATACTTTTTTGATACTTTTTGCTCAGTTTTGTTTATAAAAGATTTAACTTCACTTTGTCTTTATGCCCACCAGGTGGTGCTGACCATATCACAGCTGATGTGGTGCAGGGACATGGATGAGTGCCTGGAGGGAGACCATGACCATTTTGCTGCCTTGCAGAAATTTGAAGGCACCAACTTTGAAGTAAATCACAGTACAGATTCTTTTACTGCTTCTTTAATTCTGTGGTTACATTTTAACCTCATCAAACAAACCTGGACTTTTTTTGCTCTTTAATTTCAACGTTATAACCCAAGGATGCTTGCTTGATTATGTTTCTGTGCACTCCAGAGACTGAATGCCCTAGCAGCATTGGTACGAGGACAGCTCCCTGCTTTACATCGTAATATCATCACAGCCCTCATCACCATTGATGTTCACGCTAGAGACATAGTCACTGATCTAGTTCGACAAAAGGTACAACAGTGTAGTGTTAGCGGGACACTGACTATAGTTACCTGATTTTTCCTGTGATCAGTGTTATAAAAACAAAAACAAGTTAGTAACAAGTCACCACCTTCAACTGACTTAAGGTTTTCTTCAGGTTGACAACAGGTCCAGCTTTGAATGGCAGAGACAGCTGCGCTACTACTGGGACATGGACCTTAACAACTGTGTAGCCACAATGGCACTGTCCACTTACATTTATGGCTATGAATATCTGGGAGCTTGTCCTAGGCTGGTCATCACACCACTCACGGTAATGGAGAATATAAAACTACATTCACACAAATGTAGAGTTCCAGTTGTAAGTATATTTAGACTGTTCTTCAATTTTGTGTGATACTTAAATAAAAAATGTCTAAGAATTCAATTTTAATTTTATTTAGTGCCAATTCACAACAACAGTCACCTCAATGTGTTGTAAGGTAAAAGTAAGACCCTATGATTTTAGAAAGGAAACAATCAGATGACCCCTGTTAGCAAGCGTGTGGTGACAGTGGGAGGAAAAAGCTCCCTTTTAGCAGGAAGAAAACTCATGTAGATCCAGGTCCAGCGAGGGGCAGCCATCTGCCATGATTAGTGGGGGGTGGGGAGAAGGAGAAAGCAGCGGAGAGGGACAGGACAGAAGACACTGCGGGAGAAGGAGGCAGAGTTTAATGATTAAATGCAGGAGTGCTGTAAAAACACAATGGAATACATACAGTCAAACGGGCCACAAAGCAAAATACTAGCAAAACCACCATATGCTACTGGCAATAACTTATCATTAGAATCAAAATACAGATTATATATCCAAAACTGTTTAGATAAATGTAAAAATTAGTTAGAAAAACTTACACTTGGCATATTTTTGTAAACACTGTTTTATTTCATTTAGACTTCTTTAAGTGTTAGTTGTTTTATCTGTCATCTTTTTAAATTCTATAGAAACATGGATCCTTTTCTTCATTTTTGTGTTTCTCTGTCTGCCTTGGGACGCAGGACCGTTGCTACCTTTGTCTTATGGGAGCTCTCCAACTGGACTTGGGAGGTGCTCCTGCAGGGCCGGCAGGGACGGGCAAAACAGAGACCACAAAGGACTTGGCAAAGGCGCTGGCCATCCAGTGTGTGGTCTTTAATTGTTCAGATGGACTGGACTATAAGGTCAGCTACAAGGAGTTTTATGAACCTAGATCGCTTTTTTGTCATTGCTAGACTACACCTGAAATAGATTACAGCTGGACAGGTGCTTGGAATCACTGTGACCAGCATAAAGGGCCGTTTCTGGTATTTTATAAGCCTGTTTATGAACTGCAAATAACTTTGAACAATGCTTTATGTCATCCATTAAAGTAAAATTACTGATGTCCTATTTACAAACACAAAAGATGTACAAAATCCTCTTTGAATAATTACACTTAACAGTGGAATTGCGGGTATTGAGTATTTGCCACTATTTGGAAGATAAGAGTAGTAACTACTTTTCAAGTCTTGGTATTCCACACATAATATCTGTTTTTAATGAATCACAATATTCTTATACAGATGATGGGTCGGTTCTTCAGTGGGCTGGCACAGTCAGGAGCCTGGTGTTGTTTTGACGAATTTAACAGAATCGACATTGAAGTGTTGTCTGTCATCGCTCAGCAGCTCATAACCATAAGAAATGCCAAAGCTGCTAAGGTATACAAACACATGCACACAGTTTTGCAAGAAAAAATCGGCTGTCATGTCCTAGAGTCACCTCACATAAAGTTAAATATTTCAAGTCTAATTTGTTGTTTTGATATTTCTGGCTTTTGATTTACAAAATACAAATTAGTAAAAGTTTAATTTAATTTCAAGTTTGTTATAAGTTACTCAAATTTGAATTGCCACCAGGTTGAAGACACCGAGTGTATGATCACGTCCATTTTTACCACCATTTCCTCCACTGATTTCGGGTGTTGGTGATAGTTGGTCCACTGTGTTTTATAAAGGCCAAAGTCAGATTTTAGAGTATTTCACCAACTGCTGACAAGCTGTATGGAGGTGCCAATTTCCTTTTCCAGTAGAAATAATTACCTGCCATTATTAATTGCAGTGCCAAACTTGCTAGCATATGGATTGCTGGCCATATTATAACTCTCCTTGAATAGCCATGGGTATTACAGTAGATGGGGTGTTGTCAAGAGGAAGATACAAAAGACTGCACTCACACTTTTTTTAACCCTTATTTAACCAGGAAGTGGACATCTTAAAGAAATACAGAAATACATTTCTGTATTGTAAAGCCTTATTTGATTGCGCTTAAGAAAAATGGATGGATGGATGGATATTTCACTTTATCCATAGTGAGTATATAGTTTAGGATAATAAAGTTGACCTTTTACTAACAAGAGTGTCTCTTTTATCTTTGTTATGTAGCTGTCAAGGTTTCTATTTGAGGGCCGGGAGATCAAGCTGGTGATGACATGTGCTGCATTCATCACTATGAACCCAGGCTATGCTGGAAGAACAGAATTACCCGACAACCTTAAAGCTCTCTTTAGACCAATAGCAATGATGGTTCCAAACTATGCTCTTATTGCAGAGGTAATTTCCAGTTTGTGTGTTTATGTGTCTTATTCTAAATTCTCTGATATTTCTCCACAGAATAAGCTATCATTTTCCCTCTTTTATTGACTTAAGCTCAGCTGCATTTGTTTCTCTGTTCTCCCTCCAGGTGATTTTGTACTCAGAAGGATTTGAGTCTAGTAAAACCCTCGCAAGGAAGATGACCCAGATGTACAAGCTGTGCTCAGAGCAACTGTCCCAGCAGGACCACTATGACTTTGGGATGAGAGCTGTCAAATCTGTCCTGGTCATGGCAGGGTCAGAGCATTACACGGACACATATGCATTGAATAATCAGGGCAGACAACCATCTTCTCTGAAATGTCTTTCTGTGACTGCTGTGATTTTAAATAGTCTCACACACATACACATGGATATGTTTAGCATTTACCATTTTGTGTATTCTGAAGCTACATGTACATTATGTTTACTGTGACATGTTTCACATTTTAAGTAGATAATTTGTTTTTCAAGACAAAGTGCTGCTGTCCACAATAAGACCAGTGAAACTGGTGATACTGGTGATTACTCAGATTAGAGGCTAAGAGCTTAGGATCAGAATCAGACTTTATTTATCCCCAAGGGGCAATTAAGAGCTCCCAGCACTTCCTCATTTAAACTCTAGTTCCTCTCTGAAAAAAATAATTTACATTTATTTTATTTATTTGATGCTTGTCATAACAAAGTGTTTGAAACACATGAAGAGATGAAGAAATGACACATTTTGTAATTACAACTATTTAAATGAACTACTTTAGAAGAGATGCTCATACTGGTTCTTTAACCATGCGGGTTTCCTTTTATATTTTATCAATTTTTTGTGAATATGACCAATATGAAGATAAAAGACAGATTTTAGGATGCCCATTACTAACACAGAACTATTTTCATTGTATAGCAATTATTTGCGAACCTGGAGTGACTCTGCAATATTAAATATAAAAAAATGTTTAGGTCACAAAGAAATCCATATAATTTTTAATGTTTGCTCGTAGGTCACTGAAGAGAGAGAATCCTCACCTTAGTGAGGATGTGGTTCTAATTAGAGCACTGAGAGACTCCAACCTGCCAAAGTTCCTCACTGATGATGCCGTGCTGTTTGGGTAAGTCTATCTGACATTGTAAGGGACTGTTTCTTGCTCTGCAGCATAGGGATTTATACATTTGGCTGCGAAAGATCCTTATTACAACCCTGGGCGCAGACACAAATCCTTTTGGGGTTGTGTCCTCTGCCAAATTAAACATGTGGAGCTACCCACCGTGGTGAATAAGGGAGCAGCGGAAGTAGCTTTGTTATTTCTTGTTAAACTGCACAATAACAGTAAGAACATTAAGTTCTAAAAGTAAGAGTTTGTATGGTACCTCTTCTTTCTTTTTTTTTATATATCTGTATGTTTATGTTCATGGCAATCTTCCATTCCTTTCCAGTGGTATCCTGTCAGACCTGTTTCCTGGTGTTTGTATCCCTGAACATGACTATGGTGTGCTACACTCAACCATTGTGGAGTCTCTGGTTAAGCGAAACCTTCAACCGTTGGATAGCATGACTAAGAAGGTAGAGTACAAGTGGAAAATATTCCAAGACAGACACTTCAGCTCAGTTAATTCCAGCTGCAGACGTAAATCTTTTTAAAAGATCAGAAATATTTTGAGTATTTAAAAAGCCTGTTCCTCTTATCTTCCTATTAGGTGATCCAGCTTTATGAGACCATGTCAGTTCGCCATGGAGTTATGTTGGTTGGACCAAGTGGTGGAGGTAAGACCACTGTCTACACCATCCTGGCAGACACTCTGGAGACCCTCCATCTCAAAGGACACCAGGCTGTCAACCCCTTCTATCAGCCTGTCAAGACCTATGTGCTCAATCCAAAATCTGTCTCAATGGGAGAGCTCTATGGAGAGGTACAGCACACAGGAGACTAAATCTGACATCAGCAGTATTTCCTTTTCTCTCACTGCAATTATTTATTTAACTTTTGTGTCAACCTCTCAGATTAATACTTTGACATTGGAATGGCGTGATGGACTGATGGCACTGAGTGTCCGTGACGCAGTCAGTGACACTAGTGATGACCACAAGTGGGTTATCTGTGATGGACCAGTTGATGCCCTTTGGATCGAGAACATGAACACTGTATTGGATGACAACAAGATGCTCTGTTTGGCCAACAGCGAGCGAATCAAACTTACTCCATCCATACACATGGTGTTTGAGGTTAGAGCCAAACAGAGTGAAAGTGGAACTGGATCACTTTTGTTGACAGTAAATTGGATTATAAATTAATTTGCAGGGTCTTAAACATGAGCTCAAGAATAAACATTTAATGCTTTACTAAGAATATGAAGCTGGATTATAATGGACTCTCTTATAATAGGAGCTTGTAAATCTTAAGTCGTCTTCATAATGTGTATTTGCAGGTTCAGGACTTGGCTGTGGCATCTCCAGCCACAGTAAGTCGCTGTGGAATGGTTTATGTTGATCCTGATGAGCTCAAGTGGATGCCCTACGTGCAGACATGGATTACTGGGCTAGGGGACAGGGTATGTGCATGTTATATCTCCAAATTCTAGATTTCTCTTATATTATACAGATAGGATCTTAAGTATTTTGACAGCTGCTCCTTTGCTTCTCCATGGAACTGCGCAGCCTCCTTTATGGGATTTTTAGACAAAATCCATCCTGTTCTTCCTGTCCTTCAGTGTAACCAGGTGTTGCACCTTGTTGTAAACCCTCTGGACTTATACTGATATGAAGATATCTCTTGATTGCTGACTACTGCAGTCATATAGCCATTATAACTAGTAACAGATGCAACATATTGTATATAAAGTTAGATCACCTAAAATTAATTTTTACATTGTAGTCAAATTGTTGTTTTTTTGCAGTGCATAGTTCTTCCCTCTTGATGTCAGTCCTACCTCTGGGCATTAAGAAGACTATTACTAGGGAGTCTAAGCCAAACTAGCAAGGTTACTTTATAAATTGTGTAGATAATGTAAATGCATGACTCTGCATACACTTAATATCCTGCTACAAGCTTCTCTGTAAACCTCATTTAACTTTCTCCTGTCTCTCCAGCTTCCAGACCCAGTGGGTGCATACCTGATGGAGATGTTCAAGCAGTACGTGGAGAAAGGTCTACAATTTGCGTCCAAGCATTGTGTCCAAGCAATTCGCCAAGTGGACATCAGTAAAGTCAGCACTCTGTGCTCCTTGCTGGAGGCTCTTCTGCTGGGTAACGGAGGACCAGACCTCAAGATGGTACATTTAACACAAAATGTAGCTGTCATGTTTAGTCCTTTTTTTGTAGGATGCATCAAAAGAATCAGTCATTTAGTTCAAACAACAATTTTGCAAACTTGACAATGAAATAAAAAAAGTTAATTTTTTTCCACAAAGGAAAAGCAAAAAATGTACAGGGAGCAACTTTGGTTAAACCAGCAATGCGTTAAAGATGAGAGTGTGCTACTTCTGTTCGACAAGACAAAGCCATAAGTTATATACATGCTTCTTGTAGAATTATTGACTTACTCACCCATGTTCTTACTTATTGATATGTCTTCTTTTTGTGGTGGCAGAATCCCAAGCACCTTGATGGTGTACTATGTCAGACCTTCATATTTTGTTATCTATGGGCCGTAGGTGGCAATCTGACTAGTTCTTACTGGGATGCTTTTGATACCTTCATCAGAGAGCAATTTGAAGGCAACAAAAATGCAAAGGTATGCAGCTGTGACCACCACACCTACAGAAATGGATGAGCTGTGAGGATAATGCAATCTAAATTATTTATTTATTATAGAACAAAACTGGGCAGTTTATTCACATCGGTCAAAATTCATACACTTGTATTCAATGTATATAAAGTGGAATAATTTAAGCTGTTCACAGAGTGCCGTATCAAGCTATGTTAATGGAGCATTGACTGGAAGGAAAAGTGTATTAAGAATTCCAGATGTGAAACCGTAATTTGAACTTAACACACATAGGCACTCACATCCACACAAAGAATTGTACAAAGCAACACTTCACCAAAACTGCTGTTACCAAAGCTATTAAACAATGTGAGTGAAACTGAACATTAATGATTTAATGTTTTTTCTAGCTAATGGCATTTGGGCTGATACTTAATAAGACACCTAATAATTTTGTAGTAAGTTTTTTACATTTGTGTGTTTTGTAGCTCCCGACGTGTGGTACCTTGTGGAGTGTCTACATGAATTTTAATCACAGGGATCTGCAGTTATGGACAGCTATAATCCCTTCATTTAAATATAATAGGGAACAACCTTTTTTTGAGATGCTGGTTCCCACTACAGACACTGTTCGCTATGGATATCTGATGGAGAAACTGCTATCCGTGCGCCGTTCTGTACTCTTCACTGGTGACACGGGAGTGGGAAAGGTAAAGAATCTTAGAACAGATAATAAATGGATGACAAAGGGTACATTTTATAAATCCAAAGCTTTTCTGATATTAAATGGTAAAATGGTAAATGGTCTGTATTTGTATAGCGCTTTTACTTGGTCCTAAGGACCCCAAAGCGCTTTACACTATACACAATCATCCACCCATTCACACACACATTCACACACTGGTGATGGCAAGCTACAGTGTAGCCACAGCCGCCCTGGGGCGCACTGACAGAGGCGCCCCAGGGCATACTTGATGATGCAAAAAGAACAGCTGAAAAAAAGCACATACGTCTAGGATACTTCAGACTCCTTTTTGCACTTCATAAACAAAGACCCACTGCATGTGTTGCAGATGCCTTGCTACAGCCACACTTAGCTTTGGACAGAACGCTGCACATACATGTCATATTTTGTTGAGATTTGGTTCTGTGTGATTTGTGGAACAAACATTTCCATGCTTTTGGCATGACATATGTAGAAGGTTAATTGTATATATTAGTGCCACTGTTTATTTCATTCACCTGAATGACTGTGTGTACTGATGGATCTGGCAGTTTCCACTAAATTACTTATTATGATGGTGACGTATTAATAAAATGCTGAGGAGTTTTAGAGGGGAAATAGCACGAGTCTGCAGCAATGCTTAGTTATAGTTTCATATCCAAAATATCCATGGTGCTAAAGCAAAGGTAATATTTTGGTGTTGCAATTTAGAAAGGAATGCAGATATCAAAATTTATATGTGAAAAGTAATTGATGAACATGTTCTTGCAGACTGTGGTGGCCCGGGGCCTTCTTAACAGGATCCAGGAAAGTGCAGGATATCTTCCTGTCTTCATCAACTTCTCTGCTCAGACCTCCTCTGCCCGTACACAGGAGATCATTGAGTCCAAACTGGAGAAAAAGAGAAAGAACATTTTAGGTAAAAGAGCAAGTTTGGCAATGACAACATAAAAGCAAACCCAAGAACCATACATGTTGTGTCAGACTGTCATATGCATTTGTTACAATTGTTTGCACCATCTGGACAGCAATGTAGCTGAAAGGAAATCCTTTGAGAAACTCCAATCGATAAAGTTTTTCAGACAAAAGCTACCATCTTATTGTTTGAATTATAGGTCCATGCTTGTCAATGACATGTCTTCAGGGTCTAACTTACAGATAACACATTAAGAGGCCTTTCTTCAGCACATTCCCAAATTGTTCTGGAGCTGCTTAACACAACCATAGAGTCGCTTCCTTTCCATTAGTTTAACAGTTGCTTCCACTATTCATCTACACATCTACTGCCTGGCCATTCATCCAATAGTGCTTACACATTTACTTTTTTCTTCTTGAATATTTATTATTTTTCTCTCCATGTAGGTCCTCCAGGAAACAAGAAGTTGGTGGTCTTTGTGGATGACTTGAATATGCCTAAGCTGGACAGTTATGGATCTCAGCCTCCTATAGAACTCCTGCGTCAGTTCCAGGACTTTTCTGGGTTTTATGACAGAAACAAGTTCTTCTGGAAGGAGATCCAGGTATGCAAATAAGATGAGCTACACTGTAATGAGACATTAAAATATAAATGTGCGTGTGCATATGTGAGACTATGGTTGCAGTTGAGGTTATCTATTTTAGACTTTTCCAAGCAGTTTAAAAACAAAACCACAAGAAGGAGCATTTTCAAATTTTCAGATTTTAGAAAGATTATGGGGCATGTTTCCTATAAGTACAAGCACGTATCTAAAACAAGGGTAGGACAGTTCCACTAGCACAGCTGTTCTAGACTAGCTATAAGTTAATTGCTCATAAGTCTTAACCTTTTGTTTTTAGTGTCTGTACATTCTACGTTCCCATAAATATTGCCTACAAGTAAAGACAAAATCATTCTAGTCTGAACTACTGTGGATGTTTTCCCCGTGTTCAGTTTTTGAGCACAGTTAAAAACCTCATTTGTTCTGTTTGGTGTTTTTAATGAATACTAAATCCTTTTATGTAGGAAACCCAGTCATCTTGTGGGCTATTTGTTAGCTTTTTTATTCGCCATTTATAGAATGAGAATCAGAATCAGAATGTCTTTAGATTAGATTAGATTAGATGAAACTTTATTAATCCCTCGGGTGGGTTCCTCCGGGAAATTCCGTTTCCAGTAGCAAAGCACCGAAAGAAGTTGCATGTTACAGATACATTAAGGGGAATGAGAGTAAGGATATAAGCATAAATACACCATATATACACATATACACATGTATAGATACAGAATATACAATATGGATAAATAGGATTGCTCATTTGAGTGAGTATTTATTGTCATCGTCGCAGGTACAACGAAATTAAAAGTGGTCTCTGATCAGTGCATCATCCATAGAATGTTTACTACCTTAACTTGTGCTATACAAACACACATATACACACAGGCACAACTGATTTTAGAACATTTCTGTACTGTCCTTAAATGCCCCACACAAGGAACCCCTCTTCTTAAATGGAACATTTTATTGTCAATGGTGACATGTCAGGAAAAAGTAACATACTAGCGTTTTATCCGCTGTTTAGTAGTCCCTTTATTCTGTCTTTTTCTTCTCAGGAAATGACCATTACAGCAGCATGTGCTCCTCCAGGAGGGGGGCGAAATCCTGTGTCCCCCAGATTTATTCGCCACTTCAGCATGTTGTGCCTGCCAGCACACTCGGACACCAGCCTCAAACAGATCTTCAAAGTCAGGAGTCCTCCAAAATACTGACACACACACACACACACACACACACACACACACACACAGACACACACACACGTATGTAAAGAATTACATTTTAGGGAGTAGTGTTTACAGTTCAAAATATATCATGTCCGTGCTTATTTATTATTATTTCAAGTTAATCTTGACAGATTAAGAATCTTTATTGAGTAGTCTGTATGTGTTATGTCCATGAACTTCTCTCTATGAGATGTTGCGCTTACTTTAAATGTTTTAATTTTTCCATTTCCTGCTCCGCCAGTATATGTAATTTTCAGTATACCCCTCTTCATGCCCTCTCATTTGTGTTACAACCACTTTTCATACCCAACCTCCTTCCAGGCTATACTGAACGGTTTCCTCAGTGAGTTTTCCCAGGCAGTGAAGGACTGTGCCGGACAGATTGTGGATGCAGCTGTGGAGATTTATAACTGTTTAAGTGTGGATCTGCTGCCCACCCCGGCCAAGTCCCACTATGTTTTTAATCTCCGGGACCTCTCCAAGTGTGTCCAAGGTGAGTATTCCTTTGGTCTTTGGCTGCTTTTTCATTCATTGGCAATCCAGTCCTTGTATCTGACTATTTTCAGAGAATTATTTTCTTGGTTTGTTAAGTGGCTTAACACTGACCTGTGAACCATTCAAGCAGGAAAAACGCCCCTAACTGAAGAGCTGAACCAGCATAAGTCTACACATAACAAACTTCACAAAGAACCAATTTCAGATTGTATCTTCGGGCACTTTGTTACTAGCAGCCTGTTGCAAAAACTCATAATTTGTTGCCATCTCTTGAATCTATGAGAAATGCCAAAAATAACACAACTTGACCATCATAAAACTTTACTTTTACAATGACAAGGTGAGTCGCAGATTATTAACCGAATTTGACCTATCTCAGGATGGTGTGCCCTTAAATAATCTGGGGAAACAGGACAAGTAGAGCACAAAAGAACAACCTACTTCAGATATAAGATAAGATAAGATAAGATAACCTTTATTAGTCCCACACGTGGGAAATTTGTTTTGTCACAGCAGGAAGTGGACAGTGCAAAAGTTATGAGGCAAAAATTAGAATACAATAAGAATAAATACAGTACACAACTGTACAGAATAGAATAAAATAAAATACTATATACAGTAGAATAAAATAAAATAAATATACAATAAGATAAAAATAGAATACAAATACAAATACTATATACAACTGAGTAAAAATACAACGATGACAGAAAGGATTATTGCACTTAGTATTATTGCATATGTATGGATGTGTGTGCTTGATCAGTTAAAGTCTTTATTATGGAGTCTGACAGCAGTGGGGAGGAAAGACCTGCGAAATCTCTCCGTCCCACACCGTGGGTGCCGCAGTCTCCCACTGAAGGAGCTGCTCAGTGCTGTCACAGTCTGCTGCATGGGGTGGGAGATGTTGTCCATCAGGGATGACAGCTTAGCCGCCGTTCTCCTGTCACTCACCACCTCCACTGGGTCCAGAGGGCATCCTAGAACAGAGCTGGCCCTTCGGATCACCCTGTTCAGTCTCTTCCTGTCCCCAGCAGAGATGCTGCCGCCCCAGCAGACCACACCATAAAAGATAGCAGAAGCCACAACAGAGTCATAGAATTTCTTCAGGAGTGGGCCCTCCACTCCAAACGACCTGAGTCTCCGCAGCAGGTACAGCCTGCTCTGCCCTTTCCTGTAGAGGGCGTCTGAGTTATGAGTCCAGTCCAGTCTATTGTTCAGATGAACACCAAGGTACCTGTAGCTGTCCACAGCCTCAATGTCCATACCTTGGATGTTCAGTGGTTGCAGTGGAGAATGCTTGTGCCTATATAGTATCTAAATGTCCTTAAGAAATAGAAAAAATATGCAGGAAAGTCCTGACACAGGACCTGAGAGATGCATTTCAGAGCAACACCCACACAGTTTTTATCAGAAGTGGTCTCGTTGGAAGGGTGGGTCTCAAAAAAATTCCGTTTTAAGAGAGGGAGAAATAGTTAAGGTTTGCTAAATTACACAAGAACTGGATTCCTCAGAGTTTGTACCTTGACATTATTGAAGTAGTGTGGGATCATCTATACAGGGAATAGAACAAGAGGAAGTCAAGCTATAAATAAGAGCTTTGAATGTCTTCAACAAACCTGAAGAACTATTCCTGAAGACTACTTTCAAAAACTGCAAGAAAGCTTACCTAAGGGTTCAGACTGTGTTGAAGAATAAAGATAGTCTTACCAAATATTGATTTTCAAGCTTGTTGTGAGTATATAGATTCTCTCTGTTGATTACCAGGCATACTGCAGTGTGAGCCAAGTCAAGTAAGAGACAAGACCCAGATCTTTCGCCTTTTCTGCCATGAATGCCAGCGTGTATTTCATGACCGACTCATCAACACCCAAGATAAGACCTACTTCAACACCATCATCTGTGAGATGGCCAGTAAGAACTCTCACAGTCCAGCCTCTGACTTTATTTTCTGAATGCTCAGTTAATTGTTATCAGCTCAAAATCTATATTTTGGCTTTATGGGTTTAAGATAGACCTCTCTCTTTTTTGCCAGGGCGATATTTTGACATCCACTTAGAGTCTTCACATTTTGTGTCTCATCCCATAATATTTGGGGACTTCATCAAGGTCAGGTTTTCCTCCAAGCAACTTATTTACAGGTCGACACAAAAATACTGTACATTATTTACTGATTTGCAGTTTTGTTCTGTGTCCACCTAATCATCCACATAGATGCATGCAGAAAAAGAAGATCGCCTGTATGAAGACCTGACAGACATGAATAAGATCCAGACTGTACTTCAGGACTATCTTGATGATTACAACATGACCTTCTCCAAGGAGATCAAGCTGGTTTTCTTCCAGGATGCCATTGAACATGTCTCCAGGTGAGTGAATTTAACTTATAGTTATAGTTTCTTAACAGGTAGTTGATTTATTTTAGCTGTAGTTGGGACAAACTGAGTCACCCAAAGGCAGTAGCTGTCACGGTTTGCCGGGGCAAGCCGTGTGGAATATGAAATAGGACCCAAAATGCGGCAGCTCTGGTGCAGATGAGTGTTTATTTACAGGGGTGTGAGTACAAACAGCGATGGCGACAAAACATGAAACCGGAAACCTAAACTGGGTAAACTAATAAGACAAACCAGAATGAGGATGCAGGGAGGTCCGGAGAAATAGATGCAGGGAGAGCGAGGGGAAACAACACAGACGAACCAGCAACTACTATGACAGAAGACACAACTTAAATACACTCAGAGAACACAGGGGGATTACATACAGGTGGGAACACAGCTGGGAGTAATTAACATGACGAGACTAGGGAGGCAAACTGAAAACACTCACATAAGACACAGACCTTCACAATAAAACAGGAACTTACACATGAAAGGACACAAACTAAGAAACGCGGACTAGATACAGGAACACACGGGCAGAACAGAGTAAACACTAACCAGAGGAAGAACAGAACCAAAATCGCGAAGAGAAAACACAAAACGCTGGGTCAAAAGGACCCAGGATCATGACAGTAGCAATACGAGTGATTGTGTTTTATTGGTTTTTAAAATAGAACATGCAATGACTGTGATATGGACTGTAAGGATCATTTATCCATAATAATAATTACTTGCATGTCTAATTAGTAGACATACCTTCCACATAAGTAAAATGCAGGCACTCTTATTTTAACATCAGTAATAAAATTTAACTGCACATCTTCTGATTTTTTTTTAAAGGTAGTGTCATATCAAGTGATTTGATCTGATTATAGCTTGCAGTACATTTTCTAAATGACACGATGCATGTGCCATATGGAATGAAATAATCTTATTATTTTTTAGGATTGCTCGTATGATTCGCCAGGAGCGAGGCAATGCCTTGTTAGTCGGGGTGGGAGGTACAGGCAAGCAGTCACTCACTCGCTTGGCAGCCCACATGTGTGGGTACCGCTGCTTTGAGATTGAATTGAGCAGAGGGTACAACTATGACAGCTTCCATGAAGACTTGAGGAGGCTCTACAAGATGGCTGGTGTGGAGGGCAAAGATATGGTGTTCCTCTTTACAGATACTCAGGTATTGCAAAAAGATTGCAACAAAAGTACTTACAGTATTTAAGTTTCTGTGTACTTACTGTGTTTAACTATTAAATCTGTTGTAGATTGTAGTAGAAGAATTTTTGGAGGATATAAACAACATGCTAAACTCTGGTGAGGTGCCTAACCTTTTTGAAAAAGACGAGCTAGAACAAGTACTTGCTGCTACCCGCCCTAAAGCCAGAGAGGCTGGAATCAGTGAAGAGAACAGGGATGAGGTATGTACGGTACTTATGTAAATACATAAAGTGTAGAAAACATGTGTCATTTAAGCAGTAAAGATTAAATACAGTGTCAAGTATATCTACTTTATTTGTGAGAAAATAAATGAATTAAAATTTTCTGTGAAAGTTAGGATAAAGTTACAGTCAACAAAAATTAACAAATACAATCTCGACACAGAACTTTGTTTTCGGATACTACCCAAAATTTTAACAAATTAGAAAGTGGGAAGAACGTGGAGTCATGAATGTTCATATCCTGAAAAGTGTTGTTTTCTAATCGAGTGGCTTTTCTTAAATGTAGGAAATCATTCTTTAACTACCAGATATAATCACTTTGTTAGGATGCCTGGGTCGTTGACCCAGGGGTTTTGAGTTTATGATATTATTTATACTTTCTAGTCTTTGGTTTCTTTGAGTTCTGTCTTATAGTTTATGTCTCTGTCTTCTCTAGCTGCTCTGTCTCCCCTGTCAGCTGTATCCCCTTGTCTAGTTCGCATCTCTGTGTGTCCTTAGTGGCTATATCCCCGTGTCCAGTCAGTGTTTGTGTCTGCCCTGGTCCCACGTCTCTGTTCCCTCTGTTGCAGTGCGTGCGAGTCTGTGTCTTTGTTCAGTCTGTGTTATGTGTTTCCTGTTTTACTTTGAAAGTCCATGTCTGATGTTAATGTGTCTGGTGTTGCTTCCCCTTGTCTCGTTAGGCCTGATTTGCCCCAGCTGTGTTTCCCTCCTGTTATTCATTCCCTGATTGCTCCCTCTGTGTATTTAAGCCCTGTGTTTCTCTGTGTCCGTGTCGCGATCTACCGGTTACTTTGCTGTGTGTTTTGTCAATCCGCTGGTGTTAGTTTATTTTTGAGTTTTTCCAGTTATGTTATGTTTGCGTTCAGCATTAAAGCTGTTTTGGTTAAGTTCTGTCTCCGGAGTCTGCACCTTGGGTGCCGCACACAGCCGACACCTAACACACTTAGTGTTTTCAGCAACAGTACATAGATCTGCAACAAGATAAACAAAATGAAATTAAACATTAATTTCTGATATAAGAGAAGTATGATGAAGCCTGACCTTTGTGAGTTGTTTAAAGAAGATAATAAACACCTAGCAAAGCATCTGAGATTCCCACTATGGGCTAAAATTTCCACAGACTGTATAAAAGCAGACAGTTAAAATCAGTGTCCCAGGCAAAAGGAAAGAACACATGAGAGCTGATGCTATTTGCCTGTTGTGATCTTCTATGTGTGTGTGTCTTTTTTACGTGTCTGTGATGGTGCATTCAGGTGTTCCAGTTTTTCATCTCCCGTGTACAAGAAAAACTACACATTGTGCTGTGTATGAGCCCTGTGGGCGATGCTTTCAGGTCCCGATGTCGCATGTTTCCTTCACTGGTTAACTGCTGCACTATTGACTGGTTTGTGCAGGTATGCTGATATAACTCTGTTTCTCTGATATATATGAATCACTCAGTATATACGTCACTACCCTTGTCTATGGAATCACTCTTGTTCATGTAAAATATTTCTAATATAACCCTTTTTTATAACACCACCGTCCCTTTAGATTGAATTCTTTTTCATAATCTATAGCTTTAAGGTAATCCTATTCATGTCCCTTTTTATAGAAAAAAAATTGTTTCATCATCGTCATGGAAGTTGTAGTTTCTATATTTTTTAAAACTTCTTTTGAACTTATTAGTTTAAAAAAAACTTTTTACAATTTCTGTTTTTAAATAAATGTTTTATGTCCATCTGCTGGCGCTCTGCTGAATAACTGTTCAGTTGACAGGAGCTAAAGGTCAAAGCTTCAAATTGTTGTCCTCGCTGCTAACTTTATGTCACTTTCCTCTCTTTCGCTGTTCGTTCTGGTGCTCAGTGGCCCCGGGAGGCGCTGCTCTCTGTCTCTGAGGCCTTTTTCCAGAATGTGGACTTTGGCAATGAGAAGCTAAAACAGAACATCTCTGCGATGTGTGTCGAGATACACGTTAGTGTCACTGAAATGGCTGAGCGCTTCTACTTAGAGCTGAGACGCCGGTACTACACCACACCTACCTCCTATCTAGAGCTTATCAACCTCTACCTCAGCATGCTTGGCAACAAGAGACAGCAGTTAGTTCTGGTATGTCAACACAATAATGGGCAATTTTTCACATATGTTGTTGATGATGAATTGTTACCTGATATTGTGTAGGAAAAATAGCAGCTAGATACATTAGCTGGTGGTGAGTGCTAATAGTCAGTTTTATTTTTACTGTGACGGTAATGCATCATGAGTTGTTATGTTGATTATATCAAACATGATAATTATTTATGCGTGTGTTACTGTATAGGCCAGGGATCGTGTAAAGAATGGTGTCACTAAGCTGCTGGAGACCAATGAGCTTGTAGACAAAATGAAGGTGGACCTTTCTGCTCTGGAGCCAGTCCTCAAACAAAAATCTACTGATGTTGATGCCATCATGGAGAAATTGGCTGTAGATCAAGAGAAGGCTGATGAGGTCTGTCTGTGTTTTATCACAAAACTTTCAAAAACCTGTCTGATGTTGCCTATATTTCAATTATAAATCATGGTAACTCTTTGTCATTACTTCATGAGCATAACTAAAATAATTCTCCTTGTCACAGGTACGTAAAGTAGTAAAAGAAGATGAGGCACTGGCCCGAGTTAAGGCTGAAGAAACCCAGGCCATTGCAGATGACGCACAGAGGGACTTAGATCAGGCTCTGCCAGCTTTAGAGAGTGCCAACCAGGCCCTCAGATCTCTTGACAAGGCTGACATCTCTGAGATCAAGGTGTTCACTAAACCCCCAGCCCTAGTGATGACTGTCATGGAGTCTGTCTGCATCTTGCTTGATTGCAAGTGAGTGTGCACTATTTTCTTTAAAAAAATAATAGATAAATAAATAGCTTCTTAACATGATATACTTTTATTAGGTATCCATCCTGCACTGGTGATGGTTTCTAAAAGTGCAATTCTTTA
Organism: Diplotaxodon limnothrissa; assembly: GCF_057381915.1. Taxonomy (NCBI): domain Eukaryota; kingdom Metazoa; phylum Chordata; class Actinopteri; order Cichliformes; family Cichlidae; genus Diplotaxodon; species Diplotaxodon limnothrissa. The sequence goes on from NC_140601.1 coordinate 40,628,492, forward strand.
TAATGACAATAATAGAAACACAATAATGTAATAACTTTATCACTCCTTCACTTCACCGGGACTATTTTTTCAATCTTATGTATTTTGCATTTAACATTAAACAGAGATAACTTGAAGATTTCACCATTCACTAATCTACTGCATTGTTGATCTGAATTAAATCTTCACAATATCATATCCTCTTTAGGATTTTGAAACTTGCTGTTCTGCCCAAAGAATTTTCAGTACTTTGAAAAGATCAACTAATGTCACGGTCTAATGTATCGAGCAACCGTGACATTTCTTTAGTCCTTATTTGTTAACAGTGTCTCACTAACTTTCTTCTCTCCTAACAGACCAGACTGGCTAAGTGCCAAGCAATTACTAGGCGATCCCAACTTTCTCAGGCGTCTGACAGAATATGACAAGGACAATATCAAACCTAGGATCCTGCTGAAACTACAAAAATACATCAATGACCCTAATTTCATGCCTGAAAAGGTCAGTTTGGATATTTTGGCAGATTAAAAAATGTCATTGTACAAACAGAGCCAGTGAAAATAACAACTTCTTACTGTATTATTATGACTAAACATGTGGTTTTCAGATAGTATAACCTATCAGAAATTCTGAAATGTTTCAGTATGTTTTTGCTTGGCCTAATTTCTTATTGTGTCGCTCTTGTTAGGTGGAAAAGGTATCAAGGGCGTGCAGGTCCATGTGCATGTGGGTCAGAGCTATGGATCTGTACTCGAGTCTTCAAAGAGGTTGGCCCCAAGAGAGAAAAACTGGCCAAGGCACAGGTCAGTTACAGAGTGCATTGTTGGTGTGCCGTCATTGTTAGCTGAAGCTGAAATAAATTCATGCTCTAGGTTTACCTCACTAAGGAAAAGTATGTTCTTACAGGCTTATTCAAATGTAAATTATTAAGTGTTTCAAAGTAATTATAAGGATTCAACCTGTAAAAAAAAATAACAGATTTGTCCTGTGGGAGCCCTGATTTAGGGTTTTAACATTATCTATCAGAGTTGTGTTAATTTTAGCCACATCATACAGGTTAAGGGGGAAAATATAATTTAGATATGAAATAGTTTGTAATATTTTGGGGTTTTTTGGTTTGTTAATAGTGTTACACTAAACCAGGACAAAAAATATCTGCATTTGTGGGACTATGACTGCTGACATTTAAGTAAAATGTTGATCTAAACATTATTTCTTCTTCATAAACATAAGAAAGAGTTAGTGTCATCTGTGTTACCTGCTATATATAAGCACAAAGCAACTTAGTGTCTTTAGCAGACATATTACCAATGCACCAGATCGTGATAGAATGATGAGGTCTAAAGAAGGAGATGATCAGTTTGACGCTGTTCACTAGTGGATCATGAATCACAGTTTACATAATGGAAGTTTGTAAGCTACCCAGTCTAAGATGGGTCACTGCAAAGCCAAGTGTTGGTGGTGGTCTTCAGCTCTCTCATTAGTGTTTTATTCCACTCGCTGTTTCAGATTATTGGGGAATTTTAGAAAATTTAAGGCAGGAGACTCTTATTTTCAAGACAAACGCATTGCTGGATTTCTATGGGCTTGTAGTACTGTAGCTAGAGCTATGCAGCTTATTGCTTTAAGGAGCAGTCAAGATTTTGGCCAGAGTACGTTACAGCACTAAGTCTGATGTGGGTTTGGCATATGTGCACTAAACTTAATGATGAGAAATAAAAACCAGACCAACACGTACAGTACTTCCAAATATTGCTTTAATGATTCCTGTATGATATTACCCTACCATTTCCCTCTTCATCTGTTACTCATTTGTGCAGGAAGAGCTGGATGTGACCATGGCAACCCTAAAAGAGAAGCAGAAGAAGCTTCAGGAGGTGGAGAACCAGATCAAAGTCCTGCAGGAGCAGTTTGATAGCAGCATGAATGAGAAAGAAGATTTGGGTGAGAGTTGTGCCAAAAAGTACAACATAAAATATACTCTGTGAAATAAGTTCTACCATCTGTCTTTTATTAAATGTTTGATGTACCTTGCTGTCTTTGGCTTGCTAAAATTCTTTCTCTTTCTTTTTCATCAAAGTTAATACGATGGCTCTGACACAGGCCCGTCTGATCAGGGCAGGGAAGCTAACGTTCGCTCTTGGTGACGAACAAGTACGCTGGGAAGAAAGTGTAGCCCTGTTTGAGCAAGAGATCATCAATGTTGTGGGAAATGTCTTCGTTGCAGCTGCTTGTGTGGCATATTATGGTGCATTTACTTCCCACTATAGACAGCTGGTAGGTACAGGTTTATTCTGTGCTTTTTAAGGTTTTACAGGCTGCTCTAACAAAGAATTAGCAGCTTGTGCCTTTAGTATGAGTTTAGTCTAATTTTTGAAAATCAGTAGAAAATAGGACACTACATAAGACAAACAAAAGCTGGGCCCAGTTTTCTCATTACTGCTATTGTGCTCAGTCACACGCAATCCCCACTATCGTAATGGCCTTACACCTTGTTTGTTTTTATTATAAGACAGGAAATAACATGTAATAATAAGGGATGAAATGAGGAAAACAGTAGAAACTCTGGAGGATACAACCTGAGTTGTTGTGCTTGTGTGCGCTCTGTTTCCCTCTCACCAGCTAATTGACCAGTGGATAACGCAGTGCCAGAACCTGAACATCCCAATCAGTTCCACTTTTAGCCTGATTAACATTCTTGGTGATCAATATGTCATCCGCCAGTGGAATGCAGAAGGTTTGCCTCGTGACACTGTTTCTACAGAGAATGGCATCCTGGTGACTGAGGGCCACCGGTGGCCTCTTATGATCGACCCACAGGATCAGGTGAACTAGAAACAAGTTTCCAGCAGCATCCATGTAGTGCCGATAATTCCAACACTGATTACTTTATGAATGAAATGGGTTATTTTTTTTAACACTTTAACTTCTCAATTATCTGTATAATCCCAAGTCATTAATATTCATTTCACACATTTATTACACGAGAACCTTAATTTTAAAACTAATTTTGATTTTGAAAATAGTGGTATACAGCTGCATAACAAGGATAAATAAGTTTAAATTCGTTCTTACAAATTTTTTTAAAGAAGTCATCTTCATCACATTAGGGATTAAGGATATTTCTTTCATTCTCAGGCCAACCGATGGATCCGCTCCAAGGAGGCTAAACATGGTCTAAAGGTGATCAAGCTAACGGACTCTGGCTTCCTTCGTACCCTAGAGAATGCCATAAGCATGGGTGTCCCTGTACTGCTAGAGGAGGTAGGATTGCACCACTCATGTGACAGTAAAACAGACTTAATCATAAAAAAGACAATTTGTGGTCAAATGTTGTATTGTAATTGTGTATTTTTTAAGGTGGGCTAACACTGGGCGACATTAAATAAGTTGAAGACCTTTATTGGACAGATTGTTATTAAATAGTGTTTTTAATTTTGCGTTGTCCCAGGATATCATTATAAAAGAGTTAAGAAAAGCATGTGTACTGTGAATGGCTCTGTTTGGGTATTTTGTGGGTGTATAGTTAAAGGAGACCCTGGATCCAGCACTGGAGCCCGTCTTGTTGAAGCAGACGTTTGTGGCTGGCGGCCGAACAATGATCCGACTGGGAGACTCAGATATTGACTATGACAAAAATTTTAGGTTCTATATGACCACAAAGATGGCCAACCCACATTACCTGCCAGAGGTAAGGACAGCAGCACACCTACTCAAACCTACTTATACTATATGTGTACAAAAGAAGATACTGTAAAGAGACGCAGTCATATGTCAACCAGCAAAACCCTATAGCTGAACAGTCTAGGAGAATAATAATAATAATGGATTGCATTTATATAGCGCTTTCCTAGGCACCCAAAGCGCTTTACAATTCCACTATTCATTCACTCTCACATTCACACACTGGTGGAGGCAGCTGCAGTTGTAGCCACAGCTGCCCTGGGGCAGAATGTGGCTACAGTCTGCCCCAGGGCATTTAGTGTGAGAATGGGCTCACACTAAATGCAGTCATGTACTGTCTCATTAGTTCAAGCCAACAGTGCATGCATACATCACAGACATTATAAAAGAGAGACATGGACTCCAAAGAATCCTGAATTAAAACCACAAAGACGATCATTGAGACCAGCAAAGTAGTTCAAGGTTTCATTGTGATTTAATGAGTTTCTGTTTCCACCTTTTAAGGTTTGCATCAAAGTTACAATTATCAACTTCACTGTCACTAAATCTGGCTTAGAAGACCAACTTCTCAGGTAAATACATGCACACACCTGAAAAAACTATTGCATTTCAACTATGTAACAAGTAGAGATGGACCGATACCGATGGTCCGATACTGACCTAAATTACTGGATCGGATATCGGAGAGAAATAAAAAATGTAATCCGATCCGAAGTATCACAAAATCATCTCACAAACGCGCTACTTGGCGTAACCCAGCTCGGCGCATCGGAGCAGTATGTGTTACGTGATAGAGCAGCTGTTGTCTGCAGGAACTGTCGGCGGTCTGGTGGAGCATGTGGAGCCTCGCTACATGCTTCCAAACCGCGGCATGTTATCTCGGCGAAAACTATCCCAGAGAAGTAAAGCAAGTGCGTAAGTTCATCCCTGAATGTTTGCATAGTATTTCCACGTTAAGCTTAACAACTGATATATGGAGCCACAGCTGGACTGGCCATCGAAAGCGATTTGTCTCGTACTTAAGCTAGAATGGAAAAAAGACACAAAGCTAGAGTTATTCTGTTCTTGCTGCAAAGCTGATTCTTCTTCTCTCATTCCCCTTCCTGTTGCTACTTCAAACCTGAAACTGGTCAATGATCAGCTGGTCGGCTTTTCTGTCGCAAATCCTGCCTTTCTTGTTTGTTTATCGCCCACTTTGTGCCAGAGAGAGGAGACCAGTGGATAAACAACAGCAGCACGTTTAAGCTTAATTAGCTGTTGTTAGAATTTATTTAATATTACTTTCTAGTATCAGTTGATGTTTGCTGGAGCCACAGCTGTAAAAGCTGCTGGTCATGATGTCGGTTTGGATATGTGGTGAGAGGGAAACTTGTAGATGAAACCAGGAGATGTCCTTACTGAATGATCAGAGCTGAGCAGGTGATGGAGAAACAGGTTTACCTTTTAGGTGACATGAATGAGTTGAAGGGAAGTTATGAACTTATGCATTTGTTTTACAGGTGCATTAAATTAAAGTTGATTACGTCGATTAAGCATCAAGGTGGAGGGCGGGGGGTGGTTCTGGGAGATTTATGTTAGGAGTTGGCAACCCTATTAGTTAGGTTGTTTAATATTTCTGCTAAGGACTCTTTAAAATACCAGAATAGGAAGGATGGTGCAGGTTTAAATTTATTAGATTGATCAGTGTTGCTGAACTATAAAATATTTTGGGTGCAGTGTATTTTTTGCATACAAGTATAACAGAATAGTTTTAGTGTCTTGTTTTTTAAAACTTGAGTATGAACTTATATAAAATGCAGCAAGATATTTATTTAAAAAACAGTTTTGTTGATTAAAAAAAACGCTATATCGGATTCATATTGGTATCGGCAGATATCCAAATTTATGATATCGGAATCGGTATCGGACATAAAAAAGTGGTCTCGTTTATCTCTAGTAACAAGCATTTACAAAGCCATCTACATTTTAAAAAATGGATAGAAATACTGCACATAATTTTATGTATCCTAATTGTATGTATCCTTTCCCCCCTTTCTGATAATGACCTCTGGAATCTCTTGATTCAATCTTTTTTCAATCTGTTTTAAGTGATGTGGTGCGTCTTGAGAGTCCGCATCTTGAGGAACAGAGGAACGAGCTGATTGTGCGCATCAACGCTGACCACAGCCAGCTGAAAGATATTGAAGACCGCATTCTTAAGCTTCTCTTTACCTCTAAGGGGAATATACTTGACAACGAGGAGCTAGTTCAGACTCTCCAGGAGTCAAAGGTAGGGATTAGGCTATATGGATATGGAGTTGTGGTTGTTGAATTTAACATTCCCTGCAATGACCTTTTTTTAAACTTTCCTGTTTTTCTGATGCTCATCCTGTTTATTTCCATGATTTTTTGCATCCTCTTGTCTCCAGGTGACTTCAGAGGCCATAAAGCACCGTCTGGAAGAGGCAGAAGCAACTGAGCTGATGATAAACTCTGCGAGGGAGCGCTACAGGCCTGTGGCCACTCGAGGATCTGTTTTGTACTTTGTCGTTGCCAGTCTGTCGGAGATCGATCCTATGTACCAGTTCTCACTCAAGTACTTTAAACACGTGAGGGAAAAAAGAGCTGGGCTTTACTCTCAAATTTACAAAGCTACTTGTACAGGAATGTTTAATGAAAATGTGTAAGTACCCATTTAAAGAAATTATTTTCTTTTTTTCTCTGTTTTTTGTTTATTTCTTCCTTCATCTTCAGCTCTTTAATTCCACCATCGAGACATCAGAGCAGAGTACTGTGCTAGAAGAGCGCCTTCAGATTCTCCTGAATCAAATCTTGCTAAACTCCTACATTAATGTGTCACGTGGACTCTTCGAGCAACACAAGCTTATCTACAGCTTTATGTTGTGCGTAGAAATCATGAGGCAGCGTGGCGAGATCTCTGATGGGGAATGGTGGCGCTTCCTAAAAGGAGCTTCTTCACTGAAAAAGGTGAGGTGGGAAATCCAGCCATAGAAGTTCAGCTTGATAAAAGCAATAATGAATAAAATAATTAACTAAAGAAAAAGATTTCCTATGATTGTGCTCATGTTTTTTTATAACCTCCTAGGACCTGGCGTCCAAATATGTGGACATCACATTTTGGGTTATTTAGACCAAAATACTCAATTTTGCTCTACAAGGGCCTGATATCCACTTACGAGGACATTATACTGCTACTGTTCTATCGAAATTTTATATGAATATCCTCATACGTGGCTCTCATTTTTCTTAGAAACAAAAATTAGGTGAAAAAAAAATCTGGCAATTCTTTGTTTTGACATTTATCGGGTCCCAATCAGCCCAAATATCAAAGAGAAATAAAAAATGCATGCTGTGGAAGAGTTCGGGTCTTAGGAGGTTAAAGAAGTATATAGTGATGGTGTTAACCATGCCACTAGACTGGAGGCACTGATTGTTAGCAGTCACAGTCCTCATGCTAGTTCTGTTCTTCTTTCTCCTACACCTCTGTTTTAGGTCTCCCGTTTATTGCCTCTTAGCATTTACTGCTCAAAGGTTTGGAGTAACAGGGAAATGTATGTTTCTGACAAAAAGCAAGCTTTTTAAAAACCAAAATAAAATAATAGTAGTTTGATTGAATACGCTAAAAAGGAGTAATGATTAATCAAATCATTAAGTATAAGGGATTTTAATGAAATATTTACACAGGTGTATAGAAGCGAATTTTCAGACTCATCACCCAAATATCTGAAAGCTGTTAATCCGAGTAAACACTGAATGCATCTGACTAGTGGAGTGCCTGCAGGTGTAATCGTAGTTGGTGATTCAAACAAGAACTTTTTAGTGATCCCAAGTATTTCAGATTAAAGTGTCATTTTTACTTTTTAAAGCTGCTTGTCATAGAAACCATTTGTCATCATCCCCTCACTCTTTTATAATTCTAGTTAACTTTCTCTTTACTTACACCAGTCGATAACAATATGTCTACTAAATTTGTGGGCATAAACTTTTCTTTTTCTGCATCTTCCAGGAGTATCCAGAGCAACCAGATGTGCCATGGCTAAGTGATTTTTACTGGCAGACATGTTGTGAGCTGGAGGACACACTGCCTTGCTTCAAGGGCATCTCCAGAGAAATCACTAGAACCCATATCCATATTAAGCTAGGTACCCTATCCCCATTGTTATTGTTGTTGAGCTGATAAGGATCTGTATATGTCAGCATGTTACTTTTAAATATAAAACTAGAATGTTTGACCTACATACACTGTCATTTTTCATTTTTATAAAGAGATGTTCTAATCATTCTTATCATTTACTTACCAAACTATGTACAAATCCTATGTCTGATTCCATAGAATTCCTTTTCTCTTATAGGGCATTTTGAAGCATCTTTAAATCCAGAAAAATGGAAAGGCTATGTGTCAGAGTTTCCTTCTCTCGAGGAGTCCATAAAGGAGAAACGGGAGATGAAAGGCTACTGGAATGAGCGATTGGGATCTTTCCAGAAACTAGTTCTTATCAAGAGCTTCATGGAAGAGAAGGTGAGCCTGGATGAAGTCCGGGGAAAGATATTTACTGAGGGTTTTTTTTATTGTTTTCCAGGTGAAGAGGATCATTTTAAAAAAGTGTAACTTTTGTCAGTATTAAAGAAAGGATCTCAGTAAAAGAAATAAATGACATGGGTTTATAGCTCTCCGCGGAGCTTTCCCATCACCACCAAAGCTTGGTCAATTTTTCCCAGCTTTTCTGTGACTTATATCCTCTTTTTCCATCCAGGTGGTTTTTGCAGCAACTGAGTTTGTGATTGTCAACCTGGGGAAGGAGTTTGTGGAAAACCCTCCAGTTGACCTGGCTAATCTCTATAATGACATGTCCCCTACCACCCCATTGATCTTCATCCTCAGCACAGGTTCTGACCCAATGGGTGCCTTCCAGCGCTTTGCAAATGAGAGAGGGTGTCTTGACAGGTAAGGGAGAAAAAATGGTTAGAGGTCCCTCCAACATGGCTCGCAAAAATGTCTTTGTTTTGTTCACCAGGCTGTGACATCTGAGATATAGACATATATAGCTGGTTGGGTTTTTATTTTTATTTTTAATAGTCAGTAGCTTCTGTCTTCTGTAAGCCAAGTAGTGGGAGGTTTTTAGGATGATGCCATCAATTTGACTGCACCAAGCAATAATCTGCAACTTGCACTGGGACAGTTCAGCCATGTGGTTCTCTGCCAGAAAAGGGTGGATTGTCCTCTTCAGTTTGAGAATGAGTTGCTTCCTCAAATGAACAAGTTCAAGTTTAAGACTACAGATACAAGCAGTGGAAATGAGCTGTCTTATAAAGGGTGTCTAAGCTCAGTCTCAGACATAGGATGAGGAGTTTGGGAGGGGCTCAGAGTAGAGCCACTACTCATCCACATCCAGGAGGCCTTCTGGACACCTCTTACACGAAGGGCATGCCCAAAGGTCATGCTGGGTCATATCCAGAAGACATGTTCCCAAACCAGTATTTCACTTCGATATCTGCTTGGGGTATTGTATTGGGGTAGTGGCTGGGAAGAGGGAGGTCTGGGCACCTCTGTCTAAACTGTTGTCCCTGTGATCCTGGACTAGACAGGTTGTTGCAAATGAATGAATAAAGTTTATAAAGGCATCAAAATGGTGATTTTTCTGTGTTTTTCAGGGTCGAGGCTATCTCACTGGGGCAAGGCCAGGGACCTATAGCGGAGAAGATGATCCATTCAGCGCTGACGAGTGGCAACTGGGTCTTCTTGCAGAACTGCCATCTGGCAGTGTCTTGGATGTTAGCCATGGAGGAGCTCATTAAGACCTTCACTGAGTCTGGTACTATTTTTAAATTGAGCTCAAAAGTTTCTGTTTATTTCAGCCTTCTGTCCTAACATTTGTGACATATTTTTTATTAGTTAAGGCTTATGAGGGTTGTATGAAAAAATAGTATTAAATTAGAATAATTACAACATTTGCTTCAAACTGGGAAATCCCAGCGGTGGTAATTTTAGTGTTTATGGATGGGGATACCCAAGAAAGAGATGCTGGGCTGCAGTTTAGTTTCAGTTTAGTTACACTTTGTTTGTACTCAGTTGGAACCCATTTGACCTTCAAAAAAACTTACTTTAGTTCTTCATTGTGCAGACTCAACAATGCTTAAAGCATTCCTCAGAGGTTTTGGTCCACATTAACATGATAGTGTCACACAGTTGTTGCAGATTTGTTGATCGCATTATAGCCACTAGATAATGGGTACGCTGTGGTCATAAAGGGATGAACATTGTTAGCAGCAATGCTCAGGGACACATCTAAACAAGTTCCTTCATATTTCTAATGTCATTAGACATCATTTGTAATTTACACGTGCATTTCTAATCTCTGAGAAACAGAAATGAGTAAACTGTGATATTGTATGCTTTGGTTTTTCAAAGTGTTTGTATTATTGATAAAAAATACTGCAGGACCTTTTTAAGGCCTTTTCTTTTTTATGAATATGCAAATAATTTTCTCATCTGTTTCTCTGCAGACACATCAGTCCATGAGAACTTCCGTTTGTTTCTCAGTTCCATGCCGACCAAAGTATTTCCTGTTACAGTGCTCCAGAACTCCATTAAGGTAGTCACACAGAGACCCAAACACTGTAATACTATATAATAAAGCTATGGATGATTAAAAATACTGTTTTTAAAAAAGAACTTGTCTATACTGGTGGATTGAACATGAGTGAAACATAAAAATGACTTTGGTAATTACCAGTACTGTTTATTTAGGGTATCTGTGGCATAAACGTTAGTTAAGCACTGCCTTCATAAATATGGGTCGAAATCTTTGATGTCAATTAAACGTACATTAACTACCAGCACTTGATTTATCGTCATCATGAGCATGACCTGATCATTTGAAGAGTGAGTCACACGGTACACTGGTTACCTTGAAGAGTCGTTGGGATTGTATGTGCACTTGAAGACAGCCTGAACAACAAGGAGGAGATGCTAAACCAAAAGGTTGTCAGGATTGCTGGTAGTCTTCTCAGTAGGTCTCTGTGATGTCATTGCCAGGTGACTAACGAGCCTCCTAAAGGCCTGCGAGCCAACATGCGACGAGCCTTCACAGAGATCACCAGCAGTTTCTTTGAACGCCACATTTTGGGACGCCAGTGGAGGAAGATTGTCTTTGGAATCTGCTTTTTCCATGCAATCATCCAGGTTACATACACTCTTTCTCAGTATTTTACATGTAAAGTGCCTCATCATTATTACTTTGTTTTCTTGGATGTGTTTTACTTTGTGTGTGGTCGTACAGTACTTCTCTGCCTGTGTGTCTCGTGTTTAGGAGCGGAAGAAGTTTGGTCCCCTGGGCTGGAACATCCGCTACGAATTCAATGACAGTGACAGAGAATGTGCTCTGCTCAACCTCAACCTGTACTGCAAAGATGGCACCATCCCTTGGGATGCTCTGGTCTACATCACTGGTAGGAAGCAAATATCAACAGAAATGTTCTTGTATCTAAATTCAACAAGGTAATAAGTTAGGGACTGTTTGTGTAGCATCTTATTTCCCATATGTAATGCATGTCTTATTTGTATTTTGACATTTTATATTAATAGAAAGCCTTTTCACAAAACAAACATGATTGCATGTCCTTGAACCTAAACATGCAGCCGTTTCATAAAAATAAAAGTGTGGGAAGAATAATAGGACACTTTAAACCAGCGGTCAGCAACCTTAAACACCCAAACAACCATTTGGACCTGGTTTCTATGGAAAAGGAAACACTGGGAGCCGCAAATACTTTTTGACATCTAAAATGAAGATAACACCGTGTATATTGTTGTTTTTTTACCTTAATGCTTTGTATAAACAACTATAGTGTGTTGCTTATGAAATCCATGAAGTGCTATGGAGAAAATTACATTTTATTTATGTAATGAACACAATGTCAACCCTTAAAAAGTAATAACTAAAAAGAAAGTCAACCAGTTGAAGGTGTCTTTAAAATGAATTCAAAAGCTGAACTTAAATTATCCATGTAGCAAACAAAAACAATGAGCCGTCATCCTTGTATCGCCTTCTGGGCTTTCGGAGTGTAGCGGAGCCTTGACCAGAATTAAAAAAATAATTGGAAAAAAAGCACCATGCTCCTAAAAAATTTAAAATAAATATTTTCAAAATATCTGCATAATATTTATTGTACCTGGTTAATGTGCTTCGCGGGGCGTGGCCCGCAGTGACGCTGCAGGAGAGGCAGACGTACCTGAGTGGCATCCGCAATCACGCCTCACCGGCTTACTCTCTCTGCTGTTGTGTTGTTGTTTGTGTCGGGCTGTGAGCTGGAAAGCTACAGCCGGCTGTGTGTGAAAAGTGGTCAATAAAGAGATGCTGAAGAGCATGTTCATGTAAACATCGTCGGGTCTGCCGTGATGTGTTTACAATCGGACTTCTGCTCCTGAACCTCTGCGCACAGCGTCTGCTGTACGATCGGGGCTGTACGAAGTCACTTCATCTTTACGCAGGACTGTAAGCTGTCGTCTGTGAGGCGTGAGCGGTGTTTGTTTTTAACATAGTTCATGGTGGAGAACAGCTGCTCACATACGTATGTGGATCCGGTAGGTCACTCTCGTCAGAAGTAAATACAAATGAATCTGCCCAGCCATCATTAAATGTTGTATTTTCTTCAGATATTTTTCTTTTCTTACATTTCTCCATACTTGGCCTACCTGGGGCTGAAAGTCTCGGTAAATGCATGTCGTTTCGGCGGGTATACCGGCTTCCGCAAGTGTGACGCTAATAAAATCTAACTTTATTTTTATTATTCAAGATCACAATAATCTTCCAATTTAGAACTACAAGTTTTAAAAAAGAACTAACTCAAATAAAATACACTTCAGTTAAATACTTATAATTTATCTTTCCAAACCATGCAGAGCCGCAATGTAAGGCTCCGGCTCCGGAGCAGTTTCCCCTAAGTTTTCTGTTCTGTAATAGATTTCTCTTTTTAGTGTTTCATCTTTAAATTGAATGACCTGGATCCAACTTCTTTCAAAATTATCTGTATAAGAACGGGAATTACACATATCTATGTAAATATACTATATGCATATTTTTTAGTTTAAAGTTGTTGCTGTTTTTTCCATAACTTTTTTATTTTTCTGATTCTGAGTGAGATTTTGATCAACTGAAACTAGAAGAGGGTCTGGTCTTTAAAAGCAATATCTCCTGCATTCATAAACAAAGAAAGCCATGAAATATCTCAAATCCTACTGTGTTTTTTTTCTCTTCAGGTGAGATCACGTATGGAGGGAGAGTGACGGATGCCTGGGACCAACGGTGCCTAAGGACAATCCTCAAAGGCTTTTTTTCTCCAGAAACTCTGCAGCCTGGCTACACCTACTCCCCCTCAGGTATTGTTCTTTCTGCCCTCTTTTGTATGTATATGTGTGTGTGTGTACATGTATGTGTGTGTATGTGTACATGTGTATGTACGGGCATGTATGCACAGTGAACGCTATGCATATATCTCAATTAATGGTTTTCTCCCTGTAAGGTGTTTACTACGCTCCAGAGTCAGATGAACTCGAACAATATAAGAAGTATATTGAGAATCTTCCAATCATTGATGATCCTGAGGTCTTTGGTATGCATGAGAATGCCAACTTGGCTTTTCAGGTGAAGAACAATACTGTAACAATACCAGTACATTACAAGCAAATGTCTCTGTCTCTATTTTATACCAGACTGCCAGTTGTTCTCTTAAATATAAATGACTGTGCAATTTCTTATTTATACGTAGTTTTTCAAAATTTGTTAAATTTTTCACTTCACAGCAATTATAAGAAATGGCTTGTGGTCCTTTTAGTGATTTAAACTTATGTTTCTCATGCAGTTTATGAGCTTTGGGAGTGCTATGATAAAATATCAATACATGAGTGTGTGTGTGTGTGTGTGTGTGTGTGTGTGTGTGTGTGTGTGTGTGTGTGTGTTTGCCTCTGCAGCGTCAAGAAACTATAACTCTGATCAATACCATACTGGATGTTAATCCTCGTTCTTCAGCGCAACATGGAGCTAAGAGTAACGATGACATAGTCTGCGAGCTCGCCGAGCTGATTCTAGCCAAACTGCCCGGTACGCTGACCCCACATAGATTCACCTGCACATCGATCTCAGTTACTGCTGAGACTTTGCATTATTACACTCACTCTTTTTCCCCATGTTTTCATTGGTTTGTGTTGTCTTTTGTCTCTTTGTGAACTTGTCTTTCTTTTGGAGTGCAGAGCGACTGGACATGGATGAAGCAATTGGCACACTGTTTATCAAAGACACCAATGGGCACCTGAACTCCCTCACAACTGTTTTGGCCCAAGAAGCAGACCGATTCAACAACTTGCTTAAAGTTCTCAGGGTGACGTAAAAACCACACACATTTAATTGGTGGAGATCATCTCATGACCACTTCAGGAGTTGTTTTCTTTGGATTGTTGTTTATTTACTTGATCTTAGAGAAACATTCAAATAGAAAAAAACCTGAACAATCGAAAATATGCGTTCTGTTTAGTTTCAGAAATAACATTTTTCGGAATCTGTCATTACTGTGATGTGTTATTCTCACTTTCTTTTTCGTAGATGTCTCTTATCACTCTGCAAAAGGCAATAGCAGGTCTTGTTGTGATGTCAGAGGAAATGGACCGAATCTACACAAGCTTTCTGAACGACCAGGTCCCCACCCACTGGGCAAACTCTGCCTACCCTTCCCTCAAACCGCTGTCTTCTTGGGTCAGAGACTTGACTCTCAGAACGTCCTTTATCCAGGTTTGCATACAGATATTAACAAAAACACACACGTTTTCAAGTTCAGTCCAGAGGAATTATAGAAGTTTGTGTGAAATGTGTCTTTATAAAGCTAACATACATTGGATTAGAATAGAAGTCTTTTCTAGCTCAGGTCTGGGATATTCGCTGTGTTTTATTGGTTCGGGTGTGTGCATGTGTGCACGTGTGTGTGTCTGTGTGCATGCATATGTACGTTTGCATACATTTGATTTGTGTGTTATCTCATTAGTTTGGAAAAATGTAATAACACATGTACATTCTGAGTTCATCTTTCTGCCTCTCTGCACATCCTGGTTTAGTGTTTGGTCCATTTTCTCTGATTTAAGCTGCTCTTAAGTCTGCTCTGAACATGTATCGTACAGTCACTATAATTCACTTAAACAAGCACAAACAGGGTAAAGTCCTGTTAGTTTATACAGCAGTGGATAAACACTGAGTCACACTCCACATGCTGATTATCTTAGGAAACAAAATCCAATGTAAACTGATTCACTGGGTCACTTACAGCACAGGTGTTGAACTCCAGGCCTCGAGGGCCGGTGTCCTGCAGGTTTTAGATGTGTCCTTGATCCAACACAGCTGATTCAAATGGCTAAATTACCTCCTCAACATGTCTTGAAGTTCTCCAGATGCCTGCTAATGAACTAACTATTTGATTCAGGTGTGTTGACCCAGGGTGAGATCTAAAACCTGCAGGACACCGGCCCTCGAGGCCTGGAGTTCGACACCCCTGACTTACAGGATGCCTTTAATGCACTATATTGAATAAAAGAAGGAGATACTGCATAAACAAAGATATCGTTATTTAAAGATACTTATATTTTAATTGCATCTCTTCTTCTCTTTTCCTCTCTTGCAAGACTTGGATCACACGTGGTCAGCCCAAATCACTTTGGATCTCAGGGTTCTTCTTCCCTCAAGGCTTTCTTACTGGTAACACACTGAAACATGCTCTGTTTTTTAATAATGCCAACAGTAAAGCACAGTTTTAGAGCTGAGCTTGAGGATTACAATGATCACTCTGACTACTATTTCAAGTATACAGTGTAAAAATAAATGAATGAAGTTTAAAAGAGAGCTATTAATTAAATTTGTGTTTATTGGTAGATTTTGCTAAACAGCACAGTGACTTATTTCAATGCTCTTGTGTCTTTGATGGCCTGTAGGAGTGTTGCAGAATCATGCCCGGCGTTACAGTTTGCCTATTGACGAGCTTAATTTCCGCTTCAGCGTGGTGCCGGCGTACAGGGATGAGGAAGCAGTCTGTGAGGCTCTACGCACTCTTCCCATTGGTGCAAAACTGAACATGGATGAGGAGGTACTGTAAGAGGAGCAGTACTCTTAGTTATGCTTTCAGTAGTGCTTTAAAAAAAGGGCACAAATATTCTTTTCTCCAGCCCTTCAAATATTAGCAGTACTTTAAGATGCTATTTTTCTGGCTAATAGCAGGAGAGCTAATGTGGAAGAGCAGATCAACAATCTCAAGATGCAATCTAAAATATTACATCAGTTTGGTTTCTCTACAGTTAAAGTTTGTTGCTCCTTATATTTGTTCAACTTAACTTACTTAACTGCAGTTAATGTTTTTGTGTGCAATATTTTATTCAAAGTTCTTCTTACATTTTTACACAAAATCAGTTATGTTATCAATTGTGTTTGTGTTTGCATGATTTCAGTTAGAGTCCTTGGAAGCAAAACAAACCTAGCAGGCTGAAGATAAATCCTTTAATCATTAATATGACCACTAGCTTGTTTTGTTTTTGGGCAAGCATTTGAAATGGTCAATGTAAAATGTGAATTAGAAAGTTGTAGGAACCTGAGATCATGACCCATTTGATATATGTATTTAATTCTTGTATTAATTGATTAATGTTTTTGTGAAATTACTTTATCCTGAATCTCTAAATCTGATCTGGTGATCTCAAAGTTAGCACCACAGAGCAAATATATCCTAAATGATCAAATTAAATCCATTATTATCCATTATTTTTGATTGGACTACATACTGATTTCTTTAGTAAGGTTGTGTTATACTTGACTCCGGTGTGAATCTGGAGGGCAGTACAGCCTCCAGTATTGTTTTCTTTTTTAAAATACTGAGTTTATTTCCTGATGACATATCAGATTGATGCCCTCTTAAGCGTCATAAATAGTGAATATCAACCGCAGCAAACATCGTGTCAACTCTTCTTTAAATCTCTGTTCATGAAAATGAAATCCTTAAAGAATAAAAAGCTCTCAATACATCTGATAAAAGCAAAGCCACATGTTCTTTGTTTTATTTTCTGGCTTTGCAAGTCTTGTGTTTACTTCGTTTCAAGAGTTTGTCAGTAAAAAAGAAAAGTAAAATAAAAAGGTAATTCCTTTAATATGGTTACTTGTTAAAACAGTTACCAGAGCCGCAGGACGGTGTACTTGTTCACGGTATGTTCATGGATGCCTGTCGCTGGGACGATGTCGGCATGCTGATTGATGATGCGCTGCCTCGGGTTATGAACGCCATGCTGCCGGTGGTGCACTTTGAGCCACAGCAGAACTACGTCCCAGAGCCTGACCTCTACCACGCTCCTCTGTACAAGACCTCAGCCAGAGCTGGCACTCTGTCCACCACAGGTACACACCTGATGTATCCAAAGTCACTCACTCGAAACCTTTTTACATTTAAAGTCATGACACATTTTATACTATCATAAGGCCAAGAGCTAGTTTTTGGGCATCGCTGGGAGTTTTGGTGGGATACAGCGCACGTCCCTGTTACCAACATACAATGTCAAAAAAAGAAAGAAAAGGATGTTTGCTCAGATTGTTTCCTCACCCTTCATGTCTCTCTCCCTTCAGGTCACTCAACTAATTTTGTGGTGACATTAATGCTTCCCTCCAAGCAACCCAGCAACTACTGGATATCCAAAGCCTCCGCACTCCTGTGCCAGTTGAATGATTAAATATTTATTCAAGGACAAAGCAGAATTTTGAATGGCACCAAAACATTTGCACAAACTTGAATTAAGCTTGTGTAATAGCAACACAGAACGTAATTAAAATTTCACCCTAACTGATGTTTCTGCGTCCTTCATCTCATACATGTGTTTGACTACATTTATTTATATAACAAACTCTTTAGAAAGGAGACGTCCCAGTTTCACAGTGGAAGCACTACACTGCCTTACACTGCTTCATTTCATCTGCAAGTTAACAAGTCACAAGAAGCAGAGGTAGCAAAGGTAGATGAGTTTAAATACCTGGTGTCAGCCATCACCATCCAAGGCAGCACACGGTCAACAAGAGAGGCAAGGTGGAGTGGGTGGAGACAAGTGACAGAAGGATAACTGTAAAAGTGAAAGGAATTTTTTTTTAAGTTGATGGCTTCATGAAAACAAGAAAAGAAATGTTTAAGAAAAACTAAGAATTCTATTTTTTTTATTTATTTTTTTCTAATTTAGGCATTTATTAGACAAATAAGACTAATATACCCAAATTTGAAGCAGGAAACTGGACTTCTCAGAGATTAGTCAAATATAATCAACAATTCTCTGGTGTCCTGGATTGTTGATTACCTGACAGGAAGACCACAATATGTGTGACCACAGTCTGACAAGGTAATCAGCAACACAGGGGCACCACAAGGGACTGTCCTCTCCCTCTTCACCCTTAACACCACAGACTTCAGCCACTGCACAGAGACCTGCCATCTTCAGAAGTTTTCTGATCAGAGGCGGAGCCAGACATGTGAAACACCCGGGGCTTAGCCCTAAAGGGTAGTATGCATGTGGTTTTTTTTTTTTTTTTTTTTTGCGGGGGGGGGGTTAGAAATGACTGAAAGATTAATAGGCTCTGTTTTGAGTTTTGTTCAAAAAAGAATGACTTCATATAGGGAAAAATATATATCACATGTGCAGGACATCTTAAACTAGTTTTTTAATTAAGCAGCAAGGCAGAACAAAGTCGGGGCTGTATCAAGACACAGGGACTAAACCCCAATTCAACCAGGCAGAACTGATCCTGAATTAAAACAGGACTACAACAGTTCAAAATCAGGACTACTGAGGACTTAACCAAGACAGAACCAGAATCAGAACTAGATGATAGTAGCACTAAAAATCATCATAGACCTGCACTACACTTATTTTTTTAATTCTACCAAAGTACAATATTTAGATTGAGAAAAGTTTATATAATTATTTATCCTTGTTGTGCAAACAAGCTGCATAACTTAATAAATATAGAATTTGAAAAATAGCAAACCTAAAAAGAAACACTAGGTACGAGATACATGAGGACCTATGATACGGTGATACTTTTGGCAAATGACCATTTGACTAACATGTGTGTCTCACCTGCTCTTGTTCATCTCTGTTCTGTCCTCATTCTCCATCTCCCTCTCTGTTCCTCTCTCTCCCTCTTTGTGCTGACAATCATCAAATATACAGTTGAAACCACATATTTATGTACTGTTCAGATCAAAACACAAACACTTTTTAATTGTAACATCAAATCGGACTAAATGTTTATTTTTTTAGATTGATAAATATAAAAAACATATTTGTTAACTTTAAGAGTAAAGAGAGAAACTATCTGTATTTCTTAATTGCAAATGGCACCAAATTGTATTCAAACTGAGCCACACTTATGTGTGGAACGCCAGGACTGCCATAATGAATTAATTAAATACACCATTAAATAATTAATTAAATGTGTCAATAATTAATTAAAATTGGAATTAATTAATTAAATAAATAGTTATGACACATGTAATTAATTAATTATTGACACATTTAATTAATTATTTATGTATTTCACATTTTAATTAATTATTGACACATTTAATTAATTAATTATTGACACATTTAATTAATTATTTATGTATTTCACATTTTAATTAATTATTGACACATTTAATTAATTATTGACACATTTAATTAATTATTTAATGATATATTTATTTATTTCATTTTGGCAGTCTTGGCGCCTGGCTCTCGTCATGAAATAATTTTATCTGTCAGCCTCACCCATCAAACTCAGGGGGCGGGGTTAACGCTGCCCATGCAGCTTCTCTAACATTTGATTGGTTGCCGTGCAAAGTAAGTCAAAACAGGTCGATCCTAGATAATCGATTGCTTGTGTAGACTTGGGGCAGCCAGTTATCCCAGAATGCAGATCAAATCACAAGCAGCAATGGTGGTGGTGTAGTTTTAAAATACCCCGTTTTTCTGTCACCAGCTACACTTTTAACAGTGTTTTAGCCGCGAATGTCGCGACGTATGTCTGGTCAGGTTGTCAACATAGAACATGCTTGCAAAAGTGCTCAGATGTTTTCAGAGATTTCACTAGCTCTGCTAACAGTTAGCATGCAGAGCGCACCGAGGGGGTACATTAACCGGTTTGTTTACATATTCCACTCTCCGTGTTCCACATGTTGCATTCGCAGATTCTCATTTTCACCGAACGATCGTCTCTTTCCGCCTGGTCTTGTGTCTCTGTGCTTCTGTAACATAAAGAACGAGCTGACATTTTTCTCACGAAACCAGCGATCAGCTCAGCAGACCCTCAGTTTACCTGCATGCATCCTCCTCCTCATCTGTCAGCTGTTTAACACCTGCTGCTAATTCAAGAAACACGCCTAGTTACCTGGTGATAGTCACAGTTTAACTGGGCAGCCGGTGCTCGATATAACGCAATGTCAGCGCATTTTTCTGCACAAGATAAGTAAATATAGTATTTTCCCCGAGCGCAGAGCTGCTGGAGCTTGTTTCCTTACAGAGCACTTTATAGGCGAACAGCTTTATCAGCGGCTGATGTCCAATCACCGGCACACAGCTTTCAAACCTCAGCTGAGTTTTAGCTCTCAGTGGTTAAACGCTGGACTTCATTCACTCAGGTTCTGTCTGTCGGGTCACGTTTACTTCGCTGTTTTATTTACAACTGAGCAAATCGGTTTGGCTGAGGTTAAAGTTACGTTTCATAACTGCATAGTTTCACAGACATTTAATGGTTCACTGGCACATGTGTTAGACTGAACTATCATCTAAATATCATCTGTTTTTTAATAGTTATTCAACTGTATTCTAAGCACCAGCTGTCTGTTAGAATGTGATTTTTTTTCTCTCTCTGTTGGCAGAGGTATAAAAATGCGCAGGAAAATCTGACATGCATGGCGAACTTCACCGACGATATTTAGGGAGGAATAAACACACATCAAACATAAATGAACCATTTGCCTGTCTCCATAATTGAGAGCATTTTCTCTTCTTATGTCAACACTCTCTCTCTCTCTCTCTCTCTCTTTTTTTTTCTTCTTTTTTTTTGCTTTTTCGGTCATGTTATGTTTACCTGTCAAAGGCTTGTTACAAACTATGAAACACATTGTGCAGACTTCTGGATGTTAGAAGAAAACGAATACTGCTCATGAATGAGACTAAAGGCAGGAAGGTGTCCTTTAAAACTAAACATGTTAATAGGACCTCCCTGTTTATATCATAGTTTAAGATATAGCACGTGTATTTCAGTAATAGCCTGCTGAGGCCACTATACGTGCTGGCCTCATATCAAATGTGAAGGCAGACTGAGTCTATGTTTGACGTTTGTTTATATCTAATCTTCCTTTTCAAACATTTAAACAGCAGCGAGTCTGCAGCTGAGGGAATACAAACTCAAATTGTCGGAACAGGTTTGCTCGTTTCTTGGATTCATTTGGTGATTTATTAAATGTATAACTGTTATTCTAATCTGCTGCTGAGTCTCTTACACTTTTCTTTATGCTGTATATTTTCACGTCTCTGGAATAGTTGGCAGTTAGATAGTCAGCTGGGAAACTTTGTGTTAACTCATGGAGCTGAGGATATCGTGGATATGCTGACCTCGCTGCGTGGTGTACAGAGCGAGGTCAGCATGATTAATATTCACAATAAAAATATTAGCCGAACATCATGAAGTCTGTATGTGTTTCATAGTGTCGAACAACCTTTGTACAGTTAAAGCCAGCAGTTACTACATGACGGAAACACCAACGTTATCTCTTTTATGTGTTTATACACAGGTCACGCTGATTACTGAACAAAAACCCAAAGATCAGATGTTAAACAGATTTATTTGCTCTCTCTCCTCCTTAAACATGTTTTTAATGTTAGTTATAATTCAGAATTGGCGACTGAAACACGTAGGACACATAAGAACATCAGGAAATAAAACATCGATAAATATAACCTCAGTAAAAGAAGTCAGCGGGGGTTACTACAGCTGTGTACCGGGGCCTGCGCTTTGTCGGTGGGATTGCTTGCGAGGCGAGCGGGTCTATCCCACGCTTTGCCGTGAGACTGGGCAGACATCTCCGAAATCATCGAAACACTTTTGCAAAGAGGCTGTATCTTGACAAACCGACCAGACACATGAAGATTAAACCACTACATTCTCGGCTAAAAAAATATTAAAACGGTATTTGGTAACACACAAACAGGGTTTTTCAAAGCTCAGTTCTGTTAGCTTCCACATGCCGGTTGTTGTGTGCTAGAAACAATGGCCACCAGGCCAAAGCAATGGTTTTGACTCGATCAGCGTTAACCCCGCCCCCTGAGTTTGATGGGTGAGGCTGACAGATAAAATTATTTCATGATGAGAGCCAGGCGCCAAGACTGCCAAAATGAAATAAATAAATATATCATTAAATAATTAATTAAATGTGTCAATAATTAATTAAAATGTGAAATACATAAATAATTAATTAAATATGTCAATAATTAATTAATTAAATGTGTCAATAATTAATTAAAACGTGAAATACATAAATAATTAATTAAATGTGTCAATAATTAATTAATTACATATATCATAACTATTTGTTTAATTAATTAATTCCAATTTTAATTAATTATTGCCACATTTAATTAATTATTTAATGGTGTATTTAATTAATTCATTATGGCAGTCCTGGCGTTCCATACTTATGGAGCTCCACAGTTCTTTTCCTGGTGTTTTGTTGACATCTCTTGATTTTCCCATTTCAAAAAAAACAGGCTCTGTGTTTTGCCTTATATGCATCCACAGCTGTGCCACCAGTTTACTCACATGGACTCTACTAACCTATCAGAAGCTTCTTCAGCTCAGAATGGAATCGTCTGGAGTTTCTTACTAATTAACAATAAACTTAATGTATATGTACTCCTAAATTTGATCAAAGTGATAAAAAATAGACAGCTCTGTCTCTCTTTATTCTGACATTTAACTAATTCAAAAGATATTTCAATATTTATCTAAAACAAAAGTTTACTCTAAATTGATGTTGTACAGTAAAAATGTTTTATGTTTTCTCCCTAAAGTGTATGTAAATATCTGGTTACAAATGTGAATATCCTGCTGTGTACTGAAATCCCTCTTGTTTTGCATAGAAATATACTGAACAACATACAAAGCATAATATATAAAATAACATTTACCTGAGTTTTTTCTTTGAAAGAAGCCTCTAATGTCCATTCTTATATTTCAGTACATAACTGAAACCGATTTAGTCGGGGAGGGTAAGAACTGAAAATATGAAATAAACACACGTAAGCTAAGACTCTAAAAAAATAGCATTTGTTCGGCTTTTCATTTCGCCATTTGTTGATTCACTTGAAGAGCGAGTAACGTAATATTGGTCAAGTGATCAGTTTGATATCAATCTTTCGTGATGCACCGTCATATTTACATTATTTGTACGGTATGAATGATTTTCTTTGGTAACTGGTCAAACTTAAGCTCTCCTTAGTATGGCTGGCTCCGTTTCTCCAACAGCGCACACAGGCAGCAGCTGCCCCGCCCCCTCGCTCAGTCACTTAGTGCCTGAGCTCGGATCATACCAATATCAGGGGGGATTCACGCACAGTCGTAAATTCCCACAGTGTGCACTATGTGCTTCGAATATTGTGTGTACTTTTTGTTTTATACAGTTGTCAGCCAGGCATCTAACTATGAAAAAATTACACTCCAAAAGACCCCGGGCTTCTGACAAAACAACCCGGGCTTAAGCCCAGTAAGCCACCCCCACGCTCCGCCCCTGTTTCTGATGACTCTGCGGTGGTTGGATGCTTTGTGATTATTCATAAAATATTAACAAAAAGACCTAAAAACTGTGAGAATCTGAATTTTAGCAAACAATATACAATTATTTATACCTATATTTCAACTTTTCCGAGTCAGGAGTCACAAAGTGACGCACAAAGTTAACAACTTCATAACATTTAAACTGTATATTTCTGTCAATACATAATTCAGTCAAAACTGAAGCCATGCACGTGATGTGTAGAAGGATTCCTCTCAAAAATTAATTCAAACTGCGTGGGCCCTCCTCATTTTCTGACTCCTCCTTAGCCTTTATCATTTTCTACCATTCTGTGGAAACGACCAGTAGAAAAGATGAAGTTAGTCTGGCTCATCTGCACAGTGGCTGTTGGTAAGATCTAAACAAATACATTTCTACAAAATCATATCAAAAAAAGAAGCTGAGTGTGGGGAAAGAGTTGTCTTTTCAATGACTGTTTGAAGGCGTAATTCAGCATTTGGAGAAATGTCTTTACTGATTTTCTTTTTAAGAGTTGGATAAAAAGATTGAGAGGAATCTCATGACTGTTTTTTAAGTAGAAAGATCCAGTCAGTGTGCATCTGGCCTGATTTAATGTAAAAGAGAAAACGGCCGACTGTAACTGTGTCAGTTTAAAGTTCAGACCTGTGCACAAACAAAGCTTTTGTGTGGGTGATACATGCTAAAATCAACAACAGAGAGAAATGTTAGGAATACTATGAGCTTTATTCTTTTAACCATCTTATATCATGTTGTGGAAAATGTGTCACACTTTATCCTCCGATCCTCTGGATGCTCAAATTAGAACACAGTATTTGTAGTATGTTTTTGTCACAAGCTTCTTTGTATGTAGACAAAAGTTCGTAAGAAGCCAATACACTTAATCAGATGTGTATTGTGTATCAGGACCCCCTCTCACCACATCGTCCCAATTTTGATTTACGGCCTCAGTCGAACCGTTTCTGTAACTTTCTAAAACCGATGATCTCAAATTCAGTGTGTTACCATTGCCAACCAAACGTTTTACACAAGATGAAATCATGATATTTTTTTTTTATGACGTGCTGCAGCCACCTCCGTATGTCTGGCTTTCAACATTGATATGACAGCCACCCGCATCTTTACTACAGAACAAAAAGATTTCTTCCAAAACAAGGTGCTTCAGTTACTGTCTGACAAGAACAATGGGTGAGTATCAAAGCTAATCTAAAGATGCAAAGTATCAAAATATTAAATCATATTTGCATCATTAATGTGGTGTACAGCTTTTCTGTGCAAATCAGTGCATGTTTTTTGTTGTCTTATTTCTGTCTGATCAGATCTCACTAAGGCACAATAGAACTTTTTATTTAATGTTTCTCATAGAGGATGGGGACAGGAAATGGACTGGAAAGAAAGTAGGGGAAAAATTTAGCTGGGATTTGATGATCAGAGCACGTTTGATGTCCCAAAAGTGCAAAGATAAAATGAAAGGTCATGTAACTCTAGTTGCTGTCTTAAACTTGGGTAAAAGTAAAGATTACCTTTGTCCTGATCGAGGGAAAAATAAATAACGCCCACACAGCATATTTACTTTCATTGACCCCAAGAGTATTCGTGGTTGTTGTCAATGTGGTCCAGGGGCGTTTTCAGAGACGGTGCCCGTGTTGTTGCTACTGTCCAAGTAATTGAATTCAAATTCAACTGAAAGGTTAAAGTGACATACAGTGGCTTGCAAAAGTATTCGACCCCTTTGAACTTTTCCACATTTTGTCACATTACAGCCACAAACATGAATCAATTTTATTGGAATTCCAGGTGAAAGACCAACACAAAGTGGTGCACACGTGAGAAGTGGAACGAAAATCATACATGATTCCAAACATTTTTTACAGATAAATAAATAAATGTTGCAGGAAATTCCATTTCCATCGGAAAGAAAAACGGTGTTCCTTTGTATTTCGTGGGTTTACCAGAGTTTGAGCAAACAGGACAGATCGTTTTCAGACACCACTGCATACACTGGACAGAAGTGCAGAAAATTCGTGGAGAACAGGTTGGTAACTGGAAATATCATGATTTTTAAAAATATTCAGATTTGAGCTAAAGCATGGAAATATTTGTGCCAAAACTTTTGTAAAAGTTTGGATTTTGTGTCATATTAAGAGGACAGCTCTTAATAACTGTACTACTTTGAAGCTGTGTCTTTGGGTTTGGTTTTGACTTTCTAAATCATCCTTTACACTCAAAACATTTTTAGATTGGTTCCTACTTCGGTGCTGAGCTGTGCTCATTAGATGTTGATTCAGATGGGAGCACTGACTTCCTGCTGGTAGGAGCTCCACAGTTTCATCTGCCTCAGGTGAAGAAAGAAGGCCGGGTCTACATCTACTCTGTGAGTGATGAGGTGAGCTATAATAAAAACTAAGATCCAGTGTGACACTGTGTGAGCTTTAAAGCTGATAAAATACATGCATGTGTTTTCATAGTCCATTATTAACATCCTCGTTTCCTATTAGACTGTACTGGAAAGTAACCAGGATGTGACGGGACCATCTATGGGTAGATTTGGCACCACCATATCCAGTCTTCCAGACCTGAATGGAGATGGACTCCGAGACGTAGCTGTCGGAGCTCCGCTTGAGGATGATAAGAGCGGGGCTGTGTATATCTACCATGGCAACAGGCAGAGAGGGATAGTCAGCACTTTCAGCCAGGTGACACCGACAATACTACTGTGCAAAGGTCTTGAGCCACATGTCATGTCTTTATATTCTGCTTTTAAAATGCTAAGTAGGTGTAGTGATTTCTTGCAAACATGTGCAAAATACATGGAAATACGATATAAGAGGCAAAAATAGAGTTTGTACAGTTATAACAAGCTTTGGACTGCCTCTATTCTTTTACACAGCCCGAACTCTCTTAGGCAGGTCATTTCTTTCTTGCAATTGGTAGTCTTCAGGATTAGTTCCTTAAAGGACATTCAAAGCTTCTCTTTGGATGTTGGCTGCCTTTTGTTCTCTATAAAGATGATCCCACACTGCTTCAGTAATGTTGAGGTCCAGGCTCTGGGGAAACCAGTTGATGACTGTTAGTGTTCCACTGTGTGCTTTTCTATAAAGGTATACTTTTACTGTGTTGGCAGCGTGTTTGAGATCATTGTGATGCTAAAAAAAAAAAAAAGAAAAAAAAAAAAAAAAAGGTAGCCATCGGCAATCAGGCGCTTTCCAGGTGGATCAAAATCTGACTGTACTCTTCCGTGTTCATAATTCTGTAAATTGTGACAAATCGTGAACCCGACTGGCCATTTAACGACAGCCCCGAACCATAACAGAGCCTCCACTGTGTTAGTTCAAAAGAAATCTTTCTGTCCAACTCTGTTATCTTTGACATTTTTGAAGATTCCACTGAAAATATTGTGTGGAATTTCCTGCAACTCTAAAAAAAAAAAAAAAAAAAAAAAAATCAAACGACACGTGTCAAAAGAAATTGAATTAGAAGAACAATTTAGATAATTTCAGTCTTTGAGTTTTGTTTATGCTTTAATGATTCACAGGTCAGTGTTTGTCACGGCTGGCGGAGTGAGCCGTGTGGAGTGGAGGAAAAGGAGGACCCAAAATGCAGCAAACTGATGATACGAGTGAAGTTTATTTACACGGTGGCAGTGGCAAAAACAGGCAATGAAGCATGAGTAATGACAAACCTAAACTGGGAGAAACTAAAGAGCAAACCTGAAATCTTACAAAACGGAGAGCGGAGCAGAGAGACGCAGACCAAGGACCAGGATACCAAGAAACACAGACGAGCCGACAACGAACACAGACCGACACCCACTATACACACACACACACACACACACACACACACACACAGGAGGGAAGAACAGCTGATCTGAATACACATGATGACTGGAGGACACAAGCTGAACACAATGACAACAGACACAGACTTTCAGAACAAAACAGGAAATCTAGAACCCGAACCGGACACAAGGGGGGAGGACACAGAATAACTAGAACAGAGGGAAATAATCACAAAACACAAAACGCTGGGTCAACGACCCAGGACCATGACAGTACCCCCCCTCCAAGGGCTGGCTCCAGACAGCCCAAAACAAAAACAGACGACCAACCCAGGGCGGGCGGCGGGGGCCCAGGACGGAGGGACCAACACAAGCTCCAGCGAACCGGGAGAATTGTCCAAAACAAAAACACACATGCTGGAGCACGAGAACAAAACACAGTTCAGGAGGCCGGCCCGGAGGCTGACAACTCAGAAGTCCAGGACAGTTCATCTTCTGAGGCCGGCCACGTCGGCGACGTAGATCCATAAGCCGACCGAGCGGAAGGCAGCGGTGGCGGAGTGGAGGCAGTTCAGGGGGCCGACCGTGCACACGGCAGCGGCGGCGACGGGGAAACCGTTCAGGCGGCCGACCGTGCGGACAGCAACGGCGACGATGACACAAGTCTGGAGGCCGACCGCGCGGAAGGCAGCGGCGGCGTCTAGGAGGTCGTCCATATTGACGATGACGCTCCACCAGCGGCCTGGTAGATGACCGCCGATGTCGAGGCGGCAGTTCGGGACCCGAAGGTGGCGTGGCCGTCGCAGCACCAGACGAGACCGAAGCGGAGGCCGGACCAGACGAGGCCGAAGCTGAAGCAGAGGCCGGACCAGGCGAGGCAGATGACGAGGCTGAAGCAGAGGCCGGACCAGGCGAGGCAGATGACGAGGCTGAAGCAGAGGCCGGACCAGGCGAGGCAGATGACGAGGCTGAAGCAGAGGCCGGACCAGGCGAGGCAGATGACGAGGCTGAAGCAGAGGCCGGACCAGGCGAGGCAGATGACGAGGCTGAAGCAGAGGCCGGACCAGGCGAGGCAGATGACGAGGCTGAAGCAGAGGCCGGACCAGGCGAGGCAGATGACGAGGCTGAAGCAGAGGCCGGACCAGGCGAGGCAGATGACGAGGCTGAAGCAGAGGCCGGACCCGGCGAGGCAGATGACGAGGCTGAAGCAGAGGCCGGACCCGGCGAGGCAGATGATGAGGCTGAAGCAGAGGCCGGACCCGGCGAGGCAGATGACGAGGCTGCAGCCGGGCCAGGCGAGGCAGATGACGAGGCTGCACCGGGCGAGGATGAAGGCTCGGAGGCTGCAGCTGGCGAGGATGATGAGGCTGCAGTTGGCAGCTGGACGGGCTCCTCGGGCCCCCCAGCTGACGAGTCTTGAGGCTGGACGGGCTCCTCGGGCCCCCCAGCTGACGAGTCTTGAGGCTGGACGGGCTCCTCGGGCCCCCCAGCTGACGAGACAGGAGGCTGGCTAGGTTCTCCTGAACCTCCAGCCGATGAGTCTTGAGGCTGGACGGGCTCCTCGGGCCATCCAGCTGGCGAGACAGGAAGCTGGGCGGGCTCCTCGGGCCCCCCAGCTGACGAGGCAGGAGGCTGGACGGGCTCCTCGGGCCCCCCAGCTGACGAGGCAGGAGGCTGGACGGGCTCCTCGGGCCCCCCAGCAGGCGAAGCAGGAGGCTGGACGGGCTCCTCGGGCCCCCCAGCGAAAACAGTCTCTGGACCAGTGGGCACCGGGGCCCCTGGAACACACAGGTCAGAACCAGTAGGCGCACGGGCCTCTGGCAGGCACAGTTCAGAACCAGCAGGCGCACGGGCCTCTGGCAAACACAAAGCAGACTGCAGCTGCACAGAGCATCGACTCAGCTCAGGCAGCGACAGCCGGATACAGTCCTCAGCTGGCTTCTTAATCTCCAGGGGTCCAGAGTCGGCCGGGGGCTGGGACCCAGCCTCTGGGGAGGCCCTGGAGTGTGTCACAGTCTCTGGGCTGGCCAGCTTTTGAGGACTGATTACAATATTATGTGGTGTGTCTCTCTGCTTGACATGAACAGGTGAAAAATAGTTCTTTCCGGGTTGGATGGACTTAACTTGTTGTGCAGGAGGAGTTGGTGACAACGATGGCTGAATAGGTGATAATAAGGCGGATGAGTCTCTTGTCAACTGAGCTATTGACTGAGCTATGGATTGTAACCAAGTGTCTAATAGGTCTGGCTGTGACTGTAATGGGGGTGACGGTTGAGTGGCTAACTGAGCTAGTGGCTGCTGGGCAGCTAACTGAGCTACCGGCAGGGCAGCCGACTCAAAAAACACAGCCCCGGAATAAACAGACACACAGTCCAAAACAGAAAAAGGGTCCTTTTCACTCACCACAGCTGGCAGTTCCAAAGTCCTAGTCTTCGGCTGTGGGGTGATGCGCCGACGGCGCGATCGTCGCTTCCTCCCGGGCAAAACCTCCGGCGGGCCGGGCAAAACCTCCGGCGGGCCGGTTCGTTGAGTATGAAGTCCTGTGCGAGCGGGTGAAGAGAGTCCAGCAGCCAGGAGTGAGCAGAGATGAGCTGCTGTAGCCTGGCTTCTACAGCGCGGAGACACTCTTCCCCCTCATGCTCGAGCCATAGGTTAACCAACCTGGAAACAGAGTCAATTAGTTCCTTCCGAAGCTCCTCGGGAGGTGCGGATGCCGCTGGGTCCATGTTTGGTCGGCTCGTACTGTCACGGCTGGCGGAGTGAGCCGTGTGGAGTGGAGGAAAAGGAGGACCCAAAATGCAGCAAACTGATGATACGAGTGAAGTTTATTTACACGGTGGCAGTGGCAAAAACAGGCAATGAAGCATGAGTAATGACAAACCTAAACTGGGAGAAACTAAAGAGCAAACCTGAAATCTTACAAAACGGAGAGCGGAGCAGAGAGACGCAGACCAAGGACCAGGATACCAAGAAACACAGACGAGCCGACAACGAACACAGACCGACACCCACTATATATACACACACACACACACACACACAAGGTAATCGGGTAATCGCACACAGGAGGGAAGAACAGCTGATCTGAATACACATGATGACTGGAGGACACAAGCTGAACACAATGACAACAGACACAGACTTTCAGAACAAAACAGGAAATCTAGAACCCGAACCGGACACAAGGGGGGAGGACACAGAATAACTAGAACAGAGGGAAATAATCACAAAACACAAAACGCTGGGTCAACGACCCAGGACCATGACAGTGTTAGGTGGTTTTAAAAATGAAAAAAATGATCAGGTACAAGAACTGGACCGAAAATGAATTAAAAATGTTTTTTTTTTAAAAAAAGCCTTTAAAAGACCTTTATTACTTACGTTATTATCAAAGATTCAGGAGGAAAATTATTTCTATAACCTTCAAATCTTATAAACCATCAGAAAACTGAGGCACAAATGATGGATCTGCACAACACTGTTGCCCCTCCATGCTTGCCTCTTGATTGTTTTAGTAATGCTGTAATATAACTTCAAAGATATGACAACCTGCCCAAAGAACTTTGTGTCCAACACTAGTTCAAATGGTGGGTTTAGAACATGTAGAATCTCTGTTTCTCTGTCAGACTCCACAACCTGCCAGCCTAAATGTATTCAAGTCAAAATATTGTAGAATAACGACTGAACGACGTGCAGAGCCTTTTCTCTTTTTTGTCTGTGCTTATGGAGTTGTGTTCGTACACTCTCAAAACCCTCTGTGCATTTGCATTGAAGTTTAATTATCTGCAGCATGATAATATTATCAGACTTACACTTATGAGAGCACACAGACATGTAATGTCATCTGAAAGAGGTATTTAGACTCGGCTCTAATATCTTCTTATTTCAGAGAATCATGGGAAAAAATATCGACCATGGGCTGAAGTTCTTTGGAAGGGCCATCTTTGGGGACCTCGGGGAGGATGGACTCCCGGGTGTTGTGGTTGAATCACGTGGTGCAGCTGTTGTATTCAGGTGAATATTATATGAACACTGCACCTATAAAAGAAGCTAAGCGACAGAAGAAGCGACAATCTATTTAAGTTCATTCGCTTCCTTTCAGATCCAAGCCGGTCTTCAACGTCTTGGCTCGTCTGTCTTTTCACCCTGAGAACCTTGACGCCCTGAGTCCAGATAAAAATGTAGCTTTGGTTAAAATAACGGCATGCTTTGAAAAGGTCGAAGCAACAAAGAGCAAAGCAGGTAAGTTTGTCGTGATGAGCGGACAAATGTGGAACATTTAAACTGTTTTTTAAAAATCCAGATTAATGTGTATTTATTTAATGTGACTTTTTTTCAGGGCCAGTGAGCTCAGCATTGAACATCACATACACACTTAATGTGACGAGTCAAGCAAGTCAAAGTATGTTCAGTCAGACCCTGAAGCTGAGAGATGAAAACACCTGCGTCAGCTACTCCATCAACAGAGCAGTAAGAATGCTGAACATCATCTGTTTATTTATTCACTCTCTGATGACTTTAACACATCGTTCAATCACCACTTTTCCTTAAAGCGCCAGTTTTGTGAGCTGTTTTAAGCCATAGCACGCACTATGGACATGTCACATAAGATTCTGAATTTAGCCGAGCCTCAAAGGGCTTGGTGCCATATAAAAGACATTTTACATGATTATTTTACACTTTACATTTACCTGACTGACTGCCCCTCGCAAGCTTGGGGTTTAAACCATTGAGAAAAGGTGGGCGGGGATTTGTCTACAAGTCCTTTTCTTTTTCCACGCCCTTTAGGGTTTGCCACAGGAAATCATTTGACTGCAAGCTTTGGACATGCTTAATTAAAGGCATTATATATCGCCCTTAATATCAATAATCAGGTTTATTTATATTGTACCAAATCACAATCACCTCAATAAAGATCCTACAGAAAACACCAGCAATCATGCAGCTTCCTATGAGTTGGCACTCTGCAGCAGTGGAAAGCAACACTTCCCTTTCAACAGGAACAAACCTCAGGCACAACCAGTGGAGGGACAGCCATAGATCTCCTGTTACTGGTTGGGGGTGAGGGGAGGGAGACAGGACAAGCTGTGGAAAACAGACAGAGATTAATAATAACTAATGATTAAATGCAGAGTGCTGAAGAATGAAGAGGTGCTTGCGGAACAAAATCCCAGCAGCATAGTCCTAATGCAGCGTAACTAAGGGAGGATTCAGGGTCACCTGATCCAACCGTAACTATAAGCTAGGGGCAGGCAGACCCTGATCCTGTATCCAGAGACCAAAACACCACAGACAACAGCAGGATAATGTCGTCTTTTTAATTTAATTTAATTTAATTTAATTTTTAAAAAATCAAACAAATGGGTATTAAAATGGGTAAATCTGCTCATTTAGCAGCAGTGTGTGTGAAATGTTAGGTGGATAAGATGAGGCGATTTGTAGCTACATTAAAAAAATGAAATAAAAAAAAATCCCAATGAATCTACCTGAATGATGCAAACGGAAGTGAAAAACTCATTTTCATCAGTATTAATGCTTAGTTTTTAAGGGTTACTCTAAGCAGTGGCAGTCCTAGCCAGGTGGCGGAGGGCTTTCACCTCAGAATCTCATCTCTGCTTTTCGCGGATGATGTGGTTCTGTTGGCTTCATCGGGTGAGGGCCTCCAGCTTGCGCTGGAACAGTTTGCAGCTGAGTGTGAAGCAGCGGGAATGAGGATCAGCACCTCCAAATCTGAGGCCATGGTTCTCAGCCACAAAAGGGTGGAGTGCCCACTCCGGGTCGGGGATGAGTTCCTGCCCCAAGTGGAGGAGTTCAAGTATCTCGGGGTCTTGTTCGCGAGTGATGGGAGAAGGGAGCCGGAGATCGACAGACGGATTGGTGCTGCGGCTGCAGTGATGCGGACGCTGCACCGGTCCGTCGTGGTGAAAAGAGAGCTGAGTGTAAAAGCGAAGCTCTCAGTTTACCGGTCGATCTACGTCCCTACCCTCACCTATGGCCACGAGCTGTGGGTAGTGACCGAAAGAACAAGATCTCGGATACAAGCGGCGGAAATGAGCTTCCTCCGAAGGGTGGCTGGCCTCTCCCTTAGAGATAGGGTGAGAAGTTCGGCCATCCGGGAGGGGCTCAGAGTAGAGCCGCTGCTGCTCCACATCGAAAGGAGCCAGCTGAGGTGGTTCGGACATCTGACAAGGATGCCTCCTGGGTGAGGTGTTCCAGGCATGTCCCACCGGGAGGAGGCCCCGGGGCAGACCCAGGACACGCTGGAGCGATTATATCTCTTGGCTGGCCTGGGAACGCCTTGGTGTTCCCCCGGATAAGCTACTTGTGTCAAGCCAGCCTCCAATTCGAGACTTGCAGTCAAGCCAGCCTCCAGTTTGTTTTACGTTCCCTGTGTATTCAAAGTATTACGGGAATGGATGTGGAAACCGGATTTCAAAATAAAAGCCAACTTCGAGTGAATTAACAGATATGTTAAGAACATAATAACATATAATTTAGTTTTGTTTTTTTTGTTTTTTTACAAACTCTAATGTTAGATCTATATGACACAGCCTTGTACCCTAATTGTGCCCTGTCACTATCAAGGCCATCTTATTTTGGATTTCAAAGTAAAAGCCCTGTGAATCTTCATTTTTGAACTACTCTTTCAATGACTTAATAATGCTCTTAAAAGCAAAAGTCGTATTTCCAAATACTATTTGAACTTTATATCAACACTTTCCAACCACAGTCTTTTTCACAGTGATACCATATCAATATCAAGTCAGTCTGATTTTGCCTTTCATAGTAATGGCCCTTTGAAATTGCCGATATTTGACTTAATCTTCTAACGATTCAAAATGCTCTAAAATGAAAAATTCTTGTTTCCACAGGGTAAGTCCACTTTAGATCAACAGTATACAGACCCACAGTGATACCATATCAATATCAAGTCATTCTGATTATGCCTTCCAAAATAAATGCCCTTTCAAATTGAGCATATACGACCTACTTTTTTAACGATTTCAAAATGTTCTTAAACAGAATTTTGCGGTTTCCACAGGATAATTTCACTTTAGGTCAACAGTATACAACCTCACGATGTTACCATATCAATATCAAGTCATTCTGATTTTGCTTTCAAAAATAAAAGCTTTTTCAAACTGCCCATATCTGACTTGCTCCTGGAACAATTTCAAAATGCTCTAAAATGGCAAATTCCTGTTTCCACAGGCTAATTCCACTCCAGATCAACAGTATACAGCCCCACAGTGATACCATATCAATATCAAGTCATTCTGATTTTGCCTTCCAAAGTAAAAGCCTTTTCAAATTGTCCATAATTGACCTACCTTTCAGTGATTTCAAAATGCTCTAAAATGGAAAATTCCTGTTTCCACAGGGTAATTCCACCTTAGATCAACAGTATACAGCCCCACAGTGATACCATATCAATATCAAGTCATTCTGATTATGCCTTCCAAAATAAAAGACTTTTTAAATTGTCCATAATTGACCTAACTTTCAGTGATTTCAAAATGCTCTAAAATGGAAATTTCCTGTTTCCACAGGGTAATTCCACTCCAGATCAACAGTATACAGCCCCACAGTGATACCATATTAATATCAAGTCATTCTGATGATGCCTTCCAAAATAATGGCCTGTTGAAAATGCCCATAATTTACCTAACTTTCAGTGATTTCAGAATGCTCTAAAAAGGAAGATTTCAGTTTCCACAGGGTAATTCCACTTTAGATCAACAGTATACAACCTCACAATGTTACCATGTCAATTTCAAGTCAGTCTGATTTTGCTTTTCAAAATAAAAGCTTTTTCAATTTGCCCATATATGACTTACTCTTGGAGCGAATTCAAAATGCTCTAAGATGGAAAATTGCTGTTTCCACAGCATAATTCCACTTTAGATCAATAGTATCCAACCCCACAGTGATACCATATCAATATCAAATCAGTCTGATGTTGCCTTCCAAAATAAAAGACTTTTCAAATTGCCGATATATGACCTACTCTTTTAAAGAATTCAGAACGCTCTAAAAATGAAAATTGCTCTTTCCACAGGATGAATCCATGTTAGATCAAAAGTGTACAACCACACCATGGTACTATGTCAATTTCAAGTCATTCTGATTTTGCCTTCCAAAATAATGGCCTGTTGAAAATGCCCATAACTTACCTAACTTTCAGTGATTTCAGAATGCTCTAAAAAGGAAATTTTCTGTTTCCACAGAATAATTTCACTTTAAATCAACAGTATACAACCTCACGATGT
Source organism: Diplotaxodon limnothrissa (assembly GCF_057381915.1). Classification (NCBI taxonomy): domain Eukaryota; kingdom Metazoa; phylum Chordata; class Actinopteri; order Cichliformes; family Cichlidae; genus Diplotaxodon; species Diplotaxodon limnothrissa. The sequence goes on from NC_140601.1 coordinate 40,664,060, forward strand.
TACCATGTCAATTTCAAGTCATTCTGATTTTGCTTTCCAAAATAAAAGCCTTTTCAAATTGCCCATATACGACCTACTCTTTTAACGATTTCAAAATGCTCTTAAATGAAAAATTCATGTTTCAACAGGAGAATTCCACTTTAGATCAACAGTATACAACCCCACAGAGATACGATGTTAAGATCAAGTTACTCTGATTTTGCCTTCCAAAATAAAAGTATTTTCAAATTGCCCGTAGACGACCTACTCTTTTAACGATTTCAAAATGCTCTTAAATTGAAAGATGCTGTTTCCACAGGATAATTCCACTTTAGATCAACAGTATCCAACCCGACAGTAAAACCATGTAAATTTCATGTTGGTCTGATTTCGCCTTTCAAATTAATGGCCCGTCGAATTTGTCCATATGTGATATACTCTTTGCAAGAGTAAAAACTTGTACCTCTTGTGCATAAGGTTCTTTTTGGGGGGGGTTGTTGCCGATGCCCATGATGCCACCCCCCACCATGATGCCGTCCTGGGCAACCGCCCATGTCGCCCGTATCAAAAACCGCTACTGACTCTAAGACTTATCAAATAACAGTGCTTGAGTTTGTTACCATCGTAGTATTTTTAGGCTTTGAAATACCGCGGTAAAGTGAGCCATCATTTGTGAGCCGCGGTCAAGCCAGCCGCCTCCTATCCGCCGCATAAATTTCCTTGCGCTTTTACACCAGTCTTTACGGTAGCGCCTTTTCCTTTATATCCCACACGCGCGCACACAAATTACAATGGAACAGCCCAATACAGTCAATACAATTATGGAAATTTCAGAAATTCATTAAAAATCATCCTGAGTAGTTGAGGTCCAACTTTCAACAGATTCCTTCTCTGGGACACCTACTGTACCTGTGTGCCAAGTTTCAGCCAGATTCACTGTAATATTCCTCAGAAATTAATGGAAACTTCTATTCAACCTAATACAGTCAATACAATAGGATTATGTCAATTTTCAAAAATTCATTAAAAATCATCCTGAGTAGTTGAGGTCCAACTTTCAACACATCCCTCCTCTGGGACACCTACTGTACCTGTGTGCCAAGTTCCATCCAGATTTACTGTAAAATTCCTCAGAAAATAAAGGAAACTTATATTCAATCTACTACAGCCAATACACTACAATTATGTCAATTTTCAAAAATTGATTAAAAATCATCCTGAGTAGTTGAGGTCCAACAACAACATAGACATCTATATTTGCTCAGAAACTCTACTTCATTGATAAGATGAATCCACTACAAATAGTCTTCTGAAAAAATATTTTTCAATTTGTTTCAATTTTTAAAAATATGTTCTTAAAGATTACCGCAAGGTTTAGAATGGAATATGTTTTACTTACTATACAGCGGGTGAGATGATGTAATTTAAAAGCAGACTAAAAAGCAGGACATAGAGGACAACAAAACTGTGATGAACTAAAAGAGAGCCCTTTATTGTGGCTGATGGAAGAAACTTGAACATACAACAAGGCAAAAGCAATAGGTTACAATAACTGTAATTAATCCTGAAATGGGCGAGACTAAAATACGACTGTTATTAATATTACTGTGACTATGTCAACACTACTACAGACCTGAACATGATGGCGACCAGCAGTATGAGATAAAATATTAAGGGGTACACCCAAGACTTGAACATGAGAAAGGAAAACAGACTCTTAAAACAGGAAACATGACGAATGTATACCTCACATTAACAAACAAGGGCGATTGGAATGAATTGTAATGGTAGGTGACACGAAACGATCTATTTAAACAAAGCAGTAAAGAATGAGCAACTATGAGCTGTCAGGGAGAATTAGAAGAACGTAACAAAGTATCGCCAAATTAAAAGTACTAACTAATAACAGCAAAAACAAGAATTACATACATTGATCAATAGTAATCTTAATCAACAAATACCAAAACTAATGCAAAAAGGGTTGGGTCACAAACCCAAACTGCGAGAATCACATTATTTTCTAAACTTAGTGTAATTTTTTAGAAAAGGTATTAAAATGAAAAAGAATGCAATACAAAATCTAAACGAACAAGCTCTATTTACATTTCTGAAATACATAACCTACATATGTACAGAAAAATCAGAATCGGAGAAGCTTTATTAATTTGACGGTGAAATTGAATAAAAGTTTCCTGTAATTTCTGTGGAATATTACAGTGAATCTGGCTGAAACTTGGCACACAGGTACAGTAGGTGTCCCGGAGAAGGAATCTGTTGAAAGTTGGACCTCAACTACTATGGATGATTTTTAATGAATTTTTGAAAATTGACATAATTCTATTGTATTGACTGTATTAGATTGAATAAAAGTTTCCTGTAATTTCTGAGGAATATTACAGTGAATCTGGATGGAACTTGGCACACAGGTACAGTAGGTGTCCTAGAGGAGGGATGTGTTGAAAGTTGGACCTCAACTACTCAGGATGATTTTTAATGAATTTTTGAAAATTTCCATAATTGTAGTGTATTGGCTGTATTGAATTGTATATAAATGTCCTTTAATTTCTGAGGAATATTACAGTGAATCTGGATGGAACTTGGCACACAGGTACAGTAGGTGTCCCAGAGAAGGAATCTGTTGAAAGTTGGACCTCAACTACTCAGGATGATTTTTAATGAATTTTTGAATATTGACATAATTCTATTGTACTGACTGTATTAGATTGAATAAATGTTTCCATTAATTTCTGAGGAATATTACAGTGAATCTGGATGGAACTTGGCACACAGGTACAGTAGGTGTCCCAGAGGAGGGATGTGTTGAAAGTTGGACCTCAACTATTCAGGATGATTTTTAATGAATTTTTGAAATAAACATAATTGTAGTGTATTGACTGTATTGCACTGAATATGAGTTTACTGTGATTTCTGAGTAATATTACAGTAAATCTGGGTAAAACCTGGCCCAGAGGTAAAGTAGGTGTCCGAGAAGAGGATTGTGTTGAAAGCTTGGCATCAACTTTTAAGAATGATTTTTAATGAATTTTTGAATATGCAACCAGACTGTCACGATGGCTGTATTGAGCTGTTCCATTGTAATTTGTGTGTCTAGGCTTTCAATCAGGATATAAAGCGAAAAGGCGCTACCGTAAAGACTGGTGTAAAAGCGCAAGGAAATTTATGCGGCGGATAGGAGGCGGCTGGCTTGACCGCGGCTCACAAATGACGGCTCACTTTACCGCGGTTTTGAAACGATGATGACAACGACTTTGTTTCTTACAGAACTATGTGGATGACACATCAACACCTCTCAGGATCAGACTTAACTTCCTTCAACCTGACAGCGAGAGCGCGAGCGCCGTCCTGAGCGTGGACTCTGAAAGAGAGGCTGCCCTTGAGGTAAGTTCAGTCGCCCGTACAGTCTGTATTTACATGCTTATTGTATACAACCAAAGATACAGCTATAGTCATGTCCTATTATATTTACCAAGAGTATTTAGTAGGATTTAATATGAGGTTTGAAGCTTTTTTCTGACCTGCGGTTTAAGTTTGACCTGTTTTGTTTTTTCTTTTACTTTTTACAGATTCCCATTTAAAAATAATGCAGAAGAAGAAGTGAGAGCTGAACTGTTCAAGAACGTATTTCTGATTTTTAGCAAGTAAAAAACATGTTATTATCATGGAGTAATTAAAAGACTTATTGATGAAAACAATGAGAAATAACTTTGTCTTTAAATGTAAAACTTTTCAATTCGTTCTTTCCTAATTTTTAGTTATTTAATTTAGATTCAGTTTTGTTTTATTTACACCCCACATAATCACAGCAACAGTCACCTAAAGCCCATAAAGACTCTGCACAAAATAGAGATGAATGCAGAGAAAACCCCAACAATAAAAACTACCCCCCATTAACAAGCACATGGCAACAGTTGGAAGGAAAAGCTCTCCTTCAACAGGAAGAAGCCTCCAGCATAACCAGGCTCAGGGAGGGGCAGCCAGCTGCTGTGACCAGCTGTGGGTGAGGGAAGGAGGGAAGGACAAAAGACGTGCTGTGGAAGAGAGCCGGAGATTAATAATGACTCATAATTAAAAGCTGAGAGGTGTGTAAACACACAGAGAGTGAGGAAGAAACATCATGAGAAGCTATCAGCAGCCTGGGCCTTCAGTTAACCAGAATCTATCGTTGTTTCACAGAGACACTCTGCTGATGTGTTTAAACGTTTGTCTTGTCAAATGCAAAAACAATAAAATAAAACATATCAAAGCCTGTCACATCACACAGCACTGTCACTAAGCTCCTGGCCCGTTTCTATGCATTAAAATTACTGCCATCTTGTGGCCACAGTCAGCTACTGTCGCTGAAAATCTGAACTCTAAAGCATAAACGTGTCAGTTCCTGCCTCTCAATATAAAAAAAGGAAAAACTGTTTGTGCACTAAATAAAACGTTACACTTACCTTGAGGATTTTTCATTTTGTTTTGTTCGTTCTTATTTTTCCACCCTTATCTTTATCTATCTTATTTCCCATTTACCTTTTTTTACTTCCATCTTGGGAATTTGTTTGTACCTTTTATTTATTCCTTTAAATTTTACCTTTTATAATAATTTTATTCAGACTTGTTTCCCATGTTTGTGTTGTAGAAGCACATGTGGTTGTCTCCTTTGATAATCAGCACCCAGATTTGATCCACCGCCACCCTGGTGTTAGTCATGTTCCTGTTCCACTTGGCTATCTTCAGTACTGGATGACAAGCTGGGTTTAAAGATTAATGAGCTTCATTTTATTTATTTTACCTGCATCGTTAGGATTGAATGAAGAATCCTCCAGAAGGGGAAAAAAATGTCTTCCACCAAGAATACCCATATGAACACGTGTTTTATGTATGTTTTTTCATTTAACTATGCACTTAGTTGCATAGATGTTCATCTCTTTTTTACGCTTCCTGAATCATGACCTGAACTAATGCTGTCAACATTTTATTTGAGAAAAAAACTTTTAAAAAAACTGGCAAATATTCACTGAAAATGGAAACAACAAATGCTAAACATCAGACAATTTGGAATATATGCATAAAGTTTACTTACAGTATCAAAGTAGAAGATTTTACACCTTTACCAAAACGTTTGAGGCACAAATGAGTGTTTGGGGTTATTTAATTAAAATAAACACGTTTTTAATAAAAAATCTCTACAGTGAGCTAAATTTAAGTCACAGGAATGTATAAAAATGTTGAAAGAAAATAACACACAATGAGCCTGTTAAAACACAGGATTTACTTAAATGTGTCAGATGCTGAACACAGTTACGCGACTGATCACAAAGCAAAAAATAAAAAAAACACTGCAGGAAAAAAGTGTCAGTTTTAGTGTCATTTTCAAAAAAAACCCAAAAGACTGACAGGACTGTGCAAACACTGGTAATCTGGTTTGATGCACCGATGTGATTTAGTCAAAACTTTGGTGATGCATGGATGAACAAGCAAACGTGCAGGTTTAGTGCACACTCACAGTCCCATCACTAGTATGATTTTCGCTATGATTGCATCTAACAGAGGAAACCCAACGTTAACGTCCCAGGTGGAAAACAGCGCTGTCCAGAGTCTTAAAAAGGTCCTTCAGTGGAGTCACCCCCACCCTCCCACGCCCCCTCTTTTCTTTCCTAGAGCAGTGCATCTCTCTCGGGTCGGTGTGGTGGTTGATCTCCGGTGTTGCTGGTTCCAGTGGCAGCTTGTACGTGCCAGAGTTTCTAACCTGAGGTTCGGTCACACCTGGACTGCTGAGGGTCGGCCCTGCTGTTACCTCTGAGGAGTTCTGAGGAGTTTGAAAAGAAAGCTGGTCGTCTGTTGAGCGTGCAGACGCCTTCACGGTGGGCCGACTGCTGGACGTCTGAGGAGCAGAGCACAAAGAAATAAATAGAAAAACTCACAATATTCAGGTGTAAATCATCTCTGATCAGTGTCTGTGTAAAAACTCTCACACGAACACTAAACCGCTGAAATAAACAGACTTCAGAGGCCAAACTGCTTTTTTACAGCAGTAACTACCAACTCCAAACAGGGCCCCTCACCATTTGAAAAATACTAACTAAATACTAACCAAACAATGCTGAAATGCAGTATTATATTTGACTGCCGATGAACAATAATATGAAAGGTGAAACCTTTTTGGATTTTGAACAGTTGGCCCTGCAGCCATGCCAGCCCATTGTGACCAATTTGTCACATTTTTATTTTGTATTTTTCTCTCCAATTATTCGATTAGCTTAATGCATACGTACCTAAATCTTAAAACAGATAAATGTGTACAATCACCACTGAAAATAAACAGACAATAAATGTGAGCAGTAACAAAACTTAAGTTAAAAGCTGTATTTTCTTCCTACCAGTCTCAAAAATATAGTCTTTCATCAAATTTATGGGAAATTTAAGTCATTTTATGCTCTTAATTTTGTTGATTTTTCAGGCTTTAAAACTTTTGAAGAACTCTCGGGAACCTTGTCGATGTAAAGAATTACTGCCTGTGGAGGCTGATGAGGCTGAAGAGAGCATCTCTGGACCCAGTGGAGGTGGTGAGTGACAGGAGAACGGCGGCTAAGCTGTCATCCCTGATGGACAACATCTCCCACCCCATGCAGCAGACTGTGACAGCACTGAGCAGCTCCTTCAGTGGGAGACTGCGGCACCCACGGTGTGGGACGGAGAGATTTCGCAGGTCTTTCCTCCCCACTGCTGTCAGACTCCATAATAAAGACTTTAACTGATCAAGCACACACATCCATACATATGCAATAATACTAAGTGCAATAATCCTTTCTGTCATCGTTGTATTTTTACTCAGTTGTATATAGTATTTGTATTCTATTTTTATCTTATTGTATATTTATTTTATTTTATTCTATTCTGTACAGTTGTGTACTGTATTTATTCTTATTGTATTCTAATTTTTGCCTCATAACTTTTGCACTGTCCACTTCCTGCTGTGACAAAACAAATTTCCCACGTGTGGGACTAATAAAGGTTATCTTATCTTATCTTATCTTACTTCTCTTCCACACTAACAGTCTTGCAGATAAAGAAGTACAGTTTGAACTGATCCTGATTCTTTGAAAACAGCAGATTCTTTCTGCTTCTTCTTCTTCTTTCTGCTCAGTTTGGGGGCGTGGCCTAAACCTAAACTGTTTTATGTTAAACATGCATTCACGTACCCGATGCTTCTTTTCTTCGTGCTGTTGTTTTCCAAAAGTGTGCCCGACGCGACCTTTGTTGCTCATTTCTAGTTCTGAAATTTAAAAAAAAACAAAAAAAAAACAAACAGATTTCTGTTTCATTCCACTAAAATTTTATTTAAAGTATTTAATGTTTTTAGGGGGCGTGAATAAACGGCGCACCACTGATCTGAATGCCGCCCCGCTGCTCTCCATCCTCCTGGTATGGGCTCAGGCTCACAAACAGGGATTTCAGGACTGAATCCTTAGGCGCCCCTATGGCAGACGTTAAGAGCACATTTCAGACACACAAATGGACATTAGACATTTTTGTACGTGTTGAGCGCATCCTTACTTGTGGGCGATGAGACGTGAGGCAGTTGCTGCTGTGCCGGAGTTTCAGATGGATTCGGACCACCCGGAGCTGGACTGGAGGAAGTCTCCTTGATTGAATCCTGCACGATGCTGCAAGCTGGATCTGCTGGCTGCTTCACAGGATCAGGCTCAGCTTCAGAGGTTGTGGAGCAACTATCAGGACTTTGTTTAACATCAGTTTGGACCTGGCACGAAGGAGCCAACTCTACATTAGAAACGCTTTGAAAAGGACTTTCAGCTGACGCCTGACTGCAGGGAGGCAAACTCAAAGTCTCAGAGAGGGGGTTTGCAAAAAGGCTGAGGAAGGAAGCAGCAGAGGTTTTCTCAGGTTTGACTTCAGTTTTTAAATGTCCTTCTTTGCTGGTGAAATGTGCAGGCTGTGAGGCTCTCACTGGGTCAGGTGTCGGTGTCACGCTCTCAGCGATTGGGTTTTTAAAAAGGCAACTGAAGGGGATTTTCTGAGTCTTTTTACGTCCAGCTGAACAATCGGATAGAGTTGGAGTCTCCCCGCTGCACTCCGGTGACATTTTAGCAGAACAGCGTTTCTGTGTACCGGGTTGGAAGACAGATTTGGTCTTTCTTTGGTACCGAGGGATCTCAGCAAGCTGCTTTGCTGCAAAATGGTGAACGGCAATGTTTGCAGAGTCACTCGTCTTAATGGAGCCATCTGCAGGTTCAACAGGAGCAGAAGTTCTGCTTTTAAACTCTGAGACGCCTGAAGAGGGAGAAATACCCGAGAGATGTTTAGGAGGACGGGTGTTATCTGTAGGAAGCTGTGAGCTTTCATTCATGTCCGATTTGCTTTTGGAAGATGCAGGATTATCTTCATCTATAACAGGAGGATGCAAACGCTCCAGTTTAACTTCATGAAAAGCCATTTCAGCAGATTTCAGGGACTCTGGTATAGCTCCACATTGCTGAGTACCAGAGGAAAGAATAAGATCAGAGCTAGAAATCAGGCTGTCGTGCACTTGTAGGGAAGACAGGCTCTTGTACATTTTCTTGAAGGGTTTGTTTGGCTCATGTTTGATACTCAGTGAGACTTTTTGTACTTGATGTTGTGAACTTAAGAGAGGATCCTGGATTTCCTCAGTTTTTACACTTGAAGCAGTGAGTCTTTGACCAAGGGTGTAATTTTCCACTGATTTTAAGGACCTGAGGACAGCATCAACAGAATAGGGAACTTCCTTTTGTGTTGTGGAGCCTAAAGTGGCCTCGGTGGTGGTCTCTGCGGCAGAAGGGGTAGTAGATTCTTTGCTTTCAGGAGTATTATAGAAGCTAGGGAAAGACCTGTACAGCTGAGGTCCAAGCATGGCTTCCACTGAATAACAAACTGGCTCCGGGCAGTTACTGCTGGTTGATGAAGGGCTGTGAGGTCGGGCGGTGTCTGCTGCACACCGAAGAACAGCTTCATCTGTAACTGTGGCCATTTCTTGTATCTGGTGTACTGAGGGTTCCCCTTCTGTAGCTGTAGCTGCATCTGCGCTGCGGTAAAAGTTAGGCCTGAAAAATAAAAATGTCCAGTGAAGGTAACGTGCATGGATTATCAGAAAAATTCCTGTTAAAGGCTAAAAGCATCGTAACAACTTAAGTTCCTCTTAGAATACAGCAGCGAGTCGTGTTCAGATTAATGTTTGCTGCTCTGTAGTCCAGAGAAAATGTAATCCATCTTTTATGTACAGTCTATGCCTGCACATAAAAGCCCATCTTCTGTGTCGTCGGTCTCATATTCATGAACTAATCCTTCAATTACACTTACTGCACGTGAGGATGAGGACATGTTTAAATTCAGAGGTGCATACCTGAGCGGGTCCATGAAAACACTGGGGGTCCCCTTTGTTTCTGTCATTCCTGCCTCCTCTTTGCTCGCCGGCTGTCCCGGAGGCTCATGCTCAGCTTTTTTTGCAAGCTCAGAGAGGTCACGTTGCCATTTTAATAACTGCAGTGAAAAGAAGCAAAGCATTTACATTTGATTTCAGCACAAAGCAATGCATGCAAAACATTTTGAGACCATTTTCATGCCTGACTTCTCCGTGCACACCTCATCCAACAGTTTTCCTGTGACGTCAGTAAGCGGCTCGTGAGAAAACTTGCAGTCTTCTCCTTGATAGCATTTTCCTTTTCTATGGAAAAACTTGCAAGGAAAAGACTGTGCAGCTTGGTATAGGAAATACAAGACAGCCAACAACCTCCGCTTTCATTTGGTTAACGAGATGTGTTTGTGGCAGCTTACAACAGTATATCAAAGGATATTGTGCATGTACGGACAGCTCTCCCCTTTTGTGCAGAAGCCTTGGATGTAAAATTTACAGACTTCTTTGATGAGATCGTTGTAACCCTGAATATGCTCCAGCTGGCAACTCTCAGCCTGTATCCAGGAAAGGAAAGAAAGCACATTTTTCATTTTTGCAGTCTGAAAAAAGAGATTCGGGTAAAGTTAAATAACCAGCTGTGATGCAACCTGCCTTTAGGCATCGTCCGTAAAGAAAATGTCGACAAAGTAACCGCCCGTCCACCAACAGCGCATTCTGGTCCTTGAACTCCTGAGTCATGAACCTTGGCTTCACTTGAAAGTCCTAAAAGAAAGGAGACGAGTTAAATTTGATTCCACTGAAGGATTACTTGAATTAATGTGTCCGCTTCAATAAATATTCCAACTAACGCCGAAGGATCCGAGTATCTGTTTGTACTGATGGCGTGACATGAAATGGCAAGCCAATCCATCATAAACTCAAGCTGCTGCAGCTCTAACCAGCTGATGGTGGATGGCGTTTGTAATTAAAGCCATCCTGGAGTCTTGCTTACCATCATGTCATTTTCATGTCCTCTTCCGCCTCTCCCACCTCTTCCAGACATCGGTCTTCCTTGTCCACGGGAAAATCTCCCTCTCCGTCCCTCCTTGTGCTGATATGGATCTTTCTGTCCATCCTTCTTCTTCAGATGTTTCTGCCTTTGAGATTGACGGCCTCTGTTACTGAAGCCTTTGCTCAGTCTTTGCTCACCATCGCTGTTCTGCATTAAACACACTTTGTCCTTTGTGTTATCAGCTTTGGCGTTACTTCGAGTTCTGGGTCCCTGGGCTTGGACACACGGCTTCTGCAGAAAAATAAACACATAAAAATTTGATATAAAAAAAAATAAAAGTTCTACATTTTATTTTATTAGCAGCTACTGGCTGCTCCTTGGCCACAAAGGCTCACCACAGCAGGTAGGTTGGTAGAGTTTTACACCAAATGTTCACATTATAGCACTCTTCAAGCTCTTCCCTTATCCTGCATGTTGTTGAACAGCGAGAGATCATGCAAACCAGACACTCTTCAAGAAGCTCCTTTCCACCACTCCTTCAGGCACTACCCACACCAAAACAGAGCGTCTACAGCATCACTGCCAGTGCTTCCCCAATTCATCTCCTGTCTTCTCTTTCCCTTACTCATGAAGGAGCAGCTCATTTTCATCCCAGCTACCACACATTTGATACTAACCCCCCAACACTTTGATGCCAAACCCACCAGTGGAAGCTGGAGGTCACCGATTGATGAAGCGAACACATCTACATCATGATACATTAAAAGAAACAGCGCTTATCTGACACTGGCCCTCCTGTTTTTAAGCAACTCTCTTATGATTGGCTGTCGTAGAGACAGGATGGGTTGAACTCAAACTATGACAAACTAAAATATATTGTTTTAATGTGTTATGTCAAACCTTAATGCCAAGGTTAGCTCACCTTTTTGTGAGATCCAAACAGCTCGCACTGAGTTTTCCTCTTTCTCCCACCTCCCCCAGGCTCATTCCTGCCAAACAGAGAGAGTGAGTGATGAAGAGGAGGCCATAAAAACAGATCTAACCCCGGTAAACTTTCATTAAGTACCGCTGCGTGACGGCAGGCTGACCCGCACTCTTCACTCCTTCATCCACAGCGGAGAGCCTCGAGAACAGGTTCGCAAAAACCATCTTACTCCTAGTAATGTGCGTCTCTGTGTGTACAGAGCTCGGTCCGGAGTTATAAAGGTCCGATATCGAAAAACAAACAGGAAATAAACGTCTTTCACTTTACGCCGTCACGCGGATCACTTTATCAGAGGTCGCTCCAGCGATCGGGGTTTCGCTTGTGTACATGACGGGACGTTATTCAGCCGTTCACATTTAATTCCGTGTAAAAAAAAACAAAACCATTTAATTCCGTGTTCGATATTTACGTCACTCCACGTCACTTCCATACGACAGGGTCATTGGGTTAACGCTACGGACGCTTGTCGCCGCCTAGCGGTGAAGATTTGTATCGTCTTGTGTTAAACCTTGCAGTAATGGCACAGCCCTGAAACCTTTTGGATTCTCACTTGATAACAGCGCATTTTTTGAAGTTATTTACCATATTTGATCGGACAGTAATATAAAATACCAAGCCAAGTGTGTTAGACTGTCTCTCACAGAGTGATACTGAAATAAACAATCAGTGCAATCTGAGTTATCCACCTTTGTTACTTTTTTTAAAAATGTAAGATACATTATTAAAACCATGATGTTATGAAGTATGTAAGATAGTTGACAATTCAGTTTAACTGGTCCAACCCTGGTCTCAGAGGTTCAAGGAGTCCAGCAGGTTGGGAAATCAAGAGAGCAGGAAGGATGTAGAAGAGCTGAGCATCATAAAGACCAGACAGAGGTGACAGCTTAAAAGTGGTTGTTGTGGCACACTGGCCCTAACGTTTAAAAGTTGAATTAACACTGTCAGCATGTGAGCGTGCCAGACAGAAGCGGGCTTACATCATCATGCAGGTGAATCAAAGAAAGCAGTACTTTAGACAGCATTGAACCAATACGTACACACACCTAACCTCAGATCTTGTGCCACATAAAGCACCTGGCCAAAAATATTAACTCCAGCTCAATGTACAGGGTGGGCCATTTACATGGATACACCATAATAACATGGGAATGGTTGGTGATGTTAAAGTCCTGTTTGTGGCACATTAGTATATGTGAGGGGGCAAACTCCTCAAGATGGGTGGTGACCATTTAGAAGTCGGCCATCTTGGATACAACTGTTGTTTTTTCAATAGGAAGAGGGCCACGTGACACATCAAACTTATTGGTAATGTCACAAGAAAAACAATGGTGTGCTTGGTTTCAACGTAACTTTGTTCTTTCATGAGTTATTGACAAGTTTCTGACCACTTATAAAATGTGTTCAATGTGCTGCCCGTTGTGTTGGATTGTCAATGCAATGTGTCTGCTTTGTGTGTGATTGGATCACCTTGTGTGAGCTACTGAACAAACGCACTTTGTCATCCGTCAACAGGAACAGCACAAGTTCAGATATGCTAAAAAGATGAGATAGAAGCCGGACTTTGTTCCTCCACATATGAGGCCGTCCCTGAGTCAGGTTTAAAGTTCAGGTCACGCAGACAGTTTCAGTATTACCTCACTGAGTGTCGCTCCCTCACTCTCTGAACTCTCTGTTCACACTGAGCTGCCTGTATCACAGGATGACCCGCTGGGCTCTTCTCGCTCCCGTCCTGCTGCTCCTGCTGGGCCTGTTCATCCACAGCGCTCTCAGTCAGGAGGCCGGAGACCCAGCAAATGCACCACCTGCACAGGGCCAAGCAGCTGACAGCACACAGGGAGAGGATGAAGATGGGGACTGGGGACTAGGGACCCTCCGCGACAGCTTTGAGGCCGTCGGCGGATACTTTGACTCCATGCTGGAGTTCATGGGCGGACGTGACGGAGTGTGCCAATACCGCTGCAGATATGGTAGGTCTGCTAGGTGAACATGTGGTATTACATAGTCTGGTATAAGGCCATGTATGCATCTGTGTTTGTATTATTGTAGGGCCTTTATAATAAAAAGCATACATAAATAAAATTATTGATAAACAGCAAAGCTAGATACCTGCACTGGAAATGGTCAGAGTTTCAAATTACGAGGTCAGTAAAGATAAAACGCTTCAGGCTGCTCTAAACATTCAGTTTCAGGCAGCTTTTTTTTCTACTGCTGGCTCTGTATGATGTCATCCCTCATCTGCGGTCTGTGACGAGCAGCAAATTAAATCCCCGATCCTGAAAAAGTTTGAACAGCTGTGTAAAGTGTACATAACAAGAGAATGGAAGGATTTGTAAGTCTCAAAAACTCCTATTATATTCAGAATAGAACATTTGACGCTGAACGTTACACATTTTTAAACTGACAAAATGCAACATTTTGAGAAAAATGTTACGTTCATGTTAATTTGGTGGCAGGAACAAATCATAGAAAGGTTAGCAGTTCAGCACCCGAAGCCATGCTGCTGGAACAGCTTGTGGTTTAGTGTTGTTTTGCTGAAATATGCTTGGCCTTCCCTGAAAAAGGCATCATCCTGATGGGGGAAGCATGTGTTTCTCTATAACCTGTCGATACCTTTCAGTATTCATGGTGCATTTCCAGATGTGCAAGCTGCCAGATCCAAAGCCACTGATGCACCTGAGCGTCAGAGATGCAGGCTTTAGGACTGAGCACTGATGGCTGAACAAACCAGACAGTCCTGTCCTCTATAGTGTGGAGGACACGGCATCCATGTTTTCTAAAAATAATGTCACATTTTGATGAATCTGACCACAGAAGAGTTTTTATCTTGGCCTCAGTCCATTTCAAACGTGCTCTGTCCCAAAGAAGACAGCAGATGATGTTCAGCTTTGCCCCTTCCCTCCTTATTCTCTGAATGTTTTAATGATAATCTGAGTCGTCAAGATTTTATGTTGTGTACATTACTCTGAGATTGTTTCAGACTGGCGCCCCACGTTCTTACACGTTCTTGCATGTTGGAGAGTCTCTGTCTCGAGCAAGTAGACAACGGTCTTAAACGAACTCTGCCTCCTTTTTTGAAGCATTTAATATTTAAAGCTTGAACAAAGCCGCTCTTCACCTTTGAACAGCCAGCTCTTTTAATTGTAAGAATGCCCTAAAACTGAACCCTTTATGAATACGATCATGATTCCAGTAATCATCTTATGATATTTCTAATAAACACAAATCAGCTGATTACAAATGTGCCCAGTTAGTAAGTATGTACGCACAGCTTTTGCAGATCCTCCTCTCTCACTCTGTCAGTTATCTCACCTGATAACTTCTTGATCACCTCCTTCTCTCGGCGCTAATAGGATTTATTCAGAAAGGTCTTGTACACGCTGATATTTGTCGCGGTTGTTATCTGAGCCTGGAAATGGACTGTGAACTCTGATAGGAGAGGTTTTATGTGCTGACTGGGTCAAACATCAAGTGATGTGCAACATGTCATCTATGTGCAAACATGGATCTATTTTAAATCCACGGGGGTATCAAACAGAGCCCAGCACAGTCCTGCTGGCCTGTTGCAAAACATGACCTACATTTTAATTAATTTTAATTGATTTATTTATTAATTGCTATTTCTCCCTCAGGTAAAGCTCCTGTTCCTCGTTCGGGCTACCAGATGCCAGAACCAAATGGATGTAGCTCCTACTTCTTCGGTCTTCCTATTCCAGAAGGGGTAGGTCTCTTCTGTCTGTTTAGAGCAAATTTATTTGGAAATCATCAATACTGTTATGAAAAGCTGGATCCATCTTCACAAGGCGCTTATAGAGTTTGGGTGGAGGACAATCGAGGCCCCATAGAGAGTAATGAGCATTTGCTTCTAATCAGAAAAAGTGTAAGCCAGTTTCAAGAGCTGCTGGAGCTTCGTCTTCTTTAGACTTCATGTGTCTCTCTGTGAATCTTGAACATTAGAAGCCTCTGCTCTGTTTCTACACATTTTATTGTTTTCAGTAACCAGGACATGATTTTAGAAACATTGTTAGTGTGTTGCTCGTACATATCTTAGGATTGAGCTCCGCGCGGTGGGGCAGGCACCAAAACAGATGAACAAACAGCAAGAGAGCAAACCTTAAATTAAAAAGAGCACACGTTTAGGTTTCAAACTCCAGGAGCAGGTTTCTGGGTATTATTGATAATAAAACAAAAATATGTGACTTTCCATAACTGAGCTGTGTACAGTTAATATTTTGTCTTATCCCTGTTCTTTTACAACGCTGTGTTCGTTTGTGCAGCTCGGAGGAAATCTCGTTTTGATGAAAAATTGCTTCCAGCTTGTTATGTTACTTCAGCACAGCTGGAAACAGGAGACTTGTGATTTTTACACTTTATTGATTCTGGGAGCTAAATGTCTGCTCAGCTCTACTCAAGAAAACAACTCGAGCGACGCATGATGCTCAGTTCAGCATTATTTATTTATTTATTGGTGTCTGCTAAAGTCTACATCTTTACTGTGTCTTCTAAGTAAAGAAGTGAAGTGATGAAGTGACAGCAGTTAAGACAGGAGGAAGGCTCTGTCTGCAAAGTAGTATATGCACTACATACATGCCAACACCGACTGTATATTACAACTATTAATTAGTGGAGTTTCCATGAAGGAACAGCAAAGCAGGAGGCTGTGGGAGATGCTTTTAAAATCCAGGAGAACTTGGGAAAAACAGGAGTGTATGCAAGTAGACTGGAGGAAAAAGAGGGTGAACTCCACCTTTAATAAAGGCACTCAATCTAAAAGCATCTGAGGTGTTTACTAAAGAAATATTACTTTGTTTATGTAATAAAAAAGTACACAAAAAGTCCACACAGAGAGGCGACAGCAGAGCTGTAAAAATTCGTCCGATGAAAACCAAATAAAACCTGATCTCAGAACAAACAACAAACCTATTTCTGATGGAGCTAATAATGTTCAATCATTATCCAGTGTGACCCTGCACTTGTACACAAACACATTGATCTTTCCTGCTGTGTGTCAGATGGACATGGGCATCCCTGCCATGACTAAGTGCTGCA
Organism: Diplotaxodon limnothrissa; assembly: GCF_057381915.1. NCBI lineage: Eukaryota > Metazoa > Chordata > Actinopteri > Cichliformes > Cichlidae > Diplotaxodon > Diplotaxodon limnothrissa. The sequence goes on from NC_140601.1 coordinate 40,680,455, forward strand.
ATCAGCTGGATATGTGTTACGACACCTGCGGCTCCAACAAGTATCGCTGCGACTCCAAGTTCCGCTGGTGCCTCCACAGCATCTGCTCGGACCTCAAGAAGAGCCTCGGCTTCGTGTCCAAAGTGGAAAGTCAGTAATATTTTAACCTTCCTTTCATGCACCGTCATGTTCTTCTTCGTGATATTTTAATCACTGATCTCTGACTGTAATCCGAGTACATCAGCTTCCGTTGATCCTGTGCTGTCCTGTTTCTTATTTCTCAGCATGTGAGACTGTAGCAGACACCTTCTTCAACACAGTGTGGACTTTAGGCTGCAGACCGTACATGAACAGCCAGAGGGGAGCATGCTACTGCCCGGGAGAGGAGAAGGACGAACTTTAGATGAACAACTGGATCTTCTGTGTTTATAAAACAGTGTCAGCAGCGACCGCATTCCCAGGTGATTTTGCTCTGAGTTGTGGTGTTGCAAAGGTGGAGTAATTTATTAGGAAGTTCTTGCTTTTATCTTTTTTGAATTCCTCATGAAAACTGTATTTGTGTACATGTAGAGTTGGTTTAAAACAGTCTTTAACGATACATGACGGAGTTTCAGAGACAGTAACTGGTTCACAGCACACAGCTGCCATTGAGTGTGTGCTGCCTTCTTTTATTTGATGGCGCATTACTGACAAAGTCAGCCCTTAGTTAAAACCATAAAAATACAGGAGAAATTTTGTCTGTATGTATGTGAAGTTTCTTCCTGTTAAAAGGGAGTTTTCCCTTCCCACTGTCACCAAGTGCTTGCTCACAGGCTTTAATGCGATTGTTGGAGTTTCTTTCTAACATTGTCGGGTCTTTACCTATAATATAAAGCGCCTTGAGGCGACTGTTGTGGAGAATTGGTACTGTAGAAATAGAACTGACGTGAACTGAATTTCTTTTGCATTAAAAACAGTTTCAAAGATAAACAAACACTAAACCTTTTGTCGTTCCATCATTTGCTTTGCACACTGAAGGACTGGACAGATGTTTTCACACATCTATTAGTGCTAGGTGTAACTTGCCACTGTAATCACATTACATTTTTTGGTCAGGCAGTAATATGATTCTGCATGAGCAGTGATAAATTACAGCAATGCAATCACATTACAGACACTAGTAATCAAGCAATTACGTTATCACTCACAGTGCGGAGGGTCTTTAATTACCTATAATGGACGTCAAGTGTGTCAAGTTTGTCCTTTTAACACAAAGAGCACATTTATCTCAGTTTTCATCTTATCTGTTTAATTTGCTGATAAAGTCTTGTGTGCTGAAACACTTCAGGTCAAACACGACAATGCTGTGATTATAACGGTATTCTAAATTTTATTTAAAATGTGGGTGACTTGGAATTTTGTGATGTTTTCTTCATCTCAGGCCACTTGTTAACCAGTTCCCAAGTAACTCAAGTTTCAAACCTTCCCCGAACATGAACACGACTCAGGTTACTTCCTTTATGAAAGACATGTTCAACATAATGTGAAAAACAGACCAGAAGGTGGCGCTACATAAAAAGCCTGAGGATCCTTCCACCATCAGCTGTAATTTATGTTATTTAGGAACTCAGCCACAAGCTGTCAGACCATGTGAAGCTACAGAGAGGAGTCAGAGGCTGTGTCCCAATTCAGGGTCTGCACGCTTGAAGTACGCGCACTACGCGTACTACGTACGGTGCGTACTATAAGTACGAGAAGTGCGGAAGTGAGAGGCTTGTGAAATGGGACGCTTCGTCGCGCTGTTCAGGTTGCCTAGCAACCATGATACTAACCGCGAGACACGTTACATACAGCTTTGTTTGACAGAAATGAAGGAGAAAAATGTTTTGTTTGCGGCAAAATTATCCACACCCACCGCCGCGCTGTGAATTGTGGGATATATGGGACCACGAAGCGTGGACCGGACCACGCTTGATATTTGGGGAAATCGACGGCGCATTTGGAGTATGCATTTGAAGCACACTTCGAATTGGGACAGCCGTCGTCGCGTGGCGGTGACGTAACCGCACTTGAAATGCGTACTTCAAGCGTGCAGACCCTGAATTGGGACACAGCCAGAGTCACCAACACCTTGCCAACTAACCGCAGAGGTCCAACCCTCCTCTGTATGTCTCAGTGTTTGTGCAGCTGCTGTAGGTCTGTGGACTCAGTGGACGTTTTTATTTGTTCTTTTAAGAAACAAATAAAAACGTTTTTGTTTTTTTAGACTTGCATTTAGCTAACACTTTTCTTTATGCTTTCTTGTGAAGCTGGCAAGTGATTCTTGTCTTGAAGGGTGCTATATAAATGAAATGTTCTTACTATGTGGCCCAGTGGTTTTGTCCATATTGTGTAAATGTACAGTTAGTTATGGGTCATCAACATGCACGCCTGTTTTTGTAAGATTTCTTTATTAGTGTGACAGAGTGAATGTAAAACTGGAAACTGTACAGGCTGAAACATTTTTAACGATGAAAATATAAATTTCTCATTAACAAACTACAGTACGGCCTACAAAAAATAGTTCTTGTAATCAACATTAAACAAAACTGGTGACATTCACAGAAGCACAGAGCTAAAACATGAAAGCAGACCAATAATGAACTGTGCAAAAATCTATTTCAGATGACAGAAAGGCGTTGGAGGTCAGGGACAAATGTAGAGGAAGAATTAAACATTACATGTGAACAAGGCTGAAAAAATAAAAATCTTCACCGGACACAGACGCCTGGAAAAAGGGGGAAAAATAGTTAGCAGACAGGATCAAACACATTTACATCAGCAAGCAGTTAAAGAAAAATGTAAATTCAACAAGAATTTTTCAGGACTTAAAGACATGCAGCTCTTTTTCACTGAAGCTGTGCTAATGCTGAAACCACTGCTGATAGTGGCTCTGCTGCATGAAATCAGCACTTGCTGCCAACAGATTTCATTAAAAAAAAATTGAACCCCAGTTCTGCAAACAACTGCACGTAACCATCAGCACGTAAACCTTTGGAAAAGTGAGCTGGTTCTCTCCAAAGGAAGAACTGGAGCCGCACTGGGACATGCAACGCTACTGAGAGCAATAACCTGCAAAAATATGCCGGCTGTAACAAAAGTTGATTTTTTTTACAGACAGAAGGTTCAACAAACATTCCAATTTCAACAAATTTACATTTCTGAAATGATTTCATGGTTCAGGCTTTAATATTACAGTCACGCTGCACGAGCTGTGCGTGATTGTTCAGCCAGTGCTCAAAAACAAAGATGGAGAACTGTAACCTGCAGAACCAGAATAACCTTTTAACTATGAATCATAGGAAACGTGCCAGGCTGAAGTGGAATTATCCTTTAATTTTCCTTTGAATATACTTACTTCGTTCAGTCTATCTCAGAGATCAGGGAGTTTGCCGGCTGCATGACTTTGGACTGAGGCATCTGGCTCGTGTTCTTTACCTTCTGGTTAAAAGCTTCAAGCTAGAAAAATAACCAAAGAGAAAAACGATTTATGATGACACGATGATGACGGCTGTCACAACAGGAAACTCGGAGCATAAAGCAGGGAAACAATTCCAGATTATAGCAGCGATAATGTAAAACATAACGAAAGACTGAGATCAGGATTATGAAACTGAGATTCAGATGAAGTAATGATACTCAGAAAAGTATATCTAAGGTTTTAAATGACATGATTGACAACTGTTACAGATGCAGGGCATCAGTCATGTCTTCAAATGTTTAAAATTCTAAAAATGGAAATGATTTTAGTGACGTGTGACAGCGTCTGCTTATGCTTAAAATACATATTGACACATCTTAAGTGTCTCAGACTGAGTACTGGGAATTCTGCTGAAGTTGATCCTCAGACCAAAAACACACATCAAAGAAATACTTTGAGCTTCCTACAGTTTTAGTTTTAGTAAAGAAAAAAATAAAGTAATAATCCATCCCCAGAATTAGATCTTTTTTCATTTTTTGCATAACAAAATTTAATAAAGTTGGGCTAAATTTTACCATCGTACTACTAAACGTTTCTGATTTAGAAGAATCTTAAAGTATATATGGAGCATTTTATTATGTAAAATACATTCATAAGTACAGGAGATAAAACACATGAAATTTTTAGGGCTGATAAAGCAGACAAAGCATCCATGGTACCAATACTCTGTTCCTCTATGCCACAGATATCACATCAGTGAGAATCTGACACATCCAAGATACTGATTCTCACACTGGGATTAAGAATTCCATGCTGATATCTCCTGCACTTAAGAAGTTATGAGGGTCAAAAATATATTTTAAAAAAAGAAAACAAATTTGAACCCCTTCTAACTGAAAATGTTCACTGGATGAAGGTAACAGCATGCATGGCTTCATTAAATATACTGAAGTAATTGTGCTCAGTGTCCTCTGAGTCACTACATTTCATTATCAACAACAACAAGCAAGGCAAATAATGGCACAACCTAACCTCTTAGCATGGCATGGCCTCAAGAGCTGGCCAAACCGACTGAACACCAACCTTTTTCCTCAGGTTCGCCTTTATTTCCTCCTCTGTTAGCTGCGGCTTCTCCTCTTTTAACTCCTCAGTGCAGGGGTCATTACCCACAGTCTTGGTGCATACCTTTGAGTCCTGTGGTGCCAGTGGTGTCTTCAGTGCATTATTGTGTTTCTCTAAAATACTTTTGGGATTCCTGAAATCTCCCATAAGTTTTTTGCGACCCCGTCTCCAGTTGTGTCCACCTGTGAGGCTCTGAGAGGATGCCTGCTCGGTATTGATGACTCTCAGGCAGCGAGAAACAGAGGCTGACCCATCTTGGCCTTCGCTCACAGACAGGTCCGGGTTTGGAAATGAGGCACTGTTTGTAAGAAGGCTGGGATCAGGGAAAGCCATGTTAGGTGCCACTACAGAGCCAGGAAAGTGCGGGTAAGGTTGGCTGCTGGCAGAAAGAGAGGGAGGAGTGTTGTACTGATTGTATGACCAGTAAGGATTTGTAGCACCGCTGTAGTGGCCACTCTGGCTAAGAGCAAAATGCGAGTACTGAGACAAAATGTAGTCTGGATATGGAGAAGCAGCAGGATGAGGAAACACGGGATTTTGTGAATATGGATAAGCAGAAAAATGTTTTGAGTCTTTTCGCTCTCTGTCCCTCAGTGTTTCTCTGCTGTTCCATCGATCTCTGTGTTTCAGTCTCTCTCTGCTTCTTTCTCGCGAGCGGCTTCGTTCGGCCTTCCGCCTCCGTTTCAAATCTCTGCTGCGAGAGCGTCGACGGCATGAGGGGCTCGGGCTAGAGCTTCTAGAGGTTGACCTGGAGGAAGATGAGGACGAGGAATTTCTGTGATCTCTAAGAGAGCGCCTCTGCTGTGTCTCGTCCTCCCCTCTGCTCTCAGTCCTCCTCCTCCCTTCACTCTTCCTCACCCTCCCTTCGCTCTTGCTCCCATGCATTCTCTCCTGACTCTGGTCTGTTTTGCTGCTCCGCAGAGGAGAGCCTGATGAGGACTTCCTGCGATCTCGGTCACGAGAGTGCTTCTGGCGGCTCTCGTGCTCCTCTTTGCTGTTCACACGTTCGTTTTTTCTCCCGCACAGCCTCTCCTGAGTGCGGTTTGCCAGTTTGCTCAGCTCGTCCACGTCCAGGTTCCATCCCAGAGTTTTAAGAATGCTCTGCAGCTGTTCATGCTGCTCACTCACCGATGAGGTTTCTTCCTCCTCCTTCTTCTTCAGTGCCACCGGAGACTTTAATCGATTACTAGAGCCCAAACTGTGGTCTCTTTTGCTCTTCTTCTTCTTCTCCTCCTCCTCACCAGGTAAGAAGAGCCTCTCTCGAGTAGATGAGTCAGTCTTTTTCTCTCTACTGTTGGTCTTGTTGAGGCCTGCCAGCAGGTTTCTACCATTTGACTCGCTGTCACTGTCATCACCGAGCCCGGGAATTAGGGCACCACTCTTTAAATGCTGGCTCTTACTGTCCTGGTTGAGACCCTTCAGCAAGGGTCCACTTTTCAACGACTGGCTCTTGCTTGCCCAGTTGAGGTTCAGCCTAATGGGCTTAGTGTTTGAGAGTTGGTTCTCACTGGGTGATGTGGCTCCAGTATTTAACTGTTGGCTTTCATTGGCTTGGCTGAGGCCCGTCAGCCGGACTCCACTGTCTGACCGCACACTGTCTTTGGCTTTGTTGAGTCCAGGCTGTGGAGCACCACTGCCAGTACCTTCACTGGACTGGCTGAGGCCCCTCAGCGAGGCTCCAGTATTTAATCGTTGGCTTTCCTTTGACTGGTTGAGGCCCGGTTCACCTTCATTGGCTGTACTGAGTAGACTCTCATTTTTCTGACTGAGATCCTTCAGTGAGGATCCACTCTTCGATCGATGGCTCTCACTTTCCCATCCGTGGCTTAGAAGAATGGGTCTAGTTTTTGAGTGCTGGTTCTCGCTAGGTAGGCTGAAGCCTGACAGTGAGGCTCCGGTATTTAACTGTTGGCTTTCACTGGCGTGGTTGAAGTCTGTCAGCAGGGCTCCACTGCCTGCCCGCTCACTGTCACTGGTTTTGCTGAGTACTGGCTGTGAGGCACCGCTGCCAATACTCTTGCTGGGATGGCTGAAGCCTTTCAACGAGGCTTCAGTCTTCGACCACTGGCTCTCACTGGCCTGGCTGAGTAACAGAATGGCTCTACTGTTTGAGCACTGGTTTTCACTGGGTGGGCTGAGACCTTGCAGTGAGGCACCACTAAACAACCGTTGGCTTTCCTTTCTCTGGGTGGGGCTCGGCTCAATGTCATTGTCCATGCTGAGTATACTTTCACTGGGCTGTCTGAGGCCCAGCAGCGAAGCTCCACTATTCAGCTGTTGCTTCTCAGTCCTAAAGGGTGGATCTGATTTGCTCTCCATGTCAGGGATCTGAATGTTCAGGGGCTCCTCACCTAAAGGAAGATCCTCTCTATCATTGCTCATAATCTTGTTAAACTTTTCGATGTCCACGCCTTTGTTGAGGATGCTGAGGAAGCGCTCAAAACCCTTGTTGACATTATTTTCATCCTTTGCTGGTGAAGAAATGCTTCGGCCGAGAGGTGGCAGTGACACACCAGGGACCTGAGAAGGAAAAAAAGAGATTACTGTGTCATTACTCAGAGAAGAGTAGAAAAGTAAAGCATTCTCATGTTGATCAAAGCTTCTTCTTATTTTATGATTCATTCATATAATACTGCATGTAAGTGGAGGTATGGTGTGGTTGAAATACAAAGAAAAAGCAGAAAAGCATCAACTGTACAACCTCGCCACAGTCATCCTCAGGTTTGAGCAAGTTGATGTCGACTCCTTTGTTGAGCACGCTGAGGAAGCACTCGAAACCCTTGTTGATGACGTCCTCTCTCTTAGCCGGTGATGTAACGCTTGGGCTGGAAAGAGGCCACGCAACGTCAGGGCCCTGAGAAAGGTCAGAAATTCACTTTACTGTTGAACCAGCAGATTCGTGGTGAGAAGCTCAGATGCTGTCATAAAAAGTATAATTACATGCTGCCATGATCCAGGTCTCAGGTAAACACGTCTGAAATTGTTCTCAGCACTTCCAAATCATCAGCCACTCAAAAGATAATGGCCATATTTCAGCGTTTTATAGCACATTAATAATGTTAAGACAAAAGATAACATTAGCATTTACTACTTCATTGCCATGACACAACAGAAAGACTGTCAACTGCTGGATCAACAACATAAGGACTGTACAGTAACAGCAGCTGGTTATTCCTCTGTTACAGAGGCACCTTGAACGCCTTCGTCACAAACAAACACTAACACCACAAACACATTGTAATTTGGGGGAAAACACTGTTATTCACACACATCCTGGTGGCGGTCAGAGGGCCTGGTGGCGCCAGTGTCCGGCAGCCTCGCCTCTGTCAGTGCGCCCCAGGGCAGCTGTGGCTACAATGTAGCTGCCATCACCAGTGTGTGAATGGGTGAATGACTAAATGTAGCGTAAAGCGCTTTGGGGTCCTTAGGGACTAAGTAAAGCGCTATACAAATGCAGGACATTTACATCCATCCGAAATGTTTGTTCCAATCACTTCAGCTGTGAGGGCTTTGTGTGGCACGATATTAACCCCCGATTCTTTTGTCCCTGTGATAGAACAGAGAAAACCGACTCAGTGTGTTAAAACATCTATATTTCTTTTTATTCAATAATCTTCCGGAAGAGAGAGACCCCTGCACAGCTCAAACGCCAGCTGCAGGATCTCTAACATTAGAATCATAAACTGTGCCTCATATAGGTTTTATTTTGGTACTTTACACGTCACACAGTTTCAAACATTGCTTATATGGAAAGTTCCTCTTTTCTGTGTCTTATCTATTAATATATCTGTGCACTAAAACTTCCTGTTTTTCAGTCTGGCTGAGCACTTTGTGAGTCAAAAGTGGCCTTGCTCTACAAGACTTCATTATTAAAGTACATAAAACAATATAATAGGAAAATAAGGATACTAAGGATATTGATTTCATGACACATACCTGTTCACTGTAAGGTGGTACAACAGTGTGTCTCTTCTTCATTAGAACCTTCACTCTGAGCTTCAGAGGATGCTGTTCCTGCAGCACACCGCCTTTGCTCGGGCAGGAGGAGCTCCTTCTCTCTCTGGCCGACTGCACCTGAATAATAGAAAAAGAAAGCTTTACACATGAACGAGATTTTTGAAATTGTGACAGTGAGTCAGTACGAGTCTACAAGTGATGAGGTTTCATTTCTTTTATTTTATATTAGGCCCTGTGTTTTTCAGCACTGAAAATCTCATGTAGATATTCCCTGTATAAAAAAAATAAGGCAAAAATCCTATGTACCCTACTTCATCTAAATCTCAAGTATTTATAATATGAAGGTCATATTTTTTGTTATCCAAATAAACAAAAACAAAAAAAAGAACAAAAACATCTGATTCTAAGGGGATCAGGTGGGTCGTGAAAAAAAAAGAAACACACTTTACTCTGAGAGTCTATTCAGTGCTCCTCACCTTTGAGAAATAGCTGAGGTATTGTCGCTGCATCAGAATCTCCTTCACTCTGTCTCTTAGAGTTTGACCTACACACATAGCCGGAGGCTCGTCACCGGAAACACCTGGTGGTGTCTCCACAAACCGCGTTTTCGTGGCGAGTGTAGCTTTCTTGTGCATAATTCTCTCCTCCATCTCTCTGAGGAGCTGCTTGTTTCTTGCTAGCTCTACATCCTCTTCACTGTATGGCAGCGGCTCTCCGTCCGGGTCCTCCACCTCTGGGACTTTACTATGAACATGATGAGATGAAGAACTGAGCTCTTTCCACCTCACATCACTCCTATGTGGTTCAGGAACAGTATATCTCGAGTGTTCGTGGTAAGTGTCCCACTCTCTGTAACCTCTGGAGGCATTCCCCATGCTGTGGCGGCTTGGCTCCAGAAGTCTCTGGAGTCTGTGGACAGCATCTTTCCACTCACGTTGATTCATTCTGCAGTCTCTCCAAGTGTCTAAAGCAGAAACAGTAAGTAAGAAATATGCAGCAAGTATGGGTAAAGATAGATGTGTATGTATATTGTGAAGCCATTACATCCTCCCATAATGTAAACACAAAGACATAAAGGCTATTTTGGACCAGCTTCGAGCTTTCATGTTGTCTTTATGCTTGTTTCACAGCAAAACCCTCAGCGTTAGCTTACATGAACGCTCCTAATGAGCAAACACAGAGCCAACCAAAGTAACCAAGTAACAACCAAACCCGGCAGCCGTCACATCACACTCGTTAACGTGTGGACAGTCGGTCTAACATACTGTAAGGTGTTTACACAACTTAGCATCGTTGCTAAAAAAGACTGGTCACCTACTATTGCCGTGGAAAACGAGAGCTTCTTCTTTTACATCGTGGAAAGATTTTTCATTTTTAAGCTAAGAGCCACTCGGACCAAGAACAGTGAAACTCCAACATTAATGACGTTTCGGTAGAAAAAATGGGAACCATTAAAGCTAAACGAGCTTTTGGTGTTAACAGAAAGAGGCCATTACTGATCACATTGCTTCGGTGGTGTAGGTGAGTGAAATGTGACAGCAGCGCCCCCTGCAGGACAGAGTACTGACACTGCAGGAGAAAAACAGGTCAGGTGGTCGTAAGCGCCCCCCTCCAAAAAAAAAAAAAAGATTCCTGGGCTGCAAAGAATTATCATTTTATAAATTTACTTACCAAATAAAACTATTTATAAAAATAAATGCATTTAGAAGCAAAAACATTTCACTATCGCTGTTTAAAGATTGCCCTTCAGACTCCAGCCTCAGATGGTTTTAAACTAACTACTCCGCACCTTTTAGCTGTTTGTAAATGCTCTCTACATCAGTTTATTTTTTTTATTTTTTAACTATGACGATGTATTGAACCATTATTCCTGAGATTAAACCTTAGAGAAAAAATTGCAGTTGCAACATGCCTTTTTCTTCACTCAGTATATTTCCCTTCATTATATACACACATTCATTCAGTCATTTATCCTCTACTGTCCTCCTTCAGGGTCGTGAGGGTCTGGAGCCTAAAAGCTCTGATTTGATCTTTTCTGTTTGAAGTTAGTATTTTGCTTCAAAGCATTTTGTATACACTGTTTTCTCCATAAATAAGGCTATCATCATCATTATTATTATTATGATTAACTTCACCTCACTATTATTTAAAGTTACATGTTGAGTCTTGGCTCTATTTTAAAAATCACATTTTTAGAAATATATCCAAATACTTTATTCAATATTACTGCTCTAATTTTATATTGAAAATGCCATTATTTATTAAAATTTGTTACTTTGTGAGCTAATTTGTTATATTCATTTCTTTTATTGACCAAAGTACTTTCATGTTTTGGCTGCTATAACGGTAATTTCATTTTTGAGTAGTATTGCTTATAAAGCATCTATAGAGCATCTTATACAGCCTCTATAATTTAAACCTTTTAACCAAAATAATTCTAAATTATTATTTCAAATAAATTTCCCCTACCTTAGACATTTTAACATGATTTTATAAAGCTTTTAAAAAAACATTTGTATTCCTATCTGCTGCTTGTGGTTGGACTAAACTGAAGGTTAACAGCTGAAACCAGTTTTGCCTCTCTCGTTGGCCGAAGGCTTTTTTCTCCTGTAAAGGAAATGTGCTCTGGGTTTAAAACGTCAGTCAAATTCATTGATTAAATCATTGTTTAAAAACAAAATTGGAAATTCATATTTTCTATTACAGAGCCTTTCAGGTTAGTTGTGGCGAGAACAGCGCCACAGTAAATCTGTACACGTTCAATAACTCAGCACACAGTCAAAGTATTTGCTTTTTTGTTTAATATTATCCAGTTCAATATTTATACAGCAAATTTCTGCATGTTTACAGAATAAGAAAAATATGTAAAGAGACAGAAGTGTAGAGCATGTCTTGTAGTTGTAGGTTGGCCTTTGAGCTAATTAATGAACATAAAGGCTCCTATATAAAGACAAATATGATGTCCACAAAAATAAAATGCATCAAATTTTAGTAAAACGTTAACAAAATAACACATTTTTGTACTTTCAGTATTTGTTTTTGTTTTTTTTTTTTCCTAGAGTGACCGGGCTATTATAAGCTACACCAACCAAACAACATTAAAACCACCTGCTTCATACTGCCTGAGGAGTCCAGGCATGCATGCAGGACCTCCGAGCGGACGCTGCAGTGGATCCTTTGGGTCCTGTGAACCTCTGAGAATTACAGTGGTCCAGCTTCGTAGGCTGGCTTAATAACTTGTTGTAGTATAACGGGCTGCACTGCCATACAAGAGGAGGCTGCTGCCATCAGCCCAATGCCTGGTCTGCATCAAAGCTGTAACAATGTCAAAATAGCATCCGTGTGAATTCAAGGACCCGAGCTGTTGCTACTTCCACTGTCTGCAGTTTTAATGTTGTGGCAGACTAGTGAATGTGTGATGGGTATGAGAGCAGACCGAGAATCAAGAAGAGCTGCAGCACCACCTACAGTTTGTCATCAAACTCACGATACAGTAGCTGATAATGTCATTGTGTTGTTCTCTTAGTTGCTGCTGGACTGATTGCTTGCAAATGTTCACTGTGATGTTCTCTGATGCTTCAAATGCGTGTTTTGTGGTTAAAAAGAGACTCCCTGAAGGCCCAGCTGTTTCCATCAGTCAGTTTCAAAGTCTCACTTCCACCCTGCGCAGCCTCGTTTATCTAGGCTTTTTTTTGGTTTGAATAACCTGCAAACAGCGGGGCCTTGTCAGTGGTTTGGATTTTTGCGTTGTGTTCACTGGCTGAACTGCACTTACATTTGATTGGCTGAAATACGGCGGCTGTGGATGATTAACGTGATGCGGGAACATGTGGCTCGCTTGCGGGAGCATGGTTGGATACATGTTCATAGGCGGGATGCCGGGGTACGGGACGAAGGGTGGCATAATAACCCCCGGCCCAACATGGGGCATTGGTGGAGGCACAGGAGGTGGGTATGGCATCGGTGAGCAGTTGACCGGAGGGTACGTCGGCACCACCGGAGCAGATGGAGGTTTGGATGAAGGGTATGAGGAATTAGGAGAAAATGGTTGTAATGCAGCAGCGCTCTCCTGAGATTTCCCTTCGCAGTTCTTACTGTCCTGTACTGTGCTGCTGCTCGTCTTCTGGTCATACTCAGCAGATTTGTATACTTGATGCACATCTGTTACATCCCTCTCTGCACTGTACGAGTCTTTTTTACTGTAATAATTCTGATTTAAGGGGCTAAAACTAGATCTGCTTGATGATGATGATGCTCTACTTTGACGTCTCGGGGAAATCGGTCGCCCCGTGCCCTTCTCCCTCACAACTTTACGAGCCAAATCACCATCCTTCTTCCCATACAGCCGCTCCTGGATTCTATGAGACATTTGGCCAAGCTCTTCAAATCCCAAATCCATGCCAATGGCCTGCAGCACATCCTGCATTTGCCTACGCTTGTGTTCATCCTCAGGTGGCAGCGGCACCCTTTCCACCACCAAGGGGGACCTGGATCTGCTGCGGAAGTAGGCTTCCCTGCCATCATTCCCCTGAAGGGGCTTTTCATCAGAGAGTGGGCACCGTTTTGGGCTGATGGACCTTCGATGAGTCTGCGGGGAAACTGGTCTGCGGGACCTTTCGCTTTCACTCCAGTAGCTGTTATCCTGGTGGCTTCCTTGATTCCTCCCAGCATTGTGAGTTGGAGACCACAGATGATCAGCAGGGCTCGGTAATAAGGTTTGAGAAACGGGTTGATCGTCGTCATCCGAGGTCTGAGTCACAATCTTAGTGAGAACGTCGACATTCACGCCCTTGTTTAGCACGTCGAGGAAACGCTGGAAGCCTTTGGTTGACTTCTGCTCAGAAACAGCTGCACTTCGACTGGGTGCATCACTCTCAAAAGACTGATGGGAAGCACACAAACGTCACAGGTATAAGAGTCAAACAAATCTCTGGAAAGTTAAACATTTTCACACAATTTTCTGAGACACTTCTGAAAGCAAATCAAACACGAAACAGCAGTGTACGTGACATCTGAGAGCGGATTTGTAAAGCTACTGCAGAATAATGAGCAAGTGAAATACAATTACAGCCTATTACACCTTGTTTTCTTCTTGTAGCCGTTTATTGTGTTAATCAATATTCTGTCTGCTTTGAGGCCAGTTTTGATGTGCATCCCGTTTTGTTGTCACACTCATATTGATAAACCGTTAGAGTGGTCATTTCATTTATGTCAGGTTACAGGTGAACAGGGCTATGGGATCAGAGCCCAGATATACTGATATTCATGGTGGTGTTTTTACTGTGTGTTTTGTGCTGCATGTGTTGTAGATGTTGTAAATGCAGACAAAATTAAAATGTTAAAAGCGTTTGGCTCGGTAGACTTCTATTTCTGCATCATGTCAGAAATTTCACAAGTTCATAAAGAATAAGAAATACACGTGTGCTGAAGTGAAGTGCCAAGCTATTACTAATAAATAGGCCTATCAACTCGAGTTACACTTCTGAGAAGGTGCCAATCTACAGCAAGGTGGCTACAGCATGAGTGTAACGTTTCATGCAGTAGAAGTATTCAAGAAATATTCAAGAAGTATTTGGGATAATGCAAGAATACAATAAACACTCTCTGCAATTAGCCAAACTGCAGGCTGAGGAGCACCGGTCCTCCTCCTCCTCCCTCAGATACATGCAGGAGTGAATGCAGTGTGGTAAATACACTCAGCATTTACCACACTGCAGTAATAAAACCTGTCTTATTATGCATGTATTAATTATTATTGTTGTTGTTATTCGGCTACCCAGCAGCGTATGATGTAATGAATATTTGCTTCTTTTATTACAAATCAGTAAAACCACACAAGGGGCCAGTAAAGCTCTGATCTGGTGGCCAGAGACAAGTGGAATTACAAGGCATAATGTCTGAAGTGATAAAGATTTATCAACATGTGTAACGTCAAACCCACCTGTCGGTTCGAACCATTCAATGGATATCTTGTTCCAGCTTGGCGATAATCCTCATCATATACAGAAGTGAGAGGACTGTCCGTCCTCTCTCTGGGATTGACATAACTCTGTTTGACATGGATAAATATTTTTAATCAAACCACAAAATGATTACTTGGAATTAAAACACTATTCAAACTGATGCAAACACACAATTGAAACCTGTCCAACCCTCATTAAGCAATCATGTAAACTTACCCTCTCCTGTGATCGTGCCCTCTCTTGTGATGGATCCCGGCCCCTCTCATATTCATCTCCATCTTTGTAAGACCCTGACAGTCGTCTGTATGTTAACTCATTTAGCTGCCTGTATGGGAACTCCTCATGCAGAGGCCTGTGCCTGGAGTCCTGAGGTGTTTTCCTGTACTTGAAATCCTCATTTTGTGGTGACGCATCTTCAACATTCCTGGTTAGATGCGACCGTGAAAAACTGTCCGGTGAAGGCCTGTACGTTTTCTCCTGAGCCTCACGCCTGTACCTGTAATCCCGCTCGTCGTCATCTGCAAACCTCTGCTTTTTGTTGTCAGAGGGGTCCCGCACTGGTGAAGACATGCGTCTCCTCGCCGGGCTCTTCCTGCTCCGGTCCCTGTTCAGTGTATCTTTGCTGTACAGCCTCTTCGGAGACTCACTGTACTCCCTACTTCTTTTCCTCTCTGTGCTGCTGCGTCCATCCCCACCATATTTATGATACGACTCCCGTGGCATGTCTCTGGGAGGGTCACGCCTTTTCTCCCATCTGTTGTCATATTCATCCCGTTGCCGTGAACTTCTCTCGCTGTACTGCCGCCTGGAACTGTGTTCAGATCTGTTTGAGTACATCCTCAGACCTGAGTGATACAAAAAGAGGATAAACTTGAATAATGTCCGACTTCAAATAAACACAACCACTTATCTTGTATTAACAAGGCAAACAAAGTGCTCTCCACTTGGAATATGTCAGGATTTCTACAGTTGTTCTGTGCCTGTGGCGGTACTCCAAAGAAATTGGCTCCAAAAATTTGTGATTCTAAACTGTGTGTCTCTGTGCCAGTTATGTGACAGACGCATGTATACTCCTCAGGTTAAATGTTTAGCATCAGTTACCATGGTGATCGAGTCAGGTTAGAAGAAAGCCACATTCATGCTAAACCATTAATAGCGTTCTGGTAATAACTACCCTCGCAATTCTTCTAAGTCGGGGTTAAACTGAAGATAGCCTCATATGCTGCCTGCAGAGCTGGCCTATGAGGTGGTAAAACAGGCCAGCTCACTGTTCAATGCTACTACGGTTTACATTCAGAGATCACACTGACAAACATTCCCCCCTAGATCATAAATGCTTGATAATCACAACAGGATTGAAAGAAACAAGCAAATGTAGGTCACAATGCGTCTACAAAAATATCCAGCAAAACATAAAATAAACATTTTTTTTAAAATATGAACAAACAGCAGGAGTCACAAACCAACAGTATAGGCGCGGGTGTGTCTTTAAATAGAAACTACGTGTAAAAGCACCTGCTGTAGAATTCTCTGAAAGGACGCTCAGGCATCCCAGAGCTTAGATAGTTGGCTTAATGGAGCTTTCGGTATGCCGTGACCGAGCTAACGTTAACAGCGTTGAACGTTAGCGTTCGCTGCAGCAGCTGCCTGTTAGCAGGCCACGGAATAGCTTCAGTTGGCTTTAGCAAAAGGAGAAATATCAAACTTACAACTGTATCATCGACGGGATAGTATTTCCAGCTAAAATCGCTGCGTCTGTGAAAACTTTCTCGTCCTAAAGTGCAGTTAAATCAGCAGGAATTAAAGCTTTGCCCCTGCTTTTGATTAACCTACTTAGCAGCATTCGCGGTGGGCTAACGAGCTAACGTAAAATTACCATTTCCGCTGGATGACTCCACTTTCATTGCAAATCAGGAAACACACACTCCCTTGGGTAAATTAAACCAGGGAAAACTGCTCAAAATATGTTTAGCAGTAAGTACGTTTCCTAAAAACATTCACAAAATGTTAAATACAGTCGGACAGCATTTTAAAAAACAGGCACTGACTGAATTCCAGGAGGTTTGTTTTTCTAATCTCCCCCCGGGGATGAAGAAGTGGGTTCGGCTACTTTTTAACGCAACTTTATTGATAACATTTAAACACAAGAAATTATCGTCAAAAAGTAAGAAAATTCACATTTAATTGTCTTTTTAAAAAATGTTTTTCTTTATTTTCTTCAGTTACACAGAAAATACAAGACAACAGAGGCACAGAGAGGCACTGTATACATAAGTACATAATTGTGGGGTACGTACTGGCATACTGTGAAAGCACAGTATGTAGAAGAGGATGATGTATGGTTTCTGAGAGGACCTTTAAGTCATTCCTTTTTGTTGTGAGATCAAGGTGACTGGTCAGCCAACACATCAGGCAAAAACAATCCTCTGATTTCCTGATTCAGCTCTGCAGCCACAAGGACAGGAGGCTTTTCCAACATGTGAGACTGGGCGCTGATCTGCAGTACAGGAACTCCACAGGGCACTGTGCTGTCTCCATTTCTTTTTACCTTACACAGCTTCAGAACAACTTCTCATCATGCCATCATCAGAAATACTCTGATGAAAGTTCTACAGTGGTTAGATGTGTTAGTAATGCGCAGGAAGAGGAGGAAGACAGAGCAGAGGGTGATTTTGGTCTGGAATGTTCTGAATGTGGATAAGATTGGAGAGATGGTGATTAACTTCATATGCAGGGAAGAGGACAGCTACATTAAGCCATATAAAGTGCTTTTCTACTTTAACTGAGCACTCAAAGCCTCAAGCCTCGTTCACCCAATCACACACTTTATTCTATCTAGACACAAAACCCCGAGGCTTTCATTATTATATCTGGAGACTTTAACCATGCCACACTGGATTCTACTCTGGCTGCTTTTCACCAGTTTGTGAATTGTCCCACAAGGAGCAACAGGACAATTGACCTACTGTATGCTAATGTGAGAGATGCATACAGAGCCACCCCCCTCCCCCCACTAGGGAAGTCAGACCACAACCTGGTTTACCTACAGCCACAATACACACCCCTCGTCCAAAGGCAGCCTGTCACAACGCGCTCCATCCGGAGATGGACCCCAGAAAAGGAGGATGCTCTGAGAGACTGCTATGACACCACAGACTGGGATGTGCTCCTGAGCCCACATGGTGAGGACATAGAGGGGGTGACACACTGTCTTACAGACTACCTCAACTTTTGTGTGGACACAGTCGCCCCTGCTAAGACGGTACGGTGTTATCCTAATAACAAACCGTGGGTAACACAGGAAGTCAAAGCTGTCCTCAACATGAAGAAGAAGGCTTTCAGGAGCAAAGTGAAGGAGGAGATGAAAGCAGCACAGCGGGAGGTGAAACGCTGCCTGAGGGAAGCAAAGGACACCTACAGGAGGAAGGTGGAGCAGAAGTTGGAGAGGAACAATATGAGGGAGGTCTGGAATGGTGTGAAAACCATCACAGGCCACAACACCAAGAAAAGCACAGTGGGGGGGACTGTGGAGAAGACAAACGAACTCAACAACTTCTTCAACAGGTTTGACCAGCCCACAACCCCCCCACCCTCACCCTCACCTTCACTACAGAGTCCTCTCCCCACTCTCCTGCCTCCCTCGCTTCCCCCCCTTCCTGACACCATGACACCCCCCTCCTCCAATCCCTCTCTCAGCAGCAAGACACCTCCCCCCCTCCCCTCCTCCCAAACATCTCCCAGTGTCACAGTGGATCAGGTCAGGAGGCAACTGAGGAAGCTTCGCCCCAGAAAGGCAGCAGGCCCAGACAAGGTGTGTCCTAGGATGCTAAAGGCGTGTGCTGCTGAACTTGGGGAGCCGCTACAACGAGTCTTCAACCTCAGTCTGCGACTGGGGAGAGTGCCCGCCCTATGGAAGACATCCTGCATCGTCCCGGTCCCCAAAAAGAACCGGCCCAATGAGCTGAATGACTTCCGACCGGTGGCACTGACGTCACATCTTATGAAGACTCTAGAGCGGCTCTTCCTCAACTTCCTCCGACCACAGGTACAACATGCCCAGGACCCACTACAGTTTGCATACAAGGCGGGTGTCGGAGTGGAGGATGCCATCCTGTACCTCCTACACAGAGCCCACTCACACCTGGATGGGGGAAAAGGCACGGTCAGGATACTGTTTCTTGACTTTTCCAGTGCCTTTAATACCATCCGGCCCTGTATGCTTCAGGAAAAACTGAACAGGATGGAGGTGGACCCCTGCCTGGTGGCTTGGATCTCCGACTACCTCACCGACAGACCACAGTACGTCAGGCTGAAGGACATCACGTCTGACACTGTGGTCAGCAGCACAGGAGCACCACAGGGAACTGTGCTGTCCCCTCTTCTCTTCACCCTGTACACCTCTGACTTCTGCTACAACTCTGAATTATGCCACATTCAGAAGTTTGCAGATGACACGGCCATCATGGGGTGTATCTGGGATGATCAGGAAGAGGAGTACAGAAGTCTGGTGAGGAACTTTGTCGCATGGAGTCACACAAACCACCTGCAACTCAACACCTCAAAGACTAAGGAACTGGTTGTGGACTTCGGGAGGTCCAGAGAAGGTCCACTGCCGGTTCAGATAGAGGGGGAGGAGGTGGAGGTGGTCAACAAGTACAAGTACCTCGGGCTGTGGGTGGACAATAAACTGGACTGGTCATGCAACACAGAGCACCTGTATAAAAAAGCCCAAAGCCGACTGTACTTCCTCAGGAGGCTGAGGTCTTTTAACATCTGCAGGAAGCTCCTGAGGATGTTTTACCAGTCGGTGGTTGCTGGAGTACTTTTCTATGCTGTGGTGTGCTGGGGGAGCAGCACAGCAAAGAGGGACTCATCCAGGCTGGAGAAACTGATCAGGAGGGCTAGCTCTGTGGTCGGCATGAAGCTGGACACTCTGGTGACAGTGGCAGAGAAAAGGACATTAAAGAAACTGATGGACATTATGAACAATGCTGGGCATCCTCTGCACACGGCCATAAACAATCAGAAGAGTCTGTTCAGTGACAGGTTGCTTCTCCCAAAGACAAGAACTAACAGACTTAAAAACTCCTTTGTCCCACACGCCATCAAACTGTTTAACTCCTCTCTGGAGGGGAGAGGGAGGGGAAACAGGAGGACAAAGGAGGGGGGAACAACTAAGCTGTAGTGCCTCTTCACCTCACTGTACAATACCTTGTGCAATACTTTTTGTAAATAGTCAACAGTGCAATAGACTCAATACTTGAAATGTGCAATTCACTTGTATTTTTATTTTTTATTCCTATTTATTCTATTTATCCCCTTTGTATATTTTATTTATATTTGTCTCTGTATTTATATATGTGTGTGTGTGTGTATATATATATATATATAACAATTCTGTAACTGTAACTTCGGTCGTTGCTGTGCTTTTTGGAAGTCGAATTTCCCAGAGGAACCCACCCGAGGGATTAATAAAGTTCTATCTTATCTTATCTTATCTTATCTAATATTGTCTTATCTAAAATTCATGCACACTTACAATACTGGGGTTAACTCAACATTCCAAGGGTACTTTGACATGCAGCCTGGAGGAGACTGAATCCTTGACCTTCCAATTAGTATACTTCCCACTCTAGCTCCTGAGCCATAGTTGCCCCAAAGGACAAAACCAAAGCATCCACATCAAAAGTGGGCTGAACTGGAAGTTGGCACACAAAAGTGAATAAGCAAACTCTGTTCCTAGGGAAGCCGAGACCCTTCAGTGTGTGCAGGTAAATGACACTGAGACTTTCTACCACTCAGTTGTGGTGAGAGTATTATATTTCCCTGTGATCTGCTGGGGAAGCAGCATCAAAAATCTTCAAGGAGTCTTGCTCCATTGCTTCGCAAAACTCCTCCCATACTTGAGTTTTTGCTTTAGCTACCTTTTAGAACTGCTTTTGCTTTCAGCCTGCCACAGGAGATCAAAAGGCCAGTCACTCTTCCGTTTCACCTTTCACCCTACAGTTGCTGCTCCAGTCGCCTCAGCAGACGTGTGGAACATTTAGTATTTTTTACTATTTTCACTTATTGTCTACAGCCATCCTGCTGTCAGAGTTCTTCTGGAGAAGATCTCCCTGACTGAGGTCTCTGACAGACGGTGCACCCTCAAAATATATATGTCAACTCACAACCTGGGGGTCCTGTTGTCAAGCGCACTTAGGGATACCCGTATGCTTGAACATGGTATTCGTTACAGGAAACCTGTCAAAGAAGTCCGATAGCAAAGCAGGATACAGACTGAGTAGACTGCACGTTTAGGAGTTCCCAGATGGGGCACCTACCACCACCCCGTCCAAGAAGGCCAGGTAGTCAGGACACATTCTCCAGGAACTCTGGCCCCTGTGCTCATTCAGACTTACCTCAACTGAGCCCTTCAGCCAAAAGGTGTTATTTTTAGAGTCCCTTATCCAGGCCTTGCTGCAGGGTGGGACCCTCGGTAACTCCATCCCAGAGAAAGTCATATATACCACTGTTATTAGGGAACTTCTCTCTTCTCTTCTCCCAGAACTGCAACGCTGAACAGAGGCCTACAAACCCCTCCACAGTGATAGGGTCCTCCTAGAAATAAACTGTATCAGCTTTTCAGTTTTGTTAGTAATAAAAGCAGTTTTTAAAAGAAGCAAAATATCTTTTAATTTAATTATTCAATTTCATTGTGGTTGTTTTAGTTTTATTAATTCATAAACGTACCAAAACATGGGGTTACTGTCATGCATAAATAGACCATTGGAAGGCAGTCAGATGTGGTTAAACGCTTTAAATATTTACACCCATAATGCTGATAGGCTCATTTATACTAATGCTCTTTATAACGTCACCCTCATTATAACACTTAATTATGATTTGGGGCAATCGTGGCTCAAGAGTTGGGAGTTCGCCTTATAATCTGAAGGTTCTTGGTTCGAGCCCCGGCTCGGACAGTCTCGGTTGTTGTGTCCTTGGGCAAGACACTTCACCTACCGCCTACTAGTGATGGCCAGAAGGGCCGATGGCGCGATATGGCAGCCTCGCTTCTGTCAGTCTGCCCCAGGGCAGCTATGGCTACAACTGTAGCTTGCCTCCACCAGTGTGTGAATGTGAGAGTGACTGGGTGTGTAAAGCGCTTTGGGGTCCCTAGGGGGGGACTAGTAAAAGCGCTATACAAATACAGGCCATTTACCATATTTTTTGGGTGGTCAAGGTTACCAAGCTCTTATTTTGTCAAAGGTGGAGTGAACTTAATTGCAGTAAATCCAATCAACCACTAGATGGTGGCAAACACTGTTGCACACACACACACACACACACACACACACACACACTGAATTTACATATTCACAATAGAACATTGAATTAAATTGCAATATCTAAAATATTTCATGCAGCGTCCAACATCCCAATAATATTTTTGCTAGAACAAAGCGATACATTTTTGTTTTAATGAGAAGTACATTATAGATAGATCACCATACTATAATTGCAGATTTGTTTGGGTTTTCTTTTCTTTTTTTTTCTTTTTTTACACAAATTTATATTTTAATCTTTGTTTTCACTTCACTATGAGTCAATGCAGCTTTGCTGACACAGTTTTTATTGTGCAACCAAACCCTCCTTCAGCTCAGCCCCTGCTGACCGTCCAGGCAGACCCACCATTAGTGCAAATGTGAACAAAAAGCTCACAACACACTCAGGACTTTATTAACTTTATTATATCCTTCCCTACAGGGAGCCACCAAACGAATGACAACCCGTTCATTTGCAACATGAAACAAAAAGTTAAACGAATGCCGTACTCACAGTATTTGTGCAACGTCACACAGCTCTACATAGGCGCCTGTGTAGTCTACATCATATTTCTCACTAATGAGGTGCAGTCATTGTTCCCTGGGCGACACGGATGATAAATATGCTCCAATCACATGTGCTGTTAAGACATTCTGTGTTAAGGATGGAATGGGGACAGAGATGTGCGGTGCAGAAGTGAGGCGGAAGCCAACACGAGAAACGCTGGAGTCTGCAACAGTCCCAGGGCCTTCTCCTGCCACTCTGTGAGCACAAAGAGTATCCACCTGAGGGCGCTGTAACAGAGAACCATGAAACACAGCAAGTTAGGAGCTTAATTAGCTTTGCTGTGAGCAAAGCAGCAAATCCCACTTTAACAGGAGGATATTTCAATAAGTAGGAATCACAACCTCTGAGTTCTCTGACCGTTTATATCTCCTCCTAAATGAAAGGCTTTGTGTTCGTGTTTGACCTTCACGACGCTGTCAAAGAATTTATCTTTCATCAAAAAAGGGATTTAAAAATGATCATCTCAATACCTTAAATTACATTTTAACCACTGCAGACTATATGATTACGGTAAGATGTGTCCACTTTACCATTAAAACTATTGCAAAATTCTCAACTTGAATATGTGGTACTGTGCAAAAGTCCTGAGCCACTCTTCATGTCTTTATGTTTTACTTTCAAGGAGCCAGAATTTCTTGTAAATAGTCTTCAGTGATAATTATTTGTAATCTGAAGGTCATTCCAAGTTTTTCTTTGGACATAATAATAATAATAACTTTATTTATAAAGCGCTTTCAGACAAAGTGCTGTACAGCTATAAAGAGATACATAAATAAAAGTGATGCATAGCAATACAAGTTAAAAACGCAATAACGAGTTAAAAACATAACAAAAGTTAAAAACGATAAAAATGTAGAAAAAACAAAAACAAACTAAAAGGCATAGAATTAAGACATGTAGGACAGGGTGAACAAGCGGGTCTTTAAAAACCTCCACAGAGCATGCCTGCCTGATATCTTGAGGGAGGTTGTTCCACAAAAATTGGGCATGAAGAGAAAAAGCACGCTCTCCAACAGTCTTTGTTCTGGCTCTAGGAACTTTTAAAAGGCCAGAGTCCTGAGATCGGAGAGCATGGGATCGAACATAAAGGTGCAAAAGATCAGAGAGGTATGAAGGTGCCAAACCATTTAAAGCCTTGTAGGTGAGCAGCAGGACCTTAAAATCTGCTTAAACCTGACAAGGTAGCCAATGAAGGGATTTCAGTACAGGGGTAATGTGCTCAGATTTTCCAGTTTTAGTCAAAACGCAAACAGCTGCATTTTGCACCATCTGTAAACCTCTAAAACTTTTCTTTGGTAGCTCAGAAAGGAGAGCATTACAATATAATATATGATATGTGAAGGCAAAAATGCTCATTCAAATCAAATAAACGAGATGTGTGGAATTTTATCTTTAATTCAACATGTTTAACAAAACTATTGCTATTTTTAGCCCGCCATTTTCAGGGGTACAAAAGTAACTGGCAATTGAATAACAGGCAAATTTGATGGTAAGTGAAGCCTGTTCTCTTCTTATTTCATGATAAATTCCCAAAGGTTGTGGCATTATCCGAGTACTTATGGACCTAACTGTCTGCAGACATGAAAGAAATCACCTTTTGTAGCAGGTCTTGCATGTTTAAAAAACATCCTGCATATACATGTTAAATTTGGTTTAAAAAGAATATATTAAGACAGTATGCATTCATAAGAGACAATAATCCCAGCCTAAAGCTCATTCGTGCACATCATACAACACTAATACATCCCTGCAGCCTCCCACCTCCTCACTGGTAGAACTTAATCTCAGTGTCCACGCAATCAAAAAATAAGTCCCCCAGTTCCTCTCCGGGTATCTCTCCGCTGAGCATGGCTGCGATCTCGCTCAGACACTGAGACTCCAGGTCCCTTAAAATGTTGTAGACAGCTAGACCTTCATCCTGAGACAGAACAGAGAGAAAACCCACAGAGATGCCATGAGAATAACAGTAACACCCAGGTTAGATCATACAAAGCTGTGAAACCTGATTTGATGTGACACCCTACTTTCTCCTCCTAAATTGATGCGTCTTTCATCATCATAAGCTTCAGTCAGATTTTAAAAAGGAGTCAGATCCTGCTGAAAACAGTCCTGAATCCAGTACAACCCCACGTCTATGGTGGGAGATGCAGTCTGAATAACCGCAACTACAGACCTGCTTTTCTTTACCCAAATCCCACTGTGGTGTACAAAATGCACTTTGTATTCACTCTCGTGGCGTATTTATATTTTAAAATAACAAAATAATAAATCAGCGCTCTGTACAAATGTGAAATGATAAAATATTTACACCAACATCCAATCAACCATCAAACAATGATTGAAAGAGTGACAGAAAAGTTATATTCAATGAATTATAAGAGAACTGAGTCTCTGAGTCAGTGGAGGAAGGTGCACTGCTGATGAATACTGTGTGGAGTCCAGTGAGAGGTCAGCGAATAAACTCCAAGGAGAGTCTGTTTGGTTAAAAGGAGCCTTACAACTGTGCTCCGTTTCATTGTTGGACTCTAGTAGAGTAGAGTATACTGGGCCGTATACTGGAACAGGCTTTAGACAAGCTAAACAAAGATATTTTAGCTCCACCCCCATTAAGGTGACCTCCCTTTAAACCAAACTTTCCTGATTGGCTTTACCTTCCAAACAAAAGTTTGAATATACTTTAGTTAACTAACAGGAAAGAAAAAACTAACACAAGTATGAAAAAACATGTTTCCTGAGACGTCGACACAACTGTTTAGTTTTCATAAAAACTGCACTTGACGAAAATGTAGAAAGTACCAAACTATGGTAGCAACAGAGTTTGCAGAATAACAGAAGTTAGGAAAATTTTAGCAAGATATAAATAAAAACTAAACTAAAATGCACAGCCAGAGCCGATGGCCATATAAGTGCTCAACCTTTTTTGCACCACGGACCAGTTTATGTCCAACAATATTTTTACGGACCGGCCTTTATGGTGCTGCGGATAAATACAACAAGATAAAACCAAAAAAAGAAAAGAAAACTTATTCATTCACACAGGAAAAGACCCAGAGAAACAGAGTTAATAATAAAAACTATTTTAAGCCCAGCCGAGCCTCAACTTTTGCGGCTAAGTACCAAACAGCTCACAGACTGGTACCGGTCTGTGGCCCGGGGGTTGGGGAGCGCTGATATAAGGGATATCCACTCTCTATGACATCATACAGAGACAAGAGTTTAAAAAAGAGAGAGAGATAGAATAGGATTACTTGTGCACATGCTGAGATAATAATTTGAAACTTTGGCCATTTTTAATATTAAATATAACAGAATATATGCGAATACTAAATAGATCCACGCTGAATAATTTCCATTTAATTCTTCATCTTCTGGATCTTTGTCCTAACGTTTCCGCATTGGAACAGACCAATTTTAAAGGCGGGCTTTGTCACTTTTTAAAGAGAAAAAACTGTTTCCTCAAACTACAAAAGAAAAGTTGAAGTCATGAGTAAAAAAAGGAAACAACACTTATTTGGTGTAATGAGCAGCTTTCGATAGCTAACATTAGCAAAGCTACAAAAACATTTTGTATGCTCATTTTGTGCCGAGCCAAAATTCCAGCCCAAACAGGGCGCTGACCTTCCTCTGACTTCAGGTTCAGCTTGTAATCACGCACATAATGCCAGACAGGAAATCAGCTAAAATGTCTAAATGGAAAAACTGTTTGGAAGTTCTCTGGTGTCAGTTTGAAACCCTGCTCTTTGGCTTTGAATGTGCACTTGTAGTGTGTTTATGTTTAGTCTGCACTGATGCCATGTGTCTTGTCTGCACCATCTGTGAGGTGCTGCTGTGTTTGGCTCTGCACTGGGAGTGTCTACTCTGGGTTGTGCAACTCGCCTGTAATTTATCAGCAGCAACTCATCCGGATCGACTCTTTAACGAAAATAAATAAAAAGTGATCCTGCTGTGAATGTTTACTCAGTGAACCGGAACTTCATGCACTGCCATTATCTGTGCAGGACTATCATTGACCTAGGTCATCCATCAGTGCCCACCGGGTTGGTCTCCATGGTGTTGAGTGCCACCTGATGGGCCTTGTAGAGGTCGTGTCTGCGGTCCACCTGGCTCTGAAAGCGAGGCTGCTTCCTCGCAGGGTCGTCCGGGCCAAACTGTGGGGAGACCACCCTCGGCACTGGGGTGGGACAGTCCGAGAAGATAAAAGGCTTGAATACAGACCTAGCAGGGTGGTAGGATTAGACAGGGAGAGAAAGAGGAAAGAGAAAGAGGAGACTCAGAAATTCCCATCAACCCAAAGAAGATACAGAGGATAGAAAATTAAAGATTAGAAAGGAAAGAAAACACTTTTCACACTTTCATATCAGAGGAGCTCATAAAGTTCTGTCGCTTAAGATTTCAATTTGTTCAGTCTCCCTTTCAAGATCATCCTCTAAACTGTTTCCAGCTCTTCTGCTATTTTATTGCCCACTACAAGTCCCACTCACACCACTTGCCTATCTGTGATACACGTGAGGGGCAACGTCAGGCTCTGAGAAATGAAAAGTGAACATGCAAACGGCAAAAACTGCAGTCCTCTAATGGCCACTTGATTCTGTCCCCAATCTCAACAGACTCCCATGTAAAAATGTCCAAATATACAGAATCCAAAAAATGCGCTTTAATGAACTTAATATTATTAGTGGCCTACTTTAAGACCAGGAGAAAACATAAACCCAGCCTCCGAGGGTTGTAAGTCTGGGTAAGCGTGAGGGTTGCGTGAGGAAGGGCATCTTGTATAAAACCTGCACCAAATCAAACATGAAGATTCGTCCACTGTGGCAACTCTCAGGGACCGTCTTCATTTAATTAATATTATTACGGCGTGCTTCGTGGAGCAGACCAACCAAAAGTTGAGTGAAAATCGGCATAAAATCTACGTAAAAACTCCTCCGTTTAAGTAAACTTGATGTTTGCTCTCTGGAAGTTTGAGATCACAGATGGTCAGAATTAGACTTCCACAGAGGCTTCTGGAATTAATCCACAGGTGCACAAAGTGACCACCTTGAGGGACGTTTGGGGAATTTAGATGTCTTTTTTAATGGTCAGCACATATTCATATTTTATGCTTTTTAAACATTAACTGGTTGTTACATTTAATTTTCTAAAACTTACTTAATACTAAAGTTGTATAAACAATTATGAGGAATTCCAGACCTTTAATCTCACAATATTATAATCGTTCCATGAACATATAGTGGATAAAACAGGTTATTCAAGTAGCATTAAGTGGAGGAATTCTTAGTTTAGTGAGTGGCAAACCTGGATGGGTCTGGGGTGGCAGTGAAGAAGTGGATGCAGGGCAGAGCGGTGTCTCTGGGCAGGATGGAAACCATGCTGCCTGTGGTGCAGAAACCTCCAGAGTCCATGCAGATGCCGCTGGGTTTGTCCCTCAGAATGGACATCATCACCTCTGCCGTCACTGATCCTGAAAGCAGGACAGACAAAGAGCTGAGTGTCTCTGTAGAGAAGTTATCGTCATGTTCGGCAGCTCTACGCTCCGCCGAGCTCTGTACCTACCATCGTGTTGCTGGAGCAGCTCCGTGCCTCCCCTGTAGCGCTGCTTGGCCAGCTCCATCCTGGCCGGCGGGTTCTCGGGACTAAACACATGCGAGAAGTTAAATTCTCCCTCACCGTCCCACCAGCCCTGAGCCTTGGCCACGCTCCGCAGGTCCGGGTGCTCTGTGGAGATCTCGCTGCCAATGGTGAGCTGGTTGGAGATGTTCTTAACACCCTCTGGAAGAAGCAGGTAGATGTCAGTCTTTGAGATACCAGATCAACTGAAATCCTATTTAGCCAGAAAAGCTCTGTTTGTGTGTATGTTTCACACAAAGCAGATTGATTGCAGCTGATAAAAATCACTCCATGAGGATTCCCATACATGCATTCCCATACATGCATTCCCATACATGCATTCCCATACATGCATTCCCATACATGCATTCTCAGCTGCTAGAACCTGATTTCAGCCAGGAGGCCAGTCTTATCACAAGAATGGACCTAGTTTACTTTTTTTATTTGAGTTTGTTAAACACACAGACTGCTGCAAACACACAGTCACAAACAGTTTTTTTTACACTTGGCTCTGTGTGATGTGATACAGAGCTGAGGGGCAGCCAATCAGAAGAAAGCTAGATTAACAAAGTGGATCTAAAGCTCTGGGGTGGGATCACCTGGAGTCACTGCAGATGTGTAGCACATCTATCAGCTAAACACTTTCTTTCTATTCATTAAAGATAGACACTGAAACCAGAGAAAAAAAACCATCAGAGACAAAAACCCCACAAAGACAGACTTATTAAAAGCTCATGATTTCGTCTTTCTAAAAGCAGTTTGCCCAAAAAAACTAAAGCTGACGTCCTGTTTTTCACACCGATTTCTGCTCAGTCTGCTTTCTGGTGCATTGAGGGGATATCAAAAATCAGGATTTACTTTTCTGCCCACCGGTTACGGTTTACAAATGCAGATAAATTCATGTGAACTAATAAATAGCCAATCGAAAGCAATTAGGCAGTGGCATTCCTAAAGGTTTTAGCTTTGAGTCAATACATCTTCTTCCTGACTCAAACTGGATGTTTGTGAGCACAGTGAAGTAGAGTAGTAGACCAACGCTGGTCTCATTGTCCTGGAGCTGACTGACAAGAACAATCCCATCTGCGTACTTTAACATGGTCCTGTTATCATCATACTCTGTAACACATCTGTGCAGAGGATAAATAACAGAGCACACACATCCCTGTGGAAACCAGCAGAGGAGCAAACCTGAGAACTCCATTTAAACTAAATTTCTGTGCCCACAAGTTTTAAAAGCAAACTGTTAAAATATAAGGTTAAAAAGTTAAAAGCAGAGGAAAAAAACAGGAAGTCTAGCATGAGACCCTTTTCCCTCCAAGTGTTTAAGTGTTTAAGCTCTGCTCCTCTGTGTGGTCTCTAAGCAATCTACAGACCACACAGAGTTTAACCTCTCCTGTAGACGCTTCTGCCATGTTAGCAGCATGGCAAGGACAGACTGATAATCAGTCGAGACAGACGTACGCATAGATATTCATCATCCTCAGAGGATGAAACTGTTGTTCAATATCTCTGTTCGAGAACAGGTTTCAGGATTGTTCCCCTCCCCCCTCTAAAATAAAATCCTTTAAGCAAGCATGCAATAAGAGGCTTTATAAAAATTTCACTAAGGAGATGTTGGTGCATGCACACCATGAACTTTTAAAGACATCCTCGTCCTTGTTACGACTGTTACTAAGGAATCGCACCTGCTTTCAAACACAAAATCTTTGCTTCAATTATAACAACCGGAGAAAAAAGCTGGATGTGGTTATAAATGAAGCACATTCAGTAATTTTGAGCTCTATGGATGATCACCCCTTCATATCAACACTGAGTGGGGTGGAAATTTTTTTTAAACTCATCTACTTGGACCTATATTGGGGACGTGGTTGGATTGATGAACAGGTGCCCTGATAGAGACCTGAATGGATTATCTGACCAACAGTATGGCAACAACTGTGTGGTACAGACCTCCAAGACATTTGTACTTCAGTTCTGGTGAACAGCATTCTTGTTCTTATTAGTATGTTACTGCACTAATTACCCGATAGGTGTCTCCTTACATTGGACCCATACAGTCTGTGAATGTAGCTTACTAATCACACTGACTAGCATTAGCTGATAAATTAGCGGGATGATCCCTTTGATCCATATAAGGTAACTTTTGGCTGCCATACTATACTGCAGTGAGTGCACAGAAACAAACTCTTTTAGCACCTCCCCCTTTAAGCCAGAGCAACGTGAGGCCTGAACTTTTGGCTCACAGTTGTTACTTCTTTAGTCTTTTCAACCCTTGGTCCTTACCTGAGACTTTCTGTGCCACCCAAAGCCTCCCGGCTGTCTCCAGCACCCAAGCCTCACTGCGGTCCACAAGGAGGAAGGTGTTGTGGTAGCTGAAGGGTTCGGGAGCCTCCCTGCACTGCCCGCCCTGGCCATGCTCTTCCAGGAGGCTGGTGATCACCGTCAGTGCTGCCCGGGCACTGTCACCACGCTCCAGCCCCAGTCTGATGATCAGAACCCATGCTAGGTTATGTGTGTGCCAGGTTTCGTCTATTTGTTTATCTAGTGTTTGATCAGTTTCACACACCATGAATTCACTTTAACTGCTCTGAAGTGTGCATTGGAGAACAGCTGATCAGTTAAAGAGTCTCTCTTTGCTGCTTGAGTATTTTTACACAGAATAACTTCAACAGTCATCTCTACACCTGCCATAACATGCTAGTGACAATCTACACACCCTTCTGATCAAAGCCTCAGAGGATTAACTTAGTACTTCTACTGAATACATGCAATCCAACTTTAATAAGGTGCAGTCAGCAGTTGGATTATTTTCCCTTTATTGATATCCTGTTCTTAATCCATACAAATTTCTGAGAAATATCAAAAGTTTTCAGCAGCTCACCGGACAAGGTCCATGCCCAGCAGAGCCTCTCCCGGTGCGACGGGCTCTCGGGTCCAGACTGCCTCATTCCCAATACAGACCCCTTTGTCACTGGCGCCCATTTCAGCTCCCCACATCCATGCAGGTTTGCTGAGGACCACCGCGTTGGTCTGCTCCACCTGAGGGATCTGGATGTACGTGCACTGCAGATTGCAAAGAAGAAGAAAAAAAAAGGATTGTAGCTTCAGGTATGAACAGTGGAGCATGAACAACATTTTCTTACAAATGTGCACATATTGATGTATAACAGTGGAAGAAAAGGAAAAAGATATCTTAGTACCAAAATCCCAAACAGATGTTTCGGGTCATTCAGATCAACGATGACAAAAAGCAGTACAAGCACACGATCCAGTGTTAGATACAGTTCACTTACATCATCACTCATTTAGTCAGGCTCTTAAATATCCAGCAATTGTCAGGATACAATGAAAAGGTAAAAGATTTGTATTCTACCTGCATGTTAAATTATCCTAAGGCTAATTTAACATTAGGGTCACCAGGATTGCAATACACTCTCAGAAACCTGGACTTTTTTTTATAATGTTTTACTTTCCAGTAATGCATTCAACAACTTATCATAAGGACATCATTAGACCCCACAGCACCATCAGATCACTGTGATGCATACTTTGCTTCATGAGCTGAAAACAGCTATAAACAATGTATTCAGAGCACAGACACTATACAAGACGGATAAAGCCAGTGCGCCATTACCCACTGGTATCTGAAGACCAGTTTTGAAACCCAGTGATGAGCGTTTTTTCGCTGTGGTTTCAAAGGGGATGTGAAAACCGAGGGACGATAATGCCTGTGAAACCAAACACTAATCGGCTGTTATCGATCACAAGTTGTTGACCAACGAATAAACCCAAGATATCCCCTTAAATTAACAAAATATACAACATCTACTTAACTAAAATCTATTTGTTTTACTCTGTATGACCTGAAATTAGTGGCTGAGCTCAGAAACCCAGCAGGAAAGTTGTTACTGACTTCTGTAGGACTGTAAATGTTTTTGCAACCACAAGTATCGACCCTGGTTCCTATTAAAAACAAACTGCATTAATGTGAAGCTTGGCTGCGCTGACCTAGCTGAGCTAACAGGATAAAGTATTTATTTATTTATTTATTTATTTTTATTTATTTTTTATTCCTATTTATTCTATTTATCCCCTTTGTATATTTTATTTATATTTGTCTCTGTATTTATATATGTGTGTGTGTGTGTGTGTGTGTGTGTGTGTGTGTGTGTATATATAACAGTTCTGTAACTGTAACTTTGGTCGTTGCTGTGCTTTTTTTGGAAGTCGAATTTCCCAGAGGAACCCACCCGAGGGATTAATAAAGTTCTATCTTATCTTATCTTATCTTCATCACAGTTGCTTCTCTTTAATTATTAACAGGAAAGGTTTCCACATGAAGTCCGTGTGTAAATATTCAACATCCCTGCTTCAGACTTCAGCCTTGAAAAAGGTTGTTTTGAACCCAACAGATATGAAATGTATTAGTCAGACGGTGTATTTAAAACACAGCAGCAGCTGCGGCTTTTCCTGCGCTGCTTTACCTCCAGCATGGAGCCTGGAGGGTGGGAGGCTGCAGGGTAGTGGACCACCTCTTGCACCTCATCTCGAGGACGGTCTGAGTTCTTTCCAAAAATCACATGGTCATCACGAGAGCCAGGGGGCAAGGAAACAAAACAGTCACATGACATGGGGGGCTCTGCCATCCTGCAACAAAGACACAGAAACAAAAAAAAAAAAGGAAGTGTGGCTGGCTGTGGGGAACAGCGGCGTGATTGACCCCCACCCCCCCGCCCTACCCAAACACGCACTTAAGAGTAGTGGTATCCAGAAACCCGACTTGGTACTGTTAATCTCACAATGCCAAGTGACATGACAGAATCAGCGATAAAGCTGCTCAAGCAGTTATTAAAATCACCTCCAACTTTAACGTTAAAGTGATTCACACATTAATGAATCATTCATTATAACCCAGTGATTAACCTTTTTGGTATTTTAAGCATATTTCTGTACTGTTTCACCACTTTTCTGAACAGTTATTGAACACAAAATTGTGTATAAAGTCTCGTGCAGCCACTTTTCACCAAATACCATCTGATTAAGAGCACGAGGATCCACCATATTTTCAATACGCTCTACTTTCATCTGATCCAAGTATTGTGATTTCCTGTCGTTCCTTCGTGACACCCCTAAAAAAACCCGTAAACGCCCCTGGTGGGGAGTGAACTAAAGAAGCACCACGAGCAGCACTGATTTCACGGCCTCATGTAAACAAGCTGATTTGAAACTAATCATAAGAGTCTGACGTTGTGTTGGATCTGCAGCACTACACCCTGCTGTAACCATAATGTGCATGTGTGGATCAGAGAGGAACAGCTCTCTCCATTCCCCACCCAGCTTTCTGCAGAAAGTCAGATCCAGCCGGTGCACTGCCCATCCCTTTCACACAGGGATTAGGAGGCAGTCTTGTGCAGAGCACTTTATTGACTGTAATCTTCACAAATCCGGCCGCCACGTTGCTCTATTGTCGCTCCTTTTCTCTCGTTTGCGACCACGAATCGCTCACATTCCGGAAACAATGTCACCCAAAGTGCCCCGGCTAATCGCAGCTGTAGCCTGTGACGGAGCTCGCTTTGCGATCAGTGTTTATTTCAGAGACAAGGCCCACACTATCAACTCCCCGTCCCTCTCTCCGGAGTAGCGACGCGCCTGTCTCTTCGTGTCCTTTCGCTTTTAATCTGGGGGGTGAGAATGGGGCTCAATTTCGGGGATAATAGTGCGTAAAGTAGAGCTAGGCAGCGGCGGGTGGTGCTGGAGAAAATGTTTACCTTTGTTTTTCAATGGTGAGCGCGCACGGCCGGCTGGGAGAAGGCAGGTTGTAGATACAGAGCAGTCACGTGACGAAGAAATCCAAAGGTCTGTACTTAAAGGTCTCGTCTCGTCTGGCCACAAGCACAGCTCACCGTCTCACAGAGTCCAGTCCACACCTGTGCAAAGCTGCACAGCAGGCCTGAGCGATGAGGTAGCTCTTCATCATGAGTCTGCCTCCCCTTCGCCTGTTTATCTGCAAACCCGCAGTCAACACGATCATAATTACATCCACCTTCGAGGAAATCCCTGCAAACACTGCAAGTTTTTACAATCCGCTGTTTCCACCGTGGAAGCAACAAATCAAGTCTGTTTGTTTGTTTTTTATTTATTCGCTCAGATACAAACAAAGACTGTAAACAAGTATAATTAAATGCAAAATGCTTCTGAGCTACACTTATGACCTCATGTCTGTGTGACTTAAAGGATGAGCCGGACAAACCTCTTAGCTTGCACTCACTAAAGTAAACAAGTTAACGTTTTCATAAGAATCACAGGTCAGTAAAAACTGTTTGCTTTACACGAAACTTTCACAAGCCTGAAAAAAAAACAAAACAAAACAAAAAACATATAAGCCCTATGATGACATCAGTGGCATCGTGGGAAATGTAGGATCTACTGTTTTAAACCCAGGATATCGCAGCCTGTGGTGTTTTGATTTTGAGGGCTGTTTTACGAAATATGTCATATATACAGCATATCCAAGCACACATCAAGTACTAACTACAGACTACATAAAAGTGGTAATTACAGACTGACCAGCAGGGGGCGACTGCTCTGGTTGCAAAACAACTTCTGGTTAATAAATGGGGAAAACAGCCCCCAGCTCCCTCTCTGTGTGACCTCAGTGAGATCTCAGTTCCTAGTTTTAAAGTCTCAGTGATGGATACTTTATAAACCATGGATTTGTTGGTCACAGGTTGTCAGCCAATCAGTGTGGCGACTTTGTTTTCCCAGTCAAACTCACCCCTTGCTTTTCAAAACTCCAAGATGGTGATGGCTGAAAACATTCGGCTAACTAATGGGTGATGTTACGTTACGTCCATCTGTTCTGGGAATCCATCCTACCTCACAAATCATTTCTGCACATACGCTGCGCATATGCACAACACAAAACCCAAATTAACTTCATTTTTTAACCCATTGTAAATATTTCTTATGGTTATGGTTTGGATTAGTCAGAAGTCACGGTCAAATTATAATACAGGTAGGACGATTTGCCAAAGTAGGACGGTTTCTTAGAACACCATCTTTTATATACAGTTTGTAACCCCAACCTATGAGACCGAAATGAATTAAGACTAAAAATTTGGGTTTCTGTAATGAGCACTTGAGGCTGAATCCCAACCAGAGTGTATCAGACAAATATTTGAAGTATCACACAGCACTACCTTTACCTCCACTAACTGGAGTCACTGAACTGGACCTGTCTGTCAGACCTTTAATGGAAATAGCTGACAAATAATTTGACTTGCTGTGACGTAAAAGTGCATCCAAGAACTTCATGCTTCAGTTTTTGGTGGCTGATTTCTAGTATTTATTAGCACTTAGCACTTAGCACTAATTAGCATCTGTTTGTGCCATTGTGATGCACTTGTAAACGTCATATATGCAGCTTCCTAACAAAGCTTATTACTGTTAGCTGATGATTTTTACATTCCAGCCTATTGTTTAAATACAGCCACTTCCACTTCAGTAAAAATGCTAATAGTGAGGCTTTAGAATGTAGAGTTTAGAAACAAAAGGGCGACATCATAGTAACTAGAATTAGTCCTTTAGATTAGCATGTTTCTAACATGGAAAGGTAGGTTAATATTAACTTCCAAGTAATATAAATGGTGACTTTTTTATAACCTGCAAAGTCATAGCTAAAAAGCTGAGGCTCATCTTAAACACAGGTAAGTAGAAAAATGGACGAGCCAGCAAGCCACAAAGCTAATAAGATAATTTAACTGACAAAGACTTTGGAGTTTATATGAGTATAAGTCTATATTTAGAGTTATATTAGGACATCAAGCTGCACAACAGCCTGTGTTAATCTTATATTTATTTCCCCACCTCACTGGTTATTGGCTTCCAGTTGCCACCACAACTTTAAATAATAATCCTGAAAATCCTCTTGTTTAATATCTCTGTACAGAAGGACCGGGTGCATCATGGACAGTCCATCACAGGACTTTTTACAGTGTTTCTCTACTAAATGCAGTGGAAACATAAGGTCAACAGTGAAATGGAATCAGAATTGCTGTTTACTACATTTGAGCAGTGGGTGAAAAAATAAGATGTGTAAAGACATTTGTGTTTATTTCGCAGTTTAACAAGTCACCTTCTTTGGCGCTGTGACACCAACGCTGTGTACGCCACTGCTTTTTAGCAGCACTCTGGCTCACATGTTGGCTAATCAGTGTAATTAAAGTTGGGCGAATTCATGTGTGTCAGTGGTTTATAGAGTGGGTGTCTCCCATCACTGGTGTTTCATTGAATTATGTCTCTGACACTCCCTGTCTCAGTCGTCGGAGACAAACTCACTCCCCACCAGCTTCCACCTGCTGTTTGCAAAGCATTGATTGATGACCCATTTCTCTCTGTTGGTTTTCTTGTTTCATCAGCAGAAAAAACCCCTCTGCACTGACGGCAGGAGACAAGTTCTGTATCAAAGCTTCCCAGTGAGTCCTAAACCTCCCTTATATTTGTTTTGAAGCTGTTAAAATACATCCATTATTGTGCTTTTTGCTTCTGGGCCCACATGTCAGGCTGGAAAACTTATAATGTTGCCTTCAAGTACCAGAGATAGAAAGTTAGGCACAGAAAATAGGTACAAAATAAATTAAATTAACCTTCCAACCATATAAAGATACAGGAGCCACCGTGATGTCATCACTGAATAGTGAAATCCATTTTCAAGCCTCATTCATTGAACTTATATATATATCACCTGTTTTATTCCTTTAGTTCTCAGACTAAACAACGCTTCAGGAAATCATTCCTGCCGTTGCCTGTGAGAGTGTACAATAACTCATATTTCTGTGACAGGTGAACACACCTGTCTGGCATAAGATAAGAATGCAATTTGTATTACTTTCTTAGTTTGAGCAAGAGATTAATGCAGATCAGTATTATTTTTTAGTCTTTTTTAAGTTAACCTCATTTTTATTAATTATTTTTCTTTGGTTTTTCTCACAATATAAGGCCCTCACTATGTCATATGTCTATCTGTCTAATCTAGAAGAAATGACAAATCAGTGCACTCTTTTACTTCGCAACATCTACTTTTTGACTCTCACAGGTACTTATAGTTACCTTAAATAAGCTATCATACCTACAGTGACAGAAAATGAATTTTATGCAAGCGTAGTTTGAATAAATGTGATGGACTACAAACAGATAATCCATCCAGCTTCTCTCTGAGCTGTAGTGAACACGTTGCCTAAAAATGGTAAGATCTAGCTGAAAACAACAACAACAATAACACAGAAACACTCAAAATGCTGAAGTTGAAGCTTGAAAAAGGTTGAGTTCAGAAGTGAGCTGATGGCTTCAAAGTGGCTGTCAAGTACGTATATGTTTGAACACAGCCAACAGAACTCCTTTCACTTTTTCTCTATTTGTACAGAAAACTGTAAAACAAGATATCATAATAACTGACAACTCAAACTGGTAACACAGGTCCCAGTCGCCCAGCCAAGTGAACACAAACGCACAGGATGTGCTAAAATAATAAAGAGAACTGGCTCTGCTGCATTACAGTGACTGACATCTTCCATCATAAGTCATTTCCAGCATCAAAACCAGCGTGTAATTGTGTCATTGTCACTCATCAATATGCATACCAGCAGATCCCATTCTTAAAACTGACTCATGCTGGCATCTGTAAATGTTTGGTGACGCAAGTTATTGAAGTTCTTAAATACATAGGTGAGCGCATAGGAAACAAGGAGTGGCCGCTAATCCGCTCCAAACGTTCCACAAAACGTCGCGTTTTGAGCGCGCACACCTGGGTCCTGCTGTTGCTGACTTATGTCAGACTTGGAGGAGGTGTTGAGTTACTTTTTGAAGCAGGACGGTGGTGAGTGGTGTTCCCCCGTGGCTCACGAGGAGCGCTGAAGGCAACGCGAGCTGAATTCTTGAGAAGTTTCCTGAGAAGACAACCTGTTACCTGAACGGCAACCGACTACTTCCACTCCCTCTCCGGCCTTTCATCTCCTGGAGCGTGCTGACAAGCATCGCACATCCTGTCTGCCCTTACACAAAACACCAAGCAAACACCTACCTGAGCCAAAAGCGGACACACCCAAGCAAGAGCTAGCATATGTGTACAGTAACACACACACACGCACACAAGCACATGGGTGCAGAAACAAGCAGAGACAGAGTGAAACTAAACAGATGAGTGAAAAAGAGAGCTTGTAAATACACCCACACATTACACCCCTCTGACAACAATATTTGTGTTGACTGATGATGACTGATGAAGAGTGATTTAGGACACAGATTCAATCAAGCAGAGCTGAATACAAGATTGGCTCTGGACTTTTATTTTTTATGCCTTTGCTTTGCTTGTAAAAACTTCCTGTTGCATGTTATTTAACATCGCTCTTGCTCTGAGGTGCAACTTTTAACCAACAAAAAAAGTAACTCTGATAAAATTACATCTGTCTGGGTCTGTCGTTCTCTAAGTGGGTGCAAATAAGATGGTGTAAACCACGCACGTTCGAAGATTTCATTAACTTATCAACATGGTGTCTGGGCACTGTGATGGATTTCAAGTTGCGTGGACACCAGACCCAACCTTTACCTCACCTATGTGAACACAGACACACACAGCGCCAGGCGGCGGGCCTCATCTAAAGCCACGCAGGCCAAGTTTGTAATCCGTGCCATGTGAAGCGGAGGGCCGGCCGGAGAAAAATGAGGGGTGTTAAGGGACGGAAACAGCTGGTGAGAAGCCCAGAGCATATTAATCTGACGGGGGAGACAGGATGGCAGCAAAAGAGGACGTCTAATAAAACATGGTATTAAAGGTGTGTGTGTGTATGTGTCTGTGTGTCTTCCTGGAGGATTACTGGTGAGTTATTGCAAAAAAAAGTTGGGTGTCTGTGTCCATGCGGCTACTACACATTTAAAAACTTTCTGCATCCTGCATTCAATCTGAGAGCATTTTTGGGGGCCGTGCGCTCAGTTTAAAGCTGTTAGGAAATCTGTGATTATCTCAGCCGATAAATCCAGCAAGGGAATTTTTAACAACATTTTTACAACCCTTCGCACACAGCACACACACAAAAAAGGGGGTTTTGAAAATTAGATAAAATAAAGCAATCCAAATTTTCTCTGAGCAATTAAAGTTCCGGTTAAAAGGCAGAGGTGGAAGATGGGAGGGGAAGCTGGGCGGCATCAGTCGCACAGACAGTAATGACGGCGCCACTGCTGTTTAACAATCAAAGATGGGAGGCGGGGGCTCGCGAGGAAGTCTGTCCTTGAAAAATACAGGTGTTTGGTACAATCAAAGCTCAGCTTGCAGAAATGACTGGGTTTGAAGTTGAAAGGGGAGGCAGGAGGGGGGGGGGGGGGGGGGGGGGGCCGTGGTGGTGAGTGAGTCCATGCATGAGAAAAAAAAGTGAGTCAGAAGACAACTGTGGGCTGGTCTCTCCTCTGGGATTTTGAATAATTAACAAGGATGAGGAAGTTGACTACTAGGTGCTTACTGTTTACTTTGCTTGGATTTTTTGTTGCATGTGGAGGGGAAGTGAGGCTTTAGCTGGCCTAGCTCTCTGGAGGCTGGCGTGTTCGCAGGAGGATTTGTCTGAGACACGAGTGTGGTTCCCGTGGGACTAGAGGCAAGTCAATCAAGCCACAGGCCAGTAAATCGGAATCAGAACCAGCTTAATATTGTGGAAATTCTGTATACAAAACACGTGTTCTTTAAGGAAAGTCCCACACTGAAATAAACTCACACACTAACTGCGAGCCCCAAAATTCCAAGACTGCTGTCTCATGTAAACTGCTTTGACCTTCAGAAAGCTCACAAAACTAGTTCCTGCCTAATTACTGTAATTAGAAATACAATAGATGCTAACAAGCAAGAAACAGAATGTTGATACGGTAAAATAGTTATAACACACATAGTAAGAACCACTTACAGACATAAAGAAACTGTTTTTTTAGTACAGCGTATGTGTTAGATACTACAAACTCCAACATGCAAAAATGACAGTCTGTGGGGATTACCTTCTTTATTTAAACCTCCTCTAAGCCCGAGGCTATTTTTTAGAGTTCCCACATGAAAAAAGGAAAAAAAAACATTCCCAAATTGAGGCTCCACAACTGTGAGGCCAAATTTGAAATCTCTGGCTTTAAGGATAACAGAGAGTTCAGAGAAACATAAAAAGACTAAATGACTGTATTAAAAATTTATATTTTTGTAACATAATCTACCTCCACCAGTCAAAACTCACAAACAGGGGTTCTTGAGCGTATCTCTGCCAGATTTGATGCAATTGTCAAAAAACACCCTGATTTAAATCAAAAGTCTCACATTTTATAGTTAAAATAAAACTGTAACACTTTTTTTATTTACATAAACTATAAAGAAAAAAAACTAAACAAGCCCATTCAAGCAAACCACAGCATGATTAGATTAACTGTGTATAAAACTGCATCTCTGTTGGACACAAGCTCAGAGACTTTTACATCCGTTTTCTTCCACTTAGTTGAGTTTTGGCTGGAGCCTATCCCAGCCGCCACAGAGCGAGAGGCAGGGTACATCCAGGACAGGTCGCCAATCTATCACAGGGCTAAGACAGAGACAGACGACCATTCACAGTCATACCCAGAGTTCATTTAGAACCACACCTTTGGACTATGAGAGGAACCTCAGTTCCTGGACAGAACCTATGTCTAAAACACAAAACACCACATAGAAAAGAACCAGCCAGTGGATTAAAACCAGGCCATTCTTACTGTGAAGCGATGGTGCTAACTACCGCACCATGAAACCTGAACCATAAAATAACAGCCATGAAATACAGGGTTGTTCTTTTTTCTGACGAAACAATTAAAAATGTGTTAAATATCATTTTACACATATGAGTTATAATTTGAATCAATTTTGCAACATCTGGCATTTTTATGCACAACAACTGCATTAAATATGATCCACTTGGCATGCTAGGGTTAAAGCCAGTCGTCCCAGTCCCAGGCACAGACAAATGAGGAGGATTGAATCAGGATTTTAGCCAAATCACACACGCCAATCATCAAGAAGGAGATTTTCATGCTATGTCAGTCGGGGTCTGGGTTAACAATGACCTCCACTGATTGTGTCGACAACAGAGTGCAGTGGAAACTGTGCTACTGTTGGTGAAAAGCCAAATATGAGGAAATGGGGAACGCATAGCTAGGCAGCATCGGTTGGCAGTCTGTAGGATGACTTTTAAAATCAAGAAGAGGAAACAAGTGAAGAGTCAGTAGACTTGGTGAAATCAGGAAGTTTAGAAAAGTATTCAAAAGACAAGATTAGCAAAGAAAATGTGGGATAATCAGGGAGAGAAAGAAAATGACTAGGCAGCAAGATTGAGCTGCCTAGTCATTGTGCAGCAGGTTAGGGTGATTAAGGACAGAGATGGAAAGGTACTAATGACTTAAGAGAGTCTGCAGAGAAGATGGAAGGAGTACATCGAAGAGTTCATGAATGAAGAGAATGAGAGTGAGGAGAATAGACAGAGGAGAGTTAGTGAATCAATACGTGGAGGAAGTGAGGGTAGCTGTGAAGAGGATGAAGAGTGGAAAGGCATGTGGTCCGGGCGGCATACCTGTGGAGTTATGGAGATGACCAGATGGCCAGATGGTTTGATACAATCTCAGAGAGTGAGAGGGGCACCCGAGGAATGAACAAGGGTCATGTGCAAAACTGCAGGAACTACAGAAGGATAACGCTGATGAGCCATAACATGAAGACATGTGACAGAGTTGTTGAAGCTAGGTTATGAGAAGAGGTGACCATCAGCGACCAGCAGTACAGCTTCATGCTGAGAAAGAGCACAACAGATGTGCCGCTTTCTTTGAGAGTGTTGATGGAGAAGGTCAGAAGGCGCTTCACTGTGTCTTTGAGGATCTACAGAAAGCATATAGGATGCCAAGAGAGGATCTGTGGTACAGCATGAAGAAGTCAGGACTGGCAGAGAAGTATGCGCGGGTGGTGCAGGACATGTAGCAGGTGGAAAAGAGCCTGGAGAGAAGAGGAATGAACCTCGGTAAAAGCAAGACGGAATACATGTTCGTGAATGAGAGGGAGACAAGTGTAACAGTGAAGTAGCGGGAAACAGAGGTAGTGAAGGCAGTGGAGTGTAAATACCCATGCACAAAGGAGGTGAAGAAGAGCATGCAGGCAGGTGGAGATGAGTGTGGGGGGTAATTTGTGATAGAAGGATGGGAGCGAGAGTGAAAGGGAAGGTTTACAAGTATGGATTGAAGAGGGTGGCACTGATGAAAAGACAAGCGGTCGAGCTGAAAATGTTCAGGTTTTAACTGGGAGTGAGCAGGACGGACAGAATTAGAAATGAGTACATTAGCAGGACAGCTCGGGCTCAGGAAGACAAAGTTAGAGAGATAAGGCTGAGATGATTTGAGGAAGAGGAATAGTGGATATATTCATGGATGTGAAGGAGGGTTGATGTGACGTAGAGTGATGCTGGGGACAGAGCTGGAGGACGATCATTTGCTATGGTGGTCCCTACGGGGGGCATTCGAAAGAAGAAGAAGAAGATGTAGAAA
This sequence comes from Diplotaxodon limnothrissa, assembly GCF_057381915.1. Taxonomy (NCBI): domain Eukaryota; kingdom Metazoa; phylum Chordata; class Actinopteri; order Cichliformes; family Cichlidae; genus Diplotaxodon; species Diplotaxodon limnothrissa. The sequence goes on from NC_140601.1 coordinate 40,722,971, forward strand.
GTGTGATGTGGTTGGTCTTTATCTGACGCGTCAAAGGTGCAGCAGTGGCTCAGAAACTCAGTAATAAAGTAAAACATCAACACTGGAGGCAAAGCTTCCTTTCAAGAATGTTTAAGTAACCAAAAATATATTCATGTACACACAGCATAAAGTCACACACATATACATAAAAATAAAAAGATAAAAAATATGTAAGCAGTGACAGAAATAAAAACTGTCAAACAAGCTATCCAAACACGTTTAAATCATTAGGAGAATTTGTAAGCCCCCGCTCGAAATCTCTCTGTAATTAAATGTTATTAAGCAGTCTCTTTCTAATTGTGCTGCATTGTATTCATGAGGAAATATGCTTGACTATTTAAAGATGTCGGTAAACACCATTTAGGCGTGGTGTGTGGTCTTCAGTTTAGTGGCCTGATTTCTTCTGTGAGCGTAAAGGATACTGAAAAAAATCTGCAATATTATCCACATTTTAATAAAGATTTATCAAAGCAGGTTTGAGATGTTGCACTTGTCCCTGAAGTTACATCAAAATAAAACACGTTCAGATAAAAAAACTTGTGTTAAAATAAGAACACTGAGGGGGAAAAGCCCCTGATCTTTAAAGCTTCGAAATGTGCTTAAATCTAACAAGCTGTGTCCTGAATCAAGATGTTCTCAGTATTAGTCAACCACTCTGTGCTTCAAATCCACGCCGTGCTTTCGAGCTCAGCGTTTGTAGAGCGCCATTCTAGAGAAAAAGGGAGCAGAGAGGGTAGGAAGTCACTTCCCGCCGGCCTGTCTGTGGTCTGTGTTTGTCAGTTGATTTGAAGCTGCTCCACCAACATGCTGTGACAGGAAAGGAATTAACTCAGAGAGGAGACAAAATTTAAAATAACACCTCAAAGGCAGAAGATGTTAAAAACTATTAAATGTGTGATGCATGTTCAAAGCCACAGACTGAACTTTGACATGTTACAAGAAATGCAACATTTAGCGTGTTCTTTAAAGCTTTTGTTTGAGTTTAATCAGCATGTTAAAGAGAGACAGAAAAGAGCTTTCAAGTAGATCTGTGCAGTTCCCATGTTTTAGTCTGAGCCAAACCAGCTTTAGCAGGGTGACCTGATCCCGCCTGGCCAAACATGAAGCAACGAGCAAGTGGGTCTGAAACAATGTGCGACGCAATAAAGACAGAGAGTCCTTATAAAGAAAAACCTCCACTAACAAACGGGAAATGAAGTGATTTTTAGTATTAAAAGGCACATTTTCTCATACATTCATACAGAGTCTGTTTTTATGTATTTCTGCTTCACATCCACACACAGTTAAGCAGTTAAACCTGAGTACCTGCAGACAACATGCAAACTCCATTTCATGTTCTGCATGACTATAAAGTGTGTAAGTATGTATCATGTGTATCGCTCGCGGTTTAGATTCAGCGTTTTTCTTTAACATTTGGTTTCATTTGTATACATCAGAACTGCGTGGTTAGGTTTAGCTTTAATTATTCTTAAAGTATGATGCGTCAGGAGTGACAGCGGCCTCGCTTTTCTTGATGATTGTGTGTGTCACCGTGACGTAGGTGTCAGTATTTGATGCCCTGGGAATTATTAAGCAAATCTTACTCATTTTTCCTGCCTTGACCGTCGTGCGTCTCTTTATCAGTCAGAGCTCACTTCACCTACTCCGGGTGAGTCTGCTGCCCAGAATTTAAAATGTATAGAAAAATATGACCATACAACTCCAGTATGTTCACATTTACACTGAATGTCTGTTAAATCCTGTACAGATTATAAACTCTTACAAACCACTTTTAAAGCGTTACTTGGCCTCAGTCAGTGGAGGATTTAACCCCATGCATGTTTGGGTCTATGATGACCAGTCTTTGCTTTTGTTTCCCCAACTGTGAATCATAACATTAGATGAAATTTATTGTCTTTAAAATCTCTTTTTATTCTTTTATTGCCTTAATTTTTACTTGTAGCAGGTTTTTGTTTATATTTGACTTCTTTATTCCTCATTATTTGTTTATTCACTTTATCATTTCTGCTTTTCTATAATTTAGTTTTTTTTTATTTTGATGTTGTAATATATCTTCTTTTTTTGTAAAAGAACATTTTAACAGTGTTTAGAAACTGCTATCAGTTTATTGCTGTTATCAATGTTTTTTTAATTACAAAACTCATCACACATGCTTCCAGTTGTAATTTTTTTGTCCAGTTGAACTGACAGAGAAAAACTAAAATACTGATTTGTTACACGTAATAATTATAACCACATTTATTATTCTTAATTAACTGTATCATTTATTAACTGTTGTTATCATAATATATTTATAATTTTTTGATATTTTGATATAAACACATAAATAAAAACAATGGAGGTTTTTAGGTTTGGACCTCAGGAGGACAGATCTATTTATTTGAATTAATTTCTGTAAAAAATAAAGACAACAAAGACAGATTTCATGCTTTAATGTTTTTTTGAAAACTACGACCAGTCAGTCTATAAGGAAGATTTTAAAATAAAGGTGTTTTTCTGGCACTAACAGGGCATTTGGGGAAGGGGATGGTTACATAAACCATTCCCTTAGAGTCTGTCTAAGCTGACTTTACAGAAATGTGTTTAGTTTATTTCTTATTTCAACCACAAAAAAAATCTATGCTTTAATTTTTAAAAATAATTTATTAAAATGCATGTGATTGTCCTTGGAGAGAAAATCAAAAGCAAAGACTCAAAATATTTTGGATGCAGGAGAAAAAGTCTGTGTGTGATTGCCCTACGTGTCACGAGTATCTGCAGTCACAGGATTCGTGAGCTCATCTGTCTGACTGAAAGGCTGCAGTCCGACAGTAAACCCAGTTCTGTTTTAAACAGATTGTGACTTCAGACATCAAAGCAATTAAGATAAACTGTGGTACATGTGTTTGATATTTGTGTCAAGTAACAAACTGTCAGCAAATTTTGAATGCTTTTGCAGATTATTATCAAAGAAGAACAAAGCTTCTGCAGGAGGGCAATGAAAGACCTGGTAGAAGATATAAAGTGGACCTGGAGCTAAGCTTATTAGTCCATATATACATTTCTATATGTTTCTCTGTGTAATTTCTTACAACACATCAATGTTAAGAAGGAAATGCACATAACATTTTAGTACAGATGCAGACATACATAAATCTACTTTATTTACAAGCATCGTTTTTTGTATCTAAATAAATTAGATCACTACAATTATTTTTTCAAGGCTTAACAACTGAGTATATGTAGCATTAACTAAGAATCGATTTATTTAGTTAGTTCTGTTTTTCTATACGTGCATACTAATGAAACAAACCTAAACAAATTAAAAACTGTTCTTAAAGAGTTAATGTTTTCAGTGTGGAGATTGTTTCACAGTCTTTACTGTTTTTTTAAAGATATTATTTTTGGTGGCAGATACTTTTGCATTGTTCATATTATGGAAATGCAGCTGTTAGAGAAACAAATCTGTAGGTGAGTAAGAAGTCGAAATGTAAGAATATAGTTTTGTCTTTTAACATTAAACACTGGGGTAGCAACACAAAGTGAAAACAGCTGATCACAAGCATAACATTTCTGCAAACTCCATTAAGGTCAATGCAAAAAAGAGCACAAAAGCAGTATATATTATATATATAGTAGTATATATCATCAGAGCATCATTGGTAATACATTATCGTGTATAGCTGATTCATCAGGGGCCAGTTTATGTTTCTATGTGTCTGTCTCTTGGTGGTCTGACTGATCTGTAGCTGCATAATCCCACTGAAGTAATCAGAGAATAAAAACTGCAGTATTTCCTCTTAACTGTTTTGGAGGATGTATTAATACGCTGATGAGTAAATTGACTTGTATCCCACCACTGCAGCTCTGACAGGCTGTTCCACTGATCCCCTGTTTTCCTAAAGCGAGTCGTTTCCTCACCTCCAGCCGCCGAGAGCACATCTTCAAAGGGAGGGGTGTGGGGGGGCAGAGACGGAGCACCGGCAGGAGGGGGCGGAGCCTGGAGGGGCTCAAGACGCGCAGCCTATCATAGACTGTGTCACAACTGAGAATGCTGCTTACCTGTGCGCCAAAACTCTGACAGCCTTTCGCCTCACCTGGACCGTCTGCGATGGAGAAAAGCAGATGAAATATGATGAGGATTTTACTTTTCTGCGCGCATTTTTCCAACAAGGGCAAGAGCAGCGGAGCAGAGCCGAGACAGAGTTTACTTCCAGAAGAAACGCACAGCGGCAGCACCTCTGTAGGGCAGACAGGTAAGGCTGTATTTTAACTTTCTGACATCTGCTGCGACCTCCTGTGTGGTACCGTATGTCTGTTATATACAAAAATCACAATGAAGTGTTTTAAGTCTTCATCAGGCTGATGGAAAGTCTTCCAGGCTTCAAGTTAACTGGAGGGTTTTATTTATAAATTGAAAGTCTCAAAATACAACATGTTAGGTAACGTACGCAGGTTACTTACTGGATAAATTCACGTTATAGAGGCTAACCAGCGACTGGCACTTAATTTTAGGTTATGTATTTAGATTTTGGACAATAAACACCAGTGTTAGAAAATAGAAATTCGAGATTGTTAAATTGTTGTTTTACAGCCGTAATTAGATCAGAATATTTCTGCAGGAAGAAAAAAACAACAAGTTGACCCAGTCTTGTATATTAAATAACTAATGTGATGATGAAATAAAAGCATAAAGTATTTGACCTTAAATTTAAGACCAAGATTTCACTTAATAAATTAGAGGGAAATCAAATCAGACTTTAGTCTAATCTCCGTGCCATGAGTCTGTTTTTCCTATTAGAAAATTATTGCCTAACTAAATAAATGATGATACTGTAAATCCCTAATTTCCTGCAATCCAAACTGGGGGATTTTTAAAAATATATATATATATTTTAAAAAAGTATAAAAGAGTGGAAATTAAGTTATAAAAAAAGTTTTTAAAAAATGAAAGATATCTTTCCACGTGAAGCTTGATTAGAGTTTTTTTTTTTAATTAAATTAGTTTTACTCTGAAAATGCCAACAGTGCTGAGAAATCAGAGCTTCAGATTAAGATCTTTGTTTGATTAAAGCAGCTGAACCACACTGTAGGTAGAGTGTTACTCAGAAGTGTTGATTTGATTTATTTGACATAGATATTGATGTCATGAAGAATGTAATTGGCAGTTTATTGTTGCAAATGATGAAAGTGCTGCTAATTTAAAGTGTTTGATAGACTTATGACTATTTTAATGTAAAACAAAGCGTCATATTTTACTTTACTTTTACTTTACTTTTTACTTTTTTACTTTGTTAAAAGTAAAAACTATTATATCATATACATTTTTTTAAAAGTCCTAAAAAAGGGAGGGGGGGGGGGGGGTGATCTTGAATAATATATTAGTAATTGCACAGTATATGACTACATTTTGCTGGACACTAACTAAGAAGCAGAACAGGTCTGATCTTTTTAAATGATTTAAAATTTCTTTGTCTAATTATTTAAAGTGTATAAAGAGAAGTTTGTGCTGAAGGACAACTTGTGACTGAGAAGATCTGAGAAACAAAACACTTTATAAAGTTTGTCAAAATCACCAAAAATAAAGTACCTTGTCGCTTCTAGTAGAGCGACCAATTCTAAAACCTCGGTGGAGTCACTGTGAAACAGATTTTTGATTGAAAGTACCAACAACAAAAAAAGTGTTGCAGGAAATTAATTTTACGCAACTGAGTATGAATCAGTGTCTCACATGTAAAGCTGTCACTCATATCTAAAGCATCTCTGTGATTAATAACACAGTTAAAGTGCAGAGGGAGAGATTAGCAGCCCCCACATCTCAAGCTTTGCTCACCGCACAACTTGATCCTTCGCCCAGGTGTGCAAATCGTCTCGGACTACGGTCGCTGCATCATTGTTTTCACATCTATTTGTAGTGATGGGGAACATTCGCTCACGTACGGCCACTCTGCAAAGTTCAAAACATCTGGTGTTGAGAGAAATGTGTTTGAAGCTCATTTTTTATTCACCCTTCTGACAACAGCCATGACTCCTGCACAAAGGTGGTCTCCTCTCTACCCACGATGTATTTAAACAGGTTAAAACAAACTTCTTCTAAATGTCATTTGACACTGAGCTTGTCTTTCTGGAGTGCCAGGATGTTGTTGTACATCTGGACTGCAGTTAAACTGGACCACTGCTCAGGCCACTACACGAGATTTTAATGTTTGTTTCAACATTGTTTTCTACTAATGGCAAATGTTTTTCTCACATCTGGTCACTCTACAGAGTTCAGAATGTTTTATTTTGAAGTTTGCCATTTATATATTCTCTGCCATAAACATGCACTCCACTCTGCATGTCATGCACTTCTTGCAGGTTAAACCAAACTCCTTGTGAGTGTCAGCGTTACCGTTTTAACTGTGTGGTTCTACGTCTCTGATGAGATGGGAAAGCAGACGGATGGTTGTTAAACTGGATGTGTAAATGCCATCGGGTACTGGAGAAGTCAAACTTTTGTCCCTAAAAGAGTTTTTAACTTTTGTTCTGCAGCTGAACAGCACAAAGTTTAGAAACGTTTAATTTTGATAGACACGTGTTTGAATCATATATTTTATTCCGTCTTCTGAAAACAGATGTGACTCCTGCCACAAATCTGAGCTCCTCTCCATTTATAATGCACCTCATGCAGGTTCAAACAGACTGCTCTAAAAGCCCTCGCACTGAAACTGGTCTTTTTGGAGTATAGACGATGTAACTGTTTGTTCTATATCTCGGATAATATGGGACAACAGATTAAAAGGGACAGCAGATCTTCCACAGGTCTGGAGTCAGACTTTGGACTTTTAATTGTTCGTTTTAACATCTTCTGTGGGCTAAATGCTATTTGACCCACAGTGGAAACAGAATGGCTATTTTACCTGTTTTATCCCCGTGTGGGAGATGAGATGATGGACTTTAAATTTCCAGATTTTTGGTCTAACAGTGTAAACAACAAGATAGTCCGTCAGTCTAGGGGACCTGTAATCTATGGAAGAAGACAGTTTGCAAGGCCCACCACATCTTTTACATGTCTGGAGTCAGACTGTGATCATTACAGGACTTTTTAATGTTTGCTTTAATGCCTTTTGTAAGCATGGCAATCCTTTTCTCACATATCCGCTATAACTGTTTGAAACACATGACATGACCTCCACTCAGACCTCCATTCCCAAACTAGTCTTTTTGGAGTACTAACATTACTGTTTTTACAACTTTATTCTTAAATGTGACAACAGACTTATAGTTAAACCAGGCCTGATGAAAACGTCCAAGATTTGTTGATTCTCAGTTACATTTTCTGAGTAGAAACAATTAGAGAAGCGCTTTCACGCTTTACTCATTTAATTTTGAAAATCACCAGCTGATGGACTAACAGTAGCGAGTTCTGTCTTTCTCGTCACTGCTTCAATCTGCCTCTTGTTTCTCAGTGGCAGGCTCGTAAATTGCGGCTCTGCTGAGTCTTGGTCAGACAGGTTTTATGACCAGAACTCTGTCATTGCTCTGAACCATCCTCCCCCGGGGGCCTCCTCTCACTCCCTCCCCATGCCAGCTGTTCCTCTTAGGAGCCTGCAGTGCTTCCAGCACTTTAGCAAAGAGCTTGATTTGTTTATGTCAGTAAGAGCAGTTTCGTGGAGGGACTGTGCCGCTGTGCCGCCATGTCACATTCTCAAAAAATTACAGAGCAGTATGTATCTCTGGCTCCAGGCTGACAGGAACTAAATCAGCTGGACTTTTTAAGACAGACGTTTCATGTGGGAATTCCAAACTAATTGCTTTACGATTTCATTGAGACAAGAAAACATCTCTGAGTGGCTTTGGGTGAGCTTTTGAGAAGGAAATGTAGTATGCATGGTTTGACTGTAGTGCTCCAACGTTCAGGATGCACCACACACGCAAAAAACGTGCAGAAAAGACAAGCAAAGGAAAAGGTCTAAAACGGTCTTTTTTGCTCATTGAAAAAATGTCTCTTTATCACTTTTGATATATATTTGTGGATGTTTATTTATAAAATGAATTTTAGCAATGATAAAGAATCTTTAAAAAAAATGTTCTGGATAGGGTTTTGTATCCAGATCAACTCCAAAAACAAATTCCTCTGAACTCAGGCTGAAAATTGTCATACTAACTTGTAATCCTGCTAACACACAATCTGAACCAATCACACGGAGTCTTTAGTAGAGTTAAAAAGTGCAGAAATAAGAAATCATACATAAAAATAAAGAAAAGAGAAAAGAAAAGTAAGGACTCAATCACACTTTACCTTTACCTGCACTCTGGAACAGCTACCTAACCCACCTGTCGAAAAAATTCATTTGCAGGTGTCTAAACGCTTAATAATTTAGACTTTACTCTGGACTATTTGAAGCGTACGATGCAGCCTGTTACCAGCATTCACAGCTGTGTCAGTGCAAGTGTAGTTACATCTACATCAGGTTACAGCTACGGCTATGAAATAAGTTATAGCTTAGTGTTTCAGTAGAGTTTGCAGTTATGACGTACCTACAGAAAAAATCCACTATAATGCTGAGTAAATAAAATAAAAGTAAATAATATAAAAGATTTCACATAAAATATAATGAATACAAATATTTGGTAACATCTAAAAAATACCATGTAAGTGTGACTGAAATATCTACTATGATGTACGACTCAACTTCTAACCACTGAAGCATCCTCGGTGGTTGAAATTAGGTCAAATTCAGATCTTCGTAAGAGCCAGAAAAGATGACTTTTAAACCAAATTTAGATGTAAAGTGACGTCTTTTTAAAGCAGGGGTAGGGAACTCCAGGCCTCAAGTGCCGGTGTCCTGCAGGTTTTAGATATCACCCTGGGTCAACTCACCTGAATGATTAATGATTAGTTCATTACCAAACCTCTGGAGAAATCCAAGACATGTTGAGGAGGTAATTTAGCCATTTAAATCATATCAGCTGTGTTGGATCGAGGACACGTCTAAAACCTGTGGGACACTGGCCCTTGAGGCCTGGAGTTCCCCCACCTCTGTTTTAAAGGCTAAAAAAATCACAAAATAAGAAAATCACAGTCACAGAATAATGTATGTGGAGGAGTAACTCAGGGGATACTTCACTGTCGGCAAGCCCAGCTTCACCTACTTGCTACATCTGATGCCAGTTCGACCTGCTGCTAATTGATCTGCGCATCAGACTGGATGTCCATGAAGCTCGTGTTTTCACACAACCTGTCAGATATCACCAAATGATCTCCAGACTGCCATACCAGCCTCTACAGCTTCAGACTACTTTATTGTTTCCTGCTGTAAAGATAATTACAGATGTTCATGGTTGAGTTGAGGTGCGGGGGTTAGTGGAAGTCAACAAGATCATCTTGGGCCAAGGACAAACCTCACAGGCTGGTAGCTTCTTGTCAAAGCTTCCACAGACTTGTCCACCTTTAACAAGCTTTGTGTCACCTGGAAATCTGAGCCCATCCCACTGACGCTGCTGCGGTTTGCATTCCTGGAGCGTGTTGGGCGCAGGATGCTATTTCAGCGCGTGTGCCTGTGATTATGGACGTAAAGTAATTGTTCTCATTTTGTCGTCGACTCCCATTCTCAGGCTCATGAATGTCGTCAGTCTGTAACTGTTGATGCTTTCTGCCTCCGGTGTGTAAGGGGCAGGGCGCTTCACGGGTCTCGCCTGGAGAGCTGTTGTTGTAAATCATGTGTGATTCATAAAAAAAACTGGTTCTCCTGTCTGCCAGGTTTCATCTCCAAAACCTCAGAGACGTACAAATAGACCTTGGCCTGCAGCCATACCTCCCTGGAACTTCTTCCTTTACCAAACTGCTCTCCTGTCAACACCCCCCTCCGCTCTCGTCCCTCCCCCCATCTAACCATCATTATCCTCCCCCCAGCGCTGCCTCAGTGCAGGCCGATGATGTTGTTTTCTTTGTACTTGTCTTTGACCGTCCTCCATGGGAAGTACCTGGCAGCGGATGCACGTAGCAGGCCTCTGCCTGGACACGTCCGGCTCCCCCCTCTCCTCCGTCTCCACGGCCATGCAGCGTGAGAACTGCAGTATCCATGGCGACGAAGGGGGTGTGCTTAGGGTTGGTTATTTAAATGTTGTAGACAGGCGGATTTAGGCCTGAACGTCAGCTCTTCAGAGGTTCAGAAACACACATACACACAATATGACAAACAGAAAAATGGTTTCCAACAACTCGGGAATATTCTGAAGGTCAAAGAAATGTTACAGAAGAAGTTACTCTTGCTTTTATTTCCTCCTTAGCGAGCTGTTGAGCTGTTAAGTTTAGCTCAGCTTTAGACTGCAAAACTCTGCAGCCTGACTTCTGATAAAAACCACACGCTCTTCTTACATTACCCGGTTTTGGCCTCCTTGCACTGGTTGCTAATTTAATTTTCAGTCCATTTTAAAATTCTGCTCATGACTTACAAGGCTTTACTTTTTCAAGCGCCTGAGTTTATTGATGAAGTTTTAATTTCTCATTACCCTCTTTGTTCTGCTGGGTTCCCACCACCATCTGGTCAACCAGTCAACCATTACGTTTCATTACATTTTTCCTGGTTGGGCATCCAGGTAAAGGTCTGAGCGTGTCCTGGTAATTTAGCTCTGGACCTGTCTGCTTTTACGTTATCCTAACGTCATCCTTAAGACACAGTTTTACAGACTTCATGTCTCAAACTTTTTTAGAAATAGACTTAAAATAAATCTTAATTTTGTGCTTCCTGTCCGAGCAGAAAAGGTTTTTGGATTGGTTTATTTTTTAACAGAGGTGGGGCTTTTGACCTGATTTGAAAGTGATTAACATATGGAGTCTTTTTTCAAATCCAGATCCAGGAATTTTTGGACAGATTGATTAGAATTGTGTGAAGGAAGAACAATTGTATCCTCGTTGCTCAACAAGTTTTACGTTTGACCTTTTTGTTATTGTTAGAACGTTAAAACAGCAGAAGTTGAATCCTCTCCCAGCTTTTTTGGAGTCAAACCCTATGTTTAGTCAGGTCTCACTCTTTTGGGAACGGCCTGAAAAGGTCAGACTCGGTGGAGCCTGCTGCATCACAATGACGTGTTTTCTATCTGTTTGACACAGGTTGTTTTTTTCCTCTCTGAAGGGCGTCAAAAGCAGCCAGGCTGCTTTTAATAGTGCTTTCAATTTTCTTTAGAAGGCTAAAAGAAAACTCATAAAGATATTTAGTATAGAAATGCTTGATAGGAATGAGAAATGCTCATTCCTGTCAAGCATTTCAATAATAAATGTCTCCATATTTTAGACTTCTCGTTTGTGTCTCCTGAAAAATAAACTTGGTCTCGTTAGTACTTCCATAACAGTCTTCTCTTTCTTTCTGCAGGTTTTTAATGCGTCACCATCCTGTCATGTGGTAATCATCTCAGCGTAACCCAAAAGACACTGAACAACACTTTGAGCAGGTGACCTCATCCACAGATTTGCACCTGCACGAGCTGCTCACATGGCCCACCCATACGAGCCCTGGTTACGGACAGCACCACCTAGTGGCAGCTCAGACGACATGAACATCGCTTCCTGGTGGGACCTTCACAGAGACGTCCAAGCAGGCAGTTGGATAGACCTACAGACGGGTCAAGGTGTGGGCCTGCCTTCAGTGAATCCAGGCGGCTCCATGGGTTTGCAGCCTTCTCTGGGGCCCTATGGCTCTGACCCACAGCTGTGCACCCTACCCCCGGCTCAGCACGCTCCACCCTCGCAACCATCCCATCTCTTCCCCCAGGACGGCTTCAAGATGGAGCCACTGGCCCCTGAAATGCTGCAGCAAGAAACCTTCTCAATGGAGGAACCTCAGGAGACGTCTGTGTCAGCTCGCCCCAAGCCCCAGCGCCGCTCTTCTTCCAGAGGCGGCAGCCAGGCTGTGTGCCGCTGCCCTAATTGCGTCCACGCTGAGCAGATGGGCCAGAGCACTGACGACAGCAGGAGGAAGCATATGCACAATTGCCACATCCCCGGCTGTGGCAAAGCCTACGCCAAGACCTCCCATCTGAAGGCTCACCTGCGCTGGCACAGCGGAGACCGGCCGTTCGTCTGCAACTGGCTGTTCTGTGGCAAGAGGTTCACGCGCTCTGATGAACTGCAGCGACACCTACAGACGCACACTGGAGCCAAGAAGTTCAGCTGCGCATTATGTCCCAGAGTGTTCATGCGCAACGACCACCTGGCCAAGCACATGCGCACCCATGAGTCCCCGCCAGGACAAGGGGAGGACAGGCTAAACGGAGATGGGAGGGGGGATAAGAGCTTTGATGCATCGACACCTCCCCAGTCGTCCGCAAACGTGTCTGACAGCACAGATCCTCCACTGAAGCTGAAGTGTGAGACAGACGCCTCCGTCTCCAGCGTGACGGGGCAGTCAGGCTAGCTGCGCCGCGTTCAGTTAAAGGGTTGCCATCACCTCACAGAGGTGTCATAGTTTCACGATAGATTAGAGAGTAGAAGGAAGGTATGAACACTCTTTCACTGATGAACACTGGATGGAACAAAAAATATGTATGTGTGATCCTGTGAATTTATCACACAAATGTGATAAACCGTGATGCCATGGCACGCTGAAAAGCAGGAATCCTATTGATCTTGTGTGTAAACCTTTCGTCTGTGACTACTAAAGGTGAAAGGTGGCGAAGGAGGCGACGGAGCTGAAGCTGCAGCTTGTTGCTGGACTTCGATTGCTGCTAGCGCTACAGCCACCAGTAGCCCAAGAGACTGACCTGAGTTCATGAGAAGGTGGTTGGGTAACTTGTTTACAATCAGATCAAATGTGTAACTGGAAGAAAAGAGCATTAAGTTTAACAGTTTCAAGGAAAGCAGACAGTAATATTGATATTTTCCTTATGTTCAGACTGTTACCACATGTGTGTGTAGCCTACTGTACTGGAAGAAGATGTAGGTTAGCAGCCATTTGAATGGGTGAAAGTGCAGAAGACCAAAGAGTGTGACAATAATTAAAATGGTCTGTAATTCAAAGGAAATACAACTTTAATGTTGTACTATGGCCAAAATAAGGCTGGTGATAATATAATATAATATAATATAATATAATATAATATAATATAATATAATATAATATAATATAATATAATATAATATAATATAGAAAATTATGCACTACAATGGCTAGTGTTTACCGAAAATACTGTGTTTATGTCACTGCCATAGTGGCACTTATTAACACACAGTAGGAGAATGTGAAGAGGTGTTCCACTGGGAGCGCAACAAAGAAAAAAACTACTACAGTGATGTGAAAAACTCACAAGGACGGAGGCTGAATGGCAGGCGGACGGGAAATGCCGGCTGGTGAAATGAAGCCCGGTTTCTGTCGAGACACGCCGATGAGAGAAGTCACATCTGGCAGCAAGACAAACACAACTCCACAGATCAGCCCTGTCAACACGACAGGCTTGCACAGAGAAATACTCCTTCTGCTACATCTGCCATTTAAGGTTCAAGTTCAAGTTCAAGTTCAACTTTATTGTCACTTCAACCATATACAGTTTAAAAATACACAGTGAGGCGAAACAACGTTCCTCCAGGAACCAAGGTGCTACGGATAGAGCTGATGTTCTTACTTTTTTATGAGTTGTGGCTAAAACACAACCAAACCGTGGCCCCAACATTAAATGGGTCACTGACGACGACTGCTAAGAGGTTAATCCGGAGCCCGATGCAGTCCCGCCGTTTAAAGCTGCATTTAACTGCAGCTTTTGTAACAATGGCTCAAATGTGTAATGTGAAAGAGCTCACTTGATGAGTCACCACTCATTCATCTCATCTGTACTCTATGTTTTAGCATCTTTTAGGTCATTGTTTTGATTTATCTGCTCTCACCTTTACTGTTGTTTCAGCTTCACCCATGAATCATGCTTCCAGCTCACTGCTGCCTCTAAACAGAGAGAGTGAGCAACTCGCTGCAAAACATAAAACTACAAAACTTTATTTTATTTTATTTTAATAAAAGGGAGTCAATATTAAACTCACAATATTCAAGGGACAAAAAATACACTATATGGATAAAAGTACTGGGCCACCTACACATTGCATCTGCAGGAGTAAACTCGTGCCACGAAGCTCCCGATGTACAGTTTTTGTGCTGACGTTAATGCCAAAGGATGTTTGGAGTTACGGACTCACTGGAGCGTTCAGAGTTTTTTTCAGTGTCTGTAAAAGCAGCCTGCCTGTCGTGGTGCTTGATGTTACACAGCTGTGCCAATGCAACTGAAAAAGGTTAAGACGTGCAGCTCAATACTTTTACAAATATAGGGTATAATTCTAAAAATCAAATACAGCTTTAAAATACACCAGCATTTACTGGTTTTCCTGCTACCCCCAAGTGGCCAAAATTAAAATAACACAAAAGAAAATCTTTAAAAAAAACAAAAAAACAAACATTTTTTAAAAGCATAAAGATGGACTTTGCCACCGTGATAAAGTAATGGTTTTGCACTCATTTTTAAGGTGAAATTAGCACCATGTTGTTTTTTGTTTTGTTTTCGTTTTTTTGTTTGTTTGTTTTTTAGCTAGAAGTAACCGTGTATGGATAAAAGGGCGGAGTGCTAAGTTATCAGCAAACTGTAAAGCTCACGTGTCAGTCAACACAGCTGCACCATTAACTTAATTAAACAAGTAGATGAGTTCTATAAACACATTTTTTTTATGAAAAGAGAGAAAAAAACACTTTTGGAGTCCCTCAGGTGGACATTAGAGGTACTGCATTTTTGCCTTTTCCATGTTGGCTTTGTGTTTCAGCTCTGGAGGCTCCCCCTATTGTTTTTCACACAGATATTCCACCTTGAGGCTGTCAGGTGACACCCCCGTCGTTATGACGCCTTTGCTTGTTCACACTGAACCACAGCGGGTCAGTGTGGTTAAACACAGACCGGCTTAATCAGAGGGCCATGACGTCTTATGTGTCCCAGCGAGTTTTCGGAAGGGCTGGCGCCACATTCCAGCATTTGACACTTGATGAGTGTGCTGTTAGGCAGTGTTACGGTAGATGGTTGATAACTGCTCACCTTCTCAATAAAGGTGCTACAAACACACAATGACACACCTCTCATGGGCTTTCTGTTCCAAACTGGACCGACAAGGTTGCTTATTTGAGAACTTGTGTGCCTTTGTTTTATATTAAAGAAAAAAGTGTTCTAGACCTCAGCTTATTGCAAATGAGGAGCAACCAATGCAGTGCAACATCTCTCAAAACACAAGCGGCCTACACTAGAATATGTTGCACAGGAAGGGTGGAAATAGTGGATCGTGTGGACCCAGGTTCACACTGATTCATGATTACTGTCTGCCGGCTTGAACGTGAAAGCCCTCCGGTTCACTTTTGCACCTTTAACACAGAAGGTGTCCTCATACTTGAATCTCCCTGCTGTGAACAGGCAGTACATAAAAGAGGTGGAACATGACGGTCATAAATGTCATAAATATGTAAAAGAAAATGTCAAAATGGCTCAAAATGTTCACGCTGTCATCACATACATCATCTGACAGAGGGGTACACTGCTGGATTTCCTCATTGAGTGGCTTCATATAGTTCTTCCAAATGTTTCCTGCCCCCATTTCCATTTCAATAAGAGCTGCTGCAGTTTTGTTTTCATTTTCAGAGACACATCATTTACCAGAACACGTTGTTGAAACACGAGCACCGTTCGACTCCTTTTTTCTGCAGCGTTGACATGGAGAGAAAGGCTGCGCCGGCAGACCAGCAGCAGGAAGAGCTTTGGTTACTTGTTTTGGGTAGTTTTCATAATCGATATTGTATGATTGGTAGTTGTGTAGCAAGCAGTGCGAGCAGCTTTACAGTGTAAAACACTTTTAGGATGTATGTAAACCGTCATAGACGTTAGGCAGATTTTTATATATTAGAGAGCTTGAATTACTGGAGGCTCACAGTTGCTGTATTAATGTATAGAAAATAACAAATGAAAGACAATGCTTAAACATTAGTCAATTATTGTGTATTGACTATTATTATTATTAATAATAGTAATAATTTCTGAGTTCTTTCCTTTTATGGACAACATTTTGAATTGGTTACTGTAGTAAATGTAGTAGTTGTGGAGACTGTAATAAAATAAGTTCAAAAACTTTTAATAAGTTAAATATCTTGGTGTAATAACGTATTTAATCTATTATTGCCCTTTATTAAATAAAGATATATGTATATATTCTGTGTTCATGTTTAACTTTTATTTATAGGAGGCAGAATTTCTGAATTTCTTTTCGTTTTAATTTGCACTCAATTAATAAGAGACAAATAATAATAATAATAATGCTCTCACTTGTTCCACTGCTTGTTAATGCAAATATCTAATCAGCCATTCACACAATAACAACTCAGTGCATTTAGACATTTAGACATTGTGACGACAACCTACTGAGGTTCAAACCGAGCATCAGAATGGGGAAGAAAGGGGATTTAAATGACTTTGATTGTGGTATGGTTGTTGGTGCCAGACGGACTTATCTGAGTATTTCACAAACTGCTGATCCGCTGGGATTTCACACACAACCATCTCTGGGTTCATAAAGAATAGAGAAAATATCCAGTGAGCGCAGTTGTCCGGGTGAAAATTCCTTGTTTATTCCAGAGGTCAGAGAGGAATGGCCAGACAGCTTCGAGCCAATGGGAAGGCAGTATTAATTCAAGCTTTGCAACCAAGGTATGCCGGGAAGTATCCCTGAGCATACATGTTGAACCCAGTAGCAGAAGACCACACTGAGTGCCACTTTTGTCAACTAAGATAAGGAAACTGAGACCACAACTCACAGCCTCTGCAAAGTTGGACCATAACAGATCGGAAAAACTTTACCTGGTGTTATGAGTCTCAGGTAGTAGAGTCATTATTTGGTGTAAACATCATGAAGCATGAATCCACCTGCTTTGTGTCAATGGTTTGGGCTTCTGGGGGTGTTGTGGGGGATATTTTATTGGCACATCTTCGACCCCTAGTACCGACTGAGCATTGTTTAAATGCCACGGCCTACCTGAGTATTGTTCCTCACCATGTTTATCCTTTTAGTTTTTTAACTTCTAGTGTCGGTGCAATTACATCTTTCTTTCTTTCTTTCTGAAAATCAGCCCACAATTTCTGGCATTCTTATGCTCCATATTTGCTCCATAACTACATGAAATGAGAGAAATAAGGACTAACCAAACATAAATAATAACATCCGCCAGGGGTCATAAAAACACTCTGAGATCTAACAGTATGGATCATATATCTATCAATTAGGGACAAGAAAGGTGGTGGTGGGAGTAAAAATCAGAGGAATTAAAGAGGAAGTACCGAGGTTCATTGTAATGAAAGTAAATTTGTAAACCTCCTTCACCCTCTCCTTCTATTGACCCACCATTGAGGACTGTGGCCTCAGCCAGGTTACTGTGATCATCTTCTTAGCAATGAATAAAACAACTTTCAGTAGGAATATCCAATTGTTGCTTTTTAATCCATCTGGTGCCCAACGTATTGATCTAATAGCTCATTTGATTGTTAACATAAAGAATTGCTCCATACTTGGTGGTGTGGCACATAGCTTGTCCCGTTCTTTGTGTTTCTGTACATATAGGCTCTCAGCTATAAATACCTCTGAAAAATCATGTGCTGCATGTTTGAGCTGAAGCTGTTCAGAAGACATCAGCTCGTCTGCCTCAAATAGCTGACCCAACATTAGAAGTCCCTTTCTTGCCACCTTCTAAACCCCGCCTCTAATTTGGAGGAAGGAAAGTGAGAACGATGTGCAATCATCTTGCTTACGAGTCTTAATTTCTTTTTCACAATGGACCATTTTTAAAGATAGGTTTTTCACAACAATTATTTATTTGATTTCTTCTCCAGATGACTTTACTCATGAAGGGGATTGTATCTGAAAATATATTTGATCATTCATTCTGTTCCACCCTGACATAGATGGTTTGTCCATCCACAGTGTACCCATTTTCTGGCGACTGCTTCGTGGGGTATATCACACCTTGACACAAAATATTTGAACATGACATTGAGTTTACTGTAATCAAATGACCTCCACAGTCATCAGATCTCAGTCCTATAGAGCACCTTTGGGATGTGGTAGAACAGGAGATTCTCATCATGTGCAGCTGACAAATCTGCAGCTTGGGATGCTATCATGTCAACATGGACCAAAATCCCCAAGGAATGTTTTAAGCACCTTGTTGATTCTACACCACAAAGATTTGAGACAGCAAAAAAGGGAGTCCAGTGATATTAGAAAGGTGTAACTAATAAAATGGCCAATATGCAAATAATATTAAGCTTTGAAACAAACAAACAGTTGTTTGGCCACACAACCTGACAGAAGGTCTGTAATAAAATACAGACATTCTTTAAATCAAACTAAAATAATAAACTGTAAGGCAAACATTGATTTAAAAATAAAAATTTCCTACTAAAGGATTAAAAACAAAATATTTTAATAATTAATTGTGTGGAAATGGTTACTTTCAGAACTGTCAGTTTGACTGGTAAAAAATAGTTTTTCTGGAAAATATAAAAAAAATTACTTATGACTCACCTTTGATGGGAGATTTTATTACTTTGAAGTTTTAGTCATATTTTACACCGTAAATCTTGGTAAGACGCATCTAAGGATGAAAGTCTAAATGACCCAAATTAACCCCCTGAGGGTGTTGCGTTCAGGGACAACATACGGCTCTTAGATAAATATTTAAACAGGCAGAACTCATGGCAGGATTTTAATGGCTTCATTAAAGGCTTCTTAGCTGGACAAAATATATTGTTGTAATTTTAAGTCAGTTTCAGCAGTAGACTGTATATCGGTTTCATTTTCTTTTAAAAATAACTATGTATAATAGTGCCTTTAATATAGAAACCTATATGTGTAACATAATAATACACACATATATAATTTTAATAAAGATTTTACACATGTAGTCTATGCTTGCCACCGAAAGCACCTTATTTAACTGAGTTTTTTAAAGGACCAGTGAAAGCACCATGAGCTAAAACCGGAAGACGAAATATTAAAAACAGGATATACACAAAACGCGTCACACTCAAGCGTCGGCAGCTCCATTTTCCAGCTGGTGAAAAACTTTGGTGGTTTCACCTTCAGTCGCTAACGGTCAGTTTTGGCCATTTCCATTTCTCTTTGGGACTGAAAAGAAACGTTTTTCAAGATGGGAGGCGGCGATCTGGTAAGTCTGAGTCTTAATCTTTTACTACGGGCGCATGCGCCGGGGAAGAAACAACGCTAATACCAAACTCCATTGAAATTAATGGTTAATTTATAGATGTTTGCTTACATGTCATACACAGACATTTAGGGCTTGAATTAAAAGCTTTTGGAATTCTGTAGGAAGCATAGTTAAGTTCGGCTATAATTCCTTTAATTTCGGTCTTCTTATTCTGAACTAGTTGAGGATTATAAATATGAGTACATTTTTAGATCAGAAACCTTTAATAAATATTTTACTTATTTTTCTGTGTAGAATGTACTTATAGATATGAAATATTATAGATTTTGTTGTCAAATAACATTTGGATCATTGCGGTAGAATAAAATAATTAAAATTAAGAACTATAGATATTAAAGGCTTCGGCTAGTTATTGTCTACTAAAAGGGAGCTCCTGGTGGTTTCCAATGATGTAGCCGTTGATGGTTTTGACGTGTTTTCTACCAGAACTTGAAAAAGAGCTGGCACCCCCAGACTATGAAAAACATTGAGCGTGTCTGGAAAGCTGAGCAAAAACATGAGGCTGAACGTAAAAAGATCGAGGAGCTCCAGAAGCAGCTGAAGGAGGAACGAGCCCGAGAGGAAATGACAAAATATGCGGAGGAAACCGGCGTCTTAAAGTGAGTTATCTCCTGTGTTATGAGGAACGATAAGTTAATGGTTCAAAGAGGAACGTTGTGTCTGAGATATGCTGTACTTTTATTGGATGGTGACAGAAAAAAAGATGATCGGTTGGACTGGATGTACCAGGGCCCTGCCGGTCAGGTGTCCAGGGATGAGTACCTGCTTGGGCGCCCCATTGACAAGCAGATCACTGACCAGTATGAGGAGCCAGAGAGCGGTCCCTCAGCTGAGACAGGCCTCCTGCCTGGGTCCATATTTAACCCCGCCACCCCTGCCTCCAGCCTCGATTTGGCTGCCAAGATCAGGGAAGACCCCCTGTTTGAAATCAGGTGAGTGAACGTGCCATTCTCTTTTGATTTGTTCTGAAGATATTGTTAAATTTGCAGATGATCATGTTTGCGTTTTGTTGGTGTTGTAAAGGAAACGTGAGGAAGCAAAGAAGAGAGAAGTCCTGACTAATCCAGTAAAGATGAAGAAAATTAAAGAAATGGTAACGTTAAGGTCCAAAAAGCTGGTATCGGTGTAGGTTAATGAGATATAACATCCTAAAAAGCATTATTATTACAGGCTGATGATTTCTATCATGTAAATATTTGTATTTGTTTGGTTGTTTTTAAATAGCTTCGCCAAAACCTTGACAAGAAAGACAAGAAAAAGAAGAGGAAGAAGGAGAAGAAGGAGAAGAAAGGAGACAAAGACAGAAGGAAGGAAAAGAAGCATAAGAGGAGTTCAAGTTCGAGCTCGGAGGAAGACGATGAGAAGAAACACAGGCTAGTAAAGAGGTTGTTTCAGAAATGATTGCAGTATGTTATGAGACTTCTGTGTAAACCAGCAAATTGCTCATAAGTACCACTTTTTTTATATATAATTTTTTATTCGTTTTTCAGGTCACACCCACGAGACAACTCCTCAGACACCAAATCTCATTCTCATCATCATCATCCAGGCTATGGTCTACAGGTCTGTACCACAGCTACTGTGATCACACACATGCACATGACTTATCCTGCATTTTCAGCATCTGATCTCTGAGACATCCACTGTGTGGGAAACAGTCCTAGAGCCTCTAAAGGGAAAGTCTGCGGAGTGTCTTAAGTTCAAGCTTGTATTTGTGAAAAGTAAAGGTGCCATAACTAAACAGCAAAGCTCATCAGTTTAAAGGGTAGAGTCATGCTTTGCTTCATTAGTTCCAAATTAAGGGAAACTCTCTGCATCATGAGTGGGTTGTAACTGGTGTGGAAGTGATTAATCAGATGTGCACTGGCAAAACCAATCGCTTCATCTTTAAAGTGTTTTTAGTAAATATGCTTATAAATATCCACAAAATATTAACCTTCTTCAGCATGCCTGGAAAACTTTAATATGCATGCATGAGTGTGTTCACATTCTGCCATTCTGACCCACAGTTCTCTGTGTAAGCTGCACACACAGCACGAGAGTAGAAGTTGAAAGCCTTCAACAAGTAGAAATAAGGGACTCCCGGTGACCAGGGAGCTAAAGTTTCTTTGCAAGTGTTGTTGGGTTTTTGTTGTTTCTTTGTTTTGTTTTTTAAAAGCAGCATGCAGCTTTTCTTTTTCTTGGGGGTTTCTGGCCCAATCCACTGTAAGGGGAGACCCTCCTGAAATGTGTTGCTGATTATTGGTCTTTTCCCTCAGCTCCCAACAGACAGATATCAACAGACCTCGACCTCCTCCGGTCACTCAGGGCGGCGTGAGAGGAGCCGATCCCGATCACCTCACAGGAATTACAAGGACAGCCGCTCCTACTCTTCATCCTCCTCACATCGGAGTGAAAAGAAGCAGGAACCTAGAGCTCCCAGCCCACAGAAGGACCGCTACCAGAGACAGAGGAACCACGTGCCCAAGTAAGAGTGTACACATCTCCAAAAAGTATGTTTGTGAACGTATTTGTATGATAACTGATTAAATATTGCAATAACTGCTTTGATCTGCTCTTTTTTTTTTTTTTTTTTTTGCAAGCACTTGTAAATATTATCGATGTTGTAACTGTGATACGTGTGTTAAGATGAGCAGATGAGCTGCTTAAATTGTAACATGTTACATAAAATCTCATCTTTATCACCACCCAGGCTGAACTGGTTAATTTTCCATGTTGTTCTGTCTGATGTAGGAAGCTCTCTGCAGAGGAGATGGAGCGAAAGAGGCGTGAGATGATGGACCAAGCCAAGCAGCGGGAGGAAGACAGGGAGAATAATGTGAAGCGCTATAAGAGGCAGGACGAGCAGGAGAAGCAGAGGGAACAAAACGCCAAGCATGACCGCCACGCTGGCTTCATCCAGTAAGTTCAGAGTGTGATGTTTGTGGACACAAGTCTGATAATCAGATCAGTTATTTGTGTGTGTTTGTGCATTTTAAGTTTCAGTAACTGACCTTTGTCATCTTGCAGCAACATGAAGCTGGAGAGTGCCGCGAGCTCCTCCTTAGAGGACAGAGTGAAGAGAAATATCCACTCCATTCAGAGGACGCCAGCCTCCCTGGAAAACTTCATGAAACGATAAAGACAAAAAATCACATTACAGTCAATGAACTGACTAAAAAGACTGCCACACACCATTTTTTGACTGGGGCAGGTGAGCTGCGAGCCTGTCAGGAATTCAAACACAGGCTTTTAATTTGAAAAGCAGATGTCATAGTATTCATATGTACAGTACAAAAGGCCTGTTGTTACTTCATGTGTTTTAGCTACTTTCTTCAAATCAAATAACTGTTTATAAGGTTAAAGTAAGTTTGTGCAATTTACTGTTTTTGTTTTTACATATTGATAGGACCTCTTATCTCAAATGCTTTTGTAATATTCGTTTGGTACTGTGAGTAACAAATGGTATAAAAACTACATTTCTGGATTTGTATTATTCATTCTTTTTTAAATGCCACTTGTCACTGATCATAGACTGTTATTTAAGAGAAAATATACTTTGTATACCCTGAAGTGGGGAAATTCCTTTACTTAGCACCTGAAAGTTAACATCAAACAGATCAAATAAAGAGAGTGGAAAGAGAATAAAATGTGACAAAATAAATATATTAGCATGGTAAAGCTCATTTGAAATCAAAATAAAGCAGTTATGTAACTATATAATAGTTAACTAGCTTAGTCAATGAGCTGTATAAGCACATCACACAGACCAGCTAATTCATGCAAACTAACCAAGAAAATGTTAACAGTTGCCCAAAACCAAAGTTCTGTATCTCACTGCAAACCATAAAGGTTGTCACAATTGCATTAGTGGACCAACAGCATCAAGAGCACTCCGTGAAGCTCAGCAGACACAGCAGCAGTACTTGCATCATTTTTCTTTTCTGAAAGTTGCTGTTTAACACAGACCCAGCCACACACTCAGACAAAAATGGGTTCATCCCAAAGACAAACTTAACAACATAGTATTTGCTGTACAGCAGCGAGGAATGCTCAGACCTCTATGTTGGAGAGACCAAACGGCCACTTCATAAATGCATGGCACAACATAGAAGAGCCACCTCAATGGGACAAGACTCGGCTGTCCATCTGCATCTAAAGGACAAAGGTCACTCTTTCGAGGAAGCCAATGTTCACATTTTGGACAGAGAGGACAGATGGTTTGAAAGAGGAGTGAAAGAAGCCATCTATGTCCACTGTGAATGGCCATCTTTGAACAGAGGCAGTGGCTTACGGCACCAACTGCCTGCCACCTATAATCCAGTTTTGAGATCCCTTCCTGGAAGCCGTAATGCCCACAAACATCCTGGGCCATTTGACCTCAGGAAATCACATGATAGGGCGGGCTAGGTTTCACAATGGGTTCACCGGAAAACTTGGCTGATTTTGACCCACACCAGTGGGTCTTGGCTTGTATGATTAGGTAGAGGATCAATAGGAAGTCCATGACCCTCTTGGGGACACTCGCATAGGGCTTAAAATCTGAGGCTCTCTACCAATCGCTCTTAGAACTGGAGAAGCTTCTTGGATGAGAGGTGAAACATCTTCAATAAAAGAAGTCCAGATGCTTTTCTTTCCAAGCTCCTAAGAGTTTAACACATACAGCTTTACCTGTTCTCCCCTCCACTAATTCAAGTCCCAGGAGCCAAATCAAAAACCCAACTTTTGACTTCTGTGAGGAATCTTTGTAGAGGCCATTGATGTTGCCAGCATTCATGCTTTTGCTGCTGCATTATGTTTTAATTACTGTGTGGTCATATCCTTGTGTCTTATATACAGTGCCAGCCACGGCAGATACAAATAAAATCCTGGGACTTTTTCCCATCTTGGATCCCTGTGTGATCAGCGTTTTCTCAGGAGCAAACATATTTGTCCCTCAAGTTTTTCCACTTCTTTTTACCTCCTCTCCATTCTGGTATTTCAGAATTTCCCTCCAGGAATTTGCTGACATTTGTGAGTCCTTATATGAAATCATTATTGGTGCCATTCTTATTCATTGTGGGCTGCGACCGCCAAAGGTGTAGTTAGATTTCCTGGAAAGTCAGGTTATGCTGTAGTTTGCAGCATAGACTGAAGCATAAATCTCCAGTAAGGCCATGTGTTTGCTTTCACCTTATGGCAACTATCCTCAGCTGGAATAAATTGTTCTGCAGGTTATGTGGCGTATGATGAGCAGCAAAAGTGTTATTGTATGGCAAAATAATAATAAAAAAAAGATTAGCTGACCTCTCTCTATTATATGGTGGCTGTGTCACATGAAGTGATTGTACACGTGTAATTACAGTGGATTCTTTTTTTTTTCTCGTTCATGATCAAATAAAATGTAATCTTTAGTTCACGACATTTTTAGCTCTGGGTTAAACTGTATGTCTAACTGCCTAAGCCTTATTTTAACCTGTTGTGTTTACAGGGGAGTGACAGCACAGTTTTAAACTACCTTACCGCTCCGCTGTGTTTCAATTTCGCTTTAACGCGCCTCTACCAAACTATGCACGCTTTGGTCACGCTGCATTTCTCACCCAATCACAGTTGCACATCGCTGAGGATGTCAGCCAATCATATCTGAAGGCTTCCGTTACGTATGTAGATAGTTAGTGTGATCTCGTGTTTCTAAATCGTGTAGTCACTGTCGGAAGCTAACGGCAATCATTCACAAAGCTGGGAAGCAGCAGAGTTTGTCCGTTTTAGCAGTTAGGAATCTAAACCAGCGCCTTCACAATGGTAAGAACATTAAAAATAAGTTAACATCCGCGCGGCTGGTTGGATAAAAATTATATTAAACTGAGTTTGTAGGCTAACAGAGACTTGAGCTAACAACGGTAGCATCAGACATCTTTAGCATGGTCACTAAAGTTACCTACCGGTAACATCTGAATTAATTCTGAGGAAAATGCGAATTTAGTTTTACAGTAAATCATTATTTAATTACTGATAATGTCCTAATGAATAATTTAGCTCTCGATTCTGGAGAATAAAACTAGAGAAAACCTGAAAGCTAAATGCTTAGCTTCTGCTACTCTTGAGCTAGCGTTGATTTTTGTGCAGGATTGTTTTTTTTTTAACTCACTTTTTTGGCTTTGGTTTTAGTGTATTTCGTTTTTCAACGCTAGTGAGCGTGTTTAGTCTCAGCCAAAGCTCACTAGACACTGTAAGATTAAACAGACACTGACAGATTAAACTTTAAAGCGATGAAAACAGTTAAAACTGGATTTTCTAAAGCTACTGTCAGAAGCAAGCATCAGCAACCTGCATCTCAGGAGCGCTGTTCTCCACTAGAAAACCTCATGAATTGACAAATGTATACATGCAATATTTCACACACTTTCTTACTGTTTATGTGGTAAGATGGTAGCTCTTGTGAGAGTTACACTTTTTGGTGTTAAAAATTTCTGCTTAGTCAGTATACGTTTTGCTTTTGATTTTATAATGTATTAAATAAACGCTATTTTTCCACTGTAGCCAAGTCAAGACTATTATTTCTACAGAAAAAACAGAATACATTTAGATACTTTTTAGACACAGAAAGGGAGAAAATACGAATATGACAAGTTATACCACAAAAACAATATCAGTAGATGTCAGTAGATGGTCTAATCCTAATAGAACAAAATCCAGGACTTTTTTTTTTGGTGGTATTCTAACTAAAACACAGAAATTGATTTGTTATACATGCTGTATACATGTTTGTCATTTTTGATACCCAGTTTTTAAGCATGTACATTCCCCTGATTCAGTTTTATGGTAAGAGGAGACAGTGAAAGTATGAGACTTTTATCTTTAGTAGTTTTTCAGATATTCATGTTCATCCAAACTTTGGACCAAAAAATCTTCAGGCAAATCTGATGACCCCAGTCATTTGAGGTGATGTGACCCTTTTATAGATTTGGTTGATCAGGTGATTGATCCATTTTTGTCCTCCATCCTCTTCTCCTCTCCCAGTCTATTATGTCATATAATGGCGGGGCTGTCATGGCCATGCGGGGGAAGAACTGCGTGGCGATCGCAGCAGACCGGAGGTTTGGCATTCAGGCCCAGATGGTCACGACAGACTTCCAGAAGATCTTCCCCATGGGAGACAGGCTGTACATCGGGCTGGCTGGTTTGGCGACAGATGTTCAGACAGTGTGAGTGGGAATCTCGTCCTCTCAAAATGTCTTTTTTATGCCTGTATTTTATTTGCTCTGCTCGGAATCAGCTCATTGGTTTGCGAACTTTCAGCTCAGTTTCTTAAAGTTTGAAGTGAAGCAAAATATGTTGAAAGAAATTAAATACAAGGGTAAAAAGTGATTTTTCTGTGTCCTTTCCTCATGTTTTATTCTCATCCACCTGCACACAAGGAGTCTTAACTAAATGAGACACCCTCACTTCAGAGACCAATTTTTTTTTTTTGAATGATGTTAAATATATGTGATATTTGGCACAGCTGGATCATCTCTCAGCCTGCTGCTGATGTATTTTATGATCACATCTTAACAGTTTGGCAGCAGCTCTTCCTAAAGGGTTTGTTCCTGCTGTCTCAGCCTGTACCTGGGAATAACTACAAAGTCATGTCAATGGGAGAAAAATTAACCAGGGTCCAGTTTAACCAGACTAAACATTGAGTGTGAAACCACCCAAATTTAATTACCACAGTCTTCGTGTTTGATAGCAGAAGATGGTAGTAACAGACTTTACTGAACTAATTTCTGATGCTGAATCAGGACAGATCAGTGGTCGAATGATTTCTTGTCATCCATCCCTTTTTGCAGAGCCCAGAGGCTGAAATTCAGACTCAACCTGTATGAGCTGAAGGAGGGTCGCCAGATCAAACCCAAAACCTTCATGAGCATGGTGTCCAACCTGCTGTATGAAAGGAGGTGAGTACACTGAACTGCCGAAAGCATGAATACTAATTTGTCTTTTGTTTCTGCCAGTTTGTTTGAACAATGAACTCAAAAGGTCACCTCAGTGATGTTCTGTGTTTATACTTGCACAACAATCTATTGGACGACGTACTCCTGGAGTCTGAGCTCGGTCCAGTCAGTACTTTAATGCGAATGTGGGAATGCTGGACACTTCTTCATGTCTGATTCTCTCATTAGGTTTGGGCCTTACTACATCGAGCCTGTGATCGCCGGATTAGATCCTAAAACCTTTGAACCCTTCATCTGCTCCTTGGATTTGATTGGCTGCCCCATGGTGACAGAGGACTTTGTTGTGAGCGGCACCTGCTCGGAGCAGATGTACGGCATGTGTGAATCTTTGTGGGAGCCGGATATGGTCAGTATTAAACCTGAAACCACCTGTACTTGGGTTTAGTTTATTTGTGTTCAGATAAGTCTGCAGGATTGTTAGTGAGCTTACCTTTTCTTTCTTTTTAAATTTAAATATCTGTAGTTTTAACTTACACTGTTCAACATCCAAGGAATTTAAACGCAACATGGTGATTAAAGACGCAGTAATTCTTCTGAGGTGTTGAAACTCTAATGAGTGTTGATTTGAATTTTGTTCTGGTCGTGCAGGAGCCGGATGATCTGTTTGAGACCATCTCCCAGGCAATGCTGAATGCAGTTGATCGAGATGCAGTTTCTGGCATGGGAGTCGTCGTACATGTCATGTAAGTATGGCGTGCAGGTTTGCATCCACACTGTCTTTCAGCCATGGCTGGTGTAACAGGTGGGGCTTTCCCTGAATGAGGGGTCCGAGAAGAATTAATCTTATAGTGGTGGTACACATCCACAAGATCCATCATTTCTATGCTGCTTGTTCTTTGTCTGTAACTAAGCAACCAAGAGACAGACCTCAGTCTCCCCTCTTAATACTCCTCATTTATTTCTTCACCTTTCCTGCGTGGCTTTAACTTTTTTCCCTCTCCTTTGTGTTTTGGTAATTGTCTAAATGACCAGAAGTTTAAATCTCAATATGATTTAGACTTCCAGCAATTATGAAAAAATGACATGTTTGCACTAATTTTTGCTACAAAGATCAATTTATTTTTTGCTATAAATCACACCGTTGGTTTACAGCAGTGTTTTCACCCCTCCCTGACAGCTCAGTCTGTTTAGTTCAGCTCAAGACAAGATGACTGACAGAGGGTTGTTGGTCAATGAGGTCCAGAAGTAGGAAAAGGTTAGATGAATCTGTAGAAGTGTTACCCAATCAGCAGTTATGTGCATACAAGTCAGTCCACATGACGAACATAACAAAGTATGTATTTTGAGGCTGAGCACAGCGCAGAGCTGCTGGGTGGAGTCTGCAGTGATTGACAGCTGTTTTCTTTTGTCTGGCAGTGAGAAAGACAAGATCACCACACGAACCCTGAAGGCCAGGATGGACTAGAGCTCCTTCTTCTCTTCATACGTCATTAACTCAGATATTTTGTACAAAAATAATAAGAAATCCTTGTATTGTGTCTCTTTCCTCATTCGCACTGTTCAATAAATGAACTTAGGTTTAAACAATAAACACGACCGATGTCATTGTTGGAGGATCTTGTTTAAAGTTGCTTCTAATCTTAGAAATCGAGTTCACTGTCGAAATCAATGCCTCAAAGTGAAATCGCAAACTGATTGAATGAGCTCATCAAAATCCTTGATGAGTTGTTAAAATGCTCTAACAAATTACATTTTTAAGGATTGAGGGTGAACCACAAAGTTTAGACTTCACCTTTGACATTTGTGCCACTTGTTCCTTCAGACCTTCACCCTTGATAACACACCTGTGTGGAGTAGTGGGAGAGCAGTTGAGGGTTCAAGTCCAATCAGGCACACCTTCCAGGAAAGCTCACCAAGAGCACACAAGTCTCCCACAGAATATGATGATGTAGTTTAAGGCACCAGTGGGAAAGATGTTGAAAAAGCACAGAAAGAAAACAAGCCCCTTAAAATGCCATTTACAGAATATTAAACTCACATAATGTCAATATGAGCTCAAGAGGGCTGGACCAGTAAAGCCATTACCTATAAAAAAGGAAAAAAACTTTTATTTGTTAAAGTAGTACACATTTAATCCCCAAGTTACAAAAAGTGCAGTTTCAACAATTTTTTTCCACATTATAAAAGAAATACTGCTGTAGTAAATCACAGGAAATGCATACAAAAAATGCAGAGACTGCCCAGTAATCAAAAACGTTTCATGCCAATTCACAAAAATATCCCGTTCTTACTGTGAACCTACTGTATTTTTATATGCATGTAGTAAATACTCAAACATGAACACTTCTGTCATTTAACAGTTTTTCTTCAGCTGAGCCACAGGGCATGTAAGGCTGTAGAGTTGACAAAACAAAAATACTTTGCCCTCCTAATTTTCACATTTTCCAAAATCATCCAAATGACCCCCAGACCGTTGGGATGACAGCCTGGGTTTAAAGCAAACTGGAATTTTTCCTGGTTCCAGAGTCAAAATCAGGCAGGAAGTTTTCACCTGCCATCCAACAGCATGTTGGATTAATGGTGCCCATCTGGCCTCTGGACACGCTCACAAAACAGCTTCTTAATGTAAAGAGTTTGTAACAGTATAGCAATAAGAAAAAAAGCATAATAGATTCACTAGTGTAAATGCAGTCTGGACTAATAGTTCTTATTGGTATAGTAATCAGATTACATGTAATCCATTACCCACCAAAGCCAAGTGTTACAAATATGAGACCCAAGAAGCAGAAAGAAGCACAGCCAAACCACAAAAACAAGATAAAACTCCCTTTAATATGCAATGAATCATTTTCAAGTAACCTTTTTTCCTAATGTCTGCTGGTAACAAAACAATACTGTATACAAACACAAAGTTGCTACATTAATGTAAACAAGATATAAAAATGATCCTTATGGTAATAAAACAAGTATTTGCTGCAGAATTCCCCTTTTTAAAGTGAATGTTTTTGTTGTTTTTTTGTCCTCTTTGACCGACCTCCACCAAGTTCACGGTTAAATTGGAAAAATATTCAGAAACAATATGGCAACAGAACATTCAAACACGGATTTTTTTTTCCTTTTTTTAAAAAGTTTTAGTCGTAACACTCAGATGCCAAGTTCAGTGGTTCGATGTTTCAACTGGTGGAGTCTCATGTACAAGTCAGCCATGCATTTTTTTGATATTGCATTCTTTTACTTAATACACCATTATATATTCATGTGTTCATCACCCTGTCGTTCCAAATCCATCAGAAGAACTTGTAAAAAAAACAAAAGAAAAATTGTTACCGAGAGAGAAGCCTGATGGCGACTGTCGAAGAGTTTGCCATGCAATCAGACCTTTCTTCATCTGCGTGTGTGCTGCATGTGTGCGTGTATGTCTAATAGAAATTATAGGAACAACAACAACATGAACAGAAACTAAAGAGACTCTACTAACGAACTGGTAACTGCTGAAGCTGACACACTCATTCAAGGCATTAGTGAGACAGTTTCCGTGCTGGCGTGAGGAGCAACAAGGTGGCTGAAGGAGAGCAGGTTCTTTTTTTGTTGTTTGTTTATTTGTTTGTTTGTTTTTTAAGAAAAACACCACAGGGAGAATACCAGGAACCAAATTCAGTGAGAGGGGTTCACAGGTGGAGTCGGGATAGTGTAACAGGCTTGATGCTGAGGAGAGGTGGTTTAGTTTTAACGATGGGAGACTGACCTACACTGAGGTGAGGGAGGAGAGAAACGTGTGTGTGTGTGTGTGCGCGTGGGCGTGGCATCTGACAGATCTGACAGGGAGAGACCAGCTGGCTGGACTGGAAGATGATGTTTACGATAAGATGTTGGACATGAACTCGTAGAATCGTTTGGAGTACTGCTCCGGGTTCACTGTCGAGATCTCGGCCCCCGCCTGGGAACAAAAAAATAAACATAAACACAATTTAGATGAAGTGACACATGTGATAAAGTACACAGCACCACACATTTCAAGAGGAAAAAAAAACCAAACCTTTCAGGGAAAACCACACACAAAATCTGTTACCACGGTGACTGTGTCAGACAAAGCGATAATAATTATAAAAGCAGTCTTTAAATGACAGAGACATTAGACTACAGGCTGCGGCGATCAATCGCGCCATGTGATTAACGTCATCAGGAAGGAGGTGGTGGTTAGAAAGAAAGGCTTTCAGTCCACGGGGCCACGCCTGGGCAGCTTTTGTCTCGTCGTGTTTACAGCGGCACACAGCTGAGCAGCAAAACAAACAGTCGGTGGCGAGCAGAGCGCTAATCTTAACACTCACCCCATGTTTCACAGTTTTGGCAGCATGTGCAGCTTTTTTCTTAGCGTCATAGTGTGTGAGAATGTCGATGATAGCCATGAAGTATACCTCCTTCTTCACAGCACCTGTGGAGAACGCCACAAGGAGATTTTATTAAAACAAACAAAACAGCCGATAAAGACGGCGTTAATCTGCTGGCTGCGAATTTCAATAACACTCATGTTAAAGGCGGCGCTCACTGTCATGGCTCTTGATCGCGTAAACATCCACAGAGGGGTCGAACTCCCCGGGGCCGAAAAACCCGCCGCAGTTCAGAGGGTTTCCGGGACTGTCGGGAGGCGTGCCGAAAGAGCCCGTTAACACGCCTCCTCCCATCCCGTCGTTCTCGTACTCCTCGTCCTCCCCCGTGCCCTCCACGTCCATCTCCTCTTGCTCCGCCCGCTCCACATCATGGATGCCCACCAGGAGACTGTAGTCCATGATCTTCAGAGTGGCCAGGAACTAAAACACACAGGAAACACTTGGTTCAAAACCTCTGCATCTCTGCACAGAGCAGTCGCCGTTCCGGTCTTTCAGACTAACGTTTGGAATCATTTTACAAATTAAATTTCAAGTAACAGCTGTTAAAATATTCATCTCACCGGTGTGATGGTTAAATAAGTGAGGCATGCCGTGTTTACAGACAGTAAGGTTTCAGAAACATTTACTGATTATACCAGCAGGAGGCTGATTTGAACTTTTAGTTTTTTATCTTTAGAAATACATGTTGTAGCCAAGGGGGAAAATAAAAGTCTTCGTCAGGCTTTATGCAGTCATGTGGAAAATTAAGTACACCTCATGAACCACTTTTAGCAACAATAAGCTGAAGTAAGAGTTTTCTGTATGGCTGCATCCGTCTCTGACATCGTTTCTTTAGCTACAGCTCTCTTCAGGCCCCAGTGCAGCATTTCAACCAAACTGAGGTCTGCTCGATAAAAAAAGTTCTAGTGGCCCGTCATCATTCTGATGTAGATTTGCTGCTCTGCTTAGCATCACTGTCCTGTCACTATGACTCTAGAATACTTTGGTATACAGAGTTCACGGCCCACTCAATGACTGCATGATCACCCCTGCACCACCACGCTGACAGGTGCATTTCTCCAAACACGGTGCAGAGCATCAGAACCTTCCTCTTGGCAACCCTTCGAAACAAGCCACACTTGTTCTGTCTCTTCCTGATGATACTGTCATGAACTTGTGCATTTAACATGCTAACTGTAGAGCCTGAATTGGAGCGCTTGGGTTGTTTTAAGATTACAAGCTAAAATGAGAGCGCATTAACAGAAAAGATCCAAACTGGAGTTCAGACTTTACATAAACGAATCCATAAAATAAATTATATTTAGGCTTACTCATGCATAACGTTTTAGCGCAGGGAGCCTGTTAACAAAAACAATCTCAGCATTTATGCTGGGTGAAGCGGTTTCATTCCAGAGCAGGAACAATGAAAGCCTGAATGTGTGTTTTACCTCTACATCCCGTTTTAGCTTTTCCAAAAAGTACTTTTTGTTGTCGTCTCCTATCTGCAGCTTGTGGCCTTCATTCAAGAAGTCGTTGTCTTTGAAAGTGGGGAGCTCTTTCGCCTGAAGAGAAGAGGGGGTGGTGTTATGAAGCTGCAGCAGGAGCCGTGTTTTATATTCAAACCAAACCTGTTTTTAAATGCTAATGAAAAACTCAGAGGTGCCGGGGCCCACCTACATCATCGGCTGCTGACTTTCAGCGTGCACTGATGTTAACATTCATATTCATGCAGTCATGATTACAACCATGTGACAGAGAAAATACACAAATTTAAGTCAAATCATGCTGACAGCATCTGCTTACATACAAGCACTTAATTTTAGCAGCAGTATGACAGGTTTGCTTGTGGGGTGAGCTAAGGCCATCTATTTTTATCCCATCGTGTCAGCAGACATCAATGCACAGAAATAAAGCCCACCTTCTCCTTGTCGCTGGCTTCCCTTGAGACTGTCGAACCCTAGAAAAGATGCAAAATAAGAATAAAAATAGAATGAGCGAGACACATCAGAGGAAGCATTAGCATATTTGCACACAGCTGTCAGTATTAGAAACACAAAGATGCTTTCTCCTGAGGATACCGGCATGAAAGGAGGTGTGTGCCGATAAGCACCGATTAAAGAAGTGAGCTACATCCACAGTCATCTTCATACAGACCTAGTTCAATCCTTGGGTAGCAATCAGGGATGCAAATATCGAGGAATCTGTCTGGTTAATAGTTACAGAAAAGCCAAAAGCAACAGAAACTGGATGTTTTAAGATTACATTTATTTCTAAAGTTTATAAATTATGGCCTTCAATTAAAAAATACTTCCTTAAAAGAA
This sequence comes from Diplotaxodon limnothrissa, assembly GCF_057381915.1. Taxonomy (NCBI): domain Eukaryota; kingdom Metazoa; phylum Chordata; class Actinopteri; order Cichliformes; family Cichlidae; genus Diplotaxodon; species Diplotaxodon limnothrissa. The sequence continues at coordinate 40,756,819 of NC_140601.1, forward strand.
AAATTATCAATCATTTCTTCACCTTCGCACAGATTGTGATTAATCCTTTATTGTTTTTTATATATTGTATTGTACCCACAGACAGTATAAAAGACAAGTGAGTAGAAGATGAAGACACCGTGCCATTTTTACTGGCCACCAGGGGGCGATACTTGGTTCCAAATAGACTCCAGCTTGTGTGGAAGTGGATGGTAAAAAGTCCCACAGCCTCCTTTCTCTGTGACTTCAATAAAAATCCTTCCTGAGTTTATGGGATTAAGTCTTATTCAGCAGATCATTAATTCCATTTTACTAAGCTATTGTCATTTTAAGAGCCAAAAAAGATTATCTGGGGTATTCTTAATGGCTTCGCTGTTAGTCACAAGCCATTAATCGATGATTGTGCAGTTTCTCAGATGGACCTTTCGCTCTCACATCCGGTTTCAAAACACCAAGATGGCAACAGCAGAAGTTATAAAGACAACCGAACTGCGTTGAAGTGTTTCAGCTCTTTGTCATGGCTTTCATCGTTTAGGGCTGCGCTAATGAACAACGATCGGCGGAACTGATGACAGCAGGATTGCTAATCAAAACAGCATTATCAGTTAAACATTACATTTAATCTCCCTCACTGTAGCTTCATCTCAGCATCTCAACAACACTTTGGACACAATAGTTTTATATTTTTATGTTGCTTTTATAGTGAGTTGAGAATTTGTCATGATTCGGGGGGAGATGTTCCTCGCTGTTGGTCTGATTTGAAATGAGATGGGTCTCATGGGCCTGTGTATTTGCAGAGACACTCGTTTATCTCTTTAACCCTGCATGTGTTGGTCAAAGAGTCTGCTGTGTGTGGGGAGGGAAAGGCATTTTATACCAGTATAATCACGAGCATGGATCCCCAAACAGTGCTTTCGTTCCCAGGAGACTCCTGGCTATATGAAATTGATTTATTGTCTAAAAACATTTTACTGCCAAAGGGAAAAAAAAAGTTCAGGAGGTAGAGCAGGTCATCTACTAATTAGAAGCCTGGCGTTTTGATCTCCGATGCTCCCGTCTGTATGCCAAATATCCTTGGGCAACATACTAACACCCAGCTGCTCTCTGATGGATGGAAATGTCAGAAAATACTTGAGCATAGAAAAAAGCTTGTATGAATGGGTGAATGAGGCCTGTTGTAAAAAGCACTTTGAGTGCTCAGAGTAGAAACGCACTTTACAAGAACGGGTCCATTTACCACAAGTGCTTAAATTAACACATATTGTTAAATAACCCTCAAGTTTAAAAAAAATGAAAGCCAAATTATGAAACTGAGTTTGAAGAACGTATGCGAGACCGTAAATGTGGCGTAAAGCTCTCTAAAAGGATGATGAGACTCGTGTGCATGTGCGGCGTAGCCAGCGTACCTACCTTCAGGTCGTATTTGCGGTGTACGGTGAGCCGATGGCTGAATACATTCCGGGTCACCACCATGTACGTCTCCACCCCGTCCACCGTTAGCCTGTACATGCCCAGGAACTGAGGGAGCAGCGTGTTGCCATGACACTCCACTATAAACTGGAGACGGCCAGGGGAGGCGAGCACAGAGAGAAACAGGAAGTGTGGGGGTGAGGAATCAAATACACGCAGAATACAAGCTGATTAAAAGTGAGCGCAGCTTCGTTTCTGTGTTTAACTTTAAAAGGCAGAGATCACGCTCTCCTCCAACACTCCTGTTGGGACGGGAATTATTCTGCTCATTTCCAGCGCCACGCGTTTATTCCTGGACTCTGCTAAGCTAGTTTTGCACAATTCACAGCTCAGAATAATCCTTCTTTATCTTATGGCCATGCTGCAGATCCAAGCAATCCGTTTTAGCTCCTCCTACTTCAGGCTTAATTTCCTCCTGATCTGCTGGGGCTGATATGTCCCTAAACTTTTATATTCTCTATGACATCATAAAAAATAAATACTGGTGCCGGAGTGTATAAACACCTGTGCTATCAATTTGAAACTCCTACGTCGCTTCATTCTCGAGTTCTTCCGTTCACACACCTGTGTCCACTCCGCCCGCCCTGCAGGGCGACAGCAATAATCCATCAGCCTTTTACGGCCGAGGGGTAAAAAGTGAAGCTGGGCGTTTCACCTAATTTGTTGTGTTATTCTTCTTTTATTCTTCACCACTGACTCACACCAGATTTTGCTTGACAACAGGCTTCAGCCCTGCATGGCTTTAAACTGACAAGCCAATTGTTTTACAACATGTTTGACTTATTGGTTTTTAATCTTCTGTCCGTGCGTATATGACTGTATTTTACTGTGCGCATTATCTGTGGCTTAGCGAGAGCCACCTAAATAATCACAGGGATTACTTGTACAAACGCGACCTCGTTATTTAAAACCTCGACCATTTCTGTAACAATACATGGACAGAAAATAAATTAATAACAGGTTCTCTTTATCTTTAGATTCAAATCTAGATTAGAAATTATTTAACAAACTGATGCTCCTGAATTTTTCTCCTCACACCCGACACGTGAGCACATTTCAATACTAGGATAATGAATCACAATAAAAGTCTGGCTCTGCAGTTCCTCGCAGCGGTGCCTCTACCTGGTGATATTTCTTTAGGATGTTGTGCATCTCAGCGATGTCCTCACTGGACACGGTTTTGATGACGAAGCGGTGGTCGTAGCTGGACAGGATGCGGTTGCCGAAGCGGCCCTGGGTGTCGCTGTTGAGCGGGGCGCTCCTGGTCAGAGAGTTCTGCCAAACCAAACGCAACAAGGTGGATTAAGCTCCTGTGAGAGCGAATGAACATTTCTGCTTGTGCGTCAGTGTCTGAGGTCTCACCTGGTAGTCCTGGTCATCAATGCAGAACCTCTCCCTCAGGTTTCTGAACACCATGGGGCAATACTCTTTAAACTTAAAGCGACTAGGCAGGTTTTCTCTGGCAGGAGAGACGAACAGAGTCAACACAATCTAAAACGAGGAATTAAAAATCACTGACTTCAACTTTTTTTGCTCGCTGTTGGATTTATTTCTGCTTCTCTGGAATCAGACTGAACAAAGAGATGGTGTGAAGTTGTCATTTGCAGTACAGCAAAGGGCAGAAAACAGAGAACTCACTCAAACTGATTTAAATGTAAAGATCTCAACAGCATTATTGCCCTGATCACTTATGAAAAACAAACAAAAAAATAGATTTTAAAAAGCTCATGTATAATGTGATGCGGCTACTAATGCAGCCACAAATCAAATATTTCTTTATGTTGCACTGCTTGTCCTCACACTGAAACCACTGCAGAGCCTGATGCACTGGGATATGGACCATCACAGTTTACAGCTTATAAGTGAGAAACGAGCTCTCCTGAGTAAATAAAGCACTTTGGAAACTGAAATGAAACTTAACTAGTTCAGATCTTCTGAACTTTTTCGCTGATGTTGAAAAAAGAAACAAAACACCACACTGATTCATTTTAGTTTCACTGAAGGCTCAACCCAGAGCAAAGAAATGGAGCCAATGTGGAAGTGCCAAAAGTTACAGTTCCTCTAAGAGCCTTCCACATACAATGCACCGCTGCACTCTTACATCTATTCTTTTCTACTGTTTGCGCCACACAAGAACAGTTTCCTGCTGGGAAACACTTACATGTGCCGCTGCCAAATTTCCACACAGGTTGAACTTTGACTCCAAATTTAAAAGTTTACAGCAAATTTAAGCATGTTGGTATGAAAACCAGTTTCAGCTTCTATGGATAGTTTTCTAACAACTCTGAATATTGTGAGGTTTTGTAACGTATCCACCTGGATGCTGTGGTTTAGGGGTGTCACCACTGTGATTCATAGAAGCAGTTAGAGCCGGTCTCTGTCTGCTGGAGCAAAACTCTGCTACTCCGAGTCAAACTGGACCTTTTCTGTGTGCGTGTGCTGCTGGTGCTTTCTGAAGCATGTCTTAATCAACTATCAGGATAAAATTAAGGCTTGCTGTGAGGTACAGACTATCCAATGAGTGAGATCACGGCGTCCAAGTCCATCTTTTATACAATCTGTGGCTTTCGCGATAAAAGCCCTTTTTCCATTAGTACCTACTCGGATCAACTCAACACGGCACGACTCGGATCGACTCGTTTTCCATTACAATCTAGTACCACCGAATGTGCATGGGGTCGTTATAGCAACGCAGCCAAGAGTCCCACAATTAGCATACGACACGAAGGCTGAACATCGAGGCAACGATACACCTGCTGCTCGGTCGGCTTTACGTCAGACTCGGGCTTTGGTTGTTTTTTTTTGCGATTTCCCTCGTTGTTGGGTTTGATTTTCGCAAACGACATTCATGACTCATCGAGGCATGACACTGACTAACCAATCGGTGGTATGCAGTCTGTCGATGTCACACTTTTGGATCACCTCGGATTGCGTGGAACCCCAGCAGAGTAGGTGCTAAAAAAAGTATCTGGTACCAAGTACGATCACTTAAAGAAAACCCTGAAAACTGAGGCGAGCCGACCCGAGTAGGCACTAATGGAAAAGGGGCTAAAGGCTCCACCTTCAGCTGATCGATCTACAACAATGGATCCAGTCCAGGTGAGGTGTGTCAACACTGTGAAGGATACTGGCCAATGTTTATTCCCTAAAATCAACCAGTCCTGTAGTATAACTTGCATATAATGTAATATGTGATACTACAAGGATTTTAGGCATTAAAAGTTGCTGCTGTTTTAGATCGACTGTACAAAATACATTTTATAACAGCTGTAAAAGCGCTCAGGCAGCCCTTAAAGGACGAGCATACCTGAGCAAAGAGACAAAACCATCTGCACCTTAATAATGAGTCAAACGCTCAAAAACAAACAAACAAAAACCTACACAGAATTCATTAGTGGGGGTGCAAAACACTGCTAAATGTGAGCAACAAAGTGACTCATCTTTGGGGCAGCATTGGCTATATTTCAGTGATGTTTTTTTAATTCCACATTGTTTTGTCCACTCCTGCATGCAGGACCGTGGGACACATTTCTCTACCTCAGCCGTGCAGGGGTTAAGAAAACAGTGCAGAGTTTCAGTGTTCCCAGGTTGGTACTTTGCAGTGAGGATGATTTAAAGCGTTCAGATGAGCTTCAACAATAATGTGTCTAAATGCAACCTCGTCCTGCAATAACATCCTCACCGTGGATTCAGATACCAGGGCGTTCGGAGGGCTGCTTTGTACCTCTGAAAGGATTTCATGAATGCAGAAAGTTAAAGCTACAACCTGCAATCTCTGACCAGCGAGCAGACTTGCAGAGTCCTTTTATGAGGAGTCAGTCTATCAGAATCAGAAGGTGTTCTGAACCCTGCTGGAGCCTTGACACTTTTGTTTACTTGTGGATTACGGACTGTGCCTAAGCTGTGATGTACCTACTTGTTAAATAGGTGGTTGTCCACTTTGATCTTGCTGTAGGCTTTAAAGTCATCTGGCATCAGCATCACTGGTACAGGCACATTACTTAACTCGTTAATCTGAAAGAGGGAAGTGAGAACGAGAGAGAGAGAGAGAGAAATGAGGAAAGAGCCTGAAGAAGAGTGCAAACAGCTGAACAAACAGACTGCACAATTACTGAGGAATAACACAAACCAAGGGAGCAATATTGGCTTTTGCAATTTTGATCTGAGCACAAAACCAAAAAAAAACCCAAAAAAAAAACAGACTCCTACACAAAGTACTCAGTGAGTAGTGCAGGTTAATTTATAGAACAAAGCCACGACTACCTGTAACACAGCTCAGTATTTCAAAGCCGTTTCAAATCTCTGACAGTGATTAACTCGGGGACCAAAGAACACGCAGGCAGGTTTTCTTGCTGCTGCTGCGCCTCCAGACACTCGGCTCATTTACTGAAACTCATCCAGAGCAAAAGCGCAGTGATGAGCTCCGGAAAAAACCTTGCAAATCGCATAAATCACTTTATAGAGTGATGAAAAGGGACAGCACACAGTCACGGTGCTGCCATTTAGAGGAAATAAGTTCTTCTCATACTGGAAGTAAACAACACAGTCGGGTATGCACAAATAATCAGCTGATACTGGCTCTGCTGACTGATTATGGGATGTTAGACGCTGAAATTTGTTACCAATTTTGTGCTTCCTTAAAGTTCAAACGCTGCGATCAACGTTTTAAAGGTCGTCTAATTTTAGTTTTTCGTCATGCAGAAAAATGAATATGTTTGGTTACTTTGTAACTTTTTTTTGTTTGAACCCATGAAGTGCCAACGTCGCCTGTGTTCAGTTTAGTGGAAGACGATCCTCTTGCTCTTATTTTGAAAGTTCAGCTCACATTTGGTTTAAAGTTCCCTTTAAGCTGCGACTTTCTGGAGGAAATCAAAAAAACCTTTGGGCATGGACAAGAGGCATCAGCTTATTACAAAATGCTTTTATTAGCTTCTGATCCTAACACACTGTCCCTCAAAAGAACGTGGGAAATGGACTTAAATCTCAGCTTTACAGTGGAGGAATGGCATTCTCAGGAATCTGAAAACATGTCACGTGAATTGCGTTCAAGATTGGTCCAATTTAAGATTTTAAATAGAGTTTACTGGACACCCTCACGGTTGCTGACGATGCATGCTGGAAGTGCCAGCAGGTAGGGCTGCCACGATTAGTCGACTAGTAACGATTACGTCGACTATTAAAATCGTTGAAGACTAATTTAATAGTCGACGCATCGTTTGAAGCTTTGTAAGATCACAAAAGATGCAGGAATGAGTAGCAGGATTTAAGAGTGTAATAACGGACTGAAACAGAAGATGGCAGCACTGCATGTACAAGGATGCCAGCTGCCGTTAAACCCCGAAGAAGAAGAAGCTGTGTCCCAGAATTCATAGCGCGGCCCAGCTCAGTTGTCAACAATGGCGGCAGCTAGTTAGTTTTAATGTTACTCTTATTATTCTTTCTGGGTCACAAAATAAACGATTAACGTATTTTCAGGCGAGAATGTAGCTGTGTAAACCTCAAATATCTGCTCAGTTTATCAAGACACCACATATTTTCAAAAGCGCTCCGACGTTTTCAGAGACGTCTGTTACCCACCGCTAGCTCGATAGCTAGCCGGGGGCAAGGCTCACTAGAGCCGTGAGAACACCGGACTCCCGGCAAATCGTTTTCAAACCCACCGCCGTCTTTCGCTACTCAGGTTAAACATGATATATAAGTCACTTAGATAACTTAAAAATGTTGTTGTTTGCCTTTTTTTAAGTATTTTATTGGTTCCTGATTAAATCTGTTTGGCTGAGATTAAAGTTAAGAGTTTTTACACAGCTGAATAAACGTCAAGCAGATTAAACTCCATCTAAACAATCTGAAAATGTCATTAAAATTTAATAAACTCTCATCTTGTCTTTATTTTTAGTTAGCACATACCTTTGGTGTGGCCCGCGAAGCCACACCAAATTACTAGAGCTGGCCTACTGGTATTATAAAGCTAATATATATATTGTTTAGTATTAAGCTTTGCTTGTTCCATATTCAGTTTTTCAGCAAAACGTGTTTGAGTCCATAAGAAAAGATTCATTCTTATATCTGGAGGAATAAATATATTTCAATAAATATTAATGTTAGCCCGCGACTTTGTTCCAGTTTTGAATTTTGGCCCACTGTGTATTTGAGTTTGACACCACTGCCTTAAACACTTAAAGCTGTAAGCTAATGATAGTTATATAAGAGCAGATGCTGCTGGTGCAATAAGCTGTATGTTTTACGTCCAATGGATGCATGATCTGATTAGTCGACTAATCGCAAAAATAATCTGTGACTAGTCGACTATCAAAATAATCGTTTGTGGCAGCCCTACCAGCAGGGAAGCGGCACACTTTTACATTTGCTTTGGGGGTGCGTCAAAGTCCAAGATTATTGGATTCATATTCACACCGTAGTAGAGAAGGTTGTAGGTCAAGGGGTCCCATTTATGAACAGTCTTTACGTATTAGGAGACCCTTCAGCTTTGAGTCACTTACCCACTCCTCTTGCTCATTGGGTACAAACAGCTATTATGCTGGAGAGGAAGCCGTTGGTGAAAGAGTGGAAGGCCTCATCGACTCCTCAGTGGTATACCTCTTTGGGACAAGTGGCAGCTTATGAAAGATTATCATATAGATTGTGGGCGACCGTGGCTAAGGGGGTTGGGAAGCGTATCTGTAACCGGAAGGTCACCGGTTCGATCCCCGGGCTCTCTGTCCTGGTCGTTGTGTCCTTGGGCAAGACACTTTACCCTACTGGTGTTGGCCAGAGGGGCCGATGGCGCAATATAGCAGCCTCGCCCAGGGCAGCTGTGGCTACAACCGTAGCTTGCTTCCACCAGTGTGTGAATGCATTGTAAAGCGCTTTGGGTGCCTTGAAAAGCGCTGTATAAATCCAATCCATTATTATTAAATAGACTGGACGACTATAACGACAAATGGGCTAACTACTTTTCATACACAGGTCAGTGACGTATTCGGCTAAAGTAGTTAAGGTCGGACTAAATAGGATAGCTGTAATTGGGTCTATGTGAAATATTGGCATCATTGTGTATTTATGTTATTTTGGATCTTTTTTTTTTTTGGATGGAAACATGCATCGATTCTCAATTTGTTTTGTTGTTGTGACTGGGAATGTCCACTCTGTTATCTTCTGGGTGTTTTTTGTTGTTGTTGTTTTAATATTAAAATCTAATAAAGTTTGAGTCATAAAAAAAAAGAAAAAAAATTAAGTTCAGCTCACCCCAGCCCTTCCCGCCCACATGATCCCCTCCCCTCCAGTGGATGTTTTGCCAAATGGTTGGACATATTTCAGCTCAAACTTCTTAGACTCCAGCTCACATCAATAGTGCTCCTCCTGCTCTGGAGGGCACAGTAAACACAACCATGCACCGCTACAACAATCTCACCAAGGCTGCAGAGCACAACTCAGACCACTGCAGTCCAAGATGGGGGAGCTGGACTTCATCCGCAGGGGAGAGACTCACTGAAGAAGCTAGCACTCATACCGATCAGTAATGTATTTGCAGAGGAAAAACTTACAAAATTGCTCAAAGAGCTGTACATGTATGCCTCCCCACCATAAACTGAATCTATATTTGAGAGAATATAATGTTAGTATAAAATATTGGTATCAGCTGTAGGTCATACCACTTTCTGCTATCTGATCACACGCAGAGATTAGCTTTTACTTGCTGATTTCTAATTTTAAAAAAAGCACTCTACAGTCTTACCTCAAGCCACCAAAGATAAGTCCAATATTTTCAATTTGACAGAGGTGTTTGCCCATGACGATCAAAGTTTCCAAACCAGATTTTCAACATGCAGAGAATCCAGTTTGACAGCTTCCTCATACCGGAGGCCTTACGTGTGCGCCGATGTGATGCAAGAAAATCAAGATCAGCTCACGCTGTCTTTTAAAAATCAGTGTCGCGCGTCCATGTCAGTGAAGGAGTTTTGTTGGGGGATTAATAACATCACACAGGTGATGTCTCACATCACCTCATACACAGAGCAACAGTAAATCCTGCAGCATCACAGCTCAGGCTGCATTAAAAATGCATACGACTTCTGAGTGGAAGACGAAGGCTTTGATGAGAAGTCTGTTTGATGTCTTGAATCGGCTTCCCGCCCACACCTCAAATCGTCAGGACTTGTGTGCTGCTCCCACACACACACACACACACACACACACAAAGTTCACCAGCTGAATAATGGAGATGCTGCAGTGATAGCCATATCATTAGCAGCTCACTTAATTCCATAGCAGTGTGCATTTATTTGCTATTCCAGGCAGGCACAGGCACTTCATGTAAATAGCATGAAGTGGGATATTCAGTCTCCCTGTCCGGATCGCCAACATGTCCCAGGGATCCTAACCCTTCTGTTACTACCTGTTAGACTTTGTGTTTTGTTAGTCTAATAATGAAGAATTCAATCAAGTATGACTGGAGCACAAATTAACAGGACCCCGGGAAGAAATGACAGCTTTGTGTGTCAAACAAGCAACATTTCAGCACCAGGAGTTCCCCAAGTCGGCACAATATTTTTCAAAAAACTTCTGTGTCACACCTCAGGGGGTTGTTTTTCCGCGCATCAATCAAGCAAGAGTGCAACCGCCCCTTCACAGCAGGCAGAACTAAACTGCTGGTGCATAGCCCACTCCATCCATCCATCACTGGTGTCCAATCTGCCCCTTCACTGAGCTTTTCATAGGCATAGGCAGCCTCGTCCAAAAGCGAATGCGATAGATTTTCTGCTCTATTTATAGTGAAATGATGTGATGGAGTAAACTGCAGCGAACTGGACGCAGGCGCGGAGTGCGGTAGCTGCAAACGCAAGTCTCAAGAGCAGGTTTATTTGAACAATAGGCAGGCTGCTGTGAGCAGCTGTGTGGAGCTGAAAATCTGTGTAACCTGCTGCTCCGGCTGCCTGTCACACCCCTCCCACCCCACGCCTGCACGCACTTACAGCAACAGCTCACGATACAGCAACAAGATACCGAACACGATGGCAGCTCACTGAATGATCCCTCTCTCTCTTACACACACATACAAACGCAAAACGTATCACAAATATGCACATTTTCTCAAAAGTTAACCAAATAAAATCCCCGCAAAACTCGCGCTTCAGCCACAGCCACCCGTGGAGGCAGCGGCGGCAGCAGTCCGCTATTAACTGCACGAAAACGGCTGGATTACAGCCCAAGTACAGTGTCATATACTTGGCTGAGTCCACGCATGAAAAAGATCAATTACAGGGCATCAAAACTGGCTTGACAGATGAAGGTAGCTGGCTAACAAGCTAGCATGCTAGCTAAATCAAAACAGCGGCGTAAACAAACAGCACACGGGCAGACTGCACAGGTATTTACCGTATGGTTGACACCCCACATTAAAACGCTGAGTATGGGCTCACTGGCGCGGAATAATTTCACTTTCTGTCCTATAAAATGCTTCTTTTTCGTCTTGGTTTTGCTGGCGCTGATGGGCGCTGCGCTGGTGCAGTTGGATGACATGTCTCCGGCTGGGGATTCAGGGTACGCAAGACGGCGGTCCGGGTCGTTCACACAGCGATAAATAAAAACTAAATCTGAAAGTACAGAGCGTTTTTCCTTTTCGAAGAAATCTATAAGTGCATCGTGCTCGTTGACCAACTCGCAGCGAGTCTCTGGGCAGGATGACTGTCTGTTTGGGAGTCAGCGGTGAAGCATTTTGCGCCGTCACCACCCTTCCTCCTCCCGAGCAGGCCGCGGCGTATCCACACAGCAGCTAGCCGGCCATCGGGTTACAGCGCGGCCTCGCTCTAAAAACAGCCTGCAGCGGAGAACCGTCGCCGAGGCAGATCCTCTTCTCTCCGCTCAACGCCTGCAACCCAACACTGATGCCGTTTTACTTGGAAGTGAGTAATCCCGTCATGATGAGCGTGTTGTCACCAGCCCAGCGCTGAGATCGGGGTCTCCTCAAGATGGCGTCCGTGCTGCACTTCACAGTCAACAGCGGCCCCAGCAGGCCAGCGGGGGAATTGCAGGGATTCCCACAGTGTACCGCTCAGGGTTTGCTGCTCGAGCAGTGGTTCTCCCTTTTTTTTCTTCTGACGTGCCCCATTTAAAAAAAAAAAAAGTTCATGTAGACTCCAGAATTTTCTTCGTTTTCTTTGATGGCTGTCAAACAACACTGAGGTGTTCTGTAGCCACTCCTGCTTGGCCGGAGTAATGAAAGGAGACTCCAAAACGCAGACCTGCATGCAGCACGAACTTGTGCATTTAAATTTACACCCAGCTTCACAATATCCATTTAATTTATAGTTTCTATTTCTTTTTCGTCTTCTTTTGGCTGCTTCCTTTCATGGTCACCACAGCAGATCATCTCCCTCCACCTCACCCTGTCATAGAGGGCATGTTATCCCAAGCATCCCCTCTGCATGTCCTCCTTTGCTACATCCATGCACCTTCTCCGAGGTCTTCTTCTCGCCTGGGAGCTCCACCTTTTTTTGGGGGGGGGGGGACAAGAATGTCCGATGTTGGTAGTGTAGCCAGATGGGCTACTCGCCTTCCGTTGTTTTTCTTCTCTCATTCTCTCTCTCTCTCGCTCGCTCTACCACCCTCGCTCTCTTTCCACTGCACTCGCTCCTTGTATCAGGTGATCGGGTTAATTGGGAACCCACCTGCACATTGATTGCAGGGTGGCGCTAGCCTGTATAAAGCTAAGCCGATGTCTTGTTGGATTAATTCCTCCCGAGCTTCTGGTACGATACAGCAGTAAATGCTGGCGTACTGCGACGGACTGATCAGCAAGAGCCGATTATATGACAGCTACAGCGCAGCAGTCTGTTTAATTCTGCCATTGCGGAGAGAGGTGTTCGTGGTATCTCCACCAATGAGAGTATAGTGCCTCCGGTCCTGGGGTAAGCTGTTAGAACTACTTTTATTAGCATTCATAGCTATAAGAGTTTAAGGTTACACTTATCTGTTTCAGGGTTCACTGCTGTACTCACCTCTCCATGGTAAATTGTCCAACCTAAATTGGAAGAGTGGACTGCCTTCTCAGTTGCTGTTGTGAACTCCTCCTTGGTGGAGTCTGCTGTCTTGTCTTGTTTTGTCTTATCTTGTTTTTATTAAGTAGGCTTACCTTTTTTTTGGGTTCGCCTGGTGTTCTATTTTACCCTGGACTGTTGCTCGTACCCACACTTCTGTGATCGGGCTGAAGTGATTCTCTGCCCGAGTGTCGTGCTGGGACTCTAAATCGCCTGGGTGGCCGGTCTCAGCCGGTGGGGAGCCAGACCGGCCTACGCCTGAGAATAATTATTACCAGCACGAGTGGTAGTTTGACCCGTGGGGAATAAGCCTTTCCCGTGTGTGTGTGTGTGTGTGTGTGTGTGTGTGTGTGTGATTTCTTTTATTAAAGTGTGTTTTAGTCTTTTTATGATTTGTAGCGAGCCTGACGCTCAGTGTCCTTTTATTCTTTTAACATTTCTGTGTTTTATTTCAGTGAAGGAGGACGAGCCAGTGGCCCTGGGACCTCAGGTGGTGGGTCGTTTTCACACTTTCTTTTGTACAGCACTGGGTGGTCTGCAGTGATTCTTTTGGTGTGATTTTTCTTTTGGTTCCACGGCTGCTGGTAAGTCCAAGTTCCACGATTGTTTATTTTTACTGTAGGACACTGTCAATAATGATGCTACATCTTGACTTTTAATATTTTATTTATAAAATATTATTTATAATATTTTATTTCTATAAATAAAACTGTTTTAATATTGGAAGCCAACCTGCCTCAGTGTGCATCCTTGAATCTGTGCGGTCTTCTTTTATTCCTTTTATTTATTTTTCTTAAATATATTTCCTGGGGGTGTAATTCCCCTAGGTGGCGTTGTCAAGTTTATTTATTTTGTTCATAACCCTGCCGACCACTTGGTCACATACTTGGCGTTGTCGACAGGATGCACGTTTGAGGTAGATGTTTGGTTTTGTAAATTGTTTTATTTTTTTGCAACGAGTCTAGTTCACCTGTTTGAAGGCTCTATTTGTTTTAGAGTGTGATTATAGACAAGACAGCAGTATCCAGGTAGAAGGAAGAGTAATAGGATTTTAGCACCTTGCTGATTTAATTTTCTCTTTTTTTTTTTTTGGGTCAAAATTTATTATGGAGGAAGAATTGCAGCAACTTAGAGACTTGGTAGCGCAGTTAAGGGCAGATAATGAGCAATTGCGCCGGGATGGGGGCGCTGTGCTCGAGTCTGGTGGCGGGGCCGCGTCGTCCTCTTTCGTACCAGCTGGTTGCATACCAAATGTTGGTAGCCAGGCCGCCGTTACAGAGCGTCTGGTGGTGGTGCCTAGGGACCGTAAATGTCCCATGTTCAATGGTAGAACAGGCATCAATATAGCTGAATGGGTCGAAGAGGTTCAAGCATGCATGCGTGCCCGGCACCTGTCTGTTGCTGATCAAGCTTTCTTTATTTTTGACCATTTAGAGGGAGAAGCAAGGGAGATCAAATTTCGCCCTAATTTAGAGCGAGGGGATCCTGCTCGGGTGTTGACCATTTTAAAGGAACTGTATGGCAATGCGCAGTCCTGTCACTCTGCAGCAGGCTTTCTTTTCGAGGAGACAACGGGAGGAAGAGACTTTGCAGGAGTTTTCCTTAGCGCTAATGGCTCTGATGGAGCAAGTAAAACAAAGTGCACCTGATGGTATGCGTAACGCAGAGGTGCTGCTCCGAGACCAATTTGTAGAACATGTTGTTGATAGTGGTCTCCGCAGAGAGCTTAAACAATACGTTCGCCGTGTGCCCACTGCCACCTTGTTAGAGGTGCGCGGGGAAGCAATTAGATGGGAAAGAGAAGGGTTTTCAGGCGGTGTTCGCGACCGTGGCTATTCTCAACCATCGGCATATGGTTTTCAGTGTGGAGTGCACACTAGCCCTAGGTTCGCTCCTGTTGGTACACCCAAGTCCGAGTGGCGTGAGCTAAAGGAACTCCTAAAGCGCCAACAAGAGCAGTTAAATCGGCTCACTGAGACAGTGGCTTCTTTACAGAACCCCCGAAGAAGTGTTCGGCCTTCACGGGCTGGCTCGCTGGTTTGTCGCCGGTGTCAGCAGCCAGGACACTTTGCTAGGGAGTGCACTGGGGAGCGGGCTTCACGCCGCCCTAGAGCAGGTTCTGATTCAGGCCCTCCTTATGCCGCAGTTGGCAATCATCTTCCCGCTACCCAGTCGGAAAACTAACGCCATCTGTGCTGCAGAGTCACAGTTCAGGTGGGGAGTTCACTGGCTCACAGAAAGATAGGATTGGCAGGCTAATTTCATCGTGTCCAAAGATGGATGTGCTTATTAGTGGGGTAACTGTCCCTTGTTTGGTGGATACTGGGTCCATGGTTTCCACCATCACAGAAAGTTTCTTTTTGGCACATTTTGCCCCTTGGGGACAAGAACGCCTTCAGTCATGTCATTGGCTACAGCTTCGGGCTGCCAATGGGCTTGCCATCCCTTACATTGGCTATTTGGAGCTCAGTGTACTCCTGTGTGGCAAGGAAATGCCCTCTTGTGGAATCCTTATAGTGAAGGACCCTCCTGGGGCTACGCCCTCTGTCCCTGGCATCTTAGGAATGAACGTAATCCGCCGCTGTTATCAAGAACTGTTTGGGGCTTTCGGTGGCTCCTTGTTTAATTCTCCTTCTGTGTCACAGGCACCGAGACCAGTTTTGGAGGCCTTACATCAGTGTCACCAGTCTGCAGCCCAAGCCCCAGAGGACCCTGTCGGTACCGTTAAGGTACAGGGCCCGCGGGCCGTGCGGATACCTGGTGGTGTTATGCAGCTGGTGGCCACTACTTGTTCTCAGCAGTTGTCAGGTCAGGCTGTGCTTTTTGAACCTTCTGAGTCCGGGTTGCCAGTTGGGTTGCTGGCCTCTCCATGTTTGGTTCAGGTGGATAAGGGCGTTGCCTACATCCCAGTCACCAATGTAGGGACAGCGGAAGCTGTTCTCCACCCGCGGACCCGTTTGGGAGTGATAAGCAAAGCTACTGTTGTTAGCCTCCCTGCCGGTGTTAGCGAGGAACACTCTTTTCCCGTTACCGTTTCCTCCCATACAACCAGCAGCCCTGCTCAAGAGATGGTGGATACGATTGACCTGTCTGCTCTCGCTGAGTCAGAGCAACACGAGGTACGGTTACTTTTGCGGAAGTACCGCTCTGTTTTCTCCACTTATGAGGGAGACTTGGGCTGCACAAACCTCATTTCGCACGACATACCGCTACTCGATGACGCACCTGTCCGGCAGAGGTACAGGCGAATTCCTCCTGATTATGAGGCTGTCAGGGCTCATATCAACCAGCTACTGGAGGCCCAGGTAATTAGGGAAAGTAGCAGCCCTTATGCCTCTCCCATCGTGTTGGTCCGCAAGAAGGATGGAAGCCTCCGGCTGTGCGTTGACTATCGTTTGCTGAATAGCAAAACAAGGAAGGACGCCTTCCCCTTACCTCGCATCGAGGAAAGTCTGGATGCCCTAGCTGGCGCACGCTGGTTTTCTACCATCGACCTGGCCAGCGGGTACAACCAGGTGCCAGTTTCTGAGCAGGATAAGCCCAAGACCGCTTTTTGCACGCCGTTTGGCCTGTTCGAGTGGAATCGTATGCCATTCGGGCTGTGCAATGCTCCTGGTACCTTTCAGCGCCTAATGCAGAGGATGTTCGGGGATCAGCAGTGCCAGTCATTACTGCTGTACCTAGACGACATCATTGTGTTCTCCTCGTCTGTCTCTCAGCACCTGCAACGGCTAGAGATGGTGATGGCAAGGCTGCAGCAACAGGGGCTCAAGGCTAAGTTAGAAAAGTGTGCCTTTTTCCAGCAGAAGGTTAACTACTTGGGCCATGTAATCTCCTGTGAGGGTGTCTCGACCGATCCAGCCAAGGTTGACGCAGTAGCCAAATGGCAGTGTCCTCGTTCCGTGTCAGAGTTGCGATCCTTTTTGGGTTTCGCCAGCTATTACCGGCGCTTTGTGGAGGGGTTTGCCGCATTGGCGGCTCCCCTGCATCAAGTGGTGGCTAAATCGGCTGGCACAAAGAAGGGCTCGGGACAGAGTTTGAGTGCTATTTGGACCCCTCAGTGTGAGGAGAGCTTTGAGGCCCTGAAAGCAAAGCTTGTGTCTGCACCTGTGCTAGCATATGCTGACTTTACGCGCCCATTTATCTTGGAGATTGACGCCAGCCACAGTGGTTTAGGTGCAGTTCTCTCCCAAGATGTAGAAGGTGTCGTTAGGCCAGTGGCTTATGCTAGTCGAGGTCTTCGGCCACATGAGCACAATATGGACAATTACAGCTCCATGAAGCTGGAGTTTCTTGCACTCAAGTGGGCCATGGCCGAGAAGTTCCGGGAGTACCTGCTGGGGCAGAAGTGTGTGGTTTACACCGATAACAATCCACTCAGTTACCTCTCTTCAGCTAAGCTGGGTGCCACCGAGCAGAGGTGGGCCTCCCAGCTGGCGGCATTCGATTTTGAGATCAAGTATCGCTCAGGCCGCAGTAATAGGAATGCTGATGCTCTCTCTCGACAGTATGAGACGAGCTCCAGCTTGGCCGAGGGTGTGTTGCCTGAGACTTGTGTCCCGACTTCACTTCGGCAGGCTCAGTGTCCAGCCGTTTTGCCCTCCGTTACTCAGTTGGAGATTGGGGCCTTTCCATCTCACTCCCTGGAGGATATTCGTGCTTTGCAGGAGGCTGACCCCCTCCTCAAGGATTTCTTGGTACACTGGAGGAGGCACACCCTGCCCTCTTCGGAGGAAAGGAATCAGCTCCCCAAACCAGTCATGGTTCTGCTGCGTCAGTGGGATCGTCTGGTGGAGAAGGATGGCATCCTTTATCGCCGTATTTTGCGTCCAGGTGGAGGTGAGGAAGCCCTCCAACTTGTTCTCCCAGAGGCTCTGAAGCCTGAGACCTTGAGGCAGCTGCACCAGGACCATGGGCACCAAGGTATTGAGCGCACCACTGAACTGGTCAGGCAGCGTTGCTATTGGCCCGGGATGTCCTCTGACATCAAGCAATGGGTTCAGCGTTGTGAACGCTGTCAGGTCGCAAAGGACTCAGGGTTGGGGCCTCATAGTTATATGGGTCACCTGTTGGCGTCTAGGCCAAATGAAATCCTGGCCATAGACTTCACGGTGTTGGAACCTTCCCGTAGTGGAGTTGAAAACGTCTTGGTTATGACTGACGTTTTTAGCAAATACACTGTTGCAGTCCCTACCCGGGACCAGCGGGCCTCTACTGTGGCCCAGGCCCTGTTAACAGAGTGGTTTTTTTTAAGTTTGGCATTCCAAGCCGCCTCCACTCTGACCAGGGTAGAAATTTTGAGAGTTTGGTGATGCAACAGTTATGCGAATTGTATCGGGTAGCCAAGTCCCGTACAACCCCTTACCACCCAGCGGGTAATGGGCAGTGCGAACGGTTTAACCGAACCCTCCATAACCTCCTCCGGACTCTGCCATCATCTCAGAAACGCGACTGGGCTGCATGCTTACCGCATGTGCTCTTTTGCTATAATAGCACGCCACATCAGGGCACCGGAGAGTCACCGTTTCTCTTGATGTTTGGCAGGGATCCTAGGCTGCCTATTGATTTCCTTCTAGGCCGCGTTCAGGACCCAGTGCCTGGAGAGGTACAGGACTGGGTGGCCGAGCACCAAGCCAGGTTAATGGTGGCTTTTGAGGGAGCTCGGGCACGGTTGTCGCTGGCCGCTGACCGCCGTAAGGAACGGCATGACCAGAGAGTCCACCCTGTTCCTTTAAAGGTCGGTCAGCTGGTGTATCTTCGAGATCATAGCACCCGGGGCCGGCACAAGATCCAGGACCTTTGGAGCTCTGTGGTCTATCAGGTGTTGAGGGCACCCCAAGAGAACGGGGCTGTTTATACCATTGCCCCCGTGGGAGACTTGGAGAAGGTTCGACATGTCCATCGTGACATGTTAAAGGCACAGGTCAGCCTAGGGCCACCTACACCTGGTCCACCGGTTCCACCCCCACCTGTACCCGCTGACTCAGAGCAGACCTCTCTGAGTGACG
Source organism: Diplotaxodon limnothrissa (assembly GCF_057381915.1). Taxonomy (NCBI): domain Eukaryota; kingdom Metazoa; phylum Chordata; class Actinopteri; order Cichliformes; family Cichlidae; genus Diplotaxodon; species Diplotaxodon limnothrissa. The sequence continues at coordinate 40,775,312 of NC_140601.1, forward strand.
ACGAGTTGTGGCTCCTTGTCCCTGAGGTACCCTCACACCCTGTCGCACCTGTGGTGTCACTTCCCGATGCCTCTAGAGTTCCATCGGTGGAGCTCAGGTCTACTCCCAGTGTGATTGTAGCACCCTCGACCTCTGCTCCCCCAGGTTCTTCCTCAGGCTCTGTTGAACAGTCTGAGGTGAGTGGGCCACATTTGCGGAGAACAGCACGTTCAACAGCTGGTCATCACTCAAATGTTTATCACTTGCCACGTCCTGTTGAATCTGCGTCAGTTGCTAATGCTCAGCTTGCCATATTCAGGCCATGGTGTTAGGTTCCTTGAGTTATTGTCGGGGCGCCAATACAAAAAAAGGGGGGTAGATGTAGCCAGATGGGCTACTCGCCTTCAGTTGTTTTTCTTCTCTCATTCTCTCTCTCTCTCGCTCGCTCTACCACCCTCGCTCTCTTTCCACTGCACTCGCTCCTTGTATCAGGTGATCGGGTTAATTGGGAACCCACCTGCACATTGATTGCAGGGTGGCGCTAGCCTGTATAAAGCTAAGCCGATGTCTTGTTGGATTAATTCCTCCCGAGCTTCTGGTACGATACAGCAGTAAATGCTGGCGTACTGCGACGGACTGATCAGCAAGAGCCGATTATATGACAGCTACAGCGCAGCAGTCTGTTTAATTCTGCCATTGCGGAGAGAGGTGTTCGTGGTATCTCCACCAATGAGAGTATAGTGCCTCCGGTCCTGGGGTAAGCTGTTAGAACTACTTTTATTAGCATTCATAGCTATAAGAGTTTAAGGTTACACTTATCTGTTTCAGGGTTCACTGCTGTACTCACCTCTCCATGGTAAATTGTCCAACCTAAATTGGAAGAGTGGACTGCCTTCTCAGTTGCTGTTGTGAACTCCTCCTTGGTGGAGTCTGCTGTCTTGTCTTGTTTTGTCTTATCTTGTTTTTATTAAGTAGGCTTACCTTTTTTTTTGGGTTCGCCTGGTGTTCTATTTTACCCTGGACTGTTGCTCGTACCCACACTTCTGTGATCGGGCTGAAGTGATTCTCTGCCCGAGTGTCGTGCTGGGACTCTAAATCGCCTGGGTGGCCGGTCTCAGCCGGTGGGGAGCCAGACCGGCCTACGCCTGAGAATAATTATTACCAGCACGAGTGGTAGTTTGACCCGTGGGGAATAAGCCTTTCCCGTGTGTGTGTGTGTGTGTGTGTGTGTGTGTGTGTGTGTGTGTGTGTGTGTGATTTCTTTTATTAAAGTGTGTTTTAGTCTTTTTATGATTTGTAGCGAGCCTGACGCTCAGTGTCCTTTTATTCTTTTAACATACTTTTCTGTGTTTTATTTCAGTGAAGGAGGACGAGCCAGTGGCCCCGGGACCTCAGGTGGTGGGTCGTTTTCACACTTTCTTTTGTACAGCACTGGGTGGTCTGCAGTGATTCTTTTGGTGTGATTTTCTTTTGGTTCCACGGCTGCTGGTAAGTCCAAGTTCCACGATTGTTTATTTTTACTGTAGGACACTGTCAATAATGACGCTACATCTTGACTTTTAATATTTTATTTATAAAATATTATTTATAATATTTTATTTCTATAAATAAAACTGTTTTAATATTGGAAGCCAACCTGCCTCAGTGTGCATCCTTGAATCTGTGCGGTCTTCTTTTATTCCTTTTATTTATTTTTCTTAAATATATTTCCTGGGGGTGTAATTCCCCTAGGTGGCGTTGTCAAGTTTATTTATTTTGTTCATAACCCTGCCGACCACTTGGTCACAGTAGTAATTCTAATAAACGTGAGCACAAGAGAGAGGGAGACACCCTACAATGAACTGAAACATTAACTTGTTATTTATTCCTGCTTAAAACAGATTATCATGGATTTTGAAATCTTATTTGATTTTCATTTGTACTTATTGTACAGGCCAAGTGTGTCGCCAACCCTCACACTTTATCCTGTTTTGTTTGCTTGTTAAGTTAGTATAAGATGTAATGACATGTGCTTTTGTATATTGTATATTCTGGTACTTTAGCACAAGAAATATCATTTAGTGTGCATATTAGGGTTTGTTTAAATGAAATGGACAGAAAAGGTTTTTTAAAAATGGAAACACAATAACGATGTAGACTGCGTTATGAACAAGGCAGGAACAACTTTGTGTCCTATTGTGTTTCAGCTGCTTTGTTTTCATTTCTGTTGCAATGCTTTCTGAAATTGTTTACACCTCAGGGTCATCGTATTACCGGCACACAATCGATAATGCGTCAGTGTGGTGTGACCCCCCCCCCCCCCCCCCCCCACATGAAAGGCTCACCCAGGAATATTTTATGGCAGGAAGCATAAACGCTGTTCCACCAGAAACATGTTTCTAAGGGAGGGGAGGCGGCCCTTAGATATAAACAGTGGAGTCATTCTGCTCATTTCCAGCTTCATATTTTTTATTTTTGGTCCTAGAGTAACTTTACATAATTTCCAGATCATTGACTCTTGGAGCAACCCTCAGTTCATCCTCTGTTTGGAAAAAAATGTTTTTTTAGCTCCTCCCCATTTTGGCCAACTTTCTTTTGATTGGCTTCCCCTCATAAGCAAAAGGTTTGAACAGCAGGTGGATAGGACTTAGCTGTGTCTGGTGTTCACATGTATCTGGTTGATGTTAATTTTCACTGCTAATTTTCCTGTGATTGTGTGGACTCTACAAGCCATTACACTAAAATACAGCCACTACGCATGTAGCCTTCAGACTGACTCTAAAGAGAAATTCAAAAAGTAAAACAGGAAGCTCTCCATTTCTGCAGCTGTATAATCCTGTACTTAGAGAGATCTGGTCTCAGTGACATCAAACAGAGCCACACTGACTAGGATAGAATAGAATAATCCTTTAATTGTCCCAAAGGGGGAAATTTGGAAATTTGACCACATGATTTGAAACTTGCTTTATGTTTCTTTCTACATTGAGAGTAAATAGAGAAAACTACGACATATCCCATGCAACGCTATTGAAAATTCACCCTAGAGACTGTGTGTTAGAAATTATCAAACTGACCTAACTTGAAACATTTTGTAACCGGGCAACACAAAAAAATCCCAACGTTTATTAAACTGAGACTTCAGTGGGTTGCAAAGATCTCCGAGATCCTTAAAATTAGAATATTAAGTCAGGCTGGTGCAGTTTTACATTTAAAATGATTGATACATGTCCACGAACGTATCAAGACTCAATATGTTCGTACTTTCATCAAAGAAATGTAATTCCCTAAAATATCTTTGATTTCAGTGATTTGTTTGAAATGCTTACAGAATAAGTCAGAGGTTCAGCCGGAAATTTGTAGATGCTCTGCCCTGAGCGTGTCTGCACCAGGCGGGAGGACACTGGAGAACAGATGGCAGCTTCAGTTAAAAACACGACTGAAGCAGGAGACTGATGGGAAGTGCTGGTAAATGTTGAATTCACTCTCTGCTGCCATAGTTGGTTTTGTTTTGTTTTCTTTACACAAATGACGTGTCCATCTTACATTGATGACGTATTAGGGGAAATTAATTGGTGCTCAAAATTTCCGTTTTATTTGTAGTACTCAGACTCAGTTTATCCTGCTGTTACATTTCTACCTTACGTGACCGCTGTCCGCACTGAGGGCGTCCACACATGGCTATTTAATTATTCTCAGCGGGGGCGGGAGCTGGGGGCGGGAGCTGGGGGAGGGTGGGGGGTTCATGCCCTGACAACCTGCTTCCCAGAGGACACGATGGCCTTTAAAAGCGTCTAAAGAACAGATGGTAGCCACTGAGGTGCATTATGGGGGTTGTAGTTTTTGAAACTTGGTCCAAATCACAGCGTATTATTTCTTTATCCTGTTTTTTCAGCTTTGGTTGATTCGCAGGTGTAGATTTTGGGCGGTGGGGGTGTTGTCTCAGCATTTAGACGCATGAAGCACATGAATCTACAGCTCCTCTCCCCTGTGAACGACGCAGAGGAATTACCGAAGAGACAAAGACTTTTTTTCATGCGTGGATAAAGACGCTTTCATGTCAATGCGGAAAATATGCAATAATTAATAAAATCAAGTGTCTGGCAATCACAGTTTCCTGGGAGATGGATCTACACCTATGGGTGCAAAGGTGCATTTCACTATAAAAAGCAAAAAGGGTGAAGCAGGATGAACAGATCCTGCGGAGCTGCTGTGGAGTCACTTTATAAAAACGATGCTCTCCTTTGATTCACTCAGAAACATTCAGGAGGTCCAAACCCAGCATCAAAGAACTCTGATTTTTTTTTTCCTTTCGATTTTTACACTTTGTGCTTCAAGGTAAATGTGGGACCAGTGAATTTTCCTCCTCCTTTGTGATGTTGTGAATGAGACCGTACTTTCTTAAAGTCAGAAGTAACTTTTCTCATAACCTCCCCCCCCCCCCCCCCCCCCCAGAGTTTATTTCATGTCTTTAAACATGTGCTGTTATCTCAGCTCTACCTGGGGGATATTTCTAATTTCTGAAATTAGTTAGAAATTAGAAATTACTGCATGTCAACTAATCTGCCCTGAAATCTGTTAAGATAAACCTTTACTAGTCCCACACGTGGGAAATTTGTTATTTTATGTTGTTAAATTTGTTGAAATCTTTTGAGTATTTGTTTTTCAGGTGGAAATCTATGTCCTCTTTGTAAAACAGTTATTAATTGTGTCTAAAAATGGCATTTGTTCAGTATATTTACTTGTTTCTTATAAAATAATTAAAATGAAAACGGAAAAAAACCCCTCTCAGTTCTAATAACATCTCCCGGAGCTGGTGGGCCATCCGTGGGTCTCGGGCCCGGGGACACGAGGCCTGTAGGGCCTCTCTCCCTCGGTCATCCACAGAAACTCAGTCAGAGCAGCGGAGGGCGGGGCCGGGCGGGCCGAGCAGCCGCTGACTGACACAAATTAATCACAAGGTGGAAAATCAGAACAAGAATTGCGGGGCTCGGCGTGTGCGGGACAAACACCGTGGACAAAGTGCGCGGGGCCTGCGGACTCTGAGTCTGGACACCCTCTTCGCCCCGTGAACGAGGCGACAAAATAAAGTCACGTGATCCAAAATGGGCAGTCCTCTGACGGTGCTGAAAAAAGCCATTTTCTGGCGCTGCTGCAAATTCTGTCCAAGTCCCAAATAACTGAGCCGCCCTGCGCCGCGAGGACGCGGACCCTCGGAGGAGAGACCAGGTAGGACCGCGCGTCGCGGATCGCTTTTGTTTATCGCGCTCATCGCGGCTCAGTTTGCTGAGGCGCAACGCGAGGCGCACGGTGTCACATTCGAGTCTCCCTTGTTCGCCTCCTGGTACAGCAGCCCTGTCAGTGGATTTAAGATGGCTGCTTTGTGTACCAGTGTGCTTTTCTGCGGCTCGGTGCCCCCCTCCGAGCCGCCGCTTTCGCCCGCGGTGCTGGGTTGAGGTGCGGGCTCGGACGGCGGAGCTCCGCGGGGAGGGGAAACGCTCTTTGTTGGGCTGGAGGAGATGAGCTGGTGCACGAGATGAGGCCACACAGGGGCGATCGAATAGCCCGCTGCCTGCCGTGTGCCCCTCACAGTCTGCGCTGAGCTGCTCGGCTCCTGCTCCCGGCTCGTCCCTGAACCCAGCACCGGGATTTGTGGGCTTTCGTCGGCTCCGTTTGTTGTGGTTTCGCGAGCCGCTGACGCGGTGCAGACAATGTGTGAGGAGATCCGGGCACAATGTGGGGGATGACCTGCAGTCTCCAGCAGTAAGCGCTCATAAAAACCCCCTCACGTTCTCTGCTTCTTCTGCAGATCAGCCCAGATGGATAAAATGCAGCCTAACCGGATCAAAATCACAGATCTGAACCCACACCTCACATGCCCTCTGTGCGCCGGCTACCTGATTGATGCTACGACCATCGTAGAGTGCCTGCACTCCTGTAAGTTCCTCACATGAATGCACCACCTTACATGCATGCACACCGTTTCCATCAGACCTCTGCTCATGATGATGTTGAAGGGAGGTGAACAGGCGTGATGTTGAGTCACACACTCCACCTCAATTAGGCCTGTAGGAGGTCCACTTCAGGGACCACACTTGCACAGCAGCACATGACTGCATCTTCTGGGTTGTGTTGAAACTGCTTGTGCTGGATGTTCATGTTAAACGTGGGCAAAGTTTCAACTGACGGTCAAGGAATCCCTGTGAGCCAAAACGCCAGGCTTCACACTGACAGACCTTTCTAATCTTGGATCTGTGTGATGTCACAGAGAGGGGATATCCCTAATATGGGTTTCAGGAACCCATCAGAGCTAATCTACGGAGAGCCATCAACTCCTTATTAATGCTGCTGTTCTGAAAATTGCTGCAGGTAGCCTCAATGAATAAGAGCAAATGGAGCTAAATGGCTAAAATAGGTTCTTACACCTGCTTCGAGAACACTGGTGGGAAGCCGGTTTCATTCAGAGAGCCGTACTTACTTAAATGATACAAAGGACTACGCAGAGCTGAAGCACTGTGCGCCACATTTGCTAAACTCCACCACTTTGGTAGACATAAGGATAAGAATGAGTCCCACAACTTTCTGACAGGTTGGTCACTCTGTGACCGTCTCGAGTACCACGACATAAAATAATCCACTGAAAAGCTGAATCAGTGTTTCCTTTTTATTTATATTCACCATCTGAGTAATAGACTAGGCCTGGTTTAGGTTTTCTTTCCGTATGTTTGAGGCCGGTTTGAGACAGAGGGCTGGCCTCCTCTGGGACTTATTTTGCTTTTTAAAGCCATCATTTTCTTTGTTTTTGTAAACGTGGTATCAGTTGTGTAAATGAATTTCAATGACTGCCCCTTTTCATTTAATTTTGCCTTTAAAAACACTCTCGTCATACTAGATATTCAGTCCAGGCTCATGTTCTCTGGATGCTGTTTGTTTATAAGCAATAATTAAATCAGACATTAAAAAAAGTAATTAAGAGGTTTCCGTGTGTGGATAAGAAGGAGCTGCTTGTGGTGGTTGATGGAGACGCTATCAGGAGGCTGCTGCTCGCTTCGTGCCTGAAATCAAAATGGCAGATGCCATAAAGCTGCTCATGGTGCTGTGATGTCACTAAAATTTACAGAAAGGTATTTTACTGCAATCAAAACCCATAAAAGAAACTCTTGATCATTGTCCTTATTTCTATTGTCACAGACACGAGAACCAGTGTTAAAACAAAAACCAAAGAAAAGCCGACTGCAAGCGCAAACGCACGGTTCCCACCCACCTGTGCAAGAGTAGCCAATCAAAAGAAAGATGGCTGGAAGGCAAACCGGCTTGTTTCAGACAGAGGAAGAACTGAGGGGATGCATGAAGGCTCAGAATAGGTAGATAGGGATTATTATGAATTGTGGTTCATGCAAAGCTGCTGTAGTAGAGTCAAAGAGTTAAACTATGAAGCAGAAATGTCTCGTTTCATTGTATGGCATCAAAAGCAGTCAAGAACCTGTGTTGACTCCTTATCACTGAGTAAATGAATAAAGAGAACGCCATCGGCACCAGGGAAGCGTGTCCTGGTATAGAGCGTCAGCCTGTTGCTATGCAGAAAACAGCACAAGCATAAAAACAATAATCATCATAAATTATTGTTATTTATTTACCCAGTCCTTTAGTCTCATCAGGAAGTGTCCCAAATCCTGGAAGTGACCCAGGAATGTCAGCTTAGCAGCTTTAATAAGACCTCTCTTGAATTCTCCAGATAGTAAGGAAAGGTGCTTCAATGCGTCCTTTGTTACCTCCTTTAGCAGAGGACACACCGGACCATCCTTTATGAAAGGGGAGGTGTTCACAGTTCATAGATGAGGCACCATCCAACAAACAGTCGGCGTGACTGACAGGTGCTGCAGAGCATCTATAAGTTTATACGTTTGTTTCCCAGTTCCTGGCTTTATCAACTGGTGCTAATCTTGGTTGAGGTGTTGCCTCACATGAAGTACATGTCTTTATATGAGCTCTGTCAAACTAGTTTGGAAGTTTTATTAAAGATGTCAAAGTGTGTTTAAGGTTCTGGATAATTAAGCTTGAATGCCTGTTGTCGTATCGCAGCCTTTCTAATTATCATGAAATCTTTTCTTTTTGTCTTTTGGCTCGCTGGAGGAAGTGATGGATGGAGTGATTTAGACAAAGATGAGGAAAAGAAAGATTACTCTGAAATGTGTTTTATTTTATAGGTTTTATGTTCTGTTTTTTTATAATGAAGAGATATTTTTCACTGGTGGCTCTGCTTTAGATGACCTGCATGAGGCAGCGTGGTGAGAAAACAGGGGGTAGTGTGATGTGTGTTTTGTAGCAGCAGACATCCTCCATCAGGCTGGTTAGCAGTCCGGTGTGAGCGCAGATGGATTCTCTGAGCATCCAGCTTCTGTGCCTGAATCCTTCGCACTTCTGCTTGACCTCGTCACACTGAGGTCACGGAAACAGAGGCTGGACTGCATCAACGCAGGGAATTTTCCTTTGTTAATGAATTTTAGGGCAAAGTCTGCAAACATTTAAGCATATTTTCAAAATCAGATGTCCTGTTGAACGTGCACATTACATTTTAAAGTAAATTGAATTCATATTATGCTTCCAGATGGCTGTCGAGTGGCGAGATCTTTTATTTACTTTATCGCGCACATACACCTGTGGAGATGTTGGGTTAATTTTGGGTGCTGTGGACACCAAACACACACAAACACACAGCTCTATGTAAGTGCTTTTTCACTCGAGCACTCACTGAATTTGGTTCAGGATCTTCCCAAAGGACACTTCTGTGTGCAGACTGAAGGAGTCGGGGATTGAACCACAGACCCATGGGGCCTGTTCAATCTCCTGAGCCTTAGCTGTTAAAGAGGCCTCTAATGACACAAAAAACCCTTTAAAATAGACAAACGCATAAAAGAAGCGACATTACTAAAACTGTATGCTTTGCACAGAGTCTTCATCCTGAGGGTAAAGGAGGAGAGTGTTCTGGTCTTTCTGCTGCTCGTCCTCTAACAGCTTGTTCTCTCTCCACATGTAGTTTGTAAAACATGCATCGTTGCCTTCCTCGAGACAAATAAGTTCTGTCCTCGATGTGACGTCCAGGTCCACAAGACGTGTCCACAGCTCAGCATCAGGTAATCCAGTCTGCTTCATGTCAGTTTTTTTTCCTAACCTCTCCAAATTCATGATGTTTCATATCTGACACGAATGTTTTTCTTTTCTGTTTTTCATTCCAGAGCAGACAAAACTCTGCAAGACATCGTTTATAAGCTCGTTCCGGGGTTATTCAAAGGTAATGACCACAGTTTTGGGAGGCAGCGAAGGCTTAGTCATATCTTTGTCATAGATTTCAGTTTCACGATGCGCGTGGCTTTCCCGCAGATGAGATGAAACGGAGGCGGGACTTCTACGCAGAGAATCGTGTGCTGGAACCGGGGGAAGTGGTGGAGACGTTCAACATAGCAGAGGATGAAATTATCAGTCTGTCCATACAGTTCTACGAGAGGAACAAGTGAGTCAGTCATTTCCTCCTTATTTTTATTTTACTCGAGAATAAGAGCGAGAACCGTTAATCTGTGGTCTGTCGCACTAAAAGCTACTGCTGAGAGAACAGCGAGTTCGCCTGCGTGTGTCCTCTGTTATATTTGCTCTTATTTAGCTATTTATGTGCATGTATAGATGGAGAAGATTTACTTCATCCTCAAATTTTGTCAATTATTTTTGTTACAGCAGCCAGAAGTGGAAAAACAACTTGGCTCAATAAAAACGTAGATTTAAAATAAAAAATCTATCTATAGATATCTAGATAGAGAGATAGATACAGATATATATCACTTATTAAATATTATAATTCATGTATAATGGGCAGCTTAGTAAGTAAAATCTTCCTTTAATGAGATAAATGAGAAAAGCCTGTGAGTGGTGCAGAGGGCGTCTCAGGTCATTTGTCATCTATGGGTATGCACAGACATTTGGATGAGCTCTGTTCAGCTGAATCCAAACAGTGTGCTGATTCAAACTGAAATCATTCACCAATGAAGGAGGAAAATTCCCCCAGCAGCTCATATGGACTCAGTCAGACAGCTGCGAGTTCAATATTCAGGCCACACAAGCAGCCAGACCAGACTTCCACCGCTCTTCCTTCACAAACTGGACATTCCCTCCACATTCCTGCTTACTGCTCAAATTAATATCTGTTTGCCCAGAAGTCCCAAAACCAGGTACGGTCAGATCAGTGCAGGCTCAGCTACGTTTCACTGCAACCGAGTGGTTCTTTTTGTCCAAACACCGCATGTTCTCCACGATGACAGCTGGATGAAATGGTTTATATTTCCTCATCTAAGATTTCCATTTAGCTTTAGCTCTGAAATCCTGTGTCCTGCTCTGCAGCTCCTCCAGGGTTGCAGGCCTCGCTCCCATCAGCGCAGTCAGCTGAAGACTCTCCATTGCTGAGAGCGTAAAAAGAAGGAAAACCACACGTAGGCATGCAGAACCTGATTTGACAAGACTTTTAAAACAACAAGTAGTCATTTCACCTCTACATAAAACACAATCTACCACAAAATATGACTTTATCTGTGAATAACGTTGTTAAAATCAGAAATAAAATGAGTTGAGTGAACAGCACAATGCAAACAGTTATGTAGAAGTCCATAAAATACTTTAAAATACTATAAATACTAATACAGTATTTATATGAATCCCACAGCTGTTAGTTAATATTAAAATAACAATATTATCAGAACAGTTTTTTCTTCTCGCTTCAATGTGTTTGTAACTGGAAGCTTTTGATCATGAAGCGAACAGAAGCAGCTTCCAGCCGGGTCCCAGATTTGTCCAGGCACAATTTATCTGCAGCTCTACGTGGAGTTTTGTTTTTGTTCCACCAGCTGCAGTCTGATTCCTGCGAAAAACTCGTAAATATCATTAAAATGTAAAGAAATTTAATTATTGTTTAACTGCTTTTTAATTTCCCCCTGCAGAAATAATGAGAGGCAGCATTCAGAGATGGAAGGAGACAAGGTAAAGCAAAGATGTTTAAAAGCGGCAGCTGAAGTTAGCCGGTGTAATTATGGTTTTCTGGTCCTCATCCTGGATTAATGCATCCCTCTCTGCTCTTCTCTTTGTTCTCAGTCCAACGGTAAACGCTTCCTGCAGTGCCCGGCAGCCATGTCCGTCATGCACTTAGCGAAGTTCCTCCGCAGCAAGATGGATATACCCAACAACTATCGGGTAATTGGACACACCGCAGCCCCGCACAGTAACGTTTGCAGTATCGATTCTGCAGACAACTTCAAGGCTGAGGTGCAAAAATATAAACGCTTTGTTGTTCCACAGTAGCTGCTACAACGGCGAGGTCATATTGGGTTGCATTTGTGGGCTATAAAAGAGTTCTGGCAATCATCGCGCTGATATGTGAGCTTTCGGTGCAACGTGATAACGAGCAGACGCTTACCTGAAGTGACACTGCTCCGAAAACTGCAAAATTATTAATGCTGCTTTCATTTTTTTATGGAAGCAATAGATCAAATGAAGTCAAAGGAAACCCACAAGCGAATTACAACCCAGCTTCACACGATTCACCTTTTTTTCGGGGTGGTCTACATGTATGTAGATCCCTTAGCTCAGATTAGCACAGTATATCTGGCTATTCAGAGCCCTGCTTTATAGGTGTGGAGGAGTTGTTCCTCACTCGTGTGGGTTTAGTATTCCAGGTATGTGCCACTTGATAATAAAGTCAGGCGGCTTGAAAGACATTTTTAAAAACACATTTTCTCCACAAAAAGCTGCTTTGATTTCTGCTTGAAGAGGAAGATGAGCCAGGCTGAAGGATTTCACACACAAGTCAAATATGTGCAACTTAATCCTATTTGTATGAAACGGTACGTGATTAAAACTGTAGAGCGACGTGGAAAAAACAAAGCTGCGCCTCAACCTCTTTGTTTTCAGAAACACGGGTGAAGTAAACCGTCAGGAGCATAAACTGGCCTAGACACAGATTCACGTAAAGCTTGGAGTCTGTTTAAATCCAGAATTATCTTATTTGTACGCAGGGAAACAAACCTTTCGCCGTGGTCGTTTATGTCGGTACAAACTTCAAACAGCTCGCCTGGCAGAGGACGTTTTCCCCCGCTAACGTGTTAAATGGGTTTCACGGTGTGTTACAGGTGGAGGTGCTGTATGGGGACGAACCCTTAAAGGACTACTACACACTAATGGATATCGCTTACTTCTACGAGTGGAGACGAGTGAGTGAAACCTTTCATGTCTTTGACTTTGAAACAAACATCAGCAGCTTGATTTGAAATGAGGAGAGTACAAAATGTATTTATTTTTTTTATTTTTTTAAGGGTCTGTTTGGATTCAATCAATATATATATATTTAAAAAATGCATTTAGGCTTGTAGACATGGTCGAGACAGTCTGCTGAAATACAACTCGAGTATCAGGATTAGGGCTGCCACGATTAGTCGACTAGTAACGATTACGTCGACTATTAAAATCGTCGATGACTAATTTAATAGTCGACACGTCGTTTGAAGCTTTGTAAGATCCCAAAAGACGCAGGAATAAGTAGTAGGATTTAAGAGTGTAATAACGGACTGAAACAGAAGATGGCAGCACTGCATGTACAAGGATGCCAGCTGCCGTTAAACCCCGAAGAAGAAGAAGTAAGTAAGTAAAAGTAAAGTAAAACTTTATTTATATAGCACCTTTCAAGATAAAAATCACAAAGTGCTTCACAGAAGCTAAAACCTAAAAATAAAAATCAACTAAAAGCAAGTTTAAAAAGATGGGTTTTTAGCTGTTTTTTAAAAGCGACCACTGAGTCCACAGATCTCAGGCTCAAAGGGAGAGAGTTCCACAATCTGGGGGCCACAGTTCCAAAAGCTTTGTCGCCTTTTGTTTTCAGCCTCGTGTGCTGGACAGCAAGCAAGCCCTGGTCACATGACCTCAGGGACCTGCTGGGAATGTATGGATGCAAAAGTTCACTTATATACGTTGGTGCTTGTCCATGCAGGGCCCTGAAAGTCAAGGTCAAAACCTTAAACTGGATCCTGAATTTAACGGGGAGCCAGTGCAGCTGAATCAGCAGGGGTGTGACATGGGAAAACTTGGAGGACTTGGTCAGAAGCTTTGCAGCAGCATTCTGAACAACTTGCAGACGATCCAAAGAGGCTTTACATAAACAAGTAAACAAAGAATTACAGTAGTCCAGACGAGATGAAACAAATGCATGAATGACAATTTCTAATTCGGAGCGCGATACAATGGGACTCAGCTTAGCAATGTTTCTCAAATGATAAAAACAGGAGCGAACCAAAGAAGCTGTGTCCCAGAATTCATAGCGCGGCCCAGCTAAGTTGTCAACAATGGCGGCAGCTAGTTAGTTTTAATGTTACTCTTATTATTCTTTCTGGGTCACAAAATAAACGTTTAACATATTTTCAGGTGCGAATGTAGCTGTGTAAACCTCAAATATCTGCTCAGTTTATCAAGACACCACATATTTTCAAAAGCGCTCCGACGTTTTCAGAGACGTCTGTTACCCACCGCTAGCTCGATAGCTAGCCGGGGGCAAGGCTAACTAGAGCCGTGAGAACACCGGACTCCCGGCAAACAGTTTTCAAACCCACCGCCGTCTTTCGCTACTCAGGTTAAACATGATATATAAGTCACTTAGATAACTTAAAAATGTTGTTGTTTGCCTTTTTTTAAAGTATTTTATTGGTTCCTGATTAAATCGGTTTGGCTGAGATTAAAGTTAAGAGTTTTTACACAGCTGAATAAATGTCAAGCAGATTAAACTCCATCGAAACAATCTGCAAATGTCATTAAAATTTAATAAACTCTCATCTTGTCTTTATTTTTAGTTAGCACATACCTTAAAAACTTAAAGCTGTAAGCTAATGATAGTTATATAAGAGCAGATGCTGCTGGTGCAATAAGCTGTATGTTTTACATCCAATGGATGCATGATCTGATTAGTCGACTAATCGCAAAAATAATCGGTGACTAGTCGACTATCAAAATAATCGTTTGTGGCAGCCCTAATCAGGATAAGGAGGAAAGGTGATTTAAGTGACTTTGGATGTGTTGTGGTTGTTGGTGCCGGGCGGGTTGGTCTGAGTAGAAACGGCTGATCTTCTAGAATTTCCCCTCCCAGCAATCTCCAGGGTTTACAAAGAATGGTCTGAAAAACAGAAACTGCCAGCAGTCGTCTGACCTGTGGCTTTAACAGGGTGTTTTTGCCCAGAGGAGAATAAGCAGAATTGGGGGAAAAAAAGATTTCCCAGAGGTAACCGAAGCCGCTGTATCCGCTGTCCTCACTTCAAAGTCACCAGACTTGTTTTGTTAATCTGGGACTTTTTGGTTTGAACAAATCCTCACTCACTACTTTCGCTAACTACTTTTACTCCCCTGTCCCGTAAGTTAAAGTTCTTGAATCCAAAGGTGTCTGGTGATTTGAGGAGAGGACTATACCAGCTTCATTTCCCCGACTGTAAGGGAAAAATTGTAGAAATGTTTTAAATGTAGTTTAAATTGTATGCATTAATCTTACAATTTAAACAAGTCTGCATCTCCCAACAAAGGGCTGTGCCGACGGCCGTCTGCTGTCTGTAATAACCGACTCTACCAAAGAGTACCTCGCATAATCCCATTTCAAAAAAAATCCAAGTAAATCCTTTGAGAAATTAAAAAAACAAGGCAGACTAAAGTCTGATGTGATGGATTACTGTCCTGAATAAACTTCAAGTCCTTACAGGCTGAACTGGTATAAACTGTAAAGCAAAACCAGGAACTGCTGGGAAGGAAACAGACGCTCCTAAAAGAACAAGCTCAAACAGGATGACTGTGTGGCCACGATGACTGTGCTTCATCAGGCTTGGGTCGAGTGGTTTGGAGAGAAAGTTAGAGAGGCAAGGCTGAGGTGGTTTGGACACGTCCAGAGGAGGGCTGGACAAAGGATGCTGAAGATGGAGCTTCCTTGAGCAGGGAAAGAGTAAGAGCACAAAGATTCATGGATGGAGGGCATGCAGAGGGGAGGCCCGGGATCAGGTGAGATGGAGGGAGATGATCTGCTGTAGTGACGCCCGAGGCAAAGCTTTTCCCAGCGACAGCAACAGTTTACTACTTTAATCAGATGCAGTGAAATCTGACTGAGCTGTTTTCAAACACATATCGCAGCCCTCCACGCTTCAAGCGACTGTGTCAGACTCGCTCACATCAAATGCTTAAGCCACCAGTTTCCCAGGTGGGGTCACAAAGCGAGCAGACACCCTCACCCCCTCGTTCCCAGTAGAGGGGAAGATCTGATGTCCAAATCTCTCTTTCAGGGTTTATTTTCCCGCACATTAAACGTTTTGGTCTTCTACCAAAGAAATGATCACTTGATGACCTCATCGAGCACAGCAACGGCATCCAGATTAAAAATTGCAACATCGCAAAAGAGGGACTTCAATTAGAGATTTGTTCTATTATGTCTTTACTAACTGTGAAACCTGCATCTCAGTTAGCATGGTTTATCCTGCTTTTCACTGCAACTAGGACCATCGTTTACAAAGTGAACTTTATGATGATTTTTAAGACAGTAAAGTCTTCAGCAAAGTGTTTCCAGAGGGAGCAAACATCTTTTTGCAACTACAGATATCACCCCCTGCTGGTCGTTAGAAAGAATGACAATCTGAGGCGTTTTTAGATATTGACGTCACTTTCTTTGAATCCAGAAGCTGTGTACATCTTTTATATACAGTCTGTAATTGTAGGCTGGAATATACAACAGTCATTTATCTGTGTTGACTGTCTTTGTGAGCAGCTGGGTGAAGCATTGCTTTGAATTTATCTTTGAAATGATCAGATCAGTCAGCCCTCTGCTGATGGAGGTAGTAAAAGATGCACTTGTTTTTTTGGGTTAGTATTTTGAGGATTTCAGCTTTTATTTCAGCTGCTGCGTCATTGATCCTGTCCTAAACAAAAGTGGTGCCCAGATTAGCAGAGTAGCTGTTGGGTTCCTAGCTATCAGAGGACAAATACCCTTTTGTTGGTTTAGTGTTTATTGTACGTGTGGGACTAGTTTAAAAATGGACTCTGTGTTTTTAAGGGATTTCTTAAGGTCCTGTACACTCCTGTAAACACATTTTCGCTCTGTCTCTCTGCGTCCGTGCAGACTGGACCCATCCCTCTGCAGTATCTGGTCAAACCCACCCGGAAACGCCGGAGGCCGTCCCAGTCTGCTGCTCAGGGCCACTCCGACGGCGTCAACACCAGCCCAACGTCGGAGAGCGACTCTCAGAGCGACAAAGTCCACAGTCCCGCTGCCGCTCAGCCGGCCCGAGCCTCCTCTCAATCCAGCCCGGCGTCCCACAACCTCTCTCCCGCCATCCAAAGCTCCAACGGTACCACTGTGACCAACAACGCTCAGCGACACGCCCTCTCCTCCAAACAGGCCGCTCGGAAGGTGACTGTCAACGGCACGAGCTCCGGGGCCAGCAAAGAGGAGGCGAGGGGGGGCGACAAAAGCGGCCTGCCTCCCACGACCTAACGCGCGCGCACACGGCGGCGAGGAGGACACTGTTTGAATTGCTTCCTTGTTTCTTTGTGCAGAGCAAAGACAGCTCGGGCCTTCGTCCTTCTGGAAATGCGGGAGGCAGATTTGTGTTATCTTCCAGCAGGACAGACTGAAACGTGCAGCCAAATAGACACTTGTATGTATGTGCGTGTGCGTGCGTGTTTATGTGTGTTAGACTAGAACAGTGCACACATACAAACTGTACAGTATGTATCAAATGTGAGCATGTGTGCGTACATATGTATAAACTTATCTTTTATACAAGATATTGTAATCGTTTTGTATTGTACACGCAGTGGGTCTGTTTCATTTCCATAAGCATCGATTTGGCCTCCGTGAAACTTGAGACAAAATGCTGAAAGGCATTGCAGTGCGGCTCACTGCTGAAGCTGGATGTAAAGACGAGGAAGAGAAACTCTTGCTTTAAACAGTCAGACGTGTCAATAACTGCTGTATAAGTGTCCAGTATAAGCAACAGCTCATCAGGTAACACATGCTCATTAAATTGTTGATGCACTTTGTTACGGTCACTTCACACAAACCGACAAGTATTTTCCCGACAGGAGAAGCATTAATATTTACAGAAGCACTACCAAGCTGTTTGTCAGCGTTCTTTCCTTCATGGCAGTCGAAGAACTCAAAAGGGATTTTTGAATATTTGGCCATGTATGTTGTAGTTCCATGCATTCCAAGCATTCCTTTGATTTTTTTTTTTTCTTCTTCTTTCCGTTCAACAATGATGCTTTGTTTTTGTTTTTTTCCAATTACAAAAAAGCAGCCATATGTGCATGTTTTAGGTCAATAAAATGTTTACTTACTAGGTTTTTCTGACCCGAGTGTCCTGTTTATGCTCCAAACAAATGTTTGCTTGACATCCATCCCGCCGACTCGTTCTCATCGTCCTCCTGAGAAGAATCAGACCGCCTTCCTTCATTTTAACGTGGTGTGAATTAAATGTTTGGCACAGCTGCATTATAAACAACTACAGCTGTATTTTATAATCTGAGATGTAACAGTGCTCATTAATTTTTTTTTTTTTTTCAAAATATTTAGGGCGACTTCTAATTAAATTCACAACATGGTGCAAAGTGGCAGGACAGTTTTTTGTTTGTTTTGTTTGCTGTATTTAATCATTGCTTTGAATGCAGGTCCTTTCTGTGTCTGAGTGGGTACTCTGGCTTCCTCCCACAGTCCAGAGACGAGCAGTTCGTGGGGTTAGGCCAGGGGTGGGCAACTCCAGGCCTCGAGGGCCGGTGTTCCTGCAGGTTTTAGATGTGTCCTTGAACCAACACAGCTGATTTAAATGGCTAAATTACCTCCTCAACATGTCCTGAAGTTCTCCAGAGGCCTGGTAATGAACTAATCATGTGATTCAGATGTGTTGACCCAAGGTGAGATCTAAAACCTGCAGGACACCGGCCCTCGAGGCCTGGAATTGCCCACCCCTGGGTTAGGCTCACTGGTGATTATAAATTGCCCGCAGGTGTGAATGTGAGTGTGATGTCTCGTTGTGTTAACCCTGAGGTTAACAGGAGAAGATGAATGGATGGATGGATGGATGACAGCTGTGGAAATGAAAGCAACACTCGATCATCTCAGTATAACACAAGGTCAGTTACACTTTAGGATCGACAGTCTGTCCAGTAGGAAGGATCAACTTTTGTGAGTCTTTGTCACTATTGGTAGCAGGAGACAATGTCTGAGCATGCTCCTGGATGGACAGTGCTATTTGGTAGCATCAGATGCATAACATCTGAGAAGTACTCAGTTAAATTCAGGACTGGGGACCTGATCCCATTCTCCTGGAGTCTGATCAGAAACGTGTATGAGCAGCTTGCTGTAGGTCACTTTGTAAAGCTCTGGTAGTGCTCCTCGTTAGCAGATACCAGTCCTGCTGCTGGGTTGAAGCTCTTCTACATCGCTCCTCGCATCTGTTTACTGGTATCTCCTTCATTGTCTTGAAACTGTGCTGGAGACATCAAACCCCATGATGGCTCGTTTAGATGTGCTATCATGGAGCAGCTGGAAAACCTGTGCAACCCGAATTGAGTGCAGGTACTGTCTCATGCTACAAGTAGTCAGAAGGACCCCAGCAAAATGCAAAACCAGAGAAAAATTAGGAGGGATGACCAGATGGCAGTGATCTGTGAGCCTTAAGTGGCTCATCTTGTTCTTGCCTCTTCAGTGGAATGTGTTCTAACTGGAGAAACTGATATCCTGAAGGGGCAGGACATGGGGCCAGAGCTGCTTTAGCAAAAGTCCTGTTAAACAGATTTCCCAGCTAGAGCCATGAGAATGACATTTGTATTATTATTTAAAACCTTAAAGACATCAGCTCAGAGTACAGACTGCCCTGTTTATTTTTACTTTACATACACCATTCAAAAGTTCAGTGGAAAGAAGAGAGTGACTTGTCTCTGTGGAGTGAGCAGTGTGGGCTAATGACTGTCACAGCCTGCCACCAACTCTTATTTCATCTCATGGACATAAAACTGGAGCTTCAAAATCAAGGCCAGCATAGCACTGCATCCCAACTTCTTCATGGAGCGCCTGCCGGGTTGTTTCCGCAGGAATCTTCGATTCGCTAAATACCCCCAGTATAAACTGCTCGCTGTTTTACCGTAAAGTCATCCTAATGTGACTGCAACAGTGTCTTTGTCATGAAAGTCGAACTGATGAAAACACTGATGGGAAACGCACCCCCCTCCACCCTCAGGACTCTGCTGGTTCATGTAGCGGAGCAGACACAATGAAGTGCTCCTTGTGCGTGCCGTCGCAGTAGGGCGGGTTGCGTGTGTGTTTGCATCCACACAACCAAACCGAGGCGTCTTTCTCTGGGACAAAGCGTAGCGGGAAGAGGCCCTGGGCTTGGGTTTTGTGGCTTCCATCACAGAAAGGCTGAAAGAAATCAAAAATTAAACGCTCATTTAAACAAGAAACAATGTGTAATGTGTAAAACTGTTTTAAATTTTTATATGCTACAGAAAAAAGCTTTCAGCGTTATAAATGGATCGGATTGTTTTGGAATTATGAAACCAATAGATCTGAAAATAATCTGAAACTTTACTCTTTAAAATGTTATAATTTATTTTTTCTTAATTTATTAAACAAAAAAACAAAGCAACATTTATGTTTACGATGCTGAGATAATGACTGAATAAAACACCCGTGAAGCTGCCATAGGCTCCAGCGTGAACCCTGAATTTGACCAACAAAAGAAAGCGAATGATTGTGTAGGGCAGGGGTGTCCAACTCCAGTCCGTGAGAGCTTCTGTCTTGTAGCTTTTAGATGCATCCCTACTCCAACAAAGCTGGATCAAATTATTGGATTACCTCTTCAGCATGCTATCACGTTTGGCAACAGCCTGGTAACAAGCCATTCATTTGATTCAGGTGTGTCGCAACAAGGATGCATCTAAAAGCGGCAGGACCTGGAGTTGGGCACCCCTGGTGTAGGGATTCACCTGCTTCCTGCTGTGCCCACAGGTGCACCACGAGTAACGCTTCCCACCAACCAGCTCCACCTTGAAAGGCTTCTTAGCTGGGATGACTGGTTCAGGAGGACGTGTGGACAGCTTGACCTGAGGAAGAGGCAAACTTCTTTTAAAATACATTAAGCCAGTTTATTAGGAATACCATCCAATGTGGTGGGGGCTTGATTTTCACTGTCTCTGTGTTAGTTTGTTTCCTCCTCATCAGCCTTGGCTTCAGCTATCCTTCCTGGGTACACTTATGCATTCACACATATAAAATCTCCACTTACATAAACAAGCAAGCTCTCATACTGATATTACTGAAGTTCATAGAAGGCTACAGGCCTTGAGGGTACATACAATACTGCTCAAAATTCATATTAAACCTACAGTTCCCCACGTGATTTCTATGTTAGTGTAAGAATGCCTGTAGACTAATTAAAATCTAACCAATGAGGCCTCTAACCTCCATTAAAGCAGCTGGAGGAGCTGCGATGTCAAACATCTGTTTTCTATTTCCAGTTTGGGGAAAATAAAAATACAAACTTGGCTCTGCGTGAGTTGGTTAGCTTAAATGTGGTACAGTTTCTCCAGTGCATTACTTTTTAATGTGTGTGAAAACAAATGGCCCGTTAACAGTGCAGCAGCAGTCTGCATCACATTTAGAGAGGCTAACATGTGCAGCGGTTACCTTGGAGACTGCCGTAGCGGCTAACCAAGGGTGCCTGAAGGTGAAACTGATCCATTTGGGCTCTAATTTGGTCACCACCGTGTTCATGTTTCCTCTGACAGCTGAAGGAAGATCAGCTTCTGACACCAGCTGACCAGCAACAATTTAAGAATCACGCGACAAACGTTGGAGACAAGTACCGCAAGCAAGGAGAGTCAAACGGAGACAGAAAAGCAAAACATAAACTCGGAGACGCAAGACAGCTAACTGAAGCTGCTAGCGTCCTCAACAGTCACGTGTTAATAGCTCAACCAATCACCGGGCACATGTCGGAGAAAGGCAGACTGAATGGAACTGATTTGGACATATGGAGGACCAAAATTGAAGTATAATGTATAGATTTATACATTATTTTACCAATATTTATAAGTCACAAGCTTTGAAAATATGAGCTATGCTGTAAGTATGTAACAAAATTTTAAAAACAGCAGAGAATAGGATGTATTTTTTACTCTCTTGAATGAAATCCTTCTGTGATTCAATGAAACACACAGAAAAAGATGAAATACGACAATAACACGTACAAACAACTAAATTTCTTTGGGGACAGAAGAAAGAAGCTAACACAATCAATAATATCAATTTAACCTATATACAAAATAAAGACTAAAAAAATACATGCTACTATGTGGTAAGTGCATTTTGTTTTTACTCTCGTTATCTTTGACTAATATTAAAATGTGTTTGATCTGAAACTTTAAGTGTGACAAAAATGCGAAACACTAAGACGTCGAGAAGGGAACGACTGCTCCGCATCCATCCTGATATTTTATAACTCCAGTGCGTGCACGTGAGGGGGACCAAGCCCTCACGTGCTGTACCTGCAGGTTGACTCTCACAGAGCATCGGGGCTAAAGGTGACTGAAGGAGGGCGCATCAGGTTGTTTGTTTGCACAGAAAAAAAAGAAGAAAGAAATCGGGAAATGTCGGCAGTCTGCTCCGTGGATGTCCCACCGTGACTCAGCATTCTTTAAATACGGCCGCAGCAGCAACGAGAGCAACACGAACAGCTGATAACACAATAATTAACACGAACACTCGGCAGGCAGACTCACTGTGGGAGAATAAGCAGCCAGGAGGAGCTGAGGTCGTCGGAAGGTCTGCGCACCTCCTCTGCGCATGGCGACTACAAACCGGGCTGTGTTCATGCTGCTGCGGGCCGCTTGTACTCCAGCTCCTGATGCTCCTTTAGAGGAAATCCGCGCACAGCTGGTTCACAAAACTTGAACCGACTTCAGTAAAAGTTACTGCAAGCTGATTGGGCTGTAAAAGCCTCCCCGCGATGAGGACACGCCCCCTGTCTCACCGCTCCTCCTCCTCAACTTCCTCCCACGCGCTGCATCCATCGTTATATCGCTCATAGCTGCAATAAATAATAATGTACACACCAGTCGTTAATGAATGACTGACTGCTTCATTACTCAGATATCAACCCTGAATGCGTGGAAGTCCACTAGCGCATTTTTTTAAAAGAACACACATGAATGACTTAAACTAGTGAAGAAATCACATATGTGAAGATGACATCAAAAGCTTTTTATTTCCAAGTGAAAACGAGATTCCACATTAATGAGAGTAAATTTGTTTTTTGTTCTTTTAAAATACATACATTTCAGGGATTTTTTCTGCACTTAAATAATTTTCATTAAAAACGTGTTTTTAATGTGGGGGACATCAGTCATATAACCATAATTTATATTTTCGTTTATCTATGGGCAGAAAAAATAGAAAAAGTAAGCACGTAAGTAGTAAGCTAACACAGACTTGGATCAGTCATGTTTAGTGACCCCCCACATCCTGATGGGCTTTCCTCAACTTAAAGCAAGAAAGTCAGTATTAGTAAATATTTTATTAACGTTCACAAACCATTATGTTACATGACCCTTATGAAGTCTAAAGCTTGCCTTATTAAACAGATATAAAAAAGGTTATTCAGTATGTCAAAATGACATAATAACTTTATATAATTGTTTTCACGGTCTGATAATAGCATCATGATGATGCAGTGCTTATGTTGGTGTGTATGTGCATGTTCTCCCTATAAATATGATACGTATTATGAGATTAATAAAGGATGAATCCTCACATAGACCCAATGAAAGGGGAAACATTTTCAGACTAAGAGTAATAAATAAATAAAATAAAAAAGTTTTAAAAGCCACGCAGAGGTCACCAGACTTACTTTCCAAACGTTGCCTGAGGTGAAAAAAAATTCAATATTTTTGAACAACGTAAACGTCATTAAATTGGAGCCTAAAATCACGTGGTGCTGATGAAACCACGCAAGGTTCGATTTCCGATCCCTTTTTATTTCTTGTTTGCTTTTCTGGTAAAACTTTACAGACTCGGTGTCCTTTCACAACGCCGACGATAAACAAACCTTCCCGTGAGGTCCGGTAGAGCCTCAGTGATGCTGGACATCACGACTGGTTCAGAAAGCAACAGCTTGGAGTCTTACTGGTTCAACAGATGACACCACATAAACCTGGGCCCTCATTTTACCACTGGTATTAATCAAATGGCCAACTGGGTGTAACCCCAAACTTCATACCAGGACTGCTGACCCCTTAAGAGTCAAACCCACATCCTTAGATCCTCATGCAGGGCCCTTCTGACTGCAAGCTTAGTCTAATTTTGCCATCAGGACTCATCGAACTGAGGACATGAGGCTCGCAGAAACCCTAAAATCCTTTAAAGCACGTCTTGAAAGTCATTTTAATTGTCTTCCCATTTTAACATGAATAAATCAGTTCATTTCTAATAAACCTCCAAAAAAGGTGAACCTTTCATAAACTTTACAGCACGTAAGATAGAAAGCATTTTTCTTCACTTTCTGTATTTCTCATAGTGGTGTAAAGTCAATGTGTTCACTTTACCTGAAGTCGATTCCTTTACGGTGAGTAAAATACACCCACAGTTAAATCACTCGACATCCAAGAGAAAATGTCAAAGAACTCAGTAAAATACATTTATTGACAAAAAAAAGTTGTCTTAATCTGTCCTTTTAATTTTACACACAAAAATATCAAAATACTTTACAGGGATTTTAATCTGAATATCGTCAAATTTGCTTCAATCGATTCTCTCAAACAAATACACTGTACAATGACAACGTGCTTGTCCTTTTAAATTCAGTGCTCATTTCATTTCCTTTTTTTTTCTCTTCAGGGAACAATGCATTTAAAATTATGCATAGCTATTACTTGGTATTTAGCGATACATTTGAGAGACATCACTGCATTTCATGCAATTCATATCCCGATAGTTAACTTTGCCGTCCATCAGACGTCACTCGGAGCCAGGTGCTTAAATGTTGCAATACATAAAAGATACACAGTACGACATTCATAACATGAATTATCTTTACCCAAACTTCAAAGCTTAAAAGAATGAATGTGTTTTTACACAAACATATTAAAGTATACAACTCGGATCTCAAAAAAACAAACAAACAAACAAAAAAAAACATTTTACAATTGGGCCAAAGCGCCCCAGTGCAACATGAGAAAGAAACTGTTTCAGAAATCCCTCGCGCCGCTCTGCACGCGATCGTGTGGTCGCGCTGGTCATACTTGGTAAATTGCAGACCTCCCAGCAGGAGTCACGTTGGCTCATGTCTTTGTCAACATTCTCCTTCTGTCATTGCTACAGTATTTATCACCAACCATTGAGCTGCGTGAAGCTTCTGATGTCTACATGAGCTGCTAACAACATAAAATAAAATAAAATAAAAATAGATATCACATGTATGGGAGTTCATGTTCAAGACTCCAAACAGAGTGACAAATGAAGGAAGGAGGAGATTAAATAATCCCTTCATTTGAGGGCGAAAAAGGTGAAATGGTGACGAGCCTTTGTTAGTAAAACTGAGCTAAGCGGAGGTGTCGCCTCATAAAGTGGAAGGAAAAGCTTATTAGGGGAGACCAGGGACACCTGTAACACCCAACGCTAATGTATCCAATCAGAAAGCTAGGGCGACGACACGCCGGCAGGATTAACGAGCTCGTGTCCAAATTGTTGCCTTTTGTCTATTTTAATGCTGCGCAGAAAGAGGAAACGCAGATCGTTCAGTCATGCTACATTAGAGCATCATTTTGACACAGAAGGAATGAAAGCTAGAAGATGAAGTTTTAAAAGTCTTCTCAAAAAACATATCAAACGTCTAGTTTCTGCTCGTCTACACCACAGACGATAAACTGGTGCAGTTTTAATTGAAACTGCAACATATGTCATGTTTTTGATGCAACTATTTTGTGAGTTGTGAAAGAAAATGTAAAAAACCCAAAATGCCACAGCTGCCCCCGGTCGCCCTGCAGCCTCCCTGTTTCCTACATCGATTCTGTTTCTGCAGCACTTTCATTACGAGCGGTTCAAACTGCTGTGCAGATTCTCTACAAGTCCTTTTTCTCAGGTCTCTGAAGCACAAACAACTCAAAAACATTCCAACACAAAACGCACAATAGAAAATGCTTTGACACTTTAGTCACCACTATACGCTTCACACGTTTTTCCACTGTTGAAATTATCAGTCAGCTATCAAAAGTATATAAATGGGCTTAGGAAGAGTGCTTTCGTCGGACAACGCGACCCTCCGTGTACCCGCAATAAAAAAAAACACGTTATCAAAGAAAGACGAGAAGAGAGTGAGCCTTTGGGCTCGTGGTTTCCTCTGTAAATCTAACATCATTAAGGCATTATCTATCCAGTATTGCTAAAAGAACAGCTAGTTGGTGGACATGAAAGGAATATCTATGTATGACAGTAAAAGACCGACACTTCAGGACAGGAGTGCAAAATACTCAGAAAAATCAAAAACCTGTTAGTCCCTAGCGACCTATGAAGTACCGAGCATCCTTTAGAAGGTACTGTGTTGATGGCTAATTTGCTCTGTTAGCTACTAACATGCAAAGTGCACACTTGTTTAGGAAAAAACTATTAATTTCTTACTTACAATTTCCAAATGTTTGGTTTCGTCCGCTTAATCTCGACAGCAACTAGAAGGATATAAAAGTCTTGAGAAACTCTGGTGGTGGTCTGGAACAAAACCCGGCGCTCGCCCGCAGACGATGGCGGCTTTCTGGACACGCAGGTGCTGTGTCATTTTTACATTTACATGAGTTAATACCTTAGAGCAAACACCAAGATATCTTTTTGGTGGGCATTTTATATCCAGTGAAGGCTATTGTGGTAATGAGTCTGCACAAAAGTCAACAATGAAAAATACAAAGTCTGAGGTAATAACTAGCTTAATGTCAAAATGCCACTAACCACACATCAAAAATGATTGTATGTTGACCCTTTACATAATAAGTGCCCGTGAGAGGCTTCACATATAGAAGATCTGGATGAAATTGAGTGGGGTGAACACAAAGGGAAGACACAATATCGAGGAAGACAGTTGAGGTTGCAGGAAGTGGCAGAAGTCCGCTTTTTTTTTTTTTTCTTGCTTTTTTTCCTCGCTGACGCACTGAATGGAAACTCTGGAGGGAATTCATGAACAGTCAGTGCTTGGGAGGTCAGAGAAGAGAGACTCAGACCTTCGGTTCATGAACTCTGCCTTCATCAGCAGCCCCATTGGTCTAGCTAACAAATTAGTGCAATTTAAGAAGAGACCACTGTATTCATGCTCTCTGAAAGCTGCCTACACACAAAAAAAACCCTATGAGAAGAACCTCTGATATCAAGAATTTCAAAACACGAAAAACTTCACCTTGACATTAAAGTCCATCCTGTTGTACATTCATAAAAGAGGGCTTAAGATAAAGACGACAGAGAAGGAGAAAGTCCTGGAAATTTGACCTCTTCAAGGCGGCACGTCATGCCTGATGTTTTCATCGGAGCTGCTCGCGTGTTGTGGAGAAACATCAGCCATTCTTGTCTCCACCTTTCTCTCCAGTAGCCTGAAAACACAGAGAGCAGAGGGTTTCCAGCACATCTTCACCTTCATCTGAAGTATAACAGGACGTCCAGATATGGGCGAAATAAATGTGGACTTGAGGCCACTACACCCCGAGCGCGTAGCTACATGAAATTCAGAGTTTTTCAGATGCGAGCTTGTTGCGTAAGCGCCTTCACACACTGAAAAGTCTGTATGAGGTTTCGTGGTTTGATCCAGGAGCTGAATCTGTATCACGGCCGCTTTCATATGTATTTCATGATGTCAGCGGGTCAGTTCGAGTTGGGATCACGTCTGAGGAGGCAGAGAAATGATTTCAGAGAGCCGACTGACCGGAGCAGCATGGAGCTGTGTGTTAAACTGTACTATTTAACCACACGTAGTAAAGTATATACAGCACCAGTGCACGTTTTGAGCTGCACTGCTAAATGGAGTGCTTTGATTGGTCAGATCTTTTTATTCACATATGAAAAATCGAGCTTTGATATAAATGCAGAAAATTTGTGAGTGTGAATGTAGGGTAGGAATAGGACAAATATTTGTAAAGACATAAAATATTCGCATGGATTTTAAGCGGATTTTAAGGACTTGTGGGACGTGTTACCGAGGTGGGTGGAACATTTTAGATTTCAGCTTCTCTTCATTAGCTCCAGAGCTGGATCTAAGGCTACGTTCACACTGCAGGTGTTAATGCTCAATTCCGATTTTTTGATCAAATCCGATTTTTGTGTCTGCTTGTTCACACTACAAATAAAATGCGACAGCAAACGCGCTCTAGTGTGAACGCTCAAAGCGGCCCGCATGCGCAAAAGAAGACGTCACACGTCACACACAACACGCTCTGTACACCCAGAGCAAACCATATTGTTTGACTGATGGGCCTTAATATAAAGACTTCGGACTTTAGAATTAAACTAATCAGATTATACAGTACATAAAATATACGTGAAAGTAAAATGTTCACGTTTCCCCAACGTTGTCTTCCCAACAGTTTCACTAACATCTACACTTATTGGCCAGGAAGCGTTCGCGATGTCTTCTCCAGAACTGATAATTGGCGTCTGTCTTGTGTCAGTGACGTAAAAGACGGATTTAATGCGACATGACCGTTCAAACAGCAGTCGCTTTCTAAAACATCGGATATGTATCGGAATCAGTACCACATACGAAAGTGACCCAGATCGGATTTGAAAATATCGAATTTGTGCCGTTCACACTGTCATACCATGATCGGATATGGGTCGCATAGGGTCCAAAAAATCGGATTTGATGCGCTTTCGCCTGCAGTGTGAACGTAGCCTAAACGGCTCCATCTTATCTTAAAGACCTCGTGGTATCGTATCACCCCAACAGAGCACTTTGCCCTCAGACTGCAGCTTACGTGTAGCTCTTTCTAAAAGGAGGATCTGAGGTAGAGCCTTCAGCTTTCAGGCACTCTTCTGAGGAACCAGCTACCAGTTTCCTATGAAGCTTGAAAAGGAAAGCGACTGGACTTCTTCAAGTTCTGCTCCGTAAATTACCTGGATGACTGAGAACCTACACAGACACAGCTCCCAGTTTGGATTTAGGAGACAGGCACCCTGTCTACTTTTAAGACCAGGCTTGAACCTTTTTGATAAAGCAGATCGTTAGAGCTGCATCAGGTGACCCTGAACCTTCCCTTAGATATGCTACAATACGCTAAGGCTGCTGGAGGACTTTCCCATGATGCACTGAGTGTTTCTCCTCTTCTGCCCATGTGTTTATATGGCACTACTTCATGTCATTAACTTTTATCTACTCTCTTGTCAATGATTGATAAAAGCTCTTGGAAGTCAGCTGTTGAGTTTCTTGGTTCCTGGAGTTTTTCAGGAGGACAATCACGAGTATTACTCACTCCGGGTTTGTGAAGCGTGTTCTCCTGCAGCCCGAAGAGCCCGCCTCCTTGGCCTCCCTGCAGGGGGGAGGCTGTAGCTGAGGACAGCAGGTTGGGTGACTGGGCAATCATGGGTGAGTTGGGGGTGGAGGTGAGAGCTCCTGTCAGCGTGAGGCGCTGCAGCTCCCGCTGACACTGCTGCTGCAACATCTGGCACACCAAGGCCTGCTGCTCCTGGAGGAGGATGAGAGGAGAGCGGCTTTAAGGGACGAGCAGAGAAAAGGCGCTGATGGGGGTTTGTGTGGGGGCTGACAGTGCTGGGAGTCTGTAAACGCCGAGCAGAAGCGGCAGACCGTCACCAGGGGGCAGTGTTGGACACAATGCTACTCTTGTTCACCTGTGTGTATTTGCCGGTCATGTAGCTCCTGCTGGGAATGACAGCGTGGACAAAGAGCGTCTCTATGTTCAAACTGACTGTTAAAAACAATGAAAACTGTCCCCTGGAGCCACTGCGTGTTTGTGATCTTTGATGGGGTTTTGCATCTTCTCCTCAATGACCTCCGCTGTTACTCCCTTTCCTGTTTGAGCCATCTGGCCTTCATCACCCTTGAGTTACATGCTTTTAGGCCTTGTAGAGGAGAGCCTCACAAGTGTTTTTCCTTTGAACTGCATTCAAGGATTTCCAGGAAATGCCAGTTTCTGTTTAAGTTTGGGGATATTTGTATAAAACAATCGTACTTTGAACAATCACGCTGCCATAACTGAGCAGCACTCCTCTGTCAGGTTTCCTGGCACCCTCATCTGCTCTGGGTTCTTTAAAGCAGCTTCCATCAAAAATAGCAGAACAGAGCACCCCGACACTTAGAAGAAGTGAAATGCTGAGGCATGTCTGGAAGAGTCCAGCTCAGGTGTCTGGGCGAGGATGCACCTGCGCTTGTCGAATTCAGGGTCAAGTAGTCTAAGCTAACTTAAGAGCAGTGGAGAGCACCCGGGGACAGGAGTGGCAGCGAGTGATTTTTACAGGGTTCCTGCCAGAAGGACAAACAGCTACAGAGGCGAGTGCACTGCCTCGCTCTGCTGTTACTGGATTGGCGTTAGTAACAGACTGATAACTGATAACACACCTTATCTCAGGGAAACCTGGAGCAGTTCACATTGACCGTACTTCATGTGTGTGAGTGGGAACTCTCACAAGTACGTTTATTTTCAAACTGCACGTGTTTTATTTTATTTTTTAAAAATTGGACGTAAAAACTGTAAACAAATGTTCAGTCGTTCTGTTTCACTGTCGCCTCGTCTAACAGAAAAGTGAAAGTATCCAGTTCCCCGCTGTCTTTAGTCTATTATATCAAAGTACTTATAGTTTACAGTCAAACAGGAAACCCACTGGTTCCTATATTTACAGTGCCTGACTGGTTTGCACCCCACCAAGCTTTCCTCACTTTGCATGTCAAATAAGGGCGGCTGGTTCACTTCGACACAAAACATTATTGTTGGTACAATCTCTTTCTTAACTAACATAATTGAATCGGTTAGTATCTCTATATGAGGTCTTGCTAATGGTTAATATCACAGTATTAATCTCCCAACTTCAAAATGTGTTACAGCAAGTTCCTGAGTTACAGACAGTAATAAATTCTTTGTAAAAAGTTAGTTTTTACTGAACAGGATTTCTGAATGAGTCTAAAAATAACGCGTGAGATTGCCCCTGATGTTAGCGCTTATTCAAATAGCCCTGATTTGCTCGGTGTTCCCGTCACGACCAAACATCAGAGAGCTGCTCCGTTTCTGAGGCATGAGCGAGAAAATATTCTGTTCCTTTTCTGATCCTAAATCAATTTAAGCCCTCGGTTAAAAGCTTTTGCAGCACAGATTTTATCGCTGTGATGGTTCAGTGAGCTAATGAAAGTGTTTATTAATGAGTCGAACCAAGCAGCAAACACCGGAAAAACTGCAGTTCCTCTAATGGCCACTTGATTTCAGCTTACACTCCCAAGTAAGTATGACCGACTTTACAGCATGCGAGTTTTTATTTAAGCATAAAGTTTGCATCTTTAGGGGAATGGCTGCTTTGACTGACAAATTGATGCAATTGGATGAAGCTGCAATAATCAGGCAAATAATATATCTTACTATGTGCTTATACGTACAAACAGACCATCCAAGAAATCTGTGGTTCAGTTTTCACCAGACGAATTCTAGCTTTACTTTGACATTTCTTTATACGTGCCATTTAATTATCAGGTACACGGGTCTGTGCCACGCGCCTCGCTAAACAAGCTTTAGCTGATATGCTTGTTTATCTGTTTCATGACATCATCACACCACGAGTCAGAAACATGTGGATAGAGAAAAATGTCAGAGAAGCTGTGAGAAAATGTAAAAATCAGAGAGAACGACAGAGCGACGAGGCGAGTGTCCTTACAGGTGTGAAGTTCTGCGAGGTGAGGAACTGCTGCAGCTGCTGCTGCTCGAGAAGAAGCTGCTTCTGCTGCTCTGACAGGAACGGCGACCTGAAACAGATGTTGACATGTGGAAGCACACCTGTCAGAGAGCGCCACCGAGTTTAAATGTTTCTCACAGATTTAGATTTTGGGGTCAGTGGGCAGGCACACATGTTCTCGCTAATCTATTAATAAACAGTGTTTATAATCTCCGACGGAGCAAAGACGTGATCATAAATAACTGACGAAACAAATATAGTGGGTCTTTCTTCCTGCCAATCAATTTCAGCTGGCGGTGGTTCTGCTGCAGCCTCGTCACGCTCGCTGTGGCGGCACATGAACCTGCTCCTCTCCACCTGCTGCAAACCTGGGGGTGGAGTGGTCGTCCATCTCACCACAGCTCCTCAGAGCAGGAGAAGAACCACCGACAGCTGCAGTCCATGACAGTCCGCTACGTCCTACTATGGGGAAGACAAGAACGTGGCCAGCTGGTGGCAGAAACACTAAAATTTAAAAATAGGAGTGAGGGGATTCTGCGCTTCAAAAGGATAGAAAAAGAAAAGAAAAAGAAATCACTGAATGCTAAAAAAATCTGAAACAACCAAAGTTAGTTAATTCATTTAGAGGCTCTTGTTTTCTTCTTCTGTGGTTTTTACAGACAGATTTTTTACGTACGGACTCGCACTCTTGGGAAGCTGAAAGCCTTGAGCCAGCGCCAGGGGGTTGAGGGGTGGAGGTTGGGGTCGCAGGGCCGGGAGCGCGGGCTGAGGAGCGTTCTGCACAGGCGACTGGATCACTCCGTTCAGACTGCCGAGCACGCCGTTCACGGCCAGCTGAGGACTTCCCGCGATAGACGCCATGAGTCCGCCCACCACGGGCAGTGCGGAGCCGCCGGCCTGAGCGATCGCCCCCAAACCGTCGTTCAACCCTCGATTCAAGCCGTTCAGCAGCGGCTGCCCGAAGGAGGCGGGGCTCTGCTGAGGAGGGGGGGTGCTCTGGAAGGAAAGAGACGAGCTGCTTCGGGACGGACTACCGGAGTGCAGCTCCTGGAACAAACACAAGAGAGCAAGCGAGGAGCTTTTTACTGAGTTTACCGTAAAATTGAGAAAATCTACAAAGAGGCTTAAAAAAGACAAATATACTTGCTAATGGTGCCTGACGGGATTGCACGGTGATTTTGAGACACAAAAGGAACTAAAGTTTCTCACCTCAGACGAGGTAACAAAGGAGGTGTCATTCAGGAAGCAGCTTTTGGGCAGGGGACTCTTATTGGTGCTCAGGGGGTCTAAGGAATGAGAGCCACAATCACAGGGTGAAAACTACCAGGTTTGCACTGAACACCATTTTCTGTACTATCAAAACTGTTCCTACGGTTAATTAACATCAATAAATCATCCGTGTGAGCGGGTGGGGCTGCAAAGGGAGGATGAAGGAATGCAGCTTAAAAAAATAAAAGAAGGCGATGGGATTTATGTGCCCTGAAGTTCGCTTATGAAAGTGGACAGAGGAGCTTAATCTGACCTTGGGTGGATGACAGGAAGTTGATCTGGGCGGACGTGTGCATGGAGCCCTGGGTGGAGTGAAGCTGTGGAGGGAAAGGCACGGCCAGCTCCGTGTTGAGCAGCTGCAGTCGCTCCTTCTTGGCCGTCAGGCTGAGGATCTGGTCCTGGAGCCGCTGGTTCTCCTGCTGCAGGGAGTGCAGCGACTGGAGCATCTCCATAACTGAGGGGACAAGAGGACACGCCACACTTCAGTCCAGTGTTTCCCACCATCTTCAAAGAGGCACACACTATTTTAAATTAATTATTAAATAATGGAGCTGGTGATGCTAGTCTGCATTCTGCGCTGCAGCCTCTGTGAGCTCAGTGCAGAATTTGGTTACGGTGGTCTTCCTGCTCAAAGATCTGCACAGTAAAAGAGGGACGACTGCCCTCAACAGGCACATTTTAAACTGAGAGTTTCTGGAGAGGCAGCTGAAACATATCAGACCCTCCCTGGCCTCTGTGATCACCTCCACTGATTCTCTCACTCTGTGGAAGATTTCTCTCTCTGCCATCTGGGGCTCCAGCAGGTGATCGCGCTCTTTTTTCTATTCAGCTATAATGCACCACGTGGGAAACGGCACCACAATACCACAACGCCCCAGCAGCGCATTTCACTATCAGAGTTCAGTATCGCCTCAACATAGCATCAATGTATGACTCACAAATGTCGTCAGATTCCCGGAGAGATGGCTGAAATTATCGGTCCGGATGTGAAAAACAATTGAGCAGGGACCAAGGACGCAAAAAAAGTCCCAGCACTTTATTTTATTTTTTTATTTACAATATAGTAACTCAGGCATAATGCAGCACACACTTACGTAGGTCAGATTGTGGGCGCTACAAAGGTTCCCCGCGCGAGTCTAAATCAGGCATCGCTCGTTTTCAACAGTCCAGCCTGAGGCTGAGCCTTCAGCTTCCAGGCCCCTCTCCTGAGGAACCAGCTCCCAGTTTGGGCTCTGGAGAATGACTCCCTCTCAACTTCAAACTTTTAGTTTTGATAGTTAGAGCTGCATCCAGTGAACCTGAACCATCCCTCAGTCGTGCTATTTTAGGCTCAGGCTGCTGGAAGACTTCCCATGATGCACTGG
Organism: Diplotaxodon limnothrissa; assembly: GCF_057381915.1. Lineage (NCBI taxonomy): Eukaryota > Metazoa > Chordata > Actinopteri > Cichliformes > Cichlidae > Diplotaxodon > Diplotaxodon limnothrissa. Next base: position 40,808,867 of record NC_140601.1, read on the forward strand.
GACTCCCACTTCTCTCTTTCGCTCGCTATTGCATGTCAGTGGGTTTTGAGTTCTCTCGCTTCCTGACCCCATTTTGTAAGTATTTCTGGGTTAGGAACTCCAGCTGTCATCATTACTGTAAGCATTATTACGATTACTGCCTGAGAAGTTTTAGGATTGGCTCGGGTTGGTTGTTTTATCATTTTTAGCGGGCGATGGGTGGATCGGCACGAAAGGGATCCAGGAATATCAGTTAAAATTGGACCTTTCACATCACAAACACAGATGAACACTGGAGGAGTTCTGCTCTCGGTATTATTATCATAATTATTGTATTTACTGTAACAACCAGCTGGTGGTGCTCAAACAAAAAATAAGTACTAGCATTGGATGTTTCCTGCCTCTCTGCTCTCCTCTCACCCCAGCCGGTGGGGGCAGATGGCCGCCCACCCAGAGACCGTTTCTGTCAGCAAGCGCTTGATCAAATTAAACTCGCTTTGCTGGAAGAGCTGCTCAATACAATCAAGGGCACAGAGCAGTTGATGGGCGTACAGTTTTCATGTATTGCGAACAGTTAAACTTGCACATCGACCCAAAGCAAACCTTCTGTTTTTGTGTAGTTAAACATCAACACGCTGATTTACTGGACGTACTGGGATAAACTAGTCACGGCTAAACGATCGGAGATATGTTTGACAAGAGTGGACCCAGCAACCTGCACTGTGCTTTTTTTTAAAGTCCTGCACTGTCTCACAGGTGTTTCCAATTATTCTGGCAGTTCGGGCCCCCGCTTGGGTTGAAGTCGGGCAGAGTTATGCTGGAAAATATTAGAGGTCACAAAACAAAGGCTGGGTCCTGAAACATGCCACATTTTGAGCCTTTTGCACTCAAGTTAAGTCACTTATTTTTATACAACACTTTGCTGTTTAAGTAGAAATGAGTGTGTTTATTTTGAGAGTATGTCACAAGTTACTAGTTAGGCTCAAAAAAAGAAACGCACACAGAAAAATCTGCAAAATAAATGTTACGCTTTCTCATGCAGATAAATATAATTAAGGTGAGGACTGTGGGGGTATTTCCTTTTAGAGAAATACACCTAGCTGAGCGCGATGAGACCAAAAAGAGAAGAGCAGCAACCATGGAAATAAAAAGCCGTGTGCATGCAAGCGTGAGCCAAAAGCACTGACAGTGCTGGGTGTAGGAAGAAAAAAAATGAGCAAATAATAGATTTGAAAGCAAGTGTCAGCTGATGATGTCCCTGGAGAAAAAGTGAGTCAGAGCAAAAGGCGGTGAGCAATCTGGTTCAGCGGAGAGACGAGCAGAAATACAACGGCAGAAACAAAGCAGCTGCTGGAGCAGCTTTCAGAACCGAGAGCACATCTGATCTCTTGCTGAGCTTTTTTTTGTCCTCACACAGGTACATTCATCATCTGACGACAGCACGAGGCACACACAGAGGCCGGCAGCGTCTACGTGTAAGGTTCCCAACATTTCTGGCTTAAAATGAAGTGAAAGGTTCAAGCAAAGAGTCCTTTCTGTTTCTCAGATCTGTTTTTGAAGGATTCTGAGAGGCTCAAAGATCTTAGCACTGAGCAAAGTAGTACTAAAACAACCCTGCAGTTCCTCTGATGGCCACTTGAGGCTCCTGTGTTAAAATGCCCAGTTTACATCTCACTGCAGGAAATGGTCTGTAGACATGGTCCATAACAGCTTCATGCTGGAAGAAACATTTTCTTAAGTCACCTGGTTTGATTTTTTTTAATTGATAAAGTTGGTGGCGTGGCTACTCTGACTGGCCAACAACCGATTCTTACAAATAATACGACTGGCCGTGCGGCTAACTGTACAGCACGCCACACGCCATGTTAACAGACCACTCAAAGAAGCACACGCCTCACAAGTCTGTGCTCCAGCCTGCTGAGTAAAGTTCGAATATTTTACGCACTCCTGCAGTTTATGAGGCAACTTGTACATATCACTCTGTTTATGTCCGTCCTTTATGCACAGAATACACTTGCTGGCCACTTCATTAGGTACACCAGTTCAGCAACTCGATGCATTAAGGTCAAGGCGAGCAGCTGAGGTTCAACCTGAGCATCAGCATGGGGAAGAAATGTGATTAAGGTGACTTTGTTGATACCAGGCAGGCTGGCCTGAGTATTTCAGACTGCTGATCTTCCCTCATAAGCATCTCCAGGGTTCACAAAGACTGATAAAGAAAAGGAAAATATCTGTCCAGCAGCTCCCTGGGAGAAAATGCTTTGTTTACACCAGAGGTCAAAGGAGAACGACCAGACTGCTTTGAGTTGACAGGAAGGCAACAGTAACTCAAATAACTCCTGGTTACAACCAAAGCATGCAGAAGAGCACCTCGGTTGCTCTTCTGCACCTCAGAAAATTAGAAAAACGATTCCTGCTCTGATGAGTCTCGATATTTGCTGTGAATTCAGACGGTAGTCTCAGACTTTGGCGTGAACAACATGAAAATAGGGATCTATCCATGGTTCAGTAACTGAGAACTGTTCTTGACCATGTCCATCCTTTTATGAGCACAGCGATCCCGGTACCGGTCCGTGAGTTGTTTCGTACCGCGCCGCGAGAGTTGAGGCTCGGGTGTGAAATTTACGGTTTTCGGGGTTTTTATCGTTAACTTGGTTTCCCCGGGTCTTTTCCCGTGTTGTAGTTGTGTGTCTTATTTTGAAAGAAATATTTACGTGTTACCATAGCGACCAGAGAGCATTAAGGGGCAGAGAGGAGGATGTTACTCTCAGTGTTGTTGGCGCATTTCAGGAGGACGCTGCTCATAAAGTTACACAGTGAATTCGTGTTTATTATTAGTTTTTTAGTATTTTTTATTTTGTTGTATTTCTCCGCGACACCTTAAAGGCCGGTCCGTGAAAATATTGTTGGACATTAAACCTTTGGGATGTGGTGGAAAGGCTGATTCTCATCATGGATGTGCAGCAACTGCATGAAGTTATCCTGTGAATATGGACCAAAATCTCTGTTTGCATGGCACCTCGCTGAATCTTTGCTACGAAACAAGTTCTGAAGGCAAAAAGGGGTCGAACACAGTACCAGCACAGTAACTGCAGGTCCATCAAGTATATTTGCCATTTCATTCATCTTATAAACACTTTTCAATATCTAGTCCCACTGGCCTTACTTACTGTTGACTCCCATCTCTCCGTTGCTGTGTTTCTCCAGCAGCAGATCAATGTGAGAGCTGGCTGGAGGGACGTTCTCAGGACGGGCTCTGACTCCGGCGCCCAGCCCGTCCCTCTGGTCGAACAGAAGAGGAAGACAGCTCATCGGAGACCTGGGCGTGGAAGAGGATAAAGTCAACAGGAAGTCAGAAGCGACATGTCACAGCTTCTGCAGCCAAGCTGGGAAACTACCAATCATCCTCTGTGGCTGTGGTTTGTGTTTTTATCCACATAGACGCTTTGATTGTTAACCAGCTGGTATTTTCCTGTTGCTGGTAATAAAAATGACAAAGGGAAAAATCAACCAAGTGATGATTTGAACAGATGAATGATGCGTCACCAGTGGTTTGTGCATCTCTACTTGCTGACTCATTTCAGTCAGTAAATCTGAAGTGTAAGAATGATGTATTGTTTTCAGGATTTGACACTAAAAAATAACAATAAAGACAAAAAAGCAAAGACTCACTGCGAGGAAAGACTCTCTCTCGGTGAGTTCCCCTGACATGGGAAGCGACAGTCATCGAGGTCAGACTCTGAGAAAAGGAACAGACATTAATTTCATGTGCGCTCACATTTACTGAAAGGCAGCGTCATCAAAGCGCCGTGTTTACTGCGCAACAACAGCACGTTTAATGTTGGATTTCTGAAAGAGGATTTGAGCCAGAGCAAGGTTTTTTTGTGAAGCTTATCTAAAGCCAACATTCGTTTCTCAAGAAGTGCTTCCTGTCACCTGGCAGTGAGGTCTGGGCTTGGCTCAGTAGTGGCGGCAGTGTCAGGGCTGTGGAGAGACAGCTGGTGAAAGGCTGAGTGGAGGTCAGGCTGTAGGAGGCGCTGGAACCTGGATTCACCTATAAGACAGCGAACGTCAACATCTGGCTGACAAAGAAAGCATGGAGATAATCACGAAAGGATTTTAGTTTAAAAAAAACAACTCAAAACTGATCTTATTGTGAAGAAAACATCCATCTACTGGAAACGTAACACACATCTATCAAAAATAACTCGAGAATGAATTGTGCTTCCAGATTCTTCATGACTTCCACATCTGTCCGCTCATCATTGTTTATGAACACACTCACTTTCTTTCAGCTTGTCCCAGCCGTCATAGGCTACAGGGTACCTGCACAGGTCAACCAGACACACTCGCATTCACACATACATGCACATTAGAACCCAACATGCATGTCTCTGGACGCGAGGTGAAAGTATCCGCACCGCTGTGCATGATTACGCTGCTGCACTCAGTTTTGGTACAACACTCCACTTCTTTTCTTATAAAGCAGACACACCCTGTTCCACCCTGAACTGTGTATTTCAGTTCGAGCCAAGACAACTAAAAGAGAGACTTTGATGACAACTAAGGGAGTACAAGTGAAGACGTGTGGAAGGACTTTGGTGTCTGTCTGCAGCTGCTTTTGTCTCAGGATCATTCGGGGGCTCTTGCGGTCGGCTTTTGGTGCCGGGTGTCAGCTTTGACTCTGCAGCACCACCTCTCTTTACCCCAGTTGCACCCAGTGACTGTAATGAGTCATTGACCTGCACCCACAGAGATGCTGCAGTGGAGGCAGGCTGGCACCAGCTCTACAAGTAAAAACACCTGCTAGTCAGAGGCTAACTCCTCCGTTGCTGCTTACTGTAAATCGTGATTATGAATTTTCCTATAATCCTCAGGCCTGAAACTTCATGTGTCATTTAATTTTGTTGAAATGTTGTTTGCTGACACAGACGCAAACAGCACACGTCCTCTCTTTGTGACGTACCTGTGTGTTTGACACAGCGTTGACTGGTGGAAGAGACAGCGAGGAGTGGGATGGAAGGAGTCCTGAGGAGAGAGGGGTGCTACACATGCCCCCTCCCAGGGACAAGGAGGTGCTACACACCCCTCCACCCAGGGAAAGGGGGGTACTGCAGACACCCCCGCCCAGTGTGAGAGGGTCCTTGAGACTGGAGTAGATGCCTGAGAGACATAAAAGAAAGAAAGGAATAAGGTGTTTGTCGTTTTCATCTTAGAAGTCGTATGACTGCAGAAAGAGGAACACGTGAGCCAATCAAATGGAAAGTAGGGCAGGAAATGCACTACAGACACGTGCGGCGCACACAAAAACACCATGTAGGACAATATCACTGCCTCGCACAGATTACACAAACGTTCTGAAAGAGATTTAACAAATATTTTAAAAGTGGTGCCAAGAAACAGTCGACTTATTCCGTTCATTCTTAATTCCAGGAGTTTTTTTCGCTGCGCTTCTGATACAGAGATAAGCTGCTGCGTGCAATGGAAACGCACCAAAGTGCAAAGAGATAGCGCTTCAGTTTTTTTCCTTCACCACACACAGGAAGCTAGAGGGCTACCGCACACGCCCACTCGCTCAGACTCACCAGAGCCGAGCAGCGAGTTGCCGCGGCCTGTAGAAAAACTACCAGTGGAGGACGAGGAGGAGGAGAAAGTGGAAGAGGTGGCGGTGGGAGGCAGCGTCGAGGAGAAGGTGGGGTGGGGGATGGAGGACGGGCTCGGATAGAGCGACGAGGTTAAGGCTAGGGGAGGCGGCGCTGTGTGGTGATGGTGGTGGTGGTGCTCCTCCTCCCCCCTCCTCTCTCGGTTCTTGCTCCCCCGCGGGCGCCCCGGGCCGTGGCGGCTCTTCTTGTTGCCACGGTGCCTCCTCTCTCGAGGCAGCGGCGGTGGAAGCGTGACTTTGTCCTCCGGGTCGGCCTCCTCCAGGATGGGCGGCGTGCTCAGCTGGGATGGCTTGCAGAGGGATTTGGAGGGTTTGTAGTCGCTCGACGAGGAGATCTTTCGGATCTTGCTGCTGCTGCCGAGCCCCGACGACGACGTGATGCGCATGATGGACCCGAAGGTGGAGATGGTGACTTTGTTCTCGAAAGGGCTGGAGTTGCCTTCTGGCCTGTCGTGACCTTGCGACCCTGCTAGCGGGCCCTCAGCGGGGGTCAGTGCTGGTGGCTTGTGGTATTTACAGTCCTCCTCCTCCTCTTCCTCCTCCTCGTCTTTTTCCTCTTCCTTTACATCCTCCTCCTCCTCCTCCTCCGCCTGGACTGCCGGTCTCCTGTGACGCTCCTTGCGCTCCTCTCCGCTGTGGTCGTCACCTCCTCGGTCATGTTCACGCTCCAGGCGGGAAGAAGATAAGAACTGATGAAACTCCTGAGCAGACGACAGGGAACCACCTGAAGGAGAAAAACAAAGAGTTAAAGTCAGACACAAACGGCCACACGACCTCCCTCCGTCTCCAGGGTTCAACAGAACCCAGTAGAAGCTAACTGGTCATGCACAGGGCAATGACGGTGCTTCCACCAATTCCAGTTAGAAGTTTACCTGTGAAACAAACTGGCTTAAGTGAAAGCTTCACTAATGACAGTGTTTTTTAGTACGAGGCCACTGAAAGAAAACCAACTGGTGCAGGACTCTACAGAGCGAGCGTTTCTCTCATATTCGAGACAGAAATGGATCCGTGCTGAACGTAAATTGAATTTAGGGGCACGTGTGTGGATGAAAAACCCAGCGAGCTTCTGTTTTTCTCAACAACACAACAGCAGCCAAGATGATGCAATCACCCCTGTTACATCTTAAAGTGGAGCAGCAGCCTCTCCTCCCACAGAGGCAGCCAGCAGAAGTCCTGCATAACTCCACCTCATCCACAAGTTCCCAGCCGCTCTGTTCGTCCTACAGAACCACAGCACGGCTGGATGAAGATCAAACTAAAACTCTATTTGCTTTACGTTTGTTGGTCTGTATTTGCCGGGGACGATGTAGAGCAGGCAGGAAGACGACGTGGGGCACACTCAAACTTTTACTACAAATGATACTGTAATTATAAAATATCATTCGGCTAGTGTATACAAATAATTCAAACTGTGCTGTCGATGTACCGGGCTGCATGGGCATCGATCACATCTGAACTCGAGAAGAAATCGAGCGCTGACCCTTCATGTGGTACCTGTGTTGAATGGACTGGAGGAGCAGGACGATGAGGAGCAGCTCTTGCCGGTGCTTCCGGTCTTCTTGCTCCGATGACTGTGACCGTGCGAGCTCAGCTTCTTGGACTTTCCCTCGCCGTCCTTGCTGCTGTGGTGACTTGAGGAAATCTGTCCCAACACAGACGGGTCAAAACCATTAAAGCACTGACTGAGACATCGCGGCGTCTCTCAATCACTGTGTGGTGTCCTCGGATACCTTTTCTATGCCGCTGGATGTCACAGCGGAGCTCAGGTTGTCGCTCGACTTTTTGTGGCGCTCCTTTTGCCGAATCTTGTCTTTATGACTCTGAAAAAAACAACAACACACACATACAAATACACAAGCTTGAGCCTAGAATCAAGGCTGCAGAGTCAACACTGGCACATTACACAAACGCAGCGAGTGGAATATAAGCGAATCACATTTGCTACAGTCAACCAGCTTCAACAACAATGTCTGCAGGGATACGCTAACAGCACAGTCAAATCCGTTTGTGCATCACTGTAACTGCATTTGATGAAGATTATTCTGAATAAAAGCGTCTGGCTTTCTGTCACAGCAAAAACTACTGATTTATTTTTTTATATCAGAATATCCCAGACAGCCTTTTTTATCATATCAGACTAAAATCAATGATTACAAGCGAGCCTGCGATCAGTATGACTCAGTGCCACTAGCTAAATGATAAGAAATACTGGTCTCTTCTATCTGCTACTGGCTTAAAAGCAGGGTGTTAGATTCAGTTTCACAGTGGGTTATACTGAAAATGGCATCATGTAGCGCCAGACGTTGACTGAAAATATATGCTTCACACAGCCGTCTCACACACGCTACTGTGTCAGTCTAAAACCTACAACCGAAAAAGTGCAAACAAGTGTATTCCTGCAAAATTCTGTTCATAGCAACAAGACAACCGCACAGCCAACTTTTAACAGCCTGAATCCGCCAGCTGCCGCCAACATCTACGCGACACTAGATCATATATTTAACCAGTCCAAGGTTGCCATAAAACCGAGCTTTCTGCAACAAAACCTGCTTTTACAGCTCAGCTGAGATTTGACTGGAAGAAACACGCTTTTCTTCTTCATCTCTTTTTCAGTTCAACAACTGCGTGAAGCGTCCGCTCCCTGACTGTGGAGCCATATCTCTGCCAGAACATCAAAACGATAACAACGATGACATTCTTTGAAGACCGGAATTGTCTGGTGGCGAAAAAATATGCGGGTCTCTTTTTACACTTGACAAAGAGCTGCTCAGCTGGAACCGTGTGCCGTCAGCACTATCTTTCCTGTCTGCTGAATTCTCTGCTAGCTAGTCTGTTAGCTTGCAGGGGCTTTGAAGGTGCACCTGTCTGCTTAGTTTTGCATGCGTGTGATGGGGTCACGTGCACGTGAGCACCGCACCTTCACAGAGTTAACTCGGCCCATCTGAGAAGTGCACGTTAGGTTAATTGTTTATTCGAGTGCACAGAATAAAGCGCTGTATGAATGTGTGTGGAGGAGGTAAATGTGGCGTGCAGTGTGGAGAGCTTTAAGTGGTCAAAACGACGAGAGAAGTGTTACATGAATGCCGGCCTATTTGATTTCAAGTGTTTGAGGCTGAGAGGATGTAATGGCGCAGAGAGATCATGATGTTATTTCATGATATGTATTTTATAATATGGTTTTTTATGTCTTTATGACCAGAGGCAGGGTACGCCTAAATGCGTTAGCTTTTGTTTAGCCAGGCTGTACCTCCAGGTATCTCTCTGAGCTCATAGTTTGTATTCAGATTAGAGTTTGACGTCAAGGGGTCGAGCTTATCACTGCCTGAAATGATGACACCCGGAAATCGGGAGTGATGACTGAACGTTCCCCAGGAGCCAACAGATGGAAGCTGTGAGGTTGAAAGCGTAGGACAACTGGGTGTGTCTGGTGTATGTCTGTGTGAGGCGTGCTTACACAGTGTAGCTCAGCTTGCTCACGCCCATGCAATAAAATCTAAATTAGCTCTCTGCTTATTTGATGATTTTATCAGGAAGAAAATGCATTAAAATTCATCCTTTTCTTCTTTGCCAATTCTGCTGTTATTCAATCGTTTCAAAATAAAAGAGTCTGTGTGCCAAGCTGGTCTGGATCAGACTGGCTGGTCTTATTAATCTGACGATGAATAGACAAAGTCTATTTTTAACTCTTACTTTTGGTTTTGTAGTGTACAGTTATCCACTAATATTAGCAAGCTGCAGACACAAACTGCGCAAATACATCCTGTTAATCCTGTTAATTAGTGCTACAAAATTATTAAATCCTAGCATTTCCCAGTTCCAAACAGTAAAACCTTATTATTTGTCTGATAATTCAATAAAATGCTCCAAAATGATTTCTTTCTAATCACAATCACAACAACATGTCACCTAAAGTCACTTCATATTGTAAAAAGACCCTATAGTAATACAGGGAATACCACAGCAATAGATGACCCCCTATGAGCAAGCACTTGGCAATAGTGGGGAGGAAAAACGCCCTTTCAACAGGAAGGAACATCTGGGTGACGTAAGCTCGGGGAAGGGCAGCCATCGACCAAAAGATGCCAACAGAACAAAAATAGTCAGCAGGTGTCTAGTTAGCGGCTCTAGTTAGCTGAGGTGAGGCCTAGCTTGCAGCCAGCGCCTACATGGCGCCTGACTGGTTGTGCCACAATTTTCTCCAGCTAAACAAAAACAAAACTGAGGTAATAGTCTTTGGCGCCAAAGAAAAACGATTACAGGTCACCAGAGAACTTCAATCTATAGATCTAAAAACCACAAACCAGGCGAGAAATTTGGGTGTAGTGACGGATGCAGACCTAAACTTAGAAAAACACATTAAGACAATAACAAAGTCAGCTTACTATCACCTCAAGAATATATCAAGGATAAAAGATCTGATGTCTCAACAGGACCTGGAAAAACTAGTCCATGCATTCATCTTTAGTAGGCTTGATTACTGTAACAGCATCTTTACAGGTCTACCTAAAAAACCAGTCAGACAACTACAGCTCATTCAGAACTCTGCTGCTCGAGTCCTCACTAAGACCAAAAAAGTGGACCACATCAGTCCAGCTCTGAGGTCCTTACACTGGCTGCCTGTCCGTCAGAGGATAGACTTTAAAGTTCTGATGCTGGCCTATAAAGCTCTGAATGGTTTAGGACCAAAATACATCAGTGACCTCCTGACCCAGTATGAACCTTCCAGATCCCTCAGGTCATCTGGATCCGGTCTTTTATCAGTTCCCAGAGTCAGAACCAGACACGGAGAAGCTGCATTCAGCTTTTATGCTCCTTATATCTGGAACAAACTCCCAGAAAGCCTCAGATCAGCTGAAACACTCAGTTTATTTAAATCCAGGTTGAAGACTCACCTGTTCTCAGCTGCATTTGAATAAAGCACCAAATCCACACTTTAAGCTTAAATTTCAAAACTTACATTTAACTACTGATTTTATCTACTGTTCTGATTTTATCTGTTTTGATTTTATATACTGTTGTTTGTTTGTTTAGTTAGTTAGTTAGTTAGTTTATTTGCTTGTTTTATTCAATTTTAAATCATGCTTTTTATTTGTTCTTGTTTCTAATGTCTCTGTAAAGCACTTTGAATCACCTTGTTGTTGAATTGTGCTATACAAATAAACTTGCCTTGCCTTGCCTTACATCTGACTGAGTCCCTTTTTTAACAGCCTCAAGTGGACATTAGAGGAACTGCAGCTTTTGGTAGTTTTCAGCTCTGGAGACTGCCTTCTGATCTGACCACAGCTGTGCTTACCTTCCTCTGTCTGTGGTGGTGGTGCTGTTTTTCCTGTGACGGAGAGCTGGAGCGCCCCCTGGAATGACTGAAGGAGCTACTTGTATTTTCACTAGAACGCAACTTCTTCTGCTGTAAAGTCCAAAAGAAGGAACAGCAAACAAAAAGTTAACAGCTGCTAATTTCAAAGCAACAGTTTGACATTTAAAAGGTTCTCTACAAGCACTTCCAATGACTTAACAGGAGGTTTATCTCCTGAATTATTTATTTTGGTTGGGTGTATTCCAAGAATCATTTAGCTGCCTTGAGCTGAGTTAGAGGAAAAAAAACAGCCGGGCACAGAAGCCCTTATCAATCATGTTAGCTGTTAACTGTGCAGTGCAGTAAGAAAGGCTTTTCTGGGGTACAATGTCATTGTGTTCTTTACCATTTTGTTGTAGTGATGCTTGCAGTAGCCACAATACTTCACGTTATCAGCTTCTGGTCCTTCCTCCTCACACAGCAGACCAGCCATCTGAGCACTACAGCGCAGGGTGTCGGAGGGTCGGAAAGGAGATGAAACACGAGAGCCAAGTTAGCACACGTGCACGGACTGAGACGGCAACACCTGGCCGAGTCACCTGAGAGCTTCAGTCACCGATCGTCGCCAGATTGATCGAATGTCACATTAAAATCTGAGCCTGTCAGTGTCTCGGGATTTACTTCTAAATAAATCATCTTTCTCTTGTAGTAGGAAACAAAATAAAGGCAAAAAGCAAGATGAGCAGCATGAAAGGTAAAAGACTGTAAATGAAGAAAAACCAACTGTAGCCCAGAATGTCTGTGTGAGTAAACTAAGGCTGTAGCCAAATACACATAACATATGAGCACGTATTCAATCTTGGCAATTGGAGACGGAATTTCTTTTCTATTCTTGGCCTTATTTTCAAAAATGATATGACACAGGAAACAAGACAAACGTTAACCTGCTTCGATTAGCACACAAAGTAATCACCATTCATGATATCCAAGTTAGGGTGTGAGGCGGGGTCCCTGCGAACGGGTTGCTAACGCAGACAGACGACCATTCACACTCACGTCATTCCTATGGCCAATTTAGCGTCACCAGCTAATATGCATCTCTCTGGACTGTGGAAAGAAGCTTGAGTGCCCAAAAAGGCTAGGACCTCCTTGGTGTTTGCCAACCATCACAGTCCTGCCCACAATATTAATCATATGCTGAGCAAAAAAAAGTGCCACCAGTGGAGATGTGCCCTAAACTTGCATTCTTTCTAACGGGCAGCAGGGGGCGACCCTTCAGCCTGCAAAAAAAGAGTCCAGTGGTGCAAAATCTATGAAGAGATTACTCGGTGGATCGCCTGATCTGTGACTTCAATAAAGACTTTACTGATGACTTTATGGTCTCACCTGATAGTTTTAGGTCGTATTGAAAATAACACAGTGCTGTTTTTTATGATTTCTTTTTTAAACTTCGTCATAGTTTTTTCAGGTTGTTTCTTTTCCAGGTTTAAACATGGTTAACGGGAACAGTCGGCTAACTAAAAATAACCCTTAATAAAAGTTTTTGCCCTTGAACTGCTTCTTATCACACTCGGTCCTCACGCACTGTTCATTCATGTTGATGTCCCCACACTTTCACATAGGCGCACACACACACACACACACACACACACACACACACACACACACACACAATTTAACACTGACCAGGTGACGTGGAACGCTTGTCTGCAGCCCTGTCTGTTGCAGGTCATGCACGCGCCGCAGGCGGCCTTGCTCTCCCTCCCGTGGTCCTCGCAGATATAACAAGTCTGTTGAAAGAGCACAAACGGAGAGTACAGGAGATGCAGGGACTCAAACACATCAGTCATCATTATTATTATCAACAACAGGTGCCGGGATTGCTTTTCCATCTGTCGCACGAGCAAAGCAAGCCGTCCCGTCTGACGGCCATTAAAATGAACTATTGTGATTGCGGCGCAGCAGAGATGAAACACTCCTCGACTCGAGTCCAGCTGCAGCTGCAGTGCAGATGATTAGGAAGTTTTTCTTGTCAAGACAACAGATGAGGTTTTCAAACAGAGCACAGCTTCTACAGAGAAACTGTTGACCAGATGTTTGGGGATGTTGTAAAGAAAGTTGACACAGATCGGCCTGCAAACTGCTCTGAATCTGCTTCGAAACAGACGCTACGCTTGGAGTTTTCAGCCTCCCGTTAATCTTTTTCTTTGCACCAAAGTGAGGTGGTTTCTAACGAACTTCAGGGTGCCACGGAGCATACGCTGACACGACAAAAGACTCATATCAGCCCGTCTCCAAAAGACATGTAAGCATACACACTCGAGCCCCCGAAAGCAAACAATCGCATGCACGAACACACACGCCGCTTTTGTACTTCTTGTTCAGCTTTGCTCAGCGAGCAGGCCCGACTGGTGGGGGGTAGAAGAGGCCTAGCAACAGGTGCGGGACAAAGGAACAGCAGGCTCTTTACCTTTTCACTTCGGCCCTCTCTGTTTCACCTTTTTCTCTCCCTTTCTCCTTCTCTCCATATCCTACTCAGCTCTCTGTTTCCCTTCAGAGGATGTCTGCTGTGCAATGAAAGGCCGGAGACATAACTGCACCGGGCATGTAAAAGGAAGAGTGGCTTCTTGAGTTTTCAGTGTCCATTGTAACGTTGTCTAGGAATGCGGGCAGCAAAGTCTGAATGAATGGCCCTGACGGGGGAAGGCTGCATGCAATTTACTGTAGCTGACACAGTAATATGAAACCGGGCCCTCAAACACTCACACATGTACATTTATATGCAGGCATGCACACACACACACACACACAGAGCATCTAAACGACGCACAATGCAAGATGCTCAGTCCATGAATCAAATATTGATTTCTTTGTAATGTGCTTTGCTTTGAAAGGCTTGCTCTGCTGCACACACTGCAGATGTCTTCTGAACAGTTTTTGTAACTTTGAAAACAACTGCAGTGTTGTGCAATCAAACAACCAAGATGTGATACAAGTTCAGACTTTCATCTTTAATTCAAGGAAGTTAACAAAAGTATTGCATAAGCTCTTGAGGAATTGCATACATTTTTATTGACATTCATCAATTTTCAGAGGATCAAAATTAATTGGACAAATGACAAATTTACAAGTGTTGCAGCTGTTCATTGATCCAGCGAAACGTGGCTGCAAGTAAAGGAGGCCCTGAAAAATAAACCTATCTAAGGGGTAGCAAAAGCTTTAGGAGTGGTCAAAGCAACAATCTGGTGCTTTCTTATTAAAACAGGAATGCAATGGCCAGCTCAGCAACACCAAACAGCCTGAAAGACCACAGAAGACTAAAGTGGACAAGAAAAACTTCAGACCAAGTCAAGAGCAGGAAGGCCAGATTAAATTTCCCAGGAAACATCTGAAAGAGCCAGCACAGTTCTGGAAAAATTCTTTGGACACATGAAACCAAGAAGAACTTGTACCAGAACGATGGGAGGAGAAAAGAACTCAGAAAGAGAGAAACAGCTCATGATCTGAAGCATATCACATCATCTGTCAAACACGATGGCGGCAGTGTTATGACACTGGCACGTACGGCTGCCAGTGGAACCGGGTCACGGGTGTTTATTAATGACGTGACTGCTGATAGAAGCAGCAGGGTGACGTGAAGCGTACAGGGCTGCACTCTCTGCTCAGAAAGCACTTTGCAAAGAAAGCAAAATGCAAAAGCAACTCAAGAAATGGGTCATTCTTTGATGGCCAAGTCAGCCACCTGATCTTAACCCAGCAGAGCAGCTTTCCATTTACTGAAGGTAAAACTGAAGCAGAGAGACCCACAAGCAAGCAGCAAGTGAAGGTGGCTGCAGTAAAGGCCTAGCAGAATACCTCAAGGATGTCCACGGATTACACACTTTCATCCAAGTGTAAAAAATTATGCAAAATATTTGCAACAGCCCTTAATGTGAAGATGAAGGTCTGCACTTTAATCACATACACCACTGTGGTGGTGCACAGGGCCAAAGATCCCTTCACTTTTACTTTTGTCTCAATTTTCCATTTGAAAATATAATTTAACTTCAAAGGCAAGTTTATTCTTTTTAATGAATCCACAAAGCCAGTGAGTAACTGGCTTCCTGTAATCCTGTAATATTCCTGTAATCCTCAATACGGACCAAAAGACCCGATTATGGTTTCTGCCAGTATCGGGAAGCCCTAATAAGAGAGTAAAGTTACCAGAGAGCTGATGCATGTTGAAGCTGTACCCGCCTGAAACTAGTCTGTGGTTAAACTGTTTGTGTGCAAAGTAAAAAAGAAAGAAAAACATCATTAGCAGAAAATTTCAAAAGCTAGCGTGAGTCTATGTGTGACACGTCCTCTTATCTTTGAATCTTAACAGCCGATCTGCAGCATTCATTAATTATACATGAAGAACACAGAAAACAAACCTGAGCCGAGTAAAGCAAAACTACCATCACTCTTTCTGTGGTAAGAGATATTTAACAATATAAAACGATGCAAAAAGAAAACACTTTAAACATCCATCTTCATTCAACAAAGGATGAAGATGTCAAAAAGCACCACTGACACCAGGCTCCACCCTCCCTGCACTTTCTGTTCCCTTTTAGACTCATCTTCACTACCTTGCAGCTTCAGCGTTACACCCGCCCCCCTCTCAGTCACACACACTATCTTTAATTCCTCTCCTCTCCACTGCACACCTCCAACAGCTCCCTACAGTCATTACAGGTCACAGTGTCATCTGCAAACATTGTAGTTCACAGAGACAACACTCCTACAACAGACGACTGTTTGGGCTATTAATGTATCACTACTGAAACACTGTAACAACTGTGAGGCATGAAACAGCAGTGCAGAGTGACATCAGCACACAATCACAGTTTACATCTTTCACATACCGCAAAGAGCGATTTAACCCATTCATTAACTAATCAGCGGACAAACAGGCACAGATATCAGCTAAACAGGTACAACTACTTTGTATATAAATAAAACTGCTACTTTGTAACAGCCTGATTGTTTCTTTTTTACCTTTTTTAACTTCTAAATACTGAAAACAACTTCTAAGTATGTTTTCAAGCTTTTTTTAATGTGTGAAACAGTCAGCTAATAAGACTGATCAGATAAAGAAGCTCCTTTCACGAGCTTGTAATAAGCAGAGGAAACGTTTTGCCTTCAAAAGTATAAGACAAACTTTTATGTTTTCACTTTATATTTACTCTGCTATAATCTTGGAGTACTTAGTTGACTTAGATGCCAAAAGTATGAATGAAATGAAATGAAAATGTGCTGTCAGAATTAAAAATGGTGGCCTCACATTCAAAATGACCTTTCTGTGTGACTCAGCATCCGGCGCTGTCGCTGCTCGTCGTCTCTCAAACCCGGGCTTTAAATTTTAAATCTGTAAATGATTCGACTGCATTCTGTTTGTCTTTGCGTAACAGTTTTGAAAACAGGAGAGCGGCTCGGCAATCTAACACGTTTTTCATTTTCTATTTAAAATTATTAAATGTATTTTTTTTTTAAATCCTTGAATTAAAGCTTATTGAAGAATATTTTTTAATTATTCAAATTTTTTAATTGGTAAAAGTTCAAACCATGAGAAGCTTTTCGTGTTCTTTTTCTATCATCAGTCAAAACTCCAAGAGGAATAAATACTTTTTGATGTGAAAACCAGAAAAACTTTACTTTCACAAATCACTTCAGGGTATTTTTGAATCTTTGCACTTATGGTAAATGTGCTTTGCTGTTTACTAAACATGCCACATCTACTACAGCTCGAAATCTCCCACATTTCCCAGAAAGGCTTTCAGCAGCCTCCAGAGAACAGGCGTGACCTTGCCACGCTGAGCTCCGGGTTAGTACAGGACGTGTAGGTGGAGAGAAGAACGGGGATGTGAAGCAAAACTGGTTTTCCCGTTAAGGAGGAAAGCAGTCGTGCAGTCTCCCACGTGTCGTCTGCTGCATTGCATCATGACTCGTCGAACTTGGTGCTGAGGACGGAGATGACTTTTTCTCTTTTCCCTCTGTGTGACTGCTCATTCTGAAAGTACTCTCTATGTTTTTGATGACTGCTGACACACCGTGTGACACATTTTGCATAACCTGTTTAGCAGCGTTTCATATATGTAAACACGGATGCAGCTTTCTGTGTATTTATACATTTTACTGTTGAGGATTTTCAGTATTACTGATTACTGGTGCTGACTTCTTCTACCTGTTTAAAGTGTTTGTTTATCAAACGCAGGTTTGTGGGGTCACCTTGTGCCAGTTTCAGGGGTGCGGTGCAGGTGTGCAGCTTTACACGTTATCATAGGTAAGAGGATGTGTTTACATTTTTCTCTGTGATCGGATGAGAAGCTGGAGACCCTAAATCAAACTGTATCAGAAAACCTTTTAAATCTTATTTTGGGTTATTGACAAACTTTTGTTTGTTTGTTTTAATTAAAATTTGCCTGGTGATACAGGTTTTAGATCCTGGTAACAATGGAAATTATTAGTTATTCTCTCCATTAATTTAGATTGGAGCTTTGGGGATTACAAATTACTTCATATGCAGAGGTAAAAAAAACCTCGTTTAAATCTTTAAATCAGCAAACACTTGCTGATGGGGCTCTGGGATTGCTTTGTATTAACCTCCTAAGACCTGAACTCTTTCATGGCATGCATTTTTAATTTCTCTTTGCTATTTGGGCTGATTGGGACCTGATGGATGTAAAAACAAAGAATTATCTTTTTACCTGATTTTGCCCTACGAGGGCCTCATATCCACATATGAGGACATTCGTTTTAAATGTTGTTAGAACAATGGCAGGAATAGCTCAGTAGGTAGGGTGGTTGCCCCATGATCGGAAGGTTGGGGGTTCGACTTCACTCAACGGCTACCCTGAGATACCCCTGAGCAAGGTACCGTCCCTACACACTGCTCCCCGGGCGCTGCACTGGTGGCTGCCCACTGCTTCACTGGGTGAATGGGTTAAATGCAGAGGAACTATTTCCCTATGGGGACTAACATGCACACTTTACTTTACACTTTTTTTTTGGCAGTATAATGTCCTCGTAAGTGGATATCAGGCCTTTGTAGAGCAACATTTAGCATTGTGGTCTGGACAACCCAAAATGTGATGTCCACACACGTGGATGCCAGGTCCTAGGAGGTTAATGTTATGCATTTAACTATGACGTCTGGCCCTTTAGTTGCTTCCCCCGAGAGAAGCCCACCTTCACTGAGCAGCATCTTTTAGCCCCACTGTCATCTGCAGTCTTATTAACTGCTCATCTCGATCTAATCTGGATTAAAGTGGCTTGGATGTTTAAGTTGGACCCATATTTAAATGTGCCTTTCAGTCTCAGACTGAACCTGAAGCTGCGCTTGGTAAGACCCGGTTTTACTGGCAGGATCGGAAAGAAATGGGAGTGGCCCCCCCGGATGACCTTTTCTGTGACGTCTTCTACACCATTTTGGAAACCTTGGATCTGTCGTCTTCTATCAGGGCTGTTCAGACCCAATACAGAAGCTCCTACAGTTTCTAAGCATTTAGATAGTTTTGAACGCTGGGAAAGGTCATGAAGTGTTATTCTCTGCTGATCAAGAACTTGGCTCAGGAAGGTTTTCCAGATCTCAGGAAGAACATGGGAGATGATTTAAGTCTGACATGAGACAAGAGATTGTTAATATAAATATTATTAGCAAAATGAAAATGATCAAGGGATGGATGATGAGACTTTGTTGTTATTCTTAGCTTCTTAGATATTCTTATTTATACTTGGATAAAAAGATATACTGAACTGCTGGTGAACTATAAGAAGGAGAAATTCACTCTATGCCTCAAAGTCAGGTAATAAAATTATCGAGTTTTATTACCTGAAGAGTTCTGGACTAGATTATGTGAAATTAAGATATGCTAAGGATTCATAGGCAGTCCAAGACTATTTGTTTTAGGCGATGAGACAGACTTAGTGGGAGATGACAGAGAGATTAAGCATCTGGTCCAGACTAGCATCGTGGAAGTAGTAGAGGTGGCCAGAGCTGAAGCATTGGAAAAGATGTCAGAGAGGACTTAAAGATGAATAATTATTTTAGAAATGGAACGAATATATTGTTTCCTTTGGAGGACACTTGGTTTGGGGTCGTATGGTGTGAAGAGTTCTTTGTTACCTGTTTAGCTGCAGGTACAAACAACGTAAAAATCCGTGTGCTGAATGTGTTCGCAGCCATTTTTGAGTTATGAACAAGGAAACGATTTTACCGAAGGATTGAAATGTCACCACTTTATAAGAGCACAACAACAACAACACACCCTCACAAACAAACTAACAAACAAACAAACAAACAAATAAATAAACTCCAAAGTAAACCCTTAGTTCTACTTTCAGATTAGGCTTCAAACTTTCCTGTTTGATGAAGCTTATCTTTGGGGCTGGATCTGATCTCTCTGTGCTCCTCTTTTCTCTCGCGCCTCTAACTTCCTGTAGACTAGTCCAACTTTCCCGCTCAAACAGCGTGCATCCCTACCTTGTTGTATCTCTCGTGTGGGACATACTGCAGGATGATAGGCTCCATGGTGAGGACGTTGGCGAACTGCACCTCGGGGATGTAGAGTGCGCACACGACGTGGGCCCAGCCTGATTGGAGGAGAGATTGGCAGCGGATCAACGATATGACAAGACTCGGAATGACTCGAGTGGAAATGCGCACTCGGTTATGCCCTCGGGAAGAGTGAGCGGGAACATGATGATATTTACCTCCGCTGTCTGTCCTCTTGAGGGCGCCATCTTTGTGGGGACACAGCTCACACCTCTGAGGAGACACGGGAGAGAGCGGAGCTTGTTGGAGTGGATATCTGTCTGACCATGACTCCAAACGTTAGGGCAGATACAGGAAACAGTGGGTCAGTCTATTCGATGCAGTTCTAAGCTAACATAATATAGAGGAAGTAACAGTTCAGAGGCTTTATTTTGCGCCTATGACATCAGCTTTTCTGTATATCTCTGCCTCAGTTTATGGCTTTTATTGCGCTTCTTGTAATAAAATGTGTTGTCATCAAGCTTTTTAATTTATAGTTCACTTCATCTGTCGCTACTCAGCTCCACTCTGCAGGCAGCGCATGTGCACGTGAGCTGTAACCACCTCCACACACAGGAGGAGGACAGCTGATAGGTGGGCTCAAGGCTTTATTGTTGGGTCTTTACCTTTGAGTACTGAGCACCTTGAGGCGACCGCTGTTGTGATTTGCGCCATATAAATAAAACTGAATTGAATTGAAAAATTAAGAGTAACATGTTGTCGTGTCCTATGATTTTGCTCACTTTTTTAACAAGCCCTGCCCTTATTTGGTGTCTATATATATGTAAAGAAGGAATCAAACAGCTCTTGCTGTCCACAGACTGTAAAAAGGAGAATCAGGAGAATCCAGAGTCAGCTGATAATTGTGACACATCAAAGTTAAAATCCGTTTTAACTAGGGCTGAACGATATATCGCATTTGCGATAATATCGCGACATGATCAAGTGCAATTTTCTAACCGCAAAGGCTGCGATTATACTCTGGACATGTCCAAATTCATGGGCTGCATCCTCCTGAGGCCGCATTTGTAGACCGATTACGTCACAGCGACGCGCCGAAGGCTGTCCAAATTACTACCATATCCCAGAATTCATAGCGCGGCCCAGCCAAACTCCAGTTTCCAACAATGGCGGCCGCTACTAAGTTTTAAAATTACTCATACTAATCTTTCTGGGTCACAAAATAAACTTTTAACATATTTTCAGGCGCGAAAGTAGTTGTGTAAACATCAAATATCTGCTCGGTTTATCAAGATATCCCATATTTGCAAAAGTGCTTCGACGTTTTCAGAGGCGTCTGCTACCCACCAGCTCGACAGCTAGCCGGGAGCTCGAGGGTTACTGATGCGGCCGAGAGCGGCACAACTCCCGGCACATCATTTTCAGATCACCGCGGAGTTTCGCTGCTCGGGTTAAACGTGATATATAAGTCACTTAGACAACCTAAAAATGTTATTGTTGGGCTTTTTTCAGTGTTTTGTTTGTTCGTGAGTAAATCGGTTTGGCTGAGATTAAAGTTATTAGATTAGATAAAATAAAACTTTATTAATCCCCCGGGTGGGTTCCTCCTTGGTTTTCACACAGCTGACTAAACGTCAAACAGAAAACTGATTAAACAGAAGTATGAGACAGTCGAGAATTTACGCCAGTGTCTGGTTATATTTTAGATAGCAAGAAGCAGACGGCCGAGTTTATTAAACTCCACCGAGACAGCGGTGACGCTAATCAGAACTAGACCGTCCAATTTCACGCCTTTAAACTTTAAAGGCGTGTTTGTGTGTGTGTTTATACAATTGCTATTATGTTTGCACTTTATGTGTAATGTTACTGACTGCAGAGATCAGTAAGATGTGTGTATTTTTTATTTATTAGTTTTATTTATTTAATATTATTTTTTAATTGAATGACTGTCTAGTAGTTCACAGATGTCGAAAAACTGAGTGTGGTAAAGCCACTGATTTTGTTTATGTATATTTCTGCAATCTGCACATTGTACTGACTTTCATTTTAATGTTTACACCAGGGTTCCTTGTCAGCACTTTATGCTCAGATGTTTGTAAGCTAAAAATAAACTATTGTGTATGTTCAAATATACTGTTGTGATTGAAGAAGTTAAATAAAAATGTCAGTCATCAATTCATGCATCACCTCATGTCATCATAACAGAGGTCTGTCTTCCAGGAAAGAACAGTTTAAAATTAATGTAATATAGTATTGGCCATACTATATGATGTATTGCTTGTCTTTGTTTAATAATACAGAAGACAAATACCTTAAAAAATAATCGCATATCGCATCGCAATCGCAATATTGGGGCAAAAAATCGCAATTAGATTATTTTCCATAATCGTTCAGCCCTAGTTTTAACTCTTGCAGATGCAAAGACAGTTTCTATTTTATCCTCTACGATCTTCTTCTTTCTCCCCTCGCCAGCCCATCTGGTCATGGCAGATGGCCCCGCCCCTCCCTGAGCCTGGTTCTGTTGGAGGTCTGTTCCTGTCAAAAGGGAGTTCTTCCTTCCCACCGTCGCCAAATGCTGCTCGTACGGGATCATCTGTTAGCTGTGGGGTTTTCGCTCTTATATTATACGGTTGTTACCGTGTAGTATAAAGAACCTTGCTGTGGGAAGTGTTGTGAGTTGATGTTATATGAAAAAAAAATGAATTGAAATGAATAGACTAAAATCAGACTAGTCCAAAAAAACCATGAAGGGAGAAAAAGTCCTCACTGAAAGTTATTATTTAATAATAAACACAGTTTCAGTTAATGTGTACATTTCTTTTATGTTCGATTTTACTTAAGAAAGGTAGGAAAGCAATGTTTAAATCACGCCTGAGGCTGCTTCACACATAAACACAGAGGAATCCAGCTTATTCGTTTAACTCAGCTTTAGGGCATCAGTATGGGACAAGCTGGCTCAGTACACCTGAGGCAGACTGCTTGTAGGTGAAGGTGAAGCAGGAATGAATGAATAAATTGTGTCATTCGTGTTGGCGTACTCACCACACGTGCCGCCCGCTCCTGTGACTCACACTTCCGACAGAACCACGGGCCAGTTGGCACCTGCACGATGCCGTAGCATGCTGCGACAAACACACAAGCACGGGAGTGTCAAACTGGACCGGCACGACCCACGGTAACACACCTGTCTTTTAATGTAAACTACAGGTACAAATGAAAACATGCACATTTAATGAGTCATTCATTCATTCACAGGACAGATGTTGAACAGCCCGAGGGTCAACAATTTGTACCTTTAACAGTGTTTAAAAGTTTCACGTTTTCTGGAAATAATATTTCACTTTTTATGATTGAAACGACTTGCCAAGCTCTATAAATACTTTAATAAATACTAGTAAAGCTGGCAGTACCTGTCCAAGAATACTACTCAAGATAATACTGACTTGACACTTGGCACAGCCATCCTGCTTTAACAGATGAATAGAAAATGATTTCAAGCTGATTTTATGTTTTAACTTTTCTCTTTCTAAGTTTAACATCTCTCCCTGTCAGTGGTGAGAGGTGCTGCTGTCATCCTGATCGGATTAACCTTATAATCCTATTTCATTCCACTTTGACATAAAGCTTTAATTTGACTGGGACAGCCCTGAAATCAGCCTCCTGCATCAGCACCTCTCTGGATCAGAATCTTCTTCACTTTTTCAGTTTGGGCACAAATTTCTTTTTGGCACATTTGTGCACCAACACCGTCACAGCATCACTGAGATCAGAGGGCTGATCCTCACTCAGAGTAGCCATCCTGCGTGAGGTCCCACTTCAAATCGCTCGAATGCAACAAAGCAAGTGGACACGCGCTGCTGTCCGAACGAACACGGCCTCGCGAACGCGTCGCAGCGTGCCGCACGGTCCGCGACGCACGGACCTCGAGGCGCCATCCGGGCTCGGTGTCACGCCGCTCGGCCCTGCGCGATCAATCAAGTGTGCGGAGAGGAAGCAACAACAGCACGCTTACCTACCCGCCCCTCCCGCACGAACACAGAACACGCACGTAGGCAGGGAGGACCAACGCCTCCGGCCGCAAGCTAGAGCCGCTCCGGCTGCCCGGGAATCACACGCTAACAGCAGCTAATGTTACCTTGGTGAACGGCGACGCTGCAGCCGTGTCCATCACAGTACACCAGCGGATTCTCAGCCCAGCCTCGCTCGTCGGAACACACGCAGCAACCTCCAACCATTTCCCGCATGCTGCTCCCATATGAAGAAATAGATTTCCCCTCCCGGCAACGGCTCAGACCCAGGCCAGGCCTGTCAGGCGGTCGTCCCGCATCTTAACGCCGCTCTAGGCATGGTCACGGGCCGCCCACGTCGTGCAGTTTTAGTGCAGCGGAGAGCCGAAATCTCTGCGTTTGTGGTGCTTCTAGTAGATTTTCCGTGATGTCCTCCCCGTCCCATACATAAGTGCGCATGCTCAGATCTTCGCCGGAGTAAAAGTCACAGCAAAGGTAGCAAGTTATTGTTGAGCAGGAAGCGCCTTTTCAGCGCGTGTTTTCAGGCAGTGACGACTCGATTTCCACGAACCCGAGGAGCAGACGCCCGCACGGCCTCCTGCCCCGGTCCACTGTGTTCTTTACACGAACCCCGCGCATCACGTCGGCCCAAACCGCTGTATGCGCCCGGCATCAACCGCGTCTCAACAGCGCCATCTGCAGGACATCTTGGGGGTGGCTAACAGCAGGAATTACAAGCTATTTCACCATCCGGCGTCCGGACCTAAAATAAATAATGAAACATTAATAATAAGATAACAAAAGATGCGAGATTCCCGTGTGACAGCGGCCAAAACAGGTCAACACAATATCATAAAATATTAAAAGACAAAAATGGTCATAATGGGAAAAAACACGCAAAAGAAAGGAGCTCAATTAAATAGAATAAAATATAAACTTTCATTAAAAAAAGGGGAGCTCAATAAGCGCAAACCTACATATAACAAAATAGAAGACAAAGTAAAAAGTCAAGTATAATACAAACAGGAGCTCAGTAAATAAATGTACCATTTGAAATTCATAATGTAATGACAACGTTTTATTTTTGCTCATTTGCTTTTTTTAAAATTATTATTTACTAAAAATGAGTACCAAAATAAATACATAAATAAATAATAACAATAATGGATAATGACAGTAATGACAATTTAATTACTAAATAAACCTGATTACATAGAAATAAAATAAAAAAAGACAGAGAGAGAAACACAAACCCAAATGTTTCGTAAACAACGCTAATCACATCTCAGTTTGTAGCTCATCACAACTATTACACAAGTTTAACACTTTGACAGATAAGCATCTACTTTCTGTTATTGGTACCGACCCTGCTTTTCATACGTTCTCTCTCTGACTTCAAACAGCTTCTTTCAAATATTTTTCCATTTCTTTGTTCATTATCAGTTTAGTGCATCAACGAAATCATAAAGATTTAAAAACAGGCAGCATACAAACGGGATTTGCACAAACCTCACCTTCAAACCACCAGTGTGAACCATCAGCGATGTGTGAGGGCTAACACCCTCATTTCCAAGGTTTTACATATCAACACATAAAAAACCCCTCAGATGAACAGCAGCACAGCATATTATTACACGGTATTATTACACACAGCTCTCTGAATTTTAGTTATAAATTGAATTATGTAGACTGGGAAGACTGGCAGGTGTCATCTGCGAATAATGTTTCTCACTCTAGAACGATGGATTTCAATTTATTTGGAGATGGTCTTCGAACTCTTCCCAGACTGATGGATCATTGCTGATGTTTGTCCTCTTTGGCACTGAATTAACACACGGCTGAATGATCTAAAACATCTGCTTTAACACAGGTGTTCATACAAGCACCTGGGTGCTATTCTTAGTTTCCACAGAAATGTCATGTGTTGTTCTTTATCAGAAATGATATTTATCTAATTTTAAGACATGCTAAGGATGAGATTAGTTTTACGTCCTGATATGTAGGATTGGAGCTGAAAGAAGAAGAGGAGGCGTATTTGAAACTTTTACAAGCTCTAACTGGGCTGTTTATGAGTGTGACACCCTGGATTCAGAAAAAATAGTTTGAATCACAAAGACATAAAACACTTTTTCCTTCGGCGGAGCTCATTAGAGGTCACCATATATATCATCTATTCCCAGCATCCTCTTCTGTCATACCAACCCTTCACATGTCCTACATACATCTTCTCTGAGGTCTTTTTTTCCTCCTGCCTGACAGCTTCTACTTCAACATCCTTCATCCAATATATTCATCTCAGCCTTGCTTCCCTAACTTTATTTTCTATTTAAGAAATCTCTATGTGTTTTCCGGGTTTCCCTTAGAGATCCATCGATATCAGTGAATTGAAAATGGCAGCAGTCTCACCATTTGTGGAAAAACTGAAGAGTGTAGCTGAAATCACATTTTTTAAAGATTCGTGCTGTGTGTTCATAATGCTGTTGTGAATGGATGACTCAGGAGACTTTATTCAAAGAAAGAATAAAGACGGGTGGGTTTTTTCCATGCAGGTTGTTATGTAATAGCTTTTGCGGTCTAACCCAGTTGAGATCAAATTGGGCTGTTTTGTGGTCCATGAGCTAAAACGAGACGCATGACGCCCCCGATCTATGGGAGCAAAACTGAAAAGTACTAAACATGTGAAATTTAAATTTGAATCCAGTTTGTCCATCTGAAGCGCCCTGAGGTTTAATGACTCAAACTTTACTGGCTGTCTTTCCACTTACACTAACTCCTGTAATTCAGTCAGCAGATGTCACCAAAAACATCTCATTTTGACTGGTCTTGCGTCATGGATGCTTTATGACTCCTATCTCGTCTGGTTGAGTAATTCTGTCTTTAAGGTGAAAAGGGGACCTCACACACACACACACACACACACACACACACACACACACACACACACACACACACACGGGTAGAAGCTATCTCGACATAAGCCCTATTCCCGTTTTCCCACGTTTCATTTTAGCTCAGACATGATTTTTCAGAAAACATTCATATCTTCCTAGATTGCCATAATCTGACATGTCTTTCAGCCACAATCTTACTCAACACCATCAAACAACTCGGAAGACATATGCTGTTAACTCAGTGTCTTATAATAGGAAAAAGAGAACCAGCGCAGTTGTACTTTTGAAATGGATGACTGGGCTTTTTATACTGACATATGGACACAAAGCTGTGATGACAGTTTGTCTCACAAGTGTCATTTCTCTTCAAACCCAAAGAGAGAAAAGGGAACTGGCGCTGATGGAGAGGACAGATAGCGAGGTGGCAGCTGGATGAAGCTAACACCCTCTGCTGATCTGAAGGCAGCAAGGCGTAGCCGAGTTCCTGCAGTAACATGTGGGGGCGAAGTGCATCCACATTTGCGCGCGCGCACACAGACACACACACAGCCCCTCCTGCACTCATATATTAAGTTAGCTAGTCAGAACTCATTTTGTGTGCTCACCAAAACTTCCCCAATACAAACAGGAAAGACAGATTTAGCTGTCAGAGGAGGCTCCTGAAGTTTGTCACAAAGAAATTCCCACAAATTTCACATACATTTGTTGCACCTTTGAGATCCCATATCAGGGAGCTTTACTGGCACACGTAATTGATTTCTCTCCTTGCTGTGGGTGAAGTGAAATATAAGTGGGAAGTGGGATTTTTTTTTAAATTTGCATATTCTCTCATTCTTTTCTGGCCCAAAAAATGTAAAATTAAACTATTGTTCACTTTGCTTGAAATCCCCTTCACCCTCTGTCCAACAAAACCACTTTCACATAGAAGCTACACACACAGAAGACCACGTATGACACATTCGCCACATAGACGACATATATGTGAAGAGACATGTGACTCGTTTTTGTATTTTCTCAAGATGGAGTCAGATTAAATCCTGCGATGATCCCGTTACAAACACCACCATCTCCCCTCCATCCATGGATGGAGGGCCAAAACTGCCAAAATCAAAGATAATTAACAAAATAATTACAAACGGCGTGAAAACTTCAGTTAGAGGAGACGAGCAAAAGGGCGGCTTTGATGCATTTGTAGGTGTTTTTTTTTAAGCGAACATCTACATTTGCTTAAAAGTCCTGATGTCATGTTTGCTTCTTTACGCTATGTTTTGATCGTGGCTGATTCTGCATCAATGCACCAGAATCTCTTTAATACATTTAGTGAAATGAGCAAAGGGTTTACTTCCCAAATGATCCTAAACAATACAAGGAGCTGGATTAGCTCAGACCGTCAGTTCTCTAGCTGTTCCTAACTGCAGACTCTGGTGTAGCTCTGGCATCCATCGTGAAAGAAAATATAGAAATAAATGAGGACATAAACAGGAAGGCGAAAGAAAATATACAGAAATACTTTTAGAAATTATATTAAAAAAAACATTCAGAAGCAAATTAAAATAGAAATATTGGGTTGTGTTGTGCAGTCCCCAAAATAAGAAAGGCCTACATTTATTTTCAACACATTCACCACATTAATTGAGCCATTTACTTACATATGTATTTATTTTAACTTTGGCAGCTTCAGCCAGCCATACATTTCATCATTTTCAGAATCTGTCAACACGTACTGCATGGAACAAAGTGATCAGTCTCTTTTTCCCTCCTGATTTAATGGAACCTAGAAGATTTCATCTGCTGCCATACGCATTTTGAGGCCTTTAGCTTGACTTTATACTGAATTTTTATCCACCTTGTTCGATCTCCTTTACCTCTGTCCTCCATACATGTAGTGCAGTTTTGTACTTTCAAGGGTTAAATGTAATGATGGAACCTCTGTCTCACTGTACGGCCTTTTCTGCACAGTGTGAAGGGAACCGGTGCTGTATAAATCAAACAGAAGTGAGAAATGTAATTGAACACTGTGTGTTTTGTGTGACTAAAAGTCTTGTGAAAAACTGTGAAGCAACTTGTGGGGAGCGCTAAATGAGTACAATATCTGGAGTGAGAAGCAGAGTGATGTGTCCTTTGAAGCCGTGAACTACACTCAGAAAACCACAGCTGAGAAAAAAAGAGACATGTGACCTTCGAGATAATAGGATTTTTTTTTTCTGCAGTCTTGAATTGCCAAGTGTTTGTCAGAGAAGCTAAAAGTCTTTCGGCGTGGTGCAGCTTGTGTGTGACGAAGGAAGAGCTGTCTTTTATTACTTACATCTTTACACTGATAAAAAACAAAAGCATTTACACAATAAATGTAATAAGTGCTCATATTTTTGGAACATTTGAATTAACATATGGAACTGAGGATTAGGATATACACAGCGGCTACAGCAGGGACCATTAAGTACAAATATATGCATGAAAAAGGAGGTAGAAGTGCTCCTGCATTAACATTTTACAGGCCATCTTTTCAGATGACTACAGTATGACTAAAAACACCCTGAAACCCGTTACACTCGTATAACGTCTCCCTCTCCAACACACACACCCACACACACACCCACACACACACCCACACACACACACACACACACACACACACACACACACACGCAGAAAGTGATAGCTACTTCATGAATTCATTTCTGACACTACTTATATGAGTTAATCTGCTGTTTTTCTCATGCAGTGCTGGTGTTGTGCCTGCAGTCTACTTCAACTCTAGGCGGTGCTCGCCACGGGCTATGTGGGAAGAAAACTCGTAACGGTCCCGACTGCGGTGGCCACACACGTTACACTCGAGCGGATCGCGGAAGCCGTGGCACCCCATGTGGATGGTGAACATGACATAGTCCAGGAAGATCACCCTGCAGTGGCCACAGGGGTACACGGCCCCGGGCACGGTCTCCCCGTCAGCTCGCATCACTCGCAAAGCCTCAAGAGGTGACAGGGGGATGGGCTGGGCGTGTGGGTGAGGCATGCCGTTCTGGGAATTCAGCCCCCCAAGCAGGTGGCCTAAGCTGTACATGACAGGCTGGGATATCTGGGTGTTGTCATTGTGGTAAGAGTCCATGCCAAGGGGAGGCTGGGAGGCGTGAGGGATTCCCAGGAGCGGCATGGCCATCTTGTGGCCATTGGTGAGGCCCATGGGAGTGATGTCGCCACGGGCTAACGAGATGGGGTAGGGCCTGTGGGAAGGCGGTTGGTCACCATTGGGGCCTGGGTGGATCGGTTGTTGCTGGTGATGGGCGTCTGGCCGCGGGGAGTCCGACGGAGGATCCTTGACATCAGTTCGGTGGACCAGATCCCTGTTAAAGCTCAGGTCCAGGCACACGCCGTTGTCGCCTAGACGACAAGAAAGAGCTCAGCACGAGGAGACTTTGCAAACCTCATCCAGCAGCACGGGCAGAGAAACAACACAGGAAGCAAGAAGCAGTTAAAACAGATGGAAAAGATTTAGACCCTTGCTGGGTTTCTCACTCCGCCGTGCAGTCGAGTGCAAAACGTGCCCCCCGAGGGCGGGAAAAAGCAAAAACCTGGAAAGCGCCAGGTTGACGGGACTAAAGCAGCTTTAAAGCCTGGCAGCATCCCGAGGCAGCAGTTAGGGACAGGGAGGAAGCATACGACGCAGATGAAGGCCTCTGTAGTGCAGCTGGTGTAATGACAGAGAGACACCTGCTCACGTTTCTCGCCTCGCGCCTTGTTTGCTCTCTGTGGTTACTTCTCTTTTTCCTCCTGTGGTTGTCATATTGAAAGATCTCACTTCATTTGTAAACCTGATGGAGATGTAGGAGGGTTTTTTTTTTTAATTGCCAAAACACTCATGCTTTTTGCGAGCAGCTCGAAGCTCGATTGCGAAACTACAACTCAGTGTTAGTCTTAACCAGAAAGGTGAGAGCAAGCTATTGAAAATCATTGTGCATGTGTGTGTATATATACGCCCATAAAGTTTGGGAAATCACTGTGGCAAGTCAGCCATTTACCGAAACTGATACTTCTGATAATTACCAGCTCAAATTATCTCAGATCGAATCAAAACACAAGCGGTTAGTAATGGAACTCAGAGGTTTCATGTGCATGACACTATTTTATTAACCGTGCAATAATTACCAATACCCACCGATGACACAATTCCTGCAGAGAATTTGGAGCAGTGGGGACCACTCTGTGGTGTGTGCAGGTATGAGGCAGGTGGTCTGCCCTGAAACCCCCTTTGGTGACAGATGAAGGCCAGCATAGACAGACAGACAAACAAGTAGCTCAGACAGACAACTTCAAATTCTGCATTGTGCAGCATAAAAGCGCAGCAAAAGGCAAAATGACAAACGATACGTATAAAAGCTGGAGCCACTAAATATTCCTTAAAGATATAAAAGCACATTTTTAAAGAGAAATCTGAGCGCTTTCATCGGCCTGAGGTGTTTATACCCTTACCTGTAAACTTCTGTGGCATTGAACTCTTCCGCTTGGCTACGTTGCTGGCGAGCCTGTCGAGCAGCAGCGCACGCTCAGTACCCATCTGAGTCCTGGATGTGTGACTGTCCTCTGCTTGGCAGCAGAAGAGCACAGAGAGAGAAAGAGAGAGAGATAAGGAAATGAAGACTCTCTTTTTGATCAGGCAGTGTCATGAGTGCACAGCTGTCCATCAGCCTTTGAAGTCACAGAGTTTTTTTTAAAAAAAGGAAGAAACTCAAAAAACACAGCAGCTGCGCAGAAGCGCAGTTACACCGGGAGGAACGAGATATTAATTTGAGAGCAGACGCTCCTTTGACCTCACTTCCTGGTTGCTTTTTTACTTCACCAGCACAGGAGAGGAGACCACAGGATGAGGATGTACTTCCTCACCACTACGGCACTATCAGGCATAAACTTACGACATTTGGTGACCACAGAAACAGAGCATTGTCTGTGTGTTGCAACCATGCTGTTGTCCTCTGAGTACATAAAGGCTTTTCTGTTTTTTTATTTGGAGGGAAGGGGGAGGTAAGGTGGTGTGCGTTTGTGTTCCTGCTTGTGTCGGGTGGCTGGGCTGAAGCATTTGCCCTACATTATTTAGCTTCCCCTTTGATGGTAGAGAGATGAGAAGTGGTCTTCTGCACGCTGAGCCTGTACGCCACAGCAGCCATAACCCGTTTAGCTGTAAGTGCGGGGTAGTAGCCATAAGCTTGTTATTTTTAATGGGGCTATAAAAACAGGATCTGTTAAGTGTGCACCTGCACGAGCGTGTGCATTTCTGCACGAGCTGCAGAAATGCATGCGTTCTTCATAACTTTAACACCTATATGTGCATGTGTGAACCGAGTGTCCCTCGGAGACATGTTGGAGTCTTCTTACAAGCGTGGTGGTGAGACAGTGTGTGCGCACCGCTGCTCACCTCTCTCGGCGGGACCTTTGCTCTGAATGTACACATGGCACCTCTCTCGGTGCTCCTCCAGCGAGCTGCGCTGCTTGTAGCTGCGACTGCAATGGTTGCACTTGAAGGGCTTCTCTACTGCGAGGCAGAGGTTTCAGTTAAACACTCAAACACATCAACGGCATGAAGCAAGCATTACTTCGTTAAGTACGCGGTTTCGTACAAAACTGATGATGGTGTGCATATTGGAGGCCGTGCAGGAGAAACACGTGAACTGAAAGTGAATGAGTAAGTTTCCAGAGGTGAATGAGTAAGCTAATCATATGTGATGTGTGTAACCATATGAGAATGCATGGCAAGGTGTTACTGGAAAAGCCATGTAGCCTCAGCAGACCTCAGATTCAAAAGGAGTGAGAAACCAACCAGCATGGTACTGTACGCAGGTGCATACAGTATCAGAGCTTATCAGTGTGAGTGCGTGTGTGTGTGTGTGTGTGGCTGCCTGGTACCAGAGTGGGTGCGCAGGTGCCCGCTCAGAGCGTCACGTCGCCGGCAGGCGTAGCTGCACATCGGGCATTTGAAAGGCTTCTCCCCGGAGTGCAGTTTGATGTGGCGAAGCAGGTTTCCCTTCTGGGTGAAGGAGGCCCCACACTGAGTGCAGTGGAATGGCCTCTCGCCTGAAAAAACACAGCGTTTGAAACAATCCTGCACATTCTCACACGACACCGGCTTCTTTAATCACACAACTTATTCTGATTTCGACCACCTGCCGCGAGGCTCCTGTAAGCAAAATAAAAAACCCCACTGTGGTATTCTTATGTTCTTGTTGGGTGGAAATTTTGCAATAGCTCAGATATTTGTTGGCTTCCATTTTTTTTTACTTTAGTTGTTTTCTTGTTCCTACGATGAATTGCAAAAAAACACAGAATCATTCACCATCTTTAAAAGGGGAAGAAAGTAACGTCCAAACCTAGAAAAGACTGTTCTCACGGACAACTCAGACCGCACAATTGCCAAGCAGATTGTGCATGACTTCCCATGTCAGAAACAAAGCCTCACGGGTGCCAAACGAAGACTAGCACTGCTCGGCTCTACTCAGTGAAATGCAGCTCTAATGTTTGTATGTTTTACAACAAAAGTCGCGATTAAATGTCACAGAGACACACGAGCCTTTCAAGTAAGCGAGTACTGCATCAGACGGTGGATCATGGTTGTTACAGGGAGTATGGTCGCCTCAGCGTCTTCACTTCTTAACCATCAGATTTCCTCGCGTCTAGCGGATTTTCCTCAATTTCTCTCCTCAGCTCGCCCACTGAGATCTAACAACAACTTGAAATTACAGTTTGTTCCACGCCCCCGCCCAAGGACACGAGGTGATCGAGCTTTTCGAGGCCACAGCAGGCGACCTGTGGAACGCTCTGCTTCACCTCTGAGGTTTTCCGATTCTGTCATCTCTTTTAAAAGTCAGCTAAAGTCACTTGAGCATTTAAGTAACGTGCTTGCCCCAGCTAAGGACATTTGCGCCTTTGAATCCATGTACTGCTCTAGACTCTGTTTTATTGGGGCAGTTGTGTGTGTTCTTAATCTATCTTCTTTTATCTGTGGGTAAAAAGTGCCATATAAATAAGTATAGCTTGCTTTCATGTTTAAGTACCCTATCTACTCCATCATAACCGTAACCCCAACACTATTTTTTTTTGCTAGAATATTCTTCTGACTAAGATTTGAGAGTTTCAGAAGCCTAAAATCACATAATCTCACAGCACAGGATTATAATAATTGTCTGTGATGATTTAAAGCTAAACTCTGCTTTGTTAGTCAGACCGATGGAAGACGGGACAAAAATAATCTTCGTGACTCATTTTGAAGACATTTAAAATGTAGCAACATGAGAATTTCTGACCTTCTTTCACGTTTTTGATATTTTTTGTGCGCCGCCGATAACTCGATATATCAGTTCTATGGATAAGCTGACAGAGTAATCCCATGAGTGGGATGAGTATTATTTTCCATACTCGGCTCTGAGCACGCTGGTTAGGTCATCACTTCAGAAAATCTGTCATTCATTTCAGGATTTTAGGGCAGAACGATAACTGCAGCTGCAGTCTGATGTGCTGACCTATCTGCTGCTGCGATCAAATCACACAGTTAGTGCATGCGTGGAATATATGAACAACAATAGAGGCTATTTCACAATCTGTCAGTTAGCACACGATTGTGTGTTCCTAATCGCTTTGACAGAGTCAATAAAAGGAGACCTCAGGGCCATCAACAGCGCGGCGATTGCACAACTGCGATCTTTGAGGTCAGCATCCCTCTGCTTACCCGTGTGGCTGCGCTTGTGCACTAGCAGTACGTTAATGCTGATGCAGGACAAGCCGCAGATGTCACAGCTGAGCTTGCCTGTCGGTTGGATGCGAGGCGGCCCGGCTCCAGGTGCGTAAGCGCCTTCCGCGTTGGCGGCAGACGCCGCTGCGCTGGCGTCGGGGAGGGCCGCGCTGTCGTAACGCGAGTAGTCCACCAGCGACAGGTCCTGCGGCTCACTCAGGCCATCTCCCTCTTCATCCCCTTCCATGTCCCTCTCCTCATCATTCTCTTCCTCTGTCCTCTCCCCATCAAAACCTTCCTCCATCCCGTCCTCACTGCCTCCCTCTGCTTCCTCTTTAGGCACAATCTCTTGGTCTTTTTCAGCCTTGAGAAGCTGCTCGTTATCTTCCATCTCCTCAGCCTCGGACTTTATCACACCTGAGCAAAGTGGAAGGAGGGGACAACCAAAATATGCATTTGGAGAGACATTTCACAGGAATGTGTAGAGCATTTTCCAACAAAGGAGCTAGATAAGCTGTGAGCAGAATGTGGAACACAGTCACGTCTTTACTTCCACATTTGTATTTAAGGTCGATAGCAAGATATTAGTACTAGCACATCTCCAAAGTGTGGGTAGCCTAATTTGGGCCGATGCATAGTGTCACAGAGAGATTCAGAAGATGTGTGCTTGAGATAAGGCAAAGGCATTTCCTCTACACAGCGGCTAGAACCAGGGCAGGAGAGAGAGAGAGTGAGTGAGCCGGCGCCTCAGACAGACAACACTAATTCCTCATCTGCCTTTGAAGAGTCATTTCAGACTGACTGTTCATCACGTTGGTCACAAAGGCTTAAAAGCATCCAAATTTAAGGGTTAAAAGGTGTTAAAGTGCACCTAAAGTCCTCTCGGTGTCCCCTCAGCCAGCCGAGCACCAATTACATCACCTATACAAGCAAGATTTTCCCGCTTTTGGTTTTTTTTTTCTGGTTTCTCAACCACACGCTCAGCTCAAACTACTTCTCCATGCAGGATTTAGCAATTTCATTTATTAACACCACATCTGCCTACACGCAGAGTCCTAAGGCCCAATGTACAGGACCTCTCACCTAGCCTCTTGCAAGCGTTAACCAGCCCCCCAGCTTATTCAGTTCCATCCAAAAACCACACTGTGGTCTTGGCGGTGACTGATGATGAGCTGAAGAGCAGCGCCTTGTATTGTGGAAAGCGCTCAGAGGTGCTATGGAAACTTTGCACACACAGAGCTCCGAGAGGCCCGATATAGAGTCCAGTGTCTCAAAGCAGTGAACCGCAGGCTGCGCATTAGACGCAGAGCAGGGCTTTAGGAAGTGCACCCAGTGGGGTAGATAGATGGGTGGCAGTCAGAAATAAAGAGGAGAGCTGTCTGTAACACCATGTTCTTTTTTTTTTTAAGTGAGAAATTAGAGAGTTAGGGCTGAATGACAAAGTCAAAACAATTCAACATTAAAAATATCGTGTGAAACAGAGTTGTCACAGTTTCTGCCCGCTTGATGACAAGAAGAGAGCTTTTAAAATGCAGCTTTTATCACAGAAGCACGAACGTGCAGTGAGAACTAAAACCAGACCATGTCTACCACACGCTGGAGACAGCCTCTCATACCTACATACAGTGTGTGTTCAGTCAGTTTTAATCAAAGGGTCTCTACATGAAAGATTAAAACTAAATTTAATTCTGTATTATCTGTCATCGGGCTCCTAGTAGAAATTTACAAGAAGAACAAGGTTTGAGTAATGATGCAGAAACAGAAGGAGCTTTTCTGGTCACTCTGCTGTGACCAGAAAAAAGAAAGAGAGAAGAGACTGCAGAGTGTGGACACGACACTGGCTGAGAAAATGGAGACAGAGTCCCTGCTGGTTCTCATCAGTGTTCCTGTGACCAATGTTCACCATGTACAAGGAGTTAAAAAGGTCTGATTTTAGACGTCTCAGACTGAGTTTAATGACACCAAATGCTGGAGATGAGGACAGATTTAGGCTTCTGTGAAATGACTTCATCTACTTCCAGACTCAGAGTGCAAACCTTTGGTTTTTGGTGCAGCCCTCAAGTTTTCCTGTAACACTGTGATGCAGCAGGAACAGGACTCGGACCCAGGGACGTTTCTGTGCAGTTTCATCATATATGTTGTAGACATTATCGCAGACTAATAAGTCCTACCATGTCTAACACACTGAGGTGTTGGTCTATATAACCGACTTTGCAGTGAATGTTGTTTTGATGTTACAGCTAAATAGACAAAGCAAAGGCTCGATGCCTCTCTTTCACAGGCGTTCTGCTGAATCTGTTTTTACTTCTTGCATCACTGCTTTGTTTGGGGTCTAAACCTGCCCAATAAAAACAGACCCAGTAGTCTCGTAAGAACAGGTCTGATGAGCCAGGCCAAGCTTTGGGTCAGCTATAACAGGAAGGGTCTCTGGAGGGCTCCTGTCATACTGGGCTGTCTGAACCATCCACACCACAGGCAGATTGAGCTTTTGCTCGAAGGTTTCATCATCTCTTTCTCTCCTTTTCTGCATTCTGACTGCATTTTAGGAAGAATCCAGGATGGATGTTTCCATTTCATCCAATTACTTCTCTGGTTGGTGTCATATTAACTGCTGCCCAATAGGAACAGAAAGACTTCGGACACTCATCAACACTCATTTATTGACCGGAGCTCTGGGAGAACACGCAAACTCCACATAGCTACAGCCTCACAAGTCTGAACCCACTGTTCTTGTGAGGTGATGGTGCTAACCACTGAGGCATCATGCACCCATATACCATTGGTGTCAAGAAATGTCACCTCACTAACTGGTGAAAAACAACGTTTCCGAACATAAACCACCATCCACTGATCAGATACAGTATGAATGCATATTTGCAGGCCCCGCTCTCTTACTTTCTATATTGGCACGCGGTCAATGAAACTTTAATCAGCTAGATGACCTATCAAATCAATCAAGCACCTCTTCGTCACGTGCAACCTTGATGTAGTTCATGTCAAACCCTGGAAAATGAGAGACATGCAAATACCAGACACAGCTTGTTGCCGAGCTCTTCTCACAATGATTTGGTCCACAGAAAGCCCTCAGCTAGTACACAACAATATTTATTTGGCTTTATAGTATTCAGATAAGCATTTATGCATAAATTTGACAGCTACCGGCACGAACACTAGCTAATTAAACCCAGAAACCTCTGATGTAAAAGCAAAATAACAAATCTGCTTTTTTTGTGCAAGTTTTTGCAGAGACGAGCGTCACAACTGAAAGGTCGCGTGGGAAGTTTCATTTAAAACACAGTTAAAGATCTTTGCTGTTTCACCTGTTACACACATTCCAGTCACCTGCCACGAAACTGGCTGCGCATAAAAATGAAACTCGTCTTCACGTTTCCATCATTTTACGAGCGGGTTTGATAAAACATTTTGCGCTTGCAGCTGCGCTCCTCTTGTGAGCTCAGCGAAGCAGCAGTTCCCTGTCTTTCACTCCAAATGCCTGCTGGTTTGCTGATTCAAACGACAAAATTAAGCTGCAAATTATGCCGTTTGTTGCTTTCGGCGATAGCTAGCCTGTTAGCTCGCAGGTGCAGTGGAGGTGCATGGCCACAGCTACAAATAGGTGGATAAAAAATGATCAGGAACATAAAATAAGATACGGCCTGATTAAGATTTGCAAAGGGCCGGATTTGGCTCGATTTGGCCAAATGCTCTGGTTACAGGTGACCTTTCACATTTTAATCCCCCTCCTCTACTTTTTCTGCCACTCTAAATGGTTTCCTGTATTTCCTGTCCTCAACCAGTATAATCTATTTCATTGTATGAAAGTATTGTAGCACCATTCCTCAATTTTTTTCCTGAAACAGGCAAAAAACCCAACAAAAGACGTGTAAAGAACAGCTGTAGCACCAATGCCACACACACACACATATATACATATATATATATATATATTTGTGTGTGTTTGAGAGTGTGAGTGTGTGTGTGGGTACACATACGTGGATCTGCGACACCTTCAGCGGACTGAATTCCATTTTCACTAAATGAGCTGTCCTCCTTCTCTTCTTCCTCCTCCTGCGACTTCACATCTGCAACATCTGAGAAAGTAACATGTTGAGTGGATGTGTTAAAACTGAGCGACGCTTTTCTTCTTAATTAAAAAAGTGTTTTCCGTAGCAACAAATGAACATTAAAACTCCAGATTAACAGTAAATATGCAGGAAGTCTTGCTCATGACCCCGACACTATGACCTGCTTTCAGCTGCAGTGTGCACAAATCCCTCCACGTACGTGGTGGAGTTTTTAGGCACGACTTCAGCCAGGATGGTGGCCGCTGTGGAGGAATGCGTGCATCCTCATCATCGAAAGTTTCACATTAAAGACAAGGAATGCCTATACTCACCCATCCCGTCTGCCTCTGAGGATGTGAATTCAGGATGCTTTTCTGTGCTCATGATGAAGGAAAACGTTCTGTGAGGGGGGGGATTTACAGTATTCGGTTAATGAGAGTCTAACCAGATTCTCCCCTTTGGCGCTTTAAAACCAGGTCTGCCAATAAAGATAGAGAAAAGGCGGGTTTGTTTCTTACATTCATTGTGTCACATTTTATCTGACCGTTTGTGAGACAATTTTAACTTTTTCAGATGCTCTCGATGCTAATAAAAGAGCCCCCCCAACCTCCCCTTTACTATTTCTACAAGGCCTGTGAAGAAATAGAAGCAAGACTTGCATCTCTTTGTTCCTGTTGGTTGGACAGTGTAAAAAAAAAGAAGAGTGGGTAAAAAAGCCCACGGTTGATTGCTCGACCCTGTCTCTACATTTAGCCTTATGAGAAAGAGATGATGTTCACTGCTCATGTATTTCCTGCTGGGTTTGTACACAGGAGCAGGCGTAAAAGAGCACACACAGACACTCCAGCACAGTTTCAAAATTATTTAAGAAAAATCCAGACATGCACTTTTTAAAGAAGCCCCCTGTCAGTTTCCACCGAGTTAACAAAGTATTTCATTATATTTTATATTGTTTCAACTATTTATTCGCATCAGCTCTAATAAATAATAAAACACCACACCGTTGATAGGGTTTTCATGATTAACTGAAGCTCTTGCGTTAAAATACATCAATAGGAAACTTTCTCACATGGTCAAAATGAAATTGAGAAGCACATGTCTACATTGCTGCTGTTAATTCCAGGAGACGTTTTTGGTTTTGTTTTTTGCTGGAAGTTAACAGTAAGTCTGAGGAGTAATGATGAGAATAAGATCTTACCTGCTTCTTGCTCAGCACCACAGAGGAGAAGTGCACTCACAGGAGGAGATTCCACACTCCGCCGCTGGACTTTCTCTGAATATGGAATATAAGCAACGTCACAGCCGTGAATTCCTTAAAGGAACAGGAACGCATTTTCAGCAAGGTGGAGCAACAAAGACCAGAGCGTGTGAATCCAGCAGAGCAGCACCGACGGCGAGACTCAGAACAAGTCTGATGATGTTTAAATCTTCAAACATTCCTTCTCTGAACCTAAACACGCACAGCCAACAACATTTATGAGCGAAACAAAGAACCGATTCGGGGTTTGATGTTACTTCAGGGCGTCCACATGGCTCCAGACTTGGCTTTTAAGGAGATCTAACTCCATCTTGTGGCCAGATGTGAAAGCTACTTCAAAGTCCAACTCGTCTGAAGCTGAAACTTCATTTACTTTTCTTTCTTTTAAGAATTCCCCTCATTTCAGGTGAATAAACAGCTGATATCTGCCCTTTATGGTCCGTACCTGCAGAAGTCAGACACTGGCTGTGGAAAATCTTACATCATGGCTCTGCATCTGTATGCTGCAGCTGCTGAGTGTCCCTCTCTTTATTCCCATCTCTGACGCAGAGTTGGAAGAGAATTAGGAAAAAAGCTTTTAAATACTTGTATCCCAATATTGTCTACAGATGAGCTTTAACAGTCGGGCTTGTTATTATAGGAGAGTTTAAGCAGTCTTAAAAGTGCATATGCAGTATCACTGAAATCAGTACCTATTTTATGATACAGCATATGATCTGAGCACAGCATTCACTTGTTTACAGTGAGTGAAGTTATATTTGTGTGATTTTTATGCCTATAGTTGCTAAATCATCTACCATCCCCCTCACGGGAAAAACAAGCGACTCTAACGCGTGTAAATAAAGGCAAATAAAAGCTCATGCTCTCTCCTGCTGATAAAAACAAGTTAAAAAATCCCTGAACACATGCGCAGCAGATCTCCAGGTGCATGTTTAGTTTGAATGCACTTGTTGCTTGAATGAGCAGCAGTTCTCTAAAACCGCCGTTCGAGTCATACTTAGGTTTTTCTTTAAAGGGGACGAGTGACGCAAACGGAGACAAAAACATGGGGGACAAAAGCGCGTGCGTGTGTGTTTATGTGTAAGAGAGGCGGGGGGGGGGGGGGCGATACTGACGTATTTTCAGTGTTACGTCAACATTTTCACCGGATCCAGCTTTGACCACAACCTGTGGAGTTACCACAGGTAACAAAGGTCTTGTGGTACAGGAGCATGAAGTGACCCTCAGATATTTGTATCAGATTTAGTTTTTGGCTTCACCTTTAAAATTTACAAAATTTCAAGTGTGAGGTGAAATTTTAAGGGGGGAACAAATAATTCAGCTGAAACACTTTAAAAACTGCCAAAAACTATTTAATATAATCAAAACTTTTAAGTCTTGTGACATTTGAATGTTTTATGTTCATCCCTAAGGCGGGTCTGTTACAAAAGATTATCCACTATCTAACTCCACAGACGCCTAATTAGTAACACGCAGTAATGAAGGAGGTTGGAGCGACCATATGAGCAAAGCTGGTTTTCAGTGACGGGAGGACGTACCAGCATGTAGTGCCTTTAAAGATCCGAACGTAGTCTGAAAACTGAGGCAGAAAGAGGGTCACTGATGAAAATGTTTGTCTTTCACTGCTTCTAAAATTGCTGATGTATGCTCCTCACTTTATTTATATACTTCTTATTTATTTAAATATGATGCTTTTAATGCGTCAGATGTGCCACAATTGTACGTTTTACTATTATCTGTGCATAACGAAGGGTCTCCACACAGTTTTTCCACAGTGTGCTTCAAAATCACAGGACCTATCACAGCCTCAGTGTTCTGGAGAGAGAAAAACATCTTTCTCATTTTAGTGAGGAACAACTGTTTCTGATTTCTCTTAGATCACATATCCTAAAAGCACAGGGTCGGGCTAAGGACTTCTACACTCACAGGTTTAAATATTTGATTGCAAAGAGCTCTGCTGGCAAAGACAGTATGCTTCAAATCAACATTTAAACAGCTTTTAGCTTCCTGTGGTCGTCCCTCCTCTTTGTAAAACTTGTGGACATGACTCAAACCTAAAGCAGTTTAATGTAGGTGAGAGAAAACGCACAGTTCTCCTTCCAGTTCTGCTCGTTTTCAGCTCCTTTCTCTCATTCTCCTTTAATAAGACAGCTTATTGGTTTCATCCTGCACCTTTGTGCAGTAAATATTCACTTCACTGAATCAACTTTGACTGTTTAAGCTTCATATTAGCACCAGACAAACAGAAATACCATATATCCTTATTTCTTTCACTGAAAGCACATAATAAAGGAAAGGTCAGTTTTCTCCTTTTATTTCTCCTTATGTGGCTTTAAAGTTGTGAAGATCTGCCAGGTTGTTCCATTTCGTAATTAAATCTATACCTTTCAGCTTTTATAGCCAATACTTTTGGAATTTGAGTATTGCACATGGTCTCTTTTTGATATTGAAAATATTCCAGGTGGCAAAGATTCTGCTTTTTTTGGGGGAAATCTTATGACATCTATTAGAAGCTGTTTATGTGCTTTTCATTTGTGAACTTCAACAGATCACAGCTTATTGTTAGAATGAACAGCAAGATAAAAAAAATGTGATTTCCGCGAGGATATAAACTTTAACTTTTTTGTTGGGGGGAGGCGGCTTTGTTGTTCTTCTGCTTTTGTCTGCACCGTTTCTTTCAGGTTGTTTTGTTTCACACTGTTGAAAGATTCCCATCCATCGTTTCCCGTCTACGTCTGCCCTCCTTTTCCTGTCATCCCTGGCAAAATAATATTTGTTTAAAACG
Organism: Diplotaxodon limnothrissa; assembly: GCF_057381915.1. Lineage (NCBI taxonomy): Eukaryota > Metazoa > Chordata > Actinopteri > Cichliformes > Cichlidae > Diplotaxodon > Diplotaxodon limnothrissa. The sequence goes on from NC_140601.1 coordinate 40,851,035, forward strand.
AGCCTAAAATACCGGAAGAAGAATTTACATGTTCCGCTTGTCTGCCGGTCTGTTGCACTGCTTTTCAAGTTACAACAAAAACACAGCTCACACACAACTCATTAGCTCAGCCAGCATCTACAAAATTGCGTCAATAACCACATTTAACCTTTGACTAACCACCCTGCACCCCCCAAAACACAAACACAGTCAAACACCTCATAACTGACACATAATAACGTTCCTATTCTTGCTGTGAGTTCAGAGACTGTTGAGCAATTCCAGAAACTGCAGCTTGATTTTTCCGTCTCTGTAAAAAAAGAACATAAAAGTAAGCGGGTGGCTCGTCTTTTAAATCGAGGCTCAGTAAAAATTTCTAACCTTACCACGGAGCCCTAAAGCAGACTTGTATTGGAGTGTGTTTAAAGTGCTTTGTGGACGTTTCAGATCAGTACCACCGATGTCTCGTAACTAACAACGCTCGCTGCAGCACCCACCTGAGCGGTGCACGGCCTTGAGAGGCTTGGCTGCTGCCCACGGCCTGCCGGTGGCAACCAGCCACCAGTGTGTAGAAAAAAGCTGAAAGAACGCACACTCACAAAGGCGTTACAATGCATGCTGGGTTTCCATGGCAAAATGGAGGCAAAGAAACACAGGGGGAGAAAAAAGAAAAGCAATAAAAGCCATGATTGAAAACCTTTTGGGCTGGGCGGAGGGCACACATGCACAGGCAAACAAGACGCAAGGAGCACGCTGATTTACAGAGTCTGATCAGAAACACACACGTGTGCAATAAACTGCAGCATTGGTAGAACATATCGTGCGATCCCACTGGTGGGAGGCGTTTTTAGGATTGGTGGGGGGAGGGCAGCAGCTGGGAATGGGCAGGGGGGGGGGGTCTGTGTTTGACTGTCCATTTGCCTTTTTATAGCTGCCCACTCTAGTTAGGAAAAAGGGAGAGAGAGAGAGATCTAGGAGCAGAGATAATGAGGAGGTGGGTGGGTGGGCGGGGGGGTTGACGGCACAGCCTGGACTGACCACTGGATGCAGGCACAAACACACGGCGAGACCCTGTTGAGGCTGCAGAGGTTGTTTTCTGCTGTGCATTTGGGGTTGATTAAAGCAGAGCAGCATTGACACGTTGCTTCTTTTTTCCTGGACGTAAATGGTTTTATCTTTTAAAAAAAAGGGAAAAAAAAAATCAATATTTGAGAGTGGCTGAGATAAGGGTGGGCTGCAGGGAGAGAGAACAGAGTGATATTCTCTGTGTGAACAAGTGAAAAGGCGATTGGGCTCTTTTTTCCCTCTCCTCTCAGGGCACTCAGGATTGAGAGAGGACAAGTAAATGAGGGAGAGTGTATATAAGTTTGTGTGCCTGAGTGCGAGAGGGAGACAGAGGGAGAGAGCTTTAGTCTGGCTTTTCTCTGCTCTGCCTTTCAGCTCCTCTCTCACTGTAGAAAGAGGCGTGTCCATGGGCCAGTATAAAGTCCAAGGAGAGCCACTCGTGTTGAGCCATTCTCAGGAGCGAGTCCTTTGCACTGCACACCAGCAAGAGGAGGAAACTGCAGCTGTTACCAAAAACACGGCCTTTCGCTGACTGGCTTTGCATTTGGACACTTGTAGACCAGATTTTTTGGTGTTTCGGCAGAGCGCGGGCGAGCATCGGGACTCGGACTCGAAGAGCAAGCCTCACCTGAACGTGCCGGCGGATATCCTTCCCGCTCGTTCCACCTTAACAAAAAAGAAACCCCCCCAAAAACCCCAAAACTTGTTCTCATCACCCACGAGCTGAGCGCATCAAGAGCAGGCTCCAATTTCTGCGGTGTGAAATTGAATCAGAGCAACGGAGAAGCAGTACAGCAGAGGCATTGTGTGCCTGCATTTGAAACACTAACCAGCTGAAAATATCAAAGACCTTCCAGGACAAAGTGTTCCTCTCAAACCTCTTCTCAAAGTGATTATAAGCTGCACCACATTCAGAAGAGGAGGCGGCCAAAGTGACCATACACAAGGGCAAAGGATTGCGTGCAGGTGCCGGGACTGCCATGGTGCGTGGAGGTGGCGTGGCAGTAGCTCCGTCCTGCTGGGGCCTGTGGGTGTTTGGCGCCCTGTCGTTGGCGGCACTGTGCTTGTCAGACCAGGCCATTCGCTGCCCCGTTTGCTCAGAGGAGCGCCTGGCCAGCTGCCGTCTGCCTGAAGGCTGCGAGGAAACGGTGCGGGAGCCCGGCTGCGGCTGCTGCCCCACCTGTGCCCTGCCTAAAGGAGCCCACTGTGGCGTTTACTCACCCCGATGTGGCACGGGCCTCCGCTGCTACCCGCCGAGGGGCGTGGAGAGGCCGCTGCACTCACTGATGCATGGCCAGGGGATCTGCACTGATGAGAGGGAGGTGGAGGAGAACTCAGGTGAGAGTGAAACCGGGCTCTTCTTCTTCTTGTTTAGTTACGCTCAAAGCGGCAAAGGTCTTTCTCTCATTTGGTGCCAAAAGTGATCTGTCCCAAGCTGAAGCGGCGTCTCTGCAGACCAGAATGTTTTCTCTCTGTGCTCCCCGGACCTTTTTTACCTGATCCGGGCAGAGTTGGGGGGGTGACAATGTGCTGCTTGTTTACCCTAATCTCAGCTAAGCCCTGAAGCAGAGCATGCACACGCACCGGATCCTGATGGGAGAGCGCACACAGTCCCGCCGCTGTCCTGCGGCCGCTCGCTGTGAAAGGGAGCCCTGCTGAAAGATGCGGAGCACCAGGGTGTGCGTGTGCTGCACGCTGCACAAAGTTTACTGAAGGCATCCTGCAAATTTTCTTCTTGTCAGCAGAACTCGCGTATGCCATGTTTAAGTGAGGTCCTGCAGGTGAAGTGCAGGCAGTGAAATGGACTGTGGTGATGCTGGAAATGTGAGAGTCTCCGTGTGTGTGTGTCCCAGTGAATCTGTGTGTGTTTGTAATGGGAGGAGGTAATAAAAGCTGCTGTATGAAATGACTGTAATGGAGTGTGGCCAGTCTGGAGCTATTAGAGCTCTCTGCAATCAGTAATTTACGTGGTGCTCTTTCATGGATACCCCTGGTCCTCCTCCTCCTCCCGCTGCTGCTGCAAATCTCTAACTCTTCTTCTTCTGCTGCTGATGTCTCTATGACACTCTTCTGGCCCAGCTCTCCTTTTCTGTTATTGCATTCCTCTTCCAAAGTCTGTTTCCACTTTCACACAGTGGGATGTCTAATGCTGGATCTGCATATCCAGTTCCAGTTCACTGCACTAACATTAGCTTCTTCCTAACTAGACTAACTGCTTGTCTCCACAAAGGGAGTGGTGCTGATTTCCATTAAATCATTTAAGACAACTGTTATAAGGTGGCGGCTCTTTTATTTGTTCCAGATTATCTGCTGCACACATGCTCCCAGACATTTTCTGGTAATAGTAGTAGGATAGTCTTCCAAAGACCTGGACGGGCTTTAGTCGGTGTAAAACTCGCAGGACGCTCATTGTCATTGCAGCATCTGTTTCTCCTGGCCCTGGGAGCACCCCACCTCCTCTCTTGCCCGAACGAGCCCTCGAGTGCATCGCCCACCGTGTCCAGCTCCTTCGTGAGGATGAGCTCATCGGCACTGTTGCTGCCAGAGCTGAAATTAGAGCCTTCTGCTCTCTGCGCAGGGCCAGCATAGGTTAGCCCGGCACATAGCGTGACTGAACGGAATCAGAAAGAAGAGGAAAGCTGTGTTGAGCTTGATATAAAAGGAGAGCTGTTTGGGTCCACACCCGTTTATCTTGCAGAATGTTCTCCCTGAATCTCTCCGATGCTGCATTGTCCAGTTAGCTGAGCTGTAGCACACGGAGGGGACTTGGCGGGTTGGAACATTTTGGAAAAGTTTTGTTTTGGGGGTTTTCTGTAATCCGAGCGCTGGGTATCGTTTGCCTCGATGCTCTTTCTCACCCCCGAGGTCTGTCATAACAAAGCAGGGAAGCTCTGCCCGATAAATCTCACTGTAAATCAATTCTGCTGGCAGCAGCTCAGATCTACTGTATGAGAATGTTTAATGTAAACCGTGGCAGACGGGAGACGATCAGAGAGGCACCGGGGAGAGGCAAAAAAGCTCTAGATTTCCTTTGTGGTGCATTCACCGTACTTATGCATTATTAAACAAGGGGGTGCATCTCCTGAATACATGTCTGACACTGCCCCACTCCTAGCAACAGTGAACATGCCAGATAAAAATAGAAAGAGGGATTGTAAAAACCTAGAGAATTCGCAATAAAAGGACCCTGGGATGCAGGCACATCCTAACAGCGTACTGAAGTGAATTTAGGGTGTTCACGCTGGTAGTCACAGCCCTGCAGCTGCTGGCTGGTGCTGCCTCGTGTTTAGGAAAAGTAACATATTAAATCAGGCTGTGAAGAATTATGAGCTATCTGCCCGTTTCTCTCTTCCTGAACTGAATTTCCATAGCAACAACAGGCAGTATCCTGTGCCGCATGTCAAAGTCTAAGGCAGCTTTAGTGCTTCTTAATATTCCTTTCTCAGGATCCGTCTCAATCTTAATACTTAGAATAAATCATCAAGCGTGTGCTGGCATCTGTTCCCGCATTCCTGCTGGATATTCAGACGCTTCCCTCTCGCAGTGAAACGGATATTATTTACAAACTGATACAGATGTCAGATATGAAAAGTCTTACACCTACAGGCACAGAGGGAGTTGCATGAATGAAGCAGTCGGCGGAGCCAGACTCTGTTCGACTATGTCCAATTTACTGTGACGCACGTAGGCCTTTATGAAAGCAGCATGCTAACCTAGATTTTTTCTCCCAGCACAATTTGGGAGCTCCGAACTGGTTATTAAAGATGTGCTTTCTCAAAGTTGTCTCGGCAGATGTCATTTCATATTTGCTTTCTTTGGGTCGTGCGGTGCATTTGTACAGCTGGGGCTCTTGTGCAGCCGTAAATGCGATTAGCTAATTGCTGTTCTCTGTGGGGCAGGGACCCCCCTCCAGAGTTGGAGCCGAGAGATACACAAACAACCCAACTCTGTCCCGGCCACAACACATCCTTAATCTGAGGCGAGTGAATCCTCACGGGCTGGGATTTAAGTCTGAGCCAGAAGTTCAGTAAGAAAAATACTTTAGCTCCATCTCCCGAGAACAAATGGACATTTTACCTCCTTCAAGGAGGACATGTGACTGGCTTGGTTTGCCTGTTTGTTAGCAGAACTGCTCGAAGAGTTATGGATGGATCTGCATGAACATTTTTGCCCCAGGTGGGGCTTGGCCCAGGTTAAATGGAGTCCCTGGGAGTCGATCCAGATTTGGATCCAGGAATTTTTGGAAAGATTTTCACCACTTCAAGGTAGAACAAAATTGGACATTTGGTTTTATAGCTTCATGAAAAAAAACACATATCAAACTGACACTGGGAATTATTGTCTTAAAGTTCTCAAGACAATATTACACTCTAATCTGGGCCCAGATGTTCTTCGGAATCCAGGAATTCAATAAATACACTAAATAAATCTTTAAATTTTAAATTTCAGTTGGCCTTGGTGTAGGTATGCACCGTTTGACTACATTTTCACCTCTTAACTTCCACTAGGTCACTTAGGAAGCACTGAGTTTAGGATTAAGGGCCCACATCCTGACCTGTAGATGTGAATCAAACTAAACGCCTCACCGGCAACAGTCTTGATATTAAGAGATTTTTAAAAAGTGCGATTCCTCAGCTGTAATCACCAATGTTTGATTTCATTTCCTGTCTTCGCACAGGGGAGCGAATCACTCTGAATGTAAGAATATTTAGCTTACAATCAATCTAATGGAGTAACCCAGAATAGTTTGACCTAGTTCACTATAGATGCAGGGTTCCCTCTATTCACCACAAAGCACCATTAATGCATAAACTCAGCAAGGATTACTGCTCTCTGTGACAGAATTTACTCACAAATCTGTAAGCAAATGAATCTGCAACACAAACAGCAACACGATCTGGCTCCAGAGATATCTTACTGACAGATCCACATCGGCTGAGTTTATATAACAGACATGAATTCAGATTCAGGTTCTGTCTTCATCTCGATTAAAAACAGAATTCCTTCCTGAAAACACGAGAAACTTAGGGGGGGGGGGGGGGGGGGGTGAGCCCCTGTTTCTGAAAAACAAGCTTCATTTTCATCGCCAAACAATGCTTTGATCCAAAAGTTTGACACAGGTTCAAGGATAATGTTTATCCTGATGATGATCCATCTGGAAAAGGTTCAGCCCTATCCCTTACCCATGTTTTTCTCTCTGATCCACACCTTTGTGTGTGTGTGTGTGTTTGTGTTACATCTGGCTTATAAGAGGTTTAGGCTGTAGAGTATTGGGCTGAAGGGGACCTATTATACTTTTCCTTGTTTTCTGTCATGTCTATATTGTTATAACGGAGGATTCTCACACTAAACACGGTTAAAGTTTCAAATAATGAGGTCAGCGTGTGTAAATGCAAACCATGTGGGTCAAAGCTCAGGCTTCATACTGCTCTAAACGCTCAGTTGCAGACAGTTTTTCTCGGATCGGTTTGCCGTCAGTGAGAGGGGATATCCTTACAAGGTAATCTCAGACGCAAACCTCTGGCTGTGAGAACAGAAGCTTCACGCCCCGCAGTTCAAATCTGTTGTCTGTGAGGGTCAGCCGATCAAGACATCTGCCATTAGGAGCCTAATCAGTGTGTTTGAGCCAGAAGATGAACTGAGGGCTGCATAAGTATACGATTTTGAATCATGAAAAGCTGCTTTGAACCTGTAAAGGAGCCTTATAGTAGAGCAGGGCGATATGGCCAAAAATATTTATCACGATATATATTTGAAAATTTGCGATAACGATATAACCGATATAATTGATGCGAGACAAAATACAACTCCACAACATTACTAGCGCAAAAAAGACAACCTTCCATTTATATTCACTTAAACAAGAAGCTGGTTTTTATGTACATTAAAGCTTTATAAAAATGTAACAGTGCAAATGCAAATTGCTTGCTGAAAGTTTAACCAAAAGGCATTTCCACTAGAAATGGGCTGACATGTCCTGAGCATAACCATGTATAATATCCACTGAAGTTAAAAAGAGGTGCTTTGCAACATTAAACTGCAGTGTGCAGTACGCATTTTTCGGACCATAAGGTGCACGGGATTATAAGGCACATTAAGCGAAACAAAGCAGTCAGATAAATCAAACTTTATTAAACTCATTCTTCTTGCTTCCTCCACTTCTGTACCATTGATTCCTTAATGTTGAATTCTCTGGCAGCTGCTCTATTCCCATGTTGTTGCAGTATATTAATGACTAACCTCGTATTGTGGATGGATTATCTCAGTTGTTCTCCTGACTGAAGTTTGGTCCGTTTACAGCATCCTGCCATGCGATTGCATTTGTCTCTAACCATGAAGAACCTTCACGTTAACTTTTATAAGTGGAAAAGTGTTAGTGTTCGTCCTCCAGCTTCACTGTTTATGTTATGCTAACATAGCTGTGTCGCTAGCGATCACGTAGCACATCATTATATACCAGCTAGCCCAACTTCAGTAACCCTACAAACGTCACTGCTGTTTAGTTTCCTGTCTTCATTTATGTTGCAAGTGATAGCAGAGGTGTACGTTTGATTTTTTTCAGAAATCTCTCAGTCAGAACATGCAATATCATGCTTAGGTAACTAGCGAAACTAGCGAGCTAACTTCCGCTAGCTTCCTGCTAACTTCTAACTCCGTTAAATGTAATAACTTTTGTTTTCATGGATGCCTGGAAGTTAAACTTTATAGTTACACCTCGTAAAGCAGCAATGCTGATCGTTTTATTAAAGATGAAAGAATTTAGACAGTTTTTAACTCTAAGTGATGCTGCAGTGTTGTTTGACCTGAAGCATACGGAGTTTAGGACCCAGATTACTCCCAGATTTAAGAGCATCTTAGTCCGACAAATATGACAATAACAACGGCCGCTTGCATGTTCTGCAAAAAAATGTGCTTTGTTGTGTATCTGACGGACAAACACCAAACCAGTTCCACATCACGGAAGTTGCACCATTTTTACAAACCAATTCTGGATCATCTGTTTCACTCAACAATCGGCCATGTGCGTATGAAAACAAAGGCACTGCGCATGCGCGTTTTACTCCCATTCTATCGCGATATTTCATTTTCCTATCGTTGCCTAACATTATACCGGTATTACCGTGAACGGTATAATATGGCCCAGCCCTACCTTATAGTTATAGTTTCTGAGTTCTGTTTCTAATTATGCACTTTTTTCTGCTAGCTCCTAAAGAGCAGCCAGTATATAATCAAGCAGGTATTTTTAATTTTACAGATTTATTGCTCCTGATTGGTTTCTAGAGACTGGGATGTCTGTTTTGACATCCGCTGAGCAGCAGCAGGCCGTGCAGTAGCAGCAGGTTTCTGCTTTTGTGATTTAGTGTTGATTTAACTTTCTTTCAACCTTTCCTTTGACAAATTACCCTATAGCACGGTCCAACATTTTCATTGGCCCCGACAGCAGCACTGGTGCTGCGTTAGATTCGAGCTGATGATTAACAGATTCAAAGAAATCTTCTGCCTGGAAACCGAGCGTCTGATACTGATACTCTGGCAGTGTCCAGTGTTGACCAAAAAGAGCAGTCAGTTGGTAGTAAGCCTAGATGAGTTCAGTTTGCTGCCAGAATCGCTTGCAGGGAAGGGGGGGGGGGGGAAAAAGCACATAAAAGTGTCACCAAACATTTGGGAAAAGAAGACTCCCCGAAGACCATTTGTTTCAAAAGACATTAGCTGTTGTCAGCGCAATATAAGCTATTCTATCAGGTGTCATTTTAAGTTTTATGTTCAAATCAAACTAATCCTCAATGTTTGGACATAAATAAAACAATGTGTCAGAACAGGAAAGGCCTGAGCCTGATGAGCTGTGGCTCTCGCTGTAACTCAACAGAAGAGAAGAACTTCAAAAAGTTCATTTAAGGAGGGGATCACTGCTTTTCTGGATCAGAAGAAGCCAGTTGAGCAGGTTCGTGTGCCTCCTGGATGACTCTTAGGTGATTTGGTTTGGGCATGTCCAACTGGGAGGAGGTCCTGGGGCCGACCCAGAACATGTTGGAAAGATGATGTCTCTCAGCTGGCTTGGGAATGCCTCAGTATGACACCCACAAGCCTGCAAGAGCTGTTTGGGAAGAGGATGGTTTGTGCATGTCTGCTTAGACTGCTACTCCCATTAACCAGACTTGCCAGAAAAGTGTCAGAAATGGACAGATGCATTTAAGAGCATTGTTAAATACATTACTAGAATCATGAGAGCCGCTAACATGTCAATGGTGTTTCTGTACCATTCAATATAGAGAGTGATGTAGATCATTTGTGGCTAACTTAAGCATTTCTGTGATTAATTTCACACAGTTGAAAAATATATTGTCCAAGTACGGATCCAGTCAAAAGTTTGGACACAATGTTTTTTCCAAGAGCTTGTTTTTTTTGCAATAATCCAATAAGCCTAAGTAAAAATCCCATTGGCTTTTTTATTCAGCCAACAGCACAATGTGAACCTCTGGGTTGGCCTACAAAAGAACAGCAACCGTGTGGCACTCTATAAGTAGCAAATACATTTTATAGCTGCTCCTCTTCAGGGTGTGTCCACCAAAACATCTCATTTGTGAATATGCTGTCCTCCAAAGTGATCTCCATGCGCTTTCAGAAAAGTGCTTGATATGATGTTTTCAGCTTTTCAAACCTTTCTAGCCTCACCTTAAACATATTCACAGCATCTGTATCCAGTAGAGCACGAATGAATAATCTGTAAAAGGCTGCATGTCGTAATGGACGATCTGAGATCTGAGATCCAAGTTAGGAGAAGTATAAACCAGTGGGAAGCACTCTGAGCATAACCAAATATTTATTTGGGGAGAACATTTGTCTTTGGGCTTCACAGCCTCAGCCTTAAAAGCCACTAACAGTGGAATCTGTAATCTGATGACCCCTTCGTGTCACTGCTCTACAGTCTGCAGAGAGAAGGCAAATATATAAACAGACACATGTGGCCTGGACTTGTTATGATGTGGATTAAATAACGTACTGAGACGAACTTGTGTAAAGTGGGGTTTTTCTTTTCAAGCGATGAATGATGCCCCTCGGCACGTCACGCTCACTATGACGAAGACGTTGGCAGCAACGCGAAGACAAATATTTATGTAAAAGCTAGGTTGAGCAAGCAATGCAGTTTATTGTGTAAGAGCTTTTGAGTTTGTCTGCTAAATACTCCGAGTCAGAAGCTGCGTTATCGTTCTGCTAACTTATCACAATGACTAGTTGACGATGACCTAAATCTGCTGATTAACAAACAGGTGAGGGTGTCTGTTTGAACTGATTACAGTCTCAGCTTTGGTTAATTAAAATGTACCTGGTCCCTGATTCTGAGTGCGATTGTCTGCTCACTCCAGCACTTCCTTTATCTCTGCTGTGCACCTGTGACTAACAATGCGCCGCAAATGTGTCAGTGCAGGCCTGACAATGCCCTGAAGGAATGATATTTAGATGCCAAGAGCTGGCGATCCAAATCCGATGAAACCACACAGAGAAGTGGCGACTTCCTCCATGGAAAAACAGAAGTGGTAGCAAACAGGACATGCCACCCCTGACCCACTTTGGCTCGCTCTACGTGGAGTCGGAAAAAGTCTGAACCGGCAAAAGAGGAGAAAGAACAACTAGGAAACAGATGAAACCCCGATGGCTCTTGTGGAAGAAAGTGCTGATGAGCAAGGTTTAACAGCAAAGAGACTAAAAATATAAACAGCTGAGATATACTTCCACCCCAGACAAACAAAGCAACATGACCTTTCGTGAGGTTTAGAGAAACACGGTCACCGATCAAGTTGTAAAACCCTCTAATCATCCCCAGGAAGTGGCCCGGGATCCTTAAAGGGGCATTCCAGGACATGTTTAAGAGTCTGAACTACAAAGGAAAGGTTTCTGTATTTGAGCCTTTATGCACCTATGCTGCATGTTGCACAAGATTAAGGAGGCTACAAACCCTTGTTTCACTGTCTATGCCAGGAGCAGTTAGCTGGATGCCTGCCAGTGATCAGTGATATTAACCAGAGCTCAGATCTGGTTCAGTGATCAGAGAAAGACCAGTTTAAAAATTGTAAAACTACACTTTGAAGTCCTTTGATTCCAGTGCCAATTTGTAAGAAAGCCATGGATTATGAGCACAAAGTCCAAAGCGCTGCCAAGCCTTAAACGCCACAGGTGAAAGGCAAGATGCATGAGAACCGAGACTTCGCATTTTATTCTTTACTTCGCCCTTCTCGTGCCCCCAAAAGCTTGTGACAGTGCAAATACTCTCAAACAACCTCCATCTGGTGCGGACTGCGGTTGTTGTGGAGAGGTGGAGAATGACGAGGCAGGGGGGCATTTCCTCAGGAAGCAGCTGGTTGCCTGCTGGGCTCATACTGCAGGATGATGGAGATGCAAAGGTGGCACAGACTCCCCCCTTCATACAAACAGGCAGGAACAAGGCTGCGTGTCCTTGTAGTTAACCTGGCCTCGTTTTTAGCCTACATTCACCACACTGTTGGCTGACCGAGGAGGACTATTAGAACAAAACAGTTAGATGCTTCACTTCACACTTTTATCATTTAAATGACAAATTATTAGCTTTCACTGCCATTCCTGAAGTAAACTTTCACTAAAATACATTTTGGACTGTTGGTAAGACAAAATAAGGTATTTGAAGTCATCAAGGAACGCACTATTTAACTTTCTGGAGCTCCTTCTGTACAGTTAGGTTCATGCCCCCATAAAGGAACTGCCAGTAAATAAGAAGACTTCTAGAAAAGTATTTTATAAACCTGCTGTGAATAGCATTTTTTTTAAAACACATTTATTTCAAGGATTCATAAACCGCTTGTTTGAATTTGAAGATCTAAAGTTTTACTTCTTGTTGTTTAGCTATGGACAGGCAGGAAGAGATGACTCCCGAACACCCGAACAACAGCAATATCCGGTGCAGTCCACAGGACAAGCGGTGCATACAGAAGACCCTGGCCCGGCACCCTCCAAAATCCACAAACCTGAGAAGCAACAACGCCAGAGAAGACGCCAAAGCGATCCTGGTGAGAGAAATGATCCTCGGGCATTTCTTACGTTTCACAGAAAAAACAAGAAACCCAGACGATGTCCGCTGCAGCGAAATGCATGAATCCAGCAGGTGTTTTACATTACGGCTTTACAGTTCCAGAGTCACAAGCGTGTAACAGGCAGGTTATAAATTGAACAAATTAGTTATTTACAGGCTGGAACATTTGGTCTTGTGAATGAAAGTACACGTGCATATTTTCATTAGCGTGCCATTAGCTGTTCGAACCTGGATCCTAATCCGTCACAGGCACGTTATTCAGCGCATTCATTTCGCACAGACATGTGGAACATCGACGCACAGAAATAACACATTTAGAGCTCGAGTTCACATTTCTCAGGGTCAGATGCTGGGTACAAACACACCGGCTTACTTAAAAGCTGCTTTTTCATAATCAGTGTCTTCTGTGCACTCAGATATAACGCTGTGCGACTTCAACCGCAAAAAAAACGACAACATTTTAATCCTATCCCCTTCAAGGGTTTCTCCGTGAACACTTTAATCAGGTACCATCTTTAAATTGCTCCCTGTGAAAGCCTGCTCTGACGACTTCCTGCGCTGGACCCCAGACATGTTTTCTTAGTTTTCATTTTATTCTGGGAAAAGAGGAGGAAGAGGCAGGGCAGCCAGATCTGTCAGCAGGGTGGGTGGTTAGACTGTGCTGGTGTGGTCATTGCCACAGTTCGGATGAATACTCGGCACTGACAGTCTGACCCTGGGGAACAAACCAATGGTGCTCAACCCTCTGAATATTTAAGAAACAGGCAGGCGTGCTCCTGATGGACCACCTTTGTGTTGGGACACCACTATTTGGATAAGTAATAGGTGGAGACCCATGATAATCTTTAACATGGGATTATTGATGCAGAATGGTAAATGGCCTGTATTTATATAGCACTTTACTAGTCCCTAAGGACCCCAAAGCGCTTTACACATCCAGTCATCCACCCATTCACCCACACATTCACACACTGGTGATGGCAGCTACATTGTAGCCACAGCCGCCCTGGGGCGCACTGACAGAGGCCGATGTTCTACGAAGAACTCGCAAATGAGCACGTTTAAGAGGTCAGAACGGGACATCCACAGGTCGTTCAAAACGTAGGAGTCGACCTTAACAGGATAGCTGCCAAATCAGGGTTTTAGCTTTTTATGGGCTGAGTCACAAACTGCAGTTTGTGAGTAATCAAAATGTTTTTCACTGTGTTCTGAAATCGTGTTTTTGGCATTACTCATCACTTTTCATTACTGACTAGAATGGTAACTTAAGATGGGTGACGCTTTATAAAAGTAAATCTAAACTTGCTCGAGATTTTTCCATGATTTTAATGAGCAAAGAGAATAATTTTCTTCCATTGTTTTAGTGCCTGTTTATTTGTGTGGTTGACAGCTGGTCTTTAAACGTCAAATCAAATCTTATTGCTCCTACAGGCCCCGTGTCGTGCCGAGCTCCAGAGAGCGTTGGACAGATTGGCATCGAATACTCGCACACACGATGACCTCTTCACGATCCCCATACCCAACTGTGACAAAAATGGAGATTTCCACCCTAAACAGGTCTGTACTTTCCAGCTTTCACTCAGCAGACCGCAATCTGACCATGTCAACTGGTGAACTGTGAATCTCAATCATGAAGCCGTTACCAATAAAAATGCCTATCTTTATAGTTCAAAGAGTTCCTTTCAAACTACATAAGCAATCTTCTCGCCAAGACACAAAACATGCCTGCAGCTGATGACATACAGTCTAAATCAACACAAAAGTGTCTCCAAGCAGACTGTCACGGTCATGCCAAGATCGTTATTGTTCTAAGCTCACATGGAAAGTGATTTACTCTCAGAAATCAAGACTGTGTGTAAAGCGGTTTCCCCTAAACTGTTGGACAGTAATCACTTTGTTGTTGCGATGGATGCAATTAGTTCTTGGATGAAGTTACCTGCTTTTTTTGGGGGGTTAGTTTATTTTTTTTGCCTTTGAGAGATTGGGCAAGCGTGCAGATAAGAGTGAGGGAGAATGAGAGGAGATAGGGCTGCTCTTGAGCTCTTGATAGAGCTGCACATGCAATCAAAGCAGCAGACGCAGAGTCAGTGATAAAAGGCGAGCTCTGCTAAGGCACCCGTCATCAAAAGTCTGAGCTGTGCAGATTGTGTAACACGGCTAAAGTATCTCTCTCTGCTCAGATTCGCAGGCATCTGTTTACTGTTTAACTAAAACTGCGCTGTGATAAAACGTATTGGGAAGTAAAGCACAGGTCATTGGGGACAACTGGGAATCATTTCATGGCAGGGTTGCTCTGAGATTGTTAACTCGTCTGTGTTGGTGATGGGAAAAGTGCAAACGCACACAATAAATTTAGTATTACAGTAACTGTTGAAAGCTCAAAAAAGGAATGCTTTAGCTAAATAATTCAACTGCTTTAAACACTTCTCACACTCTGTTTGGATCCACTGGGTATAATTTCTGCAATGTGTGATTGTGTTTTTAGCAAAGTAAGCAGCATTATCTCAATCTGGAGCTGCGATATTACATTTCGGTACAGTGGGAATGTCTTTAAATATCACAACGAAGGTCTTTTCATTGATGAGTCTTGTTACACTCCTAGCAAGACTTGTAGAGTCCAAAAACAAAAATATGCAGGAACAGTTAGTCCAGAAAAACTCACAGTTAGTCTAGAAAAACTGTTACAGAACTAGAATAACGCCTTTGTCTTTATGCTTGCAGTGCCACCCTGCACGTGACGGCCAGCGGGGAAAATGCTGGTGTGTGGATCAGAAGACGGGCCTGAGGCTGCCGGGGCCGCTGGAACTGCGAGGGGATCTAGACTGCCACCAGTTAATTGCTAGCCTGAGGGACTGAAGACCAAGGGGGAAGCAGTGGGGGTGCAGGACCAGCTGAATTCTACTGGTGCTTATTAGTAGAACTATATGACTAAAGGACTTCATTCTTAAGCCTCACTCTACCTGAGGCCAACGGTACTTGAGCTTGTGCAACAAAAAGGAAACCATTGAATTGAGTTCTTTTGCTATCTTGTTTCTGTGTGTGCGGGTATGTGATACGAGTCTTTTGAGCACTTGTTCTGTTTTCTTTGTATCACGTGAACTTTAGGCCAATAGTCCTCAGACACATGTGCTTTAAAGTACCAGATGGCAGAAGAAAGGCACACATACACTTCCAGATAACAGTTGTGGTTGTGATCTTTGAGAAAGAGAGAATGCAGAGCGTGTCATTTTCTCTGGTTTAGTGTAGCATTCTGGGAAAAAAAGCAGTCACTCCACCCAACAATCAAACCTGAGATTAAACATTTGGTTCATTCTTTCTGGAGCACTTATTCACCTGAATTTCTGGACAATCCGGAAAGATTCTCAAAAGACTGTGCACCAGCTTCTTGTTTTTTAAGTAACTTGTGACTCTTAGTCTGCTATTCTTTCTTTTGTAAACCCCACTCATCTAATAAGCAAGTGAAATCAAACCATAAAATGCGTTTGCTTGCGTTTGATAAACACAAAGTTTACTTCAGCCACGGCATCAGAGTAGCAATAACAGATGGGACGAGAACGAGAGAAAGAAACAGGGAAGAAAAGGAATGCATCAACCCCTGTCTCGAATTACCAAAATGATAAGCCATAGCTTTTCACACCACAAAGACCAAAGTGAAAAGTGAGATTAGTCTGCAAATCTGTATCTCACAGAGCCCAGAATAGTTTTGCTTCATCACCCCATGGTTAACTCTGCACCCCCTCCCTCTTTGAGCTCTCTCTAGCATAAAGGACTGGCAGCGTAGCTGGGTTAGAAACTCTGTGCACTGCTGATAGGATAATCTTGTTTCTCCAGCTGGTGCTAAGATGCCAGTAGGACTCGTGTTTGTATGAATATGCTCCGATGTAGGGGATTTATCTCCAAACAGACTGCATGGCAGAACTTTCGGTGGTGCTACATATTGATTGTGCCAAAATACAAAAGAAAGAAAAAAAAAAAGGAAAATGTTTCTGCACTTTTTGGGTATTGTTTCAGATTGGAGTGACGAGGGGAGCAATTAGCATCAGCAAATGTGAGGATCACCTTTGTTTGAAAAAGGCTTTTCCTGCAGGTTTTCAGTGTTATTGTCAAATGATAAAAAAAAAGAAAATCCCACGTTAGCTTTGCACTATCACTGCAGCTGCCTGGCTGAATGTTTCATTAGTCAGTTCTGTAAATATAGAAGCAGAGTGTAATAAAGTTTAATGATTAAACTCCTCGCAGCAAAGTAAACTTATAGCCAACATAAAATTGGGCTTGGATGACTGCGGCGAAGCAGTAAAGATAACGCAGCGATGATGTGGAAATAAAAATTCCTCAGCGTATCTGTTATCACGCATCTTTTGAGGATTACAATAATAATTAAAGGAGTTCATTATCAGTGCAAATGTCACGGTTTTCCATCATCGGCTGCATGGGCGACTTTGGTTGTTACTGACTCAAGAAAAGATTGTTGTTGCTGTCGTTGTTGTTGGTGTCCTGGCAGTTTGGGCCCAGGATTCACTAGAAAAGGTTCAAAAACCAAAGAACAGAACAGCATTAACATTAACCTAACAAAGCACTGGTGTGTGGCCTATAATTTTAAGATGTGTCGGAAACAAAAAGACACTTAATACAAAATTTTGGCTTTCTTTTTACTTTCTGTATGTCCACCAACTGATTTTACCTAAACAATATTTAAGTTTTAAATCACGGAGCGGTACGTTCAGCTCCAAACTGAATAATAAACGTGCCATGAAAATTCATTCATTTTTGCTTTTTACCTTTCCCACAGTGCATTGGGTTTTTACTTTATAAAAAGCAGGACAGATAAACAGAGACTGAGAAAAGAAAAATAATCTGAGCTTATCTCTCGTGCTTCCTGGGAAAGGTAGTAAAATATATAACCAGTGACAGCTGCTTTCAGCCCAGGTCCCTGTGGAAAACTGATATTCCCAATGTTAATGTGATCGTTTTCTCTTTATGCAACTCAGTCAAGAAATTGGATTTTATTGGACTTATTATGCTCATTGCCAACTCCATATCTTGATTCTTAGATTCTAGTAGAGCAGCTTCAAAACAGCTAAAATAGCTTAAAAGTAATGCTCATTTATCTTACACTGGGTCCTGGTGCTGCCTCCCTTTTTAGCTCCCTTTAAGCCAACTGTGCTGTCTGGCAAACAAACAATCAAGGGGTCTTCTGCCATAGACTGTATATTGAAGATAGATGCAATTTCTGAGTTTACGCTCATGTGGAAGAGTGCCTTAAACGTAAAGAACAGGCAGCAGAGGGCAGGCCTCTTAATTGTAAAAAGAAACCCAACTGTTTAAGTCTATGGGAAAATGGCCCTCAGCTCTCTGACTACTTCTGTATACATTATGATTTATATTCCATAAATTAAAGTTGCCATTAGTGTCCAGGATACCTTATGACTGAACCTTGTGACTAAATGAGTAAATGTGCTAGCGTGCACTGTCCAGGTTTTAAATCAGATCTGCTCCCATGTTCATGACATCTGGTTTGAAAACACTAAGACAGCGAGGTGAAGACCCTCATCACGATGGGTGTCCTCATCTTTTATATACAGTCTATACGTATAAAGCCAAGAGGGATGAGAAACAAACAAACAAACAAACAAAAAATCCCAAATAACAGAGCATTTAGAGCACTCTGCACATTGGACAGTGTACCTGTACACTCACTGATCTTATCTGAAACATTATAACAGACAAATGAAGGAAAAACATATTTTTTCTTTTCTTTCTTTCTTTTTCTTTTTCAAATGGAAAACTGTCAAAAAGGTTTATTATGATTAAACCCTGTAATGTTTAATCATAATAAACAATTTGAGCAACAATGACCGAGCTCAGCATCTTTTCTTGTCTCTGTGTTAACCAAGTTTTGCTCTCATATAAAGCATGATGAAGTTTCCACACACAGGTTACAGGGTATAAAAGTAACAATAAAAATCCAAATAAATCAAGCTGCGATAATCTAATCACTGAAGCTAACGCTCAGTTTAAACATTTTTAGATACAGCGCATGTCATTGACGTGCAGTTTTAGTTGGTAGTAAAAACAGAAATGCATCCAAAGGTAGTTCAGGTAACCACAGATAGATAAGTAGAAGATGGTATGGGTGGAGAATAATTGCTGCGGCTTGAGAAAATCAAACCGAAGACTATGAGCACGTTAAAATAAAGACGCCAGTTCTCATTCAGTGAACTCACAAAGATTGTTCCAGCAAATCCTATCTTACAATTCATCGACTAATGAAGTGTTACTAAACACATTTGTCTGTTAAAACAGTCTTAATCCTTGTGAGAGATGGAAAATGGTTTTGGCTTTGACTGTGTAAAGGCCTTCTAACTACATAAATGGTGTATTTAAGCTATAGTAAGTTGCTTGTCCTCTGACTTTGCTGTACTGAACTGTAATTACATTTCTCGACAATAGACTGTTTGCATTTGATATTATCTGTTAATGTGTAGAACATATGAAGTAATGTTTGCATGCATACAAATGGACTGAGGTTGGAAACAGCTGAAGTCTTGTGTATGTTTCCAGAACAGGATTGTTATACTTAAACACTGAAGTGATCAAACAACTGAAATATAGAGTTTCAAATGAAATAATCAGCTACATTTTAAATGTTTTCCTGATGAAAATGTACACATTGTAATACAACGATTAAAATACATAGAAACTACAGTGTAGCTTGGTGTTATTAGTCGCAGCAGTGATATAAACCTGCATTCCTTCTGATGTCCAGCAGGTGGCGAGTCCCTTGGCTGCCAAAAGAAATAAGATTGTATTAACTGAGAATTTAAAAAATAAACTTTCCACTAAATTATTTTGTGACCTCAATAAACATTGTTTGGTTGATTTCTTTTTTTTTTTTTTTTTTGGCCTGTCCCGTTTGGCTCTTTTGCCATCAGAATTGTTGTCTAAAGGCAAAGAAAGATGCCCAACGGATTTACTTTACCAAACTGACCATCCCAGCCTTGCCGTAATGGTCCATTTGATTCACCTTTTATTGTTTATTTTATTTTCACTTACTGAATACGGGACAGACTTGACTGGGGGAAAGAAGGGGAGAAAGAAAGAGGGAAAGAGAAACAGCTGAGAAGAGGGACGGGGGAGAAGGGCAAAAGACAAAAACCAACAGAACGGGCAGAGAAAAAAAATGCATATATCAATCACCTGGATCACCTGCTGAGAAAGAAAAAAGAAAGCAAGCAGAAGAGAACAAGAGTAATAGAATAAACAACATCACAATGATATATGGGAATATGACAGTAAATACTAAATGTTAAACATTATTGTGCAGCACATAAGATCAACAGAACACAGTGTGCTTTGAGGTAGGAGCCAAAAAGGGTGTAGTTTGTGGGTGTGATCACCCGTGTGTACACCTGTGAGCATGGACGCGCTTGTTTTTTGTTTTTTTAAAAGGTTCCTTCATGTAATGATCTGCTAGAGGGTGTGGGGGGGCCACAGCCCCGTCCTCCAGGGCGTGAAGCAGGTGTGGAGGAGATCAAAACTCCAGACATCCAGAGGCCCCCAGAACACAAGAGACCAAGGAAGACCAACAGAGGGGCAGCTGCGCCACTGTCCCGGAAAGAGCTGAGGAGAGTCCCAGATGAGGGCTCACTCAGCAGCCGCGGAGCAGAAGCCAGGGGGGGTTGCAGTGACGCGCCCGTGAGCTCCGCCGGCAGCCAGCTGCGCCTGAGTGACCGAGCCCCAGGCCGAGAGGCCGGGGGCACCCCACCTCCGAAGTGGCCCGAGCGAGCCCCAGGCTCCAGGCCCCGATAAGCGGCCGCCAAGGAGTGAGCCGGTGTGTACCTGGACGCCCATCCCCGGACACAAAGAACCACCAACGCACCGATGTCTGAGGGGGTCCGCCACTGGCAGGGGAAGTGGTGGTAGGGGGAGATAGGCCTCCAAACCTTGGAGGGCCTGAGATGTCCCCAGAGAGGTGGCGTCTGATACCCAACCTGACATATAGACACAGACATACAGGCACACACAGATACAAACATCCATTCCCACCCTCATGCTCTCATATGCACTTACTCCACACTCAACCAACGTGGAGACAGACATAAAGAGACGCTGTACACACGATCACACTCCCCAAGCGTACTCTACAAACCGGGTCTAGGTGCCCTCGCCCCTGGAGGGGGGAACTGCACCCAGACCCAGGTGGTGTTTGGTTGATTTCAAGGTCTCAAATGCTAGTTTAACATAGAACAATGTTAACTTTTTAAAGTATTGTCACATTTAGAGTAAAACTGGACAAAAAGAAGGATGTGCTTTATGGTGTGACTATATCCTCTATTGTTTTAGTGAGGTGGTGCAGAAAAAAACCCATTTGGTGCCCACCCTAATCAGGTTTAATGTAGAGTGAAAGAAAACTAACCTGCATTACATTTGCAACCATTTTTTGTTACCTGGCTTTTCACATATCCAAGCATAAGAGATATTTCTGTTTATTAAGTCTGCAGATACAAATAAATGCATAGATTTGTCCTGTAAGGGTAACACAGATTCTTTACCTTACTATTTAGGACTAATTGTGTTTTTGTGTCTAGTCACCCACCAAAAAAACAAAAAAAATCTGCAATGGGTGACATCATTTATATACAGTCAATGTTTATAGCAGATATAGTTCCACTGATCATGGAAAACAGTCATCTGGTTGTCATAAAGTAGTGTTTTTGGTTTTTATCCCACTGGGAAACGTGATTTCTTGGAGTCCTCGCTTCCTGAGTACAAATGCAAAAAGTTCACTTGAGCATTTGTGGGATGTGTCTGACGCACAGAGGCCTCACACTTTGACCTTCAGGGCCCGAAGTACCGACTGCCAAATTCCTGGGGTCTGTCCATGCCTTGACAGGTCAGAGTTAAACTGAAGGCACAGTTGGATGTGTACAAAGGTAGCAAAACACTGTAGTATAAAAATGTCAGAGATATATTTTGGAGAATGGTGCATCAAATCTGAAATATGCTCTATTTAGTGTTATTATTATTTATCAATAAAGACTTGGTCTTATCATTTCTTACCAGTGTCCCAGTTTACAACAGTTAATTATAGTTCTTAGTCTTGAAGCGTTTTTTTCTTTTAAATATCTAAGTTGTTTGTATCCAATCTCAGATCTTTACTGACTCTTCTGTTAAACATGCTCTTGCAGTGAATCGTATGTGAAATATTTCTGTGATTGAATAACTAAATATGAGATCCATTTTTCTAGTGAATATAATTAACTCATGTTTAAATAAATAAATAAATATAGATTCCAGTGTTTGTCTGTCTCTGGCAACCATGTGTGACTATTTCACTGTGCTTACATGGGATTTGTCAGATGTGTCAGATAAGTGAAGGACAGCATTGCCCACCTTTGAGCACCAGATCATCATAAAGTTGTTCGACATACTCAGACTCAACAAACCCAGTGAACTTCTGTCCCGGGGCCAGTAAAAAGTATACTGGGCAGCTGGATGGATAATGAGTTGACGAATGCAATGAACTGAAGCAAACTATTCTTGGCAAGCAGTTTTTCACCACAGTCAGTATTTTTACTTTAACACTGTGCGGTCATCATAGGTGGGATATTTAACCCGATAAAATGTTATATTTCAAAGCTGTTAAGTACAGATGTAAGGATGACATAGAAGGGTTAAAGAGAGTGTATGAGGCAAGGAAAATAAAGACACTGTGCTTAGAGTCAATGAAAACAGCAGGAGGGCTGCATTGGTGCAGGACTCAGAACAAATCTTTCACTTATATATGCAGTAAAAAGAATGTAGCGAGCAACACATCTGCTAATAAAACGTTTCAGCTCAGGTGGACTCAAACAGAGAGCAGCAGCGATGATGCTCAGGATCGCTTTGCTGTACCATAAAAGATAAAAGCACAATTGCACCTCCACTCACACATGGTGAAGCAGCCTGCAGAAGATGGAGACACTGTGGTCAGAAAAGGATGGACACGGTCAGCAACGATACTCAGGCAGGCTCTGCAGGTTAAACAATGCTGAGTTAGTACTAAACAGCCCAAATATCCCCCAGGACAACCACTAGCATGAACCGCTGATGCAAGGAAAGATGCATCCACTCCCCCGCTCATGCCAGTTACACCAAATTCTGACCATCCAAATGTCACAGCAGAAATTGAGACTCATCAAACCAGGTAACGCTTCTCCAATCTTCTCCAATTTTGGCGAGCCTGTGTGAACTGTAGCCTAGGTTTCCTGTTCTTAGCTGACAGCAGTGGCACCTGGTGTGGTGTTCTGCTGCTGTAGCCCATCTGCTTCGAGACTAAGGCTACGTTCACACTGCAGGCGAAAGTGCATCAAATCCGACTTTTTTGACCGTATGCGACCCATATCCCATCATGGTATGACAGTGTGAACGGCACAAATCCGATATTTCAAATCCTATGTGGTACTGAGCCCGATACATATCTGATGTTTTAGAAAACGACTGCTGTTTGAAAGGTCATGCCGCATTAAATCCGTCTTTTACGTCACTGACACAAGACAGACGCCAATTATCAGCGCCCGAGAAGACATCGTGAACGCTTCCTGGCCATCCAGTGTAGATGTCAGTGAAACTGTCGGGAAGACAACGTTGGAGAAACGTGAACATTTTATTTGTACTGTATAATCTGCAGATTCTGACAGAAATCTGCAGCTATCCTTTGAAGCACCGCTCCTCTAAAACAGCAATAAGGATCATTATTAGGACATTTGTTAATAACAAAATAACTTTTTAACTTAAAGCAAAATTGAGAAACGTAAAGTCTGAAACAAGTCTTTTAAGGCCATTAGTCAAACAATACTGTTTGCTCTGGGTCTAAACAGAGCGCGTTGTGTGCGTTTGCTGTCACGTTTTATTTGTAGTGTGAACAAGCAGACAAAAAAATCGGATGTGATCAAAAAATCAGAATTGAGCTTTAAGACCTGCAGTGTGAACGCAGCCTAAATGTATCTTTGGATAGGTTCTGCATATCTTGGTTTGCATACCTTGAGTTACTGTTGCCTTGTTATCAGGGCGAAGCTGTCTGGCTTTTCTCCTCTGACCTCTGGTATCAATGAGGGATTTTCAACCAGAGAACTGCTGCTGACTGGATATTTTCTCTTTTTTGGACAATTCTCTGCGAACCCTAGAGATGGTTGTGTGGGGAAATCCCAGCAGATCAGCAATTTCTGAAGTAATCAGAGCAGCCTGGCACAAACAACCATGGCAGTTTCAAAGCCGTTTAATTACATTTCTTCCCCATTCTCCTGCTCGGTTTTAGATTCAGCTGGTAGCCTTAACCTTGTCCACATGCCTAAATGCACCGAGTTGTTGCTATGTACATGCCTGATTAGATATTTATCACGATTAGTTATTTATATCACTTTAATGAGCAGCTGAAACAGTGTACTTAACTGAGTGTTACTCTGGGCTATTGTGACCAAAATAAGCAGGGTATAAGCCTCTGAATAAAACGTGACTACATAATGAGCTTTAGTGATCTGGTGAACAAAAATACATTTTTGAGAAAAAAAAAAGTATATCAAGTTGTTGCCTGGAGACCAAATGTAGAAAAGGAAATATTTAGAAGTTACGACAGAAAATATGTACAAGGAGAATTTATGTTCTCACATCTTAATCTGGCACTATATATTTCCCTCAGCCTACAGTGAAAGCTTTTTAAATTGACGCATTAATCATAAAACTCGATGCAGTTATGCAAGGAACCTCTGGAAGGTTACATCATGATAATGTGTGTTTAGCAGCTTCTAAAAATATCTCTGCCATCTAACACCAGAGTAAACTTTCACGTCTGCTTAGTTCCACTGCCTGAGTCTATTTTGGTTTATATGCCTAAGGACTGATTGTGCATTACCAGAGGAGCTTCATGGACTCATTTAAAGTGTCACATGGGATATTCTGCCTCTGGGCATCCACAATCCCACAGCTATACCTGGGAGGCCCTGCACAAATGTCCATGTAAAGCCTGCATTGTAACTGAACTTGCAGGAAGCATGTGACCTCCACCCTACCTCCAGATGCACTCTGTTGCAGGTGTGCAAGGTTAAACAAGGTCCTTGCCATGCCTCATTTGGAATCTGTTCTCTGTCTCATCTGTTCAGCTTTCTGGCCTTTTGTGACCTGGAGAGTCAAAGGAAGGTGAAGCACCAGATGAGCTCTGAATGCATATTGTGCAGGAGGCAGGTCATGCAGAAGTAAAATAACCTCTCAAGTGTACAGAGTAAACAGAAAGAAAGAGGGTCACAATGACCACAATCAATTAACAAATTCAAAACAAGAACTATTCAGGCTGAATGGGCCAAATCCCACGGGCTTTTCTTTGTTTTTTTTTAGGGAACTCACTATTAGAACTATTGACCTGGGCGGCTCTCAGACAATGTGAACAAGAATGCAAAGTATTTCAGTTCTAACAACATGGGAGCAGTGAATGGGGCAACCTTGAGTTTATCAAAAGCTCACAAGCCTGTGAAGCATCCATAATGCAGCTTATGGTATGGTGACATAAGAAATCATTCCTGATTTTCCCCTATATTGCAAGAAAAACGAGCTTACTGCCTTAAAATGGAAATAATATATGCTTTCCACAGGTGATGGCTGCAGAGCATCTGCACTGACCTGGCTGATTTTTGACATGATGCGTTTTGCAGTCAGGGGTGACAATGCAGGTCAGCTTTTCACAATCCGGGAGCAAACTGCATCATGCTACGACGTTGCACATCTGCAGCTTAAATCTAAAGCCACGCAGGGAAAATGTGAAATCCCACTCAGCAGCTCTGTTGTTGCCATATGGTCTTTTTTCCTTCTGAATGCTGGAGGAGAAACGTCTCTGCTGTCACCGCTGCAGCAGTGACAGCAGAGAGCGATGAGCATCAGCATCGAGCCGAGGCACAGCTGTAATAAGGAGAGGGTGGGGGTGCAGTTCTAGAAGATTCTGCAGGAATCATACGAGTGGACCCCATTTCACTGGTTTATTGTGGGAACTGTATTACTAAGCTAGGTGGTTAGCCTTCCCTGCCAAAGCCACAACCTGCACACAGTGGTGGGGACTAAAGGGTTTGGGGTGAGTTTTTTGCCCTTTAGTATTCATGCTTGCAGATTACGTGGGAATTTCAAATAACTGTAGACATGTCGGCTTTGCCTAACGCTGCATGCTAATAATAATCATAGGTGTCATTCTCATTCCTTTAGCTACCAGCTATTCAGCTAGTTAGACGTCAACCGGCTGGTTATTTAGAGCAAACGAACTTATGGGCCAAGCGAACTACAAGAAATGTCAGCTATCACAACGTTAGGAATTTGTCAGCCACATTTAAAGTCAGCTCACAACCGTAAATTAAACTTGAGGTTGACTTTTGGCGCAGACAGGCTAACCTAACAGCAAAAGATTTAGCTAGTTAGCGACTTGCTAGTTACGTTATAGGTCGTTTATAGGATGAGCATTGACGAGTCTAACGTCTGCGAACTACGCTCTTCACCCACCATCATCATATTCACACTTTCATAATCACATAGAGCGGTCATTGATGCTATTTACATTGTGACACAGTGAATTTGCCCCATAGATATTCCGCTTATTAAGTTAGCTTTGAGCTAACGTTGATGCTAGTGGACGTTAGCCTGCCTTGTTGCCTGAATCACCATCAGCATCTCTTTGTTTTACGCTATGTTTGAATCTCCCATTTAATCACTGGGGTATATAATGTTACCCTCCTCATAAATGTGTTTATTGCAGATCCAATGACTGGAACAGACTGATTCATCCTCCTCACTGCAGAAATGTCAAGTAAGACACTGGGAGTGTTTGAAACAGTTAATTATAGTCAGGCTCTTTGTAGGTGATGGTATCTAAATGCATCAGACCTGGTGTTTCAGTTTATCCATGCGAAGTGATATGACAAGAGTTGTGGAAGTTAGATTGGACAGGACTGATTCGCTTTTTTTTTTTTTTATTAATTTCTTTCCCGAAACAGAGAGACCATCCTATGCCCCTCCACCTCCCCCTGCCCCTACAACTGTAAGTATTCTCAAATATACATCCACACCCATGGGTTTTTATTTAAAACCTTTCATTCTGTTTCAGCCCCAACTCCAGCCACCCCCTGGTTTTTTTTTATGTCACACAAAATGGAGATTTTTATTTTGTTTTCAGGTACTGGAGGAAATCACAATCATCGATCAGAAATAAATGCAGTTTAAAAAATACTGGGAAAGACTTTCAAGTGGTATGTGGGATTTATAGCAGATTTGCATGTTTTGTCAGGGCCTTGTAGTCGCTCAGGTGCAGTGACAAATATAGAGCATATTTTATTTTTTTTAGACTTGGTCAAAAGAAAGCAATGCACGAAAAGTGGCACTGAAGAGTGAATGAAGAATAACTAAAACTAATAATTAATTAATAAAAAAGATTTAGTATCAGAGTACATCTTAAAGTAAAAGTACTCATTAAGTAGAATCGTATACATGATATTGATTGTATTGGATCATAATGACGGATTCACTGATATTCACACAGCGTCCTACACAAAACGTGTGTGAATCAGAAAGAGATGGCTGCATCTCTACTGAAATCCAAGGAGCCAAAGTGCAAATAGAGCTACATGAGTGTACAAACACCATCATGAACTATCATAACATCTCATTTTAGCTTCGTTCATACATGTTGCATTCAAATAAAACATGTATTTGGCTTTCACGTGATTGCCGTAACCTGTGTAGTTTCTGTGTACTTTGTGTGGGAGAACAGGGAAAGGTGGATCTAATGCTGAGAGGTAGTCAGAAATATCAAACTTACTCTTTGCTCCACATTTAGTTAGGATCCAGCTCACGCATATGCAATAAAATGATTGCATCCAAAATATAATTGCATTGAATAAGAAAGCAACATAGAGGAACACAGCATCAGCCCCAGACATCAGTTTTAGTTTTAATACCTCATTGAATATGTTTTAAGTTTTGATGAGGAGACACTTAAGCAGGGTCCTGATTGGTTCTTTTCAGTCACACAAATAAAACCAGAATATTAGTGCTAGGCTCATATAGATTTCATGATGACATTTTTTTCCCCAAGATGTCCTCATGTGATACTTTTAGCAACAGTTCTACCAGATAAATGCAATTTAACATTTGCAGCGTTTGGCCTGTTTTATACAAAAAAAATAATCTCATATAATAATAATAATAGGCTTACTGGCAAAAACAGTCTTAACACAGTTACTTAACTTTAAAAAATGTTTGTTTGTTTTTTTAAACAGATTTAACTCTAAATGAATTTTGCCCAGTTGCCCAACATGACTCTAATTTATGCTTCAGGAGTAAAAGATTTCTTTTGAGAGGACCTATCAGAGTCTTCTGCTCTGAATCCTTAATTTTTTATATTTTACTAGCCGTAATTTTCAGCCTGTTAGTGCTTGTTGTTAGACTAAAAAGCCACACATAGATCAAGGCAGATATGGAACGGCACCAGGCTCAACAGTGAAAGTCTGTTTCTGATTTTACTGTCGTTTGCACTACAGATACATCTCAAACAATATTATTTGAGATGTATCTGTTGTTAAAGTAGCATTAATCACTTTGGGAAGGGGATAAACTTTATTCCTACTAGGAATAAAAATAATTCAGGAGAGGCAAAATTATGGAGACCAGAGGGGAAGAAATCTCCTCCAGCAAATTACACCAAGGACCTTTAGTACAGTTTGTGCTTGATTTTGTTTAGTCACAGAATGATGTGCTGACACACCACTGCTGTATTTTCCTATAGCACCAGCATGAATTCAAGTTTCTTTATTTTTGCATTTTCCCAGCTTCTTTCATTGGTTTCTTTATTATTTTTTCGTTGTCTTGGGCTTTCCCCTCTTCTTCTTTTAGGTCATTTCTCATTCGTGTTTCTGTCTCATTTGTTTCCATCAGCAAATGCCCAACACCACCGGGTTTGTGGGGTACAACCCATACAGCCATCTGGCCTACAACAACTACAGACTGGGAGGGAGCCAAAGCAGCAACAGTCGGGTAACGGTATGAATATTAACATAGAAGAACAAAACAAATAAATAAAGGCAGTGACTGAAAGTATAAGGCAAACCAGAAAAGCTTGCTCTAGTGAAATGAAGACGCTGCAGATGAGGCCTTTGCAAGCTATAAGACTGACTTTTCTTTGTTTGGAGTAAATCAGGTTAGACATAATTTTGCTTTCCTACAGTAGAAACTCATTCCGGTACTGAGACCGAATCAGAAATGATGCATACCATCCCAAACTCCCTCTGCTGCCTCCTTCATACTGCAGACCTGCTAAGAGTCCATCTGTGTCTATTCAAATCCCACCTGCCTTTCAAAGTCTGCATTTCTGACAGCCATGTTAAGTAACCCATGCCATCATGTTGCCATGGCATTAAAGACTTTGCTGCTCGGCATGGCTCTGGCTGCTGAGCAGTAATTTAGTCGCTGCATGCAAGCTGTGGTTGGCTGCCTCTGATAATGGCATTATGTCTCGCACTGAGCAAATCTCAGCTTAAGTGAGATTTTTCTATTTGATTTTTTCCCCCCACAGTCTGCGTTGTTGCAGTGCACTCTGTGGGCTTTCTTCTTCTTGTTTATACCTCCAAACTGTCATCAATGCAATCGAGTTAAATGATAAGAAGCTCCTTTAATGGATCTTGTGTTTAAACCTGAACATAATCACCTGCTTGTAGCGTCACAAGCTTCAGCCTAGCTTAGCTATAGTGTTTCTGTGGATGCCTCGTCACTGCACAGCAGGCGTATCTCAAGGTGACTCTTTTTCCTTTCTTTACCAGAATTCCTCTGGAATAAATATCCCAAAGCCACCCAAGCCTCCCGATAAGCCACTGATGCCATATATGAGATACAGTCGCAAGGTAGGTACAGTGTTTAACTGCTCCCTTTTGCATCATTATGTGCTCAGCTGGAAGAGAGGGATGCTTTGATTTGAACATAGTTTGCATAGTAAGATGTACATTTTGTCTTGGTAGTTGTTTATCGAGGTAGGTGTGAAGCCAGATTAAGCCAGGAATTACTTAGAACTGTCTACATCACATAGTGGGATTTCTGAGCTTGGAAATGCAGCTTAAAGCACACGGCCTCCTCTGGTTTGTGACCTCTCTGCAAAGAGATAACCACCTATAGCCCCTCCAACCCAACCCAACCCCACACCCATGTCTGGTTCTCATCACCAGGTTTGGGATCAAGTAAAAGCCTCCAATCCTGATCTGAAGCTATGGGAAATTGGGAAGATAATCGGTGGCATGTGGAGGGACCTCACTGATGAGGAGAAACAGGATTATTTGAATGACTACGAAGCAGAGAAGGTTGGTTGTTTTACAAGGGGTGTTTATGGGGTTTTTCCTGATGGGTGACAGTAGATGTGTCCCCGCTAGCTGTGGGTCCCTCCAGTCATCATTCCTTCCTGAATAAACCTCTTTCCTCATCTTGTCCTAGATACAAGGGTCCACATTGTTGTGTCTGCTTGCCTTTTCTGTTTCCTTGTCATTCCTTCATCTTTTCCACTGTAGATTGAGTATAATGAGAGCATGAAGGCCTATCACAACTCGCCAGCCTACCTGGCCTATGTAAATGCAAAAAGCCGGGCCGAGGCAGCTCTGGAAGAGGAGAGTCGCCAGAGGCAGTCCAGGCTGGACAAGGATGAGCCTTACATGAGTATTCAGCCAGCAGAGGATCCAGATGGTAAGGCCCCCTGGGCTCTTTAGAGCACTGCCACAGAGTTGTAATTATTGTAGCACGACCACACAGCGTTGCGAGCGCGCACACCCAGAGAATGTGTTATCCCCCCCCCTCCTCCTATAGCGCTACAACCATTAACATCTTTGGTAATGGTACCTTTGAAACGCCATTTCTGCTTTCAAGCTTCCAGCCTGGGACCAAAATTTGCCTTTGTTTTGCACACGTGTTTACATTTTGTAGATATTTTTGGCAATGGTTAAGACATAATTGCAAAATTTACATTCTTTGCTCTGTTGTTATAAAGCCTGACTGATGCACGCACACACACACACACACACACACACCATGTTAGACAGAAGCCAGAAGAAAACGTTTGAGTTACACCCACCTCAAGGAAATGATGCTTGTCTGGGGTCTGGCTGAGTTACAGTAGACGATAATGATGCACAGGAAAACTACAGATAAAACCGTTGCTATTTAGAAACACCCCAGACCATAAAAATGTCAAAGCTGGTATCCCAGTGGGCTTTGTTCTTAACAAACTGCACGTACAGCGACGATTAAATAAGATTTAGCTCTCCGGGTGGAGAGAACAGAGATCACTCTTTATTAAAGTCTTCGTGCACTTCTACTCTAAACATCAGTTTGTTGCATTGTTTATGAACATTAAAATGGGTATTTTTGAGGTGCTGTGGTTTGACTCTACTAGAAAATAACCTGAAACAGTGTTCGACGTGGAGACCTTACCTTTTGAGAAATATCCCACACATTAGTGAGACGTCATTTGTGATCATAGAGAAGCTTAATGCTCTCACACGGCATTCGGAGTGGTAATGGTTTCCTGTTTTTGTGTCTTGAGCACCTATGTGGCAAACGACATTCATTTCTGCTCTCTGGAAAGTTTCAAAAGGTGCACACAGAGGTGCACAGCACCAGCAACCTCAGGTGATACCCAGTGAGCAAGGGCGAAGCTTGCCACAACAAAGTCAAAGCAAGTCTGCTAAATGGAAAAATGGCGAAAACACAGGTGGATTG
Source organism: Diplotaxodon limnothrissa (assembly GCF_057381915.1). Classification (NCBI taxonomy): domain Eukaryota; kingdom Metazoa; phylum Chordata; class Actinopteri; order Cichliformes; family Cichlidae; genus Diplotaxodon; species Diplotaxodon limnothrissa. The sequence goes on from NC_140601.1 coordinate 40,881,903, forward strand.
TTGTTAATGGGTAAGAGTAAATGGATGTCTTTTTAAACATGTATATGGAGTATAAAAATACACTGTTTCCAGCAGAATTGCACTGTATTTGTTTCTGTAATAAAGTTTAGTCCCTTTAAATAAGAAATTACCACAAGCAGTAGGTTCCTCAAACATCCCTGCAATAGTCCCTGCTCTTCTCTGAAGCCTCGGTGAACTCAACAGCACCAGGTCTCCACCTGCTGCAAGGCCTGGTTTGTGGGGCCATCGTTCTCGCAGCGGATTTCCAGAGCAGAACAAGAACGACTGCTTCAAGCTGCAGTTTAAGCTGTTGAAGCTGGAGTCTGTCCGACGGCAGGGGGAGGGATTTAAGATGCTTATATTAAGAGCCTTCAATAACTTCCAATGTATAATCATACATCACGTGAAAACTGTGACTTTATCATTGTCTCACATCGTTGTAGAGCAATTCTGGCAGAGTTTCTTTACAGCTTTGCTTCAGTTCATTCAAGTTTGTGGGCGCTGGTTAATGCACAGGATCATGATCAGGTTGAGGTCTGGACTTAGACTGGGACCACCACCATGCATCTTCATTCTATTTCAGTCATTCTGTCGCAGATTTGCTGCTGGACTAGGGATTTACTTCCTGTTTAGTGGCTGAAATCGGGCCAAGCTTTAGTTTGACTCAAGAATTTTTTGCGGTCTGGTCCTGTGGCTGTAAAAAAACAAGCCCAAATCATCAGCCCCCTACCATCGTGCTGACAGTATGAGGAGTTGTGGTGGTGCTGTGCAATCTGATCAAACGTCTCCACTTTGGTCTCATTATTATTATGTCTCGTGGTTTGTTCAGATGCAACTTTAGAAACTTAAGAGAACTCTACCAAACAAGCCATACTTGTTCCGTCCTCTTCTAATTGCACTACGATTATTATGATTAGATTCAAAGATTCAAGATTCAAAGCATTTATTGTCATATGTACAGAAGACATAGCATTTCTCTGTGCAGTGAAATTCTTCCTTCTTGCTGTCATAAAGACAAATGAGGATAAAAAAAATAATGGAAGATAAATAAGTACAAAAATAAATAAGTGAAGACAAGTGAGGTTTGCAGATGTCGACGTAGATGGATGTACATGTACGTACGCTGATGATTGTTACTTTTATTATTACTACTACACACTTTAAATTTTCTCCTCCGCTCATAGTTCACAAGGTTTGTACCATAAATATGCTACTAATGCTGAATTAATTATTTATTTTTGCTAATCCGATGGTGTTGGAGCTGTGGTAGCAGATTGGTGGTCTTAACGTTGGCTGCTGAAACTATTTTTCATGCATTTTATTTTCTCTGTTGTAGACTTGATGTGGCAGTCATGTGACAACACACTATGTTTTAAACAGGGGAGTATTAAACATTAACGAGTTAAAAAACAAAGCAAAATAACAGATGTGAGATTATGTCGATTAGAGTTTCTGAATGTCGGTTTTGATTAGTTTTCGATTAATTGGCTAACTCTAGTCTGAACTTGGGGTGAAGTTGCTGGGAAGTCGACCCCTGGGAAGATCCTGAACACACCTGAATGCTCCAGACCAGCAAACTTCCAGTGGTGGTTACAGTCGATTACGATCAGTTCATCGGGTGCATGATTAGCAGAACCTGGCTACCACTTTATGCTCTTACTTTCTGTGGAAGGAGACGGTGGATTCCATAGAGTCCTGTAAAAACGCTGTTTCACTCGACCAAATTTCAAGTCCTGCTAAATGTATATGTCACTCTGTGCCAAGCTGTGTGACATATTACAGTTGATTGTTAACTACCCATCAATTCATGTTCTTTTCTTGGCTGCTGATCGAACCTACCATCACAGGGGATGAGACTGTCACAGCTGACAGGCTAAAAGGCAGGTTACACCCTGACTGCATTATTAATCCATTAGTGTTAACTATTTAACTTACTTAATAATTAGTTTAACTACTTAATATTTGTGGTGCTGACTAGCAAACCTTGACTGGTCATGCACGTCATCTCAAAACCTTTCTAGGAACAAGTCTTGCCAGTCAACAGACATTAATTTTAACACATTATTCAAAAATTAATTTAATTGTGTGCTTAGTGGGAAACAGTCAAATCTGATTAAAAAACACATTTTAAATGTCAGAAAACTTTTCAAAGCGTTTTCCACCTGGAGGTCTATGTACAACTCAACAGTTTGTGGTCTAATATAAATTTCCCCACACAACCACAGTTTGTTAATTGCTGAGCACTGAATACATAATTTACTTTATCAGTCAGCGTGAGCTTGTGAAAGCTTTGTGACATTTATGGTTAATTTCCACTCATCTGGGCCCATAAATCACTCGCCGTGCTCATATAGAGGAAATGTTTTGCATACAGCGCAGTCTTGGGATAGGTTTTAATTTCTAATGAAAATCTCTTAGGTGGCTTTAACAAAGCCGTGCACATGCACTGCTGCGCTTTGACATCTTAACCTGCACTTAAACATCTTATACACACTATTACACACTCACTACAATTACAGGACTCTACACACTGTCACTTCAACAAATGCCACTTAAATGCTCATTGCACAGTTTTGCACAAACTGTATATACCAGCTTGTCTTAAATTCTCTAAATATTTAATGCATTTTTCTTCATTATTATTATTATTATTGCTATTTTTCTGTTATTTTCTTCTTAATATAACTGCACACTTTCTATATGTTCATGTAAAGCTGAGGAGCACGAGCCAAAGATTTTCATTATGGGTAAATGTTGCTACACTGCTTATCTGTACATGACAATAAAACTTGAAATTGAGCAAATTCAAACGACGGTTCAAGTCAAAGCTGTAATCGGTGTCAAAGATGCTTTCAGGATTTCTGTGCATTTATTGGGAATACATTCCCAAATCAGTGGTAACAGGGTAATTTAGCATGAATATTTTCTTCAGGCTGTGTTTGTAGGTTTTTACCTTAATGCACAGTCGTCCTGTACTTACAAGACAACACAGAGAAACATTTACTGATGAATGTAAATTGCAGAGTACGGCTTAAAACATCTGTCCACATACTGTGGGTTATAATTGGCTGCCTGTGCCATTCACCTACTTTGCTTAGGGATGTGTTTGGACATAATGGCATATACTTAGCTCGAACTCTGTATAAATATTGAGCCATATCCTCCGTATGTTTACGCCGTCTTCATACATGTTTGCGTGATTCTGTTTGTATTGTTTACGCTGGTTTTTTGCTGAAGCCTCTTTTGCTTTGCTTTCTGAAAGGCCCATAAACGTGTACGGCAACAACTCAGATGAGTTTCTTGTCTTCAGATTACGACGACGGGTTTTCTATAAAGCACTTGGCCGCGGCTCGTTTCCAACGAAACCACCGTCTGATCAGCGAAATCCTCAGCGAGAGCGTCGTCCCAGACGTGCGATCCGTCGTCACGACCGCTCGCATGCAGGTCCTCAAACGGCAGGTCCAGTCCCTGATGGTTCATCAGGTAGGATCAAACTGGGATGTTTAAACGCTCACTGACGGCTCTGTTTTTATCAGCTCGTTAATTCCTAACTGTGGTGCCTGCGTGTCTCGTTTCCCAGAGAAAACTGGAGGCAGAGTTGCTTCAGATTGAAGACCGCCATCAGGACAAGAAGAGAAAATTCATCGACGCCACAGAGTCGTTCACAAACGAGCTCAAAAGGGTACGGCGTCTTTTACATTGAACTCTGTCATTGCCTACTTGCACGCAAGCTTCACTTTGCGTGACGTGTGCAGCTCTGGTTATGGGCCTTTCTCCATCTGCCACGCAGGCCCAAGCTGCAGCTAACTCCATCCACATGTTCTGGCAATCATATAGCTGTCATCATTCACAATTTGTAGCCTCCATTATAACTGTTATTTTGTGCAATGGGCTGCAGTTCCCGGTGTGGACAAAAGGTGGCGCCATTTATATTTTACAGAGCTTGTTAAAGACAGAACAAGTCTTTAAGTTGACAGACCTGCTGTAGGTGCTCCCTAGACAGCTGTGACATCACATTCAGCCTGCACAAACATGTTAACACCAGAGTTATACTGGTCATGTTTTCCAGTAACTTTTTGTTTCTGTCTTGTTCTTTCTTAGTGTGTTTAGAGCGAGTGTGTTTAGTTTTCACCAGTTTAAGCTTTACAAGTATTAGAATATAAAGGAGGTATGATAACAGGAATTCAGGATACAGATTACAGTACAAACACAACACTTTGTGAATACAGTCAACATCCTGAGTGTCAAAACATCTGCACCAAAGGCTCTGTGACCTGATCCGTGTACTTTCTAACAAGCTGTAATTTTATTTATCCTGCACAGACTTGTTAAAACCACAACCATCACAGGCTTATATTTTCCAGTGAGAACGAAACAGAAATAAAACCTTTTTTTTTTTTTAATTCCACAAGTTATGATTGAAGAAGTTCAAAATAAACAAAACACATTTTGTGTCGGCGGCTGACGTCCTAAAAGACTGAAACCAAGGAAAGTGCCTCAAGATTGTTTTTTTTAGTTTTTAAATACAGTGTTTCAGTTTTTGTCAAAGTGTAGTGATTATCTTTATTTCATTTTGCTCAAAAGCTTTCAGGTTTAGTTAACTAACCTTTCAACTCCCATTCTGAGTCATATTTAACCTTCCTGCACTATTTACTGAATCAACCAGTCTTTTCACTTGAATTTGAAGCAACTTGTACATCTTATATGATGTTTTTGAAGAAACAAATACAATTGACTAAAGACATTTTGCAAAGTGATGCACAAAGCTAACCACATGAGCCGGACGTTTAACACAATGGTACAGGTGTTATATTTTATGCATGGTAGCGCAAAATTCGGGCGTCGCTAATCATGTTGATGAAGCACGTTCAGGGTGCGCAGGAAGCAATGGATGGAAACCGTCTGAGGGGTAGGGGGTGGGAAGAGGAGAAAGACACAAATCAGTAATTTCAGATGCAGTTTGAATAAAGGTCATAGAGTGTGTTTTTGTGCATGGCATGAAAGAAGTAGTGTTTAATGTGAGCCTTGTATGACTTGTGCTATGATTTATTCATGAAAGCAGCCACTTTTACATTCCTCATTTACTTGAGTCATACTACAGAAACATGTGAAACATGTTTAAAACTACGATTTACTGCATGCACTGTTCTGTTTCTCTGCTGCTTCTCTGCCACACATCATAAGTACATCACACTGAAAAGAGTGGTGGGTGGAGGACAGCCACATGAGGTTGGAAAGTCCTGATTTAAATACCCTGAAGAGCGTTGTAGAGAGTGTGTAATGAATGTCAAGTACTGTTGTTTTGCCTGTGTGTGTGAGAGAGAGTTCTGGCAGCGTTGTGTGGTTTATAGAAGAGATAAAACTGTTTTGATGCGTTTGTGGTTTCCAAAAAGAAAATTAGGTTTGTCTTTACAGTTCTGAGAAAACAGTCAGAGGTTTCAAAAATAACTTATTTATTCCACATTTGCTGTTTGTTGTTTTCAGTTGTGCTGCATGAAGGTGGAGGTGGACATGGAGAAGATTTCTGCAGAGATTGCTGCAGCAGAAGAAGCAGCCCGCAAACGGATGGCAGAACGTGAGAAGGATGCAGGAGATCGAGGTGCAAGAGAGGCCCCGACCTGTGTGCTGGCAGAGGAAGACAAACACATTTGTGCAACACATGGCAACAAGCCCCAGCAAAACTCTCTGAGCGAAGGCAGCAACAAGGAAGGCGAGGAGACCGAATCCAGCACTACAGACGCACCAGGTGAGCAACGCTGGACACTAGTCATGGCTTGTGTCCAACGCAACACTCTGAGCAGCTTAATCTGTGGTTTAATAGCCCGGTTTAATAACACGTTTATATTCTGTGTTTCATATATTTAGACTTTTTCAGACTTCTCAATCTTATTTTGAAAGCTCAGTCCTGTCCAGGGCAATGAGATATGCAGCCATCTATCCCTAAACTCACGTGGCTCTGTTTTGAACTGCAGCTAGTCGTTGTTCAAGTTGGTAGGTCAGTCCAACCAACACTGAGCTGCAGGGACCACCATCACCTCCTGCAGTCCACGATGGTGTAGCTCGAGTCTATCGTCAGTATGATATATTTACATGTATCCTTTATATATTGTCACAAAGTGTACATGCTAGTAAAAGCATGGGTCTGTCTGCTTTCATGGCTTACCTCTAGTAACTGAAGCCTGAAAATAAAAGCGGTGATGTAAATGCTGTGAGAGAGGGACAGCGTCCGTCATCATGCTGCAAAGTTTACAAGTGATGTCAGAGGCTTAAAGCAAGGCAAGCATGCATTTTGTGTGTGTTCAGACAGCTGTGCCCTTTGCTCATTCAGCTGCACCGTCTCTGTGTCAAGCAAACAAAAATCTGCTTTAAGGTTGTCAAACAGGTGTTTCACATTGACTTTTTTACCTTCACGAGTTTTTAACAAGCACTGCTGACGTCAGATCTCTCAGAGTTTCCTTTGGTTCCGCCTGGGTTCACTGTCTTGGTCTATTTTAGTAGCAAACAACAGTGTAACAGTTCCTTGATCAAGTTCTGCACCAACAGCTTCGCCCTTCCCGCTGCACCACTGAAAACTGCTACCTTCATTCATGAGCCTCCCTTCAATATGAAAATATGTGAACTGTGATTGGAAATGCCATCCCTGCCCCAGAAATGCTGGTTGGAAGATTGAATTAATAATAACAAATACATTTCTTTGATTCAGGGAAGCCAAAGACCTCAGAGGAACCTGAGGCCCACCCCGGCAGCGAAGAGGGGGCGTCAGAGGACAAAGAGAGCGTCCCAGAGGGAGCCATGGAGGAGGGAACCAGCGACAGCAACACGGGTTCAGAAACCACCTCCGCTCAAACGGAAGACGCCACGACTAGCGAGCCATCAGAGGGGCCCAGCAGGGCGCGAGCAGCCCACTGAGTCCGGCAGCGGGCTGCGTGTGAACTGTCAGGCTGTTGGCCGGGCTGCTGCACTCTGACGATTACAGATATTGCACAGTGTCATCTCAGTTGTCAAAGCATATGAAGAGCATTCAGATGGGCTCGATGTTTAACAAGCCTGAGGCCGAGTTCGAACACTAAGGCTCGCAGACACACTCTGAAAAAAAGAAAAGAAAAGAAAAAAACCTGCACTGGAAGCCGACAAAGCAATGATAAAATCAATGGCTGCTAAATGTGCCACAGAAGCCCATGTGAAAGCACTATGTATTCTCTCCACAGACTGCGTTGCCATTTGGAAGAACCCATACACATACTGAAACATATCTTTAGCACTCTCTATGGCAGAATCCTGACTGTCGCAATTCGACCGTCACACGAAACAAACATTGCTCAGTGTTATATTGAACTTTGTATTGTTGTGTCATTGTTGCTTTTCTTGTTGTTTTTGCATGTTTTTTAAAATGAGTTGTAAAGAGTGGAGCCAAGTGACCATCTCCTCGGCAGGAGAATATTTGTTTACTCTCTGTATCAGTATTACAGTGGCAGTATTGTCTCAGGAGTTCGTAGTCATTTAGTAGTAGCTATTTTTGTTATTTATTATCAGCTTTTTTTAAATTATATTTGTGTATCGGTTGTCCTGGGGCCGGCCCAGTCCATCCGTGAGTATATCACATGATCATCAATGCTGTACAATGCTCAACTACCAGTGTTCTCAAGTTTGCTTGCTGTCAATCAAATCAAAAGCAGTATGCTTAGAACATTTGTGTGTTAAGATCATTATTGTGGTTTTCAACAGAAAGCCTTTAAATGTACCGTAATTGTGTACACAGTGTAACGAGGTTTGCTTAAACATGGATTTTCATAAAAAGCTTGAAGAACATTCATAAACATGCAGTCTTAAAATGAATTTCCTTTTGCATATTTATACCAATAAAACTTTTCTACCCTGAAGGAAACCGCTCGCTTCATTTTTACCCCTCGGCCACAAAAGGTTGTTGAGGCTTTGTCGTCTCCCTGCCGGGCAGGCGCATCCACACCCGAGGTTGTCAGGGATAACTCCAGAACGAAGCATAGTAGGACTTTAGATACCATGGGGGTATCTGCTAAAAATCTCAGACAATTTTGAATCTCAATGACCGTGGCCTAAAGGTCAGAGTTCAAGTTTTCTGAAAATCTTGTTAATGCAATGACTTGAGAACAAAGCAACAAAGGTCTTGATGTTGAATCAACTTTTTGGGAAAGCAACACAGGATTTTGAAATTAATACCGTAGGTATATTTGCTAGAACAGCGGTCCCCAACCAGTCCGTGAGTGGTTTGGTGCCGGGCCATGAGAATTGAGGCTCGGGTGTGAAATTCATGGTTTTCAGGGTTTTTATCGTTAACACGGTCTTTACCCGTGTTGTAGTTGGTTCTTATTTTGAAAGAAATATTTACGCGTTACCATAGCGACCAGAGAGGAGGATGTTACTCTCAATGTTGTTGGTTGTTTCAGGAGCACGCTGCTAATAAAGTTACACAATTACACAGTGAATTCACGTTTATTATTATATTTACAAAATACCACAGTTTTTGTCTCGGTCGTATCATTTTATTTTGTTGTATTTATCCGCGACACCTTAAAGGCCGGTCCGTGGCGCAAAAAAGACCGCTGTGCTGGAAGGCTGAGGATATCACTGGCTGCTGCTGGGATTTGTTATTATGCTTCAGTGAGGGTTGCATTGACAATCCAACACAACGGGCAGCACATTGAACACATTTTATAAGTGGTCAGAAACTTGTAAATAACTCATGAAAGAATAAAGTTACGTTGAAACCAAGCACACCATTGTTTTTCTTGTGACATTACCAATAAGTTTGATGTGTCACGTGGCCCTCTTCCTATTGAAAAAACAAAAGTTTTATCCAAGATGGCCGACTTCTAAATGGCCACCATGGTCACCACCCATCTTGAGGAGTTTGCCCCCTCACAGATACTAATGTGCCACAAACAGGACTTTAACATCACCAACCATTCCCATGTTATTACGGTGTATCCATATAAATGGCCCACCCTGTATATTTGGGCTTCAGCTGTATTGAGCTACTAAAACAGCCCAATTTAAAGCCTTCTCTGCTCATTTTCAGCTCCATATTTTTTATTTTCTTTTATACTCTGCTATCTCTTCAAAGTTAACAGTAATCCTTTCTCCTGTACTTAGTCTCTCCAGTATAAACGATTGGTTGACTGATTTAAGTGGCTTAAACCTGCATTCTTTCTGACGACCAGAAGGGGGAGGGGCTGCTGGGACTGTGGTGGCAAAAAAAAAAAAAAAAAAAAAAAGGACATCAGGTTATACAGAAATTTATAGAAAAAGGGAACTTCTGTTTAAGAACTTTAGTTTTGTGTATTATTAAAAAGGTAATTCTGTCATTTCCATTTGTAATTAGAGTCAGAAAGGATATGCTCATTAGATAATGGCTAATGATTTGTCAATCACAAGTAGAGCAGATTGAGTAGAGAGAAAGTGGCAGCTTGTTGTGACAGACTGATTCAGCTCCACAGATACCAAAAAACATGCAATAAAATCTTTATAACATTATTTAACAGCAGAATTCTCCATATATAAACAAAGTCAATTCTTGTCTTTCATCATGTGCAGCCACTTCTTGTGCATTAATTACCTGTATGAAGGTGTGTGTGTTTGTTTCTGATTAAGTATTTTGATGTTTTTGTTTAGCTTTTTTAAACAAACACACCAGATATTTTTGAATTCATCTGCACGCTGCTTTTAAATGCCTTACTTAAAAGCTGTACTGTTTGATGACAGTACTGTAAAACATTCATGGTGCAGAAATAAGAGCTTCGCCATGGCTCACTGCACTTGCATATAGCATTTTCTCCTTTGCACAGTACAGGTAAGGGAAGTGGGTAACATGTGAAGGAATTGTTCTGATTTCCTCTTCCTGTTTTTCATAGCAGCAGTACCCATCATCCTGTTCATCTCCGATCCTGACACAGTAGGTGCTTCGAGTAATGCCACAGATCTGGCAGGAGATTTAAATCTTTGTGCAATGATTTGTAAGGTTTCAGCCTCATAAGATTGGAAACTAATCACCATCCGATTGACAGATCTGATGGTTTCAACGTGAAAGATGATACGGTGCATTGTAACATGCCACGTTTGTACTGTGGTTAGTACTGCCTCAAGTGAAAGCAACAAACCACAATACCGCAGAGAGACAGGTGTGCAGAAAGCTAGTGCAGATCTTGAGTTAAAAAAAAGCAGCTCTGTAGGGTTTCACCTCATGTCCAGCATTAGCCCTGAATGTCACAGTAACAGCAGCAAATGTCAATGAAAGCAAAACTATCTTTCAGTATGAACACAAAACATTCAGAGAATTCATCTGTTTCATTCAGCTCTAAGCAAATGCTGATTATTATCAGGTCAATACGTGTTAGCTCTCAGATTAGTATCTGCCGACTGCAATGTGTAGCTTTGAACTTCAGCCACCCCTTAGGTACAGAATCACTCAAGTTCCTCTGAACTAACATGTGAAATTTTCACAGTGCTTTACGCATCAACACCTACGACTTCTCAGTTAGATACAAGGAGCAAAGGGCTGTGCAAAGAAATGTCAATGTTTGCTAGTAGTGTTAACAAATAATTCAACGTGATCAAAACCACCAAACCTGTGCTTTCTTTTTATTCTATAGATCATGTGTAGTGTTACATGGTAGAGTGAAGATTTTGAAGAGGTTATAATCTCTTTATAATAATAATAAAGAGTTGTAGTAGGCAGGTAGGGGTGTGAGTGTGTGTGAGAGAGAGTTAGGGAGAGAGAAACAAAGAACACCAACTGGCACACACCATCGTAGCTTGAACTCCATCTATATTTCATATGATATCACTGCGCCATTAACTGAAGTTAACTTTTGTGACATGTGGTTTCACTTCACATGTGGTGGTTACCACGTGATGTGGTATCAGGAAAAAAAATTCAGAGACCTGTCAGTGAGAATGAAGGGAAAGCACCATCAAATAGACAGATCCGCGTGTGCAGCGGCTTCACCTACAGTGAACTACCGTCAGCCAACATGACTCCTCTCAGAGGTGAGTAGAGCTTAGAAACATAGTTAAAGGACGTTTGTGTGCGCTGTGATGAATGAATGAATAAATGCAGACAAAAAACAAAAAATACCAAAAAGATTGTGTTTCTTAAATCTCACGTTTTATATTTTAAAACTAATGATAGCTGCTGTGGCAGTTTCATCTACTATTGAACACTTAACATGGACTTGCATTTTTTTAGTGTGTTAAAGCTGCTTTTTTAAATACTAGAGACTTTGATTCAGCAACTTTACAACTACCTGCTTACTGGTGGTAAAATAAAATAATAATAATTGCCTTGCATGGTTTGTTCTAGTATATGTCTGTCGCAAGGTTAGATAAATCACAAGGTTGCATTTGGTGTAATAATCTGGGCAAAGTCGAGTGTGGATTCATCCGCTGCGACAGCCCCTTGGGAAATAAAGGAGCAGCTCAAAGTATCATTTTTGAAGAAGAAGGAACGGAGTTTTCCCCGATGGCCACATGATCAAAAGCCCCGAAAACAGATTAGAAAAGATAAAAGATGTAGGCCAGAAGGGGAAAAACTTCTCAAACAGTCTATGATTGTTTGGCAGTAATAAAGAGTCGTTGCAGTCAAACAGTGAAAACAGTTATTGTCAAGTCTTTTACAAGCATAAAATCCCACACATGTAGACAATGTAACAATAATAGAAGAAGAAAAACAAAGAACCAGCTGTTCTCTTATTTACAGTTGGTCACCACAGCGGATGGATCTGCTGTGACAAAAATGTGACAAAGGATTTGTGTTTCTTCCCGAGCTTTCAAATGTTAACCAGTACTATACTAATAATAATTGACAATAAAGCCAAATATCAAATTTCACTCTGGGTTAAAAGCTGACAAATAAACACGAATTTCATGCGTGTTATAAAGGAAATCACCCTAATACCACCAATTAACTAACTTATTTTGGGTTTGATAGCTTGATTAGTTCAAAAGATGTGATCTGTACCACGCACGCATCTGCTGGATTTGTGTAACTCCAATGCAAACTGTTAGTCATGTGCAGAAATACACACACACATGCACATAGTGAAATTGTTAACGAACATATTTCCTTACAGACGGACAAAAATAATACAATCCAGAATAAGTAGACCATTTTTGAGGTGTCCAGGCCCAATACAATATTAAAAACTAATAACACCCTTCTTTGAATTTTGAAGTAGAAATTTAAAGGTCATTCAGCCCTTTATGGCTTGAGGACCAATTGATTTGGAAGTTGGGTATTATCTGCATAGAAATACATGTATATGGGTTTTCTACTAAACCTCCCTCGCACAGAAGCTGAGGAAGTCCAAAACTAACGTTTGAGCATCTTGAAAAGTCATCGTTTATATGAACACTAAGCTTGTCTCCACAGATCCTATTTCTAAAATAAATAAATAAATAATCTACATTTGTTTTTCAGCTCTCCAGAACTTTCTGCCGACTGTGCTGGTATGGTTAATGACCTCTAAGGTAAGAGAAACACCTCACTGAAGCTCTTCTTCCAGCTGTAAATATGTTTGGGATAAATAGTATTTACCGAACCGCAGTCTTCCCCTGTGGTACCAAGTGCTCCCCCTCCCCCCAGGAAGTGGTGGTGTAAAAGTACAATGTACCAAAGGCAGGTGGCAGGTGTAGTTTTGTCTGATCTGCTCTGTTATTTTACTTCTTTCATGTGTTTTTTGCTCTGTTTTTGCAGCTTTGCTTGTCCGACGATGGAAATTACACAACCACTACATTCACAGATTACAGCCTTTCCAGCTGGGATTATAGTGAAATTCCTGAACTCTGTAAGAAGCACTCCAATCGGCAGTTCTGCTTCGTGTTTATGCCCATCTTTTTCTCCATCATCTGCTTCCTGGGGCTGGCAGGAAACATGCTCATCATCCTCACTTATATCTACTTCAAGCGACTCAAGACCATGACCGATGTGTACCTGCTCAACTTGTCCTTTGCAGACCTGCTCTTAGCCCTGTCCCTCCCCTTTTGGGCAGCCAACTCCATGGTAGAATGGGTGCTGGGTCTAGGGCTGTGCAAAGCCATGTACACCATTTATAAGGTCAGCTTCTACAGCAGCATGTTGCTTCTGTCCCTCATCAGTGTCGACCGCTACTTTGCCATCTCCAAAGCAATCTCTGCTCACCGCCACCGCTCCCAGGCAGTGATTATCAGCAAGTTGTCATCAGCTTTGGTCTGGGTGTTGGCCCTGATCTTCTCTGTGCCAGAAATGGTGTACACCACCATCAATAACAAAACCTGCACCCCTTTCTCCAGCAACGCTGACCCACTTCGCATCACCGTCCAGGCAACTCAGATTGCTTTGGGTTTTGTCCTTCCTTTCTTGTTTATGACCTTCTGCTACAGCAGCATCCTCAGGACCCTTTACTATGCTCGTAGCTTTGAACGGAATAAGGCCATCAAGGTGATTCTCGCTGTGGTCGCTGTCTTCTTGGTCTTCCAGACGCCTTATAACGTGGTCCTGTTTTGGAACACAGTTCTTACAGCACGCGGAGTACCGATCGACTGCAAATACGAAGTCAACCTCCTCTATGCCACTGACACGACCCAGAGTTTGGCCTTCCTGAGGTGCTGCCTGAACCCCTTTGTTTATGCCTTTATCGGTACAAAGTTTCGTTATGACCTCCTGAAACTACTGAAAGAGTTTGGCTGCATGAGCCAGGAGAGGTTCTTTAGGTATACCTGTGGGAGGAGGCGGAGCTCAGTGCCCACTGAAACTGAGACCACCACCACATTTTCTCCTTAAAACAGCGTCCGTGTGGAGGAGTCAGCACCTTCAGCCTAGTGTTACACACCTGCTTACAAAGAGCTATGGACAATATCAAAGCATATGTTTTTATATGTAGATAGCTTAACTGGGACTTTTGTGGAGGACTGCACAAATAAGCTGAACTAAATTTGGCTCAATCTTAATTTTATGTCGCTGCTTGAAAAAAAAGAAAGTCTGAATGACACAAATGGATTTCCAGATGTTTTTCTGCTCTCCTTGTTTTTGTATATTTGTTCTAAGGTAGAATATTTCAAGATGTTTGTGATCTTAAAGAAAAATGTCAACAGTATTAAACACCTTACCACACAGTGTTACAAAAAACAGAAAAGTGCATTTTTAGTTAAAAATAGGTTTGATATACACAGAAGTTTGATCTACATAGATTCTTTTTCTTTTTATCACCTGAGTTTATTTCTGTCTGTATCTGTTAAACAACTTTCATGATCATTTTTGCATTTGCTACAATGTATATTATTTCTGTCTGTTTGTGCTTGTTATTCAAAGCAGGGTATATCAAATCAAACTAAAGCCAGCTGTGTACCTTTTATTTGTACTTTTCTCTGCCATTTGTAAATAGCCCAGATTATCAAAACAAGATTAAATATATTAAAACAAGATTTCAGGTGCACTTATTACATCAAAAATAGCAATGGCATATTCAGAGAAATTACAATTAAAAATGTGCACTTTGTCATACTTCATATGCTAGCTGCACAGGATCTGTTGTTCTTTTTTGTCCTGTATATAGTGTTCCAACACTGGAAGCTCACATTAATCATGGTAATCCCTGCGAGCTAAAAGCTCAGGCTTCAGACGTCTCAATCTTGGCACTCACCTGCTCTCCGATATCAGTTTGCAAGGGGCAGCCAATCAGAAAAAAGATGATGTCAAAGCATGATTCAGATAGCGTATGAAGGTCTAGGATAAACACATAATGCATAGAATAAATAAAGATTATTCTGAATTTTGAATCATGTAAAGTTACTCTAGTATCTACAGTTGTAAAATAATAAAAATATTAAGTTGGAGATTAGTTTGACTATTTCTTATGCAGGGCAGATAAAAAGACAAGTCAAAACAAGAAATACTTTATCACAAGAGTTGAGAAATGAATATGTTACATAAGCCAATCAAATTAAAACAAACACACAAAAGTGATGAGATCAATAAATTTAAATATGCCAAAACAAGAAGCTTAAATCCAATCTGACTGAAGGTACTGAGGTGTGAGATGTGCCGTATCTGTCCCTGTAGCACTAGAGCAGCAACTGATTTTGGACTAAAAGTCTAGTAAGTTGTGCAGAAGGTGGCGAGAATCCATTAACTAACCACATCCCTTCGACACAGCCACAATTGCTGCAGCTGCAATGATTTACTGCTTTAATTACAAATACAAAGTATTAAGTGTCACAGTTAGAATGCAAAAATAGATAAGGGAAGGATTCTTGCCAAATTTGGAAAGGATACAATTCATCACTCGTTTACTCAAAGTTCAGTTGAGGATAGAAAATAAAAACAAAAGAAACAAAAGAAAGACAAAACAGATGAGTCGACAAAGAGTAACACGGGGCTATTCATGTACAGAGGGTTGATTAAAAAGATGCACAGCTGAAAGGAAAGAGAGACAACACTGACATTTAGGACAGCACTCACAACCACAAAGGAAGGAAAAACAAAGTCAAAATAGAGCAAGACAAAACAGAAGACTAACCTTCAAAATAAAACGGGGAAGTAACAAAAAGACCCACACCAGACGTGGTAACAGAGAGAGAGGAGAAGGCACTGACGAGACGAGACAAAGGAGGAACATAGTGGCAATTACTGAGGGAACTAAAACTACTATAACTAATAATAAAAACCAAGACATGAATCAAAACATCACATAACCGAAACTCATCAGCGGAATAACCATGAAGTATAAATTGGAATTAAAGAATCCGTAACGAGACGAAGAAATCGAAATCCACGACACTGAGTGTGATTACAAGGGTTTGTGGTTTACACAGATTTTCATCTGTTAGTGAGGTAGGTGGCTCTAACCCAGGGGTGGGCAACTCCAGGCCTCGAGGGCCGGTGTCCTGCAGGTTTTAGATCTCACCTTGGGTCAACACACCTGAATCACATGATTAGTTCGTTACCAGGCCTCTGGAGAACTTTGTTGAGGAGCTAATTTAACCATTTAAATCAGCTGTGTTGGTTCAAGGACACATCTAAAACCTGGAGTTGCCCACCCCTGGTTTAGTGCGTGACGCCACCAGGGGTGCCACTGGGGATCTGGGGCCCCATGGAAAAAACATATCACTTTGGGCCCCACCACTTTAACAAAGGAAACCACGGCAACATATAACACATTTTTATTTCAGGGAAGATTGATGAGATATATGCAAGTCATATTTTACATTTTCATATTTTTTTTATGATAATTGATAAATTAAATTTTAAATTTTACTTTTTCAGTGATTGGTGGCTTAAACCAAATACATATAAAATATATGTAAGTTTTTTGGGATGGAAGTGAATTTCAATACTCATCTATAAAATTGGGTAAAATAAATTTTTACTGCTTTAACATAAAACTTAAATAATCCTTCGATTATGAATTTTCAAACAAAATATAGTGAACTAAAATACGTCTCTGTCCTGAGAACTGGTGGAACTCAAATAGGTTTTAATTGTTTTCAGCTTCCTGAAAGCTCTCAGCACCTGCAACAGTCATAAGACAGTGTGGAAAATAAACGCAGAGTAACACACACTTCTCCAAAAACGTTCTATTTAAAGAGTGTGTAGAATGCAAATATTATTTCCCAAGAGGCCTCCTGCAGGTGAAAAAACTTCTTGATGTGAAATATCTCACCTGTTTCTTTAGATATCAGGGCCGGTTCAGTGTCAGGGGTATAAGGAGATGGGAGTGGGGCAGCTAAGCCTGAGCCACAGGTTTGATGTGTTTGGCCTGGCAGCAGGTCAGCAGGTAAAGTACAAAGAGTCTGCCTGCGCCGATTATATGTTAGCTAAAAAAACAAAAACACATGATTTTCTGTTAGAAATGAAATAAGTTCACTAATCCAAGGAAAGTCGAGCAGGTTGGGGAGGAGAGGATGTTGTCTAAGCTAACATCCATCATGGACAACACCTCCCACCCCCTGCATGAGACTGTACGAGCACTGAGCAGCTCGTTGGGGCTTTGGAGACTTGTGGGTGTTTTTGACCGTAACTCCCATCCTGCAACGTCATCCACGCCAAGCTATATGAAGGGGGATGAGTCTTAGTACACCTGGACAGAAGCGGCAGAATGCCAAACAGCCAACTGTCACACATCAGTGAAAGGGGACAAGGTGAGAGACACTGAGCGATCCAGAAACCACACACAGGCGTTAATAATCATTCCTCGGTAGATTTACCTACTGCAAAAACTGAAAGCTCTCTTAGTCATTTGAGCCTTTACAGTGAGTAAAGCTGTGCTTTTAAGACAGTCAAAAGCACCGTGCTGCAAAGGATTTATAACAAGCTATCAAATCCAGAATGATGTGGAGGTAAATATATAAATAATGCTCAACGAGTTTTGGGAACACGAAGATCAAGAAATGAATCAGCATTTTTATAACACTCTTTACAGACAACTTAAAGGCAGATTAACCCATTAATACACAGAGCACGTCCTTTAATAAGGAATGATGATACTGCAGTGGTTAGGTGTAATAAGGGTGGGCAGGAGTCAGAGTGCAGGAACATTTTGGAGCGGCCCAGAAGAAATCACCTCCTTCTGAATGTCAGCAAGACAAAAAAGATGCTGGTTGACTTCTGGATGAAAAACACTGCGACTACGCCCATCAGCATCAGGTCGAAGCAGCGGACACGCTGGAGGAGCAACAGTGACGCTGTGTACAAAAAGGGTATGAGCAGACTCCACTTGTAAGGAAGCTCAGATCCTTTAAGGTGTGCAGCGAGATGTTGGAGATCTTCTACTAGTCTGTGGTAACGATAGTGCCAGAAACACCAGCAGGATCAACAAACTAATCAGTGAGGCTGGAAGCATCACTGGAGACTCCATGGGAGTCAGGCATCACTGAACAAACTGCTCTCCATCACAGTTTTCTATAAAGCTGTATAATAAATCTTCATTCTGTGAGGTGAACACACTCGTCAAGCATCAGATCCCAAAGAGATTTTTGTATTATACCTTCATGCAGCAGTTTTTCTTACAGTTATAGTGCACATATTATTTATTAACGCAATTTTAACTTCTTTCACATAAACAGGTCGATGGATAGATGCACCAAACCAGGAGCCAAGATTTCAGGGCACATCTGTACTCGTTTCTACACCAAATCATCTGTATAGCGTCTGATATGTCATCAGTGCTTCTTCAGATTGTGTTATCACAGAAAAGCACTATAGGCAGCCCATCTGCAGACCACTCATCATATTTGAAATCATTTTTCCAAATGTGTTAGCACTCCACCATCATTAAACTTTCCTCATCTCTTTAAGTGAGCTTTGAGTTTTCATTTAGAAGAAATTATTGGATTTCACGAGCCTTTTTTTTTTTTAGCTTGCTAGTTACCAAGTGTGCATGAGCCTAAATTGCCTAAAAAAAATAATATAGTCATTAATATTTTTTTCTGTAGTTGTACAGTGCAAAAATATATTGTACAGTTGTCGCAAAGCACACCAGTTGGGAACCACTGCCTTAAGCACGCACACAGATGTATTATGGTCGTGTAAAAGTGCTGCAGATAGCAAGTTGTAATTGTGCATTGTCAAAAATACTTACATTACTTTTTAACTCCCTCTCACCCCCAACATCTTCTGGATTAGCTTTTCTTTCTTGTGTCTGCTTCTGCACCCTTGAACTTTACACGTCTGCACCGCATGATCTCACACACACACACACACACACACACACACACACACACACACACACACACACACACACACACACACACACAGCTTCAGCACATCCTCTACAGCCTCACGGCGCATATAATTTAATGTGCACACATACAATCAGACAACACCAAGCACCACTCGGGTCTATGTATCGCGCTCTTATGGAACCACACCTTCTTGCATATGATGGATGTGTGATTTTTCTCCTTCGTTTAAGCGTCACACACAGCGTGCAACATCAGCTACACACACACACACAACCATGGGTACACTAAAGTGTGCTAGGTTAAAAGGTTAAAGATATTTAAGACCTGTCACAGCTATAGATAAGCAAGTTTCCTAATGTGTTCTCAGCCTGCTATAACTCTAAGCAAAGAGGAGTGGCAATTTTAATTCATAAAAGTGTTCAAGTTATAGATCCAGGGGATAGATTTCTAATAATTAAATGATTTATATGTAACAAAACGTTATGTATTGTCAGCTCAAATGTTGATGACCCCTCATTCTTCCACGTTTTTTTTTTGTGGTGCACTCTCTGAACACCCTGCTCAGGTTGCTCACTTGTTCTTGGGGGCGACCTCAGCCGTGAACTAAATGAAGAAATGGACATGCTCAATACAGGAGGAACTCAGTGCAACTGACAGTCCACAAATGTAATTAATCAGTACATGAGCGATTACGGACTTGGCAACGCATGGCGTTCCCTTCAGGCCAACCGTAGGGACTTTCTTCTCACGTCCATCACTTCTACTCTTGTCTGGATTATTTCCTAGTTAGCAGCTCACTGCTGAGTGACATTTGAGACACTTAGATGTAGGGGGTGTCCAAATTCATAGGGTGCATCCTCCTGAGGACCTGGCCTTCACGGTCTACGTGGGCCAGGTAGGCTGGAAGTGTGAGGCTGTGAAATTGCATGGTCTAGCCTTAAGATTTGTGTGACCAGCTTTATATCATATAACCCCCTATTGCGGGGCGTGGTCTGCGGTGCCGCTGCAGGGGAGGCGGACGCAACTAAACAGCATCCGCAATCATGCCTTGCCAGGATAAAACACTGAACTGGGTCCTGAGTTGATGTTGTTGTTGTGGTGTATGTGGTGGGCTGCAGCCCAGCGTGTGAACAGCAACCAGAAGAATAAAATGTGTGAAATCCTCAAAAGCATGAACGTGTGGTCATCGGGTCTGTCGTGGTTTTGCTACACTCGCTTAAAAATATGTTACAGTAGATCGAGAACTCAAGAAAACCATGAATCAACATATGAAGATGCTGCTGACGTGAAGCAGAGCAAAGCTACAGAGGTTTTATTAGAGACTGAGCTAAGCATTTTCCAATTTTTCATAAATGGTAAAAGCTGAAATTTCTTCAGTATTGAACAGCCGAAATTTGACTTTCTTGTCAGAGATTCCCCCCTAAAAAACAGCGGCCGTACACAACGGTAGACTGGTGGGTAATAAGCCAGTGAAAAATGCAGAAAACAGAGATTTTTTGATGGGAAACTGGTCTTGAAGTACACTGAGAGACAGCACTGTGCAGGAAGTGGGATTTTATTGTGGTGGAAGCTAAACGGCAAAAGTAAGAGAAAAGTCATGACGATGTTTTTCAAATGTGAAGTGTAGGTTCATCTTCTTTTCCTGCTGGTTCAGTGAGTTTTGGTCGGAGTGATGAAACGTGCAGTTTAAGAATCTGTGAGATGTGAACAGCGCTTTGTGTTTCTGTTTGCAGAATCTATTTACCTGCCCTTTAATTGCTCGGTGGTTGTTAAAATAGTTTTGTGAGTTATAAGCTGAGATTCTGGCGTTTCTGGCAAAATACATTTATATTTAAACATCTTTCAGAATTTAATTAATTGATATCGGACTATTCAAATTAAAATCTATTTAAAATCGGGAAATCTATTTTTTTAAACCCACAGGATCTAACAGAGGTGGAGGATGGACTCAACCTGGGTGTCTATTGCCTTATGTAGTCTGGGAGTTGACTGAATGTCTGGCGGGTGTAGTTTTCCCTCTGTGGTTGGGTCGGGTGGGCTTTCCTTGGCTTGGCCCCAAGATGGTGCTGCAGCCATGTACCCTGGGCTAGAAGGGCCTGGGGCCCCCTGCCCTTGGTGGATTTTAGGGAACAGGAGTGCCTATTAGGGTCAGTGGGGGGGCTGGCTCCAGGAATCAGGACACTTTGCCCTCTGGGCCTTTCCTCCCCATCCCTAATTGCTTCCCGCTCCATCACACCACCAAACATGCAGGGCCTTGGACACTCTCATTACCTACATTGTCATAACACATACACCTCTTCTGGGTGGGCACACTGAATGGCGTCTAGACAGGGGGTCTGTTCGTTCAGCCTCACCCCACCTGACCCCACTTCTCAATTTTAAATCGCATGTAGACATTGAGGGTTCTGTGGAGGGGTCGTGCTGACACCAGCTGCTATCTGGCAGAGGGTTGTCTGTGCCATGCCCCCCTTTTTAAATGCACTTTAGAACACCATGCATGGACACCACGTATGAACAGGCGGAGTGAAGCATGGGCTCTTTTTACAACCCTGTTCCTTGTTTGCCATCTGGGGCTGGAGGTTGAGAGGACGAACTGGTCGTCCGTTTAGGGTCTGTGATGGTGGACTCCTCTGCTGCTGCGGGGACTGAGCCGGTCGGCCTCCACCCCAGAGTGAAGCGGACCATCTCCTGGGTCTGGGGCCTAAATATAGAGTGTATATGGGGAGTGTGAGTGTGTTTACAGTGTCCATTTCTGTGTGTCTCCTTGTTTTGTGTGCGTGTGTGTTTATTCTCAGGTTTGCAAAGTTGAAACAGACTGATTCAGTCTTAGAGCAGCTGTGTCTGTGTTTTATTTCCATCTTGATGCACCTGATTGTCAGAGGTGTCAGACTTGGTGGTCCCAGCTTTTAAAGTAACCATTTCAAAGTAAGGTGATGAAGTTGATTGTATGGTTGTAATGATTTTGGTTGCGCAGCTTCTCCGACCACAGATAGATATAGACGTCTTTTGTTTATGAACTCTTTATAGCTCCCTTTCTTTCAACCAATCAGCATTTTTCACCGACACACTGCACACTGTTGTACACACTGTTGGTGATGTACAGTGGCAGAAATAATTAGTTGAACATCTGCTAAATGAGTAAATTTGCTCACAAAGAAATGGACCATCTCTAATTCTTTTATGTCGCTTTCATTTTAATAGCGAGACATAGAATATTGTCCAAAAATTCAGGAAACACAGTACATACAAGTTATAACTTGATTTGCATGTCGTTGAGTGAAGTAAGTATTTGATCCACCCCAAACAAAACCTGAAATCCTTGCTGTCAAACACAGTGGCAGCAACGGTGAGAGATTTTGGCCCACTCCTCCTTAAAGACATTCTCTAAATCTTTTAGGTTTCTTCACTGTCTGCATGATTTGAGTTTCTGCCCCCAGCACTTTCTCCCAAGGCTTCTCTGTGTCATTTAGATGTTCACAGACAAACTTAAGACAGGTCTGTACCTGCGCCTTCTTGAGCAGGGGAATTCAAGATTTTGGTGTTGTCTGGCGTGTTATCAGCGCTGTTCTGGGAAACTATCTTCCCACCTGCCTTCAGATGATTAATAAATTTAGTTTGGGGCTGATCCACCACCTTCCTCAGGATCATCGTCACGCAAAGAGGCGAGATATTGCGTGGGGCTCCAGACGGAGGGTGACTGACGGTAAATGATAAATTGACTGTTCTTATGCAGCACTTTTCTGCTCTACTTAAGCACTCTTTTCTACACATAAGTGCTTTCTATCCATCTACACATTCAGACTCCAATCAGTGCATCAGAGGAACATGGGGTTCAGTATCTTGTCCAAAGACTGAAGCAACGGATCTCCACCTGCTGAGCTACAGCCACCCCACGAGTGGGTGAGGAGGGTCAATTTACATTTCATCCATTTCTAAATAATCACGCACTGCTGTCACCTTCTCTTGACAGCTCTTTGGTTTTGCCCATGGTGGCAGAAAGGTTGAAATGGAGTTGAGATCAGGAGTATCTGTAATTGATTGATGGATTGATTGATTTCTGTGAGCCACATAAACACATCTGTAGAACCCACACTTCTGGCTGGGTTTTAGGGTATCAAATACTTGTTTCTCTGAATGAAAGTTATTTCTCTATACTTCTATATCTATCTGTATATGTTATCAGCCAGCAGGCCACACAGCCATGCTCTACCTCAGGTCTTTTTCCTCTGTCAGTCAGCATGTTATCCTCAGTAGCCTTTTTTCCTTTATTGCTTTTATTGACAGCTTTTTGTCTACATCAGGTGCAGGAACAGCCTGCAGAGCAAGAGAAACCACACTTCTTACTCCTCTCAAAGGGAACAAGGTGGGATTTTACATCTTTTAGAAGCTTCTCAAACGTGATCCTGAGCAGAGATCTCATTCCAACTGATTTATTTATTCAATATCACTGGTTTATTTCCCAATTCTCTCACCCCCCAAAGAGATTGGGCACTAAGAGAAATCAGTCTGTAATCCTACAAAAAAAAAAAAAATCTGTGCAAAGAAAATGTTTTGTTCTTCTGCTTCTTTTATCTGGAAATGTGCAACCTAATCCCGGTCCAGATTGCAAATGCTTAAGTACTCCTTGTGATTTCAAAACTCGAACAGGTCTTGGTATCACTCATTTAAATGTCAGAAGTCTTCTTCCCAAAATTGATTTTGTGAAAATTTGGATGAAAGAGTTAGATACTGATATTCTTATATCATCAGAAACCTGGCTTACTAAATCAATTCAGTTCTTTCCCAACATCAGTCAGGATTCAGAAAACAACACAGCACAATAACTGCTGCTGTTTAAGTGGTTAATGACATCGCTGATTTAATGGACTGCAAAAAATCCTGTGCTGCTCTTTTTCTTGACTTGTTAAAGGCTTTTGATACAGTTGACCGTGCTATTTTATTACATAGACTAAACAATATTGGTCTATCTGTAAATGCTGTAAGTTGGTTTTCAAATTACTTGTCACCAAGAAAACAGTGTGTCCGGGTCTTCTTCCTCTTTTCTCCCAGTATCCAAAGGAGTTCCGCAGGGCTCCATATTAGGGCCATTGCTATTTTCTCTTTACATAAACAACCTTTGTGATAATTTCTCGAATGCAGCATTCCATCTTTATGCAGATTAAATACAATTATTTATTGTTCATCCCCTTCAGTAGCACAAATCCTGCAATTTCTGCAGTCTGCCTTTGATGTCGTTCAGTCCCATTTAACTTAAGTTGGTGTTAAATCCAGAGAAATCCAAGTTCATGTTATTCTCAAATGGCAAAGAGTTGTTAGCTACGTCTCCTAAGATTAAAACAATTCAAGGAACTGAAATTGAAATGGTCACATCTTACAAGTATCTAGGGATCATTATAGATCAGAATTTGTCATTAAACTAAGTTTCTTTTTTAGAAATCAATCCTGTTTCTCCCTCCAAGTGACAAAACACTTGATTCATGCAACTTTTTTACCTTTATTGGATTATGATGACCTGCTTTTTATGAATGCACCTGCCCACTACCTAAAGACGTTGGATACTGTGTACCATTGTGCTTTACGTCTTATTACCGGCTATGGAAATCGTGTACATCATTGTTCTTTGTATGCTGCTGCTAAATGTCCATCTTTGCATATTCGTAGACTCTCCCATTGGTTGATCTTTATCTATAAACCTCTCCTTGGGCTGGTTCATCTTATTTATGTGTTTATATGTGTAAAAACCACAACCAATGCAGCCGTCGTTCTCACAATATCCTACAATTGATTGTCCCAGAAATCAGAACAGAATTGGGGAAAAAGGCTTTTACATACGCTGCCCCTGCTTCCTGGAATAATCTGCAGAAGGAACTGAAATGATCAGAATTGGGAGAGTTTAAGTCTGTCTTAAAGGAACGAGAGAACAACTCTTTTACTGAGTGTGATTGTTTTTAATGTACTCTTAATTTGATCTGTTATTGTATATTTTTCACATGTTGGTATGGGATATTGTATTTGTTTTAAATGTTATGTACTTATGTGGTACGTGTATTGTGACTTTTGTTACCATGATGCCAGGTCTCTCTTGGAAATGAGATTTTTAATCTCAATGAGATTTTTTACCTGGATAAATAAAGGACTAATAAAAAAAATATATTTTGTTTTTACACAGGAGAGACCGCAACATGTTCACAGCTTTAATTCTACAAACAGAGGTTTAAACACAGGGATATCTCAAGGTTTGTTTTAGTAAAGAAAGAATAAAAGGAACTATGATTGAGCAACATCCAAAGAACACACAAAGAACGGCTTTGTAGTGAACTGAAACTGTGTTAAAAACAATAAAACATGTCCACTCATTGTGCTTCTCTTGATATTTCATGCCCCCCTCACCACCACCACACACACACACACTTATTTGCCTTCAGTGAACTCTGCTCTTGTTTCTAAGGCAACTTTTCATCCAGTCAACATTTGACCTACACCCAGAGCGTCTTTGTTCAGGTTTATGAGATTAGCAAACCATTGCATTCTGTTTTCATTTACACACTAATTTTTATCTTTATCAGTGTGTACTCACAGATAAAGGGGTGTGTTTAATGCAACACACATTCTGACTGTATTCATTTAATAGTTAAAGCAGTCTTGGGTAATAGTGGAGCAATATATTATTAACTATACACCAGCTGTTATAGGGGAAGAGCAGGGCACACCTGGGACAGGTCACCAGTCTGTTGCAGGGCTACATCAAGCCCTCACATTTTGAAATGTCCATAACATCCTTTGATCTGAACAATTTGCTAAGCTCTATATTAATGCTGGCATCTCCTCACCAAGAGTAACTCTGCATTTCATTGACAAAATTACAAAATTACAAAAAAAAAAAAAAAAGACTCACTGAGTTTAATAGGGTGTCTGTTTCAAAGAAACACGAGTGAAAAAAAAAATCCATCCATAAAAATTAGTGCTGGTATGACATCATCACCTGGAGCGGCAGGGAGTCGTGATCCTTGCTGCTGATAGGCTCACTGGGAAGAGGGTTGGGATTTGATTAATAAAAGCATCCAACACTTTGAGTGCAACACACTGCAGAGTCAGCCGGTAAGCAGCATCACGGCAAGGATACTGATCAGAAGATAGCAAGGTAAGAGGACTTTTTTTGTTACTTGTAACAATAAACAGGATATCATCTGCAGCAAAGGTTTGCAACTAACAGCAGCAGGTCCTCATTTTAAGTTCCTTCCTGTTAATTACGAATGCAGACTTAAGTGTTTATTATAGCGCGACATGGCAGGGACACTAAAAGTTACATGAAACCAAATAATCGCAATATTATGCTCTTATTTTCTGAGATTTAAAAAAACATATCCAGCTGCTATATGAGCTGTAGTGTATTTCATGCACTGTTTCACAGACTAAGTTGGACCTTTGTGATGCTCAGTGTGTGTTCTTCATGAGCTGAAAATGTTGTTAATAATATGAATTTCCCTTGAAAAGAAATGGAAATTCTTTCCACAATGCACATCTCACTCCTTACAAGCTTTTCCTGTTTTAGGAAAACATTAGAGTTGCCATGGTAACAGCCACTCACCTGAGTGACTCACTGAACACCACACCTTGTCTAAAGTTTAAAAGAGGGAGACAGATGAGCCAATCCTCCCACATATTAGTCAGTGCGCCCCAGGGCGGATGTGGCTACAATGTAGCTTGCCATCACCAGTGTGTGAATGTGTGTGTGAATGGGTGGATGACTGGATGTGTAAAGCGCTTTGGGGTCCTTAGGGACTAATACAAATACAGGCCATTTACCATATTACGCAGCCCTGCGTGAGCAGCTATTCATGCTGATGTCAGCAGTGAAACATGGCATTTACTCAGCTCGAGTCATTATTCACCACGTGCTGTTATAATAACGATTGAGAAACATGTTGCACGGCGCGGTCTGTAAGAAGTACTGACTCATACTGGGTGCTGCACTCTAGGACGCACACTGTTTATTTTTTACAGCAACAACAACTTTTTCAGATTAGCCGTCACTGTAGTCCACGCTGATGTGGACAACCCGCCACAGCTGCCCAACAAATGTTCAGGTTTAGCTTTCTGCAGAGTTCCTGAAGCTGAAAGCAACTTAGGCTTCGAAGTCATTTTAAAGGAATTTAGGACCACAGCTGAAGATAAAGCAGTCACTCCAGGTTATTTAATTTTTCTGGTTCACTGGACCTCTAGCTCTCTGAAAGCCCAACAGTTTCTGAGCATTTTTGCCCTTATTGTAGGTTTATCCTCCTAAAGTGCTGCACCTCTATGGAAATCAAAGTGTCATTACTGGAAACACAGAGAAGTGTGGCATATAGCAGGCTCTTTATTGTTTTTTTCTTAACTTCTGCTAGGCTGGGAGGTCATTTGGCTAGACCCCAAATGACAAAACCATAAAACAAAACATCCCCAACAAACTGTACTAATGTATGCAGGCTAACTTGTTGGTTCTGGATAACATGTAGAAATTTACGAGTCCACCTTGAGTTGAATCCAGATCCAGCTTGAATTCGTGCCAAGTTTACATCACTTTCTGCACAACATGAACTATGCCTGGAACCAGTTTCAGCCATGCCTTGGTTAAATCCATGTTGCTGGTTTTGCACTTCTCCAAGTCATTCCTAGAAATCTCAAAATATGACTACTGTTGGCTCCATTTTCATTTTCCACTCGTCCAATTCGGGGTCCAAGAGTGCCCGAAGCTCATCTCAGCTGACGTGCGATCAATTATTTCTCAAAGGCTACACATAAGACTTGTTTTTAGAATACTGAATTCAATACTTTAAGACTTTAGGGTCCACGAGAACCCAGGTCTTTGTTTCATAAATGCCACCGGTATCAATAGCAGGATGGAAATCGTACTCCTCCCTCTGTTCTCAAACTGAGCAGTGTCTGTTGTGTCTGTTCCCACCTATTCTGCCTTTAGCCTTCAAAAGCTTCTGAGTCTGCACCAACACTCCCTTTTCAAAGGCCTTTTCAACTCCAGATGTCCTTATACACATTCACAGGGTCCTTTTTCTCCACCGTTTCCAGTCTTTCTGTATTGCTAATGTCAGCATAGGGCAACAAGTTGCACAGCTTTTGGAACCTTCTGTTAAAAATGCAATTGCTACTTTGCTACTTTCTCCAAAAGCAACACTGAAAAACTCAGGATGGGTACCCATGTGTGGTGCACAGTATCGGGGGGGAAAAGACCTTTTGATGCGTCTGTTATACAAAAACAACAATGGCAAGGCTTTCATTTCATTCATGACAGAATAACCGATCTCTCTCCATTGTCTCTCTCTGGCCTTTGGCAGGCACGCACAGAAGACTCTGAGCTCCCCTAACATGATGCCTACAGTTAAAGGCTTGGCACACACGATACCCAGTCATGTTCTCAGAGTGGGCCAAACTATTTGCTTGGAACCGTCACAAGAGACAGTCACCCACCATGATGATCCTGATCTCGACATTTCTCTGGAAAATCTCAACCAGTTAATCTTGGAACTGGATCCCACATTTGAACCCATCGAATGCAGCAAAAGTCCCACATGTCTCAGCCCCCCTGCAGGTACAGTAAGACTGTAAACACTTCTCTTGCTCTACCCAATTCAACCTCACATCACTTTATTGCAGATGCATCAAACTCAAACGAGAGACAGTCAAAACTTGCTTGCTGTGTGGGAAACTGAACTTGAAAAATTGTGTGGTTAACGGGTACCATATAGCAACTTTATTGCTCTGAAATCAGTTACGTATAAAAGCCTAAAATTGCCAAGTGCAGTTTCACAGAAAATCTACATCTAATTGACCTCAAAGCCACTTCTCCGGTTTTTTCAAGCGATATAATATTCATTTTGAAACCATGCACCAGCAGAAATATAGCAGCACCCTGCGAAGGGTGGAGCTTACTGAGGTCACAAACACTAACCTGACTAGATT
The DNA here is from genome assembly GCF_057381915.1 of Diplotaxodon limnothrissa. Lineage (NCBI taxonomy): Eukaryota > Metazoa > Chordata > Actinopteri > Cichliformes > Cichlidae > Diplotaxodon > Diplotaxodon limnothrissa. Next base: position 40,910,547 of record NC_140601.1, read on the forward strand.
AAAACGCCATATTTGATTCAGGCCTTCACGATTCTGACAGTTATATATATATATATGGCAGAATATAAGGACCAGTATGCTAGGTCCTCCTTAAGTTGACAGGGAAGAGATAAAAATGGCCTGTATTTATATAGCGCTTTACTAGTCCCTAAGGACCCCAAAGCGCTTTACATATCCAGTCATCCACCCATTCACGCACACATTCACACACTGGTGATGGAGCTACATTGTAGCCACAGCCACCCTGGGGCGCACTGACAGAGGCGAGGCTGCCGGACACTGGCGCCACCGGGCCCTCTGACCACCACCAGTAGGCAACGGGTGAAGTGTCTTGCCCAAGGACACAACGACCGAGACTGTCCAAGCCGGGGCTCGAACCGGCAACCTTCCGATTACAAGGCGAACTCCCAACTCTTGAGCCACGATCGCCCCAGGGTTTAAAGAGGGTTTAAAGCTATTTCATTAGTCCAAACAGTAATAAGACAATTTCAAAGACACTTCAAACTCAGACACTTCATGCAGAGTGGTCATAAGCAAGATTAAATATTGCTTTGGTTGCATGTCTCTTAAAATCAGTTCAGCAACTTTTTCAAAGCTATTTTCTCTGCTGCTGTGGATTCAAGCGTGTAAAAACATTGCTTGTTGGTAAAGAAGTCATCAGTTTCTCATCTCTCTTAAAATTACTCCCCTTGACCCTGTTGGAACCTGGTTACAGGCAGTGTGCTGGGAAAACTTGTCATCATGTTTCACCCATTATGTTATCACACTTTCAGCAATAAACCAAAGCAACTTAATGTTGCCTACACATTTGGTACCTACATGTTAAATCTGCTTTCTGATCATTTACCTAAATATACTATTGTAGAAAAGTTAAATTTACTTACAATTTAGAGTGATATGTGGACCAGATATAACATGTACAAAGGGCCTGTTTAGCCCTTTGTTATGCTTCAGTCTAACTCTTGAAAGCTCCCAGCTTTCAGAGGTGTGACACAGAGCACAGTAAAACCATAGCCACCCTTGTAAACAAATAGTACAGATAGCCTTGGGCTCTGGAAATTTACCCACCCTTTCTGAGATAGTTTTAATATTTTTAATCATGTTGTAATTGCACCGCTTTGTCTGTCCTGGGATTATTGCCCAGACTTGTACCACACCCTGCATGTGTTACAGCTACAGACTGAAAAGGCTCAGCGAGCAGTCACGCACCGGGGTGGAACAACGGTGCCTCATTCAGTCCTGCTTTCATCAGAAAGTGTGCGCAAGAGTCAAAGCATACATACATATGTGTAAAAATAAATGGGTTTCCTGTTTCTGATCTTTTCTTCAGAGAAGTTTGGTCGTGTGTTTATGAAACTGTCACGTGTTCTGAAAAGGTGAATAAGTTTAAAGGAAATCAAGCAGCAGTGTGGAGAAATATCTCCATATTCAGGCAGATTTCGCTCTTTCTGCATGAACATTAGTCATAATTATGCAACTCTGGTTGCAGAAGCCGCTCGTCTGGCATATACAGACACCACATGCTATGGCATTTTCTTAAGGGCGTAAATTGTGCCGATCACCACCTTGATCCTGACGAATCAAGAAGTGGCTGAGGCTCCTCTAGGCGATCTAATGTTCTAGCAACAGTACAAATGTGCAACTCAAAGAACACTCTGTGCAAGCAGGTACCTGCATGACAAAAATACCTGGCAACGGTGTCCTTACATACACACCAAGCCAGTTCTGCTGATATAAACCAAACCAACACTGTTTTTTCCTCACCAGAATAAACTCCCTCCCTCCCAATACTAACATCTCACCCTTCCACCCACAGATGCCTCTTGCTCAGATGAAGATTTCTCTGAAGTTGTGCTCATTCCTAGAGGCTGTTCAACCATTTCATCACCCACAGTGGTCCCCTCGGTGTCCCCGAGTATACCCATCCCCACACACAACGGCCTCAGATGCAGTCCCCAAGGGACGCTGGTTTTCTCCAGCTCCCCAACGTCCTCTCTGCCCCCGCTGCCATTTGGCAGCGCACCCAGGCGAAACCCCTCACCGAAGAATGACTTTTGCCAAGGATCACTGCGGCTGTCACACTCCAACAGAAACAGCACCGCCTCATTGCTCTCCACCTCGACCTGCTCGGACACCAGCTACATCCTTGGCAGGTAAAACTCAGTAAGACATCCCATCATGATACAAATGTCTTCCATTCTGTCCACTTCTCTGGTCTTGAAAACTGATCCACTTTAAACATGGTGAGTATTTTGAGGCGACACGAGCAGAGAAGGCCTGATCGACTTGGATGAGCAGTGCTTACATTGTGACTAAAAGCTGTTCCATTCTGTGTGTAGGCGAGGGTCACACACACACAAACACACACACACACACACACACACACACACACACACACACACACACACACACACAGATATTATTGCTTTCCCAAGCGTCTTACTCCAAACTTTAACCATCACAGGTAAGAGCCAAACTCCAACTCCAAGTCTCAAACTTCAAGCAGGCCTGAACGAGTTTTAACACAGTTTCACAGCATTATGCTCAATCCTTTCACAAGTGTTAGGGTTCATTTCTAAACACAAAGTCGAGATTCTCCTTATTTAAAGAAAGGGAAGGGGGGGGGGGGAGGACATGCAGAAACTAACTGTACTTCCCAGTGAAATACACTAGTTTCACATTTTTACTGAATTTACTATGAAATCAGGACAATTTATGTCCATGTACTCCAAATTTCTGACATGAAACAATTTCTGACATGCATCTCTCCCCTGATCTAAAACAGGTCTTACAACTTATTGTGACTCATCTTTATTTATTTTTGGTTATTTCTGTCTTTTGATTTCCTGTGTGAAATGATTTCAATCACCCACTTGAGTTCTTATCACGAAACCTGCAACCCGCAGTCTACATTTTGAACAAGCACAATCACATAGTCCTCAAGTTTATCCTTACCGCTGTGCGCTTTTATAATCAATGAGTGTTTAATGTGTACTTCACGAGTGTCTGTTTGTCATGTATTTATAGAGCAACTCAAAACTGTAGCTAGAAAAAAATAGGTCAGGTTGCACTAGGCCTAAAATACTGCACAACCTTATGTTCAATTTGTTCTATACCCGCAGCACCAGTTTACATCGCAACAGTCGTCTAAAGGTGCATTATAATTAGAGGTAAAGACTCCACGACAGTCTTCCATGAGGAAGAACTTAGTGACACTTTTAATAGGAAGACCTAGAAAAGACTTTTCATGGTTTTTCTTGGCTCAGTCTCCTGCTTTTATTTAGCAGGGCACTATACACAAGCACAGTCTGCATATATCTAAGGCAAAAGACATTTAACACACAATTCTTTGCTTTTATTTTAGTTTTTACCATTTGATAACCAGTTACCCACTGTAATTTCTTTTGTTCTGAAATAGTTTGAAATATTAAGAAAATAACTTAATCTATCAACAGAAAAGAAGAAAACTGACTTGCATTTCCAAAAACATGTATTGTGTTAAAGAGCTGTTGACTGCATTTGAACTAAGCGGCGCTGTACTTTGGTTTAAAACCACTTTGTGCCTTAATGTAGTGCCGTAAAACCTACTCGGATCGACTGGTTTTCCATTATAATTTAGTACCTCCAAATGCGCGTGATCTTCGTCATGCCAACGTGTCCAAGCGTCCCACAACTTAATTAATACGCAGCACGAACGCTACAACAAAGGTGGACAAGAATAAACCTGCTGCTCGGTCTGTGGATTTTTGTCAGACTTGGGGATCACTGAGTTGTTTTTTGTTGCCATTTCCCAGTTGTCGGGTTTCAAAAATGCCAGTTTTGATTTCCGTGAACAAAACACTCTCATGACTCGTAGAGTGATGCTACTGACCAGCCAATTGGTGGCATGCAGTCGATGACGTCACATTTTAGTACCTGCTCGGATTGCTTGGAACCCCGGCCAAGCAGGTACTAAAAAAGTACCTGGTAACAGGTGAAAACTGTGCCTAGTCAAGCCCAGTAGGTAATAATGGAAAAGAGGCTTAAGTGACTAGAACCTCAATTTAACCATGCTAATCATTAAGAAGACCTTTTCATTCACAAAGTAAGGTAAGCCTCTCGAAGAGGTTTGCTTCTGCACAGGATAATTACAAAAACACTTTTAAATTCAAAAAACAAAAAACATGTTTTTTATTAAAGTCTTTGTTCCTTTAATTATAGTTATCCTTCTACAGGGAATTAAAATTTTAAAAAAATGTCTCACTGCAAAAGAACCTTGTGTTTCCAACGTTATTTTTCCTCCTTTTTCTTTCCTCATAGTAACCTCTCCTTAACCGGTGAAGATGCTGATTTTCCAGAGTCCATGCTACCCGGCTCCTTTAGTGACGATTCCAGAATGAAGCCATGTAATAACAGGCAAAGCCTGGAGAAGCCCTTGAAGACAAAGCGAGGACATTTACAGGAAGTGAACAGCAGAAGAGCACAGAACGGCCCAGTCTCAGGGTCACTGACCGATGTTCCCGTACTGTTAGTCAACGGTGCACCTCAACAGGACCTGCACAGCCCTGAACCACAGATCGAGTTACTCCAGAGGAACCCTGTGTCAAAACCAACATATTCCAGTTCTCAAGCCCGTTTTAACGGCAGCCAGCCATCGATGAAATTTGTCATGGATACGTCAAAGTTTTGGTTCCGTCCACACATCAGCAGAGCAGAAGGTGAGACCCAAGCAAGCATCACACGAAGACCTTACAGTAAAAGCACTAAATTCACAGTGGATTTGTTTGAGGAGGTCTCAAAAGTAACAATTTCATTTCACAGTCCTGCTTAAAGTACAAAATGTTGATGCAATTCAGCATGAAAGCATTCACCACAAAGTTAAACACATTCAGTGCTTTTCCATCAATGGGAATCTTCTCGAAAGCTTTGTTCAAACTCTGAAACTGTGCCATCAAGCTAAAGTGATCCATAAGTGTTTTTCTTGAGTAATAAAACACACGTTGTTGCATTTTTCTGAGCATTTTTGATGTCTTATTTATTCTAGCTGAAGCTCTGGTAAAAGACAAGGAAGCAGGAACCTTTGTGGTGAGAGACAGCACCTCCTACAGAGGCAGTTTTGGTTTGGCCATGAAGGTAGATCAAACGCCCACCAGCTTTACTGCTGCTGCCTATCCAGGTAAGCTCACTAGTAAGAGCAGTGGCCTGACCTCAGTTTCAAAAGCAGAAATCAGTCAGATCCAGGAAACAGAAGATCTTAAAGCCACAAAAAACACAACTGCACACACAAAGCATGAATACAGTGTAGCGTATTGCTGTTGTTGTTACTCATATATAACACAGACGGTGTATAAAGATCTCTAATTTTACATAAATGCTCTGGTCTATACCAGAGCCCTGCAGCGCATGCCTTACCCAACTCTGCTGACGACATCAAGCGATCTGTGGCGTGCTAGCACGCAGTGCTGTCATTTTTTCCTACCACAGTATACCTTGTATAAACACAAGAGAAAACCAGCTGTTTACGGCACTGTAAGCAGTCGGTGAGGGGAAAAAAGGACCTCACTCACGAAACAATTTTGAGGCTTGCCTCGTTTGTAGATTTGTACGTTTTCATCCCTTTCAGGAATGCGGGATATGTGAGCGTTGGTCAAGCTCTGAGACCACTTCACTGACAGGCTCCATCCATCGAATTAATCCCTACATCCCGGGCAATCTAGCAACATGTTTTTCCTATTTAGCATGGTTTTCTTTAGCAGAACATTATATAATAATGCCTCTTTTATTTAAACCAGCCACAAAAATGTAAGGCTATAAAATGGAACTAAAAGCACTAATTAACTCAGTGAGACCAAACAGTTTGCCTTAGCTAAGCTAAAGTTATAAATCCTTCACATACAGACATGTAAAGGCTGTCTGTTCTGCTCGCTTACAGCACCAATCTATCCTTAACTCTGGTCTCAGTGCAGTCCCTCAGTTTACCCTTTGTCATAAATGAATCATTTTAGCTCCTCTCCCTTTAAATGAACTTTCACCTGATTGGTTGCTCCGTACAAACAGAAGGTTCAAACAGCAGGTTCAAACAGCAGGTGGATGAATATCTGCTCTCAATGTGAGCTTTCCGCTCCCAGAGATTACCGAACAAAACTTCTGCTAGTTTAAGATGAGCATCCAACACTGTAATAGTATATTTGTCATTCTTTTCTGTTATAATTTCCATGCACATGACTGACAGCATCATGTGCATGCTGATAATCACCTAGCCTCCCAAAAAAGTGAGGAACAAAAGAAGAGAGTGCATGCCCTGAAACCTCGCAGCACTGCTCGTGAGAACGGCCAATAAATTAGGCTGTAAAGCTCTGCGACTCTATTTTACCGACAGACCGGCACTAGTCAGTCCTTAGGGGGAAAAACATAGGACAGGACGACAACATCAGATCGTTGATGGCCTCATTTATGTGTTTATGGTGGCCTTGTAAGTCAGAATGAATTTTAAATTAAAGTAAATTAACTCCCTGATCACAGCAAATGACAGGAGACAACTACCTGAAAAACTCTACATTTATTAAATCTAATTTATCTGGGCTGTATGGAGGCAAAACGCACTGAATGAATGGCAGCACTTTACTTATTACAGCAGCAACATAATGTTTTTTGAAAGCTTTATGTACCCTGCGTCTCTCACATTCAGAAATCACTGCCATCCAGCGCCATTAGTAACTAATGCCTCTCTTCCATCATTGTGGTCTCAGTGCTGTGCAGAGGCAGCTCTGCTTCAGCGCCTTTTAAGAACAAGCTCACATTTCGAAAGGTTTGGGAATCCTGTGCAGCAGCGCTACTGAAGCCGGGTGAAAGAATTCGTAGGTTACATTTGCCAATCGCTGATGAACATCTTGCGGTGCCCTGCCACACAGCCACTGACGTCAACACGAGCAATTATGTGGTTCTGTGTCTTCTTTTTTGAAGAAACTGGTGGGAAAGGGTTATTCCAGTGCTTCTTTATCACATTGCCTTCATATATTGTTCATTCTCTGACATTTGTCCTTTTGTCAAAACAGGGGAAAGCAGCTCTGATCTTATCAGACACTTCCTCATTGAATCATCTGCCAAAGGCGTGCGCATTAAAGGCTCTTCTCAGGAACCCTACTTTGGTGAGTCGAGTTATCAGTTTCATACCCACCGAGAATTCACTCGTCTGTTTAAAAAGCGAGTGCTGCTCTGACTCAGAGATCTCTCGCCTCCTGGGATGTGGGTGGGCATGAGTGCCATGGATCTTACCCTTGAGCATTAGTACAAAGGGTGTGTATTCTCACACCCAAAGAACCTTTCTTATCAGTAGTGTGGGTCACTGGTTTGTAATCAGACACCCATGGCCATGTACTGATATGTCTGTCGCCACAGATATGTAACGTTACAGTAACGTTGTCACTGAAATATGGAAAAACAGTCATCATAGCAGCAGAAGGATTTATACTGTAGTGAGTCTCTGTGTCATAACAAAACTCTGTAGGTTGTCTTCAGACCTGGCAAAGTGTTGAGGATAAAGTTCAAATTTTATTGTTCTTGAAATAGCCAATCAGAAAGTTGCTTATCTGTACTCAGCTGGAGCTGTGATTTGCTTTGTGTCTTTGCAGGTAGTCTCTCTGCCATGGTGTACCAGCACACCATTTCTGCGTACGCCTTACCCTGCAGATTATGCCTCTACTGCCACGGTAACTGAGCCTTTGTTATTACTGCACACACACACCAGGAGTAGGCAACTCCAGGCCTTGAGGGCCGGTGTCCTGCAGGTTTTAGATGTATCCTTGTTCCAACACAGCTGATTCAAATGACCTCCTCAACATGTCTTGACGTTCTCCAGAGGCCTGGTAACGAACTAATCATTTGATTCAGGTGTGTTGACCCAGGGTGAGATCTAAAACCTGCAGGAGACCAGCACTTAACTTTTTTAGTGCTGAGACTTAATAAAAAATAAATAATAAAAGTAATCTTCATGTTTGAAAACTATCAGATTGCCTTAAACCTGCATCCTTTCCAAAGTTTGCAAACAATATTGGTTCATAAACATTAAAATAATGGAGTTTGACTTTTTGTTTTAAAGTGTATTTCTAAAGGGGCCTTTAACATATTTCCTTCAATATAATGAATCGACTGCAAAGGACAACTGCTGGGCCCTGAGAGTGACAGATACCTGCTGTGTGCTGCAGAAAGAGACTATGTGAGAGAGACTGAACTATCTGGAGACAAAAGCAGCTGTAGACAACCATTCATACTATATAAAGATATTTTTGAATGAAGGCTTAATTTCAGTCATATTAGCTCGAGCTGAACTTAACAGTGATCGAGTCTGAGCTTTTAGGAAAGGGTTAAAAAGAACTGCTGGGAATTAAGCTTTTTAAGCCAAGGCCTGATCGCCTCTGTGCTTTAATCTGGACCTCAGGAAAGCCAGGAGTTTGTTCTGCAGACCTCAGTGACTTTGAAGAAGTGTACTGGTTCAAAAGATCAGAAAAGGTATGAAGCCGCTAATTCCTGCAATGCCTTAAAAACAAACAATAAAATCTTAAAGACAATTCAGAAACTGACTTAGTAACTGTGCTGCAGCGTTTTAGACCAGCTGCAGTCGGGCTCAACCTGTAGTTTCAGGTAATACTGAATAAAATATTTAGTTCATTTTGTAAATCATGATCATCATCAGTCACAAAGGAGGGTTCTCCAGGATATACTTATTGGCTAATAACCTGTCAATCACAAGATGCAAGTCAATGAGTGAGCAATGTCCTCAGTCAGCTCCAAGCCACACTTCTTATGTGGTGCTGACAACCAAAATTACCCTTTCGACCAATCAAAATGATGGACACAAACCAATGAGTGGCATCACTGAGGTCATGACCATCCCTTAGATATAGTCGATTGTGTTTTTCTGTCTGTGTCAAAGATATAACGAGGTAGGAAGGTGTCCTCACTCAGACGCTTGGCCTTTCTCACAGTAGGGCTACTTTCCAAACCAAATTCTAACAACTAAAACTATTTTGGAAAGAAGATAAAAGCCAAACTAAATGAGAATGTTTCTTCAAATTATGGATTGTCGGGTTATCTTTCTCACGTCAGAGACAAAAAGCAGGAACAGATCCTAACTGAGTGCGGCTCCAGCGACCACAAGCTGGCAACTGAAAAAAGGAAGAAACAGTAATGCAGGGAAACCAGGGGTGTTTCCAAGAGTCTGCTAATGTACTGGCAATGAGCAGAAAACTGAAACATGACACTAAAACAGATCTTTACTTGAACAAGTTCTATTGTGCTTTAATGCCACATTAAAAAAAAAAAAAAAAAAAAAAGCAGAAATATTCCCAGCAGAAGAAGAACAGGGACAACTTGCTGCTCAGTATTGACAAACACGCCCCCAACATCAGGGACAGACACCACGAACACTGGAAAAAACATTAATGTTGAATCAACTGAAAGTGTCATTTCTAAGTCATTTGGTGTTACTGTTGTGCCAGTAAAGCCCCTCAAATTCAAATAAAAAACTCAAATCTTATCTGTCTACACAGACCTGAGATCAGCAGAGGAGAGAGCAAAAGAGAGAGCACCTTCAGAGGACGACAACAAAATAGGTGAGTCCATGTAACGCCCCAACAACTCTGTTTGGGCATTTTTAGATACGGTAAGTAGTATGGCCTGTACAGGACCTGGCCTGGTCCAGTGTCCAGGATTTGGGGAAGACTTCTTTGCCTTTGCCAAAATAAAGACAAACTGGACATTTTCTGTCAGATCACAATATTAAAGGTATTAAAAAGTGGACCTTTTCTAAGCAGCAAACACTGATGATAAGTTATGATTTAAGATATGATTAAATACATAATTTTGCACCAACACTCCAAAAACTAGGACGGGCTTAATTTAAAATTAAGCTAATGGAAACACAGGTTAGTGTGACCTAATATAGCGCAGCTGCAGGTTTCCTTCTGTTCGCCACAAAGCTGTACCTGTGCTTCAGCACAGCCAGGGTCAGAGTTAAACTCCAACAAATTAAACTCTAAAATAAGCAGTAACAGGAGTCTGACCAACAGAGTTATGATAGAGTTAAGAAGAGTTAAGAAACCAACAACAATTAACCCCCTTGCATTCAACCTTTTCCTGTCCTGCGGTTATAAACACTACTGTTCTGCTCTGCAGCCAAGCAGGAAATGCTGATATTACCGTGTCCCACCGACTTGTTATCTGAGGTTTGCTCACGAACATCGAAAACCTGGTTTGAGGGTTTGCACATCGCTTTTATCTGCAGAATATAAAGTGTTGCTTTTACCTGCACCCCTGTTTTCATGTGCATTGACTTCCTGAGCAAACAGCGTGACTGACTGTCAGGCAGTTTGACTTGCCACAGCCGTGAAGCCTCTCACAGGTGGTAATAATACCTCTTCTCGGTAAAGAGCTACGGCGTTAGAGATGCTGCTGATTTCACGCCACAGCCACGTGTTGCTTCATCAGTGAGAGTTCAAAGACCGAACTTTTCTTTTAAAGTCTGAAAAACTCAGGATATTATTAAAAACACTTAGCGTCGTCCTGAAGGCTTTTCCACATTCCTCAAAGTCTCCTTTCACTAAGTGGGAGAAAAATGTTCAGGCTTTGAAACATTCCAGCTGTTTTGGCTCAAGTCCACTCAACCAGGCAGGCAGCCATCTTTGTTTCGACACAGATAAATGGAGGACAAAGTATCCCAAAATTTTATTTACTTCGGTGAAATACTGAGAGATTTCTCAACAGAAAAATAAATAAACGAAGTGAAAATATATAATCATCCAAAGCAACAAGACAAACTTTCATTTTACAGAAACTGGATCACAAGAATATTTTTATTACTTCAAAGCAAAAAGGAAGTAGGGACTGAAACACAAAATATTTTGTAAAAGTGGTGCACAGTCCTGCAGCAGGAAGGTTCCTGGGTCAAACGTCCTGGTCAGTTTCCTTCTTTGTGGAGCTTACTCCTCTTCTGCATAAAAGTTATTTGATAAATCAAAGCTTGTCATTATAGTGCAAATGAAATACAAAGAAACAAAAAACCTAAAACAACAACTGCAAAGATATCACAAAGAATCAACTAATAAAAGAAGAAGAAATAAATGATAGTACACATTGTTTTCTCATCTCCTTTATTAACACACAAACATGGGGAGTCTGAGGACATTCCTCAGCGCTTCTTACTTTCTGACAACACTCCCTTCTGTACTTAAAGTCTCCCAGTGGCAGAATCGAAACAACCCTTCATCTCTGTGTTTAACAAGTGTGTTTGTTTGTCTTGTCAACAGCCTCCAACTTTGTCTACCTTAACGCCATCCCCACTGAGATGCTGACAGGCCCCTGTGCAGTGCAAAGGGCGGTGTCCTCAACACTCAAGAAGGCTCCGGGTTCCTTCACACCAACCATAGTCAACATGAAAGTGTCTCTGAAGGGTGTCACTCTCACAGACATCAACAGGAAGTAAGAAAACACATGAAATCAACGTTTTGCTGAGATTTTATGTGCTGCCGTGCTGTTTAGGTGTGGTCTGTGTGTGACACTGGGTCAAGACTCATCGTTTCTTGCAGGCTCTTCTTCAGGCGCCATTACCCTGCACACATGCTGAGCTACGGTGGTGAAGATCCAGACAATCGAGTGTGAGTATGCACGACATGAGCTGCGAGCGCAGACGTCAGAGATCATCTCCACTGGTGGTCATCAACGTGTTTCATTTCTAATCTGAACATTTGTCTGTCTTATACTCACAGGTGGACGAGAGGTTCAAGTTTTGGTGCAAGGTAATCTGAACTTCAAGTCTAAACAGGGGACCTGTTCTGTTCATTTACACATTTTAGCTGTATTAGTGTAGCTTTGCATCAGCAGCAGCTCAAAATAATCCTTCTTTATCTTACACTGTGTCTTGGTGCAGGAACTCAGCTCATCCTCTTTCTGAAATAAGGTGTTTCAGTCAGCTCCTCCCTTTTAAGCCAGCTTTTTTCTTATTGGCTGCCCCTCATAAATCAATTGTTTGAATAGGATGTGGGTGGGGCTTCTATGAATACTACTGAGAACAATATATTTGACAGTAAATAATGAAAAGCAGAAGAGGTCCCTTTGAAAAATATCTTCTTCTTGGGGTGCAGATTAATCTGACTCATGTTTCTTTGTGCCGACAGGTTGTTTGGCTTTGTGGCAAAGGGCATTGAAGCCGGTATGGAGAATGTTTGTCACGTATTTGCAGAATATGACACCCTGCAGCCCTGCAGCGAAGTCATCAAGGTGATTCAGGCAGCTGTATCCAAGCCATAAACATGCAAACCCAGAGACGGCGTGATACATCTTCAAGACTCCTGCTTACACTTTCTGTTTAACACTGTGCTCTTCTACAAATAACCTGTCCAGTATGGTGGTTACAGGAAGTGTCGCTACTGCTTTGGAGAAAACTGGACACGTTTGTGTTTCTGCTGAATTGCAAGGAAAACCTGATTTAGGTTCCGGTGTTTGATCAGATAATAAAAATCATATTAAAAGATATATGAGTGATTATGGCAAAAATTAGGATATAGTGGACTGCACCTATAACATGATTGTAAATGAATGAGGCGCCATAGTTTGAATATCATCCAATCAGCTTGTAAAAGCAGTAAAACAAAGCCAACTATTTCTTTTAAGACTGCTGAGAGAACAGTTGTAGATGTGAGAAAGCGGCACGCTATGTCTTCATAAGAACAGGAGCCCATTATCTGATGCATTGAAATATAGTGATGTGGTAATTAAAAGTTTGAAGGTGAAAAGACTTGAAGAGAAACAAATGAACCCTGGTAGGTCAGTTCATTTCAAATTCTGCAGCTACCCCTGAATGTATTTATTACACTGCAATGCACTGTAAAAACTTTATTCTCTGTATATTCGTGGATTTTTATTTTTGTTTTTCATGATGGAAAATAAACATTTTTAACTATTCATATGTTAATAGTGTGTGTGAAAATAATAAAGAAGAAGAAGCTTTATTTTGGACGTGACAGAAAACACAACAGTCTGCACATATTTCTGTGTTTTATTTGAAATGATAAATCTTTAGATAAAAGCATAATGCTTCATTCAAATGAAGAGTGTGCTTCCTGAAGCAAAGCAAAACCAAGTACAGAACTGCATAGGTAATTTTTTTAAATATTCTCAACATATCTTAAGGGACCCAAATGCAAAGCTCAGCGGTCCGCTTCTTTTATATATATATATATATTTATCTTTGGTGCCAACTCAAAAGATAGCATAAAAACTTGAGTCTAAGGTGCAACAGGACGTGTTACAGGACCGAGTGGAGCACTGAGAACACTCTGCAGTGGTAACTATTTACAAACACTGCCCTCCTCTGGTTAAGACGGGGAATCTAAATTCTCACTGCTGTTTGGTTCACAGTGAGTATCACACAATAACGCCATAGCAATATATATTATTGTATTCTTTTTAAATCCCCACACAGAGGATTAACCGCAATGACAAAAGACCCTCAGAGTAAAAGAAACTCTTCTTTCAGTGCTGTGAGTGTCTGCAGTGCAAAGCAGGAAGGGACTGTATGAAAATTAGCGGACACGGAGCAAGGCTTTACTTTAAAAGCAAAGTTTAAGACACTCATCTACATATTTGATGTTATATGTACCTGAAATCGTCAGAGATGGTTATAATGTGGAAATTGAAGTAAGTTGCACTGAAATGTGACCTGTTATTGTGCATGATCTGTAGTTGCGTGAACTTGTTTGAACTATCTGCTGCTGTTTTGAAAAAGAGATGTTACAGTCTTTTATTGGGATAAATAAAGGATGTCATTTAAAAATGTATATAGATCTATTAGATTAGTTAGAATGATTTTTCCATCAACCTTTTTTTTTCTTTTTACATTTTTTAATTAATTTTTAAAAATTAATCTGTGATCTGAGCAGGACTCCGCCTTTCAGGATGACCTCTTGAATCGTGGCACATTTGTCTATTTGCAAACAAGCTTTTTTAACCCCCCGTCTCAGTGCTGGAATCCCAAACATTCTGTTTCCATCTGTTCTGTTTCTCTTTCACCTCAGAGTCATCCTCACTACAGACTCCTCTCACCTGAAACCCAAAGGTGACCTGGTCTTTCTGTTTTTGCCCCCCCACAGTCTGGACCCGTCTGATATGTCCAACAATTGTTAAATCGGTTCTATTTGATGATCTCTTATTATTTTTTAAACTCATTTTTTAAATTCATCATTAGTATTTGTTATTAATTTTGATTTGTGGGTTTTTTATTCTTTTTATATTTTTCCTGTCGCTGTTTTATTCGCTACCTTTTGATTTCTCACCTGATCACCTGCACTTCCTGCTCAGTACTGCCTCTAACGCATCCATTTTTTTACACAGAATAACTGAAAAGCACTTTGGGGCTGCCCATAAAGAACTGGGCTGTTCATTTGGTCTTCCTTTGGGTCAACTTCTGTTTTTTTCAAGTGTGCTGCACGGTCAAAGGTTACCTGATGGGACTGGATGTCCATCTACTAACCATCCAGTGTTAACGAATATCAGCTGGTTAATAGACGTAGGTTTAGCTCTCAGATGGCCCTCCTAAAAATCTGATTAGGCCACAGGTTAAACGAATTGGTACCTAATGCAGGAGAAACATTTGAAAGCCATCACAGTGATTCTTTCGTCCATCATGTGACTTTCAGTAGAAGTTTTCCTTCTCAGATTTTTTCTTTTGCACTTTGTAAACTCTATTTTAAAAGTGCTATTTAAATTACACTTTGATTGCATTTTTATTTCAGTCAGAATAATATCAGGCGGCTTCTTTGGTCAGTGTGTACGTTTTTTTGAAAAATGGTGCGAATTGCACTTTTTAACAGATAAAATTTTCTCCCAGTGCAGAAACCTCACGGTGGAAGGATTAAAGACTAACACTGTCTTCTAAATTAAATGCTAATGATCTGATGGGAAAATAACTTTCACGTGGTCACCGATGCACATATCAAAAGGGAAAATGGAAAATTTCCCAAATTCTTCCATCAATTTTCCAATTCTGATCTATTTATTGATGTTTTTACACATGTTTTGCTCTGCTCTGAGATGCAGACTGGAGTTGAACGATTCTGCGACATTGACAAATTTTATATGTCATTCCTACAAAAAAACAAATAAAAAACAAAACTTTGTAATTTTCATACAGCCCCTCACAGAAAATCTACCAAAACATGAAAATCCACTCTTAGGTAGTTCACAGCAGCTCTTAGTGCTGTGTCTCCATCCATCCAAGTCTACCTGTGCTCTCAGCTTCCTGTACCAGGTGCTAATCAGGGTTAAATGCTGTAGTTAAGCAGAGTCATTGTTATGATGTCTTTAATCCAGTGAAACCTAACTGAAACAAAGTGTTCAAAGACAGCTTTTCTTCATCTAAAATGATGACGCAGAAATATGTTTTACATATTAAATACTTATCCTCTGTGAAGTAATGACTGTAAGTCTTTCTGACACTATAAAAATGGTCACCACAAAAGCCTGATGGTTAATGATCGTCCTGTCAAAGATGAGATCTGATGGGAGCTCATCAGCTAAAATTCAGATTAAGCACGATGGTGACGGGTGGTAACGTGCCCACCGTCGTGGCACAAATGTTATTTCTGTTACCGCAAACCAGTGTCAGCTCGGGCCCAACGGTGACCGAGTTACTGCGTGATGGTCGGGATGCTGCGGGATCTCTTCATGATGAGACGCACCTCCACGTCGGGGAGGCTGTCCTGTTTAGTTTGGGCGCACCCCTCGTCCGCCGCGGCCATGTGCAGGTCGAAGCGCAGCGACACGGACTTCTTCCTCAGCTTGGGATTCCCCCTGAAGAAGGAGCCCTCCCACTGCTTTATCACCTTATCAATCTTCTCTGTCCTGGTGAGAGACGTTGGAGATGTTGGTAATAAACGGTGAATATGCAAACTGTAAACAGATTCTGTGAAAAACGTTATCGGGCTCTTTGCGTTTCTTTTGTTTGTGCAATGACTCATCTTCTCTTTGAATTTGAAAATCTGTCTTTTCATCTAAGTGTCATTCATTCATTCTCATCCTTGCTGAGACAGATAGAGCCTGCAGGGGGCAGCGACGGAGAGCGCTGATGCTAAAATGTGCTGAGCTTGAATTGCCCTAGATGTGGCCTTTGATAAGACATGATGTGAAACATAAAGAAGATACGCCCTCACTCTGTATTTTAATCATGATATAACACATCATTTTGTATCCTCATCAAACTATTTTTGAAGGCTTTTGATATTCTGGGAGACAGTCAATCAGCTTTCCATTGATTTACAGTGACCCTTCATTTTTAAAGAGACAAGTAGACCCAAGCCGTGTCAGCAAACTGCTCTGAAACTGCACAACAGAGCCTCTGGATCCTCTCATGCTAAGGGTTATTTGGGGCTTCCTTTAATTTGTCTGCACATTCATAATGATTCAACTGTCTGGGAGGGAGGGAGAGAGAGAGAGACCTTGCCTCAGCCCACTACTGCACTTTAAAGTGTGTCACAGCTGAAACGGGGTCAACTAACAGAGTGGTAGAAAACTGAAACACAGAGGTTGCACATTTATGTGTGTTTGTTTTGGTTTGTTTTTGTGTCAGATGGTTTCCAAAGTGGGTTCGATAGTTTCAGTTTCATCTTTAATATTTTAACATGTCAGTTTTATTTAGTTTTGATGGTTTAAGCGTTTCTGTCGTTTTAGCTTATTAAAATATGGGTTTTACGTTCGGGGGTAGACTCAAACAATTCAGAATGCATATTAATGCAAAAGTAAAGGGAAATTATTTGACATTGGTTTAAAATAATAACAGTTGATTCTGTTCTGGACATGTTGTTTCATCACACATCCAAGTGACTTTTCAGTCTCTGCTGACTGCAGGTTTCCTTATAAACAGAACATCTGCATAATGACTGAAACCAGCAACACTGTGAGGTCAGTTTCATGATCATTAATATGTAAATTGCCATGACCACTGATCAATGGTCATATGCACCATTCACCATTCACAGCATTGTAAGATGGTGAAAGATGTACCCTTAGGCCTCCTCCTCGATTTCCATGTAAATGTGTTCCTTGACTCCCCAGACAAACCAGCGTTCCTCCCACTGAAAACGCTACATCCAGATAAACAGATTTTTTTTGGGACCTCCTCACCTGGATGATTGAGCATGCATCAAGACAAGTTTTCACAGGACTGCTTCCAAGTAACAACCCATTACTGCTAATCAAATCCACTTGATTTAATCATCAGCACCTCTACAAACACAGTTGTGAGTGATGCCGTAAAAGCAGAGGCTTTGACAGTTTGATGGTCTGGAGCAATGATGTGTGTGTTAACATAATGACAAAGAAAGCCCACAATGATCTCAGACAAGCAATCGTTGGTGCCCATCATTCTGGGAAAAGTTATCACACCATTTCCAAACAATGTGAAATCCTTTGCTCTACTTTCACAAGTGGAAAACATTAACGTTGTCCGTTTTCCCAGGAGTGGACGCCGCAGCGAATCCACACCGAGGTCGGACGTGCAGTGCTCAGAGAAACTGCAAAAAACACAAAAGCTCCAGTTTAGACCCCACAGGCCTCAGTTAGCAACTTGAATGTTAAGGTTCATGAGAGTTCAATTAGAAATAGACAAAACAAGTATGACTTGTTTGGATGGGTTGCCAGGAGAAAGCCTGATCTCTTTTAAAATCTGTAGATGTTCTGGATAAAGTGAAAAACAAATTTAGTGATGAGGGCTCGTCTTGATAAACAAAA
Organism: Diplotaxodon limnothrissa; assembly: GCF_057381915.1. Taxonomy (NCBI): domain Eukaryota; kingdom Metazoa; phylum Chordata; class Actinopteri; order Cichliformes; family Cichlidae; genus Diplotaxodon; species Diplotaxodon limnothrissa. The sequence continues at coordinate 40,928,304 of NC_140601.1, forward strand.
CAAAAACCAAACAAAAGAAACCAGCACATATAAAAAAATAATAATAATTCACTACACCTAGATCCCAGATATCCCATGCCGATCATATGTTTTTAATTGCTTCAGCCTGCCCACGGTTGCTTTTGCATCTGCATCCATCTCTCGTCTGTTGTGACTGATGCAGACTCTTTTATTCGCTGGGATCTCGCTGCTGCTTTTCCCACATCAGATGGAAATAATCACTCCTGATTGAAATGTAATATTTACTCTGCTTGCAGCTTTGTGTTTGATCTACACCTTTTCTTTTTTCCTAGCAGCCCCTTGCTTCACTGTTTGACCAGCTACTCCCTAATTGTGTCCTTGGCTGTCTGGTCTTATCAGGCAGTATGGAGCAGGTTTGTCAGAGCTTTTCTGCTGGGAACAAGTGTCTGCCTGGACTAGAAATGAGCTTCTATGTAAGGTCAAACAAATTAGCCATGCACTAAAAGGCAGTGTATAAGCAGGGTGAAAGACATCAGGTGATAGTTGTCTGTAGATCGTTCACTGTGATTGATTGATGGATTGTTAATCTAAAAATGTCTTGGCAATTATCTCCTAGTATACTAGTAATTTGAAGTCTGCAGTTACAGACGAAACACCAGTTTGCTCAGTAACTGCAGACAGACGCCTCACTCAGGGAGTAGCTCTGTGCACTGCTTTGAAGTTAAGAGCCGCACACTAGTGGATATTTCAGGCTCTGGTCACCTAGGTTACGCTAATGTATCAACAGCCCGTCATATATCAATCAGTCACTTTTCCTGATGTTGGTAGCTGTCGCCAGTAGTTATCTTACCCTTCATCACTTTCAGTCACTGAATGTCATTGACTTTCTCTGCTGTTGCCACATCACTGCGATCACTTCCTTTGCTCCTGACAAAGTTGATTAGTTTAAACAGACAGTTTTATTTAGTTCTTGTTCATTTTTCCATTTTTTGTGGGAATGTCTTTCAGCTCTTCATCACACAATGTTTCGAACATTTAACCAGCATGAAACTGGAATGTGACACAACAGTCAGCTGCTGACATCAGCCTAATCTTATTTGCCAATCAAATATGCACACATAAGTCAGCAGGGTGCATTCTTACTTGTTATCTTTAGAGAGGGAAGAAGGGCGAGGTTTAGTCTAATTAAAAAATAACAAGGTCAAACTATGCAAGAGGCCCTCCCAGCAATAGCACAACAAAATAATAAACACGGGTCGTCCATCTTTGATGTGGGCAAGCGCGGTCACCTGCAAAATGTAGAAAATAACAGGATCTTTGAAGCAAACAACAGCGCACTCAGGAGAAAGTGTGAGGACATGACCGATAGTTGCTGGGCTGGCAGAGCAACTGCGTCTCTTTGCATCTGCGGCTCTCTGAGGACATTATGCAAGTGTGTATGCGTGGCTGTGTCTCGGTCTGGTAATACCTGAAGCACGAACAAAGATTTCCACCCATGTCTCGTCCAACAATGACAGGTGTCACGCCCTGAAGCATGCATACCGGGCGAGTACCTCCACATCAAACACAGGCCATTAAAGGAGGAGAATTCCCATGCAACCCAGTGAGGAATTACTCATGGGAACTTGTGAGCTAAATGTTTTTGTTTCTCCTAACTCGTTCGATGTGTGAAGGTAATTCTTCTGTTCGCCTAGACGTCGCCGGGGAGTGGAGTATGATGACTGCATGCTTGTGAACTAATATAAAGACTCTAATTGAAATGTGTTAAAGCTTCAGGAGATTACATGAGTAAGATGTTTTTGCAATAGGGATTTATCTGTGTGATGTAATTAGCGGTTACTATTAGAAAATGCCTAGGTTTCACACTCAAGCAGAAGCACTGACTGCAGGCCAAGTGGGAGCACAGCGATCAATACTTACTCAATGGTGCCGTGACCCTCCGCGCTTTCTTGCACCACATTGCCTTGAAGGATCTCCTGAGTCTTCACAGTGGAGATTGGCAAGTCCTTATCTAGTTCTGGCTCTGCGAGAAGTCGTTAAAGATAAACCATAATAAGAAATGACTGCAACAAGTAGGCGTGTCACTACTTTTCCATCAATAAAGAGGAATGCACCGAAATGATGAGACGTCAGCTTTTTGGCCAACAAATAAGATTACCGATGCGACCCAAAGACATTTACATATCATTTGTTCCCATGGAAATTACCTGAACCTCTCCTTTGAAGCTGAACATAACACCGGGCTCATGTTACACTCTATATTTGCCTGTTCTATATTTATACAGTAATCAAAATGTCCCGCAGTATATTTGCAGAGCTTTTTGTTATTTTTTCCCTGTACATTAGAGTCCATTGACATCTCTTGTAGTATTCCCCGTCTGCCTGCCTGGTGTCCTGTGTTTAAGTCCCTTTAAGGGTTTTGGCTCAATAAAAAGAAAAATGGAGGAATGGCGGCTACATGGTGGCTATCTTTCTGTCAGTATGATGTGAGATGTCCCACTCAGTGCTGCACAGCTGATTTTTCTGATGAGGCCCATACACTGTATATAAAAGATGGACATAGCCACTGTGACGTTACCTGCCGGTTTTGGTGTTAGCATTTAAGCTACTGTGTTGGTTTCTGGAGCCAGAAGTCACCATAATTAAAAAGAAATGGGTTGGAGAGCTAAATTGTAACGCTATCGAGTTCTGTTAGCTTCATCAATTTTGCAGACAAAACACTTATTCCCACATAGCAAAGTTGGTATGGCCCGGATCTGGCCCACACAATATGCTTACACATTCTTTGCACATACCGCAAAGAATGATGGCCCTTTGGTGGCCCAGATCTGGTTTGCCAGAGGTGGCTCACACATGGGCCAGCACAAGGCCTAATGTGTCACATTGGCTCATTTAATTATGACACACTGTATGAGAGACACCTTAAATCAAAGAGGGACTGGTTTGCTCCGCACAGCGAGGTAAATGTGTGTCTTACCTGTGAGTATCACCAGGCTTCGCTGTCTGTACAGTATGCTTTTCTTCAGCCCATTTTCTGTTGGGAGGAGTGAAGGTATGTCAGGGAGGGGCTCTGACTTGGGTTCGTCTGGAGTAACGGCGAGGTCACTGAAACCATTTTCAAGTCCATTCTCCTTTGGCTCCACGACTGAAGACCTCCATGGCCGCAGAACCATCGGCTGTGCAGTACGACCCATGTATCTGCAGGCACATGAAGACGTAAAGATGTGTAATATATGTACGACTCGGACGGCGGGAGGGATCTGTGGCGGCACTATATCCCTTGAAGTCTGATTGTTTCCATGTTTGACACCAAGTTGTCATATCATGAGTTCACAGTTCTTTACTTTCGCTTCTCTGTAGAATGAAGGATACAGCACCTATGGTTGTAACCAGACTGCTGGTCGTTAGCTCTCCGCTCTGCGTTCATATCCACAGTAATGTAGAAGCCACGACTGCTAATACATGTTTATGCAGGCAGGAGGTCTGTCTCCAATTAAAGCCATTATAACTTCCTGAAGTTACTACTAATTTTCAAGTCGTTTGATACTTCCATACCACCCCAACTGCTTCTTAGTCATCTGCTTTCATCATGTCATTTTAATTCCCAGGAAATTCCCATCCTTTATGCTAATGTGAAACGAAAAGCAGATTAGCTGAAGACTGTGGGAGGGATAAACACAGAAAAGGCAACAAAAAAAAGGTATCAATTTAAACAAGTTTGGCCAACTGGAAACACATGAACAGGTTTAATAAAAAACAACTGAATGGAATTTTATTCACAACAAGGTGCTTTATACTGTAAAGAAACCCCACCAAACAATCCTCTAAGAGCAAGCACGTGGCAAACATAAAACCAGGCCTCAAACCAGCACCTCTCTTAGGGCTGTCAAAAAGGAAATCCTCAGATGTTAATCCGTACTAAAAATTGCTTTTAGATGTTCCAAAAAATTTGATTCTGTTCATCTGGACGTAGAGTTTTCAGTGGGAGAAACGTTTCGTCATCATCCAAGTGACTTCTTCAGTCTCAGCCGACTGCAGGTTTCCCCAATCTTACAAATTGGAGGTTCATTTTCAACTATGCACACAATTTGGAAAACACGAAGCTCATGAAGTGTAACAGTAACATCACTCAAACCCCATTTCCCGGTCTCACTCAGATGTCATCGTTCTGCACACTTCGCTCACCTGCAGGAACACCGGACATCAAAATGTAACATCCTGGTTGCCAATTAGCCTCGCTCATGTTGCGCCTGTTTAAACTCCGCTGGAAGAACAATTCAGTGGGTGAAACGAGCACAAATGAAGAACGTAACGTCACACTTGGAAGGCGGATGATGAATATGAGAATCAAAAGAACTGGAAATTATAATAAGTCGTTTAAAAAATATATAGCCATTAAAACACGGTTTGATGTTTTTACCACACGAGCGTTTCTTTGATGTTCTATAAGACATAAGCATAGAACAGCAGTGTGTATTATTTTGGGGGGAGGATTCAGTTTGAATAGAGAGAGCGTTGTTTTGAGGCCTTTGATGTGTGGAGTTTTGACAAAGCAGTCTGTATTCAGAGTTTGGAGAAACTGAGCCACAGTTTCTAGAAATTTGGGAACTATTATCAGCAGAACTACCTTTTTCTGACATTACTGTTGGTAACGTTGCGCTATCATTTTAAAAGTTTGCTTTGTGTTTTGCATACTTGTGAATGTTGGCAGATGTTAGCATGCTAACAGTGAGTTGGACAGACCATCCAAAGTGTGTGCTCAGGTTGTGAGAGCAGTTGGAGCCAAATGATGCAGCACAGTGCAATGTGTCCTACAACCTCACTGACACACGAGCATGACTTCTGTTGTTGTTATTTAACAATTCATCTGCGATATTAACACAGTGTGGTGCAAAAGACAATGGTGATGTATTCTCTGGACTGAGCAGATGATCTAAAAGCATTGTGGCGCGACCTTTCAGAATCATCTTTTGTGCTTTTTATTCGGTAAATACCCATTTCACAAACCTCAGCGGTTTTATGTGCTGAAGCTTCAGTGAGACTTGTTTTTAATGCGTGCAGATGCTCTGCTCTCTCATTTTTTCTTGTTTTATTGTGTTTTATCCCACTCAATGCCGCCCTTCTCAAATATGACTAAACAATAGAAATTTCATATGCGTCCTGCCCGTCCTTGCATCATCGTCATTAATCTAAAGAGATGAGACAAATCAAAGGCAGCACTCCACTCTGCCCGTAACCTATGTGGCATAAAGTCAAAGTGATGTCTCCTAGCTATAAAACGTCAGCAGTGCGGTTGATGCAGCAAATGTGTTGAAGCATCTCAGAAGAGTCTAGCGTCCAAATGGAAGGAGATAATTAAAGGCCCCGTCAGGTGAGCTGAATATTCCCCTATAAAACAACTTGGCGCTTGCAGAAAAAGCCAGACAAAGACGCCTCTACTGTCTGGATTCTGTCAGCTCATGTAATTAAAGACAGCTGGATTTTCAGGCTATGAATCGGAGAGTTTGTCATCTTCATTTCAGTTTAACAGAAATGTTTATGTGCCACTATGTTGTATGGGCGGACAGCAGGGCCTGAGTACGTCTCAACTTGCAATTATTGTGGATTTTGAATTTGTATTCAGGTAAATTCAACATAATCCAAAAGATAAAGGTTAAGATTTGAAAGTGTCAACTCATAAAAGCTTGACAGCTCAAGTTAAAGAAAAGAAACAAGAAGTAATTTTGTTTACTTTGTGCATTACTTCTGACAATGACGCTTCTAACTTGCTCACGGCACTAAAGCGCGTGCCAAGTTTGTCAGACTCTGCTGCTTGATGCGTGATCTTTTTCTTTTTCTCAAGGAAGACATTTCATTAAACTGTAAAGACAAGGAAGAACTCTAAAACCACAAAATTCCAGCTCAAACAACCCTCCTGTCTTCTTTTAAGATTCCTCGCCCTTTGTCTCGCGCTCACCTTCCCTCCTCGCGCTCCAGCAGACGGCGGTAAGTAGCAATCTCTCTCTCCAGCCTCATCTTAGTGTTGAGAAGCTGATTGTGGCGCTGACGCTGGGTGGCCAACCCGCTCCTCACCTGCTCGAGCTCGCTCTCCAGCCCAGCGATCACCTGGGAAAGATCCTGCAGCTGGCTGGAGTAGAGCCTCTGGGTGTGCTGGAGGGACGTTTCCAGGCCTTTCTCCTAGACGCCAGAGAATAAAGACCTGTTTGGATCATGACTTGATGGTCTTTGTTTTCTTAAAAAGGAATGCAGTGAATACAAAACGATATTAAATAAAACAATTTTACAAATTCACCTAAATATATCAAGACTTTTAAAACTTTAGTGTCAACAATGAATCGAAACGCTTTAGCGCTCAGAGCTCTCCAGATGGAGCGGTTAGACGACGGTAAACTCAGCGTTTTTAAATTTAAGGGGGATTCTGTGCAGCTTTTTAATTTATCATCAACCAGCAAAATTAAAGTCATGACTCTTTTCCCAGTCTTAATAATTAGGTGCTTCTAGAAAGCATTGTACATAGAAGAGGAAATGTTACGCTGCTCTGTGGGCATACGAAAGGTCACTTTGTTAACTAGTGTATCAAATTGACAAGGCTAAAAACTTAGTTAGGACTGGATCAGGTGACTAGCAGTTTAATGCTTGTTTTATGCTGTTCTTGTCTTTCTATGCTCCTCTCTTTGTCTCCTCACCTTCAAACTGTTCATAGCAGACTGCTCTTCCTCCCTAAGCCTCTGTCATGGTCCTGGGTCAGTGACCCAGCGCTTTAAGTTTATTATTATCATTTTCTAGTTTATTATTATGATGATTATTATTGTTTGAGTTCTACGTGTTATATTCGGTCTGCCTCTGAGTCTGAGTCTGTATCTCTGTCTGTCTATGGTGTCTGTTTGTGAATCTGTCTGTTCAGTTCAGCGTCTTGTCTGGTTCCCTGTGTCTGAGTTTCCTGTTTTATTGTGAAGGTCTGTGTCTTATGTGAGTGTGCTGAGTTTACGTTTCCCTGTCTCGTCAGCTGTGATTTCTCCCAGGTGTGTTCCCCTCCTGTCTCTCATCCCTTGATTACTGCCGTCTGTGTATTTAAGCCCTGTGTTTCTCTGTGTTAGTATCGTACCTTCAACTAGCTGTGTGTTCTGCTTCCGTGTTTAGTGTTTCTTTTCTAGTGTTTCAGTCCTCAGTTCCACTATTACGACCTTTATTTTCTTTTAGTGAGTTTAGTTTGTACGAGGTTTCTCCAAGCAATAAAGCTGCGCTTTAAGTCTCACTTCCGTGTCTGAGTTCTGCATTTTGGGTCCACCACTCCTGCTTGCCTGCCTGCCACACAGCCAACCATGACAGCCTCGTTCTATTGAAGGTTTCTTCCTGTTAAAAATGAGTTCTTCCTTCCCACCATTGCCAACCCACAGTTCACAGGGGTTTGTCTGATCTTTAGAGGGTTTTTTCTAATTCCGTGGGTTCATTCACATCCATAATGTAAAATTGTATTAAAGCAGCAGTTGGGAATTAAATAAACTGAACTGAAATTAAACTGAATGAGTTTTTTTTATATTCATAACTTTCTTCTTTTTATTCCAGTTTTCATTCCTTAGATTTTCCATGAATTGCAGTTATGGAATCAGTTACACAATGTTTATGAAAGCAGCTCTGAAAATGAAGAAATAATAATAAAGTATCTGTGATTGAAAGATAGAAACCTTATGTATATCTTGGCACAGATGTATTAAAACTCCCTTTAGTTGCTAAATTGAAACATTACGCAAAAAGTATTTTTTCTTGTTATTGTCGTCTTTTCACAGGCAGTCTGCCGTGTGGTGTTGAAGCAGTGTTAACAGTGTGAATGATAACTTTAGATATTTGTTTTTTCTTACCAAAGCATGTAGGGTCTCAATCTCCACTTGCAGCGAGTGCCACTGCTTCCTGGCCTCGGCTAGCTCGGCCCGTGCCTCCCTCAGGGCGGCGCCGCCGAGGCTCACCTGCGCCCACGCTGCCTCCTCCTGCACAACGAGAGGGGAGCCAGATGTTTAAAGAGGTGTGAATCCCAGCACCACCACCCTCTTCGCCAAACACTCACACAACTACCTAGTTTTCCCTTATAGAACACACTCAAGTGGTTTCATATTTGTGTTAATGTAAAGTAGCTGATGAGATGCAATTGTTGGGTTTAATATCTGTACTATGTAAACGAAACAGAGGCCTGTTCACACAATGACACACACACACACACACACACACCTCATGAGTAAGTACTTTTTCCCACTGGCACCGTCAGACAACACAGAGGCGAAGCAGTCACAGGTGGTGCCTTTGGTGATGTGTGTTTCAGTGCAAGGTAAACAGACAGCGTGTACACACAGCTGTCCACACACTGTACAGCTGTGAGGCGTTTCACACCCTTCGTCCTCGCCCCGTTAAAACGAAGCTGTCTCAGCACTTATGACAATATTTTGACAGATAAAACAAAGTTACGCAAGATACTTCCTGTATAATTTGTTACTTCACTGACTCCATTTATCAGTTGCAACAAATTTAAAAAAAGATCTTTAATCAAGGAGACATTCATTTAGGGCAATATTAGCTGAAATCAGCAGCTCATTGATGATAACACCGGCAAACAAGACCTGACCTGACAGTGGATTTAAAAGGGACTCCTTACATATGCTTGCATATACATAGATTTTTATTTGAAAGTTGAGCATACACTTGAAACGAGCTATATATGACACCTACATCATACACATATATAATCTATATCCAACAGAAGATAAGCACTAGAAGTAAAATCCAAACAAAAACTCTTACAGAAGAGGTTGTGTTGGTGTTGTGTTATATTACATAAGAACATATCAGTGAGTTATTAATGGGGCCGTTATATGTGGAGCATGTTGACGCTGAAATCTGTTCTTGGAGTTAAATTATTATGTGTATTATATCACTGGGTTAACATTATTGTTCTGGAACAGCTCATTCATGTGTGTGCTTTATATACTGTTGACATGTGTTTGGGTAAATATTTGCATTTGATCTGCTTTCGTATGCGGTACATTTTTTAAAATTCTACAGTTTTTTGTTCTTATTCCTGTTTTTGCTTTTCTTTTCATCCTGTTATGTTTTTAATTTGTGCATAATGCTGTTCGTTGCCTGGTCAGACTCACGCTTGCATACCGTGAAACATCAGTGCACCACATTCTCCTCACTTATACAGCACTATGGAAAGTCTTTTCATCTTCATTTCCAGTAGCAAGAAAACTGCAGAATATGACATCATCTTGACATTATTACAGTTATACAAAGCTTGAATTGCATCTGCTGCGATTCCAATCCAGGCTTTTAAGAAAATCTAAATATAAACTTTTGTTTGTTCAGAGACAACTCCAATTGGCGCCTTTAAGCTTAAAGAGCTTTACTGTCATTGAACGTGATGACAGAAGTCATGCATGGATGGAGGTTTGGATTCTTTAGTCTATTTTGCACTCAGACTTTGACGTTTCATAAGGTAAACATTGTAAATGTTCCCGGGGACAACGAGGCTGCTCTGTATAATCTTACACGGTATCCAGACAGCTCCTCCTAAAATTAAACCTACATATTATTATATTATCTTTCTGTCTTGTGGAGCTCTTTATACTTTGTTTCAGCAACCAGATTACTGTCTCTGAAATAACCTATTACTGCTGCGCTTTTTATGTCATTTTTGGCACTTTGAACACCATAAAGTGATTGTCCAGTGTGCAGAAGCAAATGCTGATGTCTACTCAGCTAAAATCTCCAGAACCAGGCAGTTCACAATGTAGACACAGAGCGTAAACTCTGGTGTGTGCACTTAAGATCTAAAACAGATAATTATTCGGCAGAGCTGCAGAAATTAGGATAGATTATTTGCCAAATACATATTTGGCAAATAATCTATCCTAATTTCTAATATTTTTGCTTGCTTAGTTTAATTAGCAGGTAAAATACAAACAGAGGCTCCTAATGCTGTACAGGGAGTTGTGGTCCTGGGTAACGGACCGAGTGTCTTAAGTTTATAGATTTTGTATTTTTGTTTTATCTGAATGTCTGTGAAGGTTCTCAGTCATCCAGGTCATCGTAGTCAAAGGAGCTTGCAAAGAAAAGCGTCTGGACTTCTTTAAGTTGCTTGAAGATGTTTCACCTCTCATCCGAGAAGCTTCTTCAGTTCTAAGGTCAAATGGTGGGACTCCCCACCAGGTCAAATCTGGGACTCCCCACCATTTGACCTTAGAACTGAAGAAGCTTCTCGGATGAGAGGTGAAACATCTTCAAGCAACTTAAAGAAGTCCAGATGTTTTATCTGAATGTCTTCTGGCAATTCTTAGTCTTCCTTTGTTCCTTAGTTCCTGGTTATAATCTTTGGTTACTGTTCTTTATATATTTTTCAGTTTAGTTCCATTCTCAGTTTTTGGTAGTTTAGAGTTTAGTTTCACACTTTTGTGTAATTCCCCCGTATTGTGTTCATTTGTGTCTGTTTCCCCATTCAGTTTTATTTCACCTCCTTTTTTATTTTGATAAGTCATCTGTCCTTGTGCCTTGCATTCACTTTACTTCCCCTCGTCTCATCTTCCCCATTTGTTGTGCTTCCTACAGCTGTGTCCAATTCCCAATATCCCTCAGTGTGTGTACAAGCCCAGTCAGTCCTTTGTCGGTGCATTTGTTATTCCTTCCTGTCCTGTTTCCTGGTTGGTTTGTTTTTTCCTCCTTCTGGATTTAGTTACCTTTTGGACTTTGTTTTCCTTGAACTGTCTACACGTACTCATTAAAGGTATTCTTTGAGTTTTCCACCTGCCCGTGTGTTAGTCTGACTTCTGGAGTCCACATCCACACATAACAGGACAACAAGAAGCAGTTGTCCATGTATTGATAAATCAGTTAAAGTATATTAACTGCTCACGACCCCCACAAAACAATTCATTTTAGCTACGCAAACGTCCCTTGCCTTAATTCCTACAGATTAGAGGAAAAGAAGAACTCCTCTGAAACAAGCCAAACGCAGTCTTTGAATCTTTGAATGATTTTTTTATTGCCGTGTTGTCAGCTCTTGACTGCTGCATTGTGCTGCTGTTAGTGGGTCTGATGTAAACAGCAGAATTTAATAAAACCTGCCCTGATTTAGTGCCGTGGTCGCTCTCAGCCCTTGGTGAAGGCACTTTATTGTTGCTGTCAGACCAAAGTCATGGTGCTGTGGAATAATAAACAGCTTCTGGACTGTGTTTTTCCCAGAAAAGAGGCCAGCTGAGCTAAAATAAGAGTGGAAACGTCAAAACAAAACAAAGCTGCTATTACTAGACACAGGATGAGGATGCTTAGGTTGTATTTTGGGTTGTAAATATTTAATGAAGGTGAGGGATCATTCACACAGACCACCACTACTGTGTTTAGATGAAGAGAGAAAGGAGACAAACACACAATCTGCACACAAACAGGCCATATAGCAAGGAAGGAGAGGTTTCAAGCTTTTTATCCCAGTCAACAAATACCAGCGGGGCACATGCATCACCCTGCCTGTGGGACAGCCTGGAGTTGGTCCTGAGGGTGTGTCGGACCGGCACAGATCAGGACCATTGTCCTCAGAAAAGACAAGTGAAGATTGTGTAAGAGTGGATGCGTACCTCGCTGAGGGCTCCTCTGTGTGTTCTGGATGCTGCTGCTGCTCCAGCTCCAGCATGAGGAGGCCCGACCAAGCCGGGGGCTGGATTTGAGATGGCGCCCAGGCCGAGGTGTCTCTCCCCCGGGCTGGGGAGTCTGCTCTGTTCGCACTGCGCTCTGATTCGGTCGAGGAGCTGGGTGAGCTCCATCCCTGTGCCATCCTCCTCCTCCCTTCCTCCTGCTGCTGCTGCTGCTGCTGCCGTGGCCGTCGCTAACAGAGCATCACAGGAGCTGGCCCGCTGCAGCTGCAGAGCCCGGGCTGCCTGCAAAACAACCAACCAGGGGGAGGGAGAGAGAAAGGGAGCAGAGAGAGAGGGGAGGGTGAAGGATGGTAAAAAATACAGGCGAGACAAAAAGAGAGATGAGAGTTGGATTAAAATAAATTCTGAATGAAAAAGGTGAGTAAAATGCAAAGGAGAAAAAAGTGGGAACACATGTGGAGAGACAAGGAGAGGAAGAGTAAGCAGGGATCAATACCACATTTATGCATATGTGTGTGCACGAAAGGATCCTGAAAGTGAGGGAGGGGAGTATTAGTCAGCAGGAATGAGAAAATGAAGATAAGGAGGGAGGAAAGAAAAGATGGAGGAGGGACGGACGAGGTCACTGTGAGCTGTTTCTCACACAAGGAAAAAAAGTGCTCATGCACACCCAGTCATTACAGGACTATTATGTCGAGGTTGGAACAGATCACTTATAATTTACGTGTTATTATAACAAGTATTCCTATAATTAGAGATCTAAATAGGACTATTACACGCATTTTATATATCATAACCACTTAAGGGTCATGTAGCGTTCACGAGAGGAGCACATCTGTGGAGGTCAGAGTGAAGGGACAAACAAAGACTGTGTGGAAATTGTTTTTCATCCTGTTTTTAATGTGAGAGATCGAGACAGCAGATGCAGTTAATAGACAGTCCCTTGAAAATGTGCCTCATCATGTACCTCTTTTCCACAGCCACTGACAATAAAGGCTTCAAAGGCCTTAAGTTTGTTACATGCCGATGGCAGCTTTTTGGCACCACAATGTTTTTGCAGTGGAAACGTGTGAAAACTGGTTATAGACTTGTAGGGGCTGGTTTCTGCTCTCTTTTCCAGCCACTACAAGATGACAGTTTGAATCCAGCACCAACGAGAAAATGTCAACTCATTCCTCCAAACATGCAGGTACTGTAATTTCCTGCCTCTTCGCTTCTTCTTCCTCTACTCTGTCTCAGAATTACTGAGTTTTGCAGCCTCCAGGGACCCTGAATGTTCTCGCTGAAGTTATAGGGGTGAGCTAGTTTCTACTTTGGAACACAGTTACTACTGTGCATGCAGATGGAAAAGCACGGGAGGACAGAAAAGAGAGCAAAGTTAAAAAGACAAATGAATGAGAAGGCAAGACAGAAGAACATTTAATGACCTCAAATTCCCGGTGCATCTCCTGCAGCTCTGTCATGGAGCGGTGAACCTCTGCATGCAGTATCATGCTGCTGTGATCTGCCGTCCTCTTGGTCTCCCTGAGCAGAGCCACCTCTTCCTCCAGACGCCTGGTGTTCCTCTCTTCGGTCTCGCACCTGCGAGGGGATATTGACACATATCGACCTAGTTTTATTATTTAAACAGTAAAATGCATGAACACACCAACCACCCAGCATCCATTCACATTGTTTTCTGGGGGAAAACTTGCATTTTTGAGGCCATTACAAAAATATGAATTCATCCTAATTTCAACCTTAACTAAATATGCCTGCTGAGCAATTTATGATTGATTAGAGGACCAGCTAACATCTAACTGGTGCAAAACCAGTCCAGGGTAGCATCTGCTTTAATCTGGTTCAGTTCAAACTGGAAGTTTAGCAGATCATGTGCAGCCAATGTTTAATAAAATGGAATAAGCTGATAAACACACCAGAATAAGATGAAAGACACCACATGAATTAAAATTAATGAATAATGATTCAAGTTAAATTCCAGGTTTTTGTTTGATTAGTTGTGATTTTTAGATAATCTTCTAATTTAAAACATTTGAAAGGTACTTTATAGATGACAAAAAGTCAAAAGCTTTTTGTGTTTTATTATAAATCACTGCTTGCAGCCTACCTGGAGTACCTTCAGGACTCACCACAGGATCACAGCTCACACTGTGGCAAGCATTTAAATTGAGGTTTGATCGCTACTGTGCATCAAATGTTTGACCTTTGTATTGAAATCTGTGTTGTAAGATTCAACCTTTGCTTTTCCAGTTAACTGCTTCAGAGAAGTGTAAACGGGTTAAAAATGTGTCATTTTTATTTCAACTTGTAAATCTGGTGAAAAACATCTTGATTAATCCTGGATTTGTGAGTGAAATGCTCATATGCACTGTTTGTGACATGCCAGGGTCCAAAGTGGCGCAGTGATAAACAATGCTCCCTCACAAGAGGAAGGATCTGGGTTTGAATCTGCCAGTAGTCTGGCAATTTTGCAGCGGAGGTATGTTCAAAGTCATGTTTTATTTATCGCTCCGGCTCGAGACCGAGCTAATTTAGCAACTGAAATGACTGAGTAGGGCAATTTGAAAGTAAACTAAGAAAACACCCCAGAAATTCTCATCATTGGTCCAGACAACATGGAGGAAGATCGCAGAGAAGGTTGATGTGACAGGCTGAGACAGAGACAGATGATCCCTAAAGAGACCAGGCAGGAAGAGGAAGAAGAGGGCGACGATGACAACACGACAAGCATTTTTGAGAAACATGTAAATAAGGTCACCCGATCCCTGGTACTACCACCTGAGGGTCGGTATAATCCACACTGAGTTTTAGCACTCAGCTTTTCCTCTTGGACAGATTATTGTAAAGCTCTTTTACAAGCTATTAATCAAAAATCGATCAATAGACTTCAAATCACTCAAAATGCAGCAGTAAGACTTTTTTCAGGAACTAATGAAAGTGTCTAAAAATATTGCACAGATTTTACTGACTCTACACTGGCTGTTCATTAGTTTTACAATTGTTTCCAAGATTTTGCTTCTTACTCTTAAAGCTCTTTGTGGCCTTGTTCCAGAATACACTGGAACCTTGTGCCAACCAGTGCATGGCCCGAGATCCTCAGGCAGGAACCAGTTAACTGCTCCCACCTCACACTTAAAGACAAAAGTAAATTCAATTCAATTTAATTCAACTTTAATTTTATAGCGTGAAATCAAATCTATCGCCACAAGGTGCGTTTGTAACGTAAGGACCCGATGATAATAAAGAGAAAACCCAAACAATCAGACGACCTCCCGTGGTGACATACTTGGCGACAGTGGGAAGGAAAAACTCCCCTTTAAAAGAAAGAAACCTGTTAAATCCTCTGCCACAATTCATTTGGTTCGACGGAAAGAAAACTGGACAAAAGATGAAAATCAACAGGGAGCTAGTTCCACAGAAGGGCCCTGTGGCCCCTCCCTGAGCCTGGTTCTGTTGGAGGTTTCTTCCTGTTAAAAGTGAGTTTTTCCTTCCCACTGTCGTCAAAGTGCTTGCTCATAGGGGGTCATATGATTGTTGGATTTTTCTCTGTATGTATTATTGTAGGGGCTACCTTACAATATCAAGCGCCTTGAGGCGACTGTTGTTGTGATTTGGTGCTGTGTAAATAAAATTGAATTGAACTGAACTGAGAAAGGACCCAAGTGCAGGCACTGACAAATGACGTATTGCGAGTGAGCTTTAATTACAGTGGGGAAAACGAAACACAAACAAAAGCTGAACATGGCAGCAACTAAACTGAAACAAAACCTAAACTGGGTGAAACTAAAGTGATACAAAGGAACAAAAGCCTGGGACTAGAAACTCAGGACATAAAACATAACAACCTGAGACATGGAGCCTGGAGCACAGAGAAATGCAACAGGTAATGCACAGAGAGGAAGACACAGGGCTTAAATACACAGGCAGGACAATGAGAGGATGGTGAACAGGTGGGAACACAGCTGGGACAAATCAGACATAATAAGACAAAGGAAGCAAAGCAGAATACACTAACATAAGACAAGGACTATCAAAGTAAAACAGGAAGCATGAGACATTCGCAGAGACGCAGACTCAGAGACACGGACTAGACACTGAGACATGACTGACATGATGCACTGTGGAACACAGGGAAGACACAGTGAGCGAAACTAGGAGATAGAACAACAAATATAGTATAAACACAAACCCAGCCATGAATAACAAATAATCAAGGAATATAACTTAATCAAACACAAAACACTGGGTCACAGACTCAATGCCATGACAAACTGTAGTTGCTTCCTTCAAGCTTTAAAGACTGAGTCACATCCTATCTACAGCTTTCAACTCAAATCAATTTACTTTTATTTATATAGCGCTAAATCACAACAACAGTTGCCTCAAGGTGTTTTATATTTCAAGGTAAAGACCCTGCAATAATACAAAGAAAACAGAGAAAACCCCAAAATTCATGTGACCCCCTATGAGCAAGCGTTTTGGCAGCAGTGGGGAGGAAAAACTCCCTTTTAAGAAACCTCCAGCAGAACTACGCTAAGGGAGGGGAGGGGTGGGTCATCTGCTGCAACCAGTTTTAAGCCTCATCTTAAAAGTAGAGATAGTGTCTCTCTCCTGAATCCAAAGTCTTATACTGTTTTCTTTGCCTTGGACAGATATTCTAAAAATTATTCAAAAAGGGGTTTTAATATGAAATCTTTATGATTTCATGTTAATCTTTATGAATATGAGATCTTTATGCCATAATTCAGAGTTCTTCAGAGTTCACTATCACAGAGACAGTATGTGAGCTTTAAACATCCTTCAAAGCATTAAGTTTGCCTGTCTGCTCTGTTATCAAACCACATACTTGAGGATATCTCTGAATCTTGCTCTAAGTCTTATAGCAATGGTTCACTGCACAACATCACAATGTAGTGGTTAAAAGTGGATAATTACAAATAAAATCAGACCACAAAACTTTCCATTACCCTAGCCACATCAAAGATCCAGTTCCTGGAATAAACTACAAAGAGCAGGAGAAAAATTCTCTGTAGGAAACATTTTCATTATTAAAAATATCAGAGCACATACAAACATATGGCTAACCCCACCCAGTCACTCGAAGGTCAAGTATTGACTAATGCAAACAGCAATTCTAAGAATAGCTAGTGAGTGTCTAACCAGGGGCTGGAGTCTCTGGTATCAGCTGGAAGTTTTTATTTCACCCCATGACTGTGAGTCATTGCGCTGCAGAAATGATAACTAAAAGAGAAAAGGACATAAAAAGACCTTGGAGTCATCCTAGTGCATCATAAACAGACAGATGGTCAGGAAACTCGTCAGGTGGAGGTATAAAAGGAAGAGACAGGTATTTCATCCACTGTCCTTTAGGGGTTAACATTCAACAGCAGGCGGGAGGTGTGTGAGGGAGGTAGAGGTGGTGCTGATGGTGGTGGTGTTGTGTGTGTGTGTGTGTGTGTGGGGGGGGGGGGGGGGGGGGTGTCTGTGTCACTCTGCATCAATACATAAGTGAAAGCGCCGACGCGGCACAAAGTCAGGCAGGTTGGCTCACAGGAGCGGGAACTGGCCTGAGTGCGATAAAAGGGGAGCTGGAAAAGCATTGCAGCAGGATGAAAACAGGAAGTCTTTTATTCTGAACTCAACAGCTTTGCCTCAAACACTGAAACATCTTTATTGGCTGGTGATGATTATCCCATATTAGCGCCTGTCATCTGGTAAAAACTACCAATGGTACACAAACAAAACCATGTCTTTTGCCCACTGTGGCCGATTACTTTGGACATACAATACATGCAATAGGTTTATGCAATATGAAATCATACCTAATGCTAATTAATAATCAGAAAATTGTATTGATTGAGGAAGAGGAGCACTGGAGCTTCCAGGAAAATTAAAGCCAAATACAGCTGACCTGGCCTGGATGGCAGCCGCTCTGGACTTCATGCTGTCAGACTCTAAAGCCAGCTGAGCATTCTCCATCAGTAGTTTACTGACCTGACAAAGCAAAAAACAAAAAAACAAATAAGATGTGATTAGATTTGGAGGTCAAGGCAAAATCTAACCGGTGATTCTATACATACAGTTTCCATGTTCTGGTGGCATGATCAAAGCTACAGCTCTCTAAGAAACAAATCATGAGATGAAAGTCACAAAACTTGGAAAAAGTGGGAGAGCAAGTCGCGGCAGTGGTTAGCACCGCTGACTTTTAGGAAGAAGGTTCTGGGTTTGAATCTCGTGATCTCTGGACTCTTTTGTGTGGAGTCTGGTTATTTTCCACATTATAAGGCGCACTTAAAATCCTAATTTTCTCAAAAATCGACAGTGCGTATTATAATCCGGTGCGCCTGATGTATGAATTCTGGTTGTGCTTACTGACCTTTTATGTGGTACACGGCGCTCAAAATCTGTCAACAATGTTTTAGTAGGACTTTTGTGAGCTATGAAGCCGCACTGCTTGATAGATTTTCTGAGCCTCACGGCTACTGTAGTCAGGAGCCTCGCGGAGTAATCTGGGTCCTAAACTCCTTCTACTTCTGTCCCAAGGTCAAACGAACACTGCGGAATCACTGGGAGTTAAAAACTGTCTAAATTCTTTCATCTTTAATAAAATGATCAGCGTTACTGCTTTACTGGATGTAACAATTAAGTTTAACATCCAGGCATCCATGAAAACAGAATTTATTAAATTTAACGGAGTCAGAAGTTAGCAGGAAGTTAGCTCGCTAGTTTCCACCTACAGCTCTTCTATCATTTTCAACATAAATGAAGACAAAAAACTAAACAGCAGTGACTTTTTTAGGGTTGCTGAAGTTGGGCTAGCTGGTATGTAATGATGCGCTACGTGATCGCTAGCTACACAGCTATGTTAGCATAACAAACTGGAGGACGAACGCTAACCTTTTTTCCACTCTGTAAAAGTTAACGTGAGGGTTCCCGTTGGTTACGAACAAATGCAGTTGCATGGCAGAATGCTGTAAACGGACCAAACTTCAGGCAGGAGAACAACTGAGATAATCCATCCACAATAAGAGGTTAGTCATTAATATACTGCAGCAACATGGGAATAGAGCAGCTGCGAGAGAATTCAACATTAATGAATCAATGGTATGGAAGTACGGAGCCCTGCAAGGGACATGGGAGAGAAAAAAATTACGATGAACTTTTGCGAGATCTCGCAAAACTAACTCGGGATCTCACAAAAGACAGATATCTCCGAAAATGTCAGAGCACTTTTGCAAATATGTGATGTCTGGAATTCAACTTTTGCGAGATCCCGAGTTACCGAGTTACCTTTGCGAGATCTCGCAAAAGTTCATCTTAATTTTTTTTTCTCCCATGTCCCTTGTGGGGCTCCGTATGGAAGTGGAGGAAGCAAGAAGAATGAGTTGAGTAAAATTTGACTCATCTGACTGTTTTGTTTCGCTTAATGCGCCTTATAATCCGGCCTGCCTGATGGTCCGGTATTCTCCTAAACCCTGTGTGGGCTTACAAGTACTCAGGCTTGCTAAACAGTCCAAAAACATGCATGTTAGGTTAAGAGGTGATTCTAAATTGGTCGTACATAAAGAATCTAAATGCATAAAATAAAGTGCAATATGACTTTGTGTGAAAATGTAAATGTGGCTTGTAATCTAAAGCACTTTGAGTGGTCAGTGAGATTAAAAAGGAGCTATAAAAATGCCCAACCCATGCTATAGACGCCTCATGCTTGTAATCCATCCTACTTTGCATGCCAAAATCCCCATATTATCAGACGCACACAGACTCTGAAGAGATACTGTTATGAATTAGGCCTATTCAGAAGAAAACAAAGCATTTGTACATCAAAGGTGATGCGATTGACTCGATTCAGCTCACGCCCTTCCTCTTTGTACTTTTTAAATATAAATTACACTAATACCTCAAAATATAGCTTGTTGAATATAAACTTGATATATTTAATTTACAGGTAAAGCTAAAATCGATCCTTTGAGTGTTATTGCTCCTCATGTCACTTCTGCACTCAGAAAGCCAATCAGTGGTCCAGTTTGCACATCCTGTTTACATACTGTTCATGGGAGAGTTCATTTAGCATA
The DNA here is from genome assembly GCF_057381915.1 of Diplotaxodon limnothrissa. Lineage (NCBI taxonomy): Eukaryota > Metazoa > Chordata > Actinopteri > Cichliformes > Cichlidae > Diplotaxodon > Diplotaxodon limnothrissa. The sequence continues at coordinate 40,947,973 of NC_140601.1, forward strand.
CACCTTCTGCAGGGATTTATATCAAATCCCACAATTTTTTATAATTTCTAATATTATTTTAATACAGCAAAGTAAAGTATAAAACATTGGATCCTTGTATTATATCAAACACAAATAAAAATCTTAACACGCCCTCATTCTCCTTTGTTTTCTTATGAGTACAAAACTTTTGAAAGAAGACACACCCTTGCTGAAAGAAAGCCAAAGATAACATCGACTATTCCACCATTTTTTTTTTTTTACCATAAGCACCATTACAAGCTTCACTCATTATATGGATAGAACATTACAATCCCAAAAGTGAGGATGTGAGTCAGGAGACTGACAACATCATGGAGTAATGTCTGCCCCGTCTCCTGTGATGTAACTAAATTGAGCACTTCTTAAGAAGATAAATAGAGAACTAATCCCTAACATTTATATGGAAGCACTCCCTGGATCCTCAGACAATGAAGTTGGCTGAGTTTGTCTGTGGTAGTCATGGGAAGATGTGAACAACTAATTAGTGTCTGTCAGTGACACCTACTTATGCACGGTGTAAAGAAAGTGACAGTAAATCCAGGGAGCAGCTCAAAACCATCAGTTGAGTCATGGGAGATCACTGCTGTTAGTCGTCGACTCAGCGCTTCCGCATTCTTTCTGTGGCAGCCATCAATCGTGGGTCTCTGTGGCAGCGTAATGATACGGGCACAAGACATATCTTTCTATATCTGTGGCGAGCCCTCTCACAGTACGCAAAACATCTTCGATTAGTCTCGTTGATACCAAGGCTGTTACAATGATAACTAATGTTAAAGGTAAAAAACTTGGGCGTGTGGTTCGACATGGTGCTCTCTTTCAGGTCTCATGTAACAGAGACAACAAAGTCCACCTTTTATCATTTAAGAAACATAATCAGACAAGTTTTGTCAAGCGACACTGCAGAGGTTCTTGTCCATGCATTTGTGTCTTCGCGTATTTATTATTGTAATGCTCTCCTTTCTGGGCTACCAAAGAAAAGTTTTAGAGGTTTACAGATGGTTCAAAATGCAGCTGCTCGCATTTTAACTAAAACTGGGAAATCTGAGCACATTACCCCTGTACTGAGATCTCTTCATTGGCTACCTTGACAGGTTCAAGCAGATTTTAAGGTCCTGCTGCTCACCTACAAGGCTTCAAATGCACCTTCATACCTCTCTGACCTTGAAGACCCACTTGTTCACCCTGTCCTACATGTCAAAATTCCATGCCTTTTAGTTTTTAAATAATAATAATAATAATAATAATAATAATAATAATAATAATAATAATAAACTAAGTCTAAAAGCATTTTACCTACCTGAAATGATTATTAGCTAAAAAAATGTTATGTATTATGTGAGTACAAGAAAATAATTATTAGAATATAATGTGTTAAATTGGCTTAGATGAGAGGGTCCAGCAATAGATCAGAGGAAGAGGGAAGCATTTGTTTGTGTGTTTTAGTTTGGTTTAGCTGTAGGCTTGAGAGTGTGTGTAATTGTGTAGAGGGAAAGGAATTTATGGAGACTGGGGGTCAGCCTGTCATAAAAGGAGACAGGAAGCTACAGTTGGGGGTTGCTGATGCTGATGCTTGTACCTTTAATAAAAACTCATAATTGTTATAACTTAGAAGCAGGTTTGCAGGAGACTCTCCACATGCTTATCTGTAAATGTAAGACAACAAGAGGCCAATGGCCCAGTGGATGCAGAGTCGGGGTCTCAGTGTTTGTAATATGTTAACTCTGTTTTGTATGTTGTGTAGAGGAATTTAGTGTAGCTTGGGTGAGGAGATTACTTTTATGACCGGCAGGAAGTCACGTACACAGAGACACACACACAGTGCTTTGACTGTTATGACGCACCCACACCTATATGCACACTCACTCACGTGCACTCACACTTACACACGGGTACGCGCACACACACTCACTCACGTGCACGTGCATACACACACAAACACAGAGTTTGCAGCACACCGTGGGGGTTTTATGATGGGGTCACTTCTATAAAGCTGACTGTAACAAACAAAGGAGTGGAAGATTTGCAGAGGGACACCGGCCTTGCGCGCCTCCCCTTCTCTTGCTTAACTGAAGATGAATGAAGATGAATAAAGGTTTTGTGAAAATGACTACTGAGTCCGGTGCCGTCTCTGGATGCCTCGAGGAATAAAAAAGAACTGATTTCGTAACAGTTTCAAAACTAATAAACCAGAAGCTTTATATCTACATGACATACAAGTCTTTAGTATTTGGCTTTTAGTATTGGACAATTGCAATGATTTGTTTTATTACATAATAAAGCAAAATCACATTTAGGAGGGGCCATAGGAGTCCAGTCAATGTGGATTGGGCTCTTGTTGAGGACTGAAACTGGCTTTGGGTAGGTGGAACGTCACCTGTCTGGTGGGGAAGGAGTGTGAGGTAGTTCTAGAGGCAGAGGGATACTGGGTATGGCTAAGTATAGTTAGACTCATCTCAGTGCACAACTTGGAACCAGTTAGTTGGAGCGGTTGGACTGACACTGAGAGGTGGCAGGCAGGGGTGGGTATATTTTTATCCCCTCGGTTCAGTGCCTGTAATTTGCAGTGATTATAAGCTGAACAGCATCTCAATGTACCCAGTAGGGTCCCTGAGTGGAGTCCTGGAAGATGCCCCATCTGCCCTACTCAGGGACCCCTGTGCTCACGAGGGCAATGACATTGTGACCTGGAGTTATGTGACTGGGAGGAACACCATGCTCGCACATAAGGGTGCCCATAAGTGCACAGGGTACCAGGACACCCTAGGCCTCAGGTTGATGATTGGTTTTGTAATCATATCATCAGCTCAGCTGCTTGCTGAGGAGCACTGAAACTGAGAGGAGATCGAACCCCCGCCCCCCAAAAACATGTCGGCTGCAGCCCTTATGCACAACTTTCTCTATTTTGAAGTTAGCGTTACGCTTGTTCAAGTTTTTGTTCCATGCAAACGTCAATAGCATTAAGCAACACTAGCTAACCTTGACTTGTGAGCTACTAACCCCAAAATGCTGTCTCGAGTTGCTCCTGGAAGCGAATTGACTATATTATATTATAACTACCGGTATATTATAACATTGGACTGAGTTTGGCAGATGAAATAAAAAGTAAAAATCTTGCTGTGTGTTTATGAGTTATTTGAAACTGTTAACTACATCCTATAATAACCAAATCATGTTTTATGTGTCAGTGAAATGAGTGCACACACACAGTGACAGCTAACTTTGAATATAGCAGTGCAACAGCAGCAGCCTTCCTTCTTTGGACATGCCTGTTCTCCAGTGACTTCATGTCATATGCCATGACACGATTAATCGACGAGCAGCATTGTCTAGTCGACTAGCTTTTCACTTTAGCCTTTAGTAACTCATCTGATTCCTGTGGCCTGATATTTGTGATAAATTAACTTGTAGTTGTCAAATTATTTTATCAGCCGTGAATGAACTGTTGCCACATTCATGCAGCGTAGCAAAGTTACATCTAGCTTTCACATATTTAATTAAAAATGATCAACAACAGATTAAATTTGCGGTCCTTGTATGCAGTCCTAACAGGAACTTCAGAAATAAAAGGCAGTTCATTTTACAAACTGTGTGATGGTCTTAAAAACAGGGTGCCATTAACCACCTATCCTATCCTTTAACTAAACATGTGTTCGAGGCTGTTCACAGGATGCTGCATCCAGCTGTCATCGACACTACACTGGACAATAGGCTGTGTTTTTACTGCACTCATTGTTTGATTATACACACCCACTCCTCTCCTGTGGCTGCAAGATGGCCTTGAGCTGATTATTATAAAGCCTGAGTAGAAATAATACTGCAGCACCACAATTATGTCAAACAGCTGTGAAATTTACATAACTCTTTATACCATCTGACCTGGGCACGGAGCTCCTTGACGGTCTGTTCCTGTTTGGACCAGTCCTGGGAACGCGCGGTGTTCCTGACCCCCCAGCTGGCTATCTGAGCCTCCAGCCGCTGGTTTTCTTCCTGCAGCCGGTTCACCTGCTCCAAGAAGCTCTTCAAGCGAGCATTCAGGCCCCACATTGTGTGACTGGAGTCCTGCAGCGAGTCCATGGACATCTGAGAGAGAGCGAATGTTTACAGTCACACGCAGTTGCTGAGCCTGTGAAATTTTCATACAGTCAAATGACGCAGCTGGTGGTGCCTGTGATGGCCAAACCTTTCAGGCAGTACGTGACTGACAGGCGCGTGTTCACAAGAGCTTACAACTTTCTCTGCAGTGTGAAACCCACACGCTGCCAAAGGCGTTTACAAGGTAAATGTTTACCTAGTGATACTCACCTGCAGCAACGTGGCCTTCCCTGAATGAAGCACAGTATATGTAAGTCACTCTGTTTGCCCGGTCACACAGTCCACCACTCCTCACAGCTTAGCTGCATTCCTCCACAGCGAGCTGGAGAGCACTTCCCACTGTGTCCCAGGTCATCGGCAGCAGGCCCCCGAGACAGAGCAGACAGGCTGGCCTGCCGGTATCAGCGTTCGCTTGTCTTCAGGGTCAGTCACGGCAGGGACGTTCCTCCCTGTCCCACCTCGGCCCCTCCCAGGCAGCATGTGGTTACCCGCTGGACACTGGACACAGTGCTTGCATCACCAACGCTCTGGGGTCCCTTTGTACTCTCTGATCCAGGATTACTGATCTGCTTTCAAACAGGCAGCAACACAAGCTGCGGAGGGAATGTTCAGGGAGACACAGTGACAGGACCTGAGTGTGTGTGTGTGTTTGTGTGAATGGTCCTGTAATGAGAAGTTACATTCACTGTAATGAATGTGAAGCCCGTGTCCCTGAACACTCTCTCACTCTTTGTGCAGACTTGCTCAATGACAGCCTTGGTTGGATGTGTTTGTGCTGTCTGGGCCAAAGGTTTTCTCTTCCAAATATTATTATGTGGTTTTTTTATATTCCCTTGGTTACAAGGACTGCAGATACGCTTTCTTAACTACTGTTTAAGCAGTTACTTGATGTCATCTGGAGTTTGTAGCTTTCTGTTGCTTTCAGCGGACAGACTCTGCGGCATCATCTTAGACTTCAATAATATCATGGAAATGGCTAATGTGTTATGATAAGAGAGGTATGTTTTTTTAAGGTGGGGTGTGGTTCAAACACTCTCTCCTCTCAATGTTTAAGAGGATAAACCCAGTAAAAACACCTGGGTGGGCCACTGTAACAGCTAGAAAAGAAAAAAAAACTAAAAACAAGGCTCGACGGAGGATTCAAAAGTGCATGTTAGAAGTGGATGGTGGGCGGGTCTAATGTCTGTAAGACAAAATCAAAATCAGCTGAACTCACATGAACTCACAAGCAGAATGACAGAGCTTCACTGCCATGAACAGATCCCTAAAGATCAAACTGAGGTGTTTTTTTCCACCCTGTTGCACATGAATTCATAACTGAAACTTGGCTTGTTTACCTGCGAATCTTTGGGTCAACTCTCTTTAAAGCCACAGCAGCCACCCAGGTTACTGCAGCTTTCAGCACTGCCTTTGGCATCAAAATTCTAAGCATAGTATTAAAGATGAACGTTGCTTTCAGCTCTGAAAAATTAACTTTGAACGTGCCCCGGGGGACAGCAATAAGGGTGACATTTAACTTACTTTAAATAAATAATTTTAAATAAATAAACACTGTAAAATTTGTATATGTACATGCATTCCTACTGTCATTGCACTCCCACACCCTGTCAGTAAGATGGATTGGCAGGAGAGCAGCAACGATGATAGTCAGTTGAAATCCGGGAAACAAAAAAGCAAAAAATTTCCATGATTAAAAAAAATGCTCTTAGGGCGTAGCAGGTGGCTCTGCTTTGGGTGTCTGTGACAGATGATTTTTGCTGCAAGCGTGACGGGGGAATGCCATCGAGCCTGTTTCTGGATGCCGTGTTGCTCCCTCAGACATCCAAGATGTGTTTTTTTTATTGCACTGCATTTAACTGATGGGTTTAAGCAGGTGTTAACTTGTTACACGAATTTAAGGAGAAAAGGTGGAGGCGTTAGAGGTGGACACTGCCAAAAAGAGAGTGAAAAACAAAACAAATCCACCCTGGATTATGAGTTTACCACCAAACAGTCTCACGAACATGAACTTTGCCTCTTCGCATTCCTCGACCTCTGTTTCCTTCGAGGGAGGAGGGGCGGCAACAGCTCTTTGATCCTTCTTCATGTGATCCCTCATTTTCATGAGCCTTTTGCTAAACGTGTCTGACAGAAAAAACAGAAAAAACCTGTTATAAACACACAATACCTTTCATCCTTTGTTTCGTAATTACTGCTTAAAACCAACTCAGTGCCAACAGTTTTTGTTCATACACGGTATCACCACAACAGTCACTTCAGATCTGATTTAGAGACTATTGTGGGCTAAGTCCAAAACTACAGAAAGGATTAACTTCGCATAAACTCCACCAGACTCTGCTGTAGGGGTTATGTTCAGCTAAAGCGTGTGTCATGTGCTTTTACTTGTGGTATAAAGTACACAACAGTTATACTTTAACCTGTGTTGGCTTTTATTTATACCTCTAACCCGCTCGCTCAGGCACCATAAAGTATGTTTCTACTCAAATCACTATTATCAATCATTGTGCTGTTTAAAGCTTTACTAAGAAATGTTTTTATTTCCACAATGCCAAATGACTAATGTAAAGGACAACACAACAGGAGACCAGGTCGTCCTCACCTCTGCAGAAAGTTTTGACATCTTTCAGGTAATTGTGTTTGTATTTTCCCTCTAAGCAGCAGCCAGCACTTTTAGGACACTATTCGAATCCTTTTAACCTCGATGGTGGAGCGCTAGGGATATATTGCTGCATTCAGTTACTGTCCATGGGCATCATTAGCACGCACTTAGCTGCTAGTGAGTGCTAATTAACAGACTAATAAAAACTGGAATTTCACTCACTAAAACTGAAGCACAAACATGTTGAACAGACAAACTGTGCTATTCTTCAGATAATTCCACTAAAAACCTCCAAAAGTTGATTCTGTTCATCTGGACGCAGCGTTTTGTGGGAGAAACGTTTCGTCACTCATCCAGGTGACTTCTTCAGTCTCAGCTGACTGCAGGTTTCCGATCTTATAAACAGTACATTTGCATAATGACTGAAACCAGCCCACCGAAGGAACAATGGGCTGGGAGGTCAGTTCCTTAATCATAATTATGCAAATTCTCATGACGATTGATCAACTACCACTGATCAACAGCCATGAGTACCATTCACAGAGAGTTGGGGAATGGCTGTAATCACAGCATTGTAAGATGGTGACAGATGTACCCTTAGGCCCCCTCCTCAATTCAGAGATGGTCTTTCCCATTTCACGTAAATGCCCTCCTTGACTCCGCCCTCAAACCAGCGTTCCTCCCTGTCCAGGATGTTACATCCTCATCACTGAAAGAGTGTCCACTGGCCTGTAGGTGTAAATAGACTGCAGAGTCCTGGCCTGACGAGGTAGCTCTTCTGTGTTGTGCCATCCGCTTCGCCAGAGGTTGTTTGGTTTCCCCGATGTATAAATCCTGCCAATCCTCCTGCACTTAACAGCGTACACTATGATACTCTGTTTGTGTCGGGGGACATAAGAGAGTCCACCTTGGGCTGGACCAATTTTTGGCGCAGTGTGTTTTGGGGTTTAAAAGCCACAGAGACCCGGTGTTTAGAAAAAATGGGTCTCAACTGCTCCGATACTCCTGACACATCACTACAGGTTTTCGCTTGGGCAGCGGTTGTCCTTCTCTCCTGCATCAGCTGGAGCTTTCTTTAGGCTTTGACAAAAGTCCAGCTGGGATAACCACATTTACTCAGGGCCTTCTTGATGTGCTGTTCTTCTGCCTCCTTGGCAGATGTCCCCCCATTACTGATGGGGGACATCTAGACACAGTGTAAGAAGGCTAACCTGCCACTTTTCATATCCTCTCTGGTGAATTTGATGTGTCAGTCCACCGAATTAATGTGATCTGTGAAATGTGGTACGTCCTGAGATTTGATTTTCACCCAGGTGTCATCCACATACCTGAACCAGTGACTTGGTGGTGTTCCAGGGTAGGATAGCAAAGCCCTCTTTTCCACTTCTTCCATGTACAAAATGGCCACGATGGGTGAAACTGGGGAGCCCACGGCACACCCATGTTTCTGCCTGTAGAACTGACCCTTGAAGTAGGTGGAATGAAGACACAGTTCCAAAAGCAAACACACTTCGATGGTGAGAGTGGTCCTGTTGCTGAGGTTGGTCATCCTGTAATCTCTTACATTCAAGTTTGTCCTTTAACCTGCGCTCACATTGCCCTGAGCGCTGTCACTTAAATCAAATGAGCCACACTTCAGTATTTTTCCACCCCCTCATGGAATCTGTGACATCACAAATACCCCTGATTGATCGTTTGCTATGATCGGCCTGGAGCAGCACCATCACTGTGCCACATCAGTAATCTTTATGGTTTGGTTCGGCCTTTCAGTTCTACACGAGTAATCTGTAGATATTAAAGCATTGATAGTGGTGCCAGCTTCCTGCTTACAGTTTGGATAAGGAGACTTCCTGTCTCAGCTTGTCATTTGCACATTGTGAAACTAATGGTTTTTGCCAGTTTGACGTGGAACAATCTGACTCAGATACCTCATGAATTCATGGGAATGCAGACTAAGAGCAGGTTTTTGTTATGTTTGATCCCAGTAATTTACAACTAACACGTTATGCAAAAAGAGCTTTTAATCATCTGTAATTGAGTGGTGTGGTTTCTTCACGCGTTCCAGCACTCACACAGTGTCAGAAGCAGAACGAGCACAAGTTAAGCCCTTCACACCTTAGACATGAACGCAGATCAAACCACTGGAAGCACTGGAAACAATGTGGTAACGACCAGAAATGCATCATGCCATACATTTCACGGCTGCTAAGCCAACAAATGTGACATGCACAAGTTCATAACAGTGAGGATGATTGAAGGGAACAGCTTGATCGTTTTGTCACGCACTGGGCAAAGTGGCTCCTCCCAACAGAGCAGGAAAGTGAGCAGAACATCTTTAATCAGTCGTTTGTCGTTAACAGATATTGTCAATGTCACAGCAGTCTCATTCTTACACATCACATTAATGAGACGTGAGGAATCAAGACATGAAACAAGCGTCTCCGAGCACAAGGAATAAATTGAGTGGAAACAACCTGAAGGGACAAAGTATTAAATTCTTTAAATATTTGTATAATATAGATTTTTAAACGGGCCTGAAAAACAATTATCTTCATCGCACTTTGTTTGACATTCATAAAGCACCCCAGGGTTACAGTGTGTTTGCTACTCACAAAACAATTAGACTAGGTGTGCCACTGTTGGCTGTCATTTATGGTTGCGTAGAAAAAAAGGTTGGGCAAATATCTCAAACGTCTCGAACAAGTCAGAGCTGGGAGCTCAAAGGAGTTCCCGGCAGGCTGTGGGGTCAGAGAGTATGCTGGATGGCAGGTACCTGTCAAACTGCAGAGGCTTTCTCACTTCACTCAAGTTCGGCTTTGGCATGTTTATGTATGTGTTTAGTTGAGTGAACGGGGTCTAGTATACTGAGTATATTTCAGCTGTTTAGCCCGGGACACAGGGGCGCGTTTAAATATATATTTTACTCATATTTAGCCACTTCTTTTCTCCTTGTGATTTGACCACTAGAGGGAAGGATTTGACAAACTGGAAAAAGCACAAAAACACTGACAACAATGATAATGATTTTAATATCATGAGGGGGGAAACTGAATGACTGAGGCCTGAAAAATATATTTTATGTAGTTCCACTTGACTTTATCACCCACTTGAGAGACCAGTGATAAGACTTAGACTACAGTAAGATTAGCTGTAATTTACCATCAACCATTAATTTAATCTCATCTGTTTAATTTCTAACCCTCATGAAAAAACTCTTACATCTACCTTCAGTTTAAGACCTAAATATAGCTAAATCCTTCAATAAATGGTTATTTAGTGACCATTAGGACAGCCAACAAGCTGTAAACACTGCACATATTAGCTTATTATAAAAGCAGCTGTCTCCTGTGTGGACAGCAATTAGCTGTGTAAGGTTTCTGGTCTTAGAACCTGCAGTTTTATTTGTCTTTGAAAACGAGGAGTTGTGCTCATTTTATAAAACGTTCATGCTTTTTCATCAGTACTCTGTTCCTCCTACATTCTGGTTATACCCTCTGTTAATATTTAGTGTGTATTTGTTCCTTCAGTGGTCTAAAGTGCTTGGAAATAAAAGCTGGATTTCTTTAAGTTGTTTGAAGATGCTTCACCTCTCATCCAAGAAGCTTCTTCAGTTAAGAACTGATTAATTTCACAATGTGCAAATGACTTGCTGAGACAGGAAGGCTCCTTATCCAAACTGTAAGCAGGAAGTTGGCACCACTATCAATGCTTTAATATCTATAGATTACTCGTGTAGAGCTGAAAGGCCGAACCAAACCATAAAGAATACTGATGTGGCGTATATCACAGTGATGGTGACGCTGCTCCAGGCCCCTCATTGCAACCGATCAATCGGGGGTATTTGTGATGTCACAGATTCTGTGGAGGTAAAAAAAAAAAGAGAAAATACTGAAGTGTGGCTCATTTGATTTAAGCTCACATCGCAGGGGATCAGGGGTCCGTGAACTGGTCAAACTTGAATTTATGAGACTGGGGTTCAAGTCCACCGTGATGCTCTGAGTTCATGCGGACTTAGTTTTATAGTTACTTGATTTGTTTTTTTATTTAATTATGTCCACACCTTTGTTAGGTTCATGCAAAAAAAAGTTCTTGATTTGAGTAAAAGTCAACAGATGTGCAGTTGCTCTGATGGTCTAATATTGTTCTAATCTTTTTTTTTTCTTTTTTTCTTTTTTGGCCTGTCCCATTTGGCCATCAGAATTGTTGTCTAAAGGCAAAGAAAGATGCCCAATGGATTTACTTTACCAAACTGACCATCCCAGCCTTGCCGTAATGGTCCATTTGATTCACCTTTTATTGTTTATTTTATTTTCACTTACTGAATACGGGACAGACTTGACTGGGGGAAAGAAGGGGAGAAAGAAAGAGGGAAAGAGAAACAGCTGAGAAGAGGGACGGGGGAGAAGGGCAAAAGACAAAAACCAACAGAACGGGCAGAGAAAAAAAAATGCATATATCAATCACCTGGATCACCTGCTGAGAAAGAAAAAAGAAAGCAAGCAGAAGAGAACAAGAGTAATAGAATAAACAGCATCACAATGATATATGGGAATATGACAGTAAATACTAAATGTTAAACATTATTGTGCAGCACATAAGATCAACAGAACACAGTGTGCTTTGAGGTAGGAGCCAAAAAGGGTGTAGTTTGTGGGTGTGATCACCCGTGTGTACACCTGTGAGCATGGACGCGCTTGTTTTTTGTTTTTTTAAAAGGTTCCTTCATGTAATGATCTGCTAGAGGGTGTGGGGGGGCCACAGCCCCGTCCTCCAGGGCGTGAAGCAGGTGTGGAGGAGATCAAAACTCCAGACATCCAGAGGCCCCCAGAACACAAGAGACCAAGGAAGACCAACAGAGGGGCAGCTGCGCCACTGTCCCGGAAAGAGCTGAGGAGAGTCCCAGATGAGGGCTCACTCAGCAGCCGCGGAGCAGAAGCCAGGGGGAGTTGCAGTGACGCGCCCGTGAGCTCCGCCGGCAGCCAGCTGCGCCTGAGTGACCGAGCCCCAGGCCGAGAGGCCGGGGGCACCCCACCTCCGAAGTGGCCCGAGCGAGCCCCAGGCTCCAGGCCCCGATAAGCGGCCGCCAAGGAGTGAGCCGGTGTGTACCTGGACGCCCATCCCCGGACACAAAGAACCACCAACGCACCGATGTCTGAGGGGGTCCGCCACTGGCAGGGGAAGTGGTGGTAGGGGGAGATAGGCCTCCAAACCTTGGAGGGCCTGAGATGTCCCCAGAGAGGTGGCGCCTGACACCCAACCTGACATATAGACACAGACATACAGGCACACACAGATACAAACATCCATTCCCACCCTCATGCTCTCATATGCACTTACTCCACACTCAACCAACGTGGAGACAGACATAAAGAGACGCTGTACACACGATCACACTCCCCAAGCGTACTCTACAAACCGGGTCTAGGTGCCCCCGCCCCTGGAGGGGGAAACTGCACCCAGACCCAGGTGGTGTTTCCCTTTTCCCTGCGGTGGGGGGAGGCAGACCGCCCCGACTCCGCAGCAGCAGGAAGGCTCCACACTCCAGACCGCAGTCGGACGGCCAACTCCTCCTCCTAGCCCCCCTGCTCCAGCAGGTCGCAGAGAACGGGGGTGAGAGAAGACTCCGAACCTCCCTCCACCCGCTCATTGTAATGTTGATGCATGTGTGTTCTAAGGTGCATTTAAAACCCAGGAGGGCATGGAGCTACCTGCCAGAGAGCAGCAGGTAAGCGCATGGTCCCTCCTGCTAGCCCTCAATGTCTACGTGTATTTAAAATTGAGAGGTGGGCAACGATGCCAGGGGTGGGGTGTACACCCTGATGGTACTTTGGACTCCGTGTATCGTGCCCACCCCCAAGATCCTATATGTATGTGTAATGAGAGTGTGAGTAATGTGAATGTCTAAGTTGTGGGATAAAATTGAGGCAGAGGCAGCCAGAAGGGGACAGAGGGGGGGGGGGGGGGGGGTAGCCTCCTCTGCACCCTGGTGACATACCCCTACTCCAAGGCCCTGCATGTGTGGGTGGTTGTGGTGGAGCGGGAAGAGGGAGGCAGCTGGAGATGGGGAGGGAAGGAAGGGAGGGGCAGGTAACCCCTCCCTGGGGCCAGCTCCCCCGCTGACCCCAGTAGGCACCCCCATACTCCGCGACCCGCCAGGGAAAGGGGGCCCAGGCCCATCCAGACCGGGCCCAGTGCAGCAGCGCCGCCCGGCCCCACAGAGCCCGGGACAGTCCACCCAACCCCACCACAGAGAAAACTGCACCCACCCCACCATCCACTCATCTTCCAGACTACATAAGACAATAAACACCCAGGCTGAGATCTTCCTCCACCTCTCCTGTATCTCCCCCTCCTGCAGAGGCAGCTCCTGAGGAGAGGAAAGCTCCTGCAAGATGTGACAATCTCCCCCACCAGTTGAAGAGCCCCCCAGGTGGCTCGACGCACCGGCGGCACCCTGCTCCAGGGCTGGGCCCCCATGCACCCACCCGCCCACAACCCCGGCAACACACCAACCAGGACCCAAGCCCCCGAGGCCCGGTCCGGGTCCCAGCCCAGAGACGGAGCGCCCCCAGAACCTCACGCCCATCCCGGACCCACCCAGGGGCAGCCAGGCTACCAGGTCAGTAACCCACGTCCGTCAGCACAGACCCTCCCCTAGCCCCGCTGCACGCAGCCGCGAGGAAACAGTCACCGGAGAGCCAACAGAGCCCCTAACCGGACATGACCGCTACCCCGGGTTGAGCCCCCCAAGGAAGATGCCTCCGGGGAACCCCCCCGACGCCCTAAGCCTGTCCCTACCCCCACACCAATCACAACAGTGAAGGCGGGACCAAACTATGACCCCCCACCCCCACTAGGTGATGGAGCTGATCAAAGGAGCCCAGAGCAATTGATCTGATGTGGTGGCAGAGGCTGTATCAAGACTAATGTAATCTAATAGATAATTTCTATATTGGTTAGAATTAAGATTATTTTTATTTTTCCAGTTCATGAGGACTGTTTTCTTGGCTATGCATAGGGCAGTGAAAACCATATGGGCGATATTCTTTTCTGAAGTGACATTATCTAAGCTGCCCAACAAACACACTAAGGGGGAAGTTGGAATGTTACATTTCAGACACTTCGATAAGTCTTCACATATCTCGCGCCAAAACTTCTGAACTGGTGGACAGAACCAAAGAGCGTGGATATAATTGTCCGGTGAATTGGTTTGGCAGTGTGAGCAGTTGTTGGTAGACGTAAAGCCCATCTTGAACATCCGATGACCTGTATAGTGCACTCTATGTAATATTTTGTATTGAATTAATTGAAGACTGGGATTTCTAATTAGATGAAAGGTTTTTAAGCAAATCTGAGACCAGAAGTTTAGGTCTAAGTTAACTGATAAATCCGCTTCCCATTTTGCAATAGGAAGTGATATTGATTCATCTGTTTTAGAAAGCATTCTGTATATTTTGGATAGTAATTTGGGGGGTTTAAGAGTAAGAAATTGAACCACACTTGGTGGTGTTTGTAGTTCAACTTGACCCGGTTTAAATTTCTTTTTTACTATGGATTTAATTTGTTGATATTCTAAAAATCTTTTCTTGTTGATCCCATATTGTGTAACTAGTCCGTCAAATGAAATAAATTCTGTTCCTTCTAGTATATGTTCTAAGTATTTGATTCCTTTACCACTCCAATCTGAAAAGTTTATCATATTATTGTTTTGTAATATGTCAGGGTTGTTCCAGATAGGTGTACGTTTGCATGGGATTAATGAAGACGCCGTCAATTTTAGAAACTCCCACCATGCTGTCAGAGAAGAGCTGATGTTGATGCTTTTAAAGCATTCATGTCGTTGGATGTTTGAGCTGATAAATGGTAGGTCTGAGATCTCTAGATTATTGCAGAGTGCTTGTTCTACATCTAGCCAAGGTTCATCTAAGAGGGTGTGTTTTAGCCATCCTGAGATAAACTGAAGCCTGTTGGCTAAGAAGTAGTGCTGAAAGTTAGGCAGTTCTAGTCCTCCTTTATCCTTGGTCTTTTGTAGTGTTTTTAAGCTTATACGTGGGGGTTTATTTTTCCAAAGGAATTTGGACATACATGAATCTAGAGATCTGAACCAATCTTGTGGCGGTTTAGTTGGGATCATTGAGAATAAATAATTTATTTTTGGTAAGACCATCATTTTTATAGCGGCAACCCTTCCCATGAGTGATATGGGTAGACATTTCCATCTAGCCAGATCATCTTCTACCTTCTTTAAAAGTGGGATATGGTTTAATTTAGTTAGATCTGCAAGCTTGGGAGAAACATTAATACCTAAATATTTTATATTTCCCGATTGCAGTGGTGTAGAAGAGGAATTATGGAAGGAGCAATTAATCGGTAGGACTGTAGATTTTGACCAGTTAATTGAGTAATCTGATATTCTTGCAAAAGAGTTTATCAATTCAATCACCCCAGAGATATTGGTTTGTGAATTTTGGAGAAAGAGTAACACATCATCCGCATAAAGGCTGATTTTATGTTCCATGTTCTTGCATTTTATGCCCTTAATTACTGAATTCTGTCTAATTGCTGCTGCTAGTGGTTCAATAAAAATTGCAAATAGTGAAGGGGAGAGTGGGCATCCCTGCCTGGTGCCCCTCAAGAGACAGAAGCTGGAGGATGTCTGGTCATTTGTTCTAACACAAGCTGTTGGGGAATTATATAATATTTTTAACCAGTTTATGAAAGAGGATCCAAAACCAAATTTGTGTAAAGTTGCAAATAGAAATTTCCAGTTAACTCTGTCAAATGCTTTTTCTGCGTCTAAAGAGAATATTGTAGTTTCTAGGTTTTTACTGTATGAGTAGTCTATCAAATTAAGTAATCTACGTGTATTTGTTGATGAGTGCCTACCTTTTATGAAACCAGTTTGGTCAGGATGAATTAAGAGGGGGGTTATTTTCTCCAGTCTCTTTGAGAGAGCTTTGCAGATTATTTTAAGGTCTACATTTATAAGGGATATTGGACGATAGCTTGAGGGATATACAGGGTCTTTGCCTGGTTTTAGCAGGAGATTAATGTTTGCAGAATTCATATTTGATGGAAGTCTGCCCTTTTCTTTAATTTCCAACAACGTTCTGTAGAAAACTGGTGCTAGAATCGACCAGAATTCTTTGTAGAATTCTACAGGAAAGCCATCTGGACCTGGAGCCTTATTATTGTTCATACTTATCAGGGCTTCCTGGAGTTCACCTGGTGTCAGTGGTGAATCCAGTGCCATTGCTTGAGTGTCCAATAATTTTGGAAGAGTTATGTTGTCCAAAAACTGATCAATTTCTTTTTTAGATGGGTTTATTTGTGGTGAATACAACGTTTTATAGAAATCCCTGAAAATGTTGTTTATTTGTATCGGTTCATATAATGTGTTCCCAGATGAATCTTGAACAGCACATATAGTTGTTTTTTCTTTCTTTATTTTTAGCTGGTTTGCTAGAAATTGACCGGATTTATTACCATGTTCATAATTTTGTAGGCGTAGTCTTTGTACTAAGAATTTTGTTTTTTTATCAATTATCTCATTTAATTCTAGTTTTGTTTTGCGTATTTTGTTCAATGTTTCCTGATCTTGGTGGGACGCGTAGGCTTCTTCTAGTGATTTGATGTTTTTTTCTAATTCCTGAATATTTTTGTTTTCTTTTTTCTTTTTATGTGATGAGAAAGAAATTATTTTACCTCTCATCACAGCTTTCCCTGCTTCCCATAGAACAGAAGCTGATGTTTCGGGAGTGTCATTATAGTCCAAATATGAAGTCCACTCTTTTTTAAAATATTTAATAAAGTCTTCATCTTTAAGTAGTGATATATTAAATCTCCAGTTTTTTCTTGGCGTAGTATTATTCTTGTGCATTAGTGTTAAAGATACAGGACCATGATCGCTGACAGCTATAGGGTGAATCTCAGTGTCTGAAATGTCGTTCAGCAGTGAGCTGCTGACCAAAAAATAATCCAGACGAGAGTAGGAGTGATGGACATGTGAGAAAAAAGTATATTCCTTACTGGTGGGGTGAAGGGAGCGCCATGCATCGCAAAGACCAAAGTCGTTCATATTCTGTTTGATTATATTTGTGGACTGCCAATTACGCTGAGTTCCCGCTGTATTGAGCCTATCCATGTCTTCATTTAGTCCAAGGTTGAGGTCGCCTCCAAGAACAAGTGTGCCATCTAAGTGTTCAGAGAGTGCACTGAAAAAACCGTGAAAGAATGAGGGATCATCAACATTTGGACCATATACACTTGCAATACATAGCTTTTTATCACGTATAGATAGTTTAATGATTAAGAATCTGCCCTCTGGATCTATAACTGTATCGAGTACTGTGAAATTAATATTTTTATGTATTAAAATTGCTGCTCCCCTTTGTCTAGAATTATAACAAGCTGAGAACACATTAGGAAACTCAGGTGTTTTAAGTTCATTCGAACCTCTAAGAGGTCTGTGGGTCTCTTGTAATAGGACAACATCTGCCTGTAGTTTTTTGAGTTGGTTAAATATTTTTAACCTCTTTTCTCTGGAGCCAGCTCCATTTATATTCCATGTAATGAACCTCAGTGTACCCATAGATGTTTGTGTATAACTAGGGATGTATGCTGTGTGCGTCGCTTAGCCAGGTGGAGAGAGTACGTCACTTGTTCATAAATAAAGAGAAGGAGAGAGAGAAAAAATGTGTGGCGAGATGCTCCCTGAGTCTGACTTTGTGTATGCATAGTTACTAATATGAGTAGGCTTGGCTTAAGTGTGTGTGTGTATCTTATATGACTGTGTGCGCTGTCTGACTGATGTAAATGTGCTGCCGTTGAGCGCATGGTGCGTATGTGTCGAAATAAAGGATGTTTGTGGATGAGTGTCGAAGCAGGTGATCGAGGCAGTGAAAGGAATAAAGAAAGAAACCAAGGACAGGGGTGAGCAGCATAAAACCAAGAGGGGGAAAAGAGAGGAAAAAAAACGAGAAGAAAAAAACAAAAAACAAACAAAACGTAAACATTCCAATTAAATCACTGACGGAGAGTGATGGTGTTAATTCTGCTATGAAATCACACTTTAAGATGCGATTTGATACTGGTAAGTTAAACAGATGTTAATGCAAGTTAGTGTGAGTGGATAGGGAAATGGTGTAGCTGATTCTTATCTGGTGTGAGGTTAATACAGCCACGGAGTGATGTTGGGGTCGCGGTGGAGCTGTCCGTCCACGTACAGCCGGTCCACAGCGATGACAGCGCGGGAGCCCTTCTGGATGAAGCCGCGTCGGATTGGGAAGAGGACCCTGCGTCGTTCCAAGATCTCTTTGGGGAACTGGTCGTTCACGCTGAAGTCCGTTCCTTTTAATTCCCTGCCGCGGCTTTTCACATGTTGCTTTTGTTTGAAGTGGCCGAATTTGGCCACGATAGGACGTGGTCTCCCGGCCGTAGCCCGAATGGGGCCGAGGCGATGTACCCGATCGAAGACGATGTTCTTCACAGTGTCCTCCGGCAGCTTCAGGTGGGTTTTGATGAAGCTTTTTACCGTGGTCTCCGCGTCCTCTCCAGCGGCTTCTGGAATACCAGAAAATACCAGATTATCACGCATGCTACGAGCTTGTAGATCGATAACTGTTTCTTTTATTTTTTTATTTTCTCTATTGAGCTGGGTAACATTATCTGTGAGACATTTCACCGACTCCCTTAGCGTGGCATTTTCAGCAGCAAGCGTTTCCACCTGCTGCTGGCTGTACTCCAGGGATTCTCGCAAGCATTTAAATTCTCGGTGAAGAATCTCCACCAAGGACAGCCTTGCGTCGAAACTGGACAATCGCTTGTCGATTGACTCCAGTATGTCGGCAATGTCTTTGCCGGCTGGCGATGTTGAGCCGGGGGAATCTGCCGGGCGTTGTCTTTTCGACGACGGCGTCTCAGGTTTGGCCAGGGAAGCTGCACACGGGGTCTTCTTCATCACGAGATCCTGAAAGCACTGATCGATGTAATCTTGGAGAGTCTCTAAACTCTCCTCGTTGTTCTCCAGGGTGTTGGAGATTATTTAGACAAATAGTGTTAGTTATAAGACAATTGATAAGTGTATTTGGTAATGCTGAAGCTTAAATGAATTTGTTCAAATCTAAACTACCATTTGCTTTAATTTTCCGCCAAAATCTCCGGCATCTGACGTCAGTTACAACATGAGTCGCTTACCTTGTCCGTCACTTCCGTCACTTACTCACCTGCCCGTCACTTACTCACCCCCCGTCACTTACTCACCCCATTACTGATGGGGGACATCTAGACACAGTGTAAGAAGGCTAACCTGCCACTTTTCATATCCTCTCTGGTGAATTTGATGTGTCAGTCCACCGAATTAATGTGATCTGTGAAATGTGGTACGTCCTGAGATTTGATTTTCACCCAGGTGTCATCCACATACCTGAACCAGTGACTTGGTGGTGTTCCAGGGTAGGATAGCAAAGCCCTCTTTTCCACTTCTTCCATGTACAAAATGGCCACGATGGGTGAAACTGGGGAGCCCACGGCACACCCATGTTTCTGCCTGTAGAACTGACCCTTGAAGTAGGTGGAATGAAGACACAGTTCCAAAAGCAAACACACTTCGATGGTGAGAGTGGTCCTGTTGCTGAGGTTGGTCATCCTGTAATCTCTTACATTCAAGTTTGTCCTTTAACCTGCGCTCACATTGCCCTGAGCACTGTCACTTAAATCAAATGAGCCACACTTCAGTATTTTTCCACCCCCTCATGGAATCTGTGACATCACAAATACCCCTGATTGATCGTTTGCTATGATCGGCCTGGAGCAGCACCATCACTGTGCCACATCAGTAATCTTTATGGTTTGGTTCGGCCTTTCAGTTCTACACGAGTAATCTGTAGATATTAAAGCATTGATAGTGGTGCCAGCTTCCTGCTTACAGTTTGGATAAGGAGCCTTCCTGTCTCAGCTTGTCATTTGCACATTGTGAAACTAATGGTTTTTGCCAGTTTGACGTGAAACAATCTGACTCAGATACCTCATGAATTCATGGGAATGCAGACTAAGAGCAGGTTTTTGTTATGTTTGATCCCAGTAATTTACAACTAACACGTTATGCAAAAAGAGCTTTTAATCATCTGTAATTGAGTGGTGTGGTTTCTTCACGCGTTCCAGCACTCACACAGTGTCAGAAGCAGAACGAGCACAAGTTAAGCCCTTCACACCTTAGACATGAACGCAGATCAAACCACTGGAAGCACTGGAAACAATGTGGTAACGACCAGAAATGCATCATGCCATACATTTCACGGCTGCTAAGCCAACAAATGTGACATGCACAAGTTCATAACAGTGAGGATGATTGAAGGGAACAGCTTGATCGTTTTGTCACGCACTGGGCAAAGTGGCTCCTCCCAACAGAGCAGGAAAGTGAGCAGAACATCTTTAATCAGTCGTTTGTCGTTAACAGATATTGTCAATGTCACAGCAGTCTCATTCTTACACATCACATTAATGAGACGTGAGGAATCAAGACATGAAACAAGCGTCTCCGAGCACAAGGAATAAATTGAGTGGAAACAACCTGAAGGGACAAAGTATTAAATTCTTTAAATATTTGTATAATATAGATTTTTAAACGGGCCTGAAAAACAATTATCTTCATCGCACTTTGTTTGACATTCATAAAGCACCCCAGGGTTACAGTGTGTTTGCTACTCACAAAACAATTAGACTAGGTGTGCCACTGTTGGCTGTCATTTATGGTTGCGTAGAAAAAAAGGTTGGGCAAATATCTCAAACGTCTCGAACAAGTCAGAGCTGGGAGCTCAAAGGAGTTCCCGGCAGGCTGTGGGGTCAGAGAGTATGCTGGATGGCAGGTACCTGTCAAACTGCAGAGGCTTTCTCACTTCACTCAAGTTCGGCTTTGGCATGTTTATGTATGTGTTTAGTTGAGTGAACGGGGTCTAGTATACTGAGTATATTTCAGCTGTTTAGCCCGGGACACAGGGGCGCGTTTAAATATATATTTTACTCATATTTAGCCACTTCTTTTCTCCTTGTGATTTGACCACTAGAGGGAAGGATTTGACAAACTGGAAAAAGCACAAAAACACTGACAACAATGATAATGATTTTAATATCATGAGGGGGGAAACTGAATGACTGAGGCCTGAAAAATATATTTTATGTAGTTCCACTTGACTTTATCACCCACTTGAGAGACCAGTGATAAGACTTAGACTACAGTAAGATTAGCTGTAATTTACCATCAACCATTAATTTAATCTCATCTGTTTAATTTCTAACCCTCATGAAAAAACTCTTACATCTACCTTCAGTTTAAGACCTAAATATAGCTAAATCCTTCAATAAATGGTTATTTAGTGACCATTAGGACAGCCAACAAGCTGTAAACACTGCACATATTAGCTTATTATAAAAGCAGCTGTCTCCTGTGTGGACAGCAATTAGCTGTGTAAGGTTTCTGGTCTTAGAACCTGCAGTTTTATTTGTCTTTGAAAACGAGGAGTTGTGCTCATTTTATAAAACGTTCATGCTTTTTCATCAGTACTCTGTTCCTCCTACATTCTGGTTATACCCTCTGTTAATATTTAGTGTGTATTTGTTCCTTCAGTGGTCTAAAGTGCTTGGAAATAAAAGCTGGATTTCTTTAAGTTGTTTGAAGATGCTTCACCTCTCATCCAAGAAGCTTCTTCAGTTAAGAACTGATTAATTTCACAATGTGCAAATGACTTGCTGAGACAGGAAGGCTCCTTATCCAAACTGTAAGCAGGAAGTTGGCACCACTATCAATGCTTTAATATCTATAGATTACTCGTGTAGAGCTGAAAGGCCGAACCAAACCATAAAGAATACTGATGTGGCGTATATCACAGTGATGGTGACGCTGCTCCAGGCCCCTCATTGCAACCGATCAATCGGGGGTATTTGTGATGTCACAGATTCTGTGGAGGTAAAAAAAAAAGAGAAAATACTGAAGTGTGGCTCATTTGATTTAAGCTCACATCGCAGGGGATCAGGGGTCCGTGAACTGGTCAAACTTGAATTTATGAGACTGGGGTTCAAGTCCACCGTGATGCTCTGAGTTCATGCGGACTTAGTTTTATAGTTACTTGATTTGTTTTTTTATTTAATTATGTCCACACCTTTGTTAGGTTCATGCAAAAAAAAGTTCTTGATTTGAGTAAAAGTCAACAGATGTGCAGTTGCTCTGATGGTCTAATATTGTTCTAATCTTGAGGCTATCTCCTGCACCACCAAGAGCACCCTGACGGGAAACATCTGCACCTGGTATGAAACAGCACCAAGCAGGACAGAGTGGGGCGAATGCATCATTCGCTCTGAGCTTCCTGACCTTCAGCTCTGAACTGAAGAAGCTTCTAGGATGAGAGGTGAAACGTCTTCAAGCAACTTAAGGAAGTCCAGACGCTTTTCTTTCCAAGCTCTTTAGACTACGATGACCTGGATGACTGAGAACCTTCACAGACTTGTTGCTTCAGTGTTTCCCCGTGTGCTGATTTCTGTTTATTTTGGTAGTCTTATGATAACCCGTGTTTTGCATTTATGTGTGTCTTCCCTTTGTCCTTTATCACATCGTCTGTTATCCTTCCTTGCGTGAGTGTTTCTGCCAGAATTCTGTTGGTTGTTTGTTTTGGACTTTTTGTGAAGAAGGTGCCAGATGTTATCATTTCTGTCTATTTTACCCGCCTGAATCTAACCTGCCTAGAGCACCAAGACTGACATTAAAACAGCAAATAATTACATGTCAAATTAACCTCCTAGGACTTGGCGTCCACATATGTGGGCATCAGATTTTGGGTTGTTTAGACCAAAATGCTAAATTTGCTCTACAAGGGTCTGATATCCACTAACAAGGACATTATACTGCCACTGTTCTATCGAAATTTAACATGAATGTCCTCGATCTAATTTTTCTCAGAAACAAAATAAAGGTAAAAAAACAAAAACAGGTAATTCTTTGTTTTTACATTCATCAGGCCCTAATCTGCCCAAATAGCAAAGAGAAATTAAAAATGCCATGAAAGAGTTCGGGTCTTAGGAGGTCAAACCAGTGAGCTGAAAACACACAGAAAAGGGAAGCTAATGCAGAGGTAGCTTAAACCTGCGTTCTTTCTGTTCGTCTGCTCTCGCTGCAAAAACATCTTTGCTCACCTGATCTATGATGTAAACATTTACTAAGGAGGTTGTGCTTTAAGTCACTACTTTAAATTCTTATTTATTAATACAACATGATTTACATTTTTATCATTATCCTCCCTTTTGCAGTAAATTAGACGATAAAGCAGGGCAAATAAAGTTTTATGGACAGAGTTAAATCTGACAGTTTAATAAAGTTAGAATAAACATATGTACCGTTTCATGTTCACCTTCTGCTTCAGCAGCATCTGCTGCTTTTCAGTTTTGCTACAAGATGACAGACGCCAGGACGCTTAACTCGAGCCTTCAGAGTCACAGCGTGTGGCTGAAAGCTGCTTCATCAGAGGTGAACTCCAGATCACAGCGATAACTGTTAAACCTGCATTTTTACAAGCGACCATTTTCACATTACACGCATTCACTCGATTCTTACTTTAAGCTCTTGTGTGTCTAACTCCAGTCGTGTTAGTCCAGAGCTAAACTTCCTTGTCATTTTAACCCGACATTTAATCTTGTTTGTTTAGGCATCGAGTAGGAGTGTATACTTGCACGCATTTGCACCTTCTAAAACCTTCTGAGAGAACCATATCTGGATTTCATCTGTGTTTTCTTTTTTCCTTGCAACGAATTTGCCTGCAAGGAATTCTTGTCAGTAATTCATTGAAAACCCGGAATAATGTGAATTATTTCAGAGTGAAATACTTTTCCTGATCACACTGAAAGGTAAGGGACACTGAACAGGACCTACCCCTGCATTTATTAACAGTAAAACATCTGCCAATTGCCTCTAGTTGAAGTAATTGGACATAATTTAAATGAAGCATTGATGTGTTTGGATACATGTCTGTATAAGAACAAACAGGCTTCATGGGAATTGGAGCCTATTCACAAGTTTTAAAAGAAGGCTCTTGGCAACTGCTGTGAAAATGAAAATAAAATGTGTTTATAGCTTCTGTTTATCCAGGAGTTTACCACCATTACTGCCAAGATCAACACCTACCCGTACTGTTCAACATTTTTTGTGCAACAGATAAGCAATGCAATCATATCAATCAGAATGGAACATTCCTACTCTCAGTTGTTTAAAATCCATGAGGCCACAGACCTGTGCTTCCTTCAGGATAGAAATGTTTCTTCAGATGTTCAGGTTTTTTTCCTTCAGGCTGCCACACATCATGTCTAATAAAGAAGAAAACAGTATTCTAACTTTGCACATTTTATTCTGGTGTTAACAGCTGATCTTGGTAAAAGTATGATTTGTGGACTGTTGGTTTATTAGCACTCAAGGAAAACATGGATCCAGCAGCGAGCTGTAAGTTTACAGCGGACCAAACCTGAAGCTGAACATGGCTGATTTTATTTAACTAAGCTTAAGATGATCTTTTGTTTATTGTCCACAGATGCACATTGAACCCAGTCTACAGTCTGTTAGATGATGTCTGCAACACCATCCATGTTAGTGTTTTGGTCGCTGCTGCGTTTGCTTTTCTTTGCCTTTTTCTGGGCAATTCAGAACCACCAGTGAACCTAAGTCCACTAACTGCATGTGGCAGGAAGCCAGAGTGCTTAAAGAAAGAGTGGCAACCACTGCAGACACACACATGTCTGCTAATCCGAACTAAAGAACAAATAACTAACTTCTACAAATACTAGAAATCACTCAATGAAATAGAAATCGTGCATCTTTGATAGTTTCTACAATAGAATACAATAGATAGATGGAATAGCCTTTTATTGTCATTGTGCATGTACAACAGAATTATGGGTGATAATAACATTATGGGTGACAGCAGAAATAAATAAGAAACGGAAGAAATATATACAAAACATGAGAAAGACACACATTAAAGAACAAAGTGCTTGGAAGTAGTGCACAGAAAAGACTTAGATTGGTGGGTGGGTGGACACCGGTGGGGTGTGTCGGTGTTTGTTAACAGTCTGAATGGCCCAGGGGAAGAAGCTGTTTCTGAGTCTAGAGGTGTGGGATGTGATTGACCTGAGGCGCCAGTCAGAAGGCAGCGGGTCAAAGTGCTTGTGGACAGGGTGCGTGCGAGGGGTCACCTGTGATGGCCCAGGTTTTTCTGAGACAGGAGGTTCTGGTGATGGCCTCCAGGGGTGGCAGAGGGCAGCCAGTTATGTTTTGGGTGGTGTTAATTACTATGTGCAGATTCCTGTTCTCAGTCGTGGCCTCTACGTACCAAACATCCAGACAGTAAGAGAGCATGCTCTCCACTGAGGAGCGGTAGAAGGCCAGCAGCAGCTTCTGCACACGGAGGAAGTGCAGCCACTGCTGGGCTTTCTTTACCAGGGAGATGGTGTTGTGGGTCCAGGTGAGATCAGCGGCGATGTGGGTGCCCAAAAACCTGAAGGTGGAGACAGATTCACCCTGTTCTACATTTGTGATGATGAGTGGAGTGGACCTGTCTGTGCCTCTTGAAGTCCATTATGACACAGCACATCAACCATTTGTCAGTTAACTGAATTAAATGTTCATAAATGCACCAACAGCACAAACAGAGTCAACTGTTCCACTTCAGTGACTCCAATTAGCTGAGGTGAGTCCAAGAAGACAGCTAACAACTATAGATGGAAACAACCTGTCAGTCAAAGCAGGCACTCCCTTCATGGCATTGAAATGGATCACTTATAATAACGGTCACCCAGTATGAAGGACTCAGGAAGGAAGTTTTGCAAACACATGATTCATCTTCTAAATTGTAGGAAAAGTTTCTTCTCTTCTGGTTTGTATGAGCGCTCATATGAACCTAAAAAGCTGCTCATCCAACTTTTAGCAAACGCAACCCAAGTGCTCACCTACAAAAGCTTGTGCAACAGCAGCAGCCTGAGAGAACAACACTCCAGAGAAAATGACTTTTTCAGAACTGGCTACATCTACCAAAGATGTATCATATTTAATTCATTAATTTCTTGGTAACACTGACGTCACACTGCGTTTGTTGGATGTGTCAGTGTTTTTTGATAGAAAAGGGGAGGTACCAGACCTAACTCCAGTTCTATGAGTGCGTTTAAGGTGCCCCCAAAGAAAGAGTGCCACCAGAGCCGATCTAGGAGAGCCGTTCCACTTCATGGTAACCTCACTGTGCAGAAGACAACTGCAGTTCAGCTGTGTGTGCAGGAGGGGGAGTGTGTAATTAATGAATTAATTAATTAAATTGTAAAATCTTTATCTATATCTGCTTCCAGACAGAAAAAAGCACCCTTTTTTTGCAAGTACAGCACAAAAAATGTCAGAATTTAAATAAAATAACACGAGGATCTCATCTGGACAACCAACTGCTCCAAGTTGGTCAAGAAGGTGCCTCTTCTTCCTGAGGACTCTGAGGAAGAACCACCAGTCCTCAGACATCCTGGTGAACTTCTACCGCTGCACCATCGAGAGCATCCTGAACAACTGTATAACAGTCTGGTACGGGAGCTGCTCTGCCTCAGCCCGAATAAACTGCACTACTGTAAATGCTATATAGACAGTCGTTCTGTACTATACAATAATTATAGTTTTACAACTGTTTATAACTTGTATAGTTTCATATTTATATCCTGATCATAGCTTGTACACTCACTACAGCCTGTACATACTTATAGTTATAGCATATTCATAACATACCTCCATGTACATTGTAACATACCCATAATAGACCCATATTTTGTATTGTATCTATATATCTATGTTATTGCTAAAGCACTTTCTGGATGGATGCGAACTGCATTTTGTTGCCTTGTACTTTTGATATGTGCAATGACAATAAAGTTGAATTCTGATTCTGATTCTTTTCTCCATAAAACACAACCTTTGTATGTTGATTGGTTGGTCCAGGATTTATGACAGGACACATTTTATTGTAAGAGATAATTACATGTTAGACATACAGCACACTGGAGACTTCCACGTGTACATAAGAAACAGCTGGTTGTAGGGAGGGAAAATGATGCAATCCAGTAACTGCTGCTTGTTTCCTGACATCAAAATGGCTCGTGGCGTGGTGACATGCCTGAGACTCACATAAAGACACTTTACTACTACTAAAACATCTATACTGCACCAACCAGGTGTTTTAAAAGTGTGATAAAAAGTAGTAGAAACTTGAGCTTCAGCTCTGTAGGCTAGAGGTGTAAATACTGGCCCAGTATCACAGATACCAAGTACCAGTAGTGATACAACAAACTTAATGAGGTGAATGCATCATTGTTGTGCTATATAAATACATTCATCTTAACAGTTAACACAGAACGGTTATTATATCCAGGCATTTACATTTTTTCACTTCCAATAAAATAATTTAACATGTTTCAAAAGGATGATTACATTATTTCAATCTTTGAATGTACTCTATTGGTAACCAGTCAGCTGAAGTAACAGCTATCGTGACCAAAAACACTTTGAAAATTACTAATGCTGTTGAGCCCACATGAGTCATAACTGAAACATGACTTTCACCACCATAAACTACCTGGGTTTTCTCTACCAGGAGCCTCGGTGTCTGTGCCGGGGATCTGGGTCTCTTTGAGCGTTTCTTTTATTTTTTTTATTTTGCAGCTTGTTGTTGCCTTTTTCAGTTTTTGATCCATTTGTACAAACTGTTTTGCAACAGCAGAGAATTCCCTTCTTACACACATATTGCAGTTTGCTGTGTGTTCACTGACAGCTGTAAAATGTTCCTGCAGGATGCTCCTCTCTGCAGCCCGCATGTGTCTTTGCACAAGGTGTCACATGACAGAACGAGGGGGAGAATCGTATGTGCATGAGAGGAGCTGTGTTTGCACAGACACGTCTACTTTGTGATGAAAGGGGAGCAACATACTGAACCTAAGGAGTGAAAAACTGAAACTGAAGTATGCCATCCACATCTATATGATGCCAGTAGCAACGTTGCATTAATACTATCTATGTTTGGATCAGTCCGCCCACTCCTACCACAGGCCCCCATTCATATGCATTCCCAAGAGAACTGTATCAGAAGTTTTCTGGTTTCACCCTGGTTGCGAGTCTATGGCCACCCCTTGGCTCCGCCTCTGTTCAGAGAATGAAACCTCTTATCCCTGGGTTTTACCACTTCTTTTGCCTCATATGGAAGTTACTTTTTAGATTAATATATATAAAATATATCATTTTGAGAGACTCCTTTTATTCTTGTGGTAAGTTTGTAGGTCTGTCACTCTGTAACACCTACTGTAAGAAGCAGTTACTAACTAACAGCCGTACAGGCGATACATTCGAGCCTAATCTTAGCTGCATTTGCATTTATGGCTTAACTACCATACAGTACTGGCAAATGTTTCAGATGTGTCCGAGCAGAATCACCATGAGTCACCCTGAGTAAATTCAGAATGCGGCCCATAGAAAAAACCGCAGATGTGGCATAGACAGATGTGAGCAGACGCTAACGTCTGGTCTCTGTTAGCCACAAACCACCTTTAAAGGGAAAGAGTCTGCATTTCACCCGACCCATAGAAGGTGGACCTGCGCCTGACTTTGGGCATCCTGTCTACAGCCTGTGTCAACAGGTCAAAATGCCAACTGTGAGACACATTAGGGTGACACGTTCATCTCTGTAAGGATATTATTTTTGGTCTTTGTTATGAGCGAATTATTCTATAAAGATCATTCCCACATACTTCTACCAAAAGAGAAATTCATCTTTCATTTCCTCCTCAGATTAAGAGGCTTAATTGAAAATGACGAACGGCACGAACAATGGCCAACACGCCTCTTGAACAAAATATTCAGTGGCGGCCGTTACAGCGAATACCAAAAAGACCCACCACGCCTGGTCACACCTGCAGTGACGAGCAGTATACCTGTTTGGCAGCTCCCTCCTCTCATTGCCCTATAAAACCTTCCTCCGGGCTCCGTCAGCACCACCTCTTGCGTACCACTCGTGGAGACTTAGCGATCGCCGCACCTGAGAACAGAGACCGACTCATCATGACCTCCATCCGCCACGGATTATCCGCTCTTTCCCTCTACTCCGCGCCCAGCCTGCGAAGCTCTCGGGGTACAATGAGCGTCTATGGCGGGGCAGGTGGTAGAAACGTCCGGGTGTCTTACGCCTCCAACGGCCTCGGCTCCGGCTTTGACTTGTCACAGACGCTCTCAGGTGACAGCGGCAGCTTCTCCGTATCAGGCAACGAGAAGGTGACTATGCAGAACCTCAACGACCGGCTGGCTTCCTACCTGGAAAAGGTGCGCTCTCTGGAGACTTCCAACGCGCAGCTGGAGCGTCAAATCCGCGAGTGGTACGAGAAGCAGACCCCCACTGTCAGGGACTACAGCAAGTATGAGAAAATCATCGAAGACCTGCGCAAAAAGGTGAGCTCTCCCCTTCAGTAAATGTTTAACTAAAGAAAACAATTTCAAAACTTCAAAAAATGAAGCTGAACTCTTCTTTCCAACCCTTAAACTTTTTTTTTATCTCCCACATCTGTTGTTGATAAGCTCTGAATGTTGCCGAACTAAGTTCCCTTCGTTTCTTAGTATTTTTTAACCCTTTCTGCATTAGGTGATGATGGAAATGCCGTTATTTGTTTGAAGAAAAACATAAAAATCAAACACAAATTATCGTTTCAACATATGTCGCCTGTTTTTCAAAGGAAGTCACCTGCTTCTTTTAAACACAATAAGGCTACTCTGCAACATTATCAATAACATATGGCATGCTGACACACCAGCAGCATCATTCAGTTGTCTGTCCGTGGAATGTGGATCAGATCAAAAAAAAAAACTACACAAAATGACAAACTGGACTTTGTTACTCAACAGGATGTAGAAACCCTGCCAAGAGTGATGCTCAGACGCACTTGATGAACAAAATAGTTCTTTGATCCTGTTAAAGCATTTACTCTGGAATGAATAAATAAAGTTATTCTGTGTAATAACCCAACCTTGCCAGCCTATATTCTGGACAATGAGTCACTAACACGCCTTTGTGGTAGTATTATATTCGGATTAGAAACCACTCACGCTATTTCTGCTTTGTTTACTTTTCCTAGATCGGCTTGGCCACACAGGACAACGCCAGGCTGATGCTGCAGATTGATAACGCCAGGCTGGCTGCAGAGGACTTCAGAATCAAGTGAGTGGGAACATTTGCCGATGTCTGTGTGGTGGAAAAATAATTAGCTGACTGGTATTTATTCAGACGTGACTTCACCCGTTCTTGCTCTCTCTTGATATTATCA
The DNA here is from genome assembly GCF_057381915.1 of Diplotaxodon limnothrissa. Classification (NCBI taxonomy): domain Eukaryota; kingdom Metazoa; phylum Chordata; class Actinopteri; order Cichliformes; family Cichlidae; genus Diplotaxodon; species Diplotaxodon limnothrissa. Next base: position 40,978,049 of record NC_140601.1, read on the forward strand.
CTGACCCGTAACCTTCAACAACAAAAGGAAAAAGTGGTTTAACTGGCCCAGCTGGTTTTTGAGCTAACGCTACATCGTCTGTATTTGTTTTTGTTTTAACATCAATCGAGCAGCTACAGCAATATAAGCAATATTTTATCCCCAACAGGTTTGAGAATGAGCTGGCGGTGCGCATGTCGGTGGAGTCGGACATCGCCGGGCTGCGAAGGGTTCTGGATGACCTCACCATGAGCAGGTCTGATCTGGAGATGCAGGTGGAGGGTTTGAAGGAGGAGCTGGTCTACCTGAAGAAGAACCACGAGGAGGTGAGCGGCCTGCTGTCACTGACATCAGAGTGGCAGAACAAAAAACAGACATGTGATGCACTTTGAAAGTCTCAGGGCTGCACATCCAGAAAACAGAGTGCAGAACAAAAGCATGAAAGTAGTTTTTGATGAGTCAGTTCACCAGCAATTTGGCATCATTTGCCTACTCAAACAGCCGTTAATCCCGAATTTGTTTAGATCATTTTAATGTGACTTCAGAGCCTCAGGCTGATAAAAAAAGATAAGACTTTTCACATGACAGTCCAGGTCTGCTTAGATGACAAAAGTCTCATAAATGTCCACCTGCATAAAAAAACACATTCAAAGAAAAATGCTTTGGCCACACAGAACAACAGTGGGATACAGTGAAAACACAGCGAGTCAGCAGCACACAGAGTCATGAACTGAATCAGTGTGAGGCTACATGAATGCAGTGTTTATAAATTTTGGTACTTTCTGTAACAGTCTGGTTTTAACTGGCTCTTCACCTTAGGACCCAAACTGTTTTTTTCCTCTCTTAGCATTTCATGCTCTTACCTGTTACTGTTGTCATGGTTTCAGGAGCTCGCAGCCCTGCGTGGACAGGTTTCTGGCAGCTCTGTGAATGTGGAGGTGGACGCCAAGCCTCAGGAAGACCTGAACAAGGTCTTGGATGAGATCAGAGCTCAGTATGAGGGCATCAATGAAAAGAACCGCCGTGAGATGGAGGCCTGGTATAAGGTCAAGGTGAGGAGAAGAGGCTGCACTTTGAACTGAATCATCTCATGACTGCACTAAAATAAATGTGATCACCCGATGGCTTGAATATCTTTGTGACCATTATTGTGTCCATTTTGATACCTTTTAGTTTGATGAGCTGAACAAGCAGGTGGCTTCCAGCACAGAGACCCTCCAGTCCTCAAAGACTGAGATCAACGATCTCAAGAGGACCCTGCAGGCCCTGCAGATCGAGCTACAGTCCCAGATCAGCCTGGTAAGGAAGGCTCTACATACCAGCAACACATTTGCAGCATTTTCCTGAACACACCACAAACCGCAGTTAGTCAACCTGCCAGTCACCATTTTTTATGCCTTATGCGACTCAAGTGGAAATACGAGTTTCAAAACAAGCAATTAGCACTCGGCACACACTCCTTTATCCTCGTGTGTTTACTCTCCCATGAAGAAATCTGCCTTGGAGGGTCAACTGTCAGAGACAGAGTCCCGCTACAGCCTGCAGCTTACCCGGCTCCAGGCTATGGTGGACGGCTTGGAGAAGGAGCTCAGCGAGGTGAGGGTGGACATCGAGAGGCAGTCCATGGAGTACCAGCTGCTGCTCGACATCAAGACCAGGCTGGAGATGGAGATTGCAGAGTACAGAAGGTTGCTGGATGGAGAGGATATACAGTAAGTTACTTATAAATAAACATCTATCACTGTAAATAACTACTTTTGCAGTAAAGCAGAGGTTTAAACTGGTGCCAGTGGCTGTATTAATGTGCTAGTGCTCTGGCATCAATGCATTTAAAGTCAGCCAAAGCTGACGAGAGGAGCAGGAGTTGCAGCTAATCCAAAAAAAATTGAATAAAAATTTTGTAATCAGTAAAGACGTGGTTTGGCGACCAGTAGAATAGTTCCTGGGTTTTTCCAATGTTAGCTGCATAGGCGAAGACCACCCTCACTAACTTCTGATGCACTCCCATTCATTTTGTTCTGTAAGCAGGCCTGAAATATAATACGAACCGCACAGTTCAAGAGTTACTCCTTGTCAGCTTTCAAAGGTTAAAGGGTTGGATGAAGAAATGGTGGTAAAAACGCTTCCTGCCAGAAGAAGGAAACATGAGTAAAACTAATGTGTCATAATCTTAAAGCTGTGGGCATTAAAAAAAAGACCCAACAACATAATTTTGTGTTATAGTTTGTTTTATTAAAGCAAACCAAAGTTTTGGGAATGCCAAGCATCCTTAAAACATTAAAATGTTTCAAAAGCACAAACAGGAAAGGCAGGTTCACTTCAGTATCCCGAGTATCCTCAGAAAGCAAGAGGATACAGCACTCTGTGGCCAAATAAAGCAAACTTTAACCCTTAATAACATCAAACCAGCTGAGCTATACAAATTCCCTCTCCATATAGATGTCATAAAAGAGGAAATTGACTGTAAAGACTTTTATTTTTTATCTTATTTTATTATATACCAGGCTGTAAACATGTTCATTTGTGCTGTAAAGCTGGAAACTTTAACGTGGGAGTTTGTGGACACTGACTCGCATTTGGAAAGTTTTAAAAGTTCCTGCACCCAAAAGTTCATCATTTAGTACTTTTTTCCTTAAACTTGTAGCAATCCAAAATTAACTTTTTTGCTTTCATGCAGGAAAACCGTTAAGGTCGTCGAGGTCAAAGAAGAACGTAAGTTTACGTCACTGCTGCTTTTATTTATCTCAGTGTTGTTGCCTGGTAAAATGACACATACTACAGGTTTAAATTATGTTCCTATTCGCTCCGCAGGTAAACCAGTCAGAACCCAGAGGAAAAAGGTGGTGATTGAGGAGATCGTTGATGGGAAAGTGGTGTCCCGCTCAGAAGATGTAGACACAGAGGTCATCAGCAAGTAGACAGACTCTCAGCAGATCTGTACCAAAAAAACAACCAATAGGTGCCCTTCCTGTCCTCAGATGTCTACTAAAGCTATTCAGGAAGAGAATTTGTAAATATTTCTCTCCTAAATCTTTTTTTTTTTTTTGGGATTGCTATTTGGGTTTTATTTTTCTCAGAAAATATTTATTCTGATTTAATGTTTCAGAAAATAACAAAGCTATTAAAATTGGAATAAAAAGTTTCTAAAAACCAGCGACACGGAGTCTACTCCTGCAGTGCCTCACTCATACATTAGGTGGCACTGTCAAGCAGATTAGTGAAAAAGCGTTTGTGCAAAGTCAATTTGAATATTAAGGTCCATTTTCAATGTTGTATGAATAGAAATGGCATTTTATGTAGCAAATCTTACATTAACAGTGCTGAAGGTGTTACATGATGCTTTTAATAAGGGAGCCAATATCCTTGAAATGCTTAGACCACTGTGCTGTGCTATTCCACAGAAGGAGAGCAGACCTCGCTTCCCATAAACATTTGTGTCTCTGAGCTCTTTGTGTCCTTGTTTTCATTTCCTCAAATGAACAAACATCTGCCTTCCTTTTCGTGTCATTTTCTAACCTAAACACAAGAAACGCGCACAAAGCTTTCAGCTCTTCCTTTGTGCAAAAAGAACATGCACATGCCTCATAATTAAACTTAATGTGACACACTGCAGTTTTGGTGCTACTTTTAGGGACTGTACAAAAACAGCTAGCAGGTGACAATATTTTCTTTGCTTACATAGTATTCTTAGAGCAGGTATATCTTTCATGTAACCAACGCCAGGCTAAGCGATGTAGTTATTAATTATCACACACACACACACACACACACTTTGATTGTTTGGAGGCAAATGCATCAACGTATTCTTAATTATAGACCATAATTAAAATGAAAATTATGTTTTGTGGGCAATTCCTGTCTGTAAGTATTAAATATAAACATATGTCTACAGATTTACAATAAATTAATAACTAACGCCGCTAATCACTCCTACCCTTATCCATGGCATACATCGAATGAGCTACACTGTGCTGCAAACATGGTGAGTATTCAGGATCAGCTCTTAACATTTAACATTCGTACGAGATTGATGTTACTTTAGCTTTATCATATTTATCATACGATTATTAATAATCACTTAATACAGACTATGTGTAATTACACACAAACATATTTTAAATTCTAATGTTTTTCTTTGCTTTGTTGTCCATAAACCTGAAATCAGCGCTGAGCTGAGGAAGAGTTCCTTACTCTCACTTTAAGTGACCAGAAACATGGTGACAGTCTGAAGATTGACTGCTGCAAGTCTTTTTGTGGTCTTCACCTGTTAGTTTGAGAAACCACTTGTGTGAGAGGTGAAACGGCTTCACAGACTTAAAACAAAAAGTCCAGTTGCCTTTTATTTTCAAGCTCTTACAGTTACCACGACTGATGAAAACCTGCACAGACATAAACATCATGTAGTGACTTACGAAGTGATTCACTCCTCTCTGCTCATGCAGTGTATGTCAGTGTCCACTAGATATCAGTATGCTCACAAAGATCGTCTGTTCCTGTTTCTGCAAAGTCTTTGACAAGTGGAGGTGATGCTTGTTTGTGCCCTCACCATGTGACAGCTGGGACAGGCTTCATACTCGGGTCATGTCTATTTTTAGATTCAATAAAAAAAAAAAAAAAAAAAAAAAAAAAAAACAATTTAAAATTAATATTGGCTGACACAAAGATATATTTGAAGACACACAGAAGTAGAATGACACAGTTTTCAGTGGGAACAGACCAGTACATCTCTTATATGTGTCATGTGAGACTGTTATGAAGAGGGGGGTGGGCTAATTCCATTTAAGCAAAAGTTTTAGCATCAAAATATAGTTAAAGCACCTTACTTTTATCATTAATTCCTTTTTTGTATTTTTAAATTATGAATATGTACTATAGGAAGATATATGTATTAAATGTAGATCACTTTGAGATGGTGTTAACTACTTATATTCTGTTGAGTAGCTTTATCTGCATTAGCACAGTAACATATATTACAGAGTACAAAGGATAGCACTAGTACTAGTATTTTCGTGTCAGATGAAAATACTAGTACTAAGTGCTACATGTTCTCATCCAGTGTGGTTAATCTAGCGCATGTTTTTGGCGAGAGGGCATCACTACTCGGCGCCCAGAGGACCCGGTTTTTCCACTTCCTGGTAGAAGCTTCCTGAGTGAAAAGTTTGAGGTGTAGTTTCATCTCCTGTAACATGAGGCTGCAATATGATAAAAACAAACTCCGGATTATGTGTGCATGATGTTATATTTACTCCTGTGTGATTGTCAGAGTTCGTTAAATAAAAACAGTAAAGGTCGCTTAAAGCTCTGCTTCCTCCTGCAGACTTTCACACTCTGCAGCAGACTGTAGCACGACTGTGCCACTCAGGGCTGGGGTCCCTAGTCACGACCTAAATGATGACAAAATCTTGCACCACGGAAAGCTGACGTCACCGCGGTACAGTCGCCGCTCCGGTGACGTCACGTGACGGAGGCCGGGCGGCAGCATAAACAAAAGCCGAGAGTTTAATGCCATCTGCTGGACGGACACAGCCTGTCACCCAGCATCATTACGTCATCCGGGAGAAACCGGAACCAGCTGCGGATCGAAGTAACCTGGGAGCCCGGACCTGAATGCAAAATGAGCCAGGAAGCGAAAGAGCAGGACAGACAGTGAGATTAATAATGGACAGAAGCTGCCAGCATCTCACTCTCTGATATCATACAAACAGATCTCTGAAGTTTACACTTAATACCTGGAATCCACAGGTTTTTCTTATTGTGAAAAACACAAAAAGACACGAAACCTAAAAATGTTTCTGAAAGACTTTCTAAAAATCGGTGTATTCATTCAAAAAATATTGTACAGATTACTGAGAAACCCAAATATTCATTATTTTCTGCCTTATTTTGGACCAAACTTCCCTCCAGACTACAATAAATGTCATGTGGTGTCCAGTCATGTTTCGCTCTCTGTAAAGAACCGTTTAAAATAATATTATTCTCAGAGCAAACCAAGCTGGCTAATTAAACACAGAAGTGGCTGACACATAAATGAAGTATGATGAGCATACTTTATGGAAATAGTAAAGTTAGAGTTTTTAATGAGGCACAAAACTCTGATAATCTTGTATTTATTAATTATTAGTTAAATCTGGTAAAACACATATCACATTTTTAATTGCTTTTTTCACTTTTTAAAAGTTATTTAAAACTAGTCCAACTATGAAAATTAAAATGCAAAAGTTTTATTTATTGTAAATAATATTTCTAAACATGAATCTAAGTCAAATTAAACAAAACGTTTAAGGAAAACATGGAAAACATGTTCTGTTTTAATCTTTAGTTGTTTGGTCAAAATATTAAATATAATAAACTTGTATTACCTGTCCTGTATTTGTTCCATAACATCAAATACACATTTTTGTCAAAGACTCCACATGTAATCATAATAAAAACAAAATAACTAATAAAAACCGATACTATAATACTAATATAAAACTGAAATGAATTCAATTAGAATTTCTATCCTGAAAAGCAAAAAAATATGAAAAAATTTTTAAAAACTAAATGAAAATTAATCTTTTGGTCTGGACAGAGTGTTTTATTTTGGAAACTGGCCACGTCCTCTGTGCTGTTCCTGTGTGTGACTTCCAACATGCTCTGTGTAGCCTGATGCAATTCACCCTTGTGGATGTGAGACAGCAAATCCCAGACAAGCCCCTAATTTGTAATTCGCAGAATTTAACTACAATTTTCCCCACTAGGGGGCAGTGTTTTGACAGTGGGATTATTGAATTGTTTTTGGATATGTCCTGCTGTATATTAATTGCTTTTATTGATTTTATTGATTTTATTGATTTGGCTGGTTAAATAAAGGTTATTCTGACTCACTGCACCATCTTGTGGTATGAAGCGGTGTTATATGAAGGTATAATCTAGCCGTAGTGTGGTGGTTAACACATTTGCATAACAAGCAGAAGATCTCTTTTTTAGTTCTGGGAGATAACGCAGCTGACTTTGGGGTTGTGCTGGTATGGCATCTGCACCAAAACAAACAAACAAACAAACAAACAAACAAACAAACAAACAAACATGTGGTTCTTGTTTGATTCCTCATCTGACCCTAGTTTGACTTTGGTTATTATCTCTTTAACACAACACTCAGATATTTTGAACATGAAGTTGTCCAAAATGTTTTTGTTTTTCTGTACATTCAGTAAATAACTAGATGAGTTTAATTTTTTTTTAAATTATTTTAAGCACACACCTTTAACAAGGAAGGATGCAACGAAAGAAACTACAATATTAAAACCGACTGAACACCAATCAGCCTGGCAGTTAGTCAACATTTACTTATATATAACGAACAAAGATGGGGGAAATAAACAAAAGGGAAATAAATGGATGCGTCTAAGGCTAAAATGACCCAGAGAAACCACTTTTCTTTCAAGAATAACACAAAACCATGAGCTACATAATGTTAGAGGAAAGGTGGGTTAAATGGAAATGTCAGAGACCCCTGCCCAGCTTCCATTGCCCTAAAGTAAAGCGCGTGAAGTACGGAGGTCAGTCTAAAGTCTGTATCAGGACACACGATTCAAATGACGTCAAAGAATGGTTAGATCAGGTTTTGTGCAGCAGCTGCTTGTGCTCGCTTGTGCTTGGTGCAATCTCAGGTCCGAATACGGGAGAATAAGCTCGTTACCTGCTCTCGTGGTTTGGAGCGTTTCAAAAATACAGCATAAACACGACGTGGAATCGCTCAGGTGTGGAAACTGCTCACAGAGAACTGAGCAGCTGTCCGTGGTGCTGAAAGTGATCGTGCATTAAACCGGCGGTGATTTATTCGAGTTGACGAAATACAAAAGCATTGAAAGGGGACCGGAAGCAGCCGGTAGTGTCAGACACCGACACGCTTTGTGCTCCCTGAACTTTGTGTGGGTTTGAGATGCGCGTGCCCGAGCGACGCCTGGGATGGTTAAGGACCCCATTCTCACATGAGTAAGCGCGCCTCTGCAAAAACGGGAGATGACGGTGGGCTGCATTCCCATTGACTGAGAGAGAGAGAGAGGGAGAGAGAGAGAGAGAGAGAGAGCACGGACTCCGCCTATACCAACCCCACATCCAGCTCCAGTCCGACGACGGCGGAGGCTCCACAGATCAGCCGAGCGAAGAAGAACCACGGCCCCCTCCTCAGCTCGACTCAATTCCCGGCGTGAAAAAACGGAGATGGGCTCCGTGTGAATCCGGGCGGTGGAGGGGAGAGGAGGGCAGGCGGGGGGTGGGGGGGAACGACGACGAGAGCGTGGTGGGGGCAGAAACACCCATAAAGAGGACAAACAAAAGCACAGCCGAGGGTGCCTCCAACCATGAGCGGCGCGCACTACTCGCCGGAGCTGCGGCTGCCGCTACCGCGTTCACTACGCCCGCCGACCATGTCGTGAGGTGTGGCTCGGGAACACTCCGGGGAACCTGTCAGCCGAAACGACACGCCGAGGAGAAGGAGGAGGAGGTGGTGGTGGGGTGGTGCTGGTCGAAAAGATGTCCGCCTCGGTGGGGCCCCAGGGCGGCCCTCGCCCACCCACCGTGCCGCCGTCCATGCCAGATCTGCCGGACCTTAGCCACCTCACCGAGGAGGAAAGGAAGATAATCATGGCAGTGATGGCTCGGCAAAAGGAGGAAGAGGAGAAAGAACAAGCCATGCTAAAGTAAGGGCAACATTTTCTTCCTCCTCTGTGGAAGTTCTAAGGCACAGAAAGCTGCTCTTGTAGCCGAGCTCTCCATTATAACCATCACATCCAGTAACCACCAGCCTCTGCGATTCCGTCATTTTGCACTTGTGGAGGTGTTGATGTGTTCCCAAACATGCAGCCACCGATATAACAGCACCCAGGGCTCGGGAGGTGTTTCCGAAAAGAATCGTGGTTGCATTAGAAGACCGGATGCTGCTGAAAACAATCGATACATTTAAAACAATTTACGGTCACAGTGAGTGGAGACGGCCCGGGTCAAACAGGTGTAGAAAGGGGCTGTGGTGAGGGTGGGGTGTGACAGTGCTGATGGGGAGAGAGGTAGGGGAGGAGGGGATGAATCATAGCATTATCCAGCCCTCACCCACTCGTTTTCATCAATGGGGACTGCACCCCATCCTTCGGTTTACACATCCAGCGCCGCTCAGATTTCCCTTTTTACGCACGCGTGCAGGCTGGAGTGTGAGCTTTATCGCTGTAGGTTTCTGCGGACAGTGTGTGTGTGTGTGTGTGTGTGTGTGTGTGTGTGTGTGTGTGTGTGTGTGTGTGTGTGTGTGTGTGTGAGATATCCTTTACAATAACAGCAGAAACAATGACATTATAGCTCACTAGCTCACAGGCCTGGAGCGAACCAAGCCGCTTTCATAAGCCCAGCAGAGGGCCGGTGGTGAGGCGGCGTGTAAGACTGTGCTCCCCTCGGCGGAGAGGAGAAGATGGGGTGTGGTTGGCATTCTTAGCAGGCCACAACCAGATAACATACAGATTAGGAAAGACAGAATTGTAACAACATAATAATGATATTGGACGTTTGTAAACCCTCTGCTTGTCGATCGAGCAGGCTGTCAGAGAAAACTGAGAGAAGAATAAGAACAGAGAGTGCTGGTCTGGGGGATGCTTGGCTGTACAGAAGCTTTATGGGAAAATGACAGAAGGGGACCACTTCAAACTGAACAAACCCACTATGAGATGATAGGGAGACGTTATAGAGGGTTGGGTGTACTCCAGCTGCCTTTTACAAAAGCTGGGTTGCATTGCAGTTTGATGCATCGGGGGGCGGGGGTTGAACACAAGCAATCTTTAAGACACTGTGAGTCAGGGCTGTATGTGATAACTTGCTCCTGAAACATGCGAGGACCCTTATTCTGCTGTCTTTTAGCTTCTCTGTCCTTCTCTGATTCTAATGACTGTTTTCATTTCCTCACTGAAGGGAAACAGAGTGAGGGCCAGCGTTGGGCCCCTTGAGAGGAAGTGATGTATTTAATGTTCCATGAGGCACAGGCAGCAGGTTCAGTCAATAATGGCTTCATCATCTGGCTAATCATTAACCGGACCAGAACACCATGGCCAAAGGAGTAATGTGATTTTAGAGAAATGTGCAGGCATTAGCTACTGAGGCACTCTTTGATATTTACCACTATATGGTGTAAGATTATTATGCACAGTATAGAAGCCAGACACAGGACTGAACTAATATTTTATTGAGCAGAAACGTACTCAAACCGGGTTTCATTTCATCATTAAACCCAGCGGTTCGTTGTCAAAGTCCTTCTAGAAGCACGTTTCGCCACTTGGGGATCTTTGGCCAGGTATTTTGAAGTCCCTGTTTAAATAAACTTTAATTGTTCAGCTCTTTAATTAAACTGTAAATCAATCTTTTGCATACCTACTGGGGTACGCAAATTGATGGCAGTGTAGTTTGATCATGCTTGAATGGAAGAGCTGTACACATAGAAACAGAAGCTGAATTATATAGAACAGAAGAAATCAGGAAAAATGAAGAGACAAGCATATGTTTTACAAGCAGGACAACAATAAAAACAAGGGACACACAAGTATGTAAGTTTGAGCTTTCCAGCTGAACAGTAGGCGATGACCATCTTCATGCACGCTCACACAAATGGGGTCAAGAGATTTAGGATAGTCACAGCTGAATGAGAATCCAGGATTAAGTCCATACTTCAGTGCAGAGAGTTACTGGAATTGGACTTTTGTTTTAGAGGAAAAAAAAGTTTTCTTGTCACAATATGTTTTGAATTATGAGTTAACAAGCAGCACGGTGGCACGGTGGTTAGCACTGTTGCCTCACAGCAAGAAGGTCCTGAGTTCAATTCCACCATCAGGCCGGGGTCTTTCTGTGTGGAGTTTGCATGTTCTCCCCGTGTTTGCGTGGGTTCTCTCCGGGTACTCCGGCTTCCTCCCACCGTCCAAAGACATGCAACTTGTGGGGATAGGTTAATTGGATAATCCAAATTGCCACTAGGTGTGAATGTGAGTGCGAATGGTTGTCTGTCCCTATGTGTTAGCTCTGTGACAGACTGGCGACCTGTCCAGGGTGTACCCCGCCTTTTGCCCTATGACAGCTGGGATAGGCTCCAGCGACCCTGAAAAGGATAAGCGGAAGCGAATGGATGGAGTTAACAAGCAAGATGTGCATGCAGCAAATGTTCCCCAACTGTGCTCATCTGCAATCTGAAGCAACCAATTCAATAGCAGTCAGTGCGTTAGGACGAAAATCTAAGGTTAAAAATTATCATCTGGATTACTGGGCAACTTGAATCTTCTCATTTTGAACGTATAATGGCGCTACTGGAAGGTAAAGTTCATTATAGGCAGTGTTGGTCAAGTTACTTGAAAAAAGTAATCAGTAACTAATTACTGATTACTTCCCAAAAAAGTAACCCTGTTACTTTACTGATTACTTATTTTCAAAAGTAATTAATTACTTAGTTACTTAGTTACGTAGTTACTTTTTAAAAACACGATTTACAACCTGAATAGGTAATAAAGTGATAGATCTTTCAGCCCAATTCTACTTTTTCTACATAATCCATCATACAAAATGTAATCAGATGGAAAAGTCTCTTTTTAAAACTTGTTTTATTAGTTTTAATCTTTTAACTTTATGCATCAAGCAAAAATTTAATTATATGCAACATTCTCTGACTGGAAGAAATTAGTTTAACATTTAAACCTATTTTCTGCACATTCCAGCACATAAAATAAAATATTTTTTGTGTTTACACTCAGTCTTTCAAATAGATGCAAGTAAAACACAGCAGAAAATAAATAAAGTCAAAGACTCAGCGGTGCTGTTGCTCTATTTTCACCTGTAAAGCAGGACTGGGGTAGGCGGAGGTTTACCCTGGTGCAGGTGTGCCGCGGTCAGTGGAAGAATCCGCGAGTTTCTCTGTGAGTTTCCCATTACGTCGTAGCTACTCAGTGCTTGTTCGGAGGTTTAGGGGGTTTTTTTCACTGTAAAAAGAAGTTTTCTTCCCACGCACAGCGGACGCTAATGTTTTTGTCACTTTTTATGGAATCAAACTCAAAGTAAGGTCAGTACTTCCACGCTTTAAACGCTGCACGCTCACACTCTCTCCCACAATCGATATATGATCCATTGTTGATCTGCACACAGCTGTTGTCACGAACGTCGCACTTGCTTACGTCACTGTCATGAGACACTCGCAAAAAAATCACGGTTTTAGTAATGAAGTAACGCATCTGTTTCTACATCTAACCAAGAGCCTTTAGTTCTACGCTCATAGCTGCAAACTAATCAGAATGAAAATGAAAGTAAAACGCTCCCAGCAGGAGGCAAACTGCAGCCTTCTGACTCCAGCCTCCTCATGCAGCCACTGTCGCTCTATATAATGTGACTGTTGTCTCTCAGTGTTCACCGCAGTTATAGCCAGTGTGTCAAGACTGCCGTCCAAGGAGGTTTTGTGTGTAATGGTGAGGAACGGTGTAGCGACATCACCCATTGGTTTCAGGATATTTTGCAGCTTCAATATTAGTGTTTTGGCTACAGAAAATGCTAATGTTGCTAGAAGTGACCATATTTGGATTAGAGGGTGGAGTTTCAAGTTTTCAGCTAACACTAGCAAACTTGGTAACTTGGTAGCAAACGTAGCAAGCTGCACAGGTGCTATTGCACAGAAAGTAACAGAGAAATAAAATACTGCAATTTCACTCTAGTTAGCAGAGGTGACGCCTGGCAGATGCCTGTGTCTGGACGCCTGCCAATGAAAGTGGCAAAGCTTCACACTCCAGTATCCAAACAGATGAATTATTGAAAAAATAATTGTCTCTCAGATTCAAGTGGCCATGAGAGGAAGTGCAGCTTTGGCACTTCCGTGTTGGCTTCATTTTTCTACTTGGATGTGACTAGTACCTGATAGAGTGACAGCACGTAATGTCTGGGGATGAAAACATGTTGCTGTCTGTGAATGAAGCAGAAATCAGTGAGTATAAAGGAGACGTAGCTACCCAACAGGGCACTAAATTGAAAAGTTTTTTGCTTTTTTGTAATTTAAGGATTTAAGACCTTGATAAATTTTTATTTGTGTGCTTCTACACTGTCTATTGAACGTGTAGGGTTTATTCCTCATGCATTCATGTCCAGAGATGTTTTCCAACACCAGTGAGAGCCTACAGCCAAAAGGACATTCAGTACCTTAGTACATCAAGACCATTCCACCTGGCCAGCACTGCCTGAGAGTCAAGCAGCTGGCAGCGATAAGGTTATACTGATATGGGACTTTATCTGTCACGAGTTTAACCTCCAGCATGAAAGAAACATCGCAGAGCCAGATCACCTGCTTCTGAGCTCACAGGCGGTGAGAAGTCAGCACCTGGGTTTTCCTTCACTAATTCACAGCTACAACAAATGCTTTGTCCTCCTCTAATGCATTGTAGACTTCAGAAACTCCCTCCATTGACTTGGCTAAATCTCCATTGACTTCCTAATCCAGAGGAAGGTTGGTACAGGGGAGCCGTCGTGCAAAAGGGGAAGGATCAAAATGCAGTATGCAGCAGTGACCATAATCTCAGGAACAAATAATTCTAAGCACAACAGGAAATCTTTTTTCTGCTCAATGTTCCATCCACCCCTGGGAGCTTTGAGGTTCCCAAAACGTAAATATAGAAATAATGTTTAAAATATTGATGTGCTCAGAGCAGAGTTTGTAGACAGGGTGGATGCACAGCACAGGGGTGGTAGGCGATGTTAATGGAGGCCTCCGCTTATGTTGATCTTAAGGGAAAGAAGTAAAAGCACCATCAGCAGTCGTACCCATTGAATCAATGAGCATGCACATCTGCGTTGGTTTTGTTTTCAGGACTTTAAACTTTTTTCTGATCTGTACAAGGTGCAGATTGTTCTTTGAAACCAGATGGGCAGCAGAAGAAATAAGGACTTGGAGGACAGAAGGAGGGAGAGGAGGGAGGATTTAGAGGTTTTAAGGATTAGAGTGGTGGAAGAGAAGGAAAGGGCGAGACTGAAAGAATGGGAAGTTTCCCACACACACACACACACACACACACACACACACACACACACACACACACACACACACACACACAGCTAATCTCCCTTTACCAGAGCTCCCCAATGCTGTAAGGCTGCAGGGTGCATGGAGAGGGCAGCGGCGCCCTCCGCCCTGTGTGCCGTCTGATGTGGCTGCTGCTGTCCAAGAGGTCAGCTACAGCTGGGAGACAAGGTCAAAAACAGGCTGGGTCTTTGGTTCTAGCATCTGTTCTAATGTGTGGAGTCTGGTTTCTACTTTATTGAACTGATTGTTTTCCTCTTATTTAATATTTACATAAACAGTGAGAGATAGATTGTGATGTTACAGGGTGAGAGGTCGAGACCAGAGAAGTCCTGCCTGACTCTGTCGTAGTTCTTTCAAAATAGACCACTCCCCTTTCTGCAAGTTCCTGTATGTAAACAATCTGTTACAGGTAACCAGTATTTACACGTAAAAACCTCAGAGTTACTACAACTATAGAACTTTTAAAATATGAAAAAACAAGCTCCTGGTAAATATTATGATCCAATGCCGTTTACTTTCTGTGACTTAGCTGTCCACCCACTTATCCGGTAGACTGGCGAAACTCAATGTGATGCTGTTTCTGTGTTTAAAAGCTGAAAAAATGAAAAGGACAATTAAAATAAAATGAAGAGAAGAAACTGCGTTTACGCTGAAGTTTGCATGGGGACTGACCAGCACGAGGGACATGAGACAGGCAATCAGGGCAAGGGAGCCAATTACAAAAGGAAGAAGTAACCCTGTTTCAACCTGTGAAAGAAACCCTGCTTTTATTGTAAAATAGGAAATAAACAAAAGACAACTAACAACAGATTCAAGAATCACACTTAGATAACCATGAATACAAGCGCATGGATGAGACAGAGGCAGAAAGAGGGAATCACTGGGGAGACTGTACCACTACATCTACTGCTAAAATGATCACGATGTGAACCAAACACAACATCACAAAAGTGAATTTCATCCTCAGAGAACACTTAACGTAATAACAACAAACAAAAACTTGACAAATATAACAAGAAATAAAAAAAAACAGTCTACTAGAATATTAAAGAAATCAACAGAAGAAACTAAAAGTTCACCAAACAGAAAATTGAATCTTCAAACAGATATGAGCCAGACAGAAACTAAAACTCAAATATATGTTAACTAAGAACTCAAAAACCACACAAACCCCGGGGCCGTGACAGCAGCGGCTACAATTATGTCACCTTACCAAATAATGTCTCCAGAGTAAAGAAAAAAACTTGTCTTTCAGCTGAAATTAAAAGCAACATTTTCAGATCAGACTGAAGAGTTTCAAGGTTTCTGGGAGAAAAATGCTAATGCTGAATTATGGATCAGGTCTGGAAATAGCACACACTTGGAAGTGGTTCCTGAAATATTTAAGTATTCAGTTCACTGGCTGCTGTTGATGCTGTGAACCTTTTTTGTTTCTTGTTAACCTGATTCATTTTTGTCCTGAAGTTAAATTGCACTAATTACAGTGTGTAGTGTTTGCACTTTGTCCCGGCGCACAGACAAACTGTGAGCACGGATACTTGAATGCACACAGGGAAGCATGTGTGCCCATTTTTTCCTATTTTACACTGGTAAACACTCGCACTCATGCAAGATTGTACGCTCAAAATCGGCACCCACCCACCTCCACATGATGCACACGTTCTGACAGCATGTGTACCGCTGTCCTTATAACGAGAAGCGAAACACAAACAGCCACAAACCCAGATGGCTTGCAGAAGGAAAGGACACTCTAACAAAGACAGCACGCCTGCGTTACTGTACAGTTTGTCCTGTTGCTTTGCAGCGAGCGTTCGCTCGCTTTCCAGACAGCTGGAGCAAGTGTGAGTCCATGTGCTTCTGTGTGTGTTTGAGTTTCCTGGATTGGATCGTCACACTTTGCTCTTAATTAAAAGAACTTCGAGGCAGTCGGGTGTGTCTGCAACACCTGGAGGGAATAGAAGCCCGGCGTGTGTTTGTGTGCATGGTTCTGAGCTTCCGTCCGTCATCTTTTTACTTAATTTTCATTTAATTTGCAAGAGAAAAAAAAGAGCATAGTGCACCTGTGTGTATGCATGTGTGTGTCCAATGCAGTAAATATGGGCCAGAATCTAGGTTTGAAAGCCAGAGAATGTATGTGGACGGGCCTGTTCACACATTTTCTGCATACTATTTCTCGGGCTTTTCTGCAGCATTCATTCAATTGAAAGCTTTCTGTCACCAGAAACAATGCTCACCAAACACAGTGACGGATTCTTACAACTCCCGATGACATTCAGTGACAGTTTTTGTTTAACGCTCACTTCTGCCATGTGCACATTGTTTTCTTTTTCTTTTGCCATTATCAGATATTCTCTGATTATTACTTTCAGGAGAAATAATGTGGTTATGGTTAAAAACAACAACAACTAAAGTTTGGGGAAGGTTGTTTGGTTGTAAAAAGGGTTAAAAACATTGGAATCTGAACTTCAGCCAGATTTGTTACAGCCTCTTTTCCACCTTTTTAACGCTTGTATTGGTTATACTTTAAAATCCGTATTAGTCAAGAATAATCATAATTTTTGTGATACTGAGTTATTTGAACTGCTGGTTCCCCCATGAAACTATGTGAAGGAGTGTCAGTTTTAAACCCTCTGTGTATGCAGATATTTACATTTCTTTTTTTTCCAAAAATATCCATCCGTCTTAGGGCAACAGGCAGGGTACACCCTGGACAGGTCGCCAGTCTGTCACAGGGCTGACACATAGACAAGGGCAATTTAGAGTCACCAATTAACTTATCCCCACTAACTGCATGTCTTTGGACTGTGAGAGGAAGCTGGAGCACCCGGAGAGAACCCACGCTGTGAGGCAACAGTGCTAAGCACCGTGCCACCATGCCGTCCATGCATTTTGTTAAACAATTAAAACTAAAGACTGTATAATGCAAACACTGATCTTAAAATTGATGGAGTCAACCACTGTCGTGCCGTGCGACAGGTGGCATAAAAGCACCTTTAGGCTCCACCCCCACTGTGTCCCTGAATCAGACATATGGAATCAAACAGATAATTAACAACAAAGGGAAAGTGATGCTTTTTCTACGAGTATAGTATAGTCAGTGACCTAGGTGGTCATGAATTTAAATAATGTAGACTACATAAGCACAAGATGTTACCACTGTGATATCAGCCTTTACTTTGTGAAATCCTGTTATCAATTGTTGTTGTTTTCTTCTTTATGTACTAAAATCTGTAATCACACGATGAGGAAACTACACACTCCCACTGTAGTGAGTTTTCAATCTTAAGGCAAAACTTGAACCTAGTGATTAAGACCATAAAGTCTTCGTTCCTTTTCAGATCTCTTAGTTATGTCCATCTTTTATGTACAGCCTATGGATTCAGCACAAAAAGCTGAAAGCAAATGTTTCATCTAAACAGATGCAGAACAAAGTCAGCCTAAAGTTGGAGTCATGTTTCCATAATTGTGAGTACTCTCAGCATCAACAGTATTTGACTTTACTCTGTTCTGCTCTCAATAATAGAGTGTATGTAAATGATGTGACAACTAAGTTATGAACTAGGCCAAAAAACACAGCATCTGTGGAATGGTTTTCCCAGTTTGGCTTGTAAAAGATTAGATTAGATTTTCTTTCCCCACCTGATCAGTCCAAGCTTTTCTCATCAGTCACAAAGGCTCATGTGGCCTCATAAGAGCAGTGAGGGTTCAAAACCTGCTGGTAGAGCAGGGCGATATGGCCAAAAATATTTATCACGATATATATTTGAAAATTTGCGATAACGATATAACCGACGATATAATTGATGCGAGACAAAATACAACTCCACAACATTACTAGCGCAAAAAGACAACCTTCCATTTATTTTCACTTAAACAAGAAGCTGGTTTTTATGTACATTAAAGCTTTATAAAAATATAACAGTGCAAATGCAAATTCCTTGCTGAAAGTTTAACCAAAAGGCATTTCCAGTAGAAATGGGCTGACATATCCTGAGCATAACCATATATAATATCCACTGAAGTTAAAAAGAGGTGCTTTGCAACATTAAACTGCAGTGTGCAGTACGCATTTTTCGGACCATAAGGTGCACGGGATTATAAGGCACATTAAGCGAAACAAAGCAGTCAGATAAATCAAACTTTATTAAACTCATTCTTCTTGCTTCCTCCATTTCTGTACCATTGATTCATTAATGTTGAATTCTCTGGCAGCTGTTCTATTCCCATGTTGTTGCAGTATATTAATGACTAACCTCGTATTGTGGATGGATTATCTCAGTTGTTCTCCTGACTGAAGTTTGGTCCGTTTACAGCATCCTGCCAAGCGATTGCATTTGTCTCTAACCATGAAGAACCTTCACGTTAACTTTTATAAGTGGAAAAGTGTTAGTGTTCGTCCTCCAGCTTCACTGTTTATGTTATGCTAACATAGCTGTATCGCTAGCGATCACGTAGCACATCATTATATACCAGCTAGCCCAACTTCAGTAACCCTACAAACGTCACTGCTGTTTAGTTTCCTGTCTTCATTTATGTTGGAAGTGATAGCAGAGCTGTACGTTTGATTTTTTTCAGAAATCTCTCGGTCAGAACATGCAATATCATGCTTAGGTAACTAGCGAAACTAGCGAGCTAACTTCCGCTAGCTTCCTGCTAACTTCTAACTCCGTTAAATGTAATAACTTTTGTTTTCATGGATGCCTGGAAGTTAAACTTTATAGTTACACCTCGTAAAGCAGCAATGCTGATCGTTTTATTAAAGATGAAAGAATTTAGACAGTTTTTAACTCTTAAGTGATGCTGCAGTGTTGTTTGACATGAAGCATACGGAGTTTAGGACCCAGATTACTCCCAGATTTAAGAGCATCTTAGTCCGACAAATATGACAATGACAACGGCCGCTTGCATGTTCTGCAAAAAAATGTGCTTTGTTGTGTATCTGACGGACAAACACCAAACCAGTTCCACATCACGGAAGTTGCACCATTTTTACAAACCAATTCTGGTTCATCAGTTTCACTCAACAATCGGCCATGTGCGTATGAAAACAAAGGCACTGCGCATGCGCGTTTTACTCCCATTCTATCGCGATATTTCATTTTCCTATCGTTGCCTAACATTATACCGGTATTACCGTGAACGGTATAATATGGCCCAGCCCTACCTGCTGGTAATCTTTTTGAGAAGAGCGGAGACATTTACACGGTATCGGTATATTAACAACATTATCGTGCTAATAAATAGTAATGATTAAATAAACACTGCTTAGCTTAGGAGTAAATCTAAAAAGGTTTCTGCCTCACTTGACTATTTTTGTGCACTTTGGGAAACAGCCGCGTGTCTGTGTGTTGATACAGCTGCACACACTTGATATCTGGTTAATCATTAGCTACAGCATCAGAGACACAGGGAACAAAGTGTGGCAGAGAAGGAGGTGCAGCCTTATCAGACTCACAGAGGAAGGGAGGAGGTGGAGGCTCGCGGTGTCTGGCTGAGTGTGCTGAGAGTGAGCGACCTGAGTGAGTAGCCCCCGTTAGTGCTCCCAGACCTCAGCAGCATTAAAGTTTAATGAGAATGCATTCTGCTTGGGCTGACCAGACTCTCTACATTGCTCTCCCTTCATCTCTGTCTGTGTTTGTGGTCAAATGAAGCCAAGGGAGTGTATCCTGAGCGGCCACACACACAGCAGGCTACGGGATCAGCACATAAACGACCTCCGCATGCTGACTTAAACAGCACGCCAAGCAACAGAGCCAACGTCTGCAAACATGCTACATCGCGAACAGCTGACCACACCTGTGAACTTGATGTTCCCCATATTTCCCTAGTGAGGAGCAACTTTGCGTGTTTAGGGCAACCGTGGTTCAGGGGTTGGGAAGCTCGTCTGTAACCGGAAGGTTGCCGGTTCGATCCCCCAGCTCTCTCTGTCCTGGTCGTTGTGTCCTTGGGCAAGACACTTTACCCTACCGCCTACTGGTGCTGGAGGTGCCGATGGCGCGATATGGCAGCCTCGCTTCTGTCAGTCTGCCCCAGGGCAGCTGTGGCTACAACTGTGGTTTGCCTGCACCAGTGTGTGAATGTGAGAGGCCGGTCTGTTCAAATGTTGTCAGCCATAAACTGGTCCGTGGCGCAAAAAAATGCTGGGGACTGCTGATCTAGTGCTTGGAAGGTTTGAATCCTAGCTGCTCCAGTCTGCAGGCCAAAGTATACTTTGAGCATGCTAAAACCCAGGATGTCAACATGGTTATTTCTCCTTTAACACAGGAGTCTAAGGGGATTGCCTCACTTTCGTATCTAGCTTTAAGCAGCTACATGTGGAACTGTATGTTTTACCATTTTGCCTGGACACTTTGCTTCAACGTAGAATGGATAACATCATGGGAGTTTTACAGGCCATGGTTAATGCTGCTGCTTAAGTTGGTTAAGTCCAGGAGTTGTGCAGATGTGTATTTTTTTCCATTTGTGGCTTATTGTGTGTGGAGGTTGGGAGAGCAGGATGAATAGAAGAAAATAACAAAGGAGGTGGCGTGCAACGGAGAGGAGACTGCTGGGATACAGTGAGGGGATTAGAGGTCGCCTGTAATTACTCCACAACTACTCCCCCAACTAGAGCTATGGCTTACACATCAACCAGCAGGCTGAGTGAGGTCAGAGGCTTTGTGATTTACATATGTGTGCGTGGCTCAGTATTCAACAATCAGGAGGACAACACAAAGTGAACTGCATATAGACAGCGATGTGGAAGAGACCACTGTGATCGCTTTCAGAGCGGAATCCCATACAGCACAAACGAGATGAGACAGTGAGGTATAGGAGGAAAAGAAATAAAGGAAATGGAGGAAGATGGATGTTAGAGGGATATAAATGGAAAAGAGAAAATATAAATGCATGTAGAGGAGGAAAGAGAGACGCTCAGGAGTCCATGCCAAAAAAGCACTCTCCTCCATAAATATGGCTAAAACACTCACAACATCAATAAAAGAGCTATCAACATCTAAGCACTATCTCTGGGAGGGGCTGCTGTAGTTTGATCCTGAAGGCTGAAGCCAGGCTGAAGCTGTGTAGCAGGAGGCCTGTGTAATTATGGCGCAGTAAGAACAGCAACGTGCTAGTTACACAAGACTGAACCTCCAGCGAACAATACAACATCAGGTCTGTTCTTTTACCCTCTTCACACCCATCAGTGACAGGGCAGTGCTGCTTCTTCAGTGCAGAGCTGTTAGGGCACTTCAGAAGAAGAAGATAAACACGGTTGTGCTTATTGGTTGAAGCAGCGGTGCCCAACCTTTTTTGCGCCACGGACCGGTTTAATGTCCGACAATATTTTTGTCGGACTGGCCTTTAAGGTCGTGGATAAAACTAACAAAACAAAAAATATACAACAACATACAACAAATAATGATACAACCAAGGAAAAAAAACTGTGGTATTTTGAAAATAATAAACGCAACAGGATGATTCACTAACTGCCGAGCGTCCATTTTTCATAATTTATCCTAAAACTAATTCAATACTAGGTGTCAAATTTAACACTGAAGGAAAAATTCTTGTATACTTAACATTTCTGAATCTTACCTTGTAGTTGTTCTGAGGGAACATGTACATGTATATATATATATATATATATATATATATATATATATATATATATATATATATATATATATATATATATATATATATATATATATATATATATAACACCCAGCACGCCCCTGCGGGCGGTTTTATCCTTCAAGCTCGGGTCCTCTACCAGAGGCCTGGGAGCTTGAGGGTCCTGCGCAGTATCTTAGCTGTTCCCAGGACTGCGCTCTTCTGGACAGAGATCTCCGATGTTGTTCCCGGGATCTGCTGGAGCCACTCGCCTAGCTTGGGAGTCACCGCACCTAGTGCTCCGATTACCACGGGGACCACCGTTACCTTCACCCTCCACATCCTCTCGAGCTCTTCTCTGAGCCCTTGGTATTTCTCCAGCTTCTCGTGTTCCTTCTTCCTGATATTGCTGTCATTGGGAACCGCTACATCGATCACTACGGCCGTCTTCTTCTGTTTGTCTACCACCACTATGTCCGGTTGGTTAGCCACCACCATTTTGTCCGTCTGTATCTGGAAGTCCCACAGGATCTTAGCTCGGTCATTCTCCACCACCCTTGGGGGCATCTCCCATTTTGACCTCGGGACTTCTAGGTTATACTCGGCACAGATGTTCCTGTACACTATGCCGGCCACTTGGTTATGGCGTTCCATGTATGCCTTGCCTGCTAGCATCTTGCACCCTGCTGTTATGTGCTGGATAGTCTCTGGGGCATCTTTACACAGCCTGCACCTGGGGTCTTGCCTGGTGTGATAGACCCCAGCCTCTATGGATCTTGTACTCAGAGCTTGTTCTTGTGCTGCCATGATTAGTGCCTCTGTGCTGTCTTTCAGTCCAGCTTTGTCCAGCCACTGGTAGGATTTCTGGATATCAGCCACCTCCTCTATCTGCCGGTGGTACATACCGTGCAGGGGCCTGTCCTTCCATGATGGTTCCTCGTCTCCCTCCTCTTTCTTGGGTTTCTGCTGCCTGAGGTATTCACTGAGCACTCGGTCAGTTGGGGCCATCTTCCCAATGTATTCTTGGATGTTCCTTGTCTCATCCTGGACTGTGGTGCTGACACTCACCAGTCCCCGGCCCCCTTCCTTCCGCTTAGCGTACAGCCTCAGGGTGCTGGACTTGGGGTGAAACCCTCCATGCATGGTC